>NC_091685.1:33175000-34521250 GCF_041296265.1 Equus caballus
AGGAGAAGAAGGAAAAAAAGAGATTGGCAACACACGTTAGCTCAGGTGCCAGTCTTTAAAAAAGTTTGTTTTTTACAGCTGGAAACTGAGGGACATTGGGTTTGTGTCCCTTGCTCAAAGGCACATAGTTAAAAGTGGCAAGAGCTGGAAAGAACTTCTACCACTCAATAAGAATAAAAACCAAACAACCCAATTCAAAAATGGGCAAAGGACTTGAATAGACATTTCTCTAAAGAGGGTATCAAATGGTCAATAAGCCACATGAAAAGATGCTCAACATCATCATCATTAGGGAAATACAAATCAAACCCACAAAGCAATTCCACTTCACGCCCTTAGGGTGGCTACTCCAAAAAAAGAAAGTAAGTAACAAGTCTTGGTGAGTATGTGGAGAAATCGAAACCCTTGTGTATCGCTGGTGAGGATGCAAAATGGTGCAGCCATTGTGGAAACATTATGGCAATTCTGTAAAAAATTAAGTGCAGAATTATCATATGATCCAGCAATTCCACTTCTAAGTACTTACCTCAAAGAATTGACAGCAGGAACTCGAGTAGACACCTGTACACCCACGTTCGCAGCATTGTTATTCACAATAGCCAAAAGGTGGAAACAACTCAAATGTCCACTAATATATGAATGAATAAACAAAATGTGGTATATCCATTCAATGGATTATTATTCAGCCTTGAAAAGGAATTACATTCTGATACATGCTACAAGATAGATGAGCCTTGAAAACATTATAAGTGAAATAAGCCAGAGACAAAAGGACAAGTAGTGTATGATTCCATTGATAGGAGGTGCCTAGAGTAGTAAAGTTCATAGAGACAGAAAGTAGAATGGAGGCTGCCGAGAGCCAGAGCGAGGGGAGAATGGGGACTTATTATTTAATGAGTACAGAGTTTCAGTCGGGATGTTGAAAAAGTTCTGGAGATGCACAGGGTAATAACTGTACAACAATGTGAATGCCACTGAATGTGAATGCCACTTAATGCCACTGAATTGTATACTTAAAAATGGTTAGGGGCCAGCCTGGTGGTGCAGTGGTTAAGTTCGCACATTCCACTTCTTGGTGGCCCGATGTTCGCCTCTGGTTTGGATCCTGGGCGTGGACATGGCACTGCTTGGCAAAAGCCATGCTGTGGTAGGCATCCCACGTATAAAATGGAGGAAGGTGGGCATGGACGTTAGCCCAGGGCCAGTCTTCCTCAGCAAAAAAGAGGAAGATTGGCAGTAGTTAGTTCAGGGCTAATCTGCCTCAAAAAAAAAAAAAGGTTAAAGTGGTGAATTTTATGTTGTATATACCTTACAACAACAAAAAAAATGCAAGAAAAAAAGTGGCAGAGTTGGGAACAGAACTCAGGTCTATTTGTCCCTAGGGTCCCCCCTCTGGATCCACTTTCCCCTTTCTAGGAAAACGCCCTCCACCTTTGTTCAAAACTGACCACCAGAGAAAAAAGCGGTGTCTTGATGATGATGGACACACACAGATGGAATTAATTCTATTTTCCAAATAAGGAATTTGCAAGTGATGGTCAGCTCGAAGGACAGGCTAATCCTGCCCCAGTTGGGTCAGAGAATGGAATGCTGAGGACTCAGGACATGGTAACTGTGCTCCGTCCTCTCCATTCTCCCTCCCACTCCTATGACCTGTGCACCCATAACATTCATCATTTTGTGTTCCGTCAGTCAACAAACATTCACTGGGCACTCCAATGTGTGTTTTTTCAAAACCACAGAGCAATTCTCAGACACCAGCTGGGTATCCTACAATTTAACTCAATTCTGACACTATCTACCTGGAGATAGCATCAGATCCCACAGATCGGAGGTTCCCAAGACCCCCTCCTTGGGTTTGATTAATTTGCTAGAGTGGCTCATTGAACTCAGAGAAACATTTTACTTACTAGATCACCAGTTTATTATAAAAGCATATAACTTAGAAACAGCCAAATGGAAGAGATGTGTGAGGCAAGGTCTGGGGAAGAGGAGTGGAGATTCTATATCTTCTCCCAGCAGGCCACTCTCTCAGTACCTCCACGTGTTCACCAACCTGGAAGCTCTCAAAATCCCATCCTTTTCTTTTTCTTTTTCTTTTTTTTTTTGGTGAGGAAGACTCACTCTGAGCTAACATCTGTGCCAATCTTCTTCTATTTTGTATGTGGGTCTCTGCCACAACATGGCTTGACAAGTGGTGTAGGTCCACCCCCAGGATTCGAACTTGCAAACCCAGGCTGCTGAAGTGGAGTGTGCCAGACTTAACCACTACACTGTGGGGCTAGTTCCCCCATCCTTTTGTTTTTTTTTATGGGGGCTTCATTAAATACATACTTGGGGTACGATTGATTAAATCACTCCTGGAGGTCAGGGCTGGGACTGAAAGTTCTAACCCTCTAATTAATCACACAGTTGGTTCTCCTGGCAACCAATATCCCCTCCTTAGGCGACCTAGGGGCTTTCCAAAAGTCACCTCATCAACATAAATGAAACCTTTATCGCTCTCATCACTTAGAAAATTCCAAGCATTTTAGGAGCTCTATGCCAGGAACAGGACTAAGACCAAATACACATTTCTTCTGTAAATCACAGGATTGGGCCAGCCCCGTGGCCGAGTGGTTAAGTTGGAGTGCTCTGCTTCAGTGGCCCGCAGTTTCACTGGTTTGGATCCTGGGCGTGGACCTGGCACCATTCATCAATCTTTTTAAAAAAGCACAGGATCACAAGCGTGTAATACCTCTCAGGCACTATTCTAGGACCTGGAGATACAGCAATGAACAAAACAGACAAAATTCTTACTCTCCTAGGGCTAACATTCTAAAGGGGAGGAATAGATCACAAACTCATGAATACGCAAATACGTCACTTGTCAGACAGTGATAAGTGCAATGAAGGAAATTAAAGTAGGCTAGGGTATGCTGGGGTCAGGGGTGGGTTGCTAATTTATATGGGGTGGTCAGGGAAGGCCTCTCTGATAAGGTGGCATTTGAGCAGAGACACGAAGAAAGTGAGGGAATGAGTAGTGCATATATCCCAAGGACAGGAAACAGAAAGTGCAAAGGCGCTGAGGTGGGAGTGTGCTCGGTATAAAGGAATATCAAGAAGGCCAGTGCACCAAAGAAAGAGAATAGTAAGAGAGAAGCTCAGAGAGGTAAAGGTGGGTGTGGGAGATGGAGATCATGTAAGGCCTTGTAGGTCATTGAACAGGCTCTGGCTTTTGCTCCAACTGAGAAGGAAAGATGGTGGAGAGCTCTGAGCACAGAAGTGACATAATCTTAACTTTTTAGTGTAATTAACTATGGGGATTGCTTGTAGGTCCAGTTACCAATCTCTTTTCCTCTCCAGGAGCCCAGCACAGTGCCTGGCACATAGCTGTCACTCAGTAAAAGCCTGTTAAATGAATTCTGAAGATTGGCTGTGACTCCAGAGGCCTGCAGGTGAGGAAAGGCCAATGCTTGAAGTGCGAAAAGACCAGGGGGGGTGGCATCCTACTTCTTATGAGGAGATGATATCAGAAAGTGAGAAACACCTTGTCCTAGCAGTGAAGAGAGGTCGTGAGTTTCAGTCCTGATTCTGCTGCTCACTTCCTGTATGACCTTGAGAAAGTCCTTTCTTTCTTTTTTTTCTGTTGAGGAAGATTTGCCCTGAGCTAACATCTGTGCCAATCTTCCTCTATTTTGTAGGTGGGTTGCTACCACAGCGTGGCCGCTGCCAAGTCGCATAGGTCCTTGTCTGGGAACCAAACCTGGGCCACTGAAGTGGAGGGCACCAAACTTAACCACTAGGCCACAGGGCTGGCCCCAAGAAAGTCCTTTCTTATATCTGGGCCTAATTCCTAAAACCAGGATACTGGGTAAAGGAATCCCTAAGGCATCTTCAGTCTTCACTAGACTCTATAAAATACTTAAAAAAATTGTGGTAAAATACAAATAACATAAAATTTACCATCGTAATCCCTCTTGCATGCTGGTGAAGCTGAACTATCTGCAGCCACAGTGGCTGGTGAGGGCTGGGGTCACCTCCAGGAGTAGCTGAGAAATGCAAGGCCATTACACACACTGGGCAAAAGGGCAGGATGACTTGGCTCCAGAAGTGAGAATGGCAGCAAGTCAGAGAAGCTGCCACTTCGCCCTGGAGGCAACGGGGAAGGAATTAAGCTTTGTTGAGGTGCCTACTATGCCCTAGGCCCTGGGGATGCTAAGACAAGCTCCTTTACGTCTTGCTTTAATCTTTTAGAGGCACACCTCTTGTCTTCATTTTGCAAATGGCCCAGAGAGGTTAGGAATCTTGCTTAAGGTTGATCAGCTAGTCTGTAAGGTTAGAACCCAGATCTGTCTTAAAGTCTCCTACCTTTGAAAGGAACTGCCACCCTCACATGCTACCCTACCACTGGGCCCTATGACGTTTGGAAGGGCCTGCTGGCACAGCTCTTTACTGAAGATTATTCGTGGCCGATTATGAACATGCTTGCAGTACAAAATACTGTATTTCTTTGCTCTTCCCATTGGAGACTTCTTCCATCCACGTCTACTTCAGATGATGGGTGCACTTCACTTTCTTCTTCCTTGGTCTTTCTTCTTTTCTTTCTTTATTTTTTTTGAGGAAGATTAGCCCTGAGCTAACTGCTGCCAATCCTCCTCTTTTTGCTGAGGAAGACTGGCCTTGAGCTAACGTCCATGCCCATCTTCCTCCACTTTATATGTGGGACGCCTACCACAGCATGGCTTGCCACGTGGTGCCATGTCTGCACCCGGGATATGAAGCGGTGAACCCCGGGCCACTGAGAAGCAGAATGTGTGCACTTAACCACTGTGTCAGCCCCCGTTTTTTTTCTTTTAAACTGTCTTGGCTTCCCATCTCTCTGTCTTCACTGCCTGGGGTCTAGATCTTGGGCGGCCAAGGTCCATCCTAGCTCTTCCTCATCAAGCCTTGGTGGACGTTCGCATGTCTCAGAGTGGAGCACCCAGTAATACACAAACCTCACCGCGGCTGCTCAAGACAGCTTCTGTTGGCATAACATGGCTTGCCTTTATGCTGAAGGGCCAGTCCCTGCCAGGAGGAAAAATGAAGGCGAGAAAGAACTCCACTTTGCAAGATCGTTTTTGAAAGTTTTCAATTAAGAAATTAAGGGGTCCCCTGAGCCCAGTCTCCAGTTTACTGAGAGAAACACAGCAGTGGCCCCACGTGAAAATAAGCAATGCAGCATCCCCCAGTCATGAGAAGCCTGAACCAAGCCTTCACCTGTCTGCTGGCTCTCGGAGCGCAGAGGGAGAGGAATAATTACTCCGGGGGGGAACGCAGGGTCCTCTGCGTGGTGGGAGGTCAGAGACAGCACCCCCCCGTGGGCTGGCGTTGCCTGCTCCAGGATGCTCTCCTCCGTCTCGCTCCCTGTGCAGTGAGGCCCAGCCTGGGCTCTGTGGCACCCAGGACTTCTCCTCTGGCAATTCACAATCATTCTGTCCTTCAGCTAGTTTCACATCCTATTTATTGAGTGCTAGATATCACGGATCTTTCAAAAGATTAAGTAATGTTCCTGTGTAAATGAATAGTAACAGCTAAAATGTATCCAACAAGTATCATGAGCCAGGGACTCGGCTAAGGCCTTTGTATTTGTTGTCTTATTTCTCATGATAGGAGGTAGAGTCTCCATTTTACAGATGAGAAAGCCAAGGCTTGCAGAGGTTAAGTGACTTCTCCAAGGTCACACAGCTAATACATGATAGGGCAGAGAATCAAACTCAGGTAATTCCTATGGCTCTACTCTCTAATTGCTCAACACTGAGAGTGCCCTGAGAGCTAAGCATCCACTGCCTTGGGAGTCTAGAGGAGGGTGTCTAACTCAGTGTGGGGAGTGAGGGAAGGCTGCTTGGAGGAGGTGAGGCCTGAGCCAAGCCTTGAAGCAGGAACAGGGATTAGCCAACTGACTAAGAGGGGAGAGGGTGGTTTGGGGTTATGGGTAGTCGGAGCAGTTTGTACACAGGCCCCAGGGCGAGAAGGAGCATGGCTTTGCTTGCAGTAGATTAAGGTGGCTGCAGCTCTGGACTTGAGGTGGGTGTGGCAGGAGGAAAGTGGAGCCAGATCCTGCAGGATCTTGAATTTAGACTGGATCCTGAAGGCAACAGGGGAGCCATGGAGGGCTCTCAGCCAGCAAGTTCACAAAGTCAGCTTTGCTTGTTGACAGTGCCTCTGACCACACAGTAGGGAAGTCGCTATGTTGAAGGCAACATGGCAGATCAGACCTGGAGTCAGATGCCTTGGGTTTGAAAGCCAGCATTTCCACTGACAAGTCACACAAGTTGCTTCTTCACATCTTAGAGCCTCAGTTTCTGCATTTGTAAATGGGATATAACAATACTTTGCAGAGTTGTTGAGGGGAGTAAGAATCAACGTAAGCAAAATGTTTAGGGGAGTTGTAGCCTGACACATAGTAGGTGTTCAATAAATATTAGTTGCCCTGTGTGAGAAGGGAGGTCTTGAGCTGGGCCATGCCTTTCCAAGAAAGGAGACAGCTCTACCTTTTCGACTTGGCTCCCTATAAGCCTCCCTGCATTGATTGCCTGGGGCCAGAATCTTAGCAGGGACTTGTACATTATTTTGCCCAAGGTCTTATCCGTTTTAGGAGAGATAATGCTCATAAAGTGCTTAGCAAAGACCAGGCACACAGTAATCGCCTGATGCTTGTAGCTATTATTAAGTCAGAAATGAAACTAACTCAGAAAAGAACAACAATTAAGCAATTATCAGTCTGTTATCACCCTTGTGTAAGTGAGAAGCCAAATTCTTTCCTGGGAGCAGATTTTGATTGGGATAAGGAAGTCTGAGATCTCCGGACAGAGAAGAAGAATCTGAGGAACTGAAGAACCACATGGGAATCTTTCCTGGAGCCAGTCATGCCTGGAGAAGAGCAAAAAATGCAACCCTAAGAAATCAAATCCAAGGTATTACAAATCCAAACGGTTTAGGATCCCAGAGTATGAACTAGCTCCTGTCCTCCAGCCTGGACACGGGGACGAGGCTTCCTTTTCAGCGCTAGGAACTGCGGACCCGTGGTGAGGCGTTGTGGTATCACCTTCTTCCAGATGCTCCTTTATCCCAGAGGGAGCCAGGGACCGTCAAGAATGAAGCACCCACTATGTGTAGAACTTTATGTGAATTAAAAAAAGGCAGGCAGCGTGAAGCAGTATGGCGGGAGTCAGAACCGGATTCTAATTTTGACGCTGCCAACTCCACACTCCACGTGACCTTGGGAAAGTCTCTGGTCCGTTTTGAGCCTCAATCTTCTCAGCTCTTCTGTTGCCTGATGGTATTGAGCCTCCCCAAGCCTCAGTTTCTTCACTGGTAAGATGGGTCCCACCTACTTCACAGGACTGTGTGAAATAGTGACCACGAAGTGCTCAGTGCCCGATGACCATTGTTGATGACCATTGTTACCGGGATGGCCACGCGATCTCTTCCTTTCCACTCAGTGCTCAGGGTGCCTAGGACAAAACCCCTGCTGGGGGCAGGGTGTGAGGGAGGGGCTGGGGTGGGCTTGGTCGGTCCAGCTGGGCAGAAAAAGCCGTTATCCACAAGTGTTACCCCAGCATAGGCGTAGGCCACTGGGGAGCTGACCACTGGCTGGTCAACGGGTGCTCCAGTCTTGGGGCGGACCTTGGAAGAACCGGTGCACAGAGCCCAGTCAAGGCCGATTAGATAAGGCGAGTTGGATCAGGTCCCCACGCAACGTGGGAGGCGGGAGGGGCAAGGTTCATCCAGACGGAGGGGGAATTCAGACCCAAGCTTGGCTCTGTCCTTTCCCGGCTGGGTGACCTTGGGCCAGTCACTTTCCTTCCCCCAGCCTCAGTGTGCTCCCGCCGTGGGCGCCTCATTCCACTTACCTCCTGAGGATAGGAGGGCGCGGTGTCGACACAATGGACGTGAGCTGCGTCGCCAGGGCCCGGCGAGCGCTCTTTATTATGCCAACAGGCGCACGCGGCGGGTTCCCGCCCGGCCGCTGCACGCTGCCTAAGCGGTTCCGTCCACCGTGCCCGAGGCTGCTCGCCTCACCGCCTCCCGCCCCTGCGGACAGGGCTCTGCGGACCGCAGGCTCCGGGGCGTCACCATTGTTCTTCCAGGCCGGGCGGCAAGGGAGGGCTCTCGCAGACCAGTCCTCGCCTTTGCTCTCTCCCTCCGCCCCGCGCCCCCGCCGCGGCGAGCCTGGGAGAACCCCCTCGCCGATCTTTCCCGAGGAAGCGAGTCAGCCCCGGAGCGCTCCCGAACGGCGGCCGAAGACGACCCCGAGTGTTTCCGAAGAATCCCGACCGCTCGCAGTCTCCGGAAAGAGCCGAAGAGGCTTCCCACCCTCGTCCACCCGAGCCACTCCGAAAAGGCCCGAAGTTTTCCGAGCGGCCGTCCTGCCGGACTGCTGGAGGCGGCCACAGCGCCATGTTGGATGCTCTGCTCGTTGAGTGAAGAAAATCCGCCGGCATCGCCTGAGCCCCGCTACCGAGAAGGGCGCCGCTTCCCCCGGGGAGGGGGATAAAGATCCCCCGCCGCCGGCCCATGAGGATATTGCCGTGAAAGGTCCGGTCTCTCCGCCTCCTGCCCCCGCCGGGTCCGGCCCCCCCCCCGGGGTCGCGTTGTCACGGAGACCGGCAGCCGGTGGTGCTGGCCCGCGGGGCGGCTGCTGCTGCCGGAGGCGGCGGCGGCGGCGGCGGCGGCGGCGGCGGGCGTGTGTGACCGGCCCCGGCCCCCTCCTCCTCCTCCTCCCAGCCTCCCCCCGGCCCCCCGCTCCCGCCGCCTCCCCGGGTCTGCCCCCATCCCGCCCCCCCGCTGCCCCCGGCCCCTGCACCCCGGCGCGCCCGGTCCCGCTCTGGGGGGGTTGGTGGCTTCGCTTTGCCATGAGTTTACCGCAGAAACCGGCTCTGAAATCAGGCTCAGCGGCTGCAGCAGGAACCGGACCCGGCACCGGAGCGGCGGCGGCGGCGGCAGCGGTCCCGCCTCCTCACCCGGCGGCAGCAGCAGCGGCAGCGGCGGCGGCGGCGGCGGCAGCGGCAGCGGCAGCGGCGGCCCCTCCTCACCCGAACATCAGGGCCCTCCAGACCCCGGCGCCCCAACAGTATCCTTTTCACCTTCCTGCCCGCCCGTCGGCCCCTCGCCGCAGTCCAGGGGGCTGTGGCCCCTCCGGGGACCCTCCTGCCGGCCGCCCCAGTCCAGCCAGGGAAGGGGCCGCTCCCCGAGCCGCCGCCCCGGGCTCGGCCGGAGCTTTTCGGGTGCCCGGCGGCAGCCCTGCGGGGACCCCGGGACCCTCTGCAGTACCGTGAAAGCCAGCTCCCCTCGGCGTCGCTTCTGCCGCCTCCCCCCTAGGGCTGGGGGTCCCTTCCCTCTTCTCGCTTCTCCTCCCCTAACTCCCCCTCCCCCCTTAAGGGCAGAATTTGCTGGTGCCTGGGACCCAGCCTGCGGCGAAGGCTTTTCTCTGATTGTTGTGAGGACGACACCCTCCTCCTCCTCCGCCTTCACCTCCCCCTGCAGCGGGGCACGGGGGGGCTTCCTTCCCTGGTGGTGGTTATTAATACATAATAAACTTGATGGGTAAATTTCCCGTTTGAAACTAATCGGCTCGTTTCGGAGGTAAGTGGGATTTTAAATCTACGGTGAGGATTTGCAGAAGGCACTCCCTCTGGCTGATGTTTTTTAGCGATTGGGAGAGTTGTGATGTGGTTTGTGGTGGAACGCGATCTGAGGAGGAAATGTTACACCGGACGCTTCCCTGTCTTTGACCTTTTTTAAAGGAAGAGGAAGTTAACTGACATTACCCATCACCCCCAAAAGTCTCGCTTCTTGGAAGGCTTGTGTTACGCCGAGTGTTTTTAAAGGGCTTTAATTTGCTCTTCCATAGGCCTTGTGTCTGGAGGTCCCAGCGCTTCTGGAGGCAAGTGTAGTATTGAATGTGTCTAATCTCATGTTATTTGCTCGATTGTAGAATTTTTTTGGACAGCTTTGATCGAAAACACTTGGTGCGAAGGTATTTTAAGTGAAAAACTAGCCGGGGAAGGTAGAACGTTGATTTCATGAATGCCACGGAGATTTAGAAAGGTGTTACCTACCTGAGAATAACATTTCATCATGTGCCACCCCCATCCGCTCTGTTTGTGTAAATCAATAAATCATCACTGGATGTTAGACGTGTTGTGTTTTTGTATTTGTGTCATCCTGTGTTTGACTTTTAGAGAGTAGGGTGTTTGAGCAAATAAGCTAACTGCTGTGAGGTCCGCAGATTATTTCACAGTCTAGTTTGATTCTCGTCTGTATCGATTACTTTGAGAAGGGAAAGATCTCTGAGTCATTTCAGGGCATCGTTTTGGTTTCTGTCAAGTATCATTTTCTCTGTTCTTTAAATATTATTAGTCCACATTTTTTCAACCCAGGCAGTGTGGCGCAGAGTGGAGATAAATTCCATTCCAGTGTGATGTGTGTACTGATTTCATAATGTTTTTATCCTGCCTGATTCTGTTCCATTAAGAATTGTTCACGGATGAGAATGCTTGGTGGTACCTTAGTGTTGTTTATGGAAAACCTGGTTAGTTTTGCTCAATATTCCTCATTGCTTTATTACGGGGGAAGAAGGTTGGCTGATTTCTCTACTTGAGGTAGGAGTTCAGTGTCGGAGTTCGTAAAGATATTTTCAGTTAATGCTTTATGAGTTTAAATTCCTTCCTAATTTCTGTCTTTTTTTTAATTTGATTGCCCATATTTGGTTAGGGCTGTAAGTTTCTATACTGTGCCACCAAGTATATTATTCATTACCTGCATCTTTGAGCTGTTTTGGCAATTAAACAAATGAAAGGAAGCCTATAGTATGTGTTGTTGAGGTACAAAGTAATAAGTAAGGAAGGCAGTGCTGAATATGACACTGCTTGGTGAATTTGGTGGCGATATTTGGACACACAGCTATGACTTAAGTTGTTTCACGTGTGCTTTTTCTCAATGCATTTCACAAAGGAAGGACTTATAAAAGCTCTGAGTTGGTTGCAACATAAAAGTAGTTACTAATACTGTAACAGTTATTAAAGGGGATAAATTTAAGATGTAATTTCCAATGGAGATTAAATTTTCCAATTAAATCTATTTGTAGTAATACAGCATACTCGGTTTTCTGTGGCTTTAAGTTTTTACTTTCCCTCATGTCATCGAAGCTAAAATTAATTTTCTTCTTGATGTATTTCACAACTCTGTTATCTTCTCTTTGCTTTACACACCGAAGGGTTACAATTGCCAAAATCTAAAAGCCTGTATAGTAAATGAAGTATAGGTTACAGATTTTGTTAGGACATATCAATGGTGAAATTGCTAGCATTGGTAATGGGGAATTGGTTAAAAATGGATTGACAGAGAGCAAATCTGCTTTTCTACCCTGAGGGTGTGTAGGAATTTGTATTTCTTTGATGAATGCGGTCATTGTGTGATAAGTTGATATGCGTTGAAGCATCGAGACTGGAGTGCAAAGCTGGAGTTGCTCTTTCTAAGCCTTGATTAAATCTCTGGTTCCTCAAAATATACAGGTGCAGTTCTGTTTCTATTGAATTAATAAATTCAGATAGTATTTTGAATTTGTAAAAATACTTGGAGATTCCCGTGACAAGGCGTCCTTCATTTGTACTTAGTGTTCAAGTGACAAATCAGAAATGAAGGGAAATGTTAGTGATAATGGATCTTCATATAAACTGGAAGCTGCTTGCGTAGGCATCAGTATTGCATGGCAGGCCCATAAGTCCATTTCAGGTAGAGGCCTTTGACTACAAGGAGGCAAGGGAGGGGGCCTGGTAGAGGGTGGGCAGGGATGGTGGGGGATGCAAGAAAGGGTAAACCCTGGTATGAAAAATGCCACTGGCGAGGGAGAAGTATGCTTAGAGCTTTCATAACATATTCCAATATGGACGGTTTATGAAATTGGCACTTCAGAATATTTGCCTTGAGATACGGTCACCCCACCTTCTCAGTTTGAGGTTCCAAGAAGCTCTGTTGAGAATCTTGAGTGATTCTTAACCTTTTCTGGGTAGCAAACAACTTTGACATTTTGATGAAAGCTTATAGACCCTCTCCACAGAAAACTGCCCATGCACAAAATCTTCCTTACATTTTCAGGGGTTTCTTGGCCTGCCATTAAAAGCCTAGTCCTTTAGCTGGAAATTGTTGACCCTTCAGATAATTAAGGATAAATGAGTTTTGAATTCAGGTGCCCAAATAGTTCTGACTTAAACAGAATAATTTTGCAGTCTGTTATGAATACACAGTGTTCTCTCTATTTATATGGAAAGACTTCAGGGTGTAATTTCCCTTAGGGCTGCTGACATTTCTAGGGAGTCTAGTTACTGTTTTGGGGCAGCCAGTTTAGTTAAAATCAGGGCAGTGGGCTTTTTGAAGGAACTGAATTTGATAAAAGGCCTGTGACAATCGGAAAATGACCTGTGCCCTCAGCTGTTTTGTCTTACCTATGACATGTATTAAAAACAAATATTCCCGTTGTTGTTTTCTTTTGTTACTGTGATTGTCCTTTTTCTGTTTTCCGTGTTGATTTTGAGTTTTTTTCTTTTTTACAGAATTTTTGTTTTTCCTTTTTCTCCCCAAAGCCCCCCTGGTACATAGTTGTGTATTTTAGTTGTGGGTCCTTCCAGTTGTGGCATGTGGGACGCCACCTTAGCATGGCCTGATGAGTGGTGCCATGTCTGCGCCCAGGATCCGAAGCGGTGAGACCCTGGGCCGCTGAAGCGGAGCGTGCAAATTTAACCACTCAGCCACAGGGCCGCCCCCCCTGATTTTCAGGGGTTTTTTTTTGAGGAAAATTAGCCCTGAGCTAACATCTGCCAGTCCTCTTCTTTTGCTGAGGAAGATTGGCCCTGAGCTAACATCCATGCCCATCTTCCTCTACTGTATATGTGGGATGCCTACCACAGCATGGCGTGCCAAGCGGTGCTATGTCCGCACCTGGGATCCGAACCGGCAAACCCCGGGCTGCCGAAGCAGAACGAGGACACTTAACCGCTGTGCCACCGGGCTGGCCCCTGATTTTCAGTTTTATAGAGTGAAGCCAGTCATGTTTGCTTTCTTCTTTTTTGCCTTTTTACCAAAGGTAAATCTGAATAATGCTGTTAATAGTATTCATTTATTGAGTACCTCCTGTTCTAGGAGCCATGTATTCATGATTTCATTTAATTCTCAAGAGAACTCTAATGAGGTAGGTACTGTCTCTGTGTTACAGATGAGTAAGCTAAAGTGCAGAGAAGTTAAGTAATCTTCCCAAGGTTGTCCATCTAGTAATTGGTGGTCTGCAGTTCAGACTGTGGTATGACTGACTCCAAAGCCTGTGAATGTCCTTTCTGCTATGCCACACTACTTCTTACCAAGTCTGCATGTGGGAGTGGGAGGAGGGCTGCTCTCATATTTGATAGCTAGGGGTAGGTCTGTGTATAGTCAAGGAGCTCTGTGGAGTAATCTAGAATGTAGTGATAGTGTACCTTATTCTAACTCGTAGCCACATACTGCTAGACAGGTATGTTATCTTTACCTTGTTGAGCCTTAAAGCAGAGGAATAGGCCTACCACATTTGATTCAGTGCATGTTTCTGCTTGTTCAGAAGTTAGCAAGGCCTCTAGCAAAATACCATTATAGCTAGCAAGTATAACTCGAGCTCATGTAGTGGCCAGCAGTTTCTGCTCGAAAGCGCCACCATCAACAAAGATGGATCTGTGCCCCTAGAGGGCAGATCCTCTTTTAGGAAGGAGAGAGGGAGACTGATGCAAGATGGAGGTAAAGAAGAAAGTAAGTTACTCAGATGCTGGATCACATTGGCACTTACCTCTGCTTCTGCTGTTCCCTGTCCTAGGCTTACAGGTCTTAAAGTGAGGTATTTTCGGTCAAACTCTGAGAATTTAAACCACCTAAAGACTGATATGTTGCTTTTCCACATTGAGGTTTCTGATAAGATTTTTTACAAAAAGATCTAAAAAATGTTTGAGGGGCCAGACCAGTGGCGCAGAGGTTAAGTTTGCACGTTCTGCTTTTTAGTGGCCCGGGGTTCTCCCGTTTGGATCCCGGGTGTGGACATGGCACCACTTGGCAAGCCATGCTGTCGTAGGCGTCCCACACATAAAGTAGAGGAAGATGGACACGGATGTGAGCTCAGGGCCAGTCTTCCTCAGCAAGAAGAGGAGGATTGGTGGCAGATATTAGCTCAGGGCTAATTTTCCTCCAAAAAAAAAAAAGAAGAGTTTGAAAACTGCGTTTGAAATCATAATAGGGTTATCACATTTTGGCCATTTATATTGGGACTTCAATATGAGTGGCAAATTTTAAAATTTATTTGTTCACTTATTTAGCACCAACTGTGTGCCAGACTTCAGTGTTAGATCAAGGGTTGAAAAGCTAAGATAAAATCTTTGCTCTCAAAGAACTTGGTCCGAACTGGCAAAAGGACAGAATACCATGAGCCAAGTATAGACTGTTCCTGACTTACCATGGTTTGACTTAAGATTTTTCGACTTTACAATAATGTGATGATAATATGCATTCAGGGGAAAATGTACCTCGAATTTTGAGTTTTGATCTTTTCCTGGGCTAGCACCCGAGGTGCGATACTTTTGTGATGCTGGGCAGTGGCAGCGAGCTGCAGCTCCCGGTCAGCCAGGCAACCCTGAGGGTGAACAACTGATACACTGAGAACCATCTGTACCCAGGCAGCCTTTATGGTATTCACTTTGAGTACAGTATTCAGTAAGTTACGTGAGATATGCATCACTTTATTATAAAATAGGTTTCGTGTTAGATGATTTTGCCTAACTGTGGGCTAATGTAAGTGTTTCACACACGTTTAAGGTAGACTAGGCTAAGCTGTGATGTTTGGTAGGTTAGCGGTATTAAAAGCATTTTTGTTGTAAGATATTTTCAATTTACAGTGGGTTTATTGGGACATAATGCCATCATAAGTTGAGGAAGATCTGTAAGATGATAACTCTGCTGTAGGAGCCTAGTCTGGGGGAGGGAGGAGTTAGGGCCTCCTAGGAGAAGTTGACATCTGAGCTAAATTAGAAGGATGAGTAAGAATCACCTTAGCTTTATATGGCTTTCTCCTTCTGCCAGCTGACTTTTCCCCATTTTACTAAATGGATTTCAGTCACATTTCAGTTTTTTAGCAGGAGTAGATTACTAGAGGAGATAGTAGAGAACTGGTAATCAAAACACAATTGCTGTAGGTTCAGAGTATCTTCTGCATCCTAATCTGAGGAATTAGACTATGAGAAGATACATGTCAGATCTGATATCTGTGTTTGGTTGTTCCTGGTCTCCTTCCCACTCATCTCATAACAGCCCCCTGCCCTTCTGACATTAGACTTTGCATTGGAAACAGTACCTTCTAGCCTTAAAATATAAGCAGGTTTAGTTTGGTGTATTGAGAAGTGTACCTGATTTGGAGAAAAAACAAAAATCTGGATTTGAGTTTGGCTCTTCCATTTAATAGATGTATCTTGGACTAGTCACGTAACTGCTCTGGGCATCAGTTTCCTGTTCTCTAAAATGAAGATGTTAGACTATTTTATTAAGTGACACTCTTGAATTATCAGGTCCTGTGATCCTGAGGATTATGGTTTGAGGTTTGTTTTGTTCTTGCAAGTAGATGGGAAGGATTTTACTAATGATTTCTTAGTCTGTATGATGGTCAGTGACATGTTTCTGTGGTGACTTATTGATAGTAGAAGCATGTTAACATGGATCAGAGGGAAGGCAACTTGCTCGTATAAGAAGCCTCTGGTTTTGGCTTATTAATGTTGGATTAGCCAAACAGACTGAAACGCCTCTGTGACTTTAGTAGTGAGGACTGTA
The DNA here is from genome assembly GCF_041296265.1 of Equus caballus. Lineage (NCBI taxonomy): Eukaryota > Metazoa > Chordata > Mammalia > Perissodactyla > Equidae > Equus > Equus caballus. The sequence goes on from NC_091685.1 coordinate 33,190,856, forward strand.
TAGTCTCTCATGGGATGGCTTGAGACTGTCCGATAGGCTTGCCTTGGTCAGATGCTGGCTCATTCTGAGTGACGATAAAGTTAGTGCATTATGAGGTGTGAGGGAAAGTAAGTTCTGGAATAAACGGTGATGAGACAATCTATTTTTATTTTAGGAATAATATTTTGAGCTAATATAATAGGAAACTAACTATGTTCTGATTATTAGCCAGGCACATGACTTCAAGCTATGTATAAATTGCAGCTGAGATTTATATTGATGAAATATTACAGGATCCCAAGCTACCTCTGAATTCTCAAATGTCTCCTAGTTCTTTGGCTTGCTGCCAACCAGGAGTTTTTCACTCTTCTGTAGCCTCAGCTGAAATTTGAGATAGTTTAAACTATTTTAAGTACATTTGAAATTTGTCAGTTTTTATGACCTTTGTTAACTAGTAGTTTTATACTTTTTCAAGCTCAGTGTGTAGTGTTCCCTGACACTTATGAGGCATTAAATTTTATCAATAGAATGTAAGCTCCATGAAGGCAGAGATTTTTGTGAGTTTTGTTTACTATTGAATTGCCGGCACCTAGAACAGTGCTTGGGAGATAGTAGGAAGTCTGTAAATATTTGTTGAATGAAATCTTGATTAAATTAGAGTCTGGGAATCAGTTTTAAGATAAGTTTTAAGGCTAATATAGATGGCATCACAACTCACTTTTAGCACTCAAGGCTGCCCTAAAACTGTTTTGCAGTGATATGTAATTGAATTGAAAATAGTTCCATAATTTCCTTTAAGATGGAATAGCACTGACCCAGTTTACAAAGCCACTTAAAGTGGCTGAGTTGCATTTGAAGTATAGATACTGAGGATTAGGGTTGGTATAAAGGCTAAAGATGAAAAACATTTATAGTTAAATGTTAGTATTAAAAAATTTGTGTTATGATAAGAGTGACACGTAACCAAATCAGGAAATTTAAAAAATACAGAAAAGTAAAAAATCATCCATAATGTTAGTACGTAGAGATAGCTGCTGTGAATGTTTTGGTGTATTTCTTTCCTGTCCTTTTTTCTATGGATTTTAATTTTGATGGACTTAAATTCTGTCCTCTTTTTTGTAAAGTAACTTAAGGTGAAATTACATATTAAGTTTTATATCTTGCTTATTTTGTTACCTAGCGATCTGCCCACAAAAACTACTTTTTAAATAGTTTTATTCCTCAATTTGGAATGAACTATTTTTGTTTCTCTGGAAAGAGTTTCTTGATCTTCTTTCACCTTTGACTTGTAGCTCAGAAGTGATGACTGCATGTTAGAAAGAGAAGAGCTCAAACCTTTTTCGATCAGTGAGACATTTTTCAGTTATTGTGCCTGTAATGTTTTGTATTATTTACAACATTAAACCCGGTGTAACTTCACAGATTCCCCCCTCGGAGTTGTGTACATTTTTTAAATTATCCGTTTGAATCTATCTTCATCCATATATTCAAGCATACTAAATTAAAAAAAAGACGACAGGCGGCCAGGGTGGTATTTGTTAATTATGAGTTGTATACACGTGTGATTTCTCCGTGATTCCTTCGCTTGATGTTCAGGAAGTGTTGGTATTATACAGAGTGATTGAAGGAAGAATGAAGAGACCATAAGGGATTCACGTGGGTTTAGGGAAACGGGTTTGAAGTATGGAAACAAACAGAATTTTGGATGACAAAGGGGAGGGAAACTAGGTGGAAGTAGAAAGTAAGTACAGCCAGTTTGGGGCCAGAGTACAGTGTTTTTACGTTGAGAATGGGAAGGACTGAACCTTGAAGATAGAATGGAGGAGTGTGAGAAAGAGTGAGTGAGATAAGTCCTGACTCTTTTTCTGGGTCCTTGAAAATAGCATATAAGAAACAATTTGAACTGAAAGATGACTTTAAAAAAAATTTGAAAGTTTAAGACTATATAGTCAGGATTTGGATGGGTAGAGGGGAGTGCGTTGTGGTGTGTGGGTGATCAGAATGAACAAAGATTTGGGCTTGAAATAAGCGTGGTGTTTGCTAGGTTGTATGGATCTTGGTTCATTGTGCCTGGAGTGGAGGATTCTTGTGGTAGAATACTCAAGATAATGGATCCAGATTCTAGAGGGCTTTGAGTGTAAGAGAAGGTTAGACTTCACTTGTGTGAAACCATTACTTTTTTTTTAAACAGCTTTATTATAATTTGCGTACCATACAAGCCACTCATTTAGAGTGTACAATTCAGGGGCTTTGAGTATATTCACAGAATTATGGAACCATCACCACAATCAATCTTAGAACATTTTCATCACTCCCTGAAGAAACCCATTAGACTCCGTTTCCCTCAATTTCTCTCTGCCCTAGGCAAGTACTAATCTACTTTCTGCCTCTATAAATTTGCCTAATCTGGACATTTCATATAAATGGAATAACATAATATGTGGTCTTTTGTGACTGGTTTCTCTCACTTTGCATAATGTTTTCAACATTCATGTTGAAACATGTAACATGTTTCAGTACTACTACTTTTTTTTTTGAGGAAGATTAGCCCTGAGCTAACTACTGCCAATCCTCCTTTTTTTGCTGAGGAAGACTGGCCCTGAGCTAACATCCATGCCCACCTTCCTCCATTTTATACATGGGTTGCCTACCACAGCATGGCTTTTGCCAAGCAGTGCCATGTCGGTGCCCGGGATCCAAACCGGCGGCGAACCCCAGGCCACCAAGAAGCGGAATGTGCAAACTTAACTGCTGCGCCATCGGGCCGGCCCCTCAGTACTATTTTTTTTTTTCTTAATTGTTGAATAATATTCCAAGGACCATATTTTCTTTATTCATTCCTCAGTTGAATAAAGTACTGGGTTGGTGGACATTTGGGTTGTTTCAAGTTTTGGCTGTCGTGAATAACGATTCTGTGAACGTTTTGTGTGGACGTATGTTTTCATTTATCTTGGGTGTATACCTGGGAGTACAGTTGCTAGGTTTTCTCAGGTAGCTCCATGTTTAACGTTTTGAGGAACTGCCAAACTGTTTTCCAAAGTGACCGCACCGTTTTACGTTCCTGCCGGCAATGTTTGAGGTTCCCTTGCTTGTTGTTATCTGCCTTTGATTATAGGCCATCCTGGTGGGTGTGAAGTAGTATCTCATTGTGGCTTTGATTTGCTTTTGCTTCATGGCTAATGATGTTGAGCATCTCTTCATGTGCTTATTGGCCATTCGTCTTTGGAGAAATGTCTGTTCACATCCTTTGCCCAGTTTTTAATTGGGTTGTCTTTTTATTATTGAGTTGTAAGAGTTCTTTGTATATTCTAGATACAAGTCCCTTAGCAGGTAAAGCATTTGCAGATGTTTTCTCCCATTCAGTGGGTTGTCTTTCACTTTGTTGATAGTTCCTTTGAAGCACAAAAGTTTTCAATTTTGATGAAGTTCAATTTATCGATTTTTCTTTTGTTACTTGTGCTTCTGTATTTTGTCTAAGAAGGCTTTGCCTAACCCAAGGTCACTGAGATTTACTCCTTTGTTTTGTTCTAAGAGTTTTATAATTTCAGCTCTTACATTTTGGTCTTTGATCTGTTTTGAGTTAATTTATGTGTGTGAGGTGAAGTAGGGGTCCAAGTTTATTCTTTAGCATCGCTGGGCATCCAGTTATTTCAGTACCATTTGTTGAAAAGACTATTCTTTCCGTATTGGATTGTCTTTGTACCTTGTCAAAAATCAACTGCATATCTTTTGTTTTTGTTTTTTGTTTGTTGGGAAACTGACATGATGAAGACAGTATTTTTGAAGATTTATTTGGTTGAGGTGTGCAAGTTGAAATAAGGACCAAGAAAGATTAGGAGAGTAGGAATGGCATCACAGAACTACATGTAAAGTGTATAATTCATTAAGCACTTGAGATTTAGTGAGGTGTGCTATTTATAAAATATGGTCTATTGAATGAATGAACTTTGACCATTCCACATTTTGTATATGCCTAGAAAACAGAAGAACTACGCAAAGGAGATTTTTCCTGCTTCTGTTATTAAGGTAAATTCTTATTAGGCAGTGATAGCTTTGTAAAACATAAAGCATGGGCATCAGGCTATTTTGCTGTCCTGTGAAGAACTGAAATTGTGAGTAAGTTACAGATTCTTGGGTTATTGTATTTCACATAGAATGTTAGTTCTGTCCTAAAACTTTTATATAATTTTCAAGTTAAATTTGATTTTTTGAATTTGTTAGATCATACCCTCAGGCTATTCTAGTGTATGTATTACTGTGAAGAAACAAAACTGGGGAAATATGGGTTCTTTTTGCTCTTCAGGAAAAGACCACATTAAAGAAGAGGAAATTTATAACCTTTCAGGTCTAATAAAAACAGAGTTTATTTGCTTTGGATGAAGATTTTCCACACACAAAAACATCTCTTCAGTGACTAGAAATATTGCAGTTTGGGAATGGGGTTGCTGATTTTTTAAGATTACATCTAGTTCTTAAGTTTTATAAATTATTATGCATATCTTTAGCTTAGTTCTTAACAAAATATGCAAAGGAAGTAGGTCTTAATTAACCTATGTAGAATTTTAATGACATCAAGTACCTGATTAATATTGTTGAGTCTTTGAGGCTAATGTATCATATTTACCTGATACTCTCAATATTAGGTTGTTGATCTTTTCAGAAATATTAGAATTTGGAACCAGTCCAGCTTTCTGAGGTAACTTTTGTTTCAAAAGCAGACAGCAGAGTACTTGACCTTAGCTTATTACCTTTTATGTTGTGACTAGGAGAGTGTACTTGAATGTGGTACATTTTAGGCAAGGCGGTGAAAGCTGAATGCTGCGCTGGAAAGTCAGTGATTTCATTCTTGACCTTCTTTTAAAAAGCATAATTGAGGGGCTGGCCCCGTGGCCGAGTGGTTAAGTTCCCGCGCTCCGCTGCAGACGGCCCAGTGTTTCGTTGGTTCGAATCCTGGGCGCGGACATGGCACTGCTCATCAGACCACGCTGAGGCAGCGTCCCACATGCCACAACTAGAAGAACCCACCACGAAGAATACACAACTATGTACCGGGGGGCTTTGGGGAGAAAAAGGAAAAAATAAAATCTTTAAAAAAAAATAAAAAAAAAATAAAAAGCATAATTGAAAATCCAAGCATATAAGTATGCATTAGCTTATTTTCCCTTTGCATAGTCTACTTTGGGGATCTCCTGGTTCAACTCTCTGGCCCCCTTCCCCAGGGGCGTTTGTTCCAGAGGCTGAGGGAGTTAAGGGTGGCTTGCTTAAACATCACGTTTATACCAACTCACACTGTTTTGAGATCTTTAATAACGCTGACCACTTTGACTTATTAGTAGGGTAAGCACTTTGACCTACTAGTAGGGTGACCAGAAGTCCCCTTTCTCCTATAATGGTCCTGGATTGGATGGTAAATTGTGTGGTCACTCTACCTAGTAACTGTTATATAGCTTAGAAAATTAGAAGTCTTTATGCTGTTTCTAAATATGTTACTAAAATGCTTTGTGAGGCAGCAAAACATTTTGTATCCCTTTGTCGAATAATTTGTATTTGATCTTGTAGTTACAAAAGTCTTTGACATTAGCATGTGAACTAAATAGGAGCAAGTATTGTCAGCCCTCTTAAGAAAAAGCCAACTGTATTTGAAATAATTTTAGACTTAGAGAAACCTTGCCAAAACAGTAGGAAGAGTTCCCTTATATCCCTCACCTTATTCCCCTAAAGATAGCATCTTCTATAACCGTAGTACAATTATCATGAACAAGAAATTGACATTGATACAGTATTATCAACTCAACTACAGAGCTTATTAGAATTTTCACCCATTTTTCCACTGTCCTTTTTCTGTTCCAGGATCCCACATTGCATTTAGTTACTATTTCTCTTTAGTGTCCTCTGGTATGTAATCATTCCTGAGTCCTTCCTTATCTTTCATGACCTTGATGCCTTTGAAAATTACTGATCAGTTATTTTATAGAATGTTTCTCAGTTTGAATTTGATGTTTTTCTCATCATCAAAGTAAGGTTATAAATTTTGAAAATGCATTCCTTAGCGCATTATTTCAAGAAGTTTATGGTGTTGAAATTGTAATGATTACGTTGGTTAAATTGGTGTCTGCAGGTCTTTCTACAGTAGAGTTACTGTCTTTCCCTTTGGGTTCATAAATATCTTGTGGGAGACTGTAAATAATATTTCTCCTCAAACTTTGGCCTACTAATTTTAGCAACTAGTAGATCTTATAGACATTTATTAAGTTTCTGGTTGCCTCATTGAGACTTTTTATTTCTCTCTTTCCTTCTACATTTTTTAATTGTAATTCTGCTGTAAGGAAGAGGTCTCTCTTCTCCATTTATTAATTTATTCTGTTATTTATTTATATCATCATGGACTCATGGATATGTATTTTATTCTATGAGTTAAAATCCAGTACTATTGGGGCCAGCCCTGTGGCCGAGTGGTTGGGTTTGCGCGCTCTGCTTCGGCGGCCCAGGGTTTCGCTGGTTCGCATCCTGGGTGCGGACCTGGCACCGCTCATCAGGCCACGCTGAGGTGGCGTCCCACACGCCACAACCAGAGGCACTCACAACTAGAATATATAACTATGTACTGGGGGCTTTGGGGAGAATTAATAAAAAAAAAAGATTGGCAACAGTTGTTAGCTCAGGTGCCTGTCTTTTAAAAAAAAAAATCCAGTACTATCGTTGTTTGTTTTATTGCTCACATCGCTCCAGCTTTGGCTATTGAGTTCCTTCACTTGGCTCCTGTGCTCTCTCAACAAACCACCACCTTTTTTCTCTTTTTTTTAAGCATTTCTTTACTTTGGCACCACAAGATGTTCTAGGTTCATCTTGTGTGTTCATTTCCCCAGTCCTGGGATCAACCATTTCTTCAAGAAATCCTGATTCTTTTTGTTGGAAAATGGTGTTAGTGACCAAGATCTAGGCCTACGCGTGCTCATTATTACTACAATGTCACTGCTTCTGGGCCCTTTCAGCAGACAGAGCTAGGAAATACATGTATGTATACTAACAGCACTTATATACACACACCTGTATTTCTCTATGTATCTGTATGTGTGTTAAAAACCATAAGTTTATATTGATAGGTCCGATTCCACTGGAATGCCACCCAGTTTGTTTTAACTTTCCCCTTTTTCTTATTTTAACTTTCTCCAACAGTGAGAAACCTGGCTCTCATTAGCTACAATCTGTTTACTTATTTAATTATAGTATACACATAAAATAGTTTGAGAATTGCTAACCCTATTCCTCTACTCTTGATTTCAATTATTTATTTATTTAATTAATTTTTTTTGAAAGATTTTATTTTTTCCTTTTTCTCCCCAAAGCCCCCCGGTACATAGTTGTGTATTCTTCGTTGTGGGTCCTTCTAGTTGTGGCATGTGGAATGCCGCCTCAGCGTGGTTTGATGAGCAGTGCCATGTCCGCGCCCAGGATTCGAACCAACGAAACACTGGGCCGCCTGCAGCGGAGCGCGCGAACTTAACCACTCGGCCACGGGGCCAGCCCCCTTTAATTATTTATTTTATAGATATGTGAAACATTACTATGGTTCTAAGAGTCAGTTATATAAAAAAAAATATACTCAGAGAAGTCTTACTCCCATCACTCCTACCCAGTTCCTATTTCCCCCTTCTTTCCCACCTAGGCCTGTAGGTAACTGATCTCTTTTTTTTTTTTTTTTTAAGATTTTATTTGTCCTCCCCAAAGGCCCCCAGTACATAGTTGTGTACTCTTAGTTGTGGGTCCTTCTAGTTGTGGCGTGGTAACTGATTTCTTTTATTTCTGTTTATCCTTTTTGTATTTCTTTTGCACAAATGAGTAGATTCCTGTACACTTTCTTTTATTTTTTTGGTGAGGAAGATTGGCCCTGAGCTAACATCCATTGCCAATCTTCCTCTTTTTGCTTGAGGAAGATTATCCCTGAGCTAACATCTGTGCTAGTCATCCTTTATTTTGTATGTGGGACACCGCCACAGCATGGCTTGATGAGCAGTGTGTAGGTCTGTGCCTGAGATCTGAACCTTTGAACCCTGGGCTGCTGAATCGAAGTGTGTGAATTTAACCCCTATGCCAATGTTCTGGAGCCATTTGTACTTTTAAAATAACAACCCCTTTCTTCAATTAACCACATATTTATCAAACACAGAGTCTAGGTACAAAAAGTAAGTCTACCAATGTGGACTTTTTAGTGAAATTGAAGGCTTTGGTCTGTTCATAGCAGCACCATGTGTGAAAATTAGTGTCAATGATGAGGACAACCTTATCCTTAAGGATAAACCTTACGGTTTGTGAGGAACCTTCAGTTGGCCACATAGCCTTCAGAAACATACTCCTGGTCACTCTTTCTAATTTTTCTCAGAATTTTTGGAGAGAAGATGTATTCCAGAATCATATTTATGAAAGTAGCATAGCTGCTATTCAGCTGAAGGTTCAGTTGAATGGAAAAGACAACTGGTAATGGTAAGGTTAGGATGCTCAAGGGAAAAGGAAAGAACTAATGGAATCTTGAGAAAAGAGTAAGAGAAGTAGAAAAGGGAAAAGAAATAGTGGTCATTGTTTTGATAACACAGGTTGAGCTAATAGTGCCTGGTGCTTAGTGGACACACAATAATTATTTATTAAATGACCAAAGGAGCATTTATTAATAACAGTATGTGCTCACTGAGGAAGGAGTTACAAAAGAAATCTGAAACATGGTCTCTGCCTCTTAGGCACTCTAGTCAAACAAAGAATTTAATGTGCTCTCTAAATGAAAGTAGGAGGTCAGAGCCTGAAAGGTCAGTGAGGACTGGAGGAATAGGAAGTAGGATTTGGGTAGTAAGGGGAAGATTATTTACAGTTGAGGGAAAATATATTTACAGTAGTTAGGAAATGGTACACGGTGTGTTTAGGGTAGTCAGAGGACCTGCTTGGCTATAATGGAAAGTAGTGAATGTGCAGTGTATGTGACAGTTTTGGAAACATTTGGGTATCTAGCTAAATAATCTGTATTTTTATCTTGTAACAAGCGGAAGTTTTTGAAGACCGAGGCCCTACTAACATGTTTGGTCATAGAGGAAGATGGAGATTTTGCTGGATGGATTGAGATAGACAGGAAGCGTGGAGACTATATACTAGCCCCATTGAAGGTTTTACTGGTGCACATCCTGTTTAGAGGGAAATGAAAAGGATGATCATATCATGAAAGCTATCAAGGGGAGAAAGAGCGAGATTTGAATATCCTTGGAAAGAAAGAAAAGAGTTAAAACTGACTTCAAGGCTTTGAGTTTGGAAAATGATGCTGTCATTGATGGAGTAAGAAAGATGTAGGATTTAATTTTATATCATGTTTTGAGAAAGTGGGCAGATAAATTCAGTTTAGGACATGTTGGATTTGAAATGAATGGAATGTCTTATTCATTTAACAAATGGCAATAACTAGACATGTGGAAATAGGGAGATGGAAGTCAGATGAGCAGAAAGGCCTGGAAAAACAAATCTGAAAATGTAAGCGTAACAGAGAGACTGAAGAGAAAAGCAGAAGTTCCTAGTCGTCCAGTGTCTGATGACTTGAGGAAGATGACGAAACTACACAAAAGAGGAAGAAGGTGCTGAGAGGAAAGAGGAAAGAGAACCAAGAAAGCACACAGTCTTTTTAAGCTTTCCAGATTAGTTTCCCACTGAGCGTTAGTTTGGGAAAGTGACATTTAATACTTGACAAGTAGCCTTTTGATTTAAACTTTGAACCATATCTCCTATTTAGTTCAGCTAGGAATTTGAAGTATTGGGTTAATTTGCTTTCAAAATGAAAAGGAAGGTTATTTAGGTGTAATGCCTAGGTGAGCCACTGGATATAAAATAGAAAGCGATTAGAGGGTGTTTTGCAGTTCAGTCTTTCATTGGAAATCACAGCTTTGAGAAATATATTTGGAGGGGCTTCTTCTTATGACAGAAGGATTCTTAAAGATGGAACACTTGGTTCTGAGAAGTGAAACTGAGTTGAAAATACTCAAAACCAGAACAAGAGAAGGTAATTCTGTTGAGTTTCAGGTGGTTTGGCCTCTCTGGCTCTCTCAAAAAAGATTAGGAATTCATACTTTCTCCTTTTTGTTTTCAGTTCCTTTCTTTGTGCTTTGAATAGTTAACAGTGTTGTGATTTTTTTTTTAATGCCTGTATTTGTTTTTCTTATTGTAAGCTCCTTCTCTTGTGTCTGAGCATGTATCACATTGGTAGTCTATGGAGAGACCTGGGTTATTGCAATCAGAGGCACATTCCTAGTGGCAAGAATGGGTTTTGAATGTTCTTTTAGGCACTTACATTAGTTCTGCTTTGAGAAAAGAGATTGTTTACTGTGCTTTAGGAATTGCTAGCTAAATCTGACGTTTCTTAACCCTTAACTAAGAAAAATGGGGTTTGCTGACAATAGGTTGTTTTACAGGCCTGTGAAACCCAACAGCATGTTCAGCAGTGTAAACAATGGCAGCTGTCTTTTGCTGGCTTCTCTGTTGTTCGAAGTGTAATGAAACTGCTTCTCACAAATGGCTTCACCTGCTGACTCATCTTCCAGCCCCTAAACAGCCGTAGTATCCAGCATTATTTAATGCTGGGATTGAGAATAAAAAGAACCAGTCTTAGAATGTGAGGGTTGGAAAGGTTCATGGAAATCCTTTATTCAGCCCCTTCTCTGAGGGCCTCAGCTGTCAAAAAGAAATGTCACCGTGGCACATATCATAGTTGAGAGTTAGAAGAATTAGTGATACTGCTATTCAGAGTGCCATTAGAATCTTCTGAACGAACGAGGACTTTTTTCTGTCTAGAAATCCTTGAGATGTACTTTTTAGCTTTCCTTCAAAAATAACACATTATTCTAAAAGTGGCTGTAAGTGACTGGTACAGGGGCAGCATACATTTAATACCTGCTGTATACTGCAGGAGGACTGTGGGAAGAAATAGAAGGAAAGAGTGGTGTTGTCCCTGAAATTTTTCCAGTCTAATTAGAAAACAGATATGGGAAAGGAGCGGAAAACATTTAGGAGTCACCGTATTAACGAGTGTGTAATCTGATTCACCTGAGACTGACATTGTGAAGAAGGCTTATATAAATTTATGTGAGCTCTTAGAGCAGTGGTTTAGATTTTTGATGCAAAAAAGTCTCTCGCTGAAATGAAAACTCCCCATAGATTTTAATTCTGTAGATAAGAAACTCCGCTCCAGGAAACTAATACATGTGTTCTAGAGACAACGCAGTTAAAACCGTTGAGTGAAAACGGCAGTTCTCAGATTGTTTGAATCTCAAGATTCCTTTATACTTTTAAAAATTATTGAGGACTTCAGAGAGCTTTTGTTATGTGGGCTGTATCTGTTGATATTTACAGTATTAAATATCAAAACAAAAAATTTAAAAATATTTATTTATTAAAAAATAACAATGAAACCCATTATATGTTAAGTTAAACAGTTTAAAAATGAAAAGTAACTGTTTTCCAAAACAAAAAATTAGTGAGAAGAGTGGCATTATTATCTATTTTTGCAAATCTTATTTTTAATTTTATTGAGGTCATAATGGTTTATAACACTGTGTAATTTCAGATGTACTTTGTTATTTATCAATTTCTGTATAGACTACATTGTGCTCACCCCCTGGTAGTTTCATTTTTATCTGTCACTGTATATATGTGCCCCTTTACCCCTTTTGCCCACCCCCAACTCCCTTCCTCTCTCGTAACCACTAATCTGTTCTCTTTATCCATGTGTGTGTTTGTCTTCCACATATGAGTGAAATCATGAGCTGTTTGTCTTTCTCAGTCTGGCTTATTTCGATTAACATACCCTCCAGGTCCACCCATGTTGCTGCAAATGGGATGACTTGTCATTTTATGGCTGGGAGCATTCCATTGTATATATACACCACATTTTCTTTATCCACTCATCAGTTGATGGGCACTTGGGTTGCTTCCAGTCTTGGCTATTGTGAACAATGCTGTAATGAATATAGGGGTGCATAAGTCTCTTTGAATTGTTGCTATCAAGTTTTTTGGATAGATACTCAGTAGTGGGGTAGCTGGATCGTATAGTACTTCTATTTTTAATTTTTTGAGAAATCTCCATACTGTTTCCCATAGTGGCTGCATAGTTTGCATTCCCACCAGCAGTGTCTGGCTTAGGAGAAGATAACTAGATTCTTAGATCTGCTTTTGCATTCATTCTCCTGCACATTGTTGTGTTTGAAGAAAATCTGGTTTCACTCACATATGTGGTAGGGAAAGGGCAGAGTATTTTACTGTCTTTCTCAGATAATTATGGATATTCTTTCTTACTAGAGCAAAACTTGACAGTTGGTAGTTTCTGAAAGGTTAGTTTCAATTTGGAACTTGAAATCACGTCCATGAACTTTTCATGCACTTAAGTCTATTGGTCTCTATTGCACTTTTTTTTTCATTGAGGTATTATTGACTTAGATTACTTTCAGATATACAACATAATGATTCCGTATTTGTATATACTGTGAAATGATCACCGCAATAAGTCTAGTTAACATTTGTCACCATACATAGTTACAGAGTTTTTTTGGGGGCTGGCCCCGTGGCCAAGTGGTTAAGTTTGTGCACTCTGCTTTGGTTGCCCAGGGTTTCTCCTGTTTCGATCCTGGGCGCAGACCTAGCACTGCTCATCAAGTGATGCTGAGGCGGCATCCCACATAGCAGAGCCATGAAGGACCTGCAACTAGGATATGTAACTATGCACTGGGGGCCTTTGGGAAGAAGAAGAAAAAGAAGATTGGCAACAGATGTTAGCTCAGGTGCCAATCTTTAAGAAGAAAATTTTTTTCTCTTGAGGAGAACTTTTAAGATCTACTTGTTTAGTAACTTTAAAATATGCAGTACAGTGTTTTTAACTATAGTCACCATGCTGTACATTACATCTCATGACTTTTTTTTTTTTTTAAGATTTTTTTTTTTTTTTCCTTTTTCTCCCCCAAAGCCCCCCGGTACATAGTTGTGCATTCTTCGTTGTGGGTTCTTCTAGTTGTGGCATGTGGGACGCCGCCTCAGCGTGGTCCGATGAGCAGTGCCATGTCCGCGCCCAGGATTCGAACCAACGAAACACTGGGCCGCCTGCAGCGGAGCGCGTGAACTTAACCACTCGGCCACGGGGCCAGCCCCATGACTTTTTTTTTTTTTGAGGAAGATTAGCCCTAAGCTAACATCTGCCACCAATCCTCCTCTTTTTGCTGAGGAAGACTGGCCCTGAGCTAACGTTCATGCCCATCTTCCTCTGCTTTATACATGGGACACCTACCACAGCATGGCTTGCCAAGCGATGCCATGTCTGCACTGGGGATCTGAACTGGCGAACCCCAGGCCGCCGAAGCGGAACGTGCACACTTAACCACTGCGCCACTGGGCCGGCCCCTCATGACTTAATAATAACTAGAAGTTTGTACCTTTTGACCCGTTTCACCCACTCCCCATGTATTGTACTTTGAATGGATCTTTTTTTTGTTTTTGAGGAAGATTAGCTCTGAACTAACTACTGCCAGTTCTCCTCTTTTTTTGCGGAGGAAGCCTGGCTCTGAGCTAACATCCGTGCCCATCTTCCTCTACTTTATATATGGGACGCCTACCACAGCATGGTGTGCCAAGTGGTGCCATGTCCAAACCAGTGAACCCTGGGCCGCCGAGAAGCAGAACGTGCGAACTTCACCGGTACACCACCAGGCCGGCCCCAGAATGGATCTTTTACCATTTTACCATGATTTTATAACATCACGTGTTGGTCATTTGGAAAATAATGGTTCACTAAATTATGCAGTTATTCAAATATTGATATATTTTATTATACAGTATTATAAAATCATATTAGTTAATATCACTACTGATTTCATAAGAAAAGTCTTTTGGGAAGCTCTTAAGTGCATGGTGGTAGATAACTGGCTCAACTGTGATTTGTGAAGGCTGGAAGGGTAAATGAAGTTGCATTAGATCCAGTCTTTAGGGGCTGGCCCTGTGGCCAAGTAATTAAGTTTGTGCGCTCCGTTTTGGCGGCCCAGGGTTTCGCCAGTTCAGATCCTGGGCGTGAACAGGCACCACTCATCAGGCCACGCTGAGGCAGCGTCCCACATGCCACAACTAGAAGGACCCACAACTAAAAATATACAACTATGTACTGGGGGCTTTGGGGAGAAAAAGGAAAAACAAAAATCTAAAAAAAATGAAATCAGTCTTTGGATTGGAGGGAAATGGATTTCATTTTCATCAAGAAGCTCCATGTTGAAGGCCCTGAAAAGGGGGCATTTTATTGTCCTGGTTCCTTTGCCTACACTTAGCAGGTTTGACTATTCCATCTAAGGGGTTCAGAACCAGAAATAGTTGGTCTTTTCAAATAGCTTTGTTAATCCAAAGGCGTTTCTGTGATGGACTGTGTAGGTGTGCTTTGGACTGTGGTTGCTCTTTGTGAGGGCTTGGTTCCTTGTCAGTTATGGATCTGGGAATGTTTAGAACCTCTTCCAAACCGTTTTCTTTTAAATTAATTAATTTTTTTGAAGAAGATTAGCCCTGAGCTAACATCTGCTGCCAGTCCTCCTCTTTTTGCAGAGAAAGACTGGCCCTGAGCTAATATCTGTGCCCATCTTCCTCTACTTTATATGTGGGGCGCCTATCACAGCATGGCTTACCAAGCAGTGCCATGTCCGTACCCAGGATCCAAACTGGTGAACCCTGGGCCGCCAAAGCAGAAATGTGGACTTAACCACTGCACCACTGGGCTGGGCCCCAAACATTTTAAAGATTTTATTTTTACTTTTTCTCCCCAAAGCTCCCCGGTACATAGTTGTATATTCTAGTTGTGGGTCCTTCTAGTTGTGGCATGTGGGATGCTGCCTCATCATGGCTTGAGCACCGGTGCCATGTCTGCGCCCAGGATCCAAACCAGCGAAAAGAAACCCTGGGCTGTGAAACAGAGTGCGTGAACTTCACCACTCGGCCACGGGGCCGGCCCCTCTTCCAAACCTTTTAATCTCCCCATCTTCCAATCTAAATATGAACTTTAAAAATGTTCTGTTGGGGCTGGCCTGGTGGTGTGCTGGTTAAGTTCAGCTTCGGTGGACTGAGGTTTGCAGATTCGGATCCCAGGCATGGACCTATGCACCACTCATCAAGCCATGCTGTGGTAGTGTCATGTACAAAAAAAATAGACGATTGGCACAGATGTTAGCTCAGGGACAATCTTTCTCACCAAAAAAAAAAAAAAAAAAACAAAAAAACTATTAAGAGTGCTGGACCCATTTTACCTCGTGCAATAGCTTTCACTTCTTCCCCAGGCTCTGCTACTGCCTTTCTTTGTTTGAACTTCAGTGTGTTTTACTAAACCAATATCTTGGGTAAGACAGACACTTAAAATAAATAAATCTCTTTTTCCAAGTGGGATGGATGAGACAGTTTTTCCTAGGATTTTACTTCTTGTGCCCCTAGGTGACGTAAGAGAAACTAGACTGTTATATTACATTTTGTTAATATTCTAAGGCAGTGTTTCAGCATATAAACATGGATTACTGTGAAATCAGCCCTTTTTTAAAAAAAACACCATCTACTTTTACAGAGTTGTACTTTGAAAGTTGTTCAGATAAAATTCTGATTGTTGGCATGTCATCATGTATAATGGCAAACTTGTGAAACGTGCTAAATGCCTAGTAATAGGGTTTTGGGCAAATTATGGCCTGTAAATGCATTGAAGTACTATATAACCTTTAAAAATGTTGTAAAACATTTATTGACATAAAAAAAGTCCACATTTATTCTGTGCAAGCTAGTTAAAAATAGCATGTATGGTCAAACTTTATTTTTAAAAATATATAGAAAACGGTTATGCAACAGTGTTCGTAGTTTTCTCTCTGGGTGCTGGTGAGATTGGGTGATTTTCATCTTCTTTCTATGCTACGTGATTTTTTGGTTACATTAACCATGTATTACTTTTATAATCAGAAAATAAAGCTGTTTCTATTTTGTAAAATGAAACTAAGCGAAAATGTGACTCCCTGCAAGTTCCTCATTCAGCAAAGACAAAAAATACTTTAAGAGAGTGGAGAGGATTTAAAGTACATTTGTAGATTTTCAGCAGGGAATCAAGAGAGAGAAATGGCATTTTGGGGCGTTAACTATTAGTTAAGTAAAAACGTAACTGATTATGAATTGTATTCCCCAAGCATTCTGATTAAATTAATCTTTGTTTTACCCATAACATCAGTACTGGTGCCAGTCTCCCCAAATTTGTTTTCATGACACCAAGAGAAATGATTTATAGTACTTTACAATATGCGTCATTAAAAAAAGCCTTATTTTTAACGATGTGGTCAGTTAGTGTAGCATTTTTTATGATGCCTGTTAGTAGTTACAGAGTTTCCTTTTTAAAGTCCTTTGCCATCTTGTCCTTGCTGTCCTGGCTTTCATCTGGGGCTGCAGCAGGGCTGAGCCAAAAAATGGCTGCTGCTGCAGCATGGGCGGGCATAGTATGGGACTTGACTGCTGTGGTTCCTGTGACGATGTAGGAGGACAAGCCTGAGGAGTGTGCCCTAGGTCAGGATTCTCTTAAAGGTTGTTGCCACGAGGATTGGGCTTTTCTTGTGTAAGAGTTACGCTATTGCAGATTCTGCTCTCAGGAGGGAATGCCACTGTGTATTGAGATTTACAGCCTTAGCAGGGAAACCAGCCATTCTCTGCAGGGGTAAGAAATTTTAGCATGTACTCTGATTCGCTGAGCAGGATTGCTCCCTGCTCAGTTTTCAGAAAGCGGCAAGGCTTACCTGTCTGTATCATTTGATAACAGAGATGTCTCCAGAACAACAGTGGTTTTTCTGGCTTGGTGGGTGAATTTACTAAATGGGTAGGATTTCCCTCAGGGACGGAAAGGTTTGGCTTATAGTGGAGGATTAAAAACATCTGCCTGTGTGTGTAGCTTATGTGAAGAGTACTGTGCCACATCAGAAGTAAGCCTAATTTGTTAGGGTGAGAGATGGGGAGTAGTTTGAGTGGAGAATTGAAGTTGCTGCTCAGGCCACTCCCTAGTGTGAATGCACTGCCATTTGGAGGGGGCGTTAGTGTCTGAGTTTCTGTCCTGCCTGTGATTTGAGATGATCATGATGTAGGAACAGTAGGATCTGCTGCTTAGCAACCAGTAAGATATGGTATATCTGGATGGGCAGTAACACACTGCTTCATTCATTTCTCTTTTAATATGATGAAGAGAAAAGGCTTTTCTGCTTAAAAAAAAAAAAGACTCCCTTTCCCAGAAAAGCCATTTGCGATTATTGTAAAAAAACACAGGAGAAAAGAAAAAAAACAATCACTTACAATTCCACCACCCATTGATAACTGTTGTTAGCATTTTGATATATTTCTTTGAAGGAATTTTTGTTTACATATATACATATTTATGTATACATGTGTTGGCGTAAACATACTTATGTACACATACTCATATTTGCATAGGTGCAAATCATGCTGTAAATAATTATTTTTTATTTTAACATATTGATATATTCTCATGTCAGTAAATATTTTGAGGGCTTCTTTAATGGTTTTATAATATTTCTGTGTATGGCTATACCACATTATACTTAAAACACAGCCTTTATTACTGGATTATTTAACAATTTTGCTATTAAAGAAATGCTGAGGGGCTGGCTCTGTGGCCGAGTGGTTAAGTTCGTGCGCTCCGCTTCGGTGGCCCAGGGTTTCACCGGTTCGGATCCTGGGCGTGGACATGGCACCGCTCATCAAGCCATGCTGAGGAGGCATCTCACATGCCACAACTAGAAGGCCCACAACTAAATATATACAACTATGTACCGGGGGTCTTTGGGGAGGAAAAGTAAAATCTTAAAAAAAAAATGCTCAGACTAATATCTTTGCGTATAATGTTTTTTAATATGTCATATGCTTCCTTAATAAAGTAAAAACTACTGGATAGCCGGTGTGAACATTAGTATCATAGATGCATATTGCTATACATACATACATAAAGATTCTATTTTTTCTTCTCCCCAAAGCCCCCCAGTACACAGCTGTATATTTTTAGTTGTGGGTCCTTCTAGTTGTGGCATGTGGGATGCCGCCTCAACATGGCCTGACGAGTGGTGCCATGTCCATGCCCAGGATCTGAACCGGCCAAACCCTGGCCTACTGAAGCGGAGTGCGCAAACCTAATCACTGAGCTATGGGGCCGGCCCCTTACCGGCATTAAATATTCTAGTTTTTCAATTTTGTTAATTTGATAGGTGAAAATCATATACAATTTTAATTTGCATTACTTTTATTACTTATAAGATGTAGTCCCCCCCATGTTTATTAGTTTTTATTTCCCATTTTGATAATTATCTGTTTATATCCTAGACCCATGTATTTATTGACGTCTTAGTTTAGGTTCAAAACTTAGCAGAATACATGTATCATAAAGAATACAGATTCACAATTTTGTGCTATCTGTATAAACTTATACCTCTATATTACATATTTAAATATGAAAAGCCCTCTTCACTTCCAGTCCCATCACTAGAGGCTATCACAGCTGACAGTTGAGCATGTCCATTCTTACAGATCTTTTTGTATGCATTTACAAGTTGCTAGAGAGACAGAAAGGGGAAGACGGGTACGGAGGGAGAAGGAGAGAGATGGAGGTTTTCCGAGGATGGACTTTGGAGCTGGTCTCTGGTTTGTATCCTAACTACTGGAAATGTGAAGTGTGATCTTGGGGGATTTAGAGTTCCGTAGATCATAGTCCTGGCTCTCATGGTTTAGTGGCTGTGTACCTTGGGAAAGTGATGTAACGTTTTTGTGCCCCAGTGTCCTCATATGTAGAAAGGGGTAATTATAAACTCTGGTGCCTTAGGCTATTGTGAGGATTAAATGAGTCAATACATATAATATGCTTAAAATAGTACATGGCACTTTATAAGTTTATATAGTAATATAGTAATAGTTATTACTATTATTGTTATTATATGGTTTTCTTTTTTTTTTGGTGAGAAAGATTGGCCTTGAGCTAACATCTGTTGCCAGTCTTCCTCTTTTTGCTTGAGGAAGATTGTCCCTCAGCTAACATCTGTGTCAGTCTTCTTCTAGTTTGTATGTGGTACACTGCCACAGCACGGCTTGAGGAGCAGTGTGTAGGTCTGCACCTGGCATCCAAACTTGTGATCCCTGGGCTGCTGAGACAGAGTGCGCAAACTTAACCACTATGCCAGTGGGCCAGTCCCTATATGTATGATTTTAGAAAGAGTATAAGTAGGATTATACTGCACATGCTTACTGACTGCTTTTTCATGTAAATCTTTGTCATGTTGATACATATAATGTAGACTATTCTGTAGTCTAGTTTTAGCATCATTTATTTAACTCCTGCTATTGATGGATATTTGTATAGTTTCTAGGGTTCTTTTTTTTGGTATTAAAATCTGTAGTGCATATCCTTGTATATATGTGTGAGTATTTTAATAGGATAGAGTCCTATAGAATTGCTGGATTGAAGGGTATGTAAATAAAAAAAATAAAAATCTGGCAATTATTTTTTTAATATCCAAGAACTTTTGTTTTCCCTCCTTTTTGGTCTTTTTGGGGGGGGGGGTAGCAATTGTATCTTATTTTATGACTTGAATCCTTCCAGAGGTGCTAATTAGAAGTTTTTAAAAATCTTTTTCTGTTCCCTGCACCCTCTCCCTCTGTCAGCGTTGGTTCTGTTTTCATTTCGGTTCTTTACTTTCTTAGCGTCTGTCCCTTGGTAGTTTCCATTCATATTTATGAATGAGGGATGAGGTGAATCAGTGGAGTTGGTTGGCAGATGGATTCCTTGCAGTTGGGTAACAGGCCTGAATTGAATGTTGTCTTCAGGTTTTGTGGGTGGGGCATGACATCAAGGACACATTACTGTATTTGTGCCTTTATTTTCTCTTGGAATAATTTTTTAAAGGAAAGTATTGCTAATAGAAGTAGAAATCATTTCTGTTAAGATAAATCATGTTTGGGCCGGCTCTGTGGCTGAGTGGTTGAGTTTGCGCACTCCGCTGCGGCGGCCCAGGGTTCAGATCCTGGGCGCGGACATGGCACCACTCGTCATACCACGTTGAGGCGGTGTCCCACATCCCACAACTAGAAGGACCTGCAACTAGGATATACAACTGTGTACGGGGGGGTTTGGGGAGATAAAGCAGAAAAAAAAAAAAAAAGATTGGCAACAGTAAAAACAAGAAAAAAAGATAAATCATGTTAAGTTTGCAATATGATCAGCTTTTTATATATTTGCATACTATCTATGTTTTGTGGAATTTCTCATGCCCAGTTTTTCCAAATATATTTCACTTATGATTTTGGACCTGTATCATGTTCTCACAAATAGATATTGTAAAGTGGAAATGGTAAAATTTCTAAAAATAACCATCTCTCTTGGGAATTTACTAGCTTTAGAAGAACTGAGGTTTATTTTTGCATTATCATTATTGCGTTGATAGTAGTAATAGTTTCTGGACTTTCTTGTTCAAGTGAAAAACTCCTTGTGACTATGAATTTTCCTCATATTCAAGACACTGGATGACACCTGTCATCCTCATCTAATAGATTATTTTAATGTATTATTTTAAAGATAAAATCACCTTTCTGATTTGTGTATGTAACTGTTAAAACCTTATGTTTTCCTTTCATATACTTTCAGAATTTTGTGACACTGGCTAGGTTTTGACATAGAGACCTGCATGTAATCAGATTTTAGCTATAGTACTGAAAACCAAATAATTGAATCATTTCAGTAAGACCTTATCATTCAAACTTGAACATTTATATTTCTCTCAAGTGACATCACAATATATATTTATAATTTTGTTTCAGACAAATTAAATTTGATAAAATATGAGGCATAAAATACTTACTGGATACTTTAACAGATGTTGGTCAGGAATACTTAAAAGAAAGAGCACAACTTGAGAGCTGAATAAACCTAGGTTCTGGTTCTGTCACTTGTAATCATGTGATCTTTGGCAGGTCTCTTAATCTATTTTTTTTTGGTGAGGAAGATTGGGCCTGAGCTAACATCTGTTACCAATCTTCCTCTTCTTTTTTTTCTTCCCCAAAGCCCCAGTACATAGTTGTATATCCTAGTTGCAAGTCCTTCTAGTTCTTCTGTGTGAGACACCACCACGGCATGGCTTGATGAGCGGTGTGTTGGTCCATGCCCAGGATCTGAACCAGTGAACCCCAGGCTCCTGAAGCAGCGTGTGGGAACTTAACCAGTATGCCGCTGCGCTGGCCCTAATCTAATGTTTTTGAGCCCCCTTCTTTCCTTATCTGTAAGAGGGGGCTGATGATACCTCACAAGTTGTTCTCTAGATTAAATGAGATCCTCTCTACAAAATACCAATTGTACTATCTGGCACATAGTTGATACTCAAAAAATAATGCTATTATTAGTGTAGCCAATAGAAAACAAAAATCAGGGGCTGGCCTGGTGGCGCAGCAGTTAAGTTTGCGTGCTCTGCTTTGGCGGCCCAGTGTTCGCTAGTTCAGATCCTGTGTTCGGACCTACTCATTGCTTCTCAAGCTACACTGTGGCAGGTGTCCCACATATAAAGTAGAGGAAGATGGGCATGGATGTTAGCTCAGGGCGAATCTTCCTCAGCAAAAAGAGGAGGATTGGTGGCAGATGTTAGCTCAGGGCCGATCTTCCTAAAAAAAAATGTTAAAAAAAAAAAAAACCAAAAATCATTTTCTGAAGACTTAAACTATTTAACAGATTACAATGCTTATCAGTACTTGTTTAAGCTCCTTTAGTGTTCTCCTGTGTTGATAGCTGTACCCAAGATTTGCAGTTTGAGAATCCTATATTTCAAGGCACAGGAAATAAAAGGATTGTGAGAAAGAAGCCTGGTCCAATACAAATGCCCCTTGATAGATATTTTGAAAAGCTGCAACCCACTCTTTGTCTTCTAATGGTTTGTTTATTTTAACCTGTTTTATTTCATCAAAATTCGTGCCCTGAGACAAGATATTTTGCTTTATACTGATTAGGCCCAAATGAATCTCAGTTTCGTTTTAAAATTTGTCTATCAAGTATACCAAGTAACCCAGTATACCAAGGTGCTTTTGTTTCTTGAGTGTCTTATGCTATTTCATTTATAAAAATGATTGAAGCAGATACTATAATTATTGTGAGGAGGGGTATTATCTCCAAAAGATAGCTCATAGACATTTGGAGCTCTGGAATACCAGAACCATCTCTCAAACAAGAACTTGCTTCATTTTGTTGTTTAGTTGCTATCTTAAAAATATTTTCTATGTTTAGTAAATGTTTGGTATAATCAGTTTTATTTATTTTATGCTAAAAGAGCAATAGGTGTCTTATTGTACATTACAGAAATACATTAGTAAGTGACATTCCTTGTAGTTTCATTTCTCCTCCGTTAACCATTTGATATCTTTCTCTAGATTATTTTATATGCCTGTTTTAACTAAAATTGGGTCACAGGATATATGCTGTTTTATAGTGTTTTTTTCCCTTAATACCTTGGAATAGTTTTGTGTGTCAGTAATACATATCTCTCCAAATTTTTTGAAAGGACTAGACTTCCTTAGTATGAATGTCCCTTAACTTATTTTTTCTTATATTAATACGTATTAAAAATTTTGAGTATTATACACAATATGCTTCTTTGTTTTGGATGGGGGGAAGATTAGCCCTGAGCTAACATCTGCTGCCAATCCTTCTCTTTTTGCTGAGAAAGACTGGCCCTGAGCTCACATCTGTGCCCTACTTCCTCTACTTATATGTGGAATGCCTACCACAGCATGGCTTGCCAGGCGGTGCCATGTCTGCACCCAGGATCCCAACCAGTGAACCCCAGGCCGCTGAAGGGGAACATGGGAACTTAACTGCTGCACCACTGGGCTGGCCCCCACAGTATGTTTCTTTCACTTAGCAATTTAAGGTATTTTTCTGTCAGTACTTCATTCTTTTTAACTATTGCAGAATGTTAAATTTTATAGGCATTGCTTAGTTGTTTCTTTATTGAGTGACATTTGGGCTGTTTCCATGTTTTTTTTTTTAAAGATTTTTTTATTTTTCCTTTTTCTTTCCAAAGTCCTCCGGTACATAGTTTTTTATTTTTAGTTGTGGGTCCTTCTAGTTGTGGCATGTGGACGCCTCAGCATGGCTTGATGAGTGGTGCCACGTTCATGCCCAGGATCTGAACCAGGAAACCCTGGGCTGCTGAAGCGGAGTGCGAGAACTCAACCACTCAGCCACAGGGCCGGTCTCTCATGTTTTTTTTAATTGACATCATAATAGTTTATAACATTGTGAAATTTTAGTGTACATTATTATTTGTCAGTCACCATGTAAGTGCCCCCCTTCATCCCATGTGCCCACCCCCCAAACCCCTTCCCCTTGGTAACCACTAAATTGTTCTCTTTGTCTGTGTGTTTGATCATCTTCCACATATGAGTGAAATCATACTGTGTTTGTCTTTCTCAGTCTGGCTTATTTTGCTTAATGTAATACCCTCTGGGTCCATCCATGTTGTTGCAAATGGGACAATTTTGTCTTTTTTTATGGCTGAGTAGTATTCCATTGTGTCTGTATACACCACATCTTCTTTATCTACTCATCAGTTGATGGGCACTTGGGTTGCTTCCATGTCTTGGCTATTGTGAATAATGCTGCAGTGAACATAGAGGTGCATAAATCTCTTTGAATTGTTACTTTCAGGTTATTTGTTTATCCCCCCGGTAGTGGGATAGCTGGGTCATATGGTATTTCTGTTTTTAATTTTTTGAGGAATCTCCATACTGTTTTCCCTGGTGGGTGCACCACTTTGCATTCCCACCAGCGGTGTATGAAGATCCTCTTTTCTCCACACCCTCTCCAACATTTGTTATTTTTTATTTTGGTGATTATAGCCATTCTAATGGGTGTAAGGTGATATCTAAGTGAATTGCATTTCCCTGATAATTAGTGATGTTTAACAGTTTTTCATGTGCCTATTGGCCTTCTGTATATCTTTGGAAAAATATCTGTTCATGACCTCTGGCCATGTTTGTTTTTTTGTTGTTCAGTTGTGTGAGTTCTTTACATATTATGGTGATTGATCCCTTGTTGGATATATGATTTGCAAATATTTTCTCCCAGTTGGTGGGTTGTCTTTTCGTTTTGATCCTGGTTTCCCTTGCCTTGTGGAAGCTCTTTCACCTGATGAAGTCCTGCTTGTTTATTTTTTCTTCTGTTTCCCTGTTTCCAAGTTTTAAAAAAATGGTTCAACAAGTATTCTTGAGTCCATGTCTCTGTTCAGAATTAATTTCCAGAAGTGAAACTTCTGAGTCCAAACCCAGAATATTTTGAACTTTAATTGATTTTGCTAACTTACTCTCTAAAAAGTTATTCCAGTTTACAGGGCAGAAACTGCTATTTCTTTGGATGCCTAATAATTTAAATCTTTGCTAACAGCATGGGTAAAACGTTTTCATTTTCCTTTTTTTAATTCTTTGAAGTTTAGTTTCTAACTTAGTAATTTTGTTTTCTCAATATCTATTCTCAATTCATTACCTCTTTGAAGTTTTAATTTTAGCTATATGCTTGTTAGTAGATTACTCCTTTTTGTAATGAGTCGCATTTTTTTTTTTTGAGAAAGATTAGCCTGAGCTAACATCTACTGCCAATCCTCCTCTTTTTGCTGAAGAAGATTGGCCCTGAGCTAACATCTGTACCCATCTTCCTCTACTTTGTATGTGGGACGCCTGCCACAGCCTGGCTTGACAAGCAATGCTTAGGTCCGCACCTGTTATCTGAACCGGCAGACCCTGGGCTGCTGAAGCGAAACGTGGGAACTTAACCACTGTCACCAGGCTGGCCCAGAAACAGTTTTTAAAGGTCTCAGACCTTCTCTCTTAACCATCAAAAAGGTAATCTCCTACCTGCCTCTTTACTATCCCTACGGAATATACTGGAGTTGTCAACTGACTGATTCCCTGTCTGGTGAACAGAACTTTTTTCAGAAATGCGATATGCATAGAGTAATTCATAGTCCCTATTTTGATCTAATTTTCTTTTAATATCTGAGTTATAGCTCTTCTGTTTCTAACCCGTTTCTGACCTTTGGACTCATCTGTCTGGCTCCTATCTCTACAGGCCACGCTTTCAACTCATGCTGCCAGGAGACTCTCCTGGATTTTCCTGGACTCTCTTGGGCTGTCTTGGTAGATATGCTGCCCTAGGCAAGTGCCAGGGACTTAGGGACTTAATCCTGACCGTTGATGGCCATTCAACTGTATAGCAAGAAATGTTTCACCAGTGGTATCCGATATGGCTGGTTAAGATTAGTGGGGGATAAAAACACATTGTTTAGAAAGAATTATCAATAGATTTAAAGTCACTAAATCTTTTTTTCTAATGTTACAATATATAATTTTTTGGAGGGAAGGGGAGAACAAAATAATCAGAAAACACCTTCACATTAATCATTCTTTTCATATACTTCAAATTTGTACTTAAGGCCTTTCTCCTCCTGGACATCAGAAAGAACACCTGGATATTCTGGGAGAAGTTTTTCTCCAAATCAGTTTCTGGAAAAAATGTGTCACTTTCAAATTCCTGCATGATACTTGTCACAAATAGTCTAAGATGGCCTGGCTTGTTCCTTGCTTCCTTATAAACAGAACTGCCTCCCACTATCCAAACCATGTCCATTTTATTTGTTAATTCTGGTTGTGCAGTAAGTGTTAGGGCATCATCCAAACTTTTGGGAAGAAAATGAGCTCCTTGTGGACGTTACTTGAGTTCTCTACTGAGAACTAAATTATTTCTGTCCTTTAAAGGTCGAATCTTTTCAGGAATGGAGAACGGGGTCTTCCTACCCATAATCACCAAATTCTGTTTACCTTCTAATGAAGAGGTTGTGGTCATTCTTTGGAACTACGAATTCAACTACTTGAATTCGTTCCTGAGTGTGGGCCGAGGCAGGTCGCCCTTCTTGCCCATGCCCATATTCTGGGACACGACGACAACTTAGTTTAGCGGACAAACCATGACAGTGGCAGCAAACATTTCCAAGCTCACTCGAAACACTCCTTAACTAACTTTTAATCAGTTCCTTCTAATCTATTGGTTATTTCCATTTTCTTCTATTATGAATGATGCTGCACTAAACATTCTTTATACAAATATTTTTTGAATTTGAATAGGTGTTTCTTGGGATAAATTATAGAAGTAGATTAAAAGATGAAGAGAAATATGTTAAAAATAGACCAAGGTTATGAACATTAAATGTTAGCTATTGTGTGGGTTTTAAATGGTTTGGTTCGTGGTTCCATTTAGAATTTTTCTTCTGTCTTACCTTTTACTTTATATTATTTTGCTTTATTAAACATGTTCTAATTAGCCACTTTAAATCCTTTTCATAACAAAGGGGGAGAAATAAATAGAATGCCATTAGTTATAAAATGAAGCCAGCATTTTTTTCTTAAACCACAATTTTCCTATTTGGCTAAGGAAATAATATATTTAAATATTGAATTATATAGCTAACTTAGTCTTTTTTTCCCTTTCTTGTTGGCTGAATAAGTTTTTCATGTTTCCTGTTTTCAGCAAACTTAATCAATTTAAAATTTTATTGCAAAAGAAGGGAGCCTTTTAAAAATATATGTAGATGGAGCTACTGATAAGAAAAGCTTTGAGTATATTTCAGGTGGTAGCTAGTGAATGCCTGACTTCACTCCTAAATTGAATAGAATTTAGTCCTTTGGAATAGAGTATGCAAATTTAGTAAGATTCATACTTGTTGAAATGGAGCTCATTGGAAAGAATCTGGTTGACTGACTTTGTGCCTCATGTGTACTGATTGTCTTAGTTCCTAACAAGTGTCTGATGCACAAATATAGGTGGAATTAAAGGATTTTGGAATTATTAGGGCAGATTACCAGATGTGAGTCATGCATTTCCCTGATCTTCTGTTAATAACTGTGAACTCCTTGAGGGCAAAACTTATCTTCTTTATCTATGATGACAATTAGCAAATCACTGATGATATGGTAATTTTCTTTAAAGTGTGTCTTTATTCCTGACATTTGTTGTTGTTGTGTACTGATAGTAAATATTGGAAATATTCATAGGAAAGTAATCTAGAGTCTGCATATTGCATTGTCTTAAAAGTTTATGTCATTACGTCGTAGCTTTTAAAGATAAATATTGTTTCGAAACCTTGTATTTACTGTAAGAAATTTAGACAACACAGGAACATACAAAATAGAAAGTGCACTGTAGCATCTTGGTAAGCGTAATCTTAATCTTTTTTTTCTTTTGGTATTAAAAAAAAGAAACCAAACTTACAACTGTGCATACAGAAAGGAATGTTTTTTCTTAAGTAGAAATGGGATTGTACTATTCAAACACACGCTGTTTTGCAGCTGTCCTTTTTCCTTGTGTGTCATAGACATCCTTCTATAACCTTATACAGAAAAAGCAGCAATTTGGTACGCGGTTAAGATCCCTGCTGTCAAAGTGGACTGTTGGGGATGAGTCTCACCTTTCCACTTACATAGTGTCATCTTGGGCAGACTACTTTGCTGCTTTGTACTTTGATTTTCTCTTGGAAAATGGGAATAATTGTTCCTAGGACTATTTGAGAGTCAATGTTAACAGGTAAAGTGCACATTTGGCACATAATATTTACCTTAATCATTGTAAGCAGTAATGATTATAATACAGCTATTCCTCATTTAAAAAAATGTGTATTCTATAATACGGAATAACACATCTACTAAACCATTCTCAAATTGATGGGCAGGTGATTGTACTTTAAAGTACCTTATTTTTACCCTGGATGATTTTAAAGTGTTGTTTGGTTTTTGTTTTAGTGATGCTAACTTTTTTCCTTAGTTCTTTAGCTGAAGAGCTTAAGTGAAGCATCAAAAGTTTCATAAAACAAGGAAGTAATTAACCATCTTTCAGGCCTAACCCTGAATATGGCTGCTTTTCTCAGATCCTATTTTGTGCAGTTTGTAAATTTTTCTCATTTTCAAATGGTAGTCTTCATGTCATCCATTGCTAAAAACTACTGTCTGTTATTTTTATCTTTTTATAACCTGCTGCATAAATAATTCTGCCTAGACTATCAGGACCTTGAATTTTAGTGAAAGGAAGAACATTTTATTGTTTCTCCTCTGCTGTTATTTTAGTTTGTTTCCATATTTGCAATTGGAAAATCAGTTTGATAACTATTTTGTCGTTGTGTTTGTTACCCATAGATGTCTAGAGAACATTATACTTTCCTCACAGAGACACATTGTGATACACTTCTGAGAGAAGCCAGTCTAAAACAGATTGAGAGAGTGTGTTTTAACAGTGTGAGAAACATTACATTTAGTCATTGAACAAAGTTAGTTAACATTTTCATTAGACTTGAGAGATCCAAGTAAATAATCTTTTGCTTTTTTAAATTGAAGAAAATGCTACCCTTAATTAGCATAAGTTTAAGAATGTGGTAAAACTAGGATAGTACTCAGTTTTGGCTGCTTAATGGAATTGGTTTTGCAATTAAAAAAATATACAGACATCTTCTGAATCAGATTTCAGAGTTAGGATTTCAGATGTGCAACTAAAGTTGAGACTCCTGGCCTAGAAAACTGGCATAGTCAATTGTGAGTTAATTAGGTCATGCATCTTATATAAGGGACGTTAAATTAGTGTGTGCGTAATTATTTGGACAGTGCTTTTTCTGAGAGCTCTGAGTACCAGCATGATGCTTGTTGTTGGATTTGGAGTCTATTGCTTGTTAAGATTCTTGAGTTACAGTGACGAAGAAATGAATGATTCCTTTACTTCTCAGTAAAAATGTCCTTTAAGTTTCTTTTCTAGATTAATACTAAAATAGGGTTTGGCACATGACTGGAGGAAGATGTTCTTTCCTTTTGAAATAGGTTGGTTCTGGGACCTGGTAAAGTTGAAGTGCAAACCAGGCCTTTTGTACCTAACATCCTCTTAGGACTTGGAATATTTTATTACCAGTATCTAATTAGTCAAATTGACAAACTAATAGGCACCAACAGCCTTTATCTGTTTTCTTTCCCGTTATGAAGTGAACTTTCTGTTTTTTAATTTTTCCTTTTCTCCCAAAGTCCCCCGGTACATAGTTGTGTATTTTTAGTTGTGGGTCCTTCTAGTTGTGGCATGTGGGATGCTGCCTCAGCGTGGTTTGATGAGTGGTGCCATGTCCACGCCCGGGATTCAAACTGGCGAAACCCTGGGCTGCCGAAGCAGTGTGTGCGAACTTCACCGCTCTGCCACGGGGCCAGCCCCTGAAGTGAACTTTCTTAATTCAGCAGAGTTTATTGCACGTAGGGCTTTGTGCAAGCCCTGAGCAAATGAGTAAGGTATAGTCCTGACCGTATTGTTATGATTGAGTATTATTAGGATTACCATAAGCCTGCCTACTGTTTTAAAAAAAACGTGTGCTACAGAAGTGAATGTGTTAACATATTATTTAGTGTATAATGGAGAGACCCCTTGATTTTAATCTGAATTCTTCCATTAACTAGTATGTTACCAGATCCTGAGCATTGAGGCACACAGAGGTGTCATGGGTGCAAGGTTCTGTCTTTTGAGCATGCCCTCTGTTGGTCAAGTGCACCTTGTGATCCAAGAGGACTCCTCCAGCTCTAGCCTATAAGTTTGCATTCCAGTTAGCAAGAAGGAGAAGGGAGAGGACAAAGAGCCACTTCTTCTCTTCAAGGGCGCTTGCCGGAAGATTCATATACTACTTTTACTTTTATTGAGGAAAGACAGGAGAAACAGAAATTGTGGGGCAACTAGCAGCCTCTGCCACAGGGAGTTTTTATGAGGATATGCCCAGCACAATGATGGACTCGTGGTGTGTGCTTAGTCAATGGTAATTTATAGTATTTTAAAATTCAGTTCTTTCAGTACTTATTATTTACCTGGTTCTTTGCTCCACTGTATACGCTCTGGAGCTTAAAGAGAGGGTGACAACTATACCTGTTAAGATAAACGGCCTCTTTCTAAATTTGCTTTCATCTTTTCGAACACAGAGATACTTGCATGAGACAGTTAAACAGCAATTCATTAAAACTGAAACAAAAGAAGTCTTGTTACATATTTGCTAGCTGTTGAAAAGGAAGATAGTGAATGAAGTAGGTTTCTTAAGATGTACTCTGGGCTAAATTCTTGTAGCAGCCCACACACCCACATGTAAAAGAATTTTCGGCAGTATGATTGAGTCATAACCCAAATAACAGAATTATATTTTAGTAGTATATTATATTCAACTTTAAGGTATTCAGTAATTCACCAGTAAAATCTTTGTTAGATGTGTCAAAGGATGGTAAAATCCCTAGTAATGAACTCAAAAAACTGTGGAAATGAACGTAGAGTGAATCTGAATCTTTTTTTTTTTTTTAAAGATGGCACCTGAGCTAACAATTGTTGCCAATCTTCCCTTTTTTTAAATTCAAAAAATTTTTTTTCTGCTTTTTCTCCCCAAATACCCCCAATACATACTTGTATATTTTAGTTGTGGCATGTGGGACACTGCCTCAACATGGCCTGATGAGCGGTGCCATGTCCGCGCCCAGGATCTGAACTGGTGAAACCCTGGGCCACCAAAGTGGAGCGCGAACCCAACCACTCAGCCACAGGGCTGGCTGTTTGAATTTTTATGTTAATATTTTTGAAATAGAGTTTTCCATTATTTAATATGGCTGAGTAGATATGAGTATTGGAATGAATTATAGAAATAAACATGATGGAAGATAAAAATATATATAGGAAAAGGAAATATTTTTATGGTGCTACCGTTAATTTGTTTCCTTTCCCTTTTTGTATTATCATAAAAGTTCTTGTATCATTTGACATAGTTCATTGAAAGAAGATTCAGCTCTGGATTTGGTATTTTTGTTTTCCTAGTGGAGCACATTTAAAAGCTTTCTTGTATCTTTAGATAGAAGAAGCTAGTTATATAAAATCTTAAAGGAGGGATTTCTGCCCTTTGAAAAACAAAATTCATCATTTACCTAGGAATTTGAGGCTGAGGACACCTCAAGCTATGCAAGTATTATGTCAAAGCAATATATTTGTCAGTCTTTCTGTGTTTTAATAATATCTTAGGATTGAATTTGCTTTTGCTCGTGGTGAAGTAATAATAAGGACTTAAAACTGTCCTTTTCATTCTATATTTTTATTTATAAGTCATGAAGATGAAAATCTCTTAAGAAGTAGGAACACTCCTCCATTGGTTTTCATTCAAGTAAACATTTTCAGGATAGCAGGAGTGATTTTATTTTTATTAGAGAAGCGAATTATTTTTCTCCCTGTAGTTTCACTTTCAATGTTTATGTTCTAACCTTGTCATTGGAATTATATTTCCATTGAAAACAATTAGTAAATATTTCTTCTTTCAGTTTTAGTTACCTATATTTGTGGCTTAATTGAAATCTATTCTTACTAGTAGAAATAAATAGATCCTGACTATGGGAATAACGTATGTGATTATGTTATGGAAAGAAAGAGTAAACTGCCGATGAAGCATTTAAGTAACGTATTAGGGTTTGTAAGGAAAAACTTAGCGTCTTTACACAAGACAAAGTTTTGGTGTCTAACTTTGGAGAGTTTCTTGACCTTTTCCTGGTGCTTATCATTCCCTTTTAAATGTAGACTATTTTGATATTTTGGATAATATGCCATAATTCTGTGAAAAACGTAAAACTTTCCTGGTTTTCTGTGCAGCTGTTTTTCTTTTCCCTTACCTGCTTGGTCTGTTCTTCTCTCTTGGGCTATTTTACTTCTCTGTGCTCAGTCTCTTCTGTAAACTTGATTAATTAGACTAAATTAACACCAAGTCCTTTTTGACCTTTTAATTTTGTTAGCCTATGATTAGAGCAGAAATAGTTCCATAAACTTTTCATCTTCTTAAAAATAGGCAGCAGCCCTTTTGTTATTAGGGCTTTCTTTTAGGCACAATAGGGAATTATGTGGGAGAAAACCTTAGCAATAAAGAATTATCAGAAAAGTTTGAGGGGACCGGCCCCATGGCCGAGTGGTTAAGTTCGCACTCCGCTGCAGCAGCCTAGGGTTTCGCTGGTTCGGATCCTGGGCGTGGACATGGCACTACTCATCAGGCAACGTTGAGGCGGCGTTCCACGTGCCACAACTAGAAACACCCACAACTAAAATATACCACTATGTACTGGGGGGATTTGGGGAGAAAAAGCAGAAAGAAGAAAAAAAAAGTTTGAAATATAGTTGATATTAGAGACAGTCTTGCAGAAGAACTCCTTTCCTTGGTATTGTTTATTGTTGGGATTGGTGCACATTTTAGCATTTTTCTTCCTACCTTTCCTCTCTCAGAATAATAATCCTGGTAGAAAAAGTATGAATTAGTAGGCTATTCAGGCGCCTCCAGAATCAGGGAACACCTCAGATGCTCAGTGTCCAGTAGAACTTCCTGTGATGATGAAAACAGTCTGTGTCTGCTCTGTTGAATGTGGCAGCCGCTAGCCATATGTGGTGATGAGCACTTGAAATGTGGTGAGTGTGATTGAGGAACTAAATTTTTAAATTTTAATTTTAATTAAATTTGTATTTAAATAGCTACACATGGCTAGTAGGTGCCATGTTGGACAGCATAGCTCCAGATTATTCATTCGACCAGCACATATTTTTTTGAGCACTCAGTGATATGCCCAGCATTGTGTTGGAGGCCGGAGATACTAGGATCTGGCAGTATAGTGAGGGAGAAAGACAGATAGTTAAAGAGATAAATGTAATGCAGTGTGATAGTTGCTGTATTAAAGAAAAGCACAGGGCTCTACAGGAGCATAGACACCGGTTCTTACCTAATCCAGGCTGGGGGGGATCACATTGGGGGTGCTCTTCTGTTAAAAGAAGTCTGGTGTCAAATATTCTCTTATATTGTACACGGGCAGTGAACTTGAGTCAATCCTTGTTCCAACATCACCAAGGTATATGGAACCACTTGGCTGTTACCTGTTATTTTTAAGTGTTTGGGGTCAGCACTAGTGTTTTTCTGCTTTAGCTGAACCTTGTATAGAAAGTGGTAGGTCTTCATTCATTTGTGATGCGATTAACTTTATTTCTCTTGTGAAAATCTGTAGAACAGAACTGTAAATCACCAAGGCTGCAGTTTGGCTAAAGTGGTTACTTTTAAGTGGGGGCAGTTTAGGACAGTTTCTACGGCCATGTCTTACCCTCAAATAACATTTTGTTTGTGTTATAAAGTCCTGGCAAGGAGACTGCCTTGGTTCTGTGATTCTTGACCATATATAGTGCGGAGATCCTTGGGGTAAAATGTCCAGGGCTTTGGGATTTTTACATATGAATATTGAGTAGAAGAGTAACAGTTCTTACAGCTTCTTTAGGACTGACCTTTAAGTTCTTCTAGATAGGAGGGAATGCCCAGTCAGTTCTTAGGGCTCCTTGATGTCAAGGTCCATTTATAGTCCCTTTGGTTTGATCTATTCAGAACCTTCTCAGCCATGTAAAAATCTCCTTGGCTTGGGAAAGGAAGGCCTTAGGAATTCTTTCTTTTGTGCAGAGTGAATTTGTGCAGTTTTTGCTCTTCACTCTGGTCCTCATTTTCCTTGAGGTCACTCTTGAGGAACTCAGGTCAGTGTGATTCATGTACCTAATGAATTCATTTTCACAGCTTCTCTTTAGACATTGAAGAGTAAGAACTTTGATTTTTAGCCCCAGGGGACAGATTCTTAAGTATGCGTTTTCAACTAATTTAAGTGGATTGCATTCTTCAGTAAATACCTTGTTTTTAGGATGTTTTGAAGTTTATTTCTCTGTAATGCTTATAAAAAAGAGCTTGGGTTTTGATGTTGTATGTTTTTTTTTTTTTTTTTTTAAACCTATGGGTGATTTTTTTTTTTAATTTTATTTTTTCCTTTCCCCCCCAAAGCCTGCCAAGCAGTGCATAGGTCCACACCCAGGATCTGAACTGGTGAACCCCGGGCTGCTGAAGTGGAATGTGCAAACTTAACTGCTGCGCCACTGGGCTGGCCCCAATCATAATAATTTTAAAAATCCCTGTCAGATAGTTCCAGCATCTGAGTCATCCCTGAGTCTACTTGTATTGATTGATTTTTTTCTCTTTTCTATAGGTGTTTTCTTTTTTGTGCATTTCTCATATTTTTGATTAAGTATTGAGCTTTGTCTGTAGAACAACAGTAGAGACTGAGGTAAATAGTATTTATGCTTGGAAATGGACACGCCCCTTCTTCTGTTGGGCCCTTAATGTGGAGTGTTGAGTTAAACTAGTCATGAGTTGAGCTAGTTTGGGATTTTATTGTTATCGTTACCTTCAGTGCACCACCTGCTTCAAATTCTTGTAGTGGTGTCTAATGTTACCCCCAGTAGTAGAATGCTGTTGCTTACTACTTGGTGTTAGGATTTTGGTGGAGGCAGTTATCCTGGCCCAGCCTCAGTCTTTTGCAGACCCTGTCCACCTGGGCCGCATAAATGGGGCTTTGTCATTGTTCTCTCTCCTCCTTTCTGTGTCAGCCCATGTTTGCCTTGTATTTGTGGTTGTTCATGGAAAGGTTTTCCTGCCCCTTGCTCAGCATTAGGAGACTTCTGCTTGGTGTATCAGTGTGGGATCCTAGGCCCAAGACAGTTTTCTACCCCTCTCTACGGGAATAGAGGGATTTGCTTATCTCTCTATCCTGGCAACAGTAGACGTTTTACAATGTCCTCGGAGAGAAAGGGTTTGTTGCTCCTTCTCCAGTGGCCTAAGACCTTTGCTTCCTGGAAAAAACACATCTGGGGAATCAGGTCGGGCTTTGTGCCTGCTCCCAGAAATGGGATCAGCAGTTGCTGATCACCTCCTGCACACACTCGTACCACTGAGTGGGACTCTGTGTTTTTTGCCATGATCCCAGTCTTTCTCATGAACACCCTATGGAGGCCTGTAGAAAAGAGCTTGCAAGTGAGTGCAGACTCCCATTGTGTCTGGGGCACCCAGTTGGGAAACTGGTATGCTAATCCACACTTAGCTTTTAGGCATTTATTAAATTCAGCAGATTTTCTTTTTCAAGTTGAATAAATTTGATGTGTAACATCTTGTAAGTTTAAGGTTTTTTTTTTTTTTTTTTTGAGGAAGATTAGCCCTCAGCTAACTACTGCCAGTCCTCCTCTTTTTGCTGAGGAAGCCTGACCCTGAGCTAACATCCGTGCCCTTCTTCCTCTGTTTTATATGTGGGACTCCTACCACAGCATGGCTGCCAAGCGATGCCATGTCCGCACCTGGGATCTGAACCAGTGAACCCCCGGCAGCCGAGAGGTGGAACGTGGGACCTTAACTGCTGTGCCACCGGGCCGGCCTCAAGTTTAAGGTGTTACAGTGTGTTACTTTGATACATTTATATATTGTATATGATTGCTGGTGTAGTGATGTTTATCACATTACATAATTGTGGTACAATATTGTGCATATTCATTATACTGTGTGTTAGATCTCTATGGCTTATTTACTACTCATTACAATTTTGTACCCTTAAACACCATCACTCTTAAAAAATATGGAAGATTCACAAATTTGTGTGTTGTCATTGCATAGTGGTCATGTTAATTTTCTCTGTATTGTTCCAACTTTAGTAAATGTGCTGCTGAAGCAAGCACTAGCAGATTTTCTTTATACTTACTGTATTATAATTGCCTCTTTCTCTTGTGATCTACTGTTTGTGTTCTGTCCTTTTTTGGAGAGCCTTGTCCCCGTTTTGGAATTCATGTCTTTGGTTTTCTTGCAACTTTGCAATCTCTGGTGAGCTTTAGAAAAGTTATGGTGTTTTAGATTATCTGGTGTTTTCTTCTTTTAGAGTGTATGCCATGTTCTTTGTAGCTTTCTATATTCTAAGCAGAAACAGAAATCATTTTAATAGTAATCTTTAGACTTAATGAATCTGTGCTAAACTTCTTCCAGGAAGGATTCAAGTGGTTTACAAGAATACTTGAATAAATACTAGGTGAAAAAACTAGATAAGGAAATCAAAACAAAGGGAAAATAAGGATAGGGATTAAAAACAAACAGGTAGAGCATGAGTATGTTATATAGAAATGAATTCCAAAGACACTGAATGGTTATTGGATGTGGGTTGCACATTTGGATCTGAACTTCATCATGACCAAAGTAAAGTTACATAATTCACAGTGCTCAAACTTTTAATATTAATTTATGTTCATGGGTACCTTTTAAGTGTAGGAAGAAATATTTTTTACTTTTACTGGCAGATCTTGTGGAGTGAATTATGTAACATCTAAGACATCTATTTTTAATATCAATACTTGCTTTCTTCATTGTATTCTTTCTTTAGTGTATTTCTACGTACTTTTCTCACATTCTCTGCTGGAGGAGCTGAGTAATTTCACGAATATTAGTGCCTGCTAGTGCAAGCTGTAGATGCTAGCTATAATGCAAATGGTTTATGAGATAGTTGCTGTTTGAATCTCAAGTCTTCAAGATATATTATTGCTAGTAAGCCTGGATGGCCTTATGCATAGGTAGGGTTAAGGCATTCATTCATTTGTTTGTTTATTCAGTGAACACATATGGCATATCTGCTATGTACCAGGCATTGTATTAAGAGCCAGGGACAGAGCAGTGAATAAACACAAGCCCTGTTTTCACAAAACCTATATTTTAACAGGGGTAGAAAGATGGTATCAAACATGTAAAGTCACATGGTAATAAGTGCTATACAGACAAATAATGCAGGATACAGAGAAGCTGGAGAGAGTTGTTATTTTACATAGGGTGGTCAAGGAAGTCTTTTTTTAAGGGGAGGTTTAAACAAAGAGATGAAGGAAGTGGAGTTTTAAGTTGTGGGATATCTAATATCTGTGGAGAGAGTGTCTCAGGCAGGAAAGTGGTAGGTGCAAGATCTCTGAGGTCGTCCCATGTACACATATTTGAGGTAGATAAAGGAGGCCATGTAGTTCAAGATGAGAAGTTAGGGGCAAGTTCATGTAGGCCCCTGTAGGAAATGGTCAGGAGTTTGGATTTTATTCTGAGATGGAAGGCCATTGGATGGTTTAGAGCAGAGAAATGATATTTATGTGACTTTTGTAAGAATTTCTCTAATTTTACATATACCTACCACCTAGATTCTGTAATTAACATCTTATTATATTGCTTTATCTGTCTCATTCTGTCTGTAGATACCAGGAAGACCCTGTTTTCTTTTAAAATAGTTGCTCAGTTTCCTAGACAATATTTAAATTTTACTTTTATAACATTTTTCTTTGAGCTTAAGGGATCTATTCATGTGGTAAAATAGGAATACTTCCAGAAATATCAAACTATTTTTGGTCATTTATTTATTAAGGTGTATATATATCTATTTTTTTAAATTGCTTTTTCTCCCCAAATCCCCCCAGTACATAGTTGTAAATTTTAGTTGTGGGTCCTTTTAGTTGTGGCATGTGCGATGCTGCCTCAACATGGCCTGTTGAGCAGTGCCATGTCCGTGCCCAGGATCCGAACCGGCGAAACCCCGGGCCACTGAAGTGGAGCTCACGAACTTAACTACTCGGCCACGGGACCCCTATTAAGGTATATTAATTGTGGTTGAGATTTAGTCTTTTGCTATTTTAAGTGATGCTAAAGATACTTGATGCCTATGAAGGAAGGAGGGGGAATGCCACTAAGTGGGGCAAAGTAGGTTAGAATACAGAAGTGAGAGTTCTGAGGGCAAACTCAACTACTTCATCAGTTGTCCTAGAGCCATTTCTGTTAATGTGTTAACTTTAATTCCTGACGCCTTTGTTTTTCCCTTATCTTGATGTAGTTTTTATTTATTTAAGTGCTCTTCAGCTTCAGAATCAATACTTTATACAAATACAGTGTAGTATTGTGGTTGAGTATGGACTATGGAACCAGAATGCTTAGATTTGAATCCCAGCCTTGGGATTTTTTTCTTTTTTTTTTGCCTTTTCTGTGCCTCAGTTACATCATCTTGAAATGATACAAAACATTGGAACTTTCCTCCTAGGTCTGTTGTAAATGCATTAATGTGCATAGAGCAGGGTCTGGCATAGTTAGTGCATAATAATGTTAGATATTCTATTATATGGAATTGTAACCATAAGATTTTCCTTTTAAGGGTCCTTTGTCATTGACAAAATGAGATCAGTGTTTGAACAGTTTCAATAGTGTTTAAACATTGTTTCTAGGACTTCTTTAGTAAATATAATTGGATTAGTTATTCAAGCATAAGTTATCTCTACATACCCAATATCAGACCAATTTCAAGGAGATGTTAGCGCTTAGAATTTTAATCATCACTAGTTTTATTTCAAAATAGAAAAATGAACCAGGCACGTCTTGATCTTCTGGAAGTTAGCACGCTCCATCAAAATCAATCAGCTGTTGACAAAGGTCGCTGTGAAACAAAAACAAATAATAGGCTAATGGAGCATCTTAATTAAAACTCCCGTTTTAGTTTTGTCATATTAATCTGACTTTTGCAAATTACTCAGATGTGTTAACGTGTTATATACTATTCTATGTTAATGTTAGAGCTTTGATACCATTAAATAAACTTTTAGTTAGAGCTGTAATTATCAGAAGTTTTTACTTTCCAAGAGCTCAGTTCTCCAGGCACGGACTGTCATGTTATCTTGTTTTATGCTAAGGTGACCACATTATTTATCATACTGTCTAATAGTGTCTCCTCTTTTAAAAGTCTGTTCTTTGTAGCTCTTAAGCTGCATATGGATAAGCCAGATTTGATCTTTTACATATTAGCATTGTAATGGGTACACAGTTATTGAGAACTCAGTGGCTTTAAATGGATATATAATTAAACTAAATTTCTTGCACCCCTTCATATTTGTAGCAGCTGATACTGCCTTGGTACATTTTTTGGTAATATGTGCCACTTTGGACATGGACGTGTGGAACTTGTTTCCTAACCTGGATGACTTGAAACAGTTAATTGATGTGGAGGTAATTTTAGATCTACTTGGTCTTAAAGGACAAGGCCAGAAAACACTGTAGTAACAGAAAATCATGACTGAAATATTATCCTCTTCTCTTTTTTTGCTTAGTGATTGAGAAAAGGAGCTCCTTAGTGCGTGTTTTCACAAAAATGAAGGTCTTTTAGTTTGACTAGTTTAAAATGGTTAGTCTTCATCTTATTCAAAGAATTATACTATTTAACAGTATACTTTGTTGGTAGGCCAAAATGAATGTCATTTTATGCTTCCTTTAAGAAAGACTGTACAGAAAAATTTGAACGCCAACATACTGAAATCTTAATCAATCTTGAGTATGACAGCTTGAGATGATTTAAAAATTCCGAAGAATCTGTTCCTACTGTAGGCAGTCAAGCCTTCCTCTCTGTATGTGCCTCAGTGAATTGGCCTTCTATAGAAGCAAAATAAAGCCTACCCTAGGGCCAGCCTGGTGGCACAGAGGTTAAGTTTGCATGTTCCGCTTCTTGGTGGCCTGGTGTTTGCCAGTTTGGATCCTGGGTGCAGACATGGCACTGCTTGGCAAAAGCCATGCTGTGGTAGGCGTCCCATGTATAAAATGGAGGAAGATGGGCATGGATGTTAGCTCAGGGCCAGTCTTCCTCAGCAAAAAGAGGAAGATTGGCAGTAGTTAGCTCAGGGCTGATCTTCCTCAAAAAAAAAAAAAAAACCTACCCTATAAATTTCCATAGTAGGGTATCACTTTTGCTGGCTTTCTGGTGTTTGAAGCCACTAGTGCTGATGTAACAAGCAATAGCACATCTTTTCTACAGGTTCTTGGAATGCAGTTTCACTGTGTGCTCGATGAAATTTATTGAAAGCTCTGTAATACACCTTGAGTTTGAGGATGAGATATATCATATTTGAATATTTAAGGAGGAGAATATATTTCCAATCCTTGAACTGATCCCTAGACCATGATAAAGCTAACTGTGTGTACCACAGCATTTCTATCTCCTAAATGCCTTCACTGTATTAGCGTTTAATGCATGCTCTTTGTCATCACTGAAATTATAGTATTTCTGTATTTTTCATGGGACCCTTGTGGCAGAAATTTGCTTGATCATAATCTAGGAAAGAAGTTTCTTTTGCAGATACATTTGTTTTCTGCAGTTGAAAATAAAAAACTGTCTGATGTAATGTGTCTCCCTCCCTGTTTTTACTTTAGTGCTAGTAAGTTTTAAGCCAAATTTTTGGCACAAATGCTCTGATCTACTTCAGTATAGGTACTGAAGGCATCAGTTCCTTCTTTTTTTTCCCTTAAGTGTCTTGTCTTGTGTGATTTAAGTCCACCACGTCTCAGAGTCTTTGTGGACTAGGGCAGATAAAGAGAATTGCAGCATGTCCTTTGAGACTAGATAGATGTCTTATAACCTTCAAATATTTTGATAATTTTACCATTAGGAGAGAAGGAGGAGGATTGTGAAGACATCTCAAAAGAGAAAAGCCTGACCATCAAATGGAACAGCAGTTTCTAGAGGATTTTATTTTTAATTGGGTTTGGGTTATATTACTCTCATATTTACATCCATATTTCCTACTGTGCCGTTTTGCCTTCATAGACATGATTTTGCCTTATAAATCTCTAGCCTCCAAAATCATCATGATTCAGTTCTTGTGTGAGTCTGAATTAGTAGTTATTTGAAACTCAGCATTGCTCCTGGTGTACATACAGTTACACATCATTCACATGTGTAGTGCAAACTGGCAGACTAAGCCCCCAGCTGATGTGTTAAATGCACTGGAAAGAAGTTTTTCACACATTTAAGTTGTGTTATTTTCTTGCGTGAAAGTGCTCGATATTATGGCGTGGACTGTAGTAATTGAATCACAGCTGAACTTGAATTAGCCCAAACTGAAAAATATCTATTGTCTGACATGGCAGGAAATTTCTTCTGTCTCTATGTGCTAATTGCTGAAAGTATTGAAACATTAGGTGTGTGAAAGCATATTAAATAATGAAATGTTTATTTAGAAAGCAGCATGTTTAAATTTGTAACTCATTTTCCACCTAATTTATGACATTCAAAAAAGATAATCCTCCTTTCACCTTGTATTTCATAACTGATAATAAATCAACAGGGAAATAAGTTACTTGCTTTCAGTTAGTTATTTAGTTTTTTTTTCCCCCAATATATGGGAGGATAGAAATTATTTGGCCTCTTAAAAATGTTTACATTTTGTTTTTATTTAGCAATTACAATTTATTCTTTGGTATAAAGAGTTTTCATATGAAATAATAGAAGAGATACTATGTTATGAGCTTATCTAAACTCCTTTATCCTTTCAAATTGAAATATAGCTTTGTGTAAGCTTCTCTCCAGTCTTTAAGTTCACTGTTTATAAATACATGAATTCATTACAGGGGGGAAATAGAGGATGGTGGCCACATGATTGGCTACTGGAACTGGAGCTCAGGTGACTTGGGTTGAATTTCTACTCAGACCCTCACTAGCTGTGTGACCTTGGGAAAGCCACCTAACCTGTGTTCCTCCGTTTCCTAATCTGTAAAATGGGTTTAATAATAGCACCTATTTCACAAAGTTGTTTTGAGTTTTAAATGACAAGTGCATGTATATGCTTAGCATGGAGCCCAGAGAGTGCTCAGTGGTGCCTGCTATTATTATTGTGTTGAATTTCATCATTCTTCCCCCAACGCCCTGCCAGTGTTGAGAGGCTCTTTTCTCCAGTGCAGCACCTCTCTCCTTATCTTCAGCATCTCCCTTCAGTCCAGTTGCAGATTGAGGTGGAGCAATTAGCCTTTGGTTTTTATAGCAAAAGCACATGTTCTTATTGAGCTTCAGATTTTAGAATGAAACTTTCCCCCACTTTTTTATGCTACTCACCTAATTCTTAGCTGGGGCGTTGAAGTAGGACTTTGAAGTGATGGAGTAGTTATCAGTGATCACTTAAGTATTAGGAATATCTAGAAGATCCCTGGGGTATCCAACTAGAACACTCCTATTGTTACTCATCTGTGTGACAGATTAAAGGATGGGCCCAATAATTTATAAATTCTACTTAGGTTACTGTGTCTTCTCTCTTATATATAGAGGAAGTGAAATAAGATTCTTTAAAGGTAAACAAAACTTAAATATATACATTATTTAGTTATGTATGTATAGTTGGTATATACAGTTGATCTTAGAAAAGGGAGGCTTGAAGGTAAGAGTAGTCATGAAATACTTTGTCAGAGAGGAAGGATTTACACTTGGTCTTGAGGAATGCTTAGGATTTAGTTGAGTATGGAGGAGCTAGGTGGTGAGGATGAGGCAAAGGTGTAGAAGAGAAAATATGATATATTTAGAGAGCACTGAAGGAATAACAGTGAAACACCCCCAAAGCTAACATTTATTGAGCGCTGTCTCTGTGCTAGCCACTGTGTAAGGGATTAACTCATTTAATCTTCACAGCAGCTCCATTTTGCATATGAGGGTTGGAAACTTGGCCAGGGTGGCCAACTTGTGGAGCCATAATGCTGCCTCCTAATTTTGTTATAATGGAAGAATTGTATTTGTGCATAGATGAAGTTTATCTGTTGCTGTGTAACAAACCACCCCAAAACAATTGTAAGTGAACGTCACAATAAATTTTCACATACTGAAATCACCAGTATCGAATATTGAAACCATAGCATATTACCAGTACCACAGAAGACCCGTAGGTTCCCTTCCAGTCAGTCTGTGCTCCTGCTGACCTACTTCTAACAACATAGATTATTTTTGTCAGTTTTTGAACTTTATATGTATGTAATCACATAGAATTTTCCTTTTTGTGTCTGGTTTCTTTTATTCAACATTGTGAGATTCATACCAGTTGTATGTAGTTGTAGTTCATTCTCATTGCTATACTGGTTTCTTTTTTTAAGAAAATTGATTTAATTGAAACTTAAAAAAAAAGTTTGAAAGTGTTTTAGCATAATAGAAATATAAATGGACAAACTTTTTTAGAGAAAGAGAGAGGCATTGAAAATGTTTATGTGTAAGGTTCTAAGCTTATATAATTAAAAACTAATTTATGGATGCTAAAGAATATACTATTTTAAAGGGCAAGTTATTTTTCTGAGCTTATTGTTGACATAATCTGAAATGTTAAAATTCCAGTCATATAATTATGGTCAATATCTATTCAAAATAAGTAAGTTGTCTTTTCCATTTTTCTCTTTAAAAACAAGCAATAAGGAATCTTATGAAGATGGAAGATGAACTTTTTGAAGTGGTACAGGTGGATAAGTAGGCTCAGTGATGATCTTGAGTTGAGGTGGGAAATCCTGGAGTGAGATTTAAATTAACTTTGTCCTAAGAGCCAGACGAAGAAGGACGACGTGGTCATTGTATATGCTGTAAGTCAGTGATTCTCAACTGGCTTGCTCTAGGTTGCACAGAACTGCCTATTTAAAAGTGGTTTGTAAAAAAATTTTTTTTTCTTTACCACAGATGTTTGTGGGTGGTGCCAAACTTTAGAGTAATGGAGTTGATGCCTTTGGTGATCTTTGCTAAGAAATGGGAAATGAAAGTAACCATGGATGGGATTTATTATTTTAAAAATGTATGTGGCTGGGAAATCAGTGGTAGAGAGCACAGCAAAGGAAAGGAAACTTCACAGTATCTCCTGCCCTCTGATTTCTACATAAGACGTTTTACATATTCTTGGAGCTTTTGGTTTCCTCTCTGTAGTTCTTCCTCTATTTCTCAGCAGTACGGATGATCTCACTGACTTAGCTGAGGAGAGCAAAGCAGTGGGAATGTAAGATGAGGAAATGTGTCCTCATTCCACTTCCTGTTTCTTTATGAAAATATTTCTATGTTTGTATCTTCACTCAGCTTCCTTTGGAAGTCTTCATTTCTGTTATAAATTCCCGGTCACCTTCTTTTGGTTCTGTTTCCATTCCCTTGCATATTTCTCAAGTTTCCTGCTCCCTTATTTACTGGCCTTCTCCCTCACATGCACATTCTTGACTTGGCTGCTGAATCCTTCCCTTGTGCCCGTAACTTGTTCAGAACTTTTCTGTGCTAAAGGTTCCTGTCTTGAACTGCTGTTATTTGAGCCGTTATTTCACTGGTTTTGTTTGTTTTGTTTTCCTTTTTTAACTACAAAATTGCTGATATTGGTCTCTTTGTTTCCAAGTTCCTCATCACTCATTCAAATACCTTAACTCTGTACCATTTGGCTGCTGCTCTGGTTTTTCTTTAGTTGTTCTTAACCTTGACTGCAACTTGGAATTATTTGGAAGGAGTTGAAAACCTGAATATCACTTCCACATTTAGTTCTGATTTAGTTCTAGAGTGCAGCCTGAGCCTTGAGGTTTTTATAAGCTCTTTAGGTGATTCTAATGTGTAGC
The DNA here is from genome assembly GCF_041296265.1 of Equus caballus. Classification (NCBI taxonomy): domain Eukaryota; kingdom Metazoa; phylum Chordata; class Mammalia; order Perissodactyla; family Equidae; genus Equus; species Equus caballus. The sequence continues at coordinate 33,235,207 of NC_091685.1, forward strand.
CAAGGTTGAGAACCAATACCTTGATTGAAATCACTAGACATCAAATTTATTCCCTTATCAAGTCAGTTCTTAGAACCTGAATAAGTGTATTCCTGGGACTGGCCCCACGGGGAAGAACCCTTCTGTGTTTCTTGTGAGTCTCAGGTGAGAAGAGAATTAGTGATTTGAAGGTCTTTTGACCCCAGTGGTCCTTCTCTTGCATTCTTTGTATTCCACTGGGTAGCTGGCTAGATAAATGTCTGTTCTACTGACCCAGCTGTCCTACCAGCTGTGCAAGTCCCAGCGTCTTGGGCTGGAGGGAATAGGAAGCCCATTTTATTCTTGGGCACAAACTAAATTCTCTAGTATAGCTTTTATCAGTAGTAAAGCTGACGTTTTTATTCCTTGTCGACATCTCTTTCTTGTTTAGAACTTTGAAGGGACAGGAGTGTGATTACATTGGTTCTCTCAAATTCCAACGCATGCTACTACTTCATCCTTTTTATCCTCCCTGAGTTGAACGAGACAGAGTCACTAGAAGAACTTGGGACACTTACAGCCTAGGACAGGGCTTGTCTTACAGGGCTTACTGCTTGGAGTAGAGGAAACAAAAACATCCTGTGCGTGCACAGTGACCCTGTTTCAGATCCACTAATGTGAAAGAATGGCAGCAGCGTCCATTCTTTGTGCTAAGACGGATGTAGGGGCAAGAGAGCGTGATCCCCTGTATAGTTTCTCAGATTTGGTCTTTGGTTCATGTTTTCTTCCCTATACTTCTCCAAGATTTCATCTGTTGCTGAAACCTTAAACCTTATCTCTAACATGACAACAAATGCATACTGTTTGTTCACCTGGACGTTTGCCTGATTGCCTGCTTCATGTTTTCTCTTGGAACATTCCGCAACTACCTTAGACTCAACAGAGAGATAGTGTTCACACATAAGCATCAGCAAAACCTGGGTTATAATCTTGACTTTGCCATTGACTTACTTTGTGGCCTTGTTTGGTGACTTTCCCCATTTCACTTTTCTCATATGTGGAGGAGCGTGGTGGAATTAGAGTCCTTTCTAGTCCTGACATCCTGACTGTCTCATCTTGTGTGGACCTTGTGTGTATTTGCACTACCCATCCAGTCACAATATGCAGTCATAGAATATTCCAGGTACATTGTTGTCCCTGTGTTTGTGTTTCCCTTACTTAGAATGCCTCTTGGTCTTTCTCAGTCTTAGCCTTCCTCTGCAATCCATTTCAATCCTTTCTTGCTTGTGGGATGGTTCCTGATCATCCCAGTCCATAAATATTTGTTTTCTGAATTCTTATTGAGTCATTGACATCACTGATTGGCATTCCTTGAAAAACTTCTGGAATGGTTATTTGTTATATACATATATTATTTAACCACATCGTAAGCTCTTTGAAGGTCAGACTTTTAGTGGTTAATGTCCTGTACAGATGGGCATTTAGTATTTTCCTTTCACCTTTTGTATCCTAGTTGCCTATAACATGCTTTCCCATAATAGGCATTCACTATTAAGCCTTTACAGATTACTTTGTGGTCACCTTTGATAGTATTTAGAATAGATACTGTCACATTTCAACCTGAGATTGAGATTTGATAGCCTCTAAATGGAAAAACCTCTATTTTCCCCTCAAAATGTAATTAGTCTGAATATTTTGCTTGCAGATTACTTTGTGACTCTTTTTACATCATTTACTTACAAAAATATCTGCGCCCTCATTTTTAAAAAACTTTTGTGATTTTTAATTGTTTAGTATTTGAGTTTGTGAAGATTAAAGTCATAGGGTGAAAATGACATTTACTGAGATATTGACATACTGTTAACTGGTTTTATATAAGCTCCAGGAGGTGGGGACTTTGTGTTGTTAATCACTCATCTCCTTTTGCGAAGAATGATGTCTCGCATGAAGTAGGCTCTTTAATAGATGTTTGTTGAATGATTTCAATGAGTGCGTGAATGAATGTCTTATAGAACTGAGAGTATTTATGCTCTTTTTTGTAGCTCTTCATTGCTTTTGAGCTTTATATAAGCTGAAGAATGTCTTATTGTATCTGTTTCTCATTCCTTGATGTGGGAAGACCAAATGAGTATTGGATTTCAACCCACAGAACCCAAAATTTGGCTTTTGTCATCTTTTCTGATGGTGTGATGGATGGGGCTGAAGGTCAGATAGGGTAGGCTGGGATGGTGGTTCCAATGGGATTGTCAGTTAAAGGGGGTTGGCAACCAGCAAGATTGAAGGGATAGGGCCAAAATGGAGGTGGGAGGAGGTAATGTCATGGAACTAGGAAAGCCAGGAACGTATAGTAGAGTGGGCAGGTGACAGTTGGTCTGAAGGAGCTTTGATGAGATATGGATAACCTGCAGTGACGTTTTTTCTGGACTTTGTAACAGACTTGAAAGATCAGATCAGGATCTGTCGAAGGAGTAACATTTTTCTTTTTACAGTGGAGCCACAATTAGAGTACACACCAAGAAGGAAACATTAAGGAAGAGGAATATGTCTCTGTTTATTTTGACCCTAGTGTTAGAATTGTGTTTTAGAGTTCATCTCAACAGTTTTTCAAACTTTCAAGTTTTATTTTTGTCTTCTAGCTATACATAAACTCCCCTGAGAAACAAAATATTTCTTCTGTATGGTTTTTGTATCTTTTTTTAAAAGGGAGTTCCAGTCTTTGCCACATCTTGGATATCATTTGTATGAAAGGATGATTGTAGTTGATTCTTCTAGCATGGGTAGAAATTAATTTTCCTTCAATTTTGTAGGCTTTCTATGGTGCTCTTTGCCTTTAGGAAGTTCTTCCTTGACTGCTGCGTGCCACACAGTGTAGTCCTGAAGATGTACAAATAATGATCAATCACTTTTGAAAATCAGCATGGTGCTTTAGACTAATGATAAGCTGCATAGGACCAAAGGTAGCTCAGGCCATTATTAGGAAAATTCCATACTTTCTCAGTTTCATTAGTGGTACAGAGTTGAAATCAAACAGTTAATTCTTAGGACTGGAAGGAAATAAAATTAACTTGTTAATAGTGATTATCACTGGCTTGTGGTTGAATGATTTTTAATTTCTTCTTTTAGTCTTGTATTTTAAAAGTTTCAACAAGCGTATATATTTTGTAATGAAGTTATTTTTGAAATATAGTAATGAATACTAGCAAAATGCATGATTTAGTAAGTAAAAGGTAGTAATTTTATGTACACTACGTTAACTTTTTAAGAAAATGTGTACATAGGAGAAAAGACTGGAAGAAAATAGATAAAAATGCTAGGAGTGGCCTAGGGAAATAGAATTGTGGGTAGTTTTAAAATTTCCTATTTTACAAAGTATTGGTAATGTGAAAACTGACATTTTGGCTTACAATATGAAAATTGTGTCAGTGGTTTACTTGACAAAATTGACAACAATTCAAGAAGCTTAGTTAATTCTCACAATTTGTCACCATAGTGGATCCTTCCCATTTTCTCTCTGGTTATGAAACATAGATGATGCGTAGGGTAGGGGAGTAGGAGAAGGTAAGATTGATTGCTGCTGCTTCGTTGGGTTCTGGACAGATAAGCGTGCTATCTGTAAACAGCAGCAGGAGTAGGGAAGTGCTTTAGCTGTCAGTAGTAGAGTTGTGGTAGATTATGGCCGTGTTTGAGGGTGGGACGTTTCAGGAGGACATGATTAGCAGACAGTAAGACCTTTTGTCACTTAGTACAGTCTGGGTGTGAGTTACAGATGTGTGCGTCATCCCTGTAAAGATGGCAAGCTGAAGCACAGTAAGTGCTAATTGCATTCAGAGTTAAAGAATTTTGATACATGAACAGTGAGGGAAGGAACTCTTGCTCACAAACTGTTATTTTCATCAAAATCTTCATGCATCACTATTCCTCTTAATAGTGACAGCTTAAAGGTTGGAAGGCAATGAAATGGTTTGTAATGGCTAATATACACAGTGTGTTATAGTTAGGATCCATTGTAAAGGAAGGTGAAGGTTTCCCCTCCCAACTTGTTGGGTTGAAGTAAAAGTCGTTTCATAAGGCCAAATGAAAAAGTAGAAGTGTGCTCAGGTGGTATTTTTGATATTTTAATTTATGTCAAATATTGAGTCCAAAGCTAAGTTTTCACATTTCTTGAAAGCTAGCTGTATCATAGCATATGTGTGCATTCATAAATTGAGGAAATGGAATGTATGTTTATATGTATGTGTACATTTTTCAATTATATTAGGAACTCTGCTTTGTTGGTAATTTTTGTTTGAAATATTGTATAGGAATTGTTTACATTTATTATAATGTATGAAATCTCTCCTTTAAAATACTGGTACTACTACTACTAATATTAGTAATAATAATTGCTATTATTTGTTGAATATCTACCAGGTGCCAGGCTTGTTAAGAATACCATTTTACAAATTAGAAAACTAAGGTTGGTTGTGGATGTGGGATTCTGGCTCAAGCCTGCTTTTAAATTTATACTATTGCTTTTATACTGAGATGTATTTTGGGTCATATGAGTTGTTGAAATTCGTATTTATTAGCATAGTCTTCCCGCCCAATGTTGAATTTCAGATCTGTGAGGTCATATTTTCTGAAGACTGCATATGCAGTGCATTAGACTTTGGTTGTTGGATATTTTTGTCAGGACTTGGAGTTGGAGTGCTATTGTTAGTTTATGATTTGACCTAATTTTACTTATAAAGGAGTGATTACCGGATTGTAACAGATTTAATAAGATGTAACTGCAAGGAAATGGGGAAAATGAAGATGGGCTGCACTGAGAAATAGTTATAAAGATTAATAGATTATATAGCTCATCAAAAGTGACAGTGTCATTTATCTAGAATGTTGTATTTTAATTGGCTCCATTGTGTGAAAGTAAATGCTAAAAATTATTTTTGCAGATGGAATAGTAGACCAAATAGTTCTGTTAACACTTGGTACATTTATTTTCTCTATTTCATAACTTTTCTCTCATCTAACAATCTTCTTCATTTTGTTTTCATAATTGTGAATGACCCATATTTAGAAATTTCTTTCTCTTAAACCTATAGTGACCTGATATTTTAGATAATTTTGAAACAATCACAATGATTAATTTAGAAGCAATTTGTAAGAACTCTTAAAAATGATAGTGTATGTATATGTGTAGAAAACTTCTGGAAAGATGCATAGGAAACTTGACAATGGTTACCGTTAGGAGAAAAAGATTGGATGATGGAGGGTGCTTTCTACCTTATATCCTTCTATACTGGTACTTTCTTCTTTATATGGTCTGTACCATTTGAATTTTTTTTAAACAGTGATCAAATGATCTTAAAAAACTTAATTATAGTTGATAGGGCGTTTACAGACCTAAAGGCTGTGTTTATACCTGTGGTTTTCTTTTTCCTATTTTCAAGGTACATAATATTTTCTTGTTCCTTTTATTTGCCGAATAAACTTAGCTGCCATTCTTTGTTTTTACTATATCCCTTTATTCTCACTGAAATACCATTTTATTTCAGAAGTCAGTGTGGTTTCCAGAAAATTATTAGAGGCCCTTAGGGACTAGTAGATGATTTATTCATTTGCATATCATGACCCAGTAAAAATGAGGTTGCAAACTGTACATGAATTTGGCTTTTTATTCTCTACTGTCATTATACAGGAAATTTAGCCATGTGACCTTCAGCATGTGACTTAATTTCTCTGGGTCTTTTTTTCCCGTTCGTTTAGTTAGACATTCATTTTTATGAGATTATCTTCCAGGACGTTTCCAAATTTCAGTTTTACAGTTTCATACCCATTTCAACTCAAGACAGAATTCGGTAATTCTTAAAGTAGTATTAGAATTTCTAGTTCAAAACCTCCATAGCCTTGAGAATAAACTTTATTAAAATGCATTTGCAATCTGGTTTGTTTCATAAGTGAAATCTAACGTAGTGCTATATAGTCAGCTGTATGCGTATAAAATCTTAGTCATGAAGTGGGATTTTGAAATGAAAATTTTTAGTAATGAAGACATATTAACTTTATCTGTGTGTATTTCTTAAGCAAATTGACATTTCTATTTTTAATCTTAATACTGGAGAATGACCCTTTTCTTTGTTTAGAACCTCAAAGGAAATGGTGTCTTATGCCAACTGTAGCTTCACAGATCGTTATACAATGGGTTATCAATCAAATTTAATTAAACTATGACAGCTTCTTTCACTGACTTTCTTTCAGTTGGTTAAGTTATGACAGTGAGGAAAATGCTTATGATCCACACCCTGAGGGTTTACTGTTTTCAAAGCAAGTATAGTGCACTGAAATGTGAGGTCTCTATTGTGAGCCTGTGTTAAACATTGAACTGTTGGCTTCAATAGAGAACCCACCTCCTTTGGTTACTTGGTCTTTTGAAAAACATTGGAACAAAAAAATGAAATGTTTTTCTTAATTTAAACTTTGCTGATGTCTCCACAAGCAAATGGGACAGGATTATCATGGCTGGAGTCCAAATTAGAAGCCAAAATACTTTATTTCCTTTGTAGTTTTCTGAATGAACTAGATTGAAAGGGTCAATGTGAAATAAAAATGCAATTCCTGAAACTTTGTTTAATAGTAAAATGAGATGTCGTATAAGCAGGGAGTGTGAGTCCTTTTTGCTGGTCTGTGTTAATAGACAAAGACTGGGTAGCTGCATGCTTGGACAGCTTTTCTGTGTCCTTGCAATTTTCATCTTTATTGTAGCCAAGCAGCTGAGGAGATATCCCCATCCTCCCTCTTCTCCTGCCTGCCTCCCACCCCCCCTTTTTTAAAACTATATACTGGGATATTCAATGGCCTTGCATTGACCAGAAAGACAAAGAGTGCTTTCATACTCGGGGTTTAGCCACAGCCGGTGTGCTGGGCCTTTGTTAGGGCTTGCACTAGCCTTTTCTCTTTCAGCATCCCCAATCTCATTGTTCATATTTTGCAGCAGCAACAGTATCATTTTTAGAATTTTACTTCCTTACTTAAAAATAAGCAGTTGCAAAAGAAAAAGCCAATTTATTTTAATGAAAAATGCAAAGAAAAGCAAAGCTTAATTTCCTTTTGTGTTTTTTTTGGTAAAGAAAGTGCATTGCTGCAGTTAAGTTGCCATAGTACAAGACTTGATCTTGTTGAAATTATTCTGAAAAGTACAGTCAAAACGAACTTTATTTCCTTTTTGTATGGCTGTGTGTCATCTAGCTCATTGTTGGTACTTGATATTCATTCATGAAATAGAGACAAGAATCTTTTTCACCAGTGTTAGTTTTTAATGTTTTATTAGGTAATATGAGGTGGAGAATTTAGACAGTTACGTGGTTATTCAAAGAATGTCTTTTGCCTCAGTTAATAGGCAAAAGTAATAGTGTTGCCTTTGTCCTACATTTTGCTTGTATAGAAGTAAACCATCAAGATGAAATAAGCAAAAGTTATTTTAAAAAGCATGTTACATTTGGATATGTAAACTATCAGAGCTGGACTATATTTTACAATTTTATTTTTAATTCAATTTCTAATTTACTCAAGAATTCCCTGTTGTGATTTTTTTCTTTACACAGATGATTCATGTTTTAGAGAACTATTTTATGCATATAGAAAATTATAGAACAAACACTAGTGCACATACCACCCAGCTTTTTTGTATTTGTGTTCTTGAGAGATTTTTGGAGGATTTACTTGTTGACTGAAACATCATTATGTGGCACATGACTTTATACTAAATTTTTAGATGCTAAAGCTCGGTTGTCACATGTTCTAAGAAGCGAATATAATATGCAAAATGGTGAAAGCTTATTCACAGTTATGTTATATAAATATTTCTTTGAAATCTGAGGGAAATTTTCTCTTATTTTGTCACTGGTTCAGCTGCTCTTGGTGTATGTACCTCATTTTAACCTTTACATTAGAAAGAGGAATTGCTCTTAGAGATCTTAATGTTACCTATGGTTTATTGTATGCCTACCATATACCAAGCACTGGGTTAAATGCCTTAAAGAAATCCTCTAATTTAAACTGTATGTCAACTCTCTGAAGTAGGTACTATTATTGTCCGTATTTCCTGGTGAAGACACGTATGCTTAGAGGTGTTAAATGTAATTACCCCAGAAATCACACACGTACTAAGTGGAAGAACTGGAATGCTAAAATAAAATTTGTACTTTAGATCACTGATGTGAGTAAACTGTCTCTTGGGGCCGGCCCCGTGGCAGAGTGGTTAAGTTCACGTGCTCCACTTTGGCGGCCCAGGGTTTCTCCAGTTCGGATCCTGGGTGCGGACGTGGCACCGCTCATCAGGCCACGCTGAGGTGACGTCCCACATAGCACAATTAGAAGAACCTACAACTAAAAATATACAACTATGTACCAGGGTGCTTTGGGGAGAAAAAGGAAAAATAAAATCTTTAAGGAAAAAAAACCCTGTCCTTTGAGTTCAGTGTTTTTAGAACTGCTGTAACCTCTTTGATGCAGTCTGAAATTGTTTCAGTTAAGTTCTGGGCCTGAAGTTGAAGTTTATGCAAGTCCTTTGAAACCCAGGTGTTGGCTGGAGTTATTGGTTCAGTTTATAGATTAAAGGGCTTGTGTGGGATGTGTTTAATTCAACTCAGAGCTCTTGGACTGAGCTGATGCCACTGGCTTCGTCTGTCTCAGTTGCTGTGCCATTCCAGACAGAGATCTCATGAGGCTGGTCCTTAACTACTTAAACCTGAGGCTAGAGAAAAGGAAAAGAGGGTTGGGAGAAAGGAAGAACAAGAAGTCTTTGTTTTTCCAGTGATTTGAACTACACTGATGAGTGAGGGTCCTCTTGGAAGGGCCCAGAGTGTAAGATCCTAAGGAGGAGGTGAAGAAGTACATGAGCATGGTTGAGGCCCAGGTGGAGTGGCTCCGTGGGGAAATAGTAGAGAAGGCTACCATTGCTACATTTATTTTAGAATTGTGCTAAACATGGGCTAACAGAGTGTACTCCAACATACATACTAGTTTGTTCTTCTTTTCAGAAAGAACATTAATGAGTAATCATATTTCATTTCTCAGATGCACAGTAGTTCTCTTGTCAGTGAATGAAAAGCCCTTTAGATTTTTCTCATGACCTCATTTGATGACCATTTTTGCATTAATTTAGCATAACTACATTTATGGGGTTTTCTGGTGCCCTTACTCACTTGGAGCATTGTGCTTCTGGTCTGCTTACCTAGGTTTACTCTGCTCTAGGAATTTTATTCTGGATATTAGTGGCGTTGAGATTCTGCTCCTGGCATCAAGGGGCCCTGTGAGAGAGAGTATGGTTTTCTTAGAGTAGCATACTATTTAGGAGGCAGAGGTCAAAACTGTTTCAATAATTGCTCTAAGATATTTTTTGCCTTTTTTGCTTTATTGACATTTTTCCCTGATGGTGCAAAAATCCATGGTAGGTCAAACTGCTGGCACCTTAGCGTGAATCCAGGTGGATCAACTGTACTAGTGATGATGCTGTTCTTCACTAACAGGAATCCCCTAAAAAAGCACCAGTTTCACTTAAAACCTTTGATAAAACAATAAAACTTAATTCATTTTATTGACTCGAGTATACGCTTTTTTAATATTCTGTGTGATCGAATGGGAGGTATGCATAAAGCCCTTCCATCACATAATTGTCCGATAACGGTTTTAATGAAAACCACTTGTGTGACTTGCAGGCGGAACTAACAGTGCTTTTCGTGTAACACCATTTTTACTTGAAAGAATGATAAACTATAATTATTCAGACTTAGATATTTAGCAGATGTATTTTCAAAAATAAACAAGTCTGCCTGTCACTTCAAGGAAAACTGTTGCCAATAATAAAATTACAGGTTTCAAGTGAAAATTAGAATATTGGAAACTTGTTTCTGCCACTATGAATTTGACAGCTTCCCAATACGTAAGAGACTTTTCTGATGAGATAAGCGGTGATGTTAACAGATTTGATATTTAATATTATGCAATGAAATGTGTCCACATCTGGAAAATCTATATAACTTAATGCACCAATATTTTCCAGATGATCAGTTCATGATGTTACATACGTGTATGCATAGGTGAAAAGTATGCATAGGTGAAAGATACATTTCAAATGCAATATAGAACAATTGATTTTGATGTAACTGTATGTAAAGTTAATTGATATGGTTTCAGATTCCAGATTGTACCTAACCTTTGAAAATTACCACTTGTCACATTTTGGTGTAATAGCAGAAAAGAATATGCACAATTATCAGGAAAGGCTATTAACATACTCCTCCCTTTTTCAACCACACATCTCTGTGAGACCAGATTTTCTTCATAGACTTCAAAATAACATTTTGCAATAGATTGAACCTAGAAGCACATATAAGATTCCAGCTGGTCTTCTATTAAACTAGGAAGTTAGGAAGTAGAGGGATCAAGATTCAAAGTCAGGCCTTGCTTTTCCTAAAAGTCGTTGTTCTCTTTCCATTTTATCTTCTTCCTCCCAAGCAATAGGAGTAGATAAGGAAAAATAAGAGAATCAGCTTTATTTCTCTGCCCAGTTTTTTTCCCCCCGATTCCCTTTTCTTTGCACACCTGCGGAGTCTTTCCCTGCTGAACTTGGGTCATCTGAGTTGTTGGTGTCTCTCTTGACTGACCGATGTGTAGTGCCTGCAGCTGGGTAGGCTGACTGGAAGAGAGGCAGGGTATTAGCATTTAGGTACTTGGATTTGATGTTTGAAGCAATACCTGTTCTCTTTTGGGAGATGGTTGGGCTGACTTGAGTGCCCTGTCCTTTGTTCCAGTCTTCACATGAGAAATGATCCTTTTGGTCATTCAGGCCAAGATTTATTTTAACAGAATAATCTCTACCCTAAAAGCCTTTTTCTGGCAAAAAGAGAAGCAGGCAGCTTTGGATTCTAACTAGCTTTGGAACAAATTTGCTTGTATGAATTCTTCAAGTAGGAATTCTTACTAGTCTTTTGTCTAGTTGGAGAAAGGATGTTAACATAGGGAATAATGAGAAAGTGTCTGAACAGTGTTCTCGCATATAAGGTACCATTTATTGAACACCTATTATGTACTAAGTTCTTTATAAGGATTATTTATTTCACTTAATCCTTACAGTAGTTCTTTGAGGTATTACTTCCTTTCTCTTTTTGCAAATAATAGATAGGATAACTGAGGCTAAGTGAAAGGAAGCAAGTACATCTCTTAGAACAAAGTAGGGAAGCCAGGACTTTAATGCAGATAGTAGTTGGGAGTTGAAAGGATTTAGATTAGTGGAGGGAAGAAGAGAAAGCATTCCAGGCATTGGGAGTTACAAGATTAAACAGTGAAGACTGGTGTGTGTTATTTAGGAGAGGCTTCATTTTAGGGAGTGGGAAATAAAGTTTAAGTAGGAGAGATCCCAGGTAGTGGTGGTAATCAAATCACAGGATTTGGACTCGGAGATAAAAAACAGTTGGGCAGCCATGTCTTGTTCATTGGTGACCACTGTGTTGTTCAGAAAGATTGATCTGATGATAGTGTACTGTCTGAATTGAACAGGAAGAGACTCTAGTCAGGAAAATGCAGGCAGCTGCTGCAAGTAGTGAATGAGGATCTGAATTGAGGTAGTCGCCTTGGCCTTGGGAAGGGAAAGATGAGAATGGCTTCTAGAAAAAAGTGATAAAGAGAGGAAATTGAATGAATTTATAAGCTGAAGTTGTATACTAATAATTAGCTTGCGCATTAGTTAATGATTGCACTGCTGCTGCAGAGGTAGTATAGATTGACTCATTTTAGCTGGTAGGGTTTTTTTCTTGAATAAAAAAATGTTTTATGCAGTAGAGTTTATTGATATATAACATTGACTTTTAGATAGAATAATTATATGCATCTCTGCAGAGGTTATTGATAAGAATGTAACTGGTATGGCACTGTAACACAAAAATAGGAATATAACTGGTATGATACTGTAACAAAAAAAATTTATTCCTGTGATTTTCTTTTTTTTTCTTTTTGAGGAAGATTAACCTTGAGCTAACATCTGCTGCCAATCTTCCTCTTCTTGCTGAGGAAGACTGGCCCTGAGCTAACGTCTGTGCCCATCCTCCTCCATTTTATATGTGGGACGCCTACCATAGCATGGCTTGATAAGCAGTGTGTAGGTCTGTGCCTAGGTTCTGAACCGGTGAACCCTGGGCTGCTGAAGCGGAGTGTGTGAACTTAACTGCTGCGCCACTGGGCTGGCCCCTCAGGAATAAATTTTAACGGAGAACCAGGTTATAGAGTTTTAACTCTGGTTTTATTGTTTCCTAGTTATGTAACCTAGGACAAGCTGAATTTCAACATTTAGCTTTATATAATTAACATTTTTGAGGCCTATCATGTATTTAGAATTGTAATTAGAAATGTAAACAACTTTATTTTTTTAATAGATGGAGAAAACAGTATTTGTTTAATATTTAATATAAATACGCTATTTAGTGTAGTTAAATAGTTGCAGGCAGTAAATCTTGAGCCTCTAGATTGCTGTTTTCCTAAGATTTTTGTTGATATTTGATTAGCACAGCTAGAAAGTATCCAGAATCCTTAATTGACTCAGTCATACAGCTTAGAGGGAGGCCAGCTCTACGTTAGCCTGACTTGGAATTGTGTTGGTCCGGAACCTTGATGTAAACAGCAGGGGATGCTGAAAGAGATACAGAACAGGGAGGCAGACCAGGAGCAGCTTTTGTGAATTAAATATTCACATGTGCTGGGATTGTTTGATTTGAAGCCTTATGCAAGTTTAGAATTTCTCTGTACCTATCCATGCTTGAATGTTAAGTACCAAAATATACCAGAACTAATTTGAAGTTACTTTTTATTAAAATGTCACTTGATCTTTTATGCTAAAATCGACTATTTGTGGATAAAGAAAAATGACTCTCTTAAATTCAAGGAGTCAGAATTTGGATATTCATCCTGGATTTATGTGTAATTAACACTAGTCATTGAAAGCGTGTCAGATAACAAAGGAGCTCATTTGATTTGGGAACATTGTCATTAGATAAGAGCAGAGTATTGGTATGTTTTGTATTGTATTTCCAGTTGTTGTCTCCCTTGCTCTTTTTGTTATTTTTCAGTTTTCCAAATATTTGTACCTTTCTGATCTTAGTGCTCAAATTTATTTTAAAATCACTTTATTAGCCTACCATCTTTGAAAAATGACGTCTGATTGTTTCACAAATTTTTTTGGAAGACTCTTAAATTTAAACATGTGACACTGGATACATGGTGATTACATTGGCCTGGAATTTATGCAAGAAAGTCATCTTGGCTACACCCATTCTACATAAGAACATAAAATCTACTGAAAACCTTTCTATTAGTTTATTATAACATGCTTGCCTTTCAGAATTTTATGTTGAAAAGAAATGCTGCTGACTGTTTTAAGAAAGAAAACATCTTTCTGGGAATTGGGCGTGTCTAGAATGAGAAAGGAAAACATTGCCTGTAGTTATTTCCATACCTCAGAATCACCAAATAAAAGAACACTGACTTCACATGGGTCTATCTTGTAAGAGATTACGTTTAGAGTTGCAGTAAGTTTGTAGGATTTTGTTTCTTTGTCAGGACATTTTTATTGAATATTGAAAGTAGTTGATAATGATGTAATGACAACTTTGTATTCTCTTTGTTGGTATTATTTTAACAAAAATCTAAAGATAATCCATGTTTTTTGCTTTGTGATTAAAAACAGACTTATGTCATCTTATTTGTTCATTAAGTATGGCTGGGGGGGTTCTGTTCTCTTGGGTGGCTCTGAGTGCTGTGAGATGGACTTGTAGAATGCTTTGCAGCTCTTGCTGTGAATTTGCTAGTAGATGGAGTGATTATAAAATGTTTCAGTGTACTTTGATATTATTAAGAAATGATGACTACAGAAGGAAGGAAGGAAGAGAATTACATTTTCTGAGCAGTAGTGGTTGGTATTTTATATTGCCATGTATATTCATCAGATCATTTTCTTTCGGGGAAAAATTAGATTTACTTAAATTTTAAGTGGGCGTGGGACTTTGGAGATGAGTTTTGCTAATAAAAGTGTTGGTTTCCCCCATAAGTCTCCTTGATAGCTGACATGTTGGGAACAAGTATCTTCAGTAATCTGACTTCTGGCATGTGACATTTGGGTGAATTAATTTGGCTAATTACACTAGTTCAGATATAAATAAGAAAAGCAGTTTTCTCTGTCTGACTCTCTTCCATGTAAAGTACTTTAAGCTGAGAACTAAGTTGATCTGATAAGCTGCTCACTTTAGGGAGAACAGTTGTCGGAATTCACAAGTTTCATAGCAGAGAGAAATTCTTTGAAGAGGTGAATAAATGTTCTGTAAATGCTCACTGTGCAAAGTGGCAAAGATCAATCAGTATCTTTCAGAATTTTGTCAGTTAGGGAGCAGATTGCATTCTTTTCAGCTTCTCTCTTCATCTCTCACGATATTTGTCAGATGCTCCCAAAGATCTACTTTTCCTCACCGCATCTTTCATTCTGGCTTTTCTAAGCTCTGAAGAATGAAGTAGGAGAGTTCTTGGTGATGTTAGCGAATTGGTAGGAATCTGGGAGACCTGAAATGCCTTGTCATCTGAATAGTCCAGAGAAAGGAAAATCACGATCAGAAACAGATAGCAGGAACAGAAATATTGCCTACTACCTGCCAAGCATATCACAAGCTTTATTTTGGTAAATCTTTCCAGCATTCCCATAGAGTATAGATGAGGAAACAGATTTGAGGAGATTATTTTCCCCAAGATAATCTAGCTAGTAAATGAAGAAGTTGGGATTCAGATTCTGGTCTTTGAGAGCTCCAAAGTCCATGCCTTTCTTAGTATGTCACTTGTTTGTCAGGACATAGGGATGTGCAACACAGTCTAAAAGTAACCCAAATAGTTAATTTTGTCCCCAAATATATCTTGTGTTACATTTAATGACAGATTAAGGAGTTTATTGCCTATAAAGTTAAATTTTCATTACCTGACTTAGTGGGAGCCTGAAAGCTCTTGCCCTGAAGCTTTATTCTAGAAAGATAGTAAGATTGATTCGAAGTGCCAGCCTTAGGCAAAGCAGTTATATTTTATTCTTCCTGTATTTGTGTTTTATGCTTTTTCTAGTTTGAGAGAAAAAGTCAAATGTTTTGGCATAGATGGATGTAGACAGTAAGAAAGAAGCAAAAATGTATACTAGCTATGGTAGTGAATAATATTTTGTAAAAGTTACTCTAAAATCTGTGCTGGATTATATCATTTGGATCTTCAAATAAGGGTCCCGTACAGAGAATTGAGTGGATTTTTGAATGTGAATAGACCTGCTTCGTCATCAAATTATCATTTTAAGAAATTTAAAAATAGATATATATATAGGTTATTATTATGCTTGTGATACCTTTATGTTTTACTTCAAAGTTTCTACTTTAAAATTTGTTATGGTCTGAAATGGGCCATACACTTCCATTTCAGTGTTGTGTTAATTCTTAAAATTAGTATTATTTCCTGGAGGAGTTTTTACATGCAAATTCCCCCCTGCTCCTTATATTAAAAACTGGGAACTATAGGGGCCGCCCAATGGCGCAGTGGTTAAGGGCTTAAGCCCTTAAGGTTAAGGGGTTAAGGGTTAAGCAGCCCAGGGTTTGTAGGTTTGGATCCCGGGTGTGGACATGGCACTGCTTGGCAAGCCATGCTGTGGCAGGCATCCCACATATAAAGTAGAGGAAGATGGGCATGGATGTTTGCTCAGGGCCAGTCTTCCTCAGCAAAAAGAGGAGGATTGGCAGCAGATGTTAGCTCAGGGCTAATCTTCCTCAAAAAACAAAACAAAACAAAAAAACACCACACAGACAACTGGGAACTATATAACTGATATTTCTCTTTTCACTCTAGCCATCAGGAAGCTCAGAGCCAAATTAATGGCCTAAGTTTTGCAATATAGTGAGAGCTTTAGCCTGCTATAAGTCTTTGTCATATTTGCTTATTTACTTTCATTTAAATATTATATTATCTACATAAGTTTTTTTTAATAAGCTACCTCAAATCCGTGGTGGAATAAAGCAAGGCCTAAATAAATAATGGAAAAACAAACTCCACCATGACCAGAGCTGGAACAGAATAAGAGAATAAAAACCTTGCAGGTGTTTTTTTTTCTTTTAAAGATTGGCATCTGGACTAATGTCTGTTGACCATCTTTTTTTTCTTCTTCTCCCCAAAGCCCCCCAGTACATAGTTGTTTATTCTAGCTGTAGGACTCTTTGGTTGTGCTGCGTGGGACGCTGCCTCTCAGCATGGCTTAATGAGCGGTGCCATGTCCATGCCCAGGATCCGAACCTGCAAAAACCCTGAGCTGCTGAAGTCGAGTGTGCAAACTTAACCACTCAGCCATGGGGCCGGTCCCCACCCTTGCAGTTTTTTGGTTTTTTTTTTTTTTTTTTTTTGGAGGAAGATCAGCCTTGAGCTAACTGCTGGCCATCCTCCTCTTTTTGCTGAGGAAGACTGGCCCTGAGCTATCATCCATGCCCATCTTCCTCTACTTTATATGTGGGACGCCTACCACAGCATGGCCTGACAAGCAGTGCCGTGTCCGCACCCGAGATCCGAACCAGTGAACCCCAGGCTACTGAAGCAGAACGTGCGAACTTAACTGCTGTGCCACCGGCCCAGCCCCCACCCTTGCAGTTTTAAAAAAAAGATAAAAATTTGTTTCTTTAATATATTTATGAATTTACATTTGTACTTGTATTTAAGCTTTCATATTCATAAATTCATAATAAAATGAAATATTCGCCGTAATAAACTTTGGACTGTAATAGAGTAATAAAATTGACAGCCAGTTATATCAACCTTTTTCTGCTTCCTCCACTCTCCAGTAATCTCCAGTAATGACCAGTGAAATAAAGATAGAAGTAGTTATATGTATTTATATGGGTGTTAAACTAGATAATATGTATGTGTAAACTATGAAATCATTTTCTGAATAATAGAGTTGATTGTCCATCTGTTCTATATACCTAGGGTTATTTTAGACCTAAGTCATGGTTATTACCTAAGAGAGAGTTTCTTAAATAGCAGGTGGTCAGATTTTCTTTGTTCTTTCTCCTAGGATTGCATCTCTTTACATGATGCTCTATGTGATTAAATAATAGGAATGCCTGAGCCATGTTTTTATATTTGTGGGGAGAAGTAAAATTATTCTCGTGTTTTGTGACTTTTAATTAGAAGTTTTATACTCTTGGGATTTGGTGTTTGGCCTGGGTGGCGGCTTTGATTTGCCTTATTCATTTGCTCTTTTTATCTGCCTTTAAGGATTGTGTTAACTTTTTCTCTACATATCTATCTACCTACTTTAGGAGTCAAAGTGAACCTTGACACTTAAGACCTAAGTCTGAGAAACGCAAATAACTTGTAACTTTATGTAACTAAATAAAATTGAGCATAAGTCAGCTTTTATCCAATTCCCTTTCCTCTGCAGTAGGAAAATATTGATCAGTCCCCTCTTCCTTAAAAAAAAAAATCCTTATAATTTCTATGTATAGTTGTAATAATACTTACACTAGTGGTATCACTTGTTTCATTAATAAAACTTCATACATTTGAGAAACCCGATTAAGCGTGTAGCTCTCCTGTGGAGTACTCTGCTCTGGAGCCTCAGAACTCAGATTATCTCTTACCACCATGGTAGCTAACAGTAATTCAGATTTGCCGTATGCCAGACACTGTTAAATGCCTTAAATGTATTATTTCAATTCTAGGAGATAGTTTCCATTTATTCATATATGTATGTAGATTTTTAATGCTGAGGGGAGTCTTGAAGCACGTTGGCGGGAGTATAGCAGCCTGTTTGGTCTGAAACTTTTCATTCTCAGGGCTTTCTGGAGAGCTTGCAAGTTAGTTACCTTTGTCCTGGTGTGTCAGCAGCTGCAGTGTAAAGAGAGTGTTACGGATGCAATATTCACTTCCCTGATTAGTGATGTGGTCCTTGGCTACCCCCGCACAGCTGCCTCTTTTGGTTTTCTTCCTACCTCAGTGGCCACTTCTGGGCAAGGTCCTTATTGCTCCTTTGTCTCACTCAGGGCTGTGGTCATTTGCCTTTTTTCTTTTTCTTGAATTTAAATACTATTTTTATGTTGATGACTTTCAAGTTTTTGTGTCTATCGATCAGATTTTTAGCCTGAATTGCATACTTCTATATTCACTTTGTGTATTTACATCTCCTCCTGGATTTCCAGTAGGCATTTCAGACTTCTTCATTTCTTCTTCACCCCCACTTCAACTTGTTCCTTCCGGTTTTGGTAAATACTAGTATTGCTCTCTACCTAGCTGCTCAGGATAAAACATTTGTAAGCCATTCTTTGATTATTCCTTTCCTTCAGCCCTCTGCTCTTATGCTATAGCAAATCCGTTTGATTTTGCTGTTTAAACTCGGCCTTTTCTCTCCATTTATTGTAGTATCGCACTCTCTTCCAGGCCACAGTCATTTCTTTTTTAGACAACTGCTGTAGTCTCTGAATTAATCTTCTTTTATTTCCTCTCCTACCTTTCTCCAATTCATTTTTTGTAAATAGAGTAGTCTTTAAAGAATACTGTTCAATGTCGTACCCCCCCCTTTAATGTCTGCCATTGTTGTCCATTCATCTTAGATTTCATATTGTTTACCAATCCCCACACAGCTTTGAATGATGTAGCTCTGCTTAAGTTTCCAAACTGTGATTATCACTCCCTACATACTGCTCCCTTCGCTCTAGTCTCCTGATATTTGAACACAGCCCTTTACCACCTCTGACCTTTGTGTTTGATCCCTCCCTTCTGGGAATGCTTTTTCCCTTGCTCTTTGTAGGGTGGATTATTTGCATCCTTCAGATCTCAATTTAGATGTTATCTCTTCTGCCTTATCTGGTATGGTATTCACCTCTCATGCTATTCTGTTTATTTTCCTCATGCCATATTCATCATTTCAATTACCTGATTTGGTTACTGAGTTTTGGTCTGTCTGCCCCCAGTAGAAGGTAAGCACCTTTGTCTATCTTATTTACTACTTTGTAGCTACTCATAAAATGTTTGAAAAGAATGAATGAATGAGGTTACTAGTTTATAAGCCAACTCCTTGCATTTATCCTTTTAGTATCACTTTCCTGGCCATGTTTATATCATATCACTTCTAATTTGGGGGCCAGAAGAGGGAGTTAACAGGGAATGAATGTCTAGTGTCAGGCATTATGCAGAGAGTATTTGGTCCAATGACTTTGTTAATCCTCAGAGCAGTTTATGAATGTGTTACTGTTACCATTTTACAATTGAGGAAGCTGCTTAGAGGTTAACTATGACTACACACAGTGTACTAAGGGCTAAAGCTAGGAACGGAACCCAAGATTGTCTGACTCCACAGCCTCTGAAACACAAAATGTTAGGGAATTCTGTGGAGAAGCTGCTCATAGGCAGGGAAGTAGGATTTTGGTCTCTTAAAGGGGAGATGGGTCTTATTTCCTTTTTGTTTTCAGCCTTTCTCTATTGTAAGTCTGTCTTTAGAGTCACCATTCACTCATCCTCTAGATGAAATGAAATGAATCACATTCACCATTTTCTTGAGTTCTTTATAACTTTTCTATAGTCCTCTTAAAACAGGGTTTTAAAAAGTTGAGGCATAGTTAGTGAGCAGGGAGGATTCCACATTACTTTTTGGTTGCCTCCTTGAGGTAGAGGATTTACCACGTGGGGATGATGTGGGAGATTGTGTACCCCTTTCTTAGGGATGTATGCTGAAAATGGTTGCAGTACATGCAGGTCTAGATGATCACCATTGTCTGCATCAGCTTACCGCTGCACCATGTGGATGAAAAGACGATCCTCACTCTTTCCACCTCAAAAAGGGGTTACAAAATCAGAAAGAGCTAGATTTGTTGATAGAATCCCCAAACAATTTGTACAGATTAGTAATGCCAAACCTACAGGAATCAAGAAAATCTCCTCTAGCTCTTCTATAGTCAGAGTTCTTTTGTTATTTATTGTAGAATTTAATTTTTTTCATTGTGGTAACATATCCATAACCTAAAATTTACCATTTTAAACATTTTTAATTCATCTTCCCCAACTTGTCATGGTTCTTTGCTAAATTCTACTGCTGGAATTTCAGAAAGTTGCAGTTATGCTCTCATGTTCATAGTACATTTCTGAAATGCTCTGCCAATTCAGGTAAATATCAAGGCCTTGAAAATTTTCCAGAGCTCAGAGTTACACCCATAAAAACTTGTAGCCAGTAGTAGAATATCCAGCAAAGGTTGACTTATGTGAATGGCTAGCTCTTTCAGTTCTTTTTTTGAAGGATATGTTTTAAAATCTGTCAAATGTGTGTTCCCCACCTGTTGTTACCTGGATCTGTATCCAGAAGAATCTGGTATAGCAGCATATTTTATTATTTGGTTATTATCCAAGGTCATTTGAGTGATTCAGATGTAGGACACAAATGAAATTGCTAACTCCACTTTATCATTAATGAAATTTCTTCAAGGTGGGCGTTTTTTGAAGGAAAAGGGCTACTTTGTTGCCTTCTGCCTTTGGTTTATCATAATGGATTAATTGTAAAATCTGAATTGGATGTTAGTAAACACTATTAAATGTTAGTCTTTCTTAGAATTAAAAACGTTTGAGAACTAAAAACTAGGTTTGAAATTTGTGAGTATATCGTTCTTTCTTCATGTGTATATCATTTTGTCTCACAGAAAGTCTTACATTTTTGTTGTGGGTAGAAGTATTAACAGCATGGTCGGCAGCCATTTTCTTTGGCAATATAGTTCTTTTTTTTTT
Source organism: Equus caballus (assembly GCF_041296265.1). NCBI lineage: Eukaryota > Metazoa > Chordata > Mammalia > Perissodactyla > Equidae > Equus > Equus caballus. The sequence continues at coordinate 33,255,964 of NC_091685.1, forward strand.
CTTTTTTAGATACTCTAAGCAGAGTATGTTTCTGCATAAACTTAAATGTGACTATCAATTTGCCGTATGTGCTGAGTTGTGTTCTGAGTTAGAGGAAAACCAGAGCCAGAAGAAGGGTTTTTCTTTTTTGTAAGTTTTATTTTTTATTTATTTTTTGTTTTGAGGAAGATCAGCCCTGAGCTAACCACTGCTAATCCTCCTCTTTTTGCTGAGGAAGACTGGTCCTGAGCTAACATCTGTGCCCATCTTCCTCTATTTTGTATGTGGGACGCCTACCACAGCATGGCTTGCCAAGCAGTGCCATGTCCGCACCCGGGATCCGAACCAGCGAACCCTGGGCCGCTGAAGCGGAACCTGCAAACTTAACCACTGCGCCACCGGGCCGGTCCCAGAAGAAAGGTTTTTCTGACTAAGCACTTTGAGACTAATGTTTCTGGATTTGTAAAAATGCATTATGATGGTTCCTAGTTGTTTACATTCAAATGGTGATTTCCAGAGACTTTTAGAGACTCCATGGGAAAGAAGGTATAGGTTTGCAGTTCCAAAATCCAAAGAGCTTGGAAAGCTCATTTTTTTCTGGTAAATTGGCAGAAACTCTGGACAGAAAGAAGTTTGAATATTCATAAGTTTTGTAGTAGAGATATTAATATGTTTAATTAAAGGGTGCTGCCTTATATCCTGCTGGGGGTGTTTTATAATATACAGAATAACGACTATATTAACTTTCTAACATTGGAAAAATTCTGAATTCCAATATATGGGATTTTGGACCTGAATTAACAGCCCAAAATTAAATTGAATTGAAACAAGATTAAAATTGGCTAGTTTTATTTCCCTGCGCTATCAGTGGGAAAAGATGAACAGAGCAATGGAGAAAATTTTGTTTTCCTCAGAACACTGGAATCTGTTTCTAACACATTCTGGTATAGGCTCCAAAGTTAAAGCATGAGTAGATATGTTGTAGCATTTAGGTTTGAGAATACAGTTTCTGTTTTGCTTTTGTCCATGCACAGTTACTGAAGTTGTGACCTCTGAGATTTCTGTAGTTGTTGGGTAGGGTCATTCAGGATGTTCTGCTTTGTGGAACATTTTACATGCTTGATGTCAACACTTGGTCACCTTAAACCCTAGTTCAGTCCTGTCTGTTTCATCTTTCATAATAACATGCATTGATCTTATCAGTGTAGTTTTATACTTGAGTTTGAGATGGGCTCTCTCTTTGGTGCCACCCGGGTAAGTAGAAGTTAGCTGAGGTTGACCAGCTGACGTCTCCATTCTAGAATTTGATCATACAGTCCCTAGTAGGACATCTAGCCCTTTTATGAAGCTTTTCCCAGTGTAGGAAAGGGTTAATTTTTTAAAAAAACTATTCTGATAAAATATACATACCATCAATTTCCTCATTTAAAGTGTTCAATGCCGTTGTTTTTTGTGCATTCATAGCTATGTGCCACCATTACCACAGTCAATTTTAGAACATTTTCATGACCTCCAAAAGTAACCCCATACCTCTTAGCTGTCAGCTCCCTCTCTCTCCATTCCGCCTAGTCCTAAGCAACCACTAGTCTTTCTGTTCTATTTCTTTCTGTTCAGCCTATTCTGAACATTTTGTAAAAATCAAATCGTATAATACGTGGTCTTATGTCACTGACTTCCTTCATGTAGCATGTTTTCGGTGTTTATCCATGTTGTAGCGTGTATTAGTACTTCATTTCTTTTTATTGCCGAATAAAATTCCATTGTATCCATATACCACGTTTTACATATGGTTCTATTCATCAGTTGATGGACAATTGAGTTGTTTCCACCTTTGGTTGTTATGAATAATGCTGCATATATATAAATACTCATGTACGGGTTTTGTGAGGACATATATTTTCATTTCTCTTGGGTATATACCTAAGAGTGAAATTGCTGGGTCATATGGTAACTCAATGTTTAAACTTTTGAGGAACTGTCAGACTGTTTTTCAAAGTGGCTGCACTATTTCACATTCCTGCCAGCGGCGTGTAAGGATTCCGATTTCTCCACATCCTTGCCAATACTCGCTTTTTGATTATCCATCCTAGTGCGTATGAAGTAGTATCTCATTGTGCTTTTGATTTGGCTTTTGACTAATTATATGGAGCATGTTTTCATGTGCACTTTTGGCCATTTGTATTTCTTCTTTGGAGAAATTTCTATTCAGATCCTTTGCCCATTTAAAGAATTGAGTTATTTTTGTTTTTATTATTGAGCTGTTAAGAGTTCTTTATATATTCTAGACACAAGTCTCTTATCAGACAGGATTGAAGCATATGCTCCCCACTCTGTGGGGTTGTCTTTTCAGTTTCTTGACGGTGTTACTTTTGTTGAAGTTCAGTTGATCTATTTTTTTCTTTTGTTACTTGTGCTTTTGGTGTCATATACTAACAATCCATTGCAAAATATGAGGTTGTGGATTTATCCCTATGTTTACTTCTAGATGTTTCTAGTTTTAGCCTCTACATTTCGGTTCTTGATCCATTTTGAGTTAGTTTTTGTATATGCTGTGAGGTAAGCATCCAACATTATTCTTTTGCACGTGTCTAGCCAGTTGTCCCAGCAGGAGAGGGTTAATTTTTAAATTCACTTTCTATAACTAGTCAGTTAATCAGTTTCTGTATGGAGCAGATCTCAAAAATAGAATTTTAGACTCTTAAAATGTTGTTTTAAAAGCATCCTGAATTAATCTGGATCATTTTTTTTTCTTCTCCCCAAAGACCCCCAGTACCTAGTTGTATATTCTAGTTGTAGTTCCTTCTAGTTATGCTATGTGGGACGCCACCTCAGCATGGCCTGATGAGTGGTGCCACGTGTGCGCCCAGGATCTGAACTGGTGAAACCCTGGGCCGCTGAAGCGGAGCGTGCAAACTTAACCAATTGGCCACAGGGCTGGCCCCTGGATAATTTTCTGTATAATAAACAGTGACATAGAATTTTCTTTTTTAAGAATTAAAAATTATGTAGACCATATTTTTTCAGTTTTGACTAGTGCATTTCCTTTTTAAAACTAGGTTAAATTTTCTTTTATCGGGGTTATTTTCAAAATATGCTGGTTTATTTAAATTGGATTTCTTTAATTTTTGAAAGACATATCCCTTAGGGGTCAGAACTAATGTTAAAGGGTATATAGCTATTTCCAAAGCACCTGTATTTGAAACAATGCTTTTGAGAAATCATGCGGAGTATCTTTGTGAAATAGGGTATAGTTTAGAAATTTTGCCCTTATTCTTATATGTTATATAGTACAAGTTTTCTTCCTTTTTCATTATCAAAACAAGCAAAGAAGGAGAAGGTGGAGAAAGCATAAATTGACTGATATTACCATATTGCTTTAAAACTTAAGTAAGAAATGATGCAGAAAAAGATCGTTTTCATTTATTTATTTTCATCTCCTGAAATCAGTTTGCTTGTGTCTTCTCTAAAGCAGTAGTTGTGCAATGGGATTTGTACCTTTGCTTTCCCTTTCATTGAGGCAATGATAACTTGAGACTATCACTATCACTTTATGCTGAGTATCAGGATAGCAGCTTTTCTTGTAGTGGAGTGGGGCAAAGTTTGGCAACATTCATTTGGGAGTTGTAAAGGAATGTTAGTTTTTCAGCAAACTGGAGGAAGAGTTCTGTTGATTTTCATTACTTGTTTTCTGATTTGTCAAAATCTACTTTTTGAGGAGATACTGATTATGAGTCAAACCCAGGGTCAGATACAATTGCCATAGATCAAGGAGCTTCATCCCAATGAGAGTTCATCATTCATGAAATTTCGGTAAACATCTACTTAAAAAATTATTGATCCCCTCTTACCTTCATGGTTTAAGTAGGAAACATTCAAATTATGATCTAATCTCCTGGTAGATTCTTGGATTTCTCTGATGAAATTTGGTCTCTGAAATTTTTTATCTGCTTAATTGACGTTTAATGTGGAGGGTATGTAGTGAGTACTTAAATAATCAATTTAGGGTCTATTGTGCTTTAATACTGTTTAGCTGTCACATTTTATTTATTTCTGAAAATTATCTTTTGTTAATTTTCTATTAGAAAAAGAAAGTGAGGAATTAGAAAGTTTTTGCATTTATATTTCTGCTTAGTCTTAATTGAATTATTACATACCATCTGTCTAATCTTGCTAATGATTTTGCTTTTATTTCGTAATGATATCATTTAAATCATAGCAATTTGAACCACAGAAGTGTCAAGTGGGTATGCTACTGTATTTACAAGACAAAACAGCGTGTTCTGGAGTACTGCACATGCATATTACACAGCTCGTTGAATGAATTAGAATTTTAAGTGGTACTATGAGAAGCTGTTTATTTGTTACCTAGAGCTCAAAGGGAAATAAGCGTCTAGTGATTTATGCTGAAGATACAGACCTTGGTGAAAGCTGGTACTAAGCTTAATGGCAGGCAGAATTAGAAGGAAGTAGGTGATAGTCTAAGAGCTTTTCATACATGTCATTTCTTTGAATTCACCTGTTTCTGGAGAAAATGTCTAGCAGTGCCTATCTCATACTGATTTATCCAAGCTTTTTTACTGGAAAGGAGGGCTAACCAGCCTGGTTGCAGATTACTAAAATATCAAGTTATTTATTTAATTGAGATATAATTCACATACCATAAAACTCACACTTTTCAAGTGTACACTTCAGTGGTTTTTGGAATATTTATGAAGATGTGCAACCATCACCTCTAGGAATTAAAGGAGAAAGTTGCTCCCTAAAGTAAGCTCCCTGATTTCATGTATTACCTGCCCAGCCTATAGTAGGGAGTGTTCATTTGCCATTGGGCGCATGATTCAGCTTGGGCCAAGAATTTGGGACTTTTTAAGGAAGTTTTAGAGTGACACTCCATTGACTGTTTTATGAGGTGAACTACTAATTTAGTTCTGTCCAGTAGATGGGGCAACCATATTTTTGATCAGGTTGTGATACAGTTTTTTTAACTGTGCTATAAAGTATTCTGCCCTTGGATGCATTAATGTAATAGGAAGAGCATGGTCTTCAGAATACAGAGAGACCTGGCCTGGCCACTTAACTTACAGCCTGTTAACTTGGGCAAATTGCTTCATCTTGCTGAGCCTCAGTTTACAGGAGATAGTATAAAATGGTTTGGTGAAGACAGCGTGATTAGGCTTGCAGTGCACTTTAGTTTCAGATCTCCTGACTTCTGTTTTCAGTTTCCTTTGTATAGAGCTATGTTTTTGTTTTGAAATAATTATTTTTTATCCAAAGGTTTTTTAAGAAACAGTTAATTTATCAGTCCATAATATTCTCTTGGTAATTTACAGAGAATGAAATAAATGAAATCAACATTCTTTGTCTGTGGCCAAGGAAAAAAAATGTTTGTTACTGGACTATTGGCCAAATATATGATTGTCTCTTTAGAAATCTTGTATTATAGTAATATTGTTAGGTAATAAAGTAACTAACCAAAATTAGGAGCCCTAACTTTCCCTTGTAAGGTTAAGTGATGTGGCTCAGCTTTTGGGGCATGGTACTGATAACTTATTTGAGAACTTAATCTTGCACAGTGAGAATCAGCCCTAGTTAGAAAAAGCAGTAACAGTTGACTTTGCAGAAGAAAGAATGGCCTCATATTTTCCACCACTCATGTGACCACAATGCATAACTATAATTAAAAGAAAGTTTTATTTCAGCCAAGGGTAATCTTCATTTGAAAGAAGTGACAAGCTAATATGAATGACTTTTGTCCTGTAACTTGTTAGGCGTATGTTTTCTGCATTGCAAACATCTATAATTTGTTTGGATGAAGCAGTTCCTTTATGAAATGTGTTTCTCAGTGCGGTGTTTTAAGTCAGTTCTTTGTGTGAAGGGGACAATGGCAACACATTGAAAGCCGTTGGTGTCTGAGGTTACTAGTTGAAGAACTGCCTAGAGACTGGTACAGTGTTACTAATTTTCAGTGAATAAAGCATAGGTTTTTTTGGTTTTGTTTTCCCTCTCCCACCTCAAGTAAACTGTTGCTACTTGAATATAAAGAATTTTACTTTTGGGGCCTGCCCTGTGACCAAGTGGTTAAGTTCTGTGCTCTGCTTCAGCGGCCCAGGGTTTTTCTGGTTTGGATCCTGGGCGTGGACCTGTAACAGCAAAAAGGGGCTTGTTCTGCTCGCCACAATCCAGTGCCAATCAACTGCAAACAAACCGGTGGTTGAGAAAGGCAAGTGTATACGATTAGCCAGCAGAACCAGAAGATGGTGGACTAGTGTCCCTACATTATCTCTTTCTTCTGTCCTTCGTGATGGGTGCCAATGCCGAGTTTTTCTTTCTGGAGGTTGTCATGTTCCTGGGGAACTCAGGGAACAAAGTTGTCTTATCACAGCTGGGAGATATACGGAAGCAAGAGTCATAGAACTAGCAGCTCATGTATTTTGTAAAAGCAAGAGGTGCCTAAGCATCTAGGTTATGTGCAGGCTAGAATGGATGCACATTTACTAGTGAGTCAGGGTCATGGTTACAATATGGCTTCTGTCCCTAAGATGGCTGCCCTCGTGTTAACTTAGGATCTAGCTGTTACAGACTTAGCGCTGCTCATCAGGCCAGGCTTGGGCAGCGTCCCACAGAGCAGAACCAGAAAGACCTGCACCTGGAATATGCAACTATGTACTGGGGGAGCTTTGGAGAGAAGGAAAAAAGGTTGGCAACAGATGTTAGCTCAGGTGGCAATCTTTAAAAAAAAAAAGAATTTTACTTTTAATGATTCAGACTTTTGCAACTTGTGGTTGTTTATATAAAATTATTATTTGCAGCTGTCACTTTGTCTTCCATACTGTTTCACTGAATTAGGAAGGAACCTGATGTAAGAGAGAGAAAATATTTGTTAGGTTGAAGGAAGGATTCTGTCTCATTTTGGGATTACTACATTTATAGCATTCTTTTTTGTTTTTTAAAGATTGGCACCTGAGCTAACAATTGTTGCCAATCTTTTTTTTTTCTTGCTTTTTCTCCCCAAATCCCCCATGTTCATAGTTGTATATTTTAGTTGTGAATGCCTCTGGTTGTGGCATGTGGGACACTGCCTCAGCGTGGCCTGATGAGGAGTGCCATGTCCATGCCCAGGCTCTGAATTGGCAAAACCCTGGGCCGCTAAAGCGAGCGCGCAAACTTAACCACTGGGCCACGGGGCCAGCCCCCTATAGCATTCTTTGAAAAATATGTTTAAATTGTGCAAATAATTTATACTTTTTGTAGAAAACGCACTTAATGCAGTTAAGTAATCCTACCATCCAGAGATAATTGCTGTTAATCTTTTGATGCCAGTCTTGTGGTTGTCATTCTTAAAGAGGTAAAATATCACCTTACCAGGTAGAGGAGCTTACATCTTTCAGTTTTCAGGCTGAATAAAATGATAGACTATTGTCTTTTAACAGAATGTCCTGACAACGTGCTGAAATATTTCAAACTAAATTATGCTGGAGAACCTGTTTTTAAAAATGAGGAGTTGGTGCGCGGATACAGGCAAAAGTAGCAGCTAAAATAGAAAAACAAGGAAACAATTGTATTCACCATTCCTGTGTAGTTAGCAGAACAGACTGGGCCTTTGTCGGTAGTTTCTACATTGATGAATTAGTCTTTACTTCCTGAATATCCTTCTTAAAATTCTTAGGCTTTTTCTCTAGAAAGTAAAGGTGGTCTATTCTCATGGGTGCAAAGTTTGGAGGTTTGTTGTGTAATTTTATTTGTTTTGAGTTTCCATGGAATGTTTATCATGGGAATCACTTTTGGAGAGGTTGATCTAATCACATTAGGAAATTGGAAATGCTTTGTTTTCCAGTTTCTGTGGAGAAGTGAGTTGGGTGACACTAGTTGGGTGACATAGCTTGGGTAGTGGACAGAATTTGGTGGTGGTAATTTTCTCTTACTGCTAAAGCAATCCATTTTTGAGTTCTCTTATCCTTAACTCGCTCTTCTAGAATTCCCAGAGGACCTGTGCAGCAGCCTCTTGAGGATCGAATCTTCACTCCTACTGTGTCGGCAGTGTACAGCACGGTGAGTACCTCGAGGTTGTTTGTCATATTGTCTCTCTGGTTTTGCTCATAAGCCTTTGATATTACAGGCATTGTTTGATCAGCACGTGATAGGTTTTTGGCAAAAAGTTCAATAAAATCCCGAATAAAGTTAGATGTATGTAATATGATAAGGTGAGTAGGCCTTTTCCCCATCATCTTAATTTAAGAAATGGAGATGAAAAAAACATAGTAAGATAGATAGGCTTCTACACCTGTCTTCTTTCTCCTCTTTCCATACATATGCCCCTCTGGCCTTGTATCATGATTTCTTTTAGGACACTGGGTTTTAATTTTTTTGGATATTTTTTCTTAAAATTTTATTTTAAAAAGTTATTGTACTTTTCCCCCTCTCTGATTACATACAAAAAATGCAGAAAGTTTGGAAAAGGGAATGTTGGTTTTAATGGGAGAAAATTTAATTTTTTATGTTAAATGATTGATTCAAATTCATAAATGAAGGGAAGTTTAAAAGTTAAGAGGATGAAGGTAAGAAAATTAGAAGCGGATCTCACTTTGTCTTACAGTGAGCTTAAGGGAATTTAGAGGAGTCAGACACATCTCTTTAATATTTCAGTTCATCATTACCGTTTATTCCTAGGAATAGACAGGGTGCTTTAGAGGAACTCACAGTGTGGTGAGAGGTGAGCAAAAAGATAATTGTAATCTAAAGTGATATGATAAAGCAATGATTCTTATCCTTTTGGAGTATTAATTACTTTTAGGACCTGAAAATAGTCACAATAGTTTCTCCTCAAAAAAGAGCATATACCTAGTGTTGACGTATAATTTCGGAATTTTACAGATGTCCATCAGGCCATTTGTAGGCCCCAGGTTAAGAACATTTGTTTGGAGATGTGAATGTGCTATTATATGGGAAAGGAAAAAATAGTTTCATTAGGAAGTGACACTAAGCTGGAAATACAGAAGTTCTCTAGGCAGGGAAGGGAAGAAAAGGCTAGGAAGTGAAGATTCAGAGGTATGGTTAATGAAATGGCCAGGAGTCAGTCCCATCTGGAATGTGTGCTAGGTTTTGTAGCAGAAGCAGAGACGAGATAGATGGGTTTTGGAGGTTTTAAGGTTGTCCTAAAGAGAGAGAACTTTATCATGCAGGTAATGGGTAGGAGGATTATTTTTCCTGGTTTGCCTGAAACAAGTCTGTTTACTCCTAGTGTAGGTCAACTAAACACCTGTCAATTACTTTTTGAGTCCCCTTTAACTCTTAAAATGTATCCAGTTAATTTATCTGGTCACCCTAGTAATTGGGAACCTTCAATTTACATTGAAAAATAACTTTTAACTTTTTTCTGGCACCAACTTCTAGGCCAGAGTTATGTTTTTCTTTTTTTGTTTTAATAGTACTGAGCTTAAGGGCAGCATAGTTTTTGTCAGGAATAACTCTTAAAATATAATTTTTTTCTAATTGTAACAGTTACCTTCATCATTGAATTACTATTTTCAAAATTAAGATAGGTAAAAGAAGAAAACGAAAATTTCTAGTAATCTTGAGTGATTTCTAGAGGCACCTGCTACAACCATTTTTTGGTATGGTTTTTGTCGTTTTTCTTTGTTGTAGGCTCTGTATAAGATACTTTATTCTAATTTGACACTTATAGTATTAGCACTTCTTATGTTACTCGAAAACATTTCTTAAATAGTAAATCGTATATTGTGTTGTTAAAAGAATTTAATATTCACTCAACATTTGACAGATATTTCTTAATCTTTTAATGTGTGTCAGATACTGTTGTAGGTGTTGGGAATATAGTAATAAGTAAGCCAGATACTCGGTCCTTATGGAGCTTACCTTTTTGTGAGATAGAAAGATAGTAAACAAATAATATATGTAATATAGTATGGGGTAGTAATAAATTCCTTGATGAAAATGAGGCATGATAAAGGGATAGAGAATGACTGGATGTCCTATTTTAGCTAGGGCTCTCAGGTAATTTCTATCTGAAAAAGTGGCATTTAAGTAGAAACCTAAGAAGTGAGGGAATGAGCCTGCAGATTTCTAGGGAAAGAGCATTTATGGTAGAAAAACAGCAGTGTGAAGGCTTAGAGATAGCAACATGCTTAATGTAGTCTTAGAATTGCAAGGAAGCCAGTGCAGCTGGAGTAGAGAGAGGTTGGAGACAGAATTCAGAAAAGTATCTGGAGCATCAGATTATGGGGGAAATCATAGACCATGGTAAAGATTTTGGATTTTAATGTAGATGTGATGGAAAGCCATTGGACACTTAAGAGCAGTAGATCTGAATTTCCCACTGCGGCCTCTATAGAGAGAGTAGATTGTGTTGAGGGCAGTTGGTTGTGGTAGTGAAGCGGAAGCAAGGAGACCAGTTAAGAGGTTACTGTAGTGATAACAGCAAAAGATGATGGTGGCTTGCCCTAAGGTGATAGCAGTAAAAGAGATGAGTGGTGGGATTTGGTATATATTTTGAGAGTAGAGTCAGTAGGATGTGATGATAGCTTGGATGTGGGATGTGAGAGAGAGAAGAGTAAAGGATGATATCATGGATCTTGGCTTGAGCGACTGAGTGAACATGGTACTATTTATGGAGATGAACACTGGGTGAAAACAGAGTTTTTGTTGAGAAAAATTAATACATGTAAACATTATTTTGGTGAAGAGTTAAGCATTAGGTTGTTTCCAGTTTTTCCTATTAGAAATAACTAATTTGAATTTAAAACCTTTTATGTCTTTTGTATTACTTTTGTAGAATAACTAGCTAGAAATGCAATTACTGAGTTAAACTGTAGGCATTTTATTAAGATGCCCTATAACTGAGGACATGTGACTTTGTGAACTTAGTAGTTTGGAGAGGAGATCATCAAAATCGTCTCCTCTGATGATCTCCTGGCAGCACAGTGCCTGCTACGCAGTTTACATGAAATGTTTTGAATCTAAGTTTTTCAATTTATTTTTGAGTTAGACCAAATTTGACTTGTACTATTTAAAGCTACTGCCAGGGCCTGACCCGGTGGTGCAGTGGTTAAGCGCGCACATTCCGCTTCAGCAGCCCAGGGTCTGCCAGTTCGGATCCCGGGTGTGGACATGGCACTGCTTGGCATGCCATGCTGTGGTAGGCATCCCACATATAAAGTAGAGGAAGATGGGCACGGATGTTAGTTCAGGGCCAGTCTTCCTTAGCAAAAAGAGGAGGATTGGCAGCGGATGTTAGCTCAGGGCTAATCTTCCTTTAAAAAAAAAAAAGCTGCTGCCATATATGTAGTCCTTCAGTCAATTAAAAAAGTAGGTGTGTCAGTGATATATCGTGCCTATTCTGGAAGGACAAAGGACTTTAGATAGTAATAAATTACCTAAAGCATGATAATTTCCAGTTTTTGATCAGTTGTTTCCGTTCTTAGTAATATAAGTCTCGGCCCCACTTTCACAATGTTGTGCACGTTAGCTGAATGAGCAGGACAGTGATTGACCAGGTGCTTGGACATTTTTAGTTCCCCTTTTTCTCAGCCCCAAGATTATGTATTGGTCATTATTCCTCTAGTGTCTAGGTCCATTAGCATAAATTCTGTGTCATAAAATAAAGGCTAATCCTCAGTTCACCTCTTCCTGCCTCAGCATATGGTGCCCATATGTCACTTTAATTGAATTGGTTGAATTCCTTGAAAGGCAGAGAGACTCTTGGCCAGTCTTTAAAAAATTGTGCAGTCAAAGATTTTACTTCTTTCTGTCTGGTATGTAGGCTTTCTGCCCTTATGTCACCTGTCTTAGATGGGTTCCCTGGTGATGATCAAAGCAATATCAGGAGGAGGGCTCACGTTTTATAACTCCTTCATGTTACATATTGAGCCTGGTTATTATCTATTTATTTATTTTAGCCTGGTTTATATAAATTTCTCCTTGCAACCTCTGTCGGGGATGAGAGGGATGCTTTTGTCATTATTCCTCATTAACCATAATTACATTAGAATGTTTGATCATAGAACAAAAAAAGAATAAAGCCAGTGGTTTTTAAACTCTATTAATAGCAGTATACATTATATAGCAGACAGAAAAGGCAAAACTAAAGAGACATGAGCTAATTTGAAATGTATTCATTGATAACTCTCTTATTGTTGTGCTTCTCAAACACAGAGTATGAAATTTTACCGTGTTGTATATTTTTGGCTTACATATTTTATTTAGAGAAGTTAGATTTTATTACTATTTTTAATATAATTATGGAGATAACCTTAATAAAAAATTTTCTGGAATAATGACTTTACTACAAGAAGCAGTAATTTATATTCTGGGGGAATGGAAGTGTTGTCTTATTAACTACTTATGAAAAATTTCTGTAAATAAATTATTTAATTTGAATAAATTACTCCTTATACCATAACATTTCATGATCCTTTTTTGCCAGCTAATACTTTATAAAGTCTTGCTTCTGTCATCCTATAGCTCTTTGTCATCTAACTAGAAAATCCTGCTTTTATGTCTTTTCCCAAGTTGCTGATAAGTATTGAGTAGGCCGATGTGTCAGTGGAGACCCCTGCACAGAGACAAAATTTAGCATGGGTTCATCAGCTCTCCTTAAGCAATGGTGTCCAGCCAGATGTAAATCTACTTAATTGTCCTATAATCCAGCAGAGAATAACAATCCATTTTTCCCCCAATGATAAATACACCAGTGGAACTGATGATTTGCTTTTTTCTACTTTATTTTTAAAAACAGTTTTTTGGGGGGCTGGCCCGGTGGTGCAGCAGTTAAGTGCGCATGTTCTGCTTCCGCGGCCCGAGGTTCGCCGGTTCGGATCCCGGGTGCAGACGTGGCACTGCTTGGCAAGCCATGCTGTGGCAGGCGTCCCATGTATACAGTAGAGGAAGATGAGCACCGGTGTTAGCTCAGGGCCAGTCTTCCTCAGCAAAAAGAGGAGGATTGGCAGCAGTTAGCTCAGGGCTAATCTTCCTCAAAAAAAACCAACAACAACAAAAACAGCTTTTTGAAGTATATTTGATATACAGTATATATAGTACCTATGATTTGAATAAAGTGTGTTATTTAAAGTGCATAATTTGGTAAATTTTAACATGTGTATATCCATGAAAATCTTCATCATAATCAAGAAAATTAACATGCACCATTCCCAAAAGTTTCCTCATGCTTCTTTGTAATCTTTCTTTTCAACCTTCCACCCACCATTGGTCTGCTTTCTGTCATTGGATTTATTTACATTTTCTAGACTTTTATATAAAAATCATAATAGGACAAGGAGTTGTTCAGTAGGTACTTTGTTTTCTTATTCTTTTTGTACTCAGGTTAATTGTTTTGAGATTAATGCTTGTTGCATTTATCAGTAGTTTGTTCTTAGAAGACAAAGTAAACGTTAGGCTTAAGATATAGAGCTGTTGTAATCACGTTTCGTATATTATTTTCTCCCCCTAACAATAGAGTTTGGTTTTCATTAAACAGTGTAAATCATAATGATTATACAATTTGGTAATTTTCTTTTTTCTTTTTTTTTTGATGAGGAAGATTGTCCCTGAGCTAACATCTGTTCCAGTCTTTGTCTATTTTGTATGTCGCTTGCCACGACAACATGGCATGATGAGTGGTGTAGGTCTGTGCTTGGGATCCAAACCCACAATCCCTGGGCCACTCGAACTTAACCACTGGCACCAGTGGGCTAGCCTCATGTAGGTTTCTTTTTTAATACAACATCATATTGTAAATAATTTCCCATGTTATTACTAACATTTATAAACATTATATTAACAGTTTAAGTAGCATGTCATTGAAGTAAGCCATAATTTACATAATAAGTAAATTTACAAGCGAGGTTTTGACTTAAAGATTGTCTCTTCTTCTTCTTCTTTTTTTTTTTAATGATTTTTGGTGAGGATAATTGGCCCTGAGCTAACGTCTGTTCGCCAATCTTCCTCCTTTTTTTGTTCTTTACCTCTCCAAAGTCCCGGTACATAGTTGTATATCCTTGTTGTAAGTCATTCTAGTTCTTCTGTGTGGGATGCCGCCACAGCATGGCTTGATGAGCGGTGTGTAGGTCCATGCCCAGGATCTGAACCAGTGAACCCCGGGCTGCTGAAGCGAAGTGTGTGAACTTAATCACTCGGCTGTGGGGCTTGCCCCAGATTCCCTCTTATTTATTTTCATTTTTTTTTTTTTAAGATTTTATTTTTCCTTTTTCTCTCCAAAGCCCCCTGGTACTTAGTTGTATACTTTTAGTTGTGGGTCCTTCTAGTTGTGGCATTTGGGATGCCACCCCAGCATGGCTCAATGAGCAGTCTCATGTCTGTGCCTAGGATCTGAACTGATGAAATGCTGGGCTGCTGAAGCAGAGCATGGGAACTTAACCACTCGGCCATGGGGCCAGCCCCTATGTTCAATTTTAAGTAAGTGTGATATATACATATACAGATATGAAATATATATTCATACATATATGTGTGTATATATATTTTTCTCTATTTAAATAGGATTACTTTAGGCTAAGATTCTCAACAGCAGCCTTACTAGGTTAAAATGCACACACTTTAAAGATACTTAATATTTTTTACATTGTACACTTATGGCAGCTTACATTGCTGCTAGCTGCATAGGAGTGTGTCCATTTCATTGTGTCTTGATAGTTTTAGGTCTTCCCATTTTCAAACATCTTTGCTGATTTGATAGGTCAAAGGTGCTGTTTCACAGTTCACAAAAGAGGAAACTAGTAGGTTAAGTGACTGTGGAACAATGTTTAACATTGATAAAATAATGATGTCATATTTTGTTTATTAAATTAGCAAAGGTTTAATTATGTACTCATTTCTCAGTTGTAGGAACATAATAATTAGGAATTTTTAGTACTTTTTTCTTAGCCTTTTAATTTTTTTTCCTGTTTAATATTTTTGAATTATTGGGTACAGGAAAAGAATGAAATTTTCCTGTTTGTTGTGGTAGAAAGGATTTGGTTGTAAGAAGATTTTAGTTTTAAAATTATTATTGTCACTTTTCTCCAGTAACATTGCTGAATGATATTTGACTATAGCTAGAAATCCAGATTTTTGTATTTGCCATTTAAATAAAAGAGAAAAATCGGATTTAGCTATTTTCTGTTTTTTTCTTGTGGCAAAATACATATAACATAAAATTTGCCATCTTAGTCATTTTTAAGTGCACAGTTAAGTGGCACTAAATACATTCATTTTGTTGTGCAGCCACCTTCACGATCCTCCCCCAGAACTCCTTTCATCTTAGAAAACTGAAACTCTGTACCTTTTAAACAACTCCTCATTTTCCCAAACCCTCGGTCCCTGGAATCCATCACTTTGTTTCATGTCTTCCTGTTTTTGACTACTGTAAGTACCTCATATATGTGGCATCATACAGTATTAGTCTTTTTGTGACTGGCTTATTTCACTTAGCATAATGTCCTCAGTGTTCATCCATGTTGTCATGTGTGTCAGAATTTCCTTTCTTTTTAAGGCCAAATAATATTCCACTGTGTGTCTACAGCAGATTTTGCTTATCCATTCTTCATCGATGGACCTTTTGGCTGCTTCCACATTTTAGTTACTGTGAATAATGCTGGTATGAACATGGGTGTACAGATATCTCTTTGAGATCCGGCTTTCTGTTATTTTGGGTGTATGCCCAGAAGTGGAATTGCTGGATCATATGGTAATTCTATTTTTAGTTTTTTGAGGAATCACCATTTTGTTTCACAGTGGCTGTACCATTTTACACTCCCACCAACAGTGCACAAATGTTCCACTTTCTCCACATCCTCTCCAAGACTTGTATTTTCTTTTTTTTTGGTAGTAGCCATTCTAATGGGTGTGAGGTGGTATTTTCATTGTAGTTTGGCTTTGCGTTTCTGTAATGATTAGTGGTGTTGAGCATCTTTTCCTGTGGTTCTTGGCATTCATGTATCTTCCTTGGAGAAATGTCTATTCACGTTCTTTGCCCAGTTTTGAATCGACTTGTTTATTTTCTTTTGTTATTGAGTTTTAGGAGTTCTCTATATATTTTGAATATGAATCCCTTATCAGATAGATGGTTTGCAAATATTTTCTCCCATTCTGTGGGTTGCCTTTTACTCTGTTGATAGTATCTTTTTTGATGCACAAAACTTTTTCATTTTCATAAGGTACAAGTTAATCTGTTTTTTCTTTTGTTACCAGTTCCTTTGGTATCAAACCCAAGAAATGGTTGCCAAATCCAGTGCCATGAAGGTTTCTCCTGTGTTATCTTATTAGAGTTTTATTGTTTTAGGTCTTATATTTAGGTCCTTGATCCATTTTAAGTTAATTTTTGTATATTTGTTAAGTAATTCTTTTGCGTGTGTACATCCGGTTTTCCTAGCACCATTTGTTGAAAAGACTGTCTTTTTCCCATTGAATGGTCTTGACACCCTAGTTGAAAATCATTTGACCATATATGCAAGTGTTTGGTTCTGGGCTTTCTGTCCTATCCTGTTGGTCCGTATGTCTGTCTTTATGCAAATACTGCACTGTTTTGATCAGCGTAGCTTTGTAGTAAGTTTTGACATCAGGAAGTGTGAGTGATTACTGTGCCCCAGGCACTGTGCTAAGTGCTGTACATACATTATACTGTTTAATCCTTACAGCAGTCTTCATTTACAAATAAGGAAATGGGGCTTAGAGAAGTTATGTAATTTGAATACAGGTCTATTTGACTTTACAGCTCATGTAAAGTACTACATTTTACTGTGTGGGAAGCTACCTTTTTGTTGAACTCTCAACAAATATGGTAAAAAGCAATATTCAACTTTTTTGGGATCAGGACTCGATTATCTGATGAAAGCTTACGGATCTACGTTGCAGAACAGTGAATGTAAAAGCAACATACAGCCTTCTACTGCAGTTAAGAGAGTCCAAAGATCCTTTGAACCTGTCTAAAGAATCCTCACTGATAAGATTTCTTGCTCTAGTCCAGACCCACTTTCCCTTGTGGGGCTGCTGTGTTGCACTCTGGTCCTAATTCTCGGTATAGAGAGATAGCTCAATTGTTACTTTATACATTGTGTGTTAAAAGGACAGATATCTTATTAACATTTTATCTACCCTTCCATCTTGAAGTACCTTCTTTTAGCATTATATATGTGTGGAGCTCACATATATCTTGGTTAGTAAAAATTGTGGGTCTTGGGGCCGGCCCCGTGGCCGAGTGGTTAAGTTTGCGTGCTCCGCTGTGGTGGCCCAGTGTTTCGCCGGTTCACATCCTGGGTGTGGACATGGCACCGCTCGTCAGGCCATGCTGAGGCAGCATCCCACATGTCATAACTAGAAGGACCCACAAGTAAGAATATACAACTATGTACCAGGGGCTTTGGGGACAAAAAGGAAAAGATAAAATCTTAAAAAATTGTGGATCTGCAAGTGGGATTTATACCAGGGACACAGGGATGGTTCAACATCCGCAAGTCAATCAACATGATACACTACATCAGCAAAATGAAAAACAAAAACCACATGATCATCTCAATAGATGCAGAGAAAGCATTTGACAAGATCCAACACCCATTTATGATAAAAACCCTCAATAAAATGGGTATAGAAGGAAAGTACCTCAACATAATAAAGGCCATATGTGACAGACCCACAGCCAACATCATACTCAATGGACAAAAACTGAAAGCCATCCCTCTGAGGACAGGAACAAGACAAGGGTGCCCACTTTCACCACTCCTATTCAACATAGTCCTGGAGGTGTTGGCCAGAGCAATTCGGCAGGAAAAAGAAATAAAAGGAATCCGAATAGATAATGAAGAAGTAAAACTCTCGCTGTTTGCAGACGACATGATCTTATATATAGAAAACCCCAAAGAATCCATAGAAAAACTATTAGAAATAATCAACAACTACAGCAAAGTAGCAGGGTATAAAATCAACATACATAAATCAGTAGCATTTCTATACACTAACAATGAACTAACAGAAAAAGAACTCAAGAACTCAATCCCATTCACAATCGCAACGAAAAGAATAAAATACCTTGGGATAAACTTAACCAAGGAAGTGAAGGATCTATACAATGAAAACTACAAGACTTTCTTGAAAGAAATTGACGACGACATAAAGAGATGGAAAGACATTCCATGCACATGGATTGGAAGAATAAACATAGTTAAAATGTCCATACTACCTAAAGCCATCTACAGATTCAATGCTATCCCAATCAGAATCCCAAGAACATTCTTCACAGAAATTGAACAAAGAATCCTAAAATTCATATGGGGCAACAAAAGACCGCGAATTGCTAAAGCAATCCTGAGCAAGAAAAACAAAGCCGGCGGAATCACAATCCCCGATTTCAAAACGTACTACAAAGCTACAGTGATCAAAACAGCATGGTACTGGTACAAAAACAGGTCCACAGATCAATGGAACAGAATTGAAAGCCCAGAGATAAAACCACACATCTATGGACAGCTAATCTTCGACAAAGGAGCAGAGGGCCTACAATGGAGAAAAGAAAGTCTCTTCAACAAATGGTGCTTGGAAAACTGGACACCCACATGCAAAAGATTGAAAATTGACCATTCTTTTTCACCACACACCAAAATAAACTCAAAATGGATCAAAGACCTAAAGGTTAGGCCTGAAACAATAAGTCTTCTAGAAGAGAATATAGGCAGTACACTCTTTGACATCAGTTTCAAAAGAATCTTTTCGGACACTATAACTCCTCAGTTGAGGGAAACAATAGAATAAACAAATGGGACTTCATCAGACTAAAGAGCTTCTTCAAGGCAAGGGAAAACAGGATTGAAACAAAAAAACAGCTCACTAATTGGGAAAAAATATTTACGAGCACTTATCTGACAAAGGGCTAATCTCCATAATATACAAAGAACTCACACGGCTTAACAACAAAAAAACAAACAACCCGATCAAAAAGTGGGCAGAGGACATGAACAGACATTTCTCAAAAGAAGATATGAATATAGCCAATAGACACATGAAAAGATGTTCATCATCGCTAATCATCAGGGAAATGCAAATCAAAACTACACTAAGATATCACCTTACACCTGTTAGATTGGCAAAAACATCCAAAACCAAGAGCGACAAATGTTGGAGAGGTTGTGGAGAAAAAGGAACCCCATACACTGTTGGTGGGAATGCAAACTGGTACAGCCACTATGGAAAACAGTGTGGAGATTTCTCAAAAAGTTAAAAATAGAAGTACCCTATGACCCAGCCATCCCGTTACTGGGTATCTATCCTAAGAACCTGAAATCAGAAATCCCAAGAGTCCCTTGCACCCCTCTGTTCATCGCAGCATTATTTACAATAGCCAAGACGTGGAACCAACCTACATGCCCAGAAACTGATGATTGGATAAAGAAGATATGGTATATATACACAATGGAATACTACTCAGCCATAAAAAAAGACAAAATTGGCCCATTCGCAGCAACGTGGATGGACCTCGAGGGTATAGTTAAGCGAAATAAGCCAGTCAGAGAAAGACGAACTCTATATGACTCCACTCATAGGTGGAAGTTAATATATTGACAAGGAGATCTGATTGGTGGTTACCAGGGAAAAGGGGGTGTGGGGGAGGGCACAAAAGGGGAAGTGGTGTACCCACAACATGACTAACAAAAATGTACAACTGAAATCTCACAAGGTTGTAATCTATCATAACATTAATAAAAAACAATAAAAATAAAATAGAGTAATTAGTGAAAAAAAATTGTGGATCTGTTTTTCTGCTTATCTTGGTATCTGCTCAATAATGACATTTATGAAAGTTGTGCTTCCTTGTTGGTAATATTTAATATGGATTTTCTTATTAAATGTTAAATCATATACCCAATTACAATATTGTTTAATATATATTTACTTCATTTTTGTCTTTTAAAAGGATTAGCCTTAAAGATATAAAGGATATTCTGTTGTTAAATGTGAACTATAAATGGCTTTTGAATTTCTCAGATAAGAAAATAGTGGAAACAATAATCAAGTCCTTTAATGTTAGAGAACTTTGAATATGTGTTTCTTTAAACTCTGGGATATTCCCTTCAGGGCCGTTTTTACAAAGTATTATATGTACCATTGTTGAAAACAAACCAGCTGATAGGGACCAATTTAAAATAAAATCAGTCATAGGAAATTGGACTGTCATAAGTAATTATGTGGTAAATGGAATTGTAATTATTTTAAGGAAAAAGAAACAACATTATTATTTCAAGATGTGGATTTATTATTGCTGGGGAGTTGGTGGCATGAATTGAGAGATCATTTTTTACTGTAAGCTTTGATAGACTTGGAAGCATTGAACTTCCATCTCATACAGTTCCCTTTTTATCTTTTAAAAGCACATTTCTGGCTGTCAAGGGAATCTTCCACGCAGGAGATTGTGAAGGATTAGCATCTCTGTCCCTTGTGTCCTTCTGTGGTTACTCAGTTGCTATACAGAATGCAGAATGTTCAATAGAAGAATGTTTAATTTCTTTAGCTGTTACCTTTGCCTATGTTGTTAATGTTTAGATTTGTAGTAGTGTATTCTTATTCTTTATTCAATAAGCATTTATTTAGTAACTTTTAGAAAAAATTCAGAACACTTAATTAGGATGATGTATGAAGTATTTATTTCAAACTTTTAAAGGCCAATTCAGAGTGCTTTCTTTTGGTGAAGATGTTTATAGAAAATGAAAGAGGTATAATAGTAAAATGTACGACTAAAGATTATTGCATGCTGACTGATAGTCAGCAGGGTTGGGTGGGAAGCTTTCTGGAAGAGGTCTTAATCTCATAAAAGTCTTTCTGAAAGTTGATCAAACATTTTATAAGAAGTGCTAATTATTCCCCAGAAGAAGCTAATAAATTACATCATAAAAAATGTTTGACCAAGACCGGTTTGGGGCAGATTTCTGTCTTCATTCCTTTCACGTGTTGGGCTGGCTAGGTTCTCTGGGAGAAAAAGTAGTAGGAGAGAAGAGGTTTCCCTTACTTTGTGTCTTTGTTTACACTTTGGCTGGAAAGACAAGATGTATTCACGAAAATTGGTGAGTAGTTAAACAAATTAGAGGAAAGAAATTATTTAACATTTCAGTGGAAGTGAAGAAAGCCCAAACCAAACTAACACCAAAGAAAAGCAAGCTCCTCAGAACTTCACGAAGCAGAGATTGTATCAGCACAGCAAACCCCATGTGCTTTCCCCTCAAGGGTTTTTTCCAAATGATAGCTTGTTTATCCATCAAACAATTTTTTGAGCATCTGCTTGCAAGGCATTGTGCATAGCATAAGAGATACAGTACTCTCTGCCCTGAAGATACCTAACGTCTAATGGGAAAGCTGAATGTGATCAGCGGTTTAAGTGCAGTGTGATAAATGCTGATAGAGGTAGGCAGAGAATGTCTTGTAATTCTTAGAAGTGTGGAGCAGCAGCATGAAACCCAGCCAGGGAGACAGGGTGTTGAGAAATTTATATCTTATGATGTGAGATTTGGGTTGAGTTTCTAAGGATAGGGAGAAAGTGTGCAGGTGAAAAAGGTATATTTGTGTGATTGGAGAACTAAAAATAAATATATCAGAATATTGGTATTGAGTTTTGAAGCCCTCCTAGGATGATGAGAAAGAGTGAATTGCAAAAGAGTAAAATTGCAGCTTCAGACTGGGTTGTTACTAGTAGCTAGAAGTTATAGCTAACCACATGACAGCAAATGTAGATACAGAAAATATACAGACTCTTTAAGGGCTCATTGACTTGATAAGACTTCATAAGTCCTAAGTATACTTTTGCGTAAAATTTGATGTTCATAATGATGAATTTGTGTGACCAAGAAAAAATTTAGATTAATTCAATGTAACAGTGCCAGAGATTTCCATCCAAAATAGTTACAAGAGAAAAAGAGGTTTTGTTAATTTAAACAGATTTATTTCTAGCTATCTGGAAAAATCTGGCATTTTAGAATGAATGACTTATTCCCCAGTGGTTCCCAGAAACTGAGGTTGTATCATAACCTAGAATAAGATATTTTTTAAATGTGATGGGAATGCAAGGTAAAGGAGAGAGCAGAAGAGGTTGGTTAAGTCAAGAAAGTGATTTTTACTTATATTGGGAAGAAAGCAAATTTTAGGGATGAAGATATTTATAAATGACAGTGTTCCTTTGTACCATCACACTCGGAAATCATATAGCATAGCCATATATACGTCCAGTAGTCTGTCTGCTAATTTGTGTTATAGCTTGGTGGACTAAGTAAAGCAGGCATAACATGCAGGTGCTGTGAATGTTAGTGAAAACTTGTCATGGTTGCATTTAGGTCAGTGGTTCTGAAACTTTAGGTACATCAGCATCACCTGGTGGGGCCCCCACAAGAGTTATGAAATCAGTGAGTCTGGGATGGGGCCTGTGAATTTGCATTTTCAGCAAGTTCACAGGTGATGCTGATGCAAATGGTACAGTGACCAGACTTTGGGAACCACGGCTTTAGGCTTAGTGTAGTTCCTGCCCTTTCATAAAACGAAAGTAAAAATAGGAATCATTTGAACCCAAAACTGTTTGACTTACATTTATTTGCGTAATACTAGGATTTTTAAATTATTGTTATTTTATTGACTTCATATTGGCTTATAAGATTGTATAATTTCAGGTGTACATTATTATATATAAGTTTCTGAATAGACTGCATCATGCTCACCACCAATAGTGTAGTTTTTGTCTGTCACCGTACTTATGTACCCCTTTACCCCATTTTGCCCTGCACCTTGCCCATCCTCTTCCCCTCTGGGAACCACTAATCTGTTCTCTTTGTCGATGTATTTTTTTTATCTTCAACATAATCATGCAGTGTTTGTCTTTCTCTGTCTGGCTTATTTTGCTTAACATAATACCCTCAAGGTCTATCCATGTTGTTGCAAATGGGACAATTTTGTCTTTTTTTAATGACTGAGTAGTAGTCCATTATATGTATATACTACATCTTCTTTTTTTTTTTTGAGGAAGATTAGCCCTGAGCTAACTACTGCCAATCCTCCTCTTTTTGCTGAGGGAGACCGGCCTGAGCTAACATCCATGCCCGTCTTCCTCTGCTTTATATGTGGGACGCCTACCACAGCATGGGTTTTGCCAAGTGGTGCCATGTCCGCACCCAGGATCCGAACTGGGAAACCCCACTCCACTGAGAATCAGAATGTGCAAACTTAACTGCTGCACCACCCGGCCCCGCTCCGTCATCTGGTCAGCCCCTACATCTTCTTTATCCATTCATCATTCGGGTACTTGGGTTGCTTCCATGTCTTGGGTATTGTGAATAGTGCTGCAATGAACTAGGGGTGGGTAGATCTCTTTGTGTTGTTGATTTCATGTTCTTTGCATAAATACCCAGTAGTGGGATAGCTGGATCGTATGGTATTTCTATTTTTAGTTTTTTTAGAAATCTCCATACTGTCTTCCATAGTGGCTGCACCTGTTTGCATTCCCACCAGCAGTGTATGACGGTTCCCTTTTCTCCACATCCTCTCCAACACTTACTATTTCTCGTCTTGTTAATTATAGCCATTCTGACAGGTGTGAAGTGATAGCTCGTTGTAGTTTTGATTTGAATTTCCCTAGTAATTAGTGATGTTGAACATCTTTTCATGTGCCTGTTGGTCATCTGTGTATATTCTTTGGAAAAGTGTCTGTTTGTATCCTCTGCCCACTTTTTGATCCGATTGTTTGTTTTTTTGCTGTTGAGTTGTAAGAGTTCTTTATTTTGGAAATTAGCCCCTTCTTGGGTATATGATTTGCAAGTATTTTCTCCGAGTTGTTGGGTTATCTTTTTGTTTTGTTCATGGTTTCTGTTGCCTTGCAGAAGCTTTTTAGTCTGATGTAGTCTCATTTGTTTATTTTTTCTTTTGTTTCGCTTGGCTGAGTAAACATGGTATTTGAAAAGATGCTGCTAAGACTGATGTCAGAGAGTGTACTGCGTATGTTTTCTTCTAGGAGTTTTTTGGTTTCAGGTGTTACGTTCAAGTCTTTAATCTTTCTTGAGTTGATTTTTGTGTATGGTGTAAGATAATGGTCTACTTTCATTCTTTTGTATGTGGCTGTCCAGTTTTCCCAACACCATTTATTTATTTATTTATTTATTTACTTTTAAGATTGGCACCTGAGCTAACAACTGTTGCCAGTCTTTTGTTAAGATTGGCACCTGAGCTAACAACTGTTGCCAATCTTTTTTTTCTATTTCTTTCTACTTTTTCTCCCCAAATACCCCCAGTACATAGTTGTATATATTTTAGTTGTGGGTCCTTCTAGTTGTGGCACGTGGGATGCCACCTCAATGTGGCCTGATGAGTGGTGCCATGTCCACGCCCAGGATCCGAACCAGCGAAACCCTAGGCTGCCGTAGCTGAGCACGTGAACTTAACCACTCGGCCATGGGGCCAGCTCCCCCAACACCATTTATTAAAGAGTCTTTCCTTTCTCCATTGTGTGATCTTGGCTCCATTGTCCAAGATTAGCTGTCCATAGATGTGTGGTTTTTATTTCTGGGCTTTCCGTTGATCTGTGTATGTCTTTTTGTGCTTGTACCTTGCTGTTTTGATTACTATAGCTTTATAGTATATTTTGAAGTCAAGAATTGTGATGCCTCCACGTTTGTTCTTTTTTCTCAGGATTGCTTTCTGTTTGGGGTCTTTCTTGTTCCATATACATTTTAGGATTCTTTGTTCTATTTCGGTGAAGAATGCCGTGGGGATTCTGATTGGGGTTGCAGTGAATCTATAGATTATTTTGGGTAATACGGACATGTTAACTATGTTTATTCTCCCAATCCATGAGCATGGCATATCTTTCCATTTCTTTATGTCTTCTTTGATTTCTTTAAGTAACGTCTTACAGTTTTCGGTGTATAGATCTTTCACCTCCATGGTTAAATTTATTCCTAAATATTTTATTGTTTTTGTTGCGATTGTAAGTGGGATTGTATTCTTGAGTTCTCTTGCTGCTAGGTCATTATTAATGTATAGAAATGCAGCTGATTTTTGTAAGTTGGTTTTGTACCCTGCAACTTTGCTGTAGTTGTTGATTATTTCTAGTATTTTTCTGGTGGATTCTTCAGAGTTTTCTACATGTAGAATCATGTCCTCTGCAAACAGCAAGAGTTTTACTTCTTCCTTTCCAATTTGGATCCCTTGTATTTCTTTTTCTTTTTTAAAGATTTTATTTTTTTCCTTTTTCTCCCCAAAGCCCCCCAGTACATAGTTGTATATTCTTCGTTGTGGGTCCTTCTAGTTGTGGCATGTGGTACGCTGCCTCAGTGTGGTTTGATGAGCAGTGCCATGTCCGTGCCCAGGATTCGAACCAACGAAACCCTGGGCCGCCTGCAGTGGAGCACGTGAATTTAACCACTTGGCCACGGGGCCACCCGCTCTTTTTCTTGCCTAATTTCTCTGACCAAAACCTCCAGTACTGTGTTGAAAAGGAGTAGGGAGAGTGGGCACCCTTCTTTCTCTGTTCCCAGAGGCATGGCTTTCAGTTTTTCACTGTTTAGTATGATGTTGGCTGTGGTTTTGTCATATATGGCTTTTATTATGTTGAGGTACTTTCCTTCTATACACATTTTATTGAGTTTTTATTATAAATTGATGTTGGATCTTGTCACATGCTTTCTCTGCATCTGTTGAGATGATCATGTGATTTTTATTCCTAATTTTGTTAATGTGGTGTATCACATTGATTGATTTGTGGATGTTGAACCATCCCTATGTCCCTTGTATAAATCCCACTTGATCATGGTGTATGATTCTTTTAATGTTTTGCTATATTTGATTTGCCAATATTTTGTTGAGGAATTTTGCATCTGTGTTCATCAGCAATGTTGGCCTGTAATTTTCCTTCTTTGTGTTGTCCTTGTCTGGTTTTGTTATCAGGGTGGTGTTGGCCTCAGAACGAGTTAGGAAGCATTCCATCTTCTTCAATTTTTTGGAGTAGCTAGAGTGGGATAGGTATTAAATCTTCTTTGAATATTCTTTGAATTTTTGAGAGAAGGTGTCTGGTCCTGGACTTTTGTGTTTTGGGAGGTTTTTAAATTTACTGTTTCAGTGTTTTTACTTGTGATTGATCTATTTAGATTCTCTATTTCTTCTTTATTATTTATTTATTTACTAGGTCTTTTTTTTTCCTGCTTTTTCTCCCCAAATACCCCCAGTACATAGTTGTATATTTTAGTTGTGGGTCCCTCTAGGTATGGCATGTGGGATGCCGCCTCAGCATGGCCTAATGAGCAGTGTGCCCTGTCCATGCCCAGGATCTGAACCGGTGAAACCCTGGGCCACCAAAGCTGAGTGCGTGAACTTAACCACTGGGCCATTGGGCTGGCCCCTCTATTTCTTTTCTTTTTTTTTTTTTTTTAAAGATTTTATTTTTCCTTTTTCTCCCAAAGCCCCTCGGTAAATAGTTGTGTATTTCTAGCTGTGGGTCCTTCTAGTTGTGTTATGTGGGATGCCGCCTCAGCATGGCTTAGATGAGCAGTGCCGTGTCTACACCCAGGATTCAGAGTGGTGAAATCCCAGGCCGCCAAAGCAGAGCACCCGAACCTAACCACTCAGCCATGGGGCCGACCCTGGCCCGTCTGTTTCTTCTTGATTCAGTTTGGGAGGTTGTTTGAGTCTGGAATGTATCCTATTTTTTCTAGCTTGTCCAATTTGTTGGCATATAGTTTTTCATAGTATTCTCTTATAATCCTTTGTATTTCTGTGATATCTGTTGTAATTTCTCCTCTTTCATTTTTAGTTTTATTTTATTTTTTTTTTGAGGATTAGCCCTGAGCTAAGTACTGCCAATCCTCCTCTTTTTGCTGAGGAACACTGTCCCTGATCTAACATCCATGCACATCTTTCTCTGCTTTATACCTGGGACGCCTACCACAGCATGGCTTGTCAAGCGGTGCCATGTCGGCACCTAGGATCTGAACCAGTGAAGCCCGGGCCGCTGAAGCGAAATGTGAGCACTTAACCGCTGCGCCACTGGGCCGGCCCGTTGTTTTTAATCTTATTTATTTGAGCCATCTCTCTTTTTTCTTAGTGAGTCTGGCTAAGAGTTTATTAGTTTTGTTTATCTTCTCAAAGAACCAGCTCTTAGTTTCATTTATCCTCTCTATTGTTTTTTTTAGCCCCTATTTCATTTATTTCTGCTCTCATTTTTATTTCCCTTCTGCTGACTTTAGACTTTGTTTTCTTTTTCTAGTTCTCTTAGGTGTAGATTAATATTACTTGTTTGAGATTTACCTTATTTGTTGAGCTGGGCCTGTATTGCTATGAATTTCCCTCTTAGCACCACTTTTACTGCATCTGTTAAGACTTGGTATGTTATCTTTTCATTTTCATTCGTCTCCAGGTGGTTTTTTTATTTCTGCTTTGATTTCTTCATCGATCTAGTGGTTGTTCAGTGGCATGTTATTTAGTCTCCACATATTTGTGGCTTTCCCAGCCTTTTTCTTGTAGTTTATTTCTAATTTCATAGCATTGTGTCAGAAAAGATGCTTGATATGATTTTGATTTTCTTAAATATATTGGGGCTTACCTTTTTTCCCAGCATATGGTCTGTCTTTAAGAATGTTCCAAGTGCACTTGAGAAGAATGTGTATTCTGGTGTTTTGGGATGGAATGTTCTATATAAATCTATTAAATCATCTTGATTAATATTTCTCTTAAGGCCATTGTTTCCTTGTTGACTTTCTGTCTGGATGACCTATCCATTTATGTAAAAGGGCTGTTGAGGTCCCCTACTATTACTGTGTTGCTGTCGATTTCTCCCTTTAGGTCTGTTGATAATTGCTGTATATACTTTGGTGCTCCTGTGTTAGGTGCATATATTTTCATGCATGTATGTCCACTTGGTGGAATGTCCCTTTTACCATTATATACTGCCCCTCTTTGTCTTTTTTATCTTGAAATCTGCTTTGTCTGATATAAGTATGGCAACACCTCCCTTCTTTTGTTTGCCATTTTCTGGGAGTATTGTCTTCCATCCCTTCACTCTGAGCCTATGTTTGCCTTTAGAGCTCACATGTGTTTCCTAGAGGCAGCGTATTGTTGGGTCTTGTTTTTTATTTATTTATTTATTTATTTATTTATTTATTTATTTTTGAGGAAGATTAGCCCTGAGCTTTTTTGCTGAGGAAGACTGGCCTTGAGCTAATATCCATGCCCATCTTCCTTTACTTTATATGTGGGATGCCTACCACAGCATGGCATGCCAAGCAATGCCATGTCCGCACCCGGGATCTGGACTGTTGAACCCTGGGCCACTGAGAAGCAGAACGTGCGAACTTAAGTGCTGCGCCACGGGGCTGGCCCCTGGGTCTTGTTTTTTAATCCATCCACCCACTCTGTGTCTTTTGATTGGAGAATTCAGTCCATTCCCATTTAGAGTGATGATTGATATATGTGGGCTTAATACTACCATTTTGTTTCTTGTTTTCCAGTTGTTCTATATTTTCATTGTTTCTTTTCCCTTGTATTTTTGACTCATTTCAGTTTCATGGTTTTCTCTGATGGTTTTCTCAGTTTCCTCTTTATTTATGATTTCTGTCTCTGCTCTGATTTTTTGTTTAGTGATTACCATAAGGTTAGCATAAAAGATCTCATAGATGGGACAGTCCGTTTTTTGATAGCCTCTTATCTCCTTTAGCCTAAGCAGGTTTGGTCCCTTTTTTCTTCCCCTTCTGACTTACTGTTGTTACAAATTGTTGTTTTCTGTATTGTGAGTTTGTGATTAAATGTTTATAGTTATTTTTGATGTTTTTATTCCCTTTGTCTTTTATGTTATAATTGTTTACTAATCTTTTCTGATATAGAGCTACAATTTTCTGATTCTGTTTCTCTCCTTGACAAGGTTTATTAAAGCTTTGCTTTTTAGTTTCGCATGGGAGGGCTCCTTTCAACATTACTTGTGTGGCAGGCCTGGTGGCAGTGAGCTCCCTCAGCTTCTGTTTATCTGGGAAAGCTTATTTCTCCATCGTATCTGAAGGGTAGTTTCACTGGATAGAGTATTCTTGGGTGAAAGTTTTTGTTTGTCAACATTTTGAAGATATTCCAATCTCTCCTAGCCTGTAGAGTTTCTGCTGAGAAACCTGCTTAAAGCCTGATAGGGGTTCCTTTGTAGGTACTGTGCCTTGCTGCCCGTAATATTTTTTCTTTGTCATTGATTCTTGCCAGTATTAATATTAAATGTGTTGGAGGAGATCTTTTTGCATTATGTAATCAGTAGTTCTGTTGGCTTCATGTACTTGTATGGCCAGTGTCTTACTCAGGTTTGGGAATCTCTCATCTGTTATTTCTTATCTTCTTTTTGGGGGCTTTGGGGAGGAAGATTGGACCTGAGCTAACATCTGTTGCTAATCTTCCTGTTTTTTTTTGCTCCCCAAAGCTCCCCAATACATAGTTGTGTATCCTAGTTCCAGGTTCTTGTAGTTGTAGTATGTGGGACACCATCTCAGCATGGCTTGATGAGTGTTGCCAGGTCTGCACCCAGGATCCGAACCAGCAAACCCTGGATTGCCAAGTGTAGCACGCAAACTTAACCACTTGGCAACAGGGCTGGCCCCTATTATTTCTTTGAACATGCCCTCTGCTCCTCTCTACCACTCTTTTCCCTATCGAATGCATATAATTCTTATGTTGCTTTTCCTAATTGTCTGATATTTCTTGAAGAACTTCTTCCTTTTTAAAAAAATCTTAGTTCTCTGTCCTCCTCCACCTAAAGCATTTCTGTATTGTTATTTTCTAAATCACTAATTTTTCCCTCCTTAATGTCAGCTTTATTTTTTATGGATTCTAGGTTGTTTTTTATCTCGTTAATTGTGTTCTCCATATTCAGAATTTCTTCGGTTTTTTTTCAGAGTTTCAGTGTCTTTGTTGAAGTATTCCTTCTGTTCATTAATTTTATTCCTCAGCTCATTGAACTGTCTTTCCGAGTTTTGGAGCTCAGGATTGGTTTCTGGAGACTTTTCATTTTCCTTCTGCTCTAAAATGTTAGTTTGATTCTTCATGGTATTTGATGAATTGATCCTTTGCCAGTACGTTTGTGGTGTTATCATGTTGTGGATTCCACCTGCCACTGCTGAGGAGAGGGGACGAGCTCTGTTTCCTGATCCTGCTCCGTCTGCTGAAAGTTGTGCTGGTAGGGCTTCTCTGTGTTTGTGTGCTGGCCACAGCAGCTTGGCAGGTCAAACACACACGTGGGACCTTTGTGCTCTGCCCATGGGTTGCTCTAGTGCAGGACTACTGTGCTGGCAGGGCACCAGCTGAGCTGGTGCACTAGGCCGGAGGGGAGGGCTGCTTTCTTTCACACACGGGGTGGCTCTGTGTTGGTGACTGTCTTGTCTGAGCTACTGTGTTTGGTGGGGGCTGGCGCTCTTTTGTGGGGTTGGGCTGTTCCACTCTTGGGGAGCATTCCCATAGGTGGGGCTTTTGTGGCATGGTTGGTGTTCCTGTGGTTTGGGGTACCACTCTGAAAGCGTTCGTGTCCAGGCCAGGCTGCCCCTGTCTCCTCTTACAGTTGTGCCAGCCACTGTGTGAGGACCCGTGACCTGGATCGCTGCTGCTGGGGATAGGGGTGGGGGGTGTTGTTCACCTAGTTCCACTGCTTCCTGGGGATCCAGTCCCCCCCATGTTCAGATGTGTGGCTACATAGATCTCTCACACATCATATTGTATTGTGTAGCAAATCCTCTGTTGGTTGATGAATGTCCATTTAGTTGTAACTTCGAGGGGAGAGACAAAGGGAACAACTCACTTCCCCATGATGCTGATATCACTCTCCTAATACTGGGTTTTAACCTAACAGTTGAAATATTTGTAAGCAGTTAAATGTTATAATGGCTACCATTTTTTGAACACTTTTTATAATCCAGGCATTAATGATGCATTTTATCTCATGTAGTGTGTTCAGTGAATCTGCAGCATAGTGCTTATTTTTCCCTTTTACAGCAGAAGAAACTGAATTTAAGTGATTCGCTTATGCATTTTCTGTGTTATGGAGTCAGAATTTAAACCCAGGTCTCTGACTGAAAAACCTGTGCTCTTTTGTTAATGCTGTGTGTCCTACTTATAACTCCAGTTACTTCACCCTGTGCTTGTGTTTCTTATTTCAAGCTTTTTGTCCATAAAGTGATGATCTTTGACTCATCCTCAGTATGGGAGCAGTTGTCTCATGTGACTTGGACCTATGCAAGAGAAACTTAATATTCTGGCTTTGATAATTTAATTGAACTTATGCTTCTTTATAGTTGAATACCAAGTTCAAAGTACTAATAACCTTGAACGTGAAAACAGAATTCACTTACCTTGATCAGTTAGATAAATGGTTTTTTAGTAACTGAATGGGGGAAAAAAGTAAACTATAGGTTTAAAAGAAATCAACCTGTAAAATGGGAAATGACTAATACTATTGTAGTTGTTACATGTATACCAATAATTTCCCAACTCATATACAAACTTGTCCATGGTGGAAAGCTAAAAGCTTTGACAGCAGGCTTTTGAACATATAAAAGAGAACTTGAATGTCTCCATTAGAAGCCATCACCCCTCAGTATGTTAGTTGTCATTTGTTCCTCTTCTGAGAACAGGGACAGCAGTGGCTTACAAAGTATGTGGTCCTTGAAAAAGTAAGGAGTTAATCTCTTTTCCTTTTTTTTTTTTTTTCTCATGAGGAAGATTAGCCCTGAGGTAACATCCACTGCCAATCCTCCTGTTTTTGCTTAGGAAGATTGGCCCTGAGTCTACATTTGTGCCTGTCCTTTTCTTGCTTTCTTTTTTTTTTTAAATTTTATTTTTTTCCTCAAACCCCCCCGGTACATAGTTGTGTATTCTTCATTGTGGGTCCTTCTAGTTGTGGCATGTGGGACGCTGCCTCAGCGTGGTTTGATGAGCAGTGCTATGTCCGTCCCCAGGATTCGAACCAACGAAACACTGGGCCACCTGCAGCATAGCACGCGAACTTAACCACTCGGCCACGGGGCCAGCCCCTGTGCCTGTCTTTTTCTATTTTATATGTGGGATGCCTACCACAGCATGGCTTGATAAGCGGTGTGTAAGTCTGCACCTGGGATCCAAACCTGCGAACTCCATGCTGCTGAAGCGGGGTCTGCGAACTTAACCACTATGCCACTGGCCCAGCCCCAGGAGTTAATTTCTTATGCTCCTGTAGAATGTGATTAGTTTTTATGTGTTAAGGTAGTTTTACTAAATGATTGGACTTAGTAGACTAGGTGCTCCCTTCCCCAAGGCAGTCATCCCTGATTGATTAAGGTTTTACTACTGAATCAGGAAAGGACCTTGGAATCTTAAGACAGTTCTTTGTGTTTCTATTAGCAATGACAGAAATAAAAATTTCTTGACTCTCTTGGTCTGCTCCCTAAACTGTCAGGCATACCTGGCCATCTGAGTTGTTCCTGGTGTTTATGAATTGATATTCTAAATCAATTTTACTGCCAAATAGCCATATTATAAATAGCGAGATTTGGTGGAATTACCAATATAGTCTAATATTCATACTGAAATGTGTGAGTGGCCACTTCTCTGCAAGTGTTGTCATAAGTGCTCATCTTGTCCTGTCCCTGTCCATGAGGACTGCAAGGAGTCAAACACATAATTTGGATCACAGGGTGATTGCTCTGAGTGGCTGCAGGGGCAGGGTCACAGGGTGATTGCGCTGAGTGGCTGCAGGGGCCGAGAGGGTGGCATATCTTCCCCTGCTACATCTTTGGCTTAAGTAGGATTTGAGAGGCCAGTCTGGAAACCTAACTGCCTAGTTCCAAATAGCAGATTGCTATAAAATTAATGTGTGCCTGCCAGAGAAAAATGAAACTCAGAAAAGTATAACAGGAAAAAAATGGCCCATGATCTTGCTATCAGAAGGATCATGCCCCTCAGTTTGATATGTGTCTTGCAGTTGTTTTGTTCTTCATTAAAAAAAAATACATTTGAAATCAGTGTACCACAATTTCATATCCTTCTTTCTTTACTTAAAATTATAAGCAACTTCTCATTAAAAAAATGTTTTCCTAAATATGTTTTAAAGGTGTAGTTACCCATTTCCCAAGGGGTTATATATTTTTTACTGTTATTAATGTAATGTTCAAACAGCTGACTCATAGCTTTAATTTTTTCTTACTAAATAATACCAATTAATACAAAACATCAGAAAATAAAATTAGGACACTATGAATATCAACTATTATCTTATTTCCTTGAGAAGCACCTATATGTAGAGAGAGTTATTTTAGATGCTTTTTATCTTTATAGACATATGTAAAATATACACATATGACTTTGTTATACACATAACTTTTTATAGAAACTTTTGTTCATACTTGTAGTACTGCTTCTAAGTTGCATTTTTGTCTTAGCATATCATGCGTATCTTTTCATGTGGTATAGAATTATACATCATTTTAGTGGCACGACTTGTGTCATTAAATATAAAACTACAGCTTCATAAGGTTTTTTACAATGTTGGGAAGAAAGCACTTTTATAGGTGATGTTTGTAAATAAGTGTTCCTTTTGTACTCTGATTTATATAGCTAGTCGTCTATTGTTGGACATCTGGGTTATTTCTGTATTCTTGCTTTTGTAAATAATACTGTGATGAACATCCTTGCATATTGACCTTGGTAATTTCTTTATGATGATGCTTAAGTAGCTGATTAACATTTATCCACATATTTAATAAAAACAGAGCAATGGAATACATATGGTTTTAAAAAAGCAAATAATACAGAAGGATTTATAATGAAAAGAAACAACCCCTTGCCTAGTCTTCACCCTCCAGTCCAGCCTTACAGAGGCAGCTGCTTTTAAGTATTTTGCTTTTAGTTCCTTTGGCATTTTTTCTGTATCTCTAAATAATACGGTTTTTCTTCCATTGTTTGCTTTGTCATTATCCATTGAATCCTTGCTTGGTCAGTATTCTTAGTTTTCTAACAACTAACTAATAAGCAAATTTTTAGAACATACAGTTTGGATATTTGGTGAAAATTGTATTCTAAAGTGAAACAGAACGTTGTTATTTTGTTTCTAAATCCTGTTCATTGTTAACTCTTGCTTTTTGATCTCTTACTCTTTTTTGTCTGATCTTTTTCTGATATCACCTGTAAGAGAATTTATATTGTCAAGTCTTATGTTGAAAGAGAATGATAATCTCCATGAAATTTTAATTTTAAGAAGATTCGCCCTAAGCTAACATGTATTACCAATCTTCCCCTATTTGCTTGAGGAAGAATGTCACTGAGCTAACGTCTGTGCTAATCTTCTTCTATTTGTGTGATGTCCCCACAGTGTGACTTGATATGCAGTGTGTAGGTGTGCACCGGGATCTGAACGCACAAACCCCAGGCTGGCAAAGTGGAGCGTGCGAACCCAATCGCTATGCCGCCGGCCCGTCTATGAATATTTTTTGTGAGATTCTCAGCAGCTCCCATGTGGCCTCTGAATTAAACAGACTAGATCTTAGGGAAACCATCTCTGTATGTAATCTAAATATATAGAGTTTTAGATGTGGTGTCAGTTTTGTGTCTCTGGATTTTCTCCTTTGTATTCTCTTAACTTGAATTATATTAAGAATACAGAGAATCTAGTTCTAAAGAGTGTGATCATCCCTTTTGGAACCAGTGATCATTTTTTTAAGCAAACTTTATCACAGGATATAAGAATTTATTTTATTATACAGTCTTCGAATTAGTCCTTTTTTCACTAGCCAGTGATTGAGTGTTACATGTTCATTTTATTTAATTTGTTTTTGATGGTTGTTTCATGATCAGCTCTTAGTTCTGCTGTACTTTTTGCTGTTTTGTTTTTATAGGCATATCAACAAAGCAGATATAAGTGAATTAAAGAACGCTGTTACCTCATGTATATCCCTCAGCTGATAAAATCCCTTTGCTGTTACACCTAAGCTAAACTGAACCAAAACTCATTTAGTTCTTCTTAATTTAATATTTTTGTATTCTAAAAATAATCATTGATCTTGCACATATGTAATACAAACTTGTGTACTCCATGCTTACAGGTAGCCTAGACACCATATTAAATTGTATATCTAAAATATAATTTGTGTGTTTTTATACAGGTCTTCATGAACCTAATGTATAATTTGTGGGTAGAAATACTAGTAGCTTCCAATGTTTGTGTATCAAGCACCATTTTAGGTACTCTCCAGAAGTTATCTTTAATATTCATTACAGCTCTGTAAGATTTTCTTACTTTACAAGATAGGAAAGTGAAACTCTTGAGTCATTTGCCCATGGTAACACAGTTATTAAAGGATAGAGCTGAAATTAGGTATGGTCGTGTCTTCTTCTATGTTATTTTCAGTGCTTCAGCTTCCACCATTGGGAGAGGAATAGAAACAACCAGTATGATAATAACTAAGACATATTGATCATACAATTTGCTATTGTGTCAGCAAAGCCAGTGACTTGAAGTTCAGGTTAGGTGAGTAGGATAAAATACTTCTAGGTGTGCTATATCTTTTGCTGCATTCAGATGTGAATATTCATAGGTTTCCTATTGATTACTTTAGTTGTTGTGATGTGTTGCAGGTAGAAACCATAAGTCATCTCTTAAGCCCTTGATTGAAGTTATTGTTAATCCTCAAATTGGTTCTTTTAAAGTAGCTTGTTTTCTCAGCTCTAGCTTCCTTCTGTCTGTCTTTCTCCTTCTCTCTCCTTTTTGAGATAAAATTTAAGTATCATATAACTCACCCATTTATAACGTACAATTCAGTGGATTTTAGCATATTCAGAGTTGCACGGCCATCACCACAGTTAATTTTAGGACATTTTCATTACCCGAAAAAGAAGCCCCGTGTCCCTTATTAGCCCATCGCTCCCCAGCACCCCTGGCCCTAGGCAAACACTGGTGTACTTTCTGTCTCTAATTGCTTTACCTTTTCTGGACATTTCATATAAATGGAGTCATACAATATCTGGTCCTTTGTGATGATTTATTTGTCTTAGAATAGTTTTTATTGTTGAATAATATTTATTGTATGGTTATAGCATGTTTTATTTATCACTTTATCGGTTGATAGACATTTGAGTTATTTCCACTTTGTAGCTATTATGGATAATGCTTCTATGTACATGCATATACAAATTTTTTTGTGGACGTTCTATTGTCTCTCTTATCCTTACAAAATATAAACGAGGTAAGATTGCATCCCTCTTTAAAAATTTTAGTGGCTTTTCTTTGCTGAGAGCCAAAAATTAAAATATTAGCAAGGAATATGTAGTTTTTCACAGTCTGGCTATAATCAGACTACAGTTGTTCCGGCCTCATTGCTTTCCACTTAACTCTTCCTCCCCAACCCTTTCCAAAGAGAGCCCCTTAACCTGTTTGCAGAACATATTTGACCTTCTTACCTCTGTACCCATTAATTTTCTTTTCAAAATACTCTCTCTAATCCTGGGTCTGAACTGAAGCTTTTTACTTCTCAAGGTACAACTCACATGCCACCAAACCTTTCCAGAGTCTCAGACCTAGTTATGTCTGGCTTTCAGCAATACTTTAAATATATGTCCTGTAGCATTTATCACATGATTTGTTTCTTTATTTTCCTGTGATTTCCTTTCTCTTGGAGCTCCTTAAGGGAAGGGTCTGTTTTATCTATATAGCTTAATACAGTGTGCCTGACACAGCATTGATGCTTGGTCAGTGTTGACTATATCACAGAGGAGGTGAAATTAGGAATCATACCAAATTGGTTTTTCTGTTATCACTCTGTGATCTTTCCTGTCTTTATATTCTGTGCTAACATCAGCAGACCCATTATTAAAAAAAAAAATCTTAGTCATATGTCAATTATACCTCAATTAAAGAAAAAAAGAATTAACCAACCTAAAAAGAATCTGTTGTTGTGTCATCTTCTGTGGTGCTACTAGGACCATATTGATCCTAGGACTGCTGAAATTAGATGGATTTTCCTTCAGTCACTTTTTGCTGTTCCAGTTCTGACTTTGACTTAATTTTAGTTTAGGACATAACTGATTTATTCTATGACAATCTTCTTTTTTCTTTTAGAATTGTAAGCAGAGAAATAAACCATATTAATTCCATAAAGAGAGTGAGCATAGCCTTGAGTATGCAGTAACTAACATTGACCAAATTGATCCAGAAATAAATTTTAGCTTTGGTTTTCCCTGCCCCCCACCAATTTATAAATTTCAGCCTTTTTCATGTTTTCATTTGCTAGTTTTGATAATTAGCTTAGAGACTACCTGGAACTTTGATAATGAACCTTCCTCTAAATTTATCCTTTCTAGTCCTGACTCCTCTTCCAACCTTAGATTCATATATTCAACTGGCTATTATCAATTTCATTTGGTTGTCTAATAGGCATCTAAAACTTTACTTTTGATTAACCCTTACCTAAATCTGTTCTCCCTCTAATCCTCTCTATCACACAGTAATACCTCCAGCCACCTAATCTTTCAAGCCGTAAACTTAAAAACCATCTCTAATTTCCATAACAGTTTTCATTTTTAAATATACTATATAATTTAATTATTATATGTTTTATCCTTATCTTATT
Organism: Equus caballus; assembly: GCF_041296265.1. Taxonomy (NCBI): domain Eukaryota; kingdom Metazoa; phylum Chordata; class Mammalia; order Perissodactyla; family Equidae; genus Equus; species Equus caballus. Next base: position 33,293,517 of record NC_091685.1, read on the forward strand.
TTCTTTGGCTAGAATGCAAATTCCATGAAGGGCAAGGATTTTTGTTTTTTTGCTGAGGTAGGTTAGCCCTGGGCTAACATCTGTACCAATCTTTCTCTGTTTTTCATGTGGGACAACAGCTTGGCTTGATGAGCAGTGTGGAGGTCCACGCCCAGGATCCAAACCTGTGAACCTGGGCCACCAAAGTGGAGTGCATGGAACTTAACCACTACCCCCTGAGGCTGACCTTGAAGGGCAGGAATTTTAATCTCTTATTCACTCATGCATCCTGTGCACCTGTAGCAATGTGTAGCAGAAAATTCGTTCTCAATAAATGTATGTGGAACCACTCAGTCCTCATGCCTTTCTGTCCCTTCTCTTCAGTCAAATCAATACAGCTTGTGTTGGCTTGGCCTCTAACATAGAACCCAAGTTGCTCCACTTCTTTTCATCTTCATTAACTACTGTTCTAAGCCACCATTAGTTTTGCCTGGCTTATTGTGATAGGTTTTAACTAATCTGTTTCCATTCTTGCATTTTTCAGTTCTTTCTTGCAGAACAGCCAAAATGATCTTTGGAAAACATCACTCTGATCATGCTCCTGCTTAAAACTTCCAATAGCTTTCCGCTTCACTTTACCATGCCTACAAGCCATTAAGTAACACTCCCTCTGCTGCTGTCTGTTTTTAGCCTCCTGATGTACCATCTCCCCGCCACCCCCGCCCCCCTGCAGCACTTTGGTCACTCCTATTCCTTGACCTTGTCAGGACCTCAGGGTCTTACAGCTGTTGTTTTCTCTGCCGTGTAAGGTTTTTTCCCTAGTTTTTGGCCTAACTACAAAACATATCTCCACAAACTTAACAGCTTAAAATAGCACACATTTATTATCTTACAGTTTCTGTGGGTCTGGGCAGTGGTTAGCAGGGTGCTCTACTCAGGACCATGCTGCCCTTAAGGTATTATCAAGGGGTATAATCTCATGTAAGGCTTGGGGTTCATTCCATGCTCATTGGGATTGTTGGAAGAATTCATTTCCTTGTGGTTGTAGGACTGAAGTCGCTGTTTTCTTGTTGGCTAGAGGTTGCTTTCAGCTCCTGGAGGCCATGTTTAGGTCCTTGCTATGGTGCCCTCTCACAACATGGAAGTCTGCTTAGTCTTCAAGAACAGTGGGAGAGCATCTCTCTGATTTTTCATTGTGTTTTAAAGAGTTTACCTCGTAAGTTCAGATCCACCCAGGATAATCTGTCTCTTGATGAACTCCAAGTCAACTGTTTAATTACCCAATCACAGGAGTGATATCCCGTCATATTCATTGGTCCTACTCATTCTTTTTGTTTTTGAAATTGATTTTCTTTCTTTCCTTTTTTGTTTTTTTTAAAGATTGGCACCTGAGCTAACAACTGTTGCCAATCTTCTTTTTTTTCCTTTCTGCTTTTTTTCTCCCTAAATCCCCCCAGTACATGGTTGTACCTTTTAGTTGTGGGTCCTTCTAGTTGTGGCACGTGGGATGCCACCTCAGTGTGGCCTGATGAGTGGTGCCATGTCCACGCCCAGGATCCGAACCGGTGAATCCCTGAGCTGCCACAGTGGAGCATGCGAACGTAACCACTGGGCCACAGGGCTGCCCCGGTCCTACTCATTCTTAATGGGAAGGAATTATACATGGTGTGTACACCTGATACAGAAATATTGACAGTCATCTTAGAATTCTGATTACAGCAGTTTGCCCTCTGGTCCCGAAGGATTCACATATGGTACACTCTTTGTTACTAACATATTTGAAGGACAGGAGTTTTTTTTCTGTTTTTATTTTTTGGAAGATTAGCCCTGAGCTAACATCTGCTGCCAATCCCCCTCTTTTTGCTGAGGAAGACTGGCCCTGAGCTAACGTTCGTGCCCATCTTCCTCTACTTTATATGTGGGACGCCTACCACAGCATGGCTTGCCAAGTGGTGCCATGTCCGCACCTGGGATCTGAACCCGAGAACCCCGGGCCACTGAAGTGGAACGTGCACGCTTAACTGCTACACCACTGGGCCAGCCCCAGTTTTTTTTCTGGTTTTTATATCATGTTGCTAGCATTGTTATTGATCCATGATAGGCACTCAAAATGTTGATGATTTATAAAACAGTTAAAATTTTTCTTTCTCTTCTTTCTATTGCCAATTAGTAAATAAGAAAAGAAACTGCTCAGAATTGAACCCAGTGCTAAGAGTCTATGGTAGAACTGTCCGTGATAGCATTTGTTTGCTTGAGTATTTAAGTATTACTCCAATTATATGAAATTGCCTTTTTTTTTTTTAACAAAAAACACTTGAATATCTGGATTTCATGTGATTCAACCTAGTGTAGATAAGAGTAGAGCAAAGAGGAAAGTCATTTACTTTCTTTCTTTTTCTTAGTGGTGGCTAGGGATTGGCAGTGATAATGTCAGAGTATTTGAAAAATGTCATGATACTAAATTTTCTAGTATTTACTGTAGTGCTCCTTTTTAGTAGAGTAGTCCAGCTTTTATTTATTTCCCAATATCTGTGAGAAATAAATATCTGTAGATATTGGGAAATGAATGGTCAGAAGTAAGAATGAGGATGATACAAAAAGCTAGTCAAGGGTGACAACTTTGCTTACCCATTCAGCTGCTAGAGGATTATAGAGTATTGAAATTATCCATGTAAGAAAACCTTTGGAATCTTTCCAATCTACCCCAAATTGAACTTATTCATTTTCATGTGGGAGTTGCAGCTGGTGGAATGTTTTTAGATGATTTCACTGAATAAACTTTATCTTGGAATAAAAAAGTAAGGGATAGCTTCTCAGACATAAATCATGTGCCTTTTTTACCTTTATGTAACTCATTTTTTGTTGAAAACATTAATATTACTTGATAGGAATCCTGGAGTTTTCCTTTGTAATCCTTTTAGTAAAGATTTAGTTACTTTCTGTTTTTAAGTACTGTTTTAATTGCATATATTGGATATATGCACTAAATGAAAATGTTATACTTTATATATGTGTGTGTATGATATTTAACAATATATCTGTATTCAGTTGAAGCCTATTTGTCTAGAATCCAGTCACAAGTCTGTGTATAAGTACCTCCTTAAAAGAGAGAGTTTATATTTGATGATGATTGTGGGGTACCCCTAGAGCTAGATTCACACAGTGGCTGCCTGTGTACTTACTCTGTAGATTTGCTTTCTTTGGCTTGTGCACTGCTTTGGAAGTCAGGAAGATTTCATGTAAAAATCCATATTTTTGGTTTCTCTGGAAAACTTGCAAGACGTAGATAGCACTACTTTTCTGGAGGTTTTGAATAATGGCAGCACTTGGCTACAGCTGAGCCCTTGGACATCTCCTGCCCCCTCGGGAGGTGGGCTCCTGTTCACTTCTCCACAGTCCCTACTCCCTGTTGCTTACATCGGGCCAGTTTTTCCCGCATATTCCCTGTGTGGTATTTTTGTTGCTTTGGAGTCATGAAAGAATGATCATGTTCAGGAAACGTTAATGTTTTCTATGTTTTTATTGTTATTATTTGAAAATTGTAGTTTATGTATGATAGCTCTTTTTTTTTTTTAAAGATTTTATTTTTCCTTTTTCTCCCAAGGCCCCCCAGTACATAGTTGTGTATTTTTAGTTGTGTGTCCTTCTAGTTGTGGCATGTGGGATGCCACCTCAGCATGGCCTGATGAGCTGTGCCATGTCCGTGCTCAGGATCCGAGCCAGCGAAACCCTGGGTCACTGAAGCGGAGTGCGTGAACTTAACCACTTGGCCATGGGGCTGGCTTCCTATGTATGATAGCTCTTAATTGGTCAGAATATTTTATCAAATAAGATAATTCAGTGCTAAATAAATAAACTTTATACCTACTGACCAGTCTTAGTTTGCATGATCTTTATGGTTTACTTTTAAATTTCCAAAAGATCCTCCAAGTTGTATAGGTTGCCAGCCACCAAATATGATTGATTTTATAGGAGATTATTTTTAGGTAGAAATCTTGGGTGAAAATTCACTAGCTAGTTGAAATTTTCACTAAGTCAAAATTTTAGAGGTTTTCTCTCTTGTGGCAGTATTTATTTTTGTTTCATAGTCTTTCTACTTTGTAGAATAACAGTGTAACTAATACCAGTGTAACTAGTGTTTTTACCCCAAGTTTGCTTATTTTTGTCTCCAATCTTTTTAGGGAGTGGAAGATGATTTTTATTTTGTTTGTAGTCTTACCATCCATTTATGCACTTTAAAACTAATATAGTCATGTTTTGCCTGTTTTGGAACTTTTTTGGAATCATGCTGTGTGTATTCTCCTGTGTTATCTTTCACTCAGTATCATTTATGCGAGTCATCTGAGTTGTGGTGTGTTGCGTTAGTTTTTCATTTGATTTCTTTGTAGGAAAATATTTCATTATTGATCCATTCTCCTGTTAATGAAGAATTGTGTTATTTCCAATTTCTGGTTACTAAGAACAATACAAGTATGAACATTTTTGTCCATGTACCTTGGTGCCCATTTTCCTGTTTCTTTTTTTTTTTTAAGATTGGCACCTGAGCTAACAGTTGTTGCCAATCTTTCTTTTTCTTTTCTGCTTTTTCTCCCCAAATCCCCCCGTACATAGTTGTATATCTTAGTTGCGGGTCCGTCTAGTTGTGGCATGTGGGACGCTGCCTCAACGTGGCCTGACGAGTGGTGCCATGTCCATGACCAGGATCCAACCAGCGAAACCCCAGGCCGCTGAAGCAGAGCGTGCAAACTGAACCACTTGGCCACAGGGCTGGGCCCCCCATTTTCCTGTTTCTCGTAGATGTATCCCAAGGAATAGAAGAGCCGGGTCATAGGGTGTGTCTGTTTTCAAGGCTACTTACTAGCAAATTCTTTCCCAAAGTGGTTGTACCGATTTACATTTCCACCAGTAGGTAAATGAAAATACTACAAGCTCTACATTATTGCCAATGAGAAAACATAATATCTATAAAAAATAAAGTTTCTTGGGCATATTACCTTTTAAACTTAAATATAACAGACACACACACACGCTACACTCCAAGAAATAGTTGGTTAATTTTGCTTAGGATTAACATTTATATAAGAGACAAATACCATTTTAGCTTTGGAGTTGGTTAAGTTGTTGCCATAGTTACCTATTTTATACCTCTGCTTCCTGCCTCCATAATTGAGATGGTAGTGATATCTTTGAGATAATGGGAAAACGTGTTTTTTTCTTTATATGAAAACTTCTTGCCACTGCCTTCAAAGGGCGTGGATTACAACAGTATGATCTAAAATGGGAGAAACTTTAGCCAGATATTAGAAGATTCAATAATCATTAGTTTAGGAATATTTTGAAAGACGTATTCAAAGTTTTGTGTAACTTTGATTTTTATCCCCAACAACTTCATTAGCCCTTGTGCCCTTTCCTTGGGATAGGGTTGTGTTAACTACTTACAGTTTGTATAATTTCTAATTGAAGATGATATACTTCCTTCCCTGGCAAAAGATATTAAGCTGTGTTATACACTAAAAGCAAACATGTAGTTTGTGATGCAGTGTGACACTATAATAGACATTTTTTTAAATTAAATAGAGCACAGTGAAGGTCAGAGATTTATTGTATTTAGTGGATTGTTTCTAGAAAGAATTTTTTAGAATGACATTCTCCTAGCTTTTCTATTACTTTGATACAAATTTGTTTTCTTTGGCTTGTTTTTATTAGTAGAAACCCTCAGATTTGGGAGGGAATGCGCTACTAGACTATATAACACCACAGGATCCCTGCAGTGGGGCATAGCTGGTAGGAACAACAGAGGGTGCACACCTCTGGGATATTTGCCTGGGAACGTTGTTTTTCTTTGCTGCTTCCTTTACAGAAATTTTTAATGTAGCAATAGCGTAGTAGTTTTGGCTTTGGCAAAATAACCTTCTCTCTTTCTCACAAACATTTGTTTTTTACGGAGTGATAACAGTATTTTTAAAATGTGCACTCAAGCAGTTTTGAGAGAAAAATGAACCAAGTAAACACTGATCTGCATCTGAAGTCATTGACGAATTCTTTTGGTCTTTGTCAGATATAGAAGAATCTCTTTACAGTTCTAGAGAGTGTATTTTTTTCTTTTTTATTCCCGATTATTTTACATATTCATTTCTGTCGATAGCACTCCACATCTGTATATGTCTGATGTCTTTAGTCCAATTATGTTACTTTATTTTTCCATTATTTGCTGTTTCTACTTTTTTTGCTGTCATGTATAGTGCTGTTGGATATATCTTCAAGTTACTAATTTTTGAGGTAAGAGTATTTCTTTAGGATATGTATCCCAAAATGGAATCATTTTTGGGTATGGGTTTAAGGCAATTGTAACTCATTTCTCTATAGTTCTGGGGACCTGGTGAATCCATTCACGGTATCTACCTATGTCGTGTTTCCTTCGATCCCTGCCATTACTGGCTTGAAGTTTTAAAAATTTTACTTTTGTTATTAATAACATGGGTATAGTAATATTTTGATATTTATTCTTGTTCGGTAGCAGTTTGTTTTACGTTTTTTCATACTATGGTTTATTGTCCTGGGTGCATTTAATCTTTGGTCGTTTTATCAGAATGAATCAGAGAATTGCCCCAACGTGGATTTTACATAGCTAACTTCTTTGCTTTCACTTTATTTCATTGTGCAAATTTCTTATCTAATGTTAAAAATTTGTATCCATTTTGATGTTTTACTGCAGCAAAATATCAAAATAATTTATTCTGAAACGTGAAATAAGAGTATAAATTTATAAAGCCTTATTGGTGAGAATTTTGCTTGTAAAAACTCTTCATTTCTGGTTATTAGTTTTCTAAAGTAGGTGTTTAGCAATTTAATTTTTATCCTTTGCAAAATTTTCCTGATGAGACTTAATAAATGCTGTAACATTTCATGGTAAACCTCATGCTCTTATAAATGTAATTTTCACTCAAAATTGGAAACAGTTTTTTGTGAAAAGCATGAAGCTATTAAAAAAGCAATAGAAATTAAATACAATTAATTTAAGTCTTAAACTTTGGTCACATTTTAGCATCATTCATTCTCTTTTAGCCTGTAAACTTTTGACTTTGGTTAGTTCTCCATGGTTCCATTTTATTTCAGCATTGGGGTCAGGTAGCCAAGCCTGTAGGTGTTTATGTCTTTTAGATGGACATAAGGGATTTGAAGCTTAGGGTACCAAGGAGTAGACTTTCTTCAGAGCTTCTGACTGATTGAGGGAATTCCAGGAGAATCTAATGTCATTTGGAGACCACTTTTCTTAATACTTGGGCAGAGACTTTGACTGTGATAGAATTCAGAGGATCTCAGAACTTAGATGGGGCCTGGCCAGTGGCGTAGTGGTTAAGTTTGTTGTGTGCTCCTCTTCGGCGGCTTGGGGTTTGCTGGTTCACATCCTGGGCGTGGACTTACACACTGCTCATCAAACCATGCTGTGGTGGCATCCCACATGGAGAAACTAGAATGACTTGCAACAAGTATATACAACTATGTACTATGGGGAGGGGGAAAAAAAAGAGGAAGATTGGCAACAGATCTTAGCTCAGGCCCAGTCTTCCTCACCAAAAAAAAAAAAAGAGAGAACCCCACCCTAAGGAGAATGGATTCTTTAATATTAGATGACTGCAGAATTGACCCCCCATTAATAGAGGTTTGCAGACTGACAGTACTGGTCTGGGATAGACTGTGATAGAGAGCTGCTGGCTAGGGTTGATTGCTGGACTCTAGAAAGGGGCCTAAGTGATGTGGTTTCATATCTGTCAAAGGCTGATGGGCAGTGTATTGCCAGCAGAAGGTGGGGAAATGTAATTTTTGTTTACACAAAAATATGCTCATTATTTTTCTGTTGTACAAGTTCATTACTTGAACTATATTGGAAAATAAAAATGAGGAAAAGAAGGAAATACCTGTAATGCTCCTTACAGATCTTTTTTTGTTTGTTTTTAATTTTTTTTAAAGATTGGCACCTGAGCTAACATCTGTTGGCAATCTTCTTCTTTTTTCTCTTCTTCTCCCCAAAGACCCCCAGTACATAGTTGTATATTCCAGTTGTGAGTGCCTCTGGTTGCGCCATGTGGGCCGCCGCCTCAGCATGGCCTGATGAGTGGTGCCGGGTCTGTGCCCAGGATCTGAGCTGGCAAAACCCTGGACCGCCGGAGTGGACCACACGAACTTAACCACTCAGCCATGGGGCCGGCACCCTTACAGATCTTTTTAATATGATATATTATATTTGTATGTGTATATGCATGTTCTATGTATGGGCACACATATATAGACGGGTATGCATATAGAAATATATATACATATGTGCATGTATATGTATATTTAGATGTACTTTTTTAAAAACTAAAATGAGATTATACTCTATAAGTAACTTGCTCTGTTTCTGGTTCAGGTTTATTGAGATATAATTTACATACTGTAAAATTTACCTTTTTTAGTGTATAATTCTGTGAGTTTTGACAAACACATCAAGACATGTCATCTCCCCCACTGCAGTCAAGATGCAGGACAGTTATGTCGTCCTCCAACATCTCCTTGTGCTTGTTGTATAGTCATCCTCTTCCCTTTGCAATCATTTATCTCTTTTTTGTTCCTTTTACAAAATGTCATGTAAATGGCATTGTACAGTATGTAGTTTCAAGTCTGACTTTCATCTAGCATATGTTTTTCTTTATGGGTTTTGGTTTTAGATTATGCTTCAATAATCTTTTACCAAATTGATGAAATGTTCATTTTTTTCTAAGAATTTCATTACTTCATTCTTGAAAATATAAGCCTTTAGTCTGGCACTTATTATAAATGGTGAGATGGAGAATCCAATTTTTAAAAATTAGCTAGTTGAGCTATATTAAGATTGAGTTATTAATATAATACTCTTATTAAATATTGATTTCCTCACAGGTAACACAAGTAGCAAGACAGCCGGGACCCCCGACCCCTTCCCCTTATTCAGCACATGAAATAAACAAGGGGCATCCAAATCTTGCGGCAACGCCCCCGGGACATGCATCGTCCCCTGGACTCTCTCAAGTAAGAAAAACTCATTTTTCAAAAGAAATTTCTATGTAAAAGCAGCATTTCTGTTTTTCTAAAGCTAACTTTTAAGCAGTAACATACAACGTTGCTTGACGATTAATTTCTGTTTTGTCTTTGCATATTTTTAGACACATGTCCCATAATATTGGCTACTAACAATTTGATACATTTCATTATGGAGTCATTCAAAATGAACTTCCAGTGATATTTAGTTTTCCTTTTTGTTGTTTTAGAAAATAGATAATGATTCTAAAGTCCATTAAAAACCCCACTCGGGGCCTGCCACGTGGCCGAGTGGTTAAGTTCCTCCACTCCACTTCAGTGGCCCAAGGTTTCGCCAGTTCGGATCCTGGGCGAGGACATGGCACAGCTCATCAAGCCATGTTGAGGCGGCGTCCCACATGCCACAATTAGAAGGACCCACAACTAAAAATATGCAACCATGTACCGGGAGGCTTTGGGGAGAAAAAGGAAAAAAAAAAACCCCACAAAGCACTTACTTGCTCTTTAATGCATAATCTGCTAGTCTCCCTCTCCCTTTTTGGTAGAGTGTTGGTGGTTATCTTCTACTTTTGTAAAAATTGTGGGTGTCTTTCCTTCTTAAGTAATTTTAGTGGGCTTTTTTGTTTGTTGGTTTGGTTTTTGACTCCTAAATAGATTAGTGGAATTTGTTAGGCTTAAAATTTTGTTGAACTGTTAAAGAGTAGTGAACTCCTTAGTGTATTTCTAATTAACAGGCACAACAGACATTGAAACAATCTTTTAAGAAGGTGTCACTATAGGTCTTCTGTATTTTAAGCCATTTCCCAAGATACCGCCAGCTTGCACTAGTCCACTATCACATGCTTATTTGAGTTTCCTTGTGATTAAGAGAGGGCTAGAGTTATGAAGTCTCTTATTGGAATGTGGAGAGAGTCAAGCCAATAACCTTCACCCATGCTGTTTGAGATTGTCAGTATTTACACATAAGAACTGCTCCTTTTACTAGTGAAGATTGATTTTATAACTGTTTTCAATTTTGGCTTCCATATTTTATGCCTTTTAGAGCTTGAGTAATAAGAATGATAAGGAGTTACTTACTAAAAATGCTAAAAGCTAGTGATTATATTAGGGGCTGATTGATAGTTTAGCCTACAGAATGTTTGGAGAAGGATTGTAAAACTTGCCAAACCATGATTGAAATAGCCCTATTAAGGAATATGTAAATTAATTTGGACTTAGTGCTATGCTTAAACTTGGTCTAAATCATTCCTATTTAAGTTTGAGTTTTAAAACTAAAACATGTCAAAATCATTTCTTAATTGTTTAAAATGAAGTTCTTGTGTTGGTTTTCATGGCACTGAACAGAATCATCCAAGCTATTAATAAGGTATATTGATCTGACTCTAATCAGGAGAGAAAAACTGTTTAGTAATTTGAATAGGGGAAGTTTAATGTAAAGGATTATTAAGTATAACGGGATTGGAGTAATGAAGGATTGCCTAATAAGGAAGAGAACTCTAAAGAATATAAAAATAGCAAATATGAGGAGTAGCTGCTTCTCCTGTCTTTGAGCTAGGGTACCCATGGAAGAGTCGTCTTCTCCAGGGCTATCAGAGAATGCATGGCCGTGGCTCACCTAATGGTAGAGAAGTCATGTAGTGTCATACCAGTGGAACATGCTAGAAGTCCTTCCTGTGGAACTTGCTGGAAATTCGCTCTATGAGACAGTGTGGAAAGCTGGCTTCTCTCGCATCGATCTCCTTTAGCAAAGAGCTGTTGCAGTTCACAGTGGCTAGAGGCTCCTCACAGCATCTGTTTACCATAGACATCTCAAATAACCTTGGATCTGCTGGATCCTAGGTCCCATGTGATAGAGCAGCTTGCTCTGCAACCTGAACTTGCTTCAGAGCCTTCTTTTGTTCTGTTCCTCACTCACTTTCTTTCCAAACTCAAATTTGGAAACCTCCTAGGTGGCTCTGTAGGTTGGTTGAGGTGTAGGACACTCAAATGTAGTCTGTGTTGCCTGCAAAATCCAAAAAAGGCGTACGAAACCTTGTGCCTCCTTATTTCATGGTAGTTAGTGTTAAGTAAGAGACTGCTCTGCCCACCCTGGGCACAGATCCAGATCTTATTGGACAGGGCATGCTGTGGCTTGCTGAGGGGTAGAGAGTTGCTGTGGTGTCACATCAGTGGAACATACTGGAAATCTACCTTCTGCAACTTGCCAGAATTGTGCCTTCACAGGGAAGTTTCTTAGAGGAGGCATTCTGCTGCAGAATTGCCTGCAAGGGCACCAGGGGCTTCTCTTGGCCACTGGGTACTGCTGGCTGCTGTGCTTTGCAGCAGAAACCTGGCACTGAAGAAGCTATGCAGTGTTTGGCAGCAGAACGCGGAAGAAGCCAGATTCTATAGGAGCTACCTCTACTGCAGTGCAAGCCCAGAGGAGCCAAGAAGCGAAACCCTTTCCTCCTGCACTGTCTGCACAGTGCCCTCCACTGACGAAGCTTAACGTTGTGCCAGCTGAAATGGAAAAACATTTAAAGAGCCCAGATCCATTTTCACTGTACAGGCAAACAAGGCGAATTTTGAGTTGAAAGACAGGCAACCTATAACTGGCACATAAGGGAGAAAACTTAGTTTTCCATTTCAAATTTATACTGTTTCAAATTGTGATTTGACCCAAGAGGTTGTCCCAAAGCACTTAAGTTTTCTGAAAGACAAGGCTGCTTGCAAATGCGTAGTTTGTATTGAAGGAAGGCTGAAAGGATGATCTCGCAGTCGTCTCAGTTGTTGAGCCCACAAATGCCTTTCTGTATGTCATTTTATTAGTTGCCTTTTGATGTCAGGGTACATGAATCCCGGGATGAAGTGTCACCAAATATTTGCTTTTCTTTGTGGTCTCTTTTGCTACCATTTTGTCTGATCTGATGGATGAACCCAGTACGTCACACCTGGTTCACTGCTCCATTTCCCCCCCCCTGCATTTCCCACAGAGGCAGGCTTGTATGGATTCATTTGTCTCCTAACCACATCTTAACGTCTGTTGATAGAGTGAGGAAGTTTTTCTAAATTGACATACCTGGGAAAATGAGGAGTTTTATGGGAAACTCAGTCTCCTTAGGTTAAACACTTGATACATTTGTGGATCATAATGGAAAGCAGAGCTTTGTTTTGTTTTGTTTTTTTTTGAGGATTTGCACCTGGGCTAACAACTGTTGCCAATCTTTTTTTTTTTTTTCCTGCTTTAATTCCCAAACCGCGCCCCCCCCCCCCCCAGGTGCATAGTTGTATATCTTAGTTGCAGGTCCTTCTAGTTGTGGGATGTGGGATGCCGCCTCAACGTGGCCTGATGAGCGGTGCCATGTCCGTGCCCAGGCTCCGAACCCTGGGCCCCCGCAGCGGAGCGCACGAACTTAACCACTCGGCCTCAGAGCCGGCCCCGCAGAGCTTTCAAAATAGAGGAAAAAGGCTTGGAATCAAATAGACTTAGGTTCTGGGGCGTGGTCTGTCACTTTCTGGTTACGTGATGTTGGGGAAATTATTTAATATCTCTAGAACTTGGTTTCCTCGTTTGCTATATGGGGGAGAATTAGAATTCTACCACCTTTTAAGGAGGGTTGTTATGAAGGTTATATAAAATCCTGCCTCAGAATAGGACATGCTAGATGCTTTCAGTATGTGCCATTTATTATTTTCATGCCTGTCAGACTTGGTTCTCCTCAGGATTTGTGTGTGTGTGTGTAACTCATCTAATTTAGCAACCTGTCTGGTATTGATGTGAAACTCTGAAGCTCTCCCCAGGAGTTTGAGCTGTTGTCCAGGTTTTGCTTATTGTAGGTTTTTGCTTTTCCCTTGTATGAGGATGAAAATAGCGGCCAGCCTTGCTCATTTTCTTTTGGCAGTAGTGTGGTTTATTCTTTTGCACTATTAGACTCAAATAAACTGAAGATAAGATTAAAGAAACCTTTTTATCAACAGCCCTTTTTGATGTGACAGTTTCCCTTTCTTCTGTGAATCAGATCTTTTTGTCCCAAGTAGCTACCTGTGTCTGTGATTTGACACTAAATGAATCTATTAGGTTCTAAGTGAAAGCAGCTAAGCTGAAGAAAAGTGAATTTTCATAGCTTTGAAACATAGAAGAGGGAAAATGTAGAAAATTGCTCCCAGTTTCTTCCTTACATCATCAGTGGCAGCCTCTTCACTTCTTTCCCTTCAAGATAGGATTTTATACACATGTGTAACACGATCATACACGTGTGCACATGGCAAATTTTAAGGCTTTGTGTACGTTTTCCTTTGTTACATGTCTTCTAGATCTTTCTGCCCTCTCCCTTCTGGAAGTTTTGTTTAGTCAAAGTAAAAAACTTTTTACTATTAACGCCATTAGAGATTAATCGTTAAAATGACATTTCCAAACTATGGTAAATTTGTGAGAGAGAGAGTCTTTTTAGGTGTGGATTCTTGTCAGTTGCTTTGAAATGACAGCATTTGTACAGTCTCTAAACCCAGAATGTCCTTACTCTGGAAAAGGTAAAGAATTTGGAATTTAAAAGTATCTTTTCTGGCAGATTTTGTTAGCGCTTACGAGCAAGTTCCTTACCTGCTACACAAGAGGGGCCAAATAACGGGAATGCCAGGCTTATAGCAGGGCAAGCGTTTTTATTTCGGATGATATCAGCCGGGAGATGAGAGTGAGCCCTCAAATTTGTTTCATTTTGCCTCGTCTCCCCAAAAGATGGGAGGCGAGGGGTTTTAAGGGTTTGTGAGGAATGTGGCTTGTAGGGGGCGGGCAGTGGCCTTGGTGGTTCAGCCTTGGGAGGCTGCTTGCAGGGAGGAGGAGGAGGTGATAAGGAATCCAAGTGGGCGACCTTGGCTGTTGGTCTCCATGGATAGTGGATTCTGGAGCTTGGGAGCCAGGGAGTAAGCAGGGAATGAAAGTTTTGGTTTTAACTCCATATATGCTGGGTTTAGTGTACGGGAACTGATAATCAGGGCTGACATGAATTTCAAAGTAGAGAAAGGCACTTTCCTGGGAGTCAAGAGACCTGGGTTACAGTCCCAACCCTGCCTGTAACTATTTCAAGTTTGACCCAGTGGAAGTTCCTATTAATGCTCAGTTTTCCTCTTTATAGGCAAGAGCCTTGTATTAGATGAGATTTGAATTCCGTTTAAGATCTGCATGGGTTTTGGAAACTACTTCAGAGTAGCCAGTTGTTATTATGGAAATTTTTTGAATTCTCAATTTCAGATTTAAAATTAAGCAAACTTTGCATTGTTTCATTTTGTATTTTTTTAAATACCAGAAGTTTGTTACTGGAATTATCTTAAATTACTTATGTTAAGCAAAACGAAAATGTTTCCTCCTTACTGCTTAATTGCTGGTACATTTGCTTTAACTTAGTTAATTTTCAAAATGAGGAGACCAAACTGGCACTGATTACCAGGTTCAATATCTGGACCTTTTCTTTTTTCTCTTGGTGTCAATGTCTAGACTCCTAAAATATGTTCACAGTGATCAGTGAGAAGACATGATCAGAATAGTACCAAAGAAGTGGAGTAATAGTTTTCTGCATGCTGCTCCTGGAAATCTCGTTTTGTTTCTCTTTTTTCTGAGAGATCAACTGAGTCATGTTATGTAGTGGACTGAGATGGTGATGGAATATGATCCTCCATGTAGATTCTTTATTGTCTGCGGAAATACTGAGCAGAGGAGTTCTTCACGGAGGAATAGTGATTGATCATGACATTTATTGTGACACTATAACTTTTGATAGTAAAGGATGAGTTTCAAACGACTCATGATACCTACTTTTCACTTTATCCAACACCCAGACTTCATTTTGCTTTCAGAGGTCTTGTTTTACTAGAGAAAAATTCTCTGTTGCCTCTCAGTTGTTGGTTGACCAATTGTTTCAGGCTTTGTAAACTGCTTTCTTTATTCATATGATAAATAGTGATTTTATCTACTGCATGCAAGTTTTTATACTTTTTTAATTATTTTTTACTTTTGGCTTTCATGAAGAAAGTAAATTAAGTTTGACAACTCTGACAATCAGCTTTGCTAAACCAGGCTAAAGTAGAGGAAACTTTGAAAGTTTTTCACATTTCATTGTTGACATAGATGAGTATAGAATTTTCTTAAAAAAAGAAAGCAAAGCAAAATTTATCATTTTTATACTCCCTTTCTCCCCCAGGGAACGCCTTGTGGCTGTATAAGCAGGCTTTGAGGTGATGTTTGGAATGTGTGGATGTCTGAGTGATATTTGGAAGCTGCGTTCGTGCATGGCACATGGGGGTTTGATGTGGGCTCGGAAACTTGAAGTACTGACTGTGTTGAGTTGGTCCTGGTGGTCCCAAATCCTCTCTTTTGTTTTGTTTTTTTCCAGTTCATAATATACATACATACTTAAAAATTTTCACCTTGTTGAAAATTTCTTACAGATACTGTCATGAAACACTTTATAAATTAACATGCCTTTGCAAATATCATTAGTATAAAAGTAAGTCATAAAGGCCTATAAAATACCTAGATCATTTATGTCTGTAGTTTCATCCAATATATGCTAAATAATTGTGGTAAGCTCTTTCCTCTAATTGTTAAGATTTATTTTAATGTAGTCATATTTGATTAGAGAATTTCAGCTCTTGTTATTTTTTGTTTTTATTAACAAAAACAGTCACAACCATATTTATAAAGTAGGACTTCACTAAATGTTTTCCTGTTAGGTGAATTTCATCTTTTATACAGTCTTATAACTTACCATGAAAAATGACTAAAGTAATTTTTATATGCTTGAGTATGCCTTCCTTTCCATTGCATGTAGCTAGAAAAAAATCCCATTGATTTTCTTTCAGAATTTCTGTGGTTACTTTTTAACTGTTGCTGCAAGAATGATAGTTAAGTGCAATTATTGTTCAGACTTTCCTCACCTTAAACCCCAGGTTTTAGATTCCGTTTGGCGAATCTAGAAGACTAGAACTCACATTTTGAAATATCTAAGTATGAAGAGTGAGGGTTTTAAAAATCAATCCTACGTTAATTCAACAGTGTTTCAGAAAGCCAAAGAATTTTGTAAGAACCAATTAGGAAGAAATGATTGTGATTTCTCAAATTTCTTTTGTTGTATTTGATACACGCTCAGTATTTTGTTGATGATGTTTTTCATTTTCATCTAAACTCAGAGGGAAAAGGGTTTAGGATTTTCTCCCTCTTAGATTTGAAGAGTTGTTTCCTCTGGACACATCCTGGGAAGCTCTTCTTGATTTCTCTGGCTACCGCTCGTGATGTAATAAAGAAAATGAAAAGCAGAGAACACACACACCATGTAGCTTTCTGGTGATTTTAAATTCTGTCAGTGAATAGTGAAGGAGAGGTTGAGTTATATCTAAAGCTCGTAGCATATTTAAAGCAAGTAAAATCAATTAACTATAAACAATGAATATTATAGAGTGACATATAGAATTACTGTTTTGAAGATAAAATGTTATAATTTACTTACCAAACCAAACTTTTGTTCTCAATGCATATATTTATTTACTGTTCCTTTTTCTCAAATGTTTAGTCACACTGATAGTTAGGTAACAGGAAGAGCTAAATCTGATTCTAAACTTTTCATTGATTGATAGACTTGTTTTTTTTCTTTGTGAGGAATGATAAACTCTCAAACTATCTGAATTCTCTCTCTTTTGTATGATCTTTTCTGTCTGCCCAGTATTTTGTTCCATAGGTACCTAAGTAGGTGATATGTAGAAGAAAGAAATCATGCTGCCAGTATTTTGTTACACTTCACGGGCAAAATAAATCTTCTTTTTTAAGTTCCCTACCAGTGGTCCTCCATGTTCGGGTACTACACTGTATTCGTCAAGACTGTTTATTACTTCAAATCTTATTGTTCTTCATCACCACTAAAATTGCTCATCTTCTTTTACAGTTCAGTTCCAAAATTTTGACCTGTCTGTTTAGTACGGCTGACAACATGACATCCTAATTAGTTTAGCAGTGCAGCTGTTAAAAGTTTTGTCAGGGAAAAAAAGAAACCATACTAAATATTTCAAATAGAGGGGATTTAATATATGAATTTGTTATAGTAACTGATTGATTATCAAGGGGATGCTGAGGTAATCCAGAGATTAATAACTGCAGGAAGCAGCTAACATCCTTAGAGCTGAGAGAATGAGAGAGAAAATGGTGGTGGTGTCAGAACCTAGGAGCTTGGAGGAAGGGTCCTTTAGGACTCACACTTCTGAGAAATGAGTTACTGCAGGTTGGTTTTGGATGTCAGAAACTCAGTAGGTAAGAGAGTGAGCTGAGGCTGGTACTTTGAATATCAAGTGTGTATGCCTGTCTGCTTCTGGCATCTCTAAATGGCTTTGAGAGGCTGGGGATCTGAGTGCAGCTGGTGTTTGGAGCCATACTGACAGGAGGCGAAAGCACCCTCCCACTTACAGGGTGAGTTAGAGCTGAAAGACAGTATGTAAGTAACTGGCATAAACCATGGCAAGAGGATGTATAATTTCCTTATTAGTAAAGAATAAGATGGGACCAGTAAACCCCAATGAATTATTTCTTTTTCTTTTGGTGAGGACAATTGGCTCTGAGCGAACATCTGTGCCAGTCTTCCTCTATTTTATATGTGGGATGCTACCACAGCATGGCTTAATGAGTGATGGATAGGCCCGCACCTGGGATCCAAACCTTCAAACCCTGGGTTGCTGAAGTGGAGCGAGAACTTAACCACTATGCCACTGGGCCGGCCCCAACCCCAATAAATTCAACAAAACATGGAAAAAAGGGGGTAATACAAAGTAAATATGATGAAATAGAAGGACTGTGGAGCATGTTGGTAACTGTAATATGAAGTTAAATTCTCCTATTAAATAGTGACTCAAATTGGTCAAAAGCCAAAATCTAGGTATGTGAGTTTAAATATGACATGGAAAGATTGAAAACAAAAGTGTGGAAACCTTAACAGAAAAATCCTGATAAAAAGAAAGCAGGTATAAATAGCCTTTAGACGTCAACGTAGAATTCAAGGCAAAAAGCCATATGGGAGAGAGAAAGAATTCCTACCATAAAAGATTTAATTTCTAGAAGTTCTAATAGCATAAACTCTATTTACTTAATAATTGGGTTGGGATATATCTATAAAGTAAATGTAAAAGAAATTGAAATTGGGGCCAGCCTCGATGGCCTAGTGGTTAAAGTTTAGTGCATGCTGCTTTGGCAGCCTGGGTTTGGTTCCTGAGTGTGGAACCACACCACTAGTCTCTTAGCGGCCATGCTGTGGCAGCAGCTCACATAAAAAGGAATAGAAAGATTGGCAACAGATGTTAGCTTAGGGTGTATCTTCCTCAGCCAAAAAAAAAAAAAGAGAGAGCGGAAAAAGAAATTGACCTATTCATAATTAGTGTGGGAGACTGACTTCTCAGAGAAATGGATAGATCAGTAACTTATCATATAGTTGAGGGTTTTGCAAACTTTGGCCAAGGGCCAAATCTGGCCCCCCTCCTGTTTTTGATAAGTAAAGTTTTAGTGGAATACAGCCATACTAATTTAGTTGTGAATTCTGCTTTTGTGCTACAAGTGCAGAGTTGATTAGTTACTAAGATTGTATGACCCGCAAAGCCTAAAATATTTACTATCTGGACTTTTACAGAAAAAAATTGCCTACCCCTGACATAGATGAGCAAACTTTAAGTATAGAGACCAGATAATAACTATTTTGGGTTTTATGGACCAGATGATCTTTTGCATGTTCTTCTTCTTCCTTTTTAACCCTTTAAATTTGTAAATTTGTAAAACCCTTTCTCAGCTACTCTTATAAAAGTACATTCCAAAGGCCATAGTTTGCCAACCCCTGATATAGATAATGACAGGAATAGTAAACTTACTTTATATAAGTATATATATTAGCACAAGAATATATATGAAAGAGATTTTGTACACATTCAACCAAGATAAAAATAATTGAGGATGTCAATGATTTGAACATCATAATTATCAAACTTTAAAAATACAGAGAGAGGGGGCTGGCCTGGTGGCACATCGGTTAAGTTCGCACGTTCTGTTTCAGCGGCCCAGGGTCTGCCAGTTTGGATCCTGGGTGCGGACATGGCACTGCTTGGCAAGACATGCTGTGGCAGGCGTCCCATGCAGGAAGTAGAAGAAGATGGGCACGGATGTTAGCTCAGGGCCAGTCTTCCTCAACAAAAAGAGGAAGATATGCAGCAGTTAGCTCAGGGCTAATCTTCCTCCAAAGGAAAAAAAAACAGAACTTTTTACTGATTCAACTAAAATAAAAAGTGTAAAAGGCTATGGACAGCTTGAATGAAATAATAATTATAAATAATAATAAATTCTTTTCAATTTTTTTCATTCAGCTAAGACTTATCTCTTTTTTTTTGCCCCCAGATACTCAAGGAGCGTTTACAAAATTCAGTCATATGTTAGGCTACAGAGAAAAATGTTAAATTCCAATCATACATTCTTTTCTGAATGTACTTCTACAGAATAAGAGCTTAACAACAAAAGAATAACAAAATGCAAATTATGTTTAAGCTGAAACTCTACAGAACGTAGTTTTTAAAACTTAGGAGAATTATAATTTAGTTGAACATAATTTTACAGTCTTATAATGTAAGAGTAAAAAAACAATAACAAAATCTATTTGGAAATTTAAAAGATTCTTGACTTGATAAAATCAAAACAGAAAATGTTATCTTTAGAAATGAATGACAAATAGCACTTTGGATCAAATTTGTGCGTTGTGAATAAAGTGTTACTGAGAGGAAAATGTGTAGTGTTAAAGTCATATATCAGAAGATAAGAAAAGTTGAAAATAAATGAACCAGTGATGTGAATGGAGGACTGTTACGTTGTAATTTAAGGATTGCAGATTTCCTTTAATTCATGCCCCTAATCAGTGTACTTCTTATTCTGATGATGTTGATTGTAAAACACTAGCTGTAAGTTGCTACAGTGATTTATCTAATACCAGGAATGAAGAGCTTTTATATCATAACTAACTCTCGTTATAATGCTTCCAGCTTTGAACTGGCCAACTCGTGTCTACTGTCATTCAGAATATGCTGCTTTTGATAATAGCAAACTTGATGATGGCGTCAGAATATTCATATGCGTGTGTGTTTGGGTGTAAAACATTTCCGTGTCACTAATGATTAGTGATGTTGGACATCTTTTCATGTGCTTATTGGTCATTTATATATATTCTTTGGAGAGATGTTCAAATCCTTTGCCCATTTTCTAATTGGATTTTTGTTGTTGTTGTTGAGTTGTAGGAGTTTTTTATATATTCTGGATTTCAATTCCTTATCAGATAGATGATTTGCAGATATTTTCTCCCATCTCTTTAGTTGCCTTTCACTCTGTTGATAGTGTCCTTTGCACAAAAGTGTTTAATTTCGATGAAATCTTGTCTGTTTTTTGTCTCATTGCCTGTGCCTTCGGTGTCGTATATAAGAAACGATTGCCAAATCAGCAGTTATTTCTTTACACCAAATGCAGTATAGACTAAATATTGTGTTTCTTCTTAGCTTTTTAAATTTTACACACATGAAGATTTTCTCCTTTTAGAAAACAATAGCAGGTTTAGAGAAAAGCGTCTTGGGTTACCACCAAGAGGATAGGCGTGTTTAGAAGGAGTGACAGAAATACTAGTATATGAGCAACAGCTGCCGTGTTCAAAAAAATCTGAAAAATTCCAAGGACAGTTATGGATTCATAGAGTATATCAAGGTTCACGTTGGGAGTTAGAGAAGTTGGATACAGAAGTGATGACTCAGAAGCCAGCTGGCTTATTTACATAACCATTTGGCAACATTTAAGAAGGGAGGGAAATAGCAAAAGAACTGGAGGCTGGCCAACAGGCAAAGAAACTAAGTGTCAAGGACCTAGAAGGCACTACTGTACAAGCTCATACTCTTTAGTTTTGAGAGTGATTGTTTTTTAACTTCGGCAGCAATGAAATTAGGAAGTATAAAACCAAAGGAGGAAAAAGCTGAAGTGTGTATTAGAAAATGGGATTATAAAACTCTGTACAACTTAATAGAAAAGAGGAAAACTCAGAAAGCTGAATGCATCAAAAAGACATCCTTCACCAAATCTTTGTGTTCTGCTTAGTTTGAGCTACTCCAAAAACGTTCAGCAATAGGATTTCTTGAAGAATGGCTGTCCCTAGAGGGTCTTTGTAAAAGACACTCTCATACTAGAAGCTATTGCTTTAACAGGGTCTGAAAGTAGACCTAATGCTGGAGGAATCAGATGGACAGATTCTCCTCAAAAATAGCAACTTCTGAGCAGAGACGGGACAGTGGTAGAGGGAAATCTCACTGTGGAAGCACGTGGAAATAATTTTAACTAAAAGCTGCCCTTCTTAATATAACTTAAATGGTAACAGTATGAACTGTTTATTGTGCCCTCCTATTATCAGATTACTATATTTGAGGATAATATCTTGATGATAAATTACTTTATAGGCTAGAGTTTTCAGAGCATTTCTCAATTACTTCCTTGTATTTATTTCATCATTACAGTAATCCTATAAGATAGATAGGACTATCCCCATTTTGTAAATCGGGAAGGTTGAGTGTGAAAAGTGAAATGATTTGCTTGGGGTACCTTAGGTAGCACCATTGGACCCTGAGGACGAGTCCAAATCCCCAGTTCCCAACTGCTTGCATTCTTTCTTGCTTTCTCATAATTCACCATAGTGCTTTATTTCAGGTTCATTTTAGACAAACTAGGCTTTCATAAATAATTCTGGGACAACAACCACCACTTACTGTTTTTATGAAACAGCAAATAGTATGTTTTGATTTTTTTTTTTTGAAGAAGATTAGCCCTGAGCTAACATCTGCTGCCAAAACTCCTCTTTTTGCTGAGGAAGACTGGCCCTGAGCTAACATCTGTGCCCGTCTTCCTCTACTTTATATGTGGGATGCCTACCACAGCATGTCTTGCCAAGCAGTGCCATGTCCACATCCAGGATCCAAACCGGCGAACCCCTAGCTGCCGAAGCGGAATGTGGGAACTTAACTGCTGCACCACCGGGCTGGCCCCTGTTTTGATTTTTAAACAATCGACCTGAAACAACTTTGGGGAAGATAAATTTGAAAAATTGGGGCTTTAGAAAAATTCAACCACACAGTATTTATACTTTTGGGTTTTAAATGTAGAGCCACATGACTAAATCTGGAATTCAAGAAGCTGGTGGAGGAAGAGATGGTCTTAACAGGGGAGCAGTAGGACCTAGGGTGAAGATTGTGTCCAGTGTGGCAAATGAATGAAATGGCAACTCTGGCCAGGGATGTTTTGGATGAGAAATAGGAGAAGAAACTGTCAAGAAACTGAAGACTAAATAAAAGCAGGAGGAATGGAGGGAGGAGAGTAGTTGAGATGATAGTGGTGGTTATCAGCAGAAGAACAGGAGGTGTGATGAATAGCAGACCCTGACGTTGCCTGATGTTGGAAGCAGAGAGCCAGGAGTGCACAGATTATGGAATACCTTTGGTGCCTGAGAATTCAGTGAACCAGGCAGTAAATTCTCCTCATAGACAGACCAGTGCTTTTCGCTCAACAGATTTGGGGGAACTGGTACTGGGATTGGAGAGGGAACTGGGTTATTATACTGTGTAGGGAAAAACAGAGCTTTGAGTAACATATTACAGTCGTGGGAACATGAGTAGCCTGTCAGGTATATTGAGTCCCAGGTATATTGTGAAAGCCGTCCTATTATACGTGTCCATCACTGTCTAGTAAAAGACAAAAACCCATAGCATTTTAGATATTGAATTAAGTATAAAGAATATAAAAATGGTAGTAAATTCAGTACAGTGTTTGCCTGCTGCGTGTAATGTCACTACTCAGAAATGAGAAGGAGATCACTGGTTCTCATTCTTGGCTGCCACTGGAGTCTTCAGATGGGTGGATCCCATTCTCCAAAGATGCGCATTTAATTCCTTGGGATGGGGCCCAGGTAATTCTAATATTGAGAACCAAGCTGTGGAATAGGGAATACTCACTGCCTAAATGAGACTTCCTAGACCTTTGTTGTGAGCGGTTTTCAGTGAAAGGAGCAGAAAGCACCCCCATTTCTAGACCACATACGGATGTACTGAATTGGGCCAGTTCTCAGTTTAGGAGAAGCGGCTTTGATGATTGAGAAGCCATTTCTATCTCGTGTCTACAGGAGACTGTGTTAGGCCCTTTGCTGTCTGCCCGCAGCTTGGGTTTGCCTTCTGAATAGGATTGTTTTTGCCTGTTAACTTACGGATAATATACTGTGCATCACAGTCTGTACTCAAATAGTTTTTACAGTGTTGATAATGTATACCAATTTATTTTGATGATAGAATCAAATTGTATCCTGACAGATGTTGTATAATTGACCCTTCTCGTACTAGCAGAGTAAGAACACGTTGGTTGCAGGTACTTTTGGCTTCAATACAATCAAATCTTCCTGGATTTAAAGCTACAGGATGGTGGTTTTCAAATTTTTTAAAACAGCAAGACTTTCATTCTCCCATATAACTAGTACAGTGCCTGAATCATAAGTAAGTCTTTAAATCTTTGATGGATGAAAATAGCTCTAAATGGCATTTTCCAAAAGTGTCAGTTTGTGGCTGTTTGCAGTACTTTATTTGGCTAAACAGAGAAGTTTTTTTTCTGACTGATACTGTTAAGTTTTTTGTATAATTCAGTAAAAGTGTATTTTACAAGTTCAAGCTTAACTGAAAAAGAGCCAAATATTCTGTTACATCCTTAGAGAGCTTGTTCTGAGAAAGGCTTGTTTTGAGGAAGGGTCTGAATCTTTTCTTAATATTCCAGCTGTTCTGTTGTCATGAATTAAATAAGTAAGGTTGAATTCCTTAGCTGGATAAGTCTTTCGTCAGCATACCATGGTAGGGATTTAGGTTTTTTAAAACCGGTTCACTACTATATTGAATATAGAATTTAGTACCTTTTCTGAGCAGTTGATCTCTTTTCTGGCCTGAATATTCCCAGAATATAATCCACAAGCGAGCTTTTATATAGAGTTGTGTGGTGGTTAGGTACAAATAAATACTGTCTCTGAGGAACTGACTTCACATGTTAAGATATTTAAATAAATGTGATATCAGAGATTAAGTTTCAGCATTTTTTGTACTAAATATTTCAGTTTACAGAGTATGATGTGAAATCGGTGTGTCAAAATTGTCTCATTCTAGAATTGCGTTTACTGTGGTAAATATTTCTAGAGTTGGGTTGATAGAGTGGCATGGCAAGCACAGCCGTTGAGATGGGTGATGAATGATATTAAAGTGCACTTTGCGTAGGGTAATGCTTGTTAAATATCTGTTTTTCAAGTAACAGAGTAAGAGTAATTAATTGGATGATTCTAATGCAGAATAAAATACATATTATGACTTAATGAATGGTTGAATTGCCTAAAACATTTATTTTAAAATGTCCAAAAGCCACAATTAAGTAAGAGCAGTATTTGTGTTAGATAACATTTAAAATACAGCCCTTTTAATTTGTTAGCAGTCATGTCTCTGGTGTTGAAAAGAGATTCCATTCAGAGATTAATAACCTCTCTACTGGAGTACTTCTTGAAGAGGCCTTGAGTACAGCCCAACAATTGAACTGGGATAAAGTCCCAGAACGATTTTCTCTCTATCGATCTAATTTAAAGAAAAGATTGATCGTACAGTCTTCTCCTATTTTTTTTTTTTTTTAAAGATTTTATTTTTTTATTTTTTCTTTTTTCTCCCCAAAGCCCCCTGGTACATAGTTGTATATTCTTCGTTGTGGGTCCTTCTAGTTGTGGCATGTGGGACGCTGCCTCAGCGTGGTTTGATGAGCAGTGCCATGTCCTCGCCCAGGATTCAAACCAACGAAACACTGGGCCGCCTGCAGCGGAGCGTGCGAACTTAACCACTCAGCCACGGGGCCAGTCTTCTCCTATTTTTTATGAGGCAAAGAGCTTCACCTCCACATCCAAACTATAAACCATGGAAAAGAATTCTCAGTTTGCTGCAGTATAAAGCCAGCATTGTAGAAAGTGGAGTTTCTTTTAAAAAATAAAGAGCTGCTTTTGAATCCCAGTTCTACCACTTGTTAATTACAAGATCGTGGTTAAGTCAAGCCTCCTTCTAGTGGGAAGCTTTACCATTTTTAAATGGAAATAACAATACCTACAGCACAGGATAGTGTGAGGATTAAATGAAATAGCGGATGCAAAGGCCCTGGCAAATGCTAGATGCTTGGTAAATATTCGTTGCATTTCCTGTGTTACAATATCTTTAGAGTATTTAACTTTTTTAAGTTCAGAATTAATTTTAAGGAGTGAATTCTTTGTCTACTCTGGCTTGACATTTCAATATCATGTTTGTGGGACTTTTTCTAAATTCTTTAATATCATTTCATAACTCTATTCATCATCACTGAAAACCAGACCTTGCTATATGGGTATTTATATCATTAAATATTATTGCCTAATGCTGTTAAAAGATTTTATTTGTTTGTCACTGTATTTATTATGTCTGATTTTTGTCCCCTGTAAAATTGTTTGAGAAAAATCTCACAGTGCAGGCAAAGTTGATATGTAGAGTGGTTTAGAAATTCCAGGGTAACTAGTTAGAAAGCCACAGTAATGACCTTGATGTTATCTAGAAGCCAGTGAGGTTCATCTGTGAACTTTGCAGAAAATCATTCAGCAGTGTTAACTGTCAAGCAAACATAATACTTGAAAAGGAAAAATTCTGTCTAATAGGCACATCTGTTATTCGCTTCTTTGAGAAGCAGTCCTCATTGCATTATGCTGTATTTGGAAAAATCCATGTGCTAACACAGGTTATTAATTTACAGTTTGTGTATGCTGTCTTTTATTTCCTGAAGGATATTATAATCTCTTACGGATTCTTCTCTACTATCTTCTCACTCCTCTTTTTGCCATGTGTTCATTGCTCTGTAGAATCCTGGGCAAAAGAAATGACAGGTGAAATATGATCCATTGGTAAATTTCTTAGTAACTTTTCTTTTCTTTTTTTTTTTTTTGGTGAGGAACATTGGCCCTGAGCTAACATCTGTTGCCAGTCTTCCTCTTTCTGCTTGAGGAAGATAGCCCTGAGCTAACATCCGTGCCAGTCTTCCTGTATTTTGTATGTGATGCCACCACAGCGTGACTTGAGGAGTGCAGGTCTGTCCCTGGGATTCAAACCTGTGAACCCCAGGCCGCCAAAGTGGATTGTGTGAACTTAACTACTACGCCAGCAGACTGGCCTCTAGTAACTCTTTTAATAGAATTCAAGATTAAATATTTGAAAATTGTACCTGAAAGGGCGACTTGACATTTCTGTAAAGTTTATTTTTCCCTGTCTTATTGTAAATCAGTATCGTAAAACATTTGTTTTAACAGGTGAAATATTGTTTCCTAATTAAATCAAATAAAACAAGAATAGTTTTGCTTCAGGACAGGAATAGGAGGAGTGGGGTGGAGGAGAGGAGATGCACTTATCTATTAGGATTTGGGTAGATTAGTTGTATTTTGTTTTGGCTGAAGCTTGATTCAGATTTACCCCAAGTCATCTGTTTGAGCCGTGCTTTGGATTAGATAGATTTTGATTGATAGTGTACATTTTTTAAATTTATTAGATGAGCCGTGTCATCAGGAATTAATAATTCTGCTAACGATTAACTAGTAATAAGACAAGCATAATGAGAATCTGTCTGGAGAGGCAGTGTTTTTCATATTTTGTGTCTATCATCTTGCTTGATGTTTACGAGAATGAAAAATTATAAGAAATTGAATGTTCTGCAAGAAAATGCCTATTGTGTATTCCCAGTGTTATGGCTGACAGAAGAAGTTAGAAATGACTTAAATAAATACAGGAGTACATATAGATTTGTTGTGGTAAATAGGGTTTATGTGGTTTGATTTCTCTTCAAACCTATTTTTAAAGCCATTTTATTGAATATACTTCCTTTTTATTGTTTTTACTGTTATAAACCATTTCTTTGAATAAAAAGATTTTCTTAGAAGACCATTCTTCCCAAAAATATTTGAGTGCCAGATATTTGTAGAGTACATACTGTGTGCTCGGCACAAGTGGGTTTATTTGGAAAAGG
This sequence comes from Equus caballus, assembly GCF_041296265.1. NCBI lineage: Eukaryota > Metazoa > Chordata > Mammalia > Perissodactyla > Equidae > Equus > Equus caballus. The sequence continues at coordinate 33,320,659 of NC_091685.1, forward strand.
CCACCTCACAAAGTTTAAGCAAGATAGTTATTTTCCTTATTAACCACCAACTCTGTATTTAAGCCGTTTATTTCTCAAAGATTAAATACTCCAAAGTTTATATAACTATGTATTCTTAAGCTCCAGAAGATTAGTCCTAGAATCAGGAAACTTGCCTTCTGCTATTTATTTGCTTATCTGCATATATTTTTATTTCATAATAGTTATAGTGTTCATAGGATCTCTGCTACTGCCCTGTAAGTGGACCTTCTGGGAAGTTCCAGGTACCAGGTTTCTTCCTTAGCTCGCTTTCCTTGGTCTCTCTCACCTTCCCTCTGTCTCTTTACTCTGGAAATTTAGGTAAGGTTACTTTCCTAGAAATCCTTTCAAGTGCACGCTATTAGTTTTCTTACATTGTTTCCATCTTGGGAGGCAGGCTCAACATTATTCTGGCCTTTTACTATTCTCTCTAGGTCCTTGCCCCATCACTGTTGTACAGCAAACGCATACATTGCTCTCCTTTTTGCTATCATTCCTGATTTTCCTGGGCAAATTTCTCCATTCTTTGAGGATTTTAGCATTTGGCTTATAATTTGCTGCTCTGTTTTACTGTGTGTCATCTACTTACCATGAGGACTTCTGGCATTCATTTTTGCCCCATCCAACCATTGCCTGTGGGCTTCTGGATTCACCCTCCTTTCTTCCCTTTTTTTACTTCCCCAGAGCAACTATATATGGACATATATCCAGCAATCCACATGGACACAGTCTAGACCTGCACAGCCCAATACTATAGCCGCTAGAGCCACCTGTGGCTTTTGAGCACTTGAAACAGCTAGTGCAAATTGAGATGTACTATAAAGGGTAAGATATACGAGATGTCTTGGTTTTTATATTGACTGCAAGTTGAAATTTTTGGTATATTGGATTAAAATTAATTAAAATTAATTTTACCTGCTTATTTGTACTTTTTCTAAGTACTTTTTCTTCTTCTATTGAAGAGCACTGGTCTAGACCTGGTGTCTACCTAGAACTGTTCTGTTCTTGAGTTCTTGAAGTCTAAAATTTCTGACCACAGCGTCCTGCTTCTACCTTTCCCGTTTACTCCTATTGTATCTGTTTTACAGCCTGCAAACCTCTAATTCTGTAATCCCTTTCTCTTCTCAATATGACAAGCCCCTTCCTGCCTTCACATTCCTCTTGTTTAGCCTTGATCCTATCATTGATTATTAATTGCTAGCTCCTTTTCTTTCCTCAATTTCTGTATTTTGCCAATTCCTATCCCTGAGTCAATCTAACATAGCAGGTGTTTTGTCTACCATGCCTCCCAGGATGGAGGGTTCTGCTGTAGAAATTTAAATACCTGTGTTGATGGACTTTATTAAAAATGTGTGATTTCTTAGTATAGCCAGACTAAGTTATGCTAAGCTGTAATTTAGCTGTTTGGTAATCCTACTAATTATCACTAACTGACTTCCAGTTATATCCTGCACTGAGCGTTCATCTGCACCAGGTTGGCCCCAGCAGCCCGGCAGGCTACAGCTCCTCAAGTTATGCATTGTGGTAGCCCTGCTTTACCATTGCTAATCCTGCTTACTTTTTTTTTTAAGCACCTATTGTTTTAAAAATCATGAAATACATAATCTTATAAAAGGGTATATTATAACATGTTCAGTTTGAAAGAAGAATAATAAAACAACTGAGCACCACTCACCTTAAAAAATCAATCACCAGTATCTTTGAAGCCTTCTTGTGCCCCTCTCCTTTATCGGAGCTCCTTTCTTTCTCCCTTCAGGTGATCATTGTCTTGAGTTTTGTGTTAATTGATATTTTGTTTCACTACTTGTGTTTGTTTCCGTATACTTTCATTGGTGTCAGCAGGTTGAGCTTCACTCTTTGAATCAACTATTATAAATGTGACCTTGGGCAAGTTACTTTATTTCCTGTGAACCTGTTTTCTCATTTTTAAAATGATTTACTTCATAGATGGTTTGTATTAAAAGTAGATATCTGCAGTAAGCCGACTCTTGGGAATGGGAGTTTGCATCCCCCTTTCAGAAACTCCATCTTTCTGTTTTAAAGATTCATTTTCTTTTGCCTGTCTCAAGAGTGTTTATTTCAGATAATATGCTGTTTTTATTCTCGTTCGTGGCAAAGATTGTTGGTTTTATGCTACTGATTCCTAGAACGCTCTCTGTAGTTGACTCTGTTCTGTACGTGTCCGATTGCTCTCTACACTTTTGTACCTGGGAGTTTCTTTGACGGTTAAAACTTGACATGATACAATTGAATTCTTCACTTTTTCATCCAAAGCAGAGAAAACAGCTAATGCAAAGACTTTAAGAGAAAATAAACTTGGTACGTTGAGGGAAATAAGTAAGGCCAATGTGGTTGGAGAGTACTGGGATAGGAGGTGAGGTCCGAGAGGTGGCCTGGGGCCCAATCATTTTTGGCTCTATATGCATTCTTAGCTACCCCGTCCTCAAACCTTGGAGCATTAGCTTCCTAACCCTTATATCTAGTTGCTCAGAAAGTCCTGCTATTTCAGCATACTAATTAGCTCTCAAATCTGCCTTCTTTGTGGTGGACCAGCAGACCCTTCTCATCATGTTCCTAGACTGTTGGCAGTAGTGCCCTAACTACTGGTATCCCTGACACAGATCTCTTCTCCAGGATTCCATATTGTAATAGTTATTTTTACTAAACAAATCCAATGATGTTGCTGCCTTGTTCAGCATTTCCTGGGGTTCCGCTCAAGGTAAAGTCCTTACTTATCCTGACACATCTTTTTAGTCCAGCCCTAATCTAATTCTGTGGGCTCACCCACCCCTGTGCTCTGGCATTACTGACCTATTCAGGGTTCAGCGGACATGGCCTACTTTTTTTCCAGGTCTTGTGCTTCTGTTTTACTCTTTGTTTTGCCTACACATGGTGCCCCTCTCCTCTTATGGCTGATTGCCAGCTTGTCCATCCATCCCTTTTTGAACTGTTAACTGTGGAGGCTCTCTGGAAATCTCCTTCTCCCAGAAAGAATTAATCAGTTTCTGCTTTACTTATTGAAATGTTTTTCATGGTCCTTGCAGCACTTTCTACATTCTATTAGAGCTGAGTTAAGTAAATTGTAAATCACTTGGGCACAGGAACCATGTCCTTTCCTAACTTTAATTCCAGGACCTCTGGTTGATGTTGGGGAAAAAAAATTAAATGATTGCATTTTAAATAATGTATGATTTGAGGGTTTATTTCATTCCAGTTTAAGTAAAAAGTTTTTGTGTGCCTAATGTTTTCGTTGATGATACCACTTACTAATTAGCATCCTCAAAGGAAGGAAAATCTAAAGCAATTTGCTTTGAGGCCTTGTTATTCATAGTAGAAGTCAAGAACACAGACCCTGTCATTCAGGGATACTTTAGAAAGAAAACCTAGGAGATGTATTGGTCATGTCCATAAAAAGCATAAGTTGTATGGACAGTGCAGTGATAACTGCCTTTGCCTCCAGGTCAACTGGAGAGACGTGTTTTTCTCCAAAGTAGACCTGGCCTAATTGAGATGAAGTTTGCCAGCCTAATTAGCCTCCTGGTTTTCCTTGTCTTTGTTTTTGTATTGTCAGCAGCACTTGGTGTGTTGGTTGGGATGAGGGTAGAACCACGTGATGCCTAAAATGAGCTTTATCATAAACTGGTTGGTGTTATTGAGGGAAAGCTTTCAGGGAACTGTAACTTATTAGTGGGACTGGGAGAAGAAGCCAAGTGTTGTGGTGAGACAGAAATTTCCACTGAGTTACTGGGAGCAGGAAGACCATTGGTGGGTGACTCAGCTGTTTTCTAAACCTGTCTCATGTGATTGAGTGTGCATAATGTCTGTTTATTCTCGGCAGAGTAAGTACTAGGGGAATCACATTACACAGCAGGCATAATGTTTATTTAACCAGCCCAGTGATGATCTAAAAATAGCTTGTAGGGGATTTTTGTTTTCTTTCTACATTTAGCATCATAAGATAGAAAAATGATAATGGAGACCCATCCATGACAGCTTTCCCTTATAGATGACTTTGAATATATAGTTGGCCCATACTATTTCATATCTTTCAATGTAGAGAGATGAAAGCTTTGATATTTAAATAAAAGGTTAGGAAAAGAAGATAGCCTTCTAATTATCCAGAAGTAATTTAGCACAGTTACATTTTAGCTCATATTCTGGACAGATAAGACATTTTGGCTGCTTCAAGGGCCATCATTGAGGTATTTACGTGTTAAATTTTTACATAGGAACTTCTTTTCCCTTTTTGTGAGGTTATAGCAAATGCTTTTTTGAAATGAAAATGTTAGTGCTGTATATTTGCTGAACTTAATGTTAATATTAGATTATGATAGTAATAGTTTTACCCTGATTTTCTTGATTTACTCAACTTATACTCAAGGATTGCACTACCATGTACTGTAATTGACTCTTTCAGTGTGTCAAAATGTGATGATGATTATCATCCCTGTGTACCTATTTATATACTTGGCTCTGAAAGAGAAAGCACTTGGAAGCCTGAGTGTATCGGGTGATCATAATCTGCTCATTTGCCCAGGAAGCACTGAGTCACTATGATTTATTCTTTTTGACATTTGAGCGTTCTTGCTATTCGAGGTGTGGCATCTGCAGCATATGAACTTGAGTCTGAGATTGTTTCAAAAGGGAAAGGGAAACTGGATTCATTAAGAAGAAATAAATGCCAGTGTTCTATTTACATCAGTGTTTAACTTTTAAAAGTGGAGGGGCCGGCCCCGTGGCCGAGTGGTTAAGTTCGCGCACTCGGCTTTGGCAGCCCGGGGTTTCGCCAGTTTGGATCCTGAGCGCAACCATAGCACCACTCATCAGGCCACGTTGGGGCCGCATCCCACATGCCACAACTCGAAGGACCCACAACTAAAATGTACAACGACGTACTGGGGGGATTTGGGGAGAAAAAGCAGAAAAAAAAATTGGCAACAGTTGTTCACTCAGGTGCCAACTTTAAAAAAAAAAAAAGTGGGGATACTTGATTAGTCCAGTAGTCTGTAGAATTACATTATTTACAGTGCTTGATCCTATATATAAAATAGGAAATATATACTTGTTTTGTGTTGATGAAAAATGAGTTGTGCATTAAACAGTGTACGATATTAATTTGTTTTATTCTAAAAAGTATTAAGCAAATATGAGGCAATTTAAGTTTTTGTTTTCAATATTAGAGTTAGAATATTTTCTGGGATTTGTGTTTTATCATCTTTTTAGTTGGTGTAGTCATTAGGCATTTAATGTACCTGGAATGGTATATTAAAGTGCGTATTTTCTAGTTCACTGTGTATAAATAAGATCTGACTTGAACTCCATTTGAAAGTAATTCTAACAATTGCACTGGCTTTATTTGATCCCATACTTGCCCTTATCCCAAAGGATGAATAACAAGTTGGTCATTTCTCAGTGTTAAAGTTATCTGGGCCCCAAAAACCTAAGGTTCAGCCGTGGTACTTGGGCATGTTCCAAAGAACAAATAAGAAAATGATTTCAGGTGAACTCAGCTGTATTCTACAGAAGAGAAATTCTTATCAGATTGGCAGTTGCAATAGATATCCCACTGAACCCGAAATGACATGCAGAGGCAATGTTTTCTTCTGTAGTAGAGGAATTATTTCCATTTCCTCTAGTCATTTGTAGTGTTTCTGGAAGATGTTGAGGGTGAGGTGGGGTGGGAGGGTTTGTTTTTGATTTCTAAAAACACCTCTTGCTTTGTGAGGTAGGAAAATAATGTATTCTTTCTAGGTCCGATGCTCCTTGTTAATCTCCTTCCTTGGAAATAAAAGATGAGAACTTGGTTTTCCCTTCACTGAAATACATAAAAGGTGTTGTGTTTTGTGCAAACTGCTAAATGATGATTTTTAAATCTGTATTAGATGATTTTGTATAGCTAGCTACCATTTATGATTTTCAAATGGCTTACAGTGCAACATCGTTATCAGTTTTACTCAGGTCTACTTTATCAAGTACAGATTAAAATTCAAGAAGATATAAGCAAGTATGTATAAGTATATATCTCCAAATATGTATTAGTCTGGCAACTAATTGATGAAATTGAATAAATGCTGTTGAAACAAACTTGTTTGTGATCAGACTTTGTGAGAGAGTAATGTTATTGATACCTAAAAATTTTTTAAATTGTGTCAAAAACCGTAAAGTTTACTGTCTCAACCTTTTTTTTTTTTTTCTTTCGGTTTTGGTTTTTTGGTGTTTTTTTGGAGGAAGATTAGCCCTGAGCTAACATCTGCCACCAATCCTCCTCTTTTTGCTGAGGAAGACTGGCCCCGAGCTAACATCTGTGCCCATCTTCCTCTACTTTATATGTAGGACGCCTGCCACAACATGGCTTGGCAAGCCGTGCCGTGTCTGTACCCGGGATCCGAACCGGTGAATCCTGGGCTGCCAAAACAGAATGTGCGCACTTAACTGCTGCGCCACTGGGCCAGCCCCTATTACAATCTGTTTTAAACTGATAACAACTTAACTTCAGTTGCTTACAAATACTTTACTCCTTTATACCTCTGCCTCCTCCTGCTCTATGTTATTGGTGTCACAACTTACATCTTTATATATTGTATATCCATTAATGTAGATTTGTCATTATTTTTATGCTTTGTCTTTTAAATCTTATGAAATAATAAAAAGTCGAGTTATGAGGCAAAATTACAATAGTGCAGATTTTTATATTTGCCCACGTACTTATCTTTACCAGAAAACTTTACATTTTTATATGGCTTCCAGATACTGGTAGTATCCTTTTGTTTCCACTTTAAGGAGTCCCTTTAATATTTCTTTTTTTTGAGGAAGACTGGCCTGAGCTAGCATCCCTGCACATCTTCCTCTACTTTATGCATGGGACGCCTACCACAGCATGGCTTTTTTTGCCAAGCCGTGCCATGTCCGCACCTGGGATCTGAACTGGTGAACCCCGGGCCACCCAAGCGGAATGTGCGAACTTAACCCTTGTGCCATGGGACCGGCCCCCTTTAATATTTCTTATAGAGCAGGTCTTGTAATGAACTCCCTTAGCTTTTGTTTATCTGGAACTTTCTCCCTCATTTTTGAAGGACAAGTTTTTGTGTATAGAATTCTCATTAGACAGATTCTTTCTTTCAACAGTTTGATGGTAGTATGTCTCACTTGAGTTCATTGAGCTTCTTGTATTTGTGTGTCGCTGTCTTCCCTCAGATTTGGGACGTTTTCAGCCATTATTTTTTCAGCTTAGTTCTTTGCCCCCTTCTGCTTTCTGTTCTTCCATAATGCATATATTGTTCTTTTGATGGGGTCCCTTATGTTCCTTGGGCTCTGTTCAGTTTTCCTCATTCATCTTTCTGTTTTTCTTCGGAGATTTGATCATGTCCCAGGTCTTCTCTTTAAGGCACTGGTTCTTCTTCTGCCTGTGTGAGTCTCCTGTGCAGTCCCTCTAGTGAATTTTAAAAATTCAGTTACGTTTTGCCTCCAGAATTTGTTTGATTCTTCTTTTTACAATTTCTCTTTGTTGATTCTGTCATTTTGTTCATCTGTTGTTTTTCTCATTTCCTTTAGGTCTCTGTTAATGTTTTCCTTTCGTTTATTGAGGATATTCCTGACAATTAAAGAAAAGTCTTTATCACGTATCTTGAAAGTCCATGTTTCTTTAAGGTTGGTCTCTAGAGATTTGTTTCTTTGAATGGGCTATGTTTCCCTGTTATTAGTATGCCTTGTAAGCTTATGTTGATAATTGAGCACTTGAAAGAAGAGCCACACCTTCCAGTATTTGCGGACTGACTCCTTGCTGGGGAAGGCCATCAGTCATCAGTGCAGTATGAAGGCTTAAGGTCTTCTCAGGCATTTTCTGGGCATACATGTTCCCTGGGCCTGTGACTTCCACTGTGTACATGGCTGCTTTTAAATGTTGTTATTTCTGTAAGAGTCTTAACCCTGGTCTTAAAGTCTTAAATGTTCTATTGTAATCCTCTGCCTGTGATCTCTTGCCCTAGGTGCCTGCAGGTTTGAAGTCAACCTGCAGCTCTCGTGTAGCTCAGGAGATGCCGCTGCTTTGAGCGTACTCCAACCTGATATCCAAAGTATGCTCCTGTTTCCATCAGTGCTCTGAGTCAGGGGAGAAAGAAATCAATCCCTCAGGCAGGCTTCCCCCTGCCCTGTCACCCCCTGCCCTTGACAAACCAGAATGTTGCAAACAAATTCCACTCTTTTCCTTCTGTCTTGAGGGAGGAAGTTGGAATTTGGGTGCTTCCTCCAGAACATGCCATGCCAAGGAGTTGGGGCAAGGGCAGGCAAAAACACCCCTACATTTTCTCTCCTTTTGAATGTGGCTGTGTAGAGCTCAGGAAGACAGTTTTCACAAGATTAAAGATGCCTGGAAGCAGTATGAATGGGAAATTATTTTAGGTTCATGGTAAAACGTAATACCTGGGAAAATTTGGGAGATTGAAAACAAACAGTCCCGTAGGAATGGAAAGTGGTGTTTTGAGGAAAAATTTAAGGATAGGGAAACAAAGTAAATGTTTAATATTTTAATAGCAAGAGGTAAAGGAGGATCACTTTTAACGAGTGTTAATTTAGGTCAATATTCTCCAACTTTTTGATCAAGACCTCTTGTATTCTCTTAAATAAAAACGCTTTTGGGTTCTCAATATATTGTTGTTGTTGTTGTATCTGTTAATGTTTGGTATACTGGCGTACCTTGGAGATACTGCGGGTTTGGTTCCCGACCACCATAGTAAAACGAATATCACAATAAAGTGAGTCACAGGAACTTTTTGGTTTCCCAGTACATATGAAAGTTATGTTTACACTATAATGTAGTCTCTTAAGTGTGCAGTAGCATTGTATCTACAAAAACAATGTACATGTCTTAATTAAAAAATACGTTACTGTGTAGAAGTGCTGGCATCTGAGCCTTCAGTGACTGAGAATCTTTTTGCTGGTGGAATCTTAGTAAGAAAATGTAGTATCTGCAAAGCACGATAAAACAAGGTATGCCTGCATTAGAAATTAAAACTGAGGGTTTAAAAAATATTAATTCATTTTAAAATAAAAACAAACTTCATTTTTTGTAAACATTAATATGTTTTATGAAAAGGTATTTTCCAAAACAGAGTTTATAAGAAGAGTTGTATTGTTTACAGTTTTGCAAATCTCTTTAGTATCTGGCTTATTAATAAGAAGTTAGCTGGAATCTCTTATCTGCTTCTGCACTCAACCCGTTACAGTATGGTATTTCAGTTGGAGTATATGAAGAGAATACAGTCCTACACAGGTATGTAATTGGGAAGTGGAGGCACATTTTATTCAAGCCTTTTCGGAAACTTGTGGCTGTTCTTTGATAGTACACCAAATTCAAGAAGTTCTAGTTTCTTAAACGTTAGTTGCAGTGTGGAATCTGAATCCATATAAGTGAACTTTTGGTACTCTGTTGCATTAAAATCTGCTGGTCTGTCTGGCACTTGAATTAATTCTCTGTCATGTATGATTTTGTAACATCATGCATCGATCATTTGAAAAGTGCTGCTTCACTGAGTTGTGCAGATCTTCCACATACTTTGTATTTTACAATATAAAAAATCAATCTCATCACAAAAGTCTATATATTGGGAAGGTGCCAAGCTCATTGTGACAGATACCCATTTTCGAAAAGTCCAATTTTCATTTGAAAGCTTGAATTTATCATTGGTAACAAATACTTTCAATTTTCTTTGACGTGACAGGCTCACTTTGTTCATTTTCAGTAAAATGACTGCCATGTACCAGAGTCTGTATATGCATAGTTTGTTATTTATTCTTTCAAGTGAAATGGTGTTGTATGTGAAAAAGCACCTAGTTTAGCCTTTCACTCAAAGTCATTTAAATGCTTTTTCTCAATACAACCATCTTACCCCAGTGAGCTGCAAAAGTGCTTTATTTCTCTTCTCTCATTTGGTCATACAATACATTAAAAGGACATTTGCTAACGCTTCCTTACTATGTGATTCCCTATTTCTAATATTCTTCGTATGACCAAATTATAAAGATGAAGAGTAGTTTAGTGCTTACCAGAGTTAGGTGCGTGAGAGCTGGAGAGAGGAGGGAAGAAGGAAAGAAGGTGCCCGTGACTCTTACAGGGTTCTATGAGGGATCCTTGTGAAGAAGCTTTTCTATACTGTGACTGTAGTGCTTCTGATACAAATCTATACATGTGATAAAATTACCTAGAACTAAATACACACACAAATGTGTGTGCATATAAAACTGGTGAAATCTGAAAAATGTTGATGGATTATATCAATGTTATTTTTCTGATTTTGACATTGTATTATAGTTATGTAAGATGTTATCATTAGGGGAAACTGGATGAAGAGCATCTGGAATCTTTCCGTATTATTTTTTAAACTCCATGTGAATCTATAATTATCTTGGAATAAAAATTAATAACTTTTATTGTCACATAAATGACGTTCTAAGTACTGGCTCTTTTTCATTTTCTTTTTTGTATTTTAAGTGAGCGCTTGGTAAGAATGTGGGAGTGAAGAGTACAAAGGCTACCAGTATTAAGACACAAGAAGTTTGACAAACCACCTTGCTTTTCTATCGTTAGTGCAAGTGTCAAGACAAATAATAGCATTAATATTATGAAAATAGGGGCCAGCCCAGTGGCACAGCAGTTAAGTTCACATGTTCCGCTTCTTGGCAGCCCGAGGTTCGCTAGTTCGGATCCCGAGTGCGGACATGGCACCACTTGGCAAAAAGCCATGCTGTGGTAGGCGTCCCACATGTAAAGTAGAGGAAGATGGGCATGGATGTTAGCTCAGGGCCAGTCTTCCTCAGCAAAAAGAGGAGGATTGGCAGTAGTTAGCTCATGGCTAATCTTCCTAAAAACAAAATAAATATTATGAAAATATTTTACCTCGCAGACCCTCTAATAAGTTCTCAGGGATGCCCAGGACTCTGTGGTCCACATTAGAGAATTGGTGGCATAAAGCTTCAGTCTTTATTTAACTGAGGAAAACAAGGAATGTGCTTGAGACTGCCTGTCGAATTCAGTGATAGGCCTCTGTTTCTCTCTCCAGTGTTTGATATTGTACTCTTGTTTGTTGGATGTTATTGTACTTTTGTAAAAGTACAATTACAGATATTTGTAATGATATAAAAGGTAGACATGAGAAGAGTAAAACTTTGGAATTAGCAGCTTTCTACACCTGTGCTGTGCAGTATGGTAGCAACCAGCCATATCTGGTTATTTAAATTTAAATTCTAAGTGATTAAAATGTGTATAAAGAAAATTTAAATGGAATTAGTGGTTATAGAGTTTCAGTTTTGAAAGATGAAAAAGATCTTTTGTACAGTGTGCATATAGTTAACACTACTGTACATTTAAAAATGATTAAGATGGTAAATTTGTTTTCTACTACAATAAAAATTTTTTAACTTAATAAGCTTATTTAAATGTAATAAAAATCATTTTTTCAGTTGCATTAGTTACTTTTCAAGTATTTAATAGCTCCATGTGGCTAATGGCTACCATATTGGGCAGTGCAGATATAGAACATTTATAATCATTGTGGAAATTTCTGTTTACACTCATTGTGTAACACTCTGGAAGACAGTTCTCAAGAGCTTGAAAGTGCATGGAAGCATTGTGGATGCTGGCATGGTCAAATTGCTGGTCTAGACTTTAAGGTATTATCTTTGCTTCTCTGGTCATTTTTAATTGACAAACATTTATTTGTCTGGTAGAAGAGTTTCTCACTATGTATCCTATAATAGTTAGTAATAAGGATGAAGGAACACATATATGCATATGTATACACACATAAACTTATAAAGAAAAATTTTAAAACAAAATTAAGAACTTTTATAAATTATTAGTAATAGTCTACCTAAAAAAATTATTGGTAGAGCTGTAGGTAGTGTTTTCGTTCAAATTTTAAAGGCCTTCCCAGCTCTCAAATAGAAACAGATTTGTCTTGAGCACCTTTACGCCTTCGTATTTTACATGCCAAGACGTTTAATCAGTCTGGGATTTTTTTGCATACCGTAAGTAGAGGATATATATTCTCCTTTTCCCCTAAATGATTATCTAGTCATCCCAACACAATTTGTTAAGTAATTCTGGTAGTTTTGTAATGGTTTGAAATATTACTGGTATATTCTGTATATAACTGTGCTTATTTCAGTATTCTCTGTCAATACCGTTCATTAGGTATCATTAAATGTTTCTCTGTATCTTTTTTAAGGACTGCAAAGGATGATACTCGAAGGCTGAATAAATACTTCTTACATCCATATTTATCTCTTTATTGATTAAATTGTGAACTTCTCTAAGGTTAGAAAACCAGCAACCATGTATCCTTGGCCTCATTTATACACATAGCCCACAACATAGTGTCTTCTTTGTGTTAGATTTCTATAAATATCGTTGATCTAATTTTCATTGTGATTTATGAGATGACATTTCACCTGTGTTCCAGAAATATTTGGAACTTTGCAAACTGCAGACCTCTGACTGGATTTTCTGGTTTGCTTTGCTTTTTTCTGTCACATGAAGGGGAAGCTGAAGGACAGAGAACCTTCATTCATTATGTTTTTATTATAAAACTAATTTATTATAAATTTATTGCTATACAAGTAATCAATTCTTTTGATCCTTAAAAAAGGCAAAACAAGTAATACAGAAGCATATGAAATAAAACCTGCAAGTTGTGTCCTCTACTTACCCTTCCAATTCCCATTCCTCTGAAGTAGCTGCTGTTGAGTTTGCTATGTATCTTCCTAAGACATCTTATCTTTATCTGTTTGTGAGTATACTATATGCATATATCAGAAAAACTGCACAAGTAGGTCGCTTTTATACTTAATTCTATTATTTGCTTTTGCTTTAGTACTACAGATACCTTTCTATAACAGTGTATGTAGAGTTACCTCGTTCTTTTTACGATTACAAGATAGTCTCCCATTGATTTGTTATAGCATCCTTTCACCTCTGCTCTATAAATGAAAATTCAGAATGTTTCCTTTTTTTCTTTTTGCCATTATAAATATATGTGTAGGGTAAATTCCTTGAAATGGAATTGTGGAGTCAAAGGGATAAGCTTATTTAAAATTTGGTTAGTATTACCCAATAGCTCTTTGAAAGCAGTTGTGGCAACTTCATTTTTCAGTCAGATTTATATGTGTATGCACACACATGCACAATATTTAATTTAGTCTTTATGGCAGTATTTATTTAAAGTGAAGGAAGAGTCTTAAAACAGAAGAAATAGTATTTCATGTGAGTTATATGTGAGTTACTTAGAATAGTGCCTGAAACATAGTAAGAGGTATATAAGTGTTTTCCGTTATAATTATTTTTGTTGGCTGAAGTCCATTGTATTATATTGTGAAAATTGAAAATCCTTGTTAATTTCTTCACGTTATCTGTATTTTGAAAGTCATCACATCTGGACCTAAGATCCTGTGTTCCTGTGTTCTATCTTATAATGGAATTCACTCTCAGATTTCTATCTGTGATTGTCCAAGTTAGCGTTTTTAAAATAGTTATTAGGGACTTAAAAGTTATGTATGTAGCACTAGGTCTAGTTTGATTGGCTTGTCTTCACTGGCATTCTGTTAACAGTTTGTCAGTTAACGTTTTTCGCTGTGTTTTTTTGTTGCTGTTGTGTTCTTATCTCCTCACTTATTAAAAAGGGATCAGTGACTCAAGAGAGTTCATTGAAACATAAAAGTAATGATGAAAATGAGAATGAAAGTCTATGACTCTTGTAAATGTGAACAATGAACTGGATTGCAGTTTAAGTATAAAATATTCATGTATATGTCTTTGGAGAAGTAAATCTTTGTGATAACTTTGAAGGTATCTGAAAAGGGAAAATTCAAACAAAACTTATGACAATATCGAAATGATGCTGTAGTTATCTATCCCTAGTTCTCTCTGCATTTGATCTTATGAAATATGTTCATAGAATGTTCCCATTCAAGCTTTTGCAGTATTTTTCAACAAAGCATAGTAGTATAGTAAACAAGTCATTCCAGAATAACTTAATTGGTAAACTTGGTTAACCATGTCATTAATGCAGAGAAGAGATGAGAAGCATAGAGACATCTTTGACAGTTGCACTCCTTGGAGCAACAACAGGTACAAAGTCACATCATTCCTAAGAAATTTCTAAAACCAGCCCAAAGAATGGAAAAAGGCTCTGAGAGAAGGCTGAGTGAACCATTGGCAAAATGCCTTTATCAGTGCCCCTATTAAAATCCCATATTAGTAATGACATAGTGGCGTACATTGTGAAAAAGGAATCATTTCCATGTGTTGCTGTCGTCAACTATTATGCTTTGCATGTGGATGAAATTGCTTGTATACAGAGTATGAATCAGCTCTTGGCATACATACAATACAAGAAGAAGTAGTAGTTGATTATTTTTTGTCTGTTTAAAATAGTAATTCCAAGCTAAAGGAAAGTAAATTCTGTTTTGTTAATAATCATTTTAAGAGCGATGTAGAGTCTCAGTATTGACAGAGTACCGGCTGTATGTGTGGCCAGAAACCGTGTTATTACTGATTGAAAGAACTTGTGCAATGCTAATTCCCATACCACTTTTCAGTTAGTTGTGTGTTGCCTTACATGGCTCCAGTGTTGAAGATATTAGTGGAAATTTTGAATAAGGTCAAATATGACCATCATGCATATATTCAGCATGTTCTGTCAAAAATATGGGCTACTCTTCCTTTCTGTAGTACACTAACTATGAGAGGGCAAAGCTCCTTACCTGACTTTTGAAATGTAGAAAGAGATAGCATTTCTCTGTGCTTTTATAAGTGGGATACCTCAATGTTGTATTTAGTATCTTGACAGCCAGAAGCTTATGCTTCAACATACCACCAACTAAATATTGAGAATAGTGTCAAGATTTCCTAAGACCAAAGAGCGTGACTTTCTTAACACTTGATGACTTCCTTTAATTTGATAAAGAATGAAATTTTACAACTATATCCAGATGTTGTAGTGGAACTTGATGAAATATTTTCGAGTTTGAATGTAGCCAAAGTTGATAAGAAATCCATTCACCACTCTTTCTTAAGTTGAATTAGTCACTTACAACCATCCAGAGTTTGAGTGTGATACAAACACATAAACTTAGTGTCTGAAACAGTGCTCCGCATAATCTTTGATGAGAAAGCTCTAAGTAACTTTGGGGTCATAGTTGATCCAGTTATCACCTATTTGATAGGTGCAAGATACTTGCTCCCATGTTTTTCAGTTTATGGCCAGATTTAGTAGAACAAGAGTGAAAAAGGAAATTAGCTTGATGTGGAATGTTAATGTCAGTTATAGAGAGGGCTAAAAGTTTACTATGTTGAAAGATTGTAAAATATCTTCTCTTAATTTGAACCTCTTATTTTTTTAATTAATTTTGTTTTGTTGTCATTATTTGAAAGTTATGATGACTCTTTTCAGACATTTGTTTTAAATTGTCATCTCAGCTGAACTTGTGTTAAATGGGTAACAGATGCCAAAAGTTCCAGAAAGTTTTTTTTAAGCAAAGTTATAATACTTTCTAGATATATCATTTACTTAGTTACCTTGGGTAAGACACTTAAGTTTTCTGACCCTTGATTTCCTGACTGGTAAAATTGGCACTGTGGTAACTAAAGGGACAGTAAATGGCTTTACCTCATTTAATCTTAGCAACTGCCTTGTGAGGTAGGTGTGTTATTTCCTTTTTACATTCATGGGAAAGATAAATTACTTGCCCAAGTTAACGAACACAGTAAGTGGCAGTTGTTACGATTTGAATCCAAGTCTTGTGATTTTGTGTCCATTGCTCTTGCTAGCATTTCATTTTAAACATGTTACAAGTATTTTCTTTTCTCAAATCACTAGCACGTAGTATAATGGTCTGTAGCATTTAACATGGATTCATAATGGAAAGCTTATATTCTTATTTTCAGAAAATATATGATAAGCTAGTATATATTATATTACCTCTTATTCCAGACTTTTATATAAAGTTCTTGTTGGTTGTAGATTTTTTGGGGGCTGTGTAAAAAGATTAAGGTGTAGCCAGTGAAAGAGAACATCAATAATATAGCACCTGTTAACCAAGTGAACTGCTAATTTGGCTCTGGAATGTCTTCCTCAGCGGCAGCGCGCCAAAGCAGGCACAGGTTCTCTCAGCCAGGTTTGATTTTGTTAGTGGCGTGGGCTGTCCATTTCAGTAACAAATGAATTGACAGTGAGTGCTCTTTGTACTCATGGTGTTAAATAATCGCACCTAGATAATGGCTTGCAGATGTCTCATTATCAGGAGCTTAAGGCAACCTCTAAGAAAATCCTTCACTGATTCTGAATTGGTGGATAATGTGATAATAGATAAGTTTACAAAGCAGAGCTGTAAACCACATTAATAAACAGATTTAGAAACTTTTTTTTAACACTTTGGATTTGAGTTGCCATGCCATATTTATTCAAAATATGATATTGTTCTTGCCATTCTTTGACAGACCCCTTATCCCTCTGGACAGAATGCAGGTCCAACCACGTTGGTATACCCTCAAGCCCCTCAGACAATGAATTCACAACCTCAAACCCGTTCTCCGGTAAGTAAGCAGAAGCTTGTTCTAGATAATATTCTCCACCTAAGTTTGTGTTTATAGTAGCTTGGGTTCCTTTGGCTAATACTTTTACTTGATTTTGTAAATTTGTTCCAAGGACAATTTATTATTTTTGTTTAGCAGTGAGTTTTCAGACCTTTCGTATAGGAATAGTTTTAAATTATTAAGACAAAGAAGAAATGGAGCTTTTATCTTCTTTTACTTTTCTGTGGCATGACTTTTAAAAAAATTATGGCTGCATTCAAGTTCACTTCATTTCAGCTCTTAATTTGTTACTTCTGTTCAAAATTCAGAAGAATAAAGCACAATGATTTTAAAGTTAAATTTCATCAATTAGGTTCTCAAATTCCAGTGGTTTGGTAAGTAAGATTTCTAAACTGGTGTCACTAGATCAGTGTTAACCATTTGACAGTGTGAACATATACATGACATACACCAATGGTGTATTCATTTCTTCAGATGGTAAATGAATTGTTATACAAACGCAAATACTATCATCCTCTTTACTCATCCTTTACGTGGACTGCAATAAGTATTCTAAAGACTGAGAATTTATTTAAGGTTCATCCTTCTGTTTCACACAAGTGTACAGTGGCTTCAGCTGTCCATTCCTAGAATGTCGTTTTCTGCCCTGCATGATTAGTTTTTGCTAGAAGGTGCTTCTGTAACATCTCACATCCCTACTTGTACCTCAGCTCTCTGTTTTCCTCAGAATACAGGGATCTTCTTTTGATTGCCCACTCCTCCTTTTTTGTCTATGGACAGGAATGTTTCATTGAATTAACTACTGTTCATTTGGTTTTATGCATGAATTTAGAAATGTTGAAATGTATGAAAGAATTGCTCAAAGAACTAGGAGAGCATAGACTGCACCAAAACGTAATCTCTTTCTTACCCTCTTCCTATCTTCCTTTTCCCTATTGCCCTGTTCTGCAATACCTGTTCTTAGATCCTGGTTCCCCCCGGGGGTGGAGGAACCATTCTAAAGAGGTGGGACTTTGGTCCTAGTTGCCTGTTTGCTTGTCTCTTTTTTTGCTGAAATGGTCAACAAGATGTCTGTTGCAAGTTTTGTTCTGAGAGTGGTTTGGGGATGTGGACACTTGACTACTTGGAGTGGGCCTGAGATCTCACCAGATTAATTTAGATAGGCCCTGGTTCTAATTAAACATGGAACGTTATGGTAAGCTCTTATTGCAAAGATTTCTATGGCCCTCTTTACCCCACCCCCACCCCACCTCCGCCCACCTCCTTTATAATTATTTTAAAAAAAGAATTAAATTTTCGTGGTTAGAACTGGCGCAAAACCTGACTGAAGAGCTGCATCTCTAAACCAGTTTTTTTGACAGCCCAGCAGAACAGTGCCAATACATTGCACAGACAACTGGAAGAGGAGGAAGGTTTTGGAACAGACTCCCGTTTACAGGTCCTTGGCTGGAAGAGGCTGGATAAAATACTGCATTGTAAGCAATATGACAAACTGTACTTCTTGCAGGCAGTGGTGCCTCTGGCACTCATTTTTTTTGACCACATCCATTTATTGGCTGATGAACAGAAATGCATTGATTGCTTTCACCTAGCATGGCAGTTTCTGCCAGGCATAGTGGGGAAAAGAAAAACAAATTGGGTGGGTCTTCTCTTGAGAATTAGACAGGAGTAATTTGGGGTTTAGATTGTTCTTTATTTTAAACTTGAAGAGGGATATCCCTTTCAGATAAATTTGATTTTAAAAGATAAATTTCAAAGGCTTCTTTTTCCCTCTTTCCATTTTGTAATTAAATATCAAGGGGGAAATTCTCTGTAGTTTCAGCCATTTTTCTGTGGTCATAAACTCTTCAGATACTATCCTCTATGCAATTTTTGCCATCCGCTCTGCTAGTGACCATTACCACCCCCATTACTAAAAACCACACATATAACATTCCATTACATACCCCAAAACAAGTGCAAGACTAGCAAATCCCAGACTACTCTTGCTTGTTGTTTTGGGTCCAGTTTTCTTTATTTCATTTGTGTTGGTGCTGGGAGGGTGAAGTTGGGATATGAAATTTGGCAGGATTGCATTTTGTTTTTACATCCCAAGTTGCCATAGTCTAGTCTCATCCATCCCACAGCTGTCCCAACTGGTGAGGAGAGGTAAGCTGTTGCACTAAGGAAAAGACCCTTCCCGTGGCTCTGTAGAGCAGCTAAAGCTTACTCCATTCTATTTCTGCATTAATGGGCCATTGGCAATTGCACAGTTTAGGCTTTTCTGTTCTTCCCTGGACAGCTGCCTTTGCAATCCAACTGGCTTCAGGTGGCCCCCCTCCCTCGTTGAGGGTATCTTTGTGCCTATATTTCTATTTGATGCTTAGTATCTTAGTTAAATTCATGTTGTTGAAACTCTTGTTTAAAAGTAAGAAAATACTGATGAAGCTACCTATCCGTTCCATTTTCTGGTTGTACTGGAACTCTTTAAACAGTAGTTTATTTTTAAATGGCCTCCAAAATAGTGAAGCTATCGAATGCTTAAATGGGAGAGGGGGACAGTTTGGCTTTTGCAATAACCTGTAACCATTGGTTATCTTTGTAATTTGTGGTGCTAAGTGCCAAAGTTACAGCATTGTTATGTTGGCCATGCCTGGTTACCAGAAGAGTGAGTGGGTGGGTGGGTGGCGTTAACATTGGATCCAAGTTCACAGAAGGTTGCTTTCCTTAATATGTACAATCCTCACCATCTTAAAGACCCCTCTTAACAAAAAAAGGGAAAAAAAAAAGAAACAAAAGTTTCTATCTTTAATGAGCCAGCAGCGACTACAGTTTGTTCTGTTGCTTACAGTTACCCGTAGGACTAAGACTGTTGTCATTCCAAATGGAAAACTCAATAGCCAATGGTGACTAGTGCAAAATAGACTAGGGTACTTTCCTACTAACTTAAATTGTGTTTTTTAAAAAAATATATGTATAATGTTATAAGGTCCTCTTGCTCATAGAAAGTTCTCTTTTGACTGGAACATTCCAAATATATAAAGTTTCAACTTTTATTTTAGAGCCTTAGAAATGGAACCTTTCTGTGGAACAGTGATAAGACAGGTACTGCTGTACTCAGGTTAATTTTCCAATGTGGCCCCTCTCTCCCATTTTCTTCAAAAATGTCATGAAGAAACATCTCACTTCCACCCCCTACTTTCATACCACATGGGTGGTATTCCCTATTCTTGAAACTTGATGTCCATAGTAGAGGTATGATCTGTTATCTTTTCATAATTGGAAAACTGAGAATATAACACCTCAGTTTCTTCGAAGAGGAGATGTTCTGCAAGAAGTGTAGCTGCCGTTACCATCATTCTGAAAGACTGTTTGACACTGGTTAACAAATGCAGTGGCTGACCTCATGCACTCTAATCACATAGGTCATTGAGAGCTCTTTAAGTTATGCTGAATAACTTCAAAATATGTTAAGGCACTTTTCATTACTTGAACAGTAGGTGACATTTTAGCTTCTAGGGTGAATTCTTGATGGAACTGTCTTCAGTCATCTGCTACATTGTGGTGTGCCTCCTCTGCAAGTTTTTGAAAAATTTTTATATGAAATAATGGCTGTTGGGGAAATAATTCCAAATCTCTTGAAAATACTATTGCAGGTAATTTAAATTCTGAGGACAAGGCATTGTTTCTTAGTTAATCTTCAGTCTAACTCACCTGTAGTGACGAGCTGATGGAAGGCTCTATAGGAAAGAAAACAACTGAAGATAAATATTTTCACTCCTTAAATGTATTAAATAAAAGCCCAGAATGGTTTGCATTCAAAACTACTTTCTAAATATTTTCTTTTCACTGTTAAAGAGGGTGGTTAACATTTCGATGGTTAATGTACCAATAGCCAGTACGTGATACTACGTGCCCACATATTTTTCTTTGTCTAATGAAATCACATTGGAAGCCCTATTTTGCTCTGATGAAGAGTTATTTGATTTTATAGGTTTAGTATGTAAAATTTTATGAGTGAAAAAGCTTTTTCTTCCATTCTGAGTTAGGGAAATTAAGAGTTGGAATATGTATTATCCACTTTCAAGTACTCTGTGATTCAGCTGAGGAATTATGGTGTTTTTTTTGCTTTTATTCTCAGTATCAGATAGCAGTAGGTACATATGTACAGTATTGTACTGTTGTGTATAAAGAGTAATTGAGAAATTTGACTTAACTCTTTTTTTCTTGAGCTTATAACAGTAACACTTTGATTAATAATGTTAGAGAGTGATGTTCTTTACCAGCTGTTTGCTTTGATATGTCTGTTATTAAACTTGACTAGTTAATTGCATTTAAACATATATAATTATATATTTAAGTATGTTATTTTTATATATGTATAAACATATACGTATATGATTCTTTAACTGTAAGAAATAAAGGAAGATACTGAAACTTCCATTTCATGTGTGAGATACCCCATTTAACTTAAGTAAATTTGAAATCAGTCCTGTTACATTCTTTATTTCCTCTTGGATATTATAATTATCTCTTGGCCGTTTCTTGTAATGTAAAAGCATTTATCATTCTCTCCAGCTCTATCAGTTGCATAAGCATACTTTTCATGTTTGTCTTAAATATAACCACTTAGCGTTTCAAATTTTCTTTTGCTTTATTTTAGAGTTTTTAAAAAAGAAAAATTCTGCCAGAGAAGCACCCTTATGTGCCTAACAGCTTAGCTGTTTCTCTCCTAGCTGATAAAGGGCAAACTATTCCTGGTAGTGGTGTTAACCTGTTGAATCTTAGTACCTGTCTGTCACTGTCCTGCAGCAAAGCTTTGACTGTTTGTGTTTTTTTTTTTCTTGTGGGTTTTTTTCTTTTGGCATATTGTGTGACATTTTGGTTTTTGTTGTGGTGTTTCTGACTCTTTGTGCCTTTCCTTTTGTGTTTGTTTTCCCTCCTTTTCTCAGTTTGCAGCGGGGCCTCGACCTGCCCATCATCAGGTACTGTACTCTTGCCCCTTCACTATCACCCTTAACTAATAGGTGGGGGCCGTAGTAGCTGCTGACTCTTAGAATGCTGCCAGTCCCTAGAACCACTCCAACTGCTCAGTCTGAAGTAATTCAGTTCTTTTGGTCCTACTCTGATTTCACAGCATTTTGTTATTAACAAAGCCATTTGCTTTTCTTTACGGCACAACTTAAAAGTAGGTCTTCTTCCTTCCCCAAAAGTAATTGCTCTGAGTTAAGAGAACCTTGGAAAATGTTAAATATGTTAAACTCTCTCAGGTTTTGTAGATATCTGTATTAAGTTTAAATTTAACAGAATGGAACAGGCAACATTCTAAGGGTTTTCTGTTAACATTCCAATGTAAGTTGTATTGATATATCAAATAGCATTAGTATTTCTAAAACCGCTTAATCTCAGTTACTAACTTAGACCTAATAACAAATTGATTAACAATAATATACATTCATTTGCTGCATACAATTATCTTTATTCTTAGGATATATAGGAAAAGATTCCTTATTTAATTTTAATATTTTTATCCTATTGTTTTTTTTTTTAAATGAAATGTTATATAAGTTACAATTGTAAAGCTGTATATCCTGACACCAGTTTATTTAGCACAAATATACTGGAGGAGGTGGTTTGAGATAAAGAAGATGACTTGCAGGGTTTTTTCCCTCAAAGAGGTTTTTATGGAGTGTTCTGAAACATTTCCTCCTGCTGTGGTAGAAAGAGTCTAGGCTTTACAGTCTGACGGATCTGGGTTCATATTACCAGCTCTACTGTGTAGCCAGCTGAGTTAAGCAGATCTTTTTCTGAGCCTCAGTTTCCTTGTAAGTAATATGTGGATAAATACCCTCTACATTAGAGAATAATGTACTTAAGTCATCTGACGGAAAATAAGCAGTCAATAAGTGGTAGCTGTTTTTTTTTTTTTAAAGATTGGCACCTGAGCTAACAACTGTTGCCAATCTTCTTTTTCTTTTTTCTGCTTTTTCTCCCCAAGTCCCCCCAGTACATAGTTGTGTATTTTAGTTGTGGGTCCTTCTAGTTGTGGCATGTGGAACTCCGCCTCAGGGTGGCCTTACGAGCAGTGCCATGTTGGTGCCCAGGATCTGAACCAGCGAAACCCTGGGCCGCCGAAGCGGAGCATGAACTTAACCACTCGGCACGGGGCCAGGCCCTCTATTTTTAATATTGTATGCAGCATAGTATGGTTTGATAAAATGGGAGCAATGTTAGCAGTATTTACCTGTGGTATCATATTTAGAGTTCTTAGTACTGAGTAAATGGGTGTTGTTTAATTGAGGGCTATCATGGCTTAATAGTGGTTTAATCCAAGGCTCTATTTCTCAAAGTGTAGTCTTTCCAACGTAGACGATGTGACAGCCACGCAGCTTCTGTGCTGTTAAAAGTGCTTTGCAGAAGAACTCAGATGGTTATATGAAGTGGATGGCAATTCTTTAGATTTGATAAAGAAAGAAACTCAGGGAAATTTTTCACTATCAAGAAGTAGTATCATGAAGTACTTTAGGAGCTTGGACTTCTGTCAGCTAAAAGTAGGTTTGGCTCCTCCTTATTAACTGAGTGTTCTTGGGTAAGTTATTTACTGCTCTCATCCTCAGTTTTCTCATTTGTAAAATGGAGACAGTGTTAATACCCATCTCAGGACTGATGTGAACAGTAAATGAGATAATGCAAATAAAATGATGAGCACAGTGTTTGACGTATACTAAAAATCTAGGAGATAAGATACTAATAATTCAAAAACAAAAAGATAACTCCTTAGGTAAAAAGATTGATTATAACTTTTTAAAAAAAATTAATCAACGGCCCTAGAGGGAAGGCTTAAATTTTAGCCACGTACTCCTGACAGAGA
The DNA here is from genome assembly GCF_041296265.1 of Equus caballus. Classification (NCBI taxonomy): domain Eukaryota; kingdom Metazoa; phylum Chordata; class Mammalia; order Perissodactyla; family Equidae; genus Equus; species Equus caballus. The sequence continues at coordinate 33,344,112 of NC_091685.1, forward strand.
AACCTGGGAGATTTCTGCTGAAGAAACAGAGTAAAAGAAACTATTGATTCAGAAAAGAGATTTCTGAGATTCTTGATAGCAGTGGTCCTCAAATAGGGACTTGATATTTAGGCATTTATAGTCAGCTTTGGGAAAATCTGTTTTCTAAATTTTCTTCTGAGCCTAAAGGCTTGGTTGCATTTCATCTTTCCTTAATTCCAACAACCAAGGAAATCTTTAAGGAATCTTTATGAGAAAAGGTTCATTTCAGTCCTGCCCATTTTTCCTGTGTAATGATTTGACTCATTCGTAGGATTGGTCCTTCATTTAGCTGTAGGATGATGCTTGTGAGATTACAGTATGTTTCAACCATTAAAAAAAGAGAACTATGTATGTATATATATTTATTATTTATTCATAGCAGGAAAAATAATTACCTTCTGGCACTAGTTCTTGAAGATGGGTTCTTGAGATATGGCATTGTTTTGGATACGAAAACTTCAGTATCTGTCTGCTTTTTACTTGGGCATTCTTCCTTTCTAAAACCAGTTAGAATTTCTTCATTATACCACAGAGAATTGAGTAAGTAAGGAAATATATAACCTTGACTCAGGCAGCAGCAGTAGTTACCTGGAGTAGTAGAGGAGCGGAGGAGCATGGGGTTCAGGTGGCCCTGCTGAGCAGAAGGTACCTGACCAGTGCTGTCATGTAGTGTAGGGTAAATTGTTGGGAAGAGTTTGCTATTGTGTATCCATGGATGTAGGGGCCAGTTTGGTTTGTTGCACTATGGAATTGGTTGACGTTTTTGGTGAGATAACCAGTTTAGGAAAAACTGTCTTATAAATTGCAATGTATTTAGTAACCTTTGGGCTCTGAATGCCAGTAGAATTACCCCAGAGACAATTAAAGAACAAAACAAAGCAAAAAATACCTTCATCCATTTCCAAATACCCTCTCTAGAGGTGATAGGTTTTCCCGTTTGAGGATCGCTGACTGAAGTTTGTATTTAATAGGATCTCCTCCTCAGATCTAAAGTCAGGTGGAGACCTAAGCCTGACAGATTCACAGAGAAGGAGATGCTCATAATAGAAAACACAACAGAGACTTGTGTAATGAAAGCAATACAGTGAAAAACAAATGTCGAGTGGTATATAGGGAATACCTTTTTAAAGGAAAAACATCCATATCCAGGGATATTTTTGGTTTGTTGTGCTTAAGATTTAAGTTGAATTGAAAATAAAAGTGATTTTTTCATGTATGGCTGTTTGCTTTGGCTGGAAAGAATAAAATATTAACTGTTTAGGTAAGCTATTTGGAGGTAATTCCTTGTGAAAAGAAAATACCATCATCCAGTTTGGTAGTCTAGAACCCTTTTTTTTTCTTCTTTGTAAAAATCTGAATTGAAACAAATAGAAAGATTTTGGATAGTAAAATTTGAAGTTTAATAGAACCAAGAAACTGCTATATGATGTGTTTCTTAGAACTGCTTTTGGATCTTTATGTGTGGCCAGTTAGGGGTGTTTTTGAGTCCCTTGGGTCAGGAATACCATGCTCCAATTAGGATTACGTCAGCCACGTTTTCTTCCTGGTACCGTCAGCTTTTGGCTTTTGCTGTAGATAAATAAGGATATTCTATTCTTTTTGCATTTTATAACCTAAAGACAACTTTAGATTAGAATAAGAGTTTTCTTCAAAGGTAAAAAGAAGTCATAAGTAATTTTATATGCAAAACACCGTTGGCTTTAGAAATATGTCAACTGTTTTTACTCTGATGTCTGAAAATCGCAAGGTAATTAGAAACTGAAAGAACAGAACATACACTCAGAATTAAAACAGGTCACTTGGTATAATGTAGTTTCTGGCTTGTATTATGAATTTCATGTCTTTGGTCGTTGAAATTTGTGTAGTTGTAGTTTAAAGTTACTTATGTTCCTGTATTTATTTTGCTTTTGGGTTTCACAAGAGAGATCAAGTGTTGGTTATATACTATGGCTGAGTAATCTTTGCCTGAGAAAGACCAGGGAATTGGTATTGAAAAGTGTTCATAAAACTAAAAGATTTTGCAGTGTGTTGATATATGATTTTAGCTTACATATGCTGAATAATATGCCATATTCAAAGCGATTGGATTTAGTGTAAACAAATAATAAGCTTCATAAACCTTAACAGTATTTGGCATCAAGGAATATGTTACCTGGTAACAAGCATTGAAACTGTACATGTTTTTCTGTTGTAGTTTGGTTCTTTTTGCAAAAAGATTAAAAAGAAAAAAAAGAAACAAGTAGCTTATGTTGATTTTTTTTTTTTTCATTATTATCACTGAGGGTTTTTGTACTCAAAGTTGTGCTGTTACCTTTGAAATCCTAGTTCCTGGTAGAGAAATATTTGTATTGCTCTAGGCAGTTTCTTAGATTTGGAAAATAAGATAAATGAGTGCTTAGAGCTTACCTCTGGGGCCAGACCTGGCATGTCAGAGTTTAATGGATATTAATAGGGAATGAGATCAAGCATCTATGCAGTCTTGTAACCAGAACTCTTGGATTTTTCAGGGCTTGATATAAGTCAGTGATGGGCAGTTATCTGGTGCCTTTTTCACAAGGAGTTGTAGGGTTGCAGCAGAGACAGTGAAGAAAATATAGGTTGAGAGTTAGCATCACTGGGATTCAGTCTTAGCTGTCCTACAAATTGACCTTGGGTCTGTTTTCTTACCTGTGAAATGGATAAAATATGTTCATAAATGATATAATATTGAAGTATTGTAATAATAGCACCTATGTCCTAAGGGTGTTGTGAAGATTAAAGTACCTGCCTGGCACAGTGCCTGGCACATAATGAGTCCTTGTCAGTTTCTTTTAGCGGAAAGACAGCCTGCCTTTCCCCTTTTCCCAGGCTATTTTTATCTCTGAATGAAGTGTTCTATAAGCATGTTAATTTCCCAACTCTGCATTATGATCTGACAGAACACTTTCTTGTTCCTGGCAGAATCCTTAAGGATTTCTTTCCTACATCTGACATAATCCTCTAGGGCAGCGCTGTCTAATAGAACTTTCTCTGGTGATGAAAATATTCTGTATCTGGGCTGTTCACTATAGTAGCCACTCACTAGCCACAAGTAGCTGTTGAGCACTTGAAATGTGCAATGCAGCTGAAGAACTGAGTTTTTCATTAAATTTTAATTTAAGTAACCAAATATGGCTAGTGGCTACCATATTGGACAGCTCAGCTCTAGGCCTTACATCTCCTAATTCCTGTGAAACCTAAATTATGTGATATTGGCCATGTGCAGGAAAATACAGAATTTAGAATGTGCTAACCTTCATTATAAATTGTTGTAAGTCAGCAGAATATCTGATGGATGCTTGAGTGATATCCCATTATGTGGACTCTTTACTGCTTGTCCCTTGGTAATTTGTCAGAAAATCATAGCACTATCATTTTTCTCAAGAGTACTTTAGAATTTTTAAAGATGTTAACCTGAAGAATTCTTAATTGCAAATCTTACTGGTTATGCCTCCTGTAGATTGAACTATATTCTGCAAAAAGCTAGGGCTTTCAGAAGCATGTTTTCGATATGGTTTTTATTCCTTTGCAAATTAATTAAGTACTTAGTGGATTTTTTCCATATGGGAAGAACTAATGTGATTGAATAGGATTTTTCTAGTTCCTGAAAATGAATAGGTGTTTTTCAAAGAATTTCTGATTGTTATATAGTTTTTTAGAGATATCTTTGTCTTTTGATGATTTTAGAGCGCAGTCTTGAGAAATGACTTAGTATAATTACCAGCATCTTTGAAAAACATTTATTACTAATGTTATTGGCCAGGAAACTTTGGGTAATGGTATAATTACTACATCTTTAGAAGAATTTTGCAAGAAGTGACGTTTTCCTTCTAGCTTCTAGAGTGTTTCTGTGAAAGTCAGCAATCGTGAGTACCCGAAATTCAGCCTCTGTTTTAAATGTATCCTAGCCCTTTGGAGTTGCCGAAAGTACCACTTCAAATGAAGGCTGTCACCTTCCTCTGCCGTTCTCCTGGCATACTAGTGGACCATTGAAAGATAAAAGACTTAAAACAGATTGAAACCAAGCTTGGCGATGATACTTAGGTTGTGCATGGTTCCTCTCTTCTCTGCCTAGTCTTTTTCAGCATTTTTATTAGTGACTTGGATTAATGACCATGCTTGTCAAACTTGCTGATGGTCCTGTAGTTTTGATATTGCATGATATATTCAGAATCCAAAAAAATCTGTACAGTCTGAAGTGATGGGTTGAAATTAGCCAGATATATTTTCAAAGGAACAAAATACAAGAGTCCCTGTAAGAACTTCAAAACACAACTATAAGAGTACACACAGGAGTGAAGAACTTACTTATTACTAGGTTATGTATAAAAAAGATTTAAGGGTTTTAAATGATTGTAACTGAGTGCCAATCAGTAGTAAAATGTGGTTAACAAAAGAGCCCCTGTGATTCTTCATTTCATTAATGGAAACAGAGTTGGCTTGAGAGATATATCGTTCTTTCATTCATCAGCAGATATTTATTGGGTGAGGACCAGGTACATTCTGGGCAGACCCCACTTGGATATTTGTGTTTGGTTCTCTATTTATGAGACTTTGAACATTGGGAGCAGACAGAGAGATAAAAGTAACCTGGGCGGGGAGTCCAAAATCTTGATTGGAGGGACAAGGGATAGAGGGTGGTGAGTGGCTTGGAACAAAAAATAGTGGTGTGAAAGTTGGCAGCGATGGCAGTTTGAGATAACTTAGAGGTTTGTCACTTATGGAGAAGAAAGATTTGACTTCGATGTGATTTTAAAGATAGGCGTTGGACCAGAGAGTAGATGATGTAGAGAGAAAAAATTGGAACCAGTAGAAGGAAAGACTTTTGCAGTGTCAGAACTCCATTGAACAATGAAATGGAACTGTGTCCTGAGGTGCTAAAGTTTCGTAACCCCAAGGTCGTGTCTTATAAGAGATTCAAACTTTAGGTATGTGGTTAGACTAAATTGTCTGTACTGTCCTTGCATCCAGCGGGATTTGAGTCTTTGTCACTAAGTGGAGAGGAAAAAGGGCTTTAGAAGCATTGCAAGCAGTTTTGGAAAACCCATTCACACATTTAAAAAAATAATCTGTGGTTTGCTGCATGCCCACCCCATGGAATCTTAATTTCCTGATACCTTTTCTAGTCCTGTAGATACTATTAGAATCTCTCGTGTGTGTGTGTGTCAGAGAGAGAGACAGAGAGACAGAGAGAGAGCGAGTGAGTCTGCTTTTTAAGTGGAAAAACAAAAGCTCCAGATAGCCTGTCCTTATAAAAATCTCAGTGCAATAAAGTTGAGTAAAAGTCAGTCTGTTAAATGTTCTCAAGGATATAAAAGCATATGAACAAGTTTCAGTTACTTTAAGGGAGATAAAGAGTCTTATAGATAGAAGAAATTTGTTTTCCTGAATGGTAAATATGAATTCTGTGAAGTAACTGATGGAGCATTTTTCTTACTAGGATGTGCCACTCATTAGTGTAGTTGGATAAAGGTCCTGCCACATCCCTTCAGCCTTTGAAAAGATTTCTTCTGACTGAAAACACTTGTTTGAAAATATGAGGGGTGTTCCATTTCATGAGAGGTAGTGTGTGTAACAGTTAAAAATACAGACCTAGAACCTGATTGTTTTTAAATTATAGTTGGGAGACCTTCAGCCAGTTAGTTAATCTTCATGTCCCTCAATTTCCCCCTATATCTAAAAGAGGTGTTGATGATAGTATCTGCCTTAGATGTTTGTTGTGAGGATAAGTTAATATATATGTATAGTTCAGAATGGTACCTGGTAGCTAGTAAGTGCTATATAAATCTTCACTGTTGTTATTTAATGTGCCTGTGAATTTATTTTTCTACTTAGCTTCAAAGCTGAAATCTTAGTTTATAAAAAATTATTGTATGTCCACAAAACCAGAAATTTAGTGTTACTGACTGAGCTGTATGTTAATATTAGGACTATCATTAGAAACACTTGTTTGTTTCTCTTTCAAAACCACTGAAAAAAACAGTCTTATACTATTCAGAAGCCTCCTTGAATAAGATGTAACCTCAGTTATTCTAGATAGGCTGGTTAAAAATCCCAGCAGAGCAGTTGGAAAATAGTGGTAAGAAAAGTACTCACATATAGCAAACTGTTAAAATTGTGGAAAAACTTTGCCCATATCTGTTTTTCTTGCTCTGCTTAAATTAATGGATTAGTTTCCCCTGTTCTCCCCCCCCGCCCATAACAGCATGTCTCTTTCAGGCGATAAATACTTTGACAAATTTGATGGTAATATAACCACATACAGCGAATCATCACCTGTATCTATTTGATACTCTCTTTGTCTTGGCTGCCCTCTAGAGTTGGTGGAAAAGGGTCTTAGAGGATTAATCTTTTTATCTGCTGTGTCTGACATCTAGTAATACTCAGTAAGTTGAGCAGATGAATATCTCTCTTTTCCTTGAGGCCTATAACAGTTTTGTGGCTCCCAGTATATTAAACAAGTTATAAAAATGCTTAAATTCATGCCTGAAATATGTTTACAACTCACATACATTCATAAATAATAGGTTCTATCGCCTATGTAATTAAGAAAAGTGAAGTCTACTATGGAAAGTTTACTAGTTTAGTATTCCTGGTTGCAGCCGACAGAAATTCTTGTGTCTGTCACCAAAACTGTGTCAGTGCAGATAACTAGAAGACTGTTGCTGTCATTGTGGCCCAGCCCAGGTTCCTGTGTTATCAACTTCGCCTCTTGTGCTTTCTTGTCATCTCCATCAACTACTCTCTGTGGCCTCCCCCATCTGGTTCTCTCATTTACTACATTCTCCCACTATACCTTACTGTCTATTGCTTTTCTCTCCTTAACTTCTTCAGGGCTTTCTTTGCCCTGGGGTATGAAGGCTGAATGGGATGAGCCTTGGGCACTGGATCCTGATTCTTCTAGTTCAGCACAAGGTGAAAAGTTACTTCTACCACCTGTGGGTAGCTTCATGCTTAAGAGTAGGACAGGATAAGACCAGAGTGGGCCCAAAGATCAAACTCAACCTTACCTTTATTTGGACCAAGAGCAACACTCATGTCTGGAATTGTGAGGCAACTCAGGAGATTCTGGAGCTAGATGACATTTTTAGACTATTATTATATTTCCCCATTTTAAAGCTGTAAGTGGTCTCATATGCTTGGTTAGTTGAAAAGAGCAAGTTTCTGTCATGAAGAGTCTGTTATATATTGAAAAGTTTAGTTATTTTTTAGGACTTTTGCAAACTTTAAAATAACAAAGGGCACTTTTATTATTGTCTTACCTCCATTCAAGAGGGAGAGTGGATCGTGGAGAAGCTACATAACTAATGCCAAATCACATAATAGGCGTCCATGAAAGCCGAGAATAGGAATCAGTAGTCCCAAGTGTACGTGTGCCATTAAGCAGACATTTCCTGTCATGCTGTTAGAACTTGTGGCTACTATTAGAATATTTTTGCCACTGAATTAATTTTTTTAGTTATATGTGATGTGATTCTTCAATTCCATGTGTCCTTGAATTCTCAAGTGGAGAATTGTCATTCTGATTTTCTAATCTTCCTTCTTCTCCTATTGTTACTAAATAGAAAGATGTTTATGTTGAGCTGCATGCTATGTCCTGCCCCTTCCTACTGATCTATAAGCTTTTCCATTGGCTTTCTTTCTGTTTCCTGCTGCTTTCTTGCTTCATAATTGAAGGGAGGATTCAGACCCATCCAGGTAACAAACTATTAGTTCTGCATGGCCTCTTTATTACTCTATCCTTTTATTATTATTACAGTGAGATTAATTGTTTGCTGATGAATACATGCATTCACATGAAAATTTACCATTGGTGTATTGTTTCAAGGCTAAAGCCTACAGTGAGAAGCCTAAACAATCAGAGGTACTCATTGCCGTTTGAGAGATTTGAGCTCTGCTCTTTCCAGACCGTTCTTAAGCCTGTCTAGAGTCTCCAGTTTCATTGCAAACTATTTGAGAAAGCAAAATTGGGTTTGACTTAGTCTGAGGTTGCCACTTTTTTGAAAAGGAAGACTTTTCCCATAATGTGACAGTTGACATGTGACAGCCCTACAGATAGTTTTAATTTAACTTGACCCTGATATACTGAGATGAAAATTATGTCTAGAGAGAGTTCCTGTTCTTCTACATATTTTATAAATGACTTGAATGGTAGTTTTTTAGGGGATTACTTTTAATAAGTTGATAAGCCACCTATTCTTTATGAATCAGTGCTTTCATATAATAGAACAACTTTTAGGGAGACATCAGCTACCCCCTTTGTTGTATTTTATCACACATTTTCAAGTTAATAATTATGGTACAGAAGTTTTAGTTTAAATTTGCTGACTTCATTTTAAAAGTGAGACTGCCCTACTATTTTCACATGTGACGCAACATTGATGAAAACTTGACCCAGTGTGCCTAGTGTGGAGTATTTTTTCTGAACCCAGCCATAGGCAGTTTAGTCTTTTTTCATGTATATTGTATTTCTAATTCAAGTTGATAAGATTTTTATTAGTGGAAAAAAGAGGAAAGCTCAAGATAGCAAAATTTATATACTCTTTGTAAAAAAAAATTTTATGTATGTATATTTTTTTCTCCTCTCCCCAGTTTTTCCAGAGGCCTCAGATACAGCCTCCTAGAGCTACCATCCCGAACAGCAGTCCTTCCATCCGTCCTGGTGCACAGACACCCACTGCAGTGTATCAGGCCAATCAGCACATCATGATGGTTAACCATCTGCCCATGCCATACCCAGTGCCCCAGGGTCCTCAGTACTGCATACCACAGGTAAAGTATCTCTCAGGCCCATGTGGTCCAGCAATAGGGTGAGGATTAACCTAGATTCTCAGTCTCAGAGGGAGCAGGAAGGGTGGTTGATGACATTGGATTTTAGTGATGTGTGAACTTTTTTGTTGGTTATAAGTCTAGTTAGCCATTTTGTCATTTTCCATAATACTGAAAGGAGATATTTCTCTATGTCTTTGCTTAAAATTTTCTAAGATGATAGAGAAATTGTTTTTATCGTCTAGCTTTCTTCCCATCCGTTCCCTGCAACTACCTGCCCTAAAATAGACTCAGTAATTATGCTGTTCTTGTGATATCATTCAGTGTTGTTGAAAGCTGCCAGCCTGAAATAAGTTTACAGTGAGCTGATGTCTGCCTGTGCACTGATTTGCTGTTGGCTTATCTAAGTCACTCCTTTCTTTTCATCCTCATTGCATCTTGATGGCAAGCAAGCATTTTCAGTGTGTTTAATCGAGTGTCTTCACGTCATTTAAATGATTCTCTTATACACACCTTTTTTTCCCATAGTGAGCTACCTTCATATTATTTATAAATGCCTATCATTTCTCTCTTCTAGTACCGTCATAGTGGCCCTCCTTATGTTGGACCCCCACAACAGTATCCGGTTCAACCACCGGGGCCAGGTCCTTTTTACCCTGGACCAGGACCTGGGGATTTCCCCAATGCTTATGGTAAGTATGAAAAATTGAGCTATTTCTCCTAGTTTGTTGTGTTTATTCCATTTTGTTTGTTTGGCAGATCAATTTAGGCAAAGAGATTTGGTGGTGTGTAAAGGATTTTTAAATAAAATGTTGCAAATAGTTCTGACATGAAAGCTACTTTTTAAGAGAGTGGCTTACAGGGAAAGAGTATTATAGAGAGACATTTAGTTATTGACACCTTCTGAAGGAGCTGGTAATTATCTTGCAAAGAGCCCATGTCTCAAGGTGCTGATACCTGCTACTAACTCATCATTACTTAGATGTTTACTGGGTTTTTGCTGGTGGCATAAGTATACCTTATTTCCCTTCTGTGATTTCTTTTTCTCTAAGCATTTACCAAAACATTTGTTATGTTTTCCCACCAGAATCTAATATTGGTGAAGGCAGGGACTTTTATTTCTTTTGCTCACTGCTAGGACAAAGGTAGGCAGGCACTGGGAGAATATACATCTGATGAGTGAATGTAATTCAGGATACCCATGATTACTTTTCTGCAAAATTGTGATAAGATCTATGTCTTGGGAGGTTTTGAGGATGAGTTAAATGAAAATGCCTTGAAAAATTACTAGTCTTTTTAACATAGAGAAACAAGCACCATGCTTATACTTGGTATGTGAACCAATACTAAACTAAGGAGTAATACAAATTATTCACTTTATTCAATAAATTTCTACCACATACTACACTTGTTTTGTTCCATAGAAAGTGAATTATAAAGGATGCAATCAGCAGATACTAGAAAAATTAAGCTTTAAGATTCAGTAAACATTGATCTTTTCCATTACCAGCAAGGACATATTAAAATTTTAGCTTGTTCTTTTAAGATGGTAATCTATTAAATCTATGTATCCACTAACCAGTTTCCTAATATTGGGATTTAGTAGCTTGATTAAGAACCTTTACAGAAGAATTTATTGGTATTAGAGTAGCCCAAGAAAGTTTCTGTTAGGTTTAGAGGTGAAACAGACAAAGCAAGCGTTACCTGGCTTTCCTTCTGTTAGAAAAGGGAAAGCCTCTCTATTACCTTGGTAAGTCTTGCTTATGAAACTGCTTCAAATATATGTGTTTATTTAATGTCGCTTTATTAAGTTATATTTTTACTAAGAAATATTTGATATTTTCAGATCTGTGTGTGTTACATATATGTGAGTTTCAAAGTAAAGTAATAGGTGCACATTAACCAGCTTTGGTGTAGAATATTGCCAGTACTGTTGAAGTGTTCCTTGTGTACCCCTTGAGAACTTAGCCTGAAGTCACAGATTTTACACAATTCTAGTACCTTTGTGTTGGGTCTTATTCTGAAAGCTTAAATCCACTTAAAGTTATTTTTAAGTGTCATATTGACTTGCTATTATCTAGAATTTATTGAATAGAAAAACTGTAAGATGAGATTCTGTCAGTGTAAACATGCTAAAATTAACAGTATTTCTCTTTCAATCCAATGTTGCAAAGGGAATGCGATTATATTTTCTAATTTACAAAATCATTTTGAAAGGTATCTCACTGAATTCTAGTCTACTTTTTATTTATAGTTTACATAAATGACTTTTTGACTCAGAAAATGTCATCATTAAAGCTCATGTTATCAGTCTGCCAGCCCTCTTCATAGCTCTTAGTGCTCCTGCTGCCGTATATATGGAAACAACATAGATGAATTTACTAGTACGGAAATATTTTGCTGACTTTTATATATATTATATAACATTTTGGCTTTATTTCTATTATAGATGATATTCTTTTTTTATTGAAGTCACATTGGTTTATAACATTATATAAATTTCAGGTGTGCATCATTTTATTTCGATTTCTGTATAGACTACATGATGTTCACCACTAATAGTCTAGTTGCCATCCTATATTTGTTCATTTTTATAAAAAAGCAGTATATTGAGGTACAGTTGTATCTCAGATATTGTTGATGTTTGTTTCCTTTGATAAATTTTCTTTCTTCCCCAGGAAATTTTTATGCAGATTAAATTGCCATTGAGTAAACAGTTTATCACTTAGATTAAAACGCTGTTTCCCTAATTTCCTTAAGATTAGACAAATGATCTTAAAGTAATTTTTCGTTATGAAAGTAACCAAGTTAGTGATGAAAAATACAAATATTATAGAATGTATAAAGTTGAAATAGCCAATTTTTCTCCCTCCCACTCCCTAGAGAAATAATGATTTAACAGATTGGTACATATTTTCCATTTATATCTAAACAATTTTTAACACAAATGGGCACATACTATTTGTAATGTTCTAAAATTTCTTGTTTTTTCTTTTCCTATCTCACAATCTATTTATGGACATCTTTCCATTTCATTACCTTTTGAATTTCAAACTACACAGTATTCCATTTTAGGAATGAATCATGATTTCTCAATCCAGTCCTGTACGGAAAGAAGTTTAGATTATTGTCATTATTTGGGCAGATATTTTCAGAATCCTTTCAGGATCTTATAGCACATATGTTTGATGTTTATGTTTGATGTTTTACCAATGAGAAGAAATCTAAATATTGACTAGAGCAATGGTTCCCAGATCTTTCAATATCATGGCAAGTAAAGTAAATATAAAGTAAAATAAAAGAAGGGACACACAGTAGTATTACATTTTAAATTTTGCCAATAAGACTTTTAAAGAAAACTGCTCTCTACTGTCAGTATCATTTCATATAGGAAGACTGTTTTAAGAACAAAGAAGTAGGACTGAAATATTTCAAAATAGGAACAGTCCTTTCCAAAAATGTCAAGTTTGCAAACCTATAGTTGTGTGTGTGTGTGTGTATTTCCTGGTTATTATTGTATAAATTTTGCCATGTATCAGTGACACCTTTTGTACAGACTGGGGTTTGAGGACCCATTGATCTAAAACAGGGGTCAGCAAACTTTTCCATAATGGGCCAGATAATAAATATCTTAGGCTTTGCAGGCCACATTGTCTCTGTTTCAACTCTTTAACTCTGCCATTGTAGTGGGAAAGCAGCTATAGACAATAGATAAACTACTGTATGTGGGTGTTTTCTGAAAAATACTTGATTTACAAAATAAATGGCATTGAGCTGGATTTGGCTCGTGGGCTTTAGTTGGGCCACCCTTGATCTAGACGAACCTACCTCATTCCATGCGTAAGAGGAGACATAACTTGCCTCATTGATAAATGGTATGCAAAAGTTATTTGCCTTTTTTTTTTTTTTTTTTTTGGTGAGGAAGATTGGCCCTGAACTGCCACCTGTTGCCAGTCTTCCTCTTTTTGCTTGAGGAAGATTGTTGCTAAGCTAACATCCTTGCCAGTCTTCCTCTAATTTGTGTGTGGGATGCCATCACAGCATGGCTTGATGAGCAATGTGTTCATCCGTGCCTGGAATCTGAACCCGTGAACCCTGGGCTGCCAAGATGGAGCACACAAACTTCACCACTACACCACCAGGCCAGCACCTGTTATTCACATTTTTAATAAAGTAAAATAAATGTTTTAAAATTTGCCTGACTATATAAGAAGTTAAAGTAGTTTTAAAAGAAAACTGTTGTTTGATAGGGCAGAATGCCTGCTCTCCTGGGGTCACAGTTGACTTAATGTTTTACTAATTGTGTTTAACCCCACTATATTGAGATTGTCCTTTTCTGCCAGGTTTATTAAGGTGGTATTTATTGTATTTGTGTTATATGCCAGCCTCTACCCTAGTGATATTCACTCAAAACGTTTCATTAGAAGAATCTAATTTTTGTTTTTTAAAGGATGGTTCACCTTTTGGATCTTATTTCACTTAGCTTAAAAAATATGGCAGAGTGAACAGATTATATTGCTTATCTAGCAGCATTTGAAACCAATTTTAGAGGTTGTTTTCTGAGTTTTGGAAGTAGTGACATAAAAAGATAGTATAGAATCACTCATTTGACCTCTGCTTTGAGATTGGTTTACCCATTACTGTAGGATGGCTAAGGTTTGTCTTTTTATGTTGAACTTATTGAAATCCTAGTCATGCCCCATGTTTAGGCCTTTTCCAAATCTGATTCTCCAAAACTGATTGACAGCTGCCGAGTTCTGGTACTACAAATTGTACTGCTTCCAAGATACTCCACTGGAAGATTGTGGTGGGCATGGTGATGATGTTGAACAGTGATAATAGAACCAACTTTATTTGACTGTTTACTAAAGGACCAAGGCTTTTACCTGTGTTAACTACCTTCGTACACATTTCTCTTCTTTTTACTGTGATTCAATTATCCATGCTCCCACCAAGGGCCAGTCTTCCACTTAGGCACCAGATCCCATTGTGTACCCATTTAAGGCTGTTACTCCAACCGTTCTCTTCTCTCTTTCCTGCAGTATCACTTTTTTTCTCCCTTAGCTGAATTAGTCCCATCAACATACAGGCCTACTGTTTTATTCCCGTCTTTAAAAAAAAAGGGGGTTTTGACTTCATATTCTTGTCCAGCTATAGCCCATTTTTCTGCTTCCCTTTATAGTAAAACTTCTAAGAAAAAAAGTTATCTGTACTCTCTGTCTCCATTTTCTTTCATCTCATTCACTGTTGAATCTTTGCTGAATCTTAGTTGACCTCTCAGCACCTTTTGACGTAGTTAAGCACTCTCCCCATTCTTGAACAGTTTTCTTCGCTTCAACCACTACCTTGGTTTTATTTTTCATCTCTTATGCTGTGTTTTTTTTATATCTGTGACCTTTAAACAAACATAAGAGTGCCCCAAAATTGAATTCTTGGGCTTCTTTTTTATTTGTACTCATTTCCTGAGTTATCTAGTCTTATGGTTTAAATGTTGTCCATATTTTACTAATTCCGAAACAGATACCTATTCTCTGACTCCAGACTTGTATCTTTTCCTGCCTAGTTGGTATTTCCATTTGAAAGTCTAAGAATCTCAAACTTTACATGTGCAAAATTGAACTCCAATTTTTCTACCCTAAACTCCACTCTTCCTCTAGTTTTCCTCATCTCAGTAAGTAAACAGATAGCACAGTAAATAACACCTTCATTCTTCCACTTGCTCAGACAAAAAACCTTGAGAGTTTTCCTTGACACTTTTTTCGCTCACACCCACATCCAATCCATCAGCAAATCTGTGGGTTCTACCTTCAAAATGTCCAGTATTTGACTGCTGCTCTCCACTTCTAAGTATTCTGGTTTAATAGTAATTATAATAATGGTCAAAGTTTTGAAAATTACAAAGGATTTGTTGAGAGTACAAGGGGTAGGTAGAAGATGATTTCAGGCAAAAGGGTAGTATAGTCAAAGGCGTGAACAATGTGGAAGAGATTGGTGTACTCAAGGGATAGGAGTAAGAAAAGGTTATAGCTAGAGCAAAGGTGTAGAGTTTGCGAGTGGTAGAAAATGTGGTTAGAAACCTAGAACCTGGATTCTTAGTGTCTGGACTTTATCTTTAGGCTGCTTGTTCTCAGCCTTTTTTCTACCCCCAAAGTAGGACAGATGCCAAGCCTTAATGGTGGCTCCCTATGGCAGTTGTTCTCTGTAAGTAGAGAGATTAGACCACCCGCAAACCCCAAGATGATCAGATAGATTCTCCTGCCCCTGGCCAAACCCACACACAAAACTCTTACACAAGCCCTTGTTTGAGAATCATTCACTGCTGCAGATAATGGGCCCCCACAATAGATTTTTTTAAAGCAGTTCTATAGTATGATTATAGTCAGGTGCCGCATAACAATGTTTTGATCAACAATGGACCACATATATGACGGTGATCCCATAAGGTTAGTACCACGTAGCCTAAGTGTGTCGTAGGTTATACCATTTACGTTTGTGTAGGTGCACTCTATGATGTTCACACAATGACGAAATCACCTACCACGTTTCTCAGAATGTGTCCCTGTTCTTAGGCATTGCATGATTGTAGTGTTTTGAAAAGGTAACGCTAGTGGCAGCCTGCAGGAGTCGCTTATTTAGTTGTTTCCATATTGGATCTTAAAGAAAAGGTAGATATTTATGAGTATTTGAGAATCCTTCCTTGACCAGTAGCTGGAGAGGAGCTAGTAGAAAGAGATGAATAAGAAGAATGCTTCTTTTTGTTTGTTACTTTTTTTAAACTGATTGCCCAGAGACATAGTGCCATTTGTAGTTTTATAGTGGTTGACGAAATAACTGAATGCTTTTTTTCATTCTTTTCTAATTCTTTAGGAACGCCTTTTTACCCAAGTCAGCCAGTGTATCAGTCAGCACCTATTATAGTGCCTACGCAGCAGCAGCCCCCTCCAGCCAAGAGAGAGAAAAAAACAGTAAGAGATCTGTATTTTTCTTATTTTAACATTTAATGTCCATTCATTTGTCAAATATGTTTACCCACAGCTGTAATCATTATTCATCTCAGTCCACAAATGACTGCCGTTTTTTGTTCCTCCCTTACATTCTCACCAGTAGGCCTGGAGGATTTGTATGGGTATATGGCTAGAAGCTGCAAGCAACATTTGCATACTATCACTTTTCAACATGCACTGAGCTAAGTATGCTAAATGACAGCATGCCCTCCAGCTTTAGGACGGGGAGGGTTTAGTCTGCTAAGATCTTACTAAGTAGGAGAAATTTGAGCTCAGTCTGTAGCATCCTGATTGTCCTTTAGCTCTAGTCCTAATCAGCTCTACCTCCAAATATGAACTGACAGGGGAGAGAAATAGCACAAGAGAAAATGAGCACCGTATTAAGGATAACAAAAATCTTTCCTGTGGAATAGATTCATTTTAAGAAACAGAAAGCAGAATTGAGAAAATATAGTCTAATTGGTTTCAGTCAGTTACAGGGGCTTTGCCTCTGTATAGTAAGGCAGGCCCAAGAGAATTAGAGTGCAGTAATACAGAATTTACATCACAGAACTTTTGTAGTAGAATGGCTTGCAATCTTTTATCCATCAGAACACAAACAATGGGTGATGTTTATGAGAGTCTCCCTCGTTCAGACAGGTAAGATAGGTGGGAGTGACGTCATAGCAAGACTCTTGAAAGTGCTCTCATTTAATAAAGATTAACAAGATTCAAAACTTTGGTTCTTTATTATCAGAAATAAATTACTTGTGCACGTCATAATAATCAGGACATGCCAGTGTATCGTGACACTAGAGTTGAGAAATTATGCTTTGAAAATGTTGAAACAGCATGGCAGATGTTGGACTTGAAGAACACTCTCAGAATGCAGAAAAATTAATAAAGAAGATAATGAAAATGGAAGACAGTAATAATAGATGTTACTGAAGAAGAAAGTGGAACAAATGAATTAGAAGCAATACTTAAAGCGAGTAGAAATGAGTTTCTATACCTGAACAAATAGCTGATGTTAGAACTGTTACTGAAGAACTACAGTTGTCCCTCGGTATCATGGGGGGTTGGTTCCAGGACCCCGGCAGATACCAAAATCCGAGGATGCTCAAGTCCTTTATACTATAAAATGTCATAGTATTTGCATATAGCCTACACACATGTACTTTAAATCATCTCTGGATTACTTCTAATACCTAATACAATATAAAGGCTACATAAATAGTTATACTTCACTGTTTAAGGAATAACGACAAGGAAAAAAAAGTCTGTACATCTTCAGTACAGATGCAACCATTGTAGGCCTGTCGATCCGCACTTGGTTGAATTCGTGTTCGCAGAACCTGTGGATACAGAAGGCTGACTGTAATCCAAAAAAAGCTTCCAGATTCACATGATTTTATTAGTGAATTCCTTGAGATTTTTAAGAAGCTAGGGCTACCTCGATTAAGCTCTGGAGGTAATGAGAAGCAGAGGGCCCTTTATGTCTCAGCACTGTCCCAGGATGGAAGACCTAGAGTCAGGTACTTCATCTCCATTATAGCACCATCTCCACTGACATCTATGAGCATAGGTAACTTTTAAAAAAATTAAAAGAAGAAAACCATACACGTTCTGCATCTTGCATCCTTTCACTTACAAATACGTGTTTTTTTTTTTCTTTTAAGCTTCAGTGCGTAGTTGTGCATCCTAGTTGTTAGTTGAGTTCTTTGTGTGAGCCACTGCCACAGTATGGTAACTGACAGATGGGTGGTCTGGTTCCATGACCGGGAAATGAATCTGAGCTGCAGCAGTGAGACTGCCGAAACCTTAACCACTAGACTACCAGGGCTGGTTCTTACCAGTGCATCTTGATGATCATTCCATATCAGTAAATGTAGATCTTATTCTTTCTACTGGCTGTTTGGTATTTAATTGTAAGGATCTCACTTTTTGGTTGGTTGCTTGGTTTGTTTGTTTTGAGGAACACTAACCCTCCTCTTTTTGCTGAGGAAGACTGACCCTGAGCTAACATCCATGCCCATCTTCCTCCACTTTATACGTGGGACGCCTTCCACAGCATTTCTTTTGCCAAGCGGTGCCATGTCCGCACCCGGGATCCGAACTGGCAAACCACGGGCTGCCAAGAAGCGGAACCTGTGAACTTAACCACTGTGCCACCGGGCCGGCCCTATTTTAAATTATTATGTTCTTGATTGGCCTTTGGTATGTTTCTGTGTCTTTGCTGGAACAAACAATATTGCAATGAGCATTCTTATGTACATATATAAAGTTGTCTGCAACATAAATTACTAAGTCCTAGGATATGTCTTTCATTTTGTTAGAGAATCATGTAAGACCTTTAAAACTTTATAGAGTAACTTCCATATTTTAAAACTGTTTTATAAATCTTGTCTTATATTAGGCATTGTAAATAAAATCAGTCAGTTTGGCAGTGCTTACAAGACAAGTGTTAATACTTTACCTTTCTGACCTAGAAATTTAGCCAACTAGGTCTTGTTTTAGCTTGTTATTCTAATTAGTTCATGTCAGAGCTAATGGCCTAAATTTCTTTGAATGACCCCACGTGTTTCTGTGATTGAAATAAAGTCTGATGTGGTACTCAACTTTGATATTTGACAGGTTTCCTAGTTTGCAACTTTAATATGTCGTATGCCTGTAACTCTACTACATAGACACCCATCTGTGAATATGCCATCTTATTGTAACTTTATAGATAAGAATTCGGGATCCAAACCAGGGAGGTAAAGACATAACAGAGGAGATTATGTCTGGAGGTGGCAGCAGAAATCCTACTCCACCCATAGGGAGACCCACATCCACACCTACTCCTCCTCAGGTAAGACAGTGAGCCATGGTGGATGGTGGTGTGTATTTGTTCACTAACCTCTACTGAACTCTTCTTTTTTCTATAGCCACTTTCTGTGCTTTCCATTTCCATCAGTTGTCTCATAGCTTCAAATATCTAAATGATATTTAAACAGACATGTTTCTCTTTACAAGTTATTATAACTTTCAAATTTTTATTGGTGGTATTTTTGTGTATTGTCTTTACCTTCAGAGTATAGCTGCTGCCACTCTTCCTAGTGACCTACTACATGATACCAAAAGGAGCTGCAATCCTGCAGAAACCTATCATTAAATGAGTATCTTATGTTTTCAGTACAGAGCCTTAGGAATTAAGTGCTGCACTATGTGTTAATGCAAACAGTAAGGTTAAGAAGTTGAACATTTTACTGAACAATGTTGTTTGAGATAATTGCCTGTGTTAGTCAAAGCATACCTAGCTGTATTTAAGATATACCCATTACCTTTTAGGACTACATTAATGAGCTTCTTGAGTGAAAGGGGTGTCGTCTTTAATTATTTACAAGGATTATTAGTAAATTCTGTCAGTTAAGCACCTTTTTGTTCTTGTTGCAGAATGTGGTTATCATGGTCTTGTTAGAGTTTACATTCTTGCTTTTAGAAATCGAGACATTTCAGGAGGAGCTGGAGTTTAGTAAATTACAGTAGAGAATGGAATCCCCCAACTTGGACCAGATTTTGATTTCATCACTGGGTCACTGTAAATTTTGGTAAACCTTTCAGAGGAGAAGAGTGATTTTTCAAATCTTCAAAATATCTAAAGCGAGAGCCCAGCATATAAAACAGATAAACCCAAATTTATTAAGGAATAGGGGGCTGCTTCCTTTCCCCTCTTGTGGCTGGATGGTGAGATATTCCTCAGAGACTCATTTTTACAGACGAGTGATATGGATGATCAAATATAAGGCATTTCAGAATGATAGATGATTGACTGGATTTTAGTAGTATAGTTTAAAAAAAGTTCTTGAAAATTGAGATCACAATAGATGGCTGAGTTTAGAACCCCTTGAAAATCTGTAAGTTTTGAGTAAGCCTAAAACTTGGGCCTTTGTGTAATGATGTTGATGATAGTTTCTTCCATCATCTAGACAGGTATAATATGTGATCATCTAGATAATGTGAATTGTAGTGTCAGATTAGTGATCCTTAATAGAACTTTTCACCATTCCCACTATTGCCCCAGGAATATTCCGAGTCTGGAATGTTGAAGAAGATTTTATATTTAAGCTCATCCCTGGAAGTGAACATGGGTCAAGCATCACTTACACATTTAAATTATCTACTTATGTGCTGTGTTAGGGAGGGGTGTACTAGAGCCCCAAATTTGGGATTGGTTGATCAGTGCAGTTAAATTTTGGTCTTTATTTTCCCACTTTAATTAAGATACTGTTACTGTCAAGCCATATAATTGACAATCTTCTGTTGATTTGTGTTTAAATTCTCAGTTTGAATACGCGTTAGTTTATCTTTTTGCCTTTTAATTCCCTGTGGAGTTGGTTTGTTTTTCTTTAATCTTACCAAGCTTCATCCTACCCTCTTCTGGTTATCCCTCTGTCCTTCACCACAGAAATCCTATTGCTCTTTATCTTTCCCCAGGGATCACAGGACTAAATACAAGTATATATGTTTGAGTGGTCATAAAGCACGTTAAATGTACATTTTAGTTGATAAAGACCATCAGTCATTAATTATAATGTTGATAGTTCTTTTTGAGGTGTAATATCGTCATGAAGCATTAGTTTGTTTTATTAGGTGGTTTGCATTTAAATCCACACTTACCAATCTGTTGTTTTTCCGAATGCGTGAAATTCATAGAATGAACAAATAGCTTTTTAACAGAGACATACATACTAGAAATACTTCATTTTTCTCTTAAGAAAAGCAACAGCACAAGCATCATGATGGCAATTGAACTTGGCTTCATTGTCCCGAAATTTATACAGTATTGCACGTAGAATAGGAGAGGACATCCCTGATGAAGGGAGGCAGTCATTACTGCCAGATTGTCATATCACGTAAGAATATTGACCCAGTGTTTCAAAAGAAGCTAGAAATCTCTATTTATATAAAAAAGCTGCCAGTTTTAAATGTTGGCAACTAATTCAAGTAACAAATAGCACTATACCAGCCAAAGAAAACTCATTAGGTTTAGCCTAAAGGCTGCTAGCTTGCAACTTGAGCCTGATTCTAGATAGATCCTGAACCACATCCTAGTTAGTAAGACTACAGAGGAGACAACCGTCTGCATCAGAATTGATGACTGAATAAACACTGTATTGCTTTTGGCCTTGTGGAATACCTGCTTTCAGCCACAATTGCGTATGCTGTGAACAGCAAAACATTTGCCTATCATTGAGCTTGTCCCAGTTTCTTTAAGGGAGACAGAGGACACTTACTCCTTTATAATTGGTACTCCTGTGAGGTGTATGCAGAGAATTATGAAGATGCAGAGGTGACCAAGTGACAGAGTTGCAGCACAGACTCAGATGAGTTGGATCACAGAAACCTATTAGTGGTGGTACAGGTGAGATAGTATAGGAGAGAGGTGTAAAGCTTTGGCTTAAAATCAGACATACTAGGTTTCAAGTCCCCAGTTCCACTACTTAATTTTGTAACTTTAGCCAAATTACTTAATCTTCTAGAGACTTAGCTTCCACATTTAAAAAAAAGTGAGGAAAATAAAACCTGTCATATAGTTATAAGGATTAAATGAGAAAAATACTTAAATTGCTTAAGCTCAGGGCATAATGATCATTCAATAAATGTTATCTGTTGTTAGTGTTACAATTACTTTTATTTCAGGAGGCACAGAGAATGACTAGAAGAGTCTGGGAAGGCTTCACAGCAGAGTTGCCATTTGATCTGAGTTCCCAGACTGGTATTCACAAAATCGAAAGAGAGAGAAAGGTAATTCAGGCAGAAGGGCAGCATGTGCAAAATGGCATATGGAGATGGGAAATTGGATGAAGGGAGACTATTGTCATTTCAGGTGATAAATTAGGAAGTCAGTTGAAGGAGAGGAAGCCAGTTAGAGAAATATTCAGCAATTGGTTACTAAGTAAGTAGGGATTAGAGTGACCGTTTAATCTATCATCTAAATTGGGGCAGTTTTAGAAATGAATAGGAGTGCTGTTAATACTTTTGCTGGGACAAAAGGCATGAACCAGTACTGTCCATGTAAACAGGGATGCATGGTTCTAGATGTAAGAGAGAGGGAAGAGTCAGCTTCAAGCTTAGATACCTGGATTTATAGTAAAACATAACGTGGGGATGTTTGAAAAGAGAGATAATGAGTTTGATTTTGGCAAGCAATCAAGCTAAGAAGAGTTGAGAGACTGCCTTGGGTGAGGAGAGTGTGAGGAGGATGGAGAGGAGAAATAGGTTTTCGCTACTGCTGTTTTTACCCTAAAGAGAAGATTGAATTTGAAATTCTTACTGCCTAAATTTTAAAATTATCTATGAATAACTCCTGGAGATTTTATATTTCAAATGTAAAGAAAATATATCTATGTGTATATGTGTGCCCATTCAGATAATCACAGTATGCATATAGAGGTGCTTGGATGGACATCACAGAGTACCAGAACACTTGCGTTGGTCTTCACTCTATCACTTAGAATTATACTGTTAGGTCAGAATGTTAAGCCCTTAAACCCCTCTTTTTTCATCTGTAGATTGTACGAAGTAATCTCAGAGTTCCCTTTTAGTTCTTAAATTTTATTTAAGTGGGAAAGAAAGGGAAATTTTTGTTACTTTCCCTCAGCATCAAAATCTGTCAGCTATATCTCTGTTGTTGATCGAAATAAAGCACAGGAACATTTACATGTTAAGAAATGTGCTAGCTGCCTGAAGTCATTATGGGACCCTGTAGGGTAAAAATAAATACATGCTGTTGTATACGCAAAGCTTCCAAAGTTCTCTACTTCCAAACTGATAGGGTGGTGTATCACTTAATTTTTTAAATATATGCCTTTCTTCCTCTCCCTACTCCCTTTTGTTCTTTTCTGTGTTTTAAGAATTACTCATATAGTGAAGCCCAGTTTTAATGGGAGACAGTGCTGTGCCACAGGGTGTAGGGGCAGAGAGAAAGTTGGAAATTATTGATTCCTGGCACATCTTAGGAAAGATATAGCCTCTCTTGTCATTTGGGAAAATTGTCAAAGTCAGCAGGTTCTTCAATCTTTTGAAGAGCTTCTTATAAACTTGATACTTGGAAACCTTAAATTCAGACTATTTGTTAATTGGTTCATTTTATAGTTTTAGCAATAATAGTTAACTAACATTAGGTTCTGAAGCTTAGATAATAATATTCATATTAAAAGTATTATGTACATGAAGTAGCTAAGTTCCTGTGTAATGTTTGAAAGGGATACCTATATCATGTAAACAAATCTTAACTTTTACAATATCATTTTGTCATCTCAAAGGCACTGATGAATTAATACCATTGTCTACCTTGAAGCGTATAGGCATGTAGGTTTTGTTTTAGTGATGTCTGTAATAAAGATAATGGTTGTTGAGTTAAGTCACATTGTTCTTCATCTTTAATAAAATAATTTCTCATTAGTAATGTCCTTTGACTTAAAAATGGTTCTTTTCAATAATGTAGAAAGCCTTGTAGACTTTTAACAGTTATCTAAGGTGGAGTGGATTCTCTCAGAGGTTTTAAGTGAGATGTCATGGTGAACAGAGACCCTTGCTGGCAAGGGTTAAGCTGTTCCATTGTTTAAAATGAATTTGGGGGCCGGCCTGGTGGCGCAGCAGTTAAGTGCGCACGTTCCACTTCTTGGTGGCCCGGGATTCGCTGGTTCAGACCCCGGGTGCGGACATGGCACCGCTCAGCAAGCCATGCTGTGGTAGGACTCCCACATATAAAATAGAGGAAGATGAGCACGGATGTTAGCTCAGAGCCAGGCTTCCTCAGCAAAAAGAGGAGGACTGGCAGTAGTTAGCTCAGGGCTAATCTTCCTCAAAAAAAAAAAAAAAAAAGAATTTGTACACAGACAGCCAGAGGGTCCTTCTTAGAGCTGTAGAGTGGGATTTTTTATTTCATTAGGTCTGTCTCCAACAGTGTTTTGTAAAAATGTCCTGAATTTGTAATAAAACCTAGATTCTTCAGGTTCGGTGCCTGTAGGAATTTCCTAAAGCAAGAGAACAGAATTTGACTTCAGGCCACTTTTGAGATGCCATATCTTCTTTTGGAAGCCAGTAGAACAAGTATGTTTTAAGTTGTTTTGGCATCCCAGTAAAGATCCACTTAGAAGATATTAATAACATTAAATTTTATTTTATTTTAAATGATTCTTCATTTTTACTTGAACTATGTGTTTTCGTAATTCTTCACCAAATTTTCTGAAAGCCTTTGCTGTCATAGGGGTATGATTTTACCCTAGATACTCTCAGTTTGAATCCTAATTATAAGGAAAGTGTCACTTGAGCTTTTTGCACGTGTAGCAAAATTCGTATCCCTTACCATCTCCTCCAGTCAGACACAAGAACAGTGATAGTGCAATTTGTAATCAGCTAGCAACGACGATGTTTACAGTTGCAGGGATCACAAGAAGTGTTGTCAGAGATCACAAGAAACTGTCAGGTTCAGTCATTTATCTCTTAGTGAAAATGTATTTTCAAAATTAAAATGACTTTAATTTTGTGTGTGAAAATTATAAATTTCATTGGAAAAGAGTAGTAAGGGAAAAAATTGTAAGCCTGAATTTTACTGCTGAGAATTAACTGTTAACTTCTTCGTGAATATCCTTCTAGACATTGTTTAGTGCATATATACATATGTATATCCACACATATAATTTAATATATTTGAGTTTATTCGTGCCATTTTATAACTACTATTTTTTTGGTGATCATGCAGAAATGTTCATTTTTGACTATAGGTATTATTGTAGTATTTAATGGCTACCTGGTGTTTCTTTGTTTGTATGTACCTCAGTTTCTTTAAATTCACAGGTTTTCCTATTCTTTCTTGTTTGTCACTAATATTAACAATGTTATGATGAACAGCTTTGTGTCCTTATTTTTGTATTATGGTGGTGTTACCTATCCTCCAGAAATGTACCAGTTAATCTCTCACCAGCAGTATAAGAGAGTCCCCCTTTCCTTATATTACTGCTTATTTGATAGATTAAAAAATCGTCTCGTTTAATTTTTATTTATTGATTTGTAGAGTTAAGAATTTTGATGTTCACTGGTTATTTCTTTGTGTCTGAATTACCTATTCCTGTCTTTTGTATACATTTCTCTTGGGGCGATGATTTTTTCTGATTTATAAGCACTCTTCACATGTTAAAGAAAATTTCCTTTGACATATGTAAGATTTCTTTCTAGTTTTCTATCATATACAAGTTTTAAAATTCTTACATTCACAGGTTACTGTATTTTCCTAAATAATTTATGATGTAGGGCTTGTACTTTGAAAGATTTTTACCACCTAAGATAATAAAACTATTCATATATTTTCTTCTAGTTTGATTATTTTACCTTTATTTTCAATTGATATGGAACTTATTTTGATGTATATAATAAGATTTGCATCCAGCTTCTTTTTTTTTTAACCAAATGACTTGTCTCTTGTTTCAGTATTATTTATTGAATAGTTCATCATTGCCTCCTTGTTTTGAGATATTGTTTTAATTATTTACTGAATTATCGTATATACCTGGGTCTGTTTCTGGATTTTTATATTCCATTGATCTGTTTCAATGCCATTTCTGTTCTGTCTTAAATACTGTAGAGAGAATTCCATTCATATTATTACTGGTTTTTGGAGTTTTTCTTGTTGTTTCATTTCCCCCCTCTCTCCCCCCATTGCAACCTTCAAATCATTTTAAGGCCTATCCAGTTCAGCCTGGCAGCTTTTATCTTGAGTGTCTGGGTTTACCTCATTATTCCTGACACCTTGGCAACCTTTCCTTGCCTTCAAAAAAGAGGTTCTCTCTTTTTCAGATGTTTGTTTTATAAGGTTGGTGTTTAAAAAAAAGTTTTCATCAATCTGATTTCCTTTAGCCTGGGCATACCTTCTCTAGTTTGTTACATTGTTCGTTTTTATTATTTTACACTCTTTGGCGTCACACATTTAGGTCACCTTTTGGTTTATATAAAGGCATTTGAGTTTGTGAACCCCCTGTTACTGTGTCTTCAGGTGTTTGATGTACTCCCTCCCTTGTCTTCTTTTTTCCAGCGACTTATACCACAGTCTACCCTAGTTGCTCACATGATACTTAAGCATCCTGTCATATACAAGATTAAAAAAGAAGTCAAGGAAGGTGGCCCCTTTCTGGATAGAAACAACGTGGGCTTTGTAAAGAGAAATATATTTTAAATTGTACAGAGGAGTATTTAGGGACGATTCCAGATTTGTTGCCTTTTTTACCTATTGGTAAACATTCTGTTTAAAAAAATGAATTCCTCTGATATTTAGGCCCAAACCTACTATTGTTCCTTGAGGTCAGTACTTCAAATTTAATATATAAATCTTGAACAGAGGAGATTCTCAGGTAGAATGTATAAAGGAAATTCGTTTCTTAGATACTGTCAGGTATCCAATATCCTGTCATACTTTAAACTCCCTTATCACTGTAGTTGAAAAGTGAGAAAGCTTTTGTTTTCTACTGCCAATCAAAGCATTGATTTTGAAAAATTTGGGGGGGAGGCAATTTAGCATTGACATAAACTATGAACTGCTGCAACAATGTGAAGTTGCCAGATCAACCCTAAGCTTTTAACTCTGACTTCCTGAGCATCTTTATTGAACTGTTTTATATTTTGATACTAATTGCCCTTCCAGAATGATTTTTATAAATTTTCATTCCCACCCATAGTGAAAGTAACTGAAGCACCATGATTTTGAAATCCCTTAAATATACTCTCAGCAGTGGAGATCATGTACCTATGTTCTCCAGCTCCCCAAAGGCTTCATTTCCTTATAGGGATCAGAATGCATACAGCATTGGAGGTAATGTTTTGAGTCACAATATTCAGTATGTTTCCTGATTTTTCTCACTTACCAATTAGATAAAATAAGCTATAATTATTTGTGCTTTGGAAAGATAAGGAACTCCTTTGTAACAGGCTATTTATAGTTATTTCATTGGGAGAAAAGAGATTAGAGGTTAAACTAAAATTAGAGATTATCCTAAATGAAAATTAATCAAACAAGATCAAAGTATTAAATTATATTGTATTTTAATATATTATCATTTTCTTGGTAGCATCAGAAGGTTAGAGAATGTTAAAGCTGAAAGGGACTGTAGGATCTTTAGTTTCTTTTCGTTTTACAGCTGAGGAAACAGTACTTTCTTAGCATTTTGTGGCTGTTTAACTATGTACTAGATATTTGGAACTATGATTTAACCGACATGTTATCTCACTCCTTTCTTATAAATGTTTGTACGTAAAATCTTTCTAGGTTTTTGTTGCTTTGAAATTGTCTGTGAGTTGTGTCTTTAATGTGATTGAACGTATTTTTAGATTGAAAAAACTCTCTGATCTATACAGATTTATAGGTATCAATAGCCTTTTACTGTCTTAAACATCTCACCTTATCTCTGGATGTCATTTTGGTGACCTACTTCTAGCAATCACCCATTTCCATTGTTAGTAATTTCCCAGGGAGTTGGAATAGTTAATATTTTCTTCCTTTCAGGTAAATGACACAATTTATAGATCTTTCTTTCCTGGGATATGCAGATGACTGTTGAATAAATGCTAAGTGGCATAGAATCTTTCCTTTGTTCTAGAGCGGTTTTCAACTGTAAAATTGAACTGAGTCCATATTTTCATTTATAGCTATGGAGCCTTCCTAATTTTTAAATTTCAATAATATAATTCTTTTCTAATGTAACTAAAGATTCAGAGTAGAGTAATGATGGCAGTACTATTCATTTATTTGGCCATGAATCAAAGTGAAAACAGTAACTCTTCATTTTTTATATATGACAATATAATTTTAGTAGTCTTCGTTTAGAAGTAATTGTGGAATATGAGCACTTTGATGGTGTAATAAATAGGTTAAATAATAGTATTTCTCCCATTCCTGTTATTCTGTACAATCCATATATAGTCAACTGTAAATTGCATGTTGTACATTCTGAAGAGAATCATTAGTTAAATGACATAAGATAAGTGATATGTCTCTAAACTGATATATTTCATTTTATATTCCCATTTTATGGGGGACTTATTGACTTAAAAATATCTTTTATTAACTCTCACTTTTAGGTGGCCCTACCCACCCAAAATTGTACATACCTAATTTCCCCCTCCCCTCCAAAAGTAAAGAAAAGAAAATCAGAATTGTGCGGGGAGCTCTGCTGTGATGGGGCTGATAGAATTCAGAATAGAAGATTATAGCTATCAAAAAATTGACCTTACATCTCCGAGGAGAGACACTGCTTTGTTTTGTGTAGCCCTCAAATCCAGAACAATTACCTGGGTGGACTTTGATCTAGAATGAGTATTCTTGTCCTTTTTTGTGTAATTTTTGTTCCCTTTACATTAAACAGTTGCTGAAATCGCTTCAACCTACTCTGCTGAGTTTTGATGGACATTGGTGATTCCAAAATTCTGGCTAAGTGAAAATGAGTTTCCTCTTAGCTCTGAAAGGCCAGATATTTTACTTAGATTTCTGACTCTGAAAAGATGCCATCCTTGACTCAGAACCTAAAGACATTTTAAGGTGAAAGTGCCTTTAGAGACTTTCCAAGTTGCATTTCACCTATGTGATTATGTGTACAAATTCTAGAATCACCCTTCAGTATTGTTTTCTTGAATCAGTAACTGGTTTTAAAACCCATCGTGTTTTGTTTGTCCTGCTTTTGGCAGATGAACTACTTTGCTAGGTAGTTTATAAGTGAAGTTGACCAAATCCTTTTGGTCTTTGGGAGAATGTTAAATTCCCTCTCAGGTATGACATCTATTGTTAGGTGGGAAGTCTGTTTGTCCTTGGAAAGAACATAGAGAATGTTTTGTGCTAATGATTGTTGTGCTGTTGTCTCTTGCTGTGGTTAATAGTAATCATCTCTTTTCCTTCCCTTTCCCTGCTGCCTCTTTCCTTTCCTTTCCTGTCTTCTTGTGTACTTTTTGGATTTATTAAACTGGCCTATATATTTTTTCCTTGCTTTCCCTTTTTTTTAATTTTGTGATCTCCTGCCCCACTCTGTCTTCCCCACTTGCTTGGGTTCCATGTTGCTAGTTTTTATGTTCGCACGCTCATTATCACCCTTTTTTGTACTTCAAATCCCAGCAGCTGCCCAGCCAGGTCCCCGAGCACAGCCCTGTCGTTTATGGGACTGTGGAGAGCGCTCATCTTGCTGCCAGCACCCCTGTCACTGCAGCTAGCGACCAGAAGCAAGGTTTGTGTATGACTGTTTTCCTCCCTCTTTAGTGTCTTTTTAAATTAATTACCTTGTCCTTAGTGTTTAAGAGTAAAATATCTGAGGATTCTTTAGATACCCACTTTTAAACAAAGGTTTGAGATGGGAAATCGGTGTTCTGCCTCTAGGAAAATAAAAAAGGGTGATTAGTAAAAGGTTTTTGTACATTTTATTAGTGTCTCATTGTCAACATATATTTATAGGTAAAAACTTAGCTTCCTTAAACAGTTTTTGCAACAAGGTTGGGTGAATAAATCAAAGTATATATTGTTTTGCAAGAGCACCACAGTTTTATTTATATATTCAACATGCTCCTGTGTACCTTGCTATTTTTAAAAACAAAAAATGTTTCTTCTTACAAGTTTGGCTTCTGTTGCCTCAGGTGGAGAGAGTACTGAGTTCTTGGTAAGTCAGTATGCTGTGTATCTTTGATTTCTTCGCTTACAGAACGGAATAAAGAAGACCTGCGCCACAGGGTTGTTGTGGGGACATGCCTAGCCTATAAAAAGGGCTTAGTAAATTATAGCCATTATTATTGATGCAGGAATCTTACTAAGGTCTCTACTCCTATTGACCGTGAACATAAAGTGCCAAATGTTTGTTGAAATAAATACACGTTGCCTTTTGGATTATATATAGAAAACTTTAAGGGAAATCTCATGCCAGAAAGTAGGATATCACAGGCTCTCTCTCTTTTCTGCCTAGTTGGATGTAGGTTTACCTTAGCTAAAGTTGGGAGACAGTTCTCACCAGGCACAGGAGGAAGCAAATGACTTTGAGCATGCTTTTATAATGTTTCTGACTTCATTCTAAGAATAAATGGAAATTGTGTGTTTTCTGTTTTCTTGAATCATTCATTCCTTTGAACTCCTTAATGTTCTATAGCTGGTTGTTAGTAAATTTACTTTCTAAAAATTATTCTTTAAAGAGAGTTTGGGAATTGGTGCATAAAATGGAGATATTTAATATTGTTGGTTTTTTACTAGATGCAACTTAATCACACTTACAGACTTCTGATGTATGATTTCAATGTTTTTTTACAGAATGCCAGGATAATATGGTGGTTTTCCCCCTTGAGTATTGAGGAGCCTAGGAAACTTGAACAGAGACAAGTCCTATATTGTATTTGTTTTATAAAATAGTTTTGGGCCAAAAGATAGGTAACAAACCCTAACCTGGCATGCTTATAAAACTTGCGCTGTCAGACACTTATTTCAGCTTTGTTTACGGTTAGAGAATCATGCACGCTTAACAGTAAATTTTTTAGTATTAAAGTCATTCACCTTGTAGGAGTGCAGTTTGTAGGCATTGTGGAAGACCACTTCCTGCCTCCAACGAGAAAGCAGTTTGTTTTTGTTTTTGGTGGGGTTTTTTGTGTGTGGTCGTTTGTGGGGTTTTTTTTTTTTTTTTTGAGGAAGATTAGCCCTGAGCTAACATCTGCTGCCAATCCTCCTCTTTTCGCTGAGGAAGACTGGCCCTGAGCTAACATCCATGCCCGTCTTCCTCTACTTTATACGTGGGATGCCTACCACAGCATGGCATGCCAGGTGGTGCCATGTCCGCACCTGGGATCTGAACCAGGGTACCCTGGGCCGCCAAAGCAGAACATGTGAACTTAACTGCTGCACCACTGGGCCGGCCCCGAGAAAGCAGTTTTGAGTAAAAATTTAGAATATTTTCAATCTGAGTGCAAAATTATTTTCAAGGTATTCCATTTAAAACTTTATGTCATTCCTTTTGCACAGTTGTAATCCTTTTACTAATTAGAATTATGCTAAGCGTATTGAATACTTATCATTCAGAGAGGCCTTAAATTATATCCTCTATGCAGACTTTGTAGCTGGACCACGATGTAAAGAAGTCATAATATACCTTGTTGATGATAACTCTGACCTGATAAGATTTTTAGATTATGAGACCTCTGTGTTGTGTTATATTTAGGCCTTGATTTCCAGAATTCTTGGCTTCTTCTCAGTCCTTTACACCTAGTGGAAATTTGAATTATAAAATCAACATTTCAAATTTGATATATGACATAGATATGAGTAAAATGGAAAATGTTTCAGGTTACCTTGATGAAAAGAAAGACTTGCATTTTAAGTGTATTTTATAGAGCTTATAAGTAACTCTTTGGGACTACTGCTGTTTTCCTCATAGTACCAACTATTCTCCAGAAAACTCAGTAAGGTAATTTTCTATTTCTAATTCTACCCATAGCTTGCCAGTAAATATATAGAATAGTTTTCAGGGTAGTATTTTTTTAACCACATGTATATAAATTCAAATAATTTTAGAAAGGTCTCACCATTTTTCAGAGTTTTTTTAAAAGAAATTTTAAAATTTCCTTCATAACTATAGATTCCTTTTGAAATTAAAGTAGGATGTTAAAATGCACTATTTTCAAAGATTGCTCTGCTACTCCCAGAATCAATAGATTCTGCATTCTGCACTCAGATTGGTTTTTCTCTTTCAATGGGAGGATCATTTCTGAGGATTTGCACTAGGTAACAGAATCCCATGTTAGCCCCAAAGTCTCCCTCCAGCTTGATTCACCTAAATACTTCTTTTTCCATAAGCCTTTTTTTCTGAATTAGAAGAATATGGTATTTGAAATCATTTTCAGGTTCCAGCATTGCTAATTATATGACCTTTGACCTAGGATCTCTAAAATCTCTAGTTTCCCCATCTGTAGAATATGAACATAATAGTTTCTACCCCAGTGATGGTTGTAAGTATTAAAGGACCTATGTATGCATAGTATTTCACCCAGTTCCTGGCACATAATAAGTGCTTAATAAATGTTAACTGCCATTATTAAGCTTCTGGTTTTCTCAGAATTTTTGATGTGAACAGCTGGAATGGTTACATGAAGACCAAGTTTCTAGACAAATATTCCATTTCCCATTTGTTTGGTACTTTATAAAGAGACAGAGAAGACCTCCACTTTGTTTATAGAGAGAAAGATGGTTGAATGAATTGAAATCTTTGGTGTTGATGATGTATAGACACAGCTTAAATGGTTATTGTTTGATGTTCTTTGAGAAAGTTCGTTCAGCCCAGTGTACTGAAGATACGGTATGGATAATTCAAATAAGTTATTTGTGCCCTGGTCTTCAGGCCTTTTGAAAGCACTTGGTGTAGAATAGGTATTCTGTTGTAATTCAACCATTTATAGCAGTGTAGCTCTGCTGGGGCTCTCTTGGCATTTAGGACAGGACTGTTCTCTGTCAAATGAGACTATCCTTCAGATTTCAGGATGCTTAATCTCTGCCCATTAAGCACCTTCTGAGTCACATGAGGCTCAAGGCAAGAGAAAGCCACCCATCTAGCTGGTAGATGCCACCACCATATGAGAAAAGGGAACAGTTTTTTTCCTTCTTCTTTGCAATGTGATACTTATTAGAGAAACCATAGATAAAGCAGAAAGAAAAAACTATCTCATTTCATTATCCAGAGCCATTGTTAATAAACTGTGTGTAATTCCAGACTTTCCCATGTGCATATCTTAGTATTTTTTCAAGTTACGAAACTAGGTTTATGCTCTACATACAGTGTTTTGCCCTGCTTTTTGTCTTTTTTGGGGTTTTTTTTTTTTTTTTGAGGAAGATCAGCCCTGAGCTACCATCTGCCACCAATCTTCCTCTTTTTGCTGAGGAAGACTGGCCCTGAGTTAACATCCGTGCCCATCTTCCTCTGCTTTATATGTGAGATGCCTACCACAGCATGGCTTGCTGAGTGGTGCCATGTCCGCACCTGGGATCCGAACTGGCGAACCATGAGCCGCCGAAGTGGAACGTGCGAACTTAACTGCTGCGCCACCAGGCCAGCCCCGTGCCCTGCTTTTTAAAAAACATATCTTTTATTATAAATAGCTTTCCAAATCATTAAATACTCTTTTAAAAGCCTATTTTAAATGATTGCACAATATACCATTAGATGCCCAGGCCACCATTTCTTTAACAAGTCCCCCATTGTTAGACATTTAGTCTATTTCTCTTTTTCTTTTCTATTATAGTGTTGCCTTATATATTCCAGACCTCTGTCTTTGCTCACTCTTGCATGATTATTCCCTTAGAAAAAATTCTTAAAGATGGAATTTCCACAAATTCCTAAAGATAGCCAAATGGTATATTTAATGCAATATATTAGGTTTCAAACTATATCATGTCTCTGCAAAGTATACTCTTAATAGTGAAAGTTCTTAGATAAAAATCAATGTTCTTTATTCAGATCTACTCTATTATACTTTCCAGCTTCCTGTATTAAAGCTTTAATGAATGAATTTAAGGACTTTTATTTCAGAATGAAGGGCTCTGAAAATAATTAACTTTTTTTGTTTCTGATTTTCTTCATTAATGTTTGATTTTTCTCAAGAGTATATTGTTTCAGTCTTAGGTCTGCTTTTGTTTGATTTTTTTAATATCAGAAATTTTATTTCCCCAAATTAATAATTGAATCAACATACTCATTAGACTGTTAATGTGAGAATTATCATTTTCTCTTGTTTAATTTACTACATCTAGGTTCCATTCACTGGTCATAAAGGGTGTTATTCTGATGTGCTTTCACGGTAGTATCATGTAATCTGGGTGACCCATGTAGCAGTTACTCCAGTGAGTTGGAAATTATTTTCATTTGATATTTATTTTAATAAATACATATTTATTATATATGTCTCTCATTATAATACATACAATAGACTTTTCTGTGAAATATTTGTGTCTCTTGTCCTGGCAATTTCGTCTGAGGGATTTGGCAGTGAGAGCCTCTATTGATCTTATTTCTTCACTACAGTAAATAGACAGAGTTCAGTTTACGAAGTCCTGGCCTCTATGCCCATATTAAAGTGAATTTTAAGGCCAGTAAAAGTAGTTACAGTGAATGAATTAGCCTTTAACAGCTTAATGCTAATATTTACCATCTATTTCTCTGATTTACAGATCATATTTTCTTTGACAGACTTAACTGCAATTTATTGTAAAGACTCATTTTCACTGATTCATAAAGATTTCTGGCAGAGAAAGTAAAGTCCCTTTCTGTTTAGATTGTCTTTTAGTAGTGCTTAAAATTTTTGTTTACATCTGATAAACAAACTCACGAGTATCTGTTTTTCCAATGGAGCCTGTTTTTCGTGCTCAGGAAGCACAAGTCTGGCAACCAGTGTAAGTCTCCTGTGCTTCATCCTCCCAGGGATGAGTCACGTATCAGTTTACCTGGAATTCTAAAATAGGGAAATTTTCATGAATTAGAGTTCCTTGTACTTTTAAGGTACCTTTATTATGATTATCAATTTATCTCTCACTCTTGCTTTCATTCTTTTTTTTGTCTATACAGACACACATTTACATTCTCAGATATTTCAGAAATATATGTTATGTTCTTATTTTCTTGGACTTGATTTTCTGAATATAAAGAATATTTTTTACAATTGAATATACAAGATAAATTTCCTATTTCTTTTTTTCTTCCCTTTTTCTCCCCAAAGCCCCCCTGGTACATAGTTGTGTATTCTTTGTTGTGGGTCCTTCTAGTTGTGGCATGTGGGACGCTGCCTCAGCGTGGTTTGATGAGCCGTCCTATGTCGGCACCGAGGATTCGAACCAACGAAACACTGGGCCGCCTGCAGCAGAACGCGCGAACTTAACCACTCGGCCACGGGGCCAGCCCCAAATTTCCATTTTTACACCTTCATATTACTTCTGGTTATATAGCTCTTTTGAAAAATGAAAGTTAAGTTAATTTCTAAATGAATTTTTATCTTTAAGAACTTGATTTCACTAATAGTAAATTTCATTGATAATAAATGACACCATGATACTTTCTCTTAAAACATAGCTTTTTATACAAATAAAAATTCTTTATAAAAATTCCCTCAAATGCAGAAATATAGAGAATAAAAAATACCAGTTTATAATAATTTAATCTCAAGTTATTTGCCCTTGAACTGTCCTGCCACTATGGTGTATTTTTGGTAGAAAAATTTTCTACAGGGAACAAGATACAGTAGAGATGAATGAAGGTCTCTGTACCTTAAAGAAAAGCCCCACTGTCATCTCAAGAATGGTTTAACTTTAGTTTTGATGAACTTTTTCTGTTGTATTCTTGACGTAATCATTTAGTGAGTTGATTCCTTCTCTTACTCCAAAATAAACTTTATATGTATTGGAGATCAAGTATAGTGGGTGTAATTAGAAAAGACAATATGATCATGCTTTTCAAGTGGCAGAATAATATTTTGGTCTCTCTTCTGCTGCCCATCATTTATGGTAAGAGATAAAAGAATTAGCTTAAAATATACAATATAATCTCTGATGCAAGAATTACTCTTAAAACTCTTTTATTTTTTTTTTCCTAGAAGAGAAGCCAAAACCAGATCCAGTGTTAAAGTCTCCTTCCCCAGTGCTTAGGCTAGTTCTTAGTGGAGAGAAGAAAGAACAAGCAGGCCAGACATCTGAAACTACTGCAGTGGAATCCATACCAGAGCTTCCTCTGCCTCCATCACCTACCACTGTTTCTCCACTTGCTCGAAGTACAATTGCTTCCCCAACCTCTGCTGCTCTTAGTAGTCAGCCAATACTCACCACTGCTATAGATGATAGATGTGAACTCTCTTCCTCAAAAGAAGACACAATTCCTGTACCCAGCCCCGCATCTTGCACAGAAACATCAGATCCTTCACCAACAGACATAATTGATGATGATATATGCAAGAAATCTTGTAGTGTAGCACCTAATGATAGTCCACTGATTGTTAGTACTAACCTAATTAATGAAATGAATGGAGTTAGTGAGAAACTACCAGCCACGGAGAGCATTGTGGAAATAGTAAAACAGGAGGTATTACCATTGACTCTTGAACTGGAGATTCTGCAAAGTCCCCCAGAAGAAATGAAAGT
Source organism: Equus caballus (assembly GCF_041296265.1). Lineage (NCBI taxonomy): Eukaryota > Metazoa > Chordata > Mammalia > Perissodactyla > Equidae > Equus > Equus caballus. The sequence goes on from NC_091685.1 coordinate 33,380,067, forward strand.
GGAGTGTGTCCCAGCTCCCATCACCCGTTCCACAGTTCCTTCCTTTTCTCCATCTCCTCCAACTCCTCCAGTTTCTCCTCCTCTCACGCCAGTCATTATTGCTGCTGCCACCACTAATGTTAATACTGCTAGTGCTCCCACCGCAGTCCAGAGAGTCTTAGAAGAGGACGAGAACATAAGAACTTGCCTTAGTGAAGATGCACCAGAGATTCAGAATAAAATAGAGGTAGAAGCAGATGAACAAATGGAAGAGATTGTGGATTCTCAAAACTTAAGTTCAAGAAAGAGCCCTGTCCCAGGTAAGCTGTTCTGCCATTAATTATCTTATGCTTGCTGAACATGAAAAAGAAGCAGTATTTGAGTTATTTTTTAGTTGACTACCTTCCTTGACTTCTTGAAACATCAAATGAATGCTGAAATTCCCAGTCTGATTTCTTCAATGGTGTGTTTTAGTGCAGCCTGCAAAAGAGTTACTCCATTGTCTAAAAATGCAAATGAAATTTCACATATGCAAAATGCCTCCAAGGTATATGTCAGTGTACAAGTGTCTTTTGTTTTTATTTTTTTTTTGCCTCGTTCATATGAATCTGTTCTTCGGTGATTAATTTTGTTGCTTTGGGGCTGGAAACCAGTTAAACCTAGCATGGTCAATGGTCCTTGATCCTGTCTTCGCAGAATTTTAAAACCCAGTCAATCCTAAACTTAAAGGAACTCCTCTGTACCAGACCTCTTCTTTAATCTTGGATTTAGGAAAGTAGCAATGAGAATGTCAAAGGTTTATAACTAGTTCTGAAAAATGAAAGTGCACTTTCTGATTAACTCACAGATAAGTTTAATGCTCTTCCACTTTATTTTTTAAATTTTCGTTTTTCCTGTAATATTAATTTTATCATTAGTATTATCAAAGTATTCTTCCCAATTCAAAATTATTTCTTATTAATGTAGCATCACCTAGGATCTTAGAAACTAACCATTGAGTTTTTATAATTTTTTCAAAAGTTATGTAAGGCCTATCAACTATTCTAGAGTCTACAACCCATAAAAATGTGACTTTTAACAAGTCGGCATGGCCCATCTCCTGCAACATTGCCCTACGCAATATAATTTGCTCTCAGTATACCTGTTAGGTTGAATTACGCCATTTGACAAATGACTCCTCCCCCAGAAGTTGGTCTAAATATGCAGTGGGGAGGCTTTAGTCACCATCTCCAATATTTACTATCTACTTTGAGCTGTCTGAATGGGAAGCTTGAGAAATCAACTACCTGATTCCTACTTTAAGATATGACTTTCCCATTCAACTCAGTTCTTGGGACAGTTTCCTCTTGCACGTCCATGGAAAGTGTCTGGTTCCTTGGGTCGGTAGAATATCCAGTTCAACATGGTGAGCCAGAGCAGAAAAGCACACAATGCACGGCAGTTGGGACAGAGAGAAATTTATCATACATGTTTGTAAATCACCTGTTTCCTCAACAGACTGGCCTCCGTTGGCATTAGTATTCATAGTGCCGTTAATTTTAGGAACCTTCTTCCTTGGTGGGATGATGACCTGGGGCTTTTTTTTTTAATGTTATGATAGATTACAACCTTGTGAGATTTCAGTTGTACATTTTTGTTAGTCATGTTGTGGGTATACCACTTCCCCCTTTGTGCCCTCCCCCCACCCCCCCTTTTCCCTGGTAACCACCGATCTGATCTCCTTATCAATATACTAACTTCCACCTATGAGTGGAGTCATATAGAGTTCGTCTTTCTCTGATTGGCTATTTCGCTTAACGTAATACCCTCGAGGTCGATCCACGTTGTTGTGAATGGGCAAATTTTGTCTTTTTTTATGACTGAGTAGTATTCCATTGTGTATATATACCACATCTTCTTTATCCAGTCATCAGTTTCTGGGCATGTAGGCTGGTTCCACGTCTTGGCTATTGTAAATAATGCTGCGATGAACATAGGGGTGCAAGGGACTCTTGAGAATTCTGATATCAGGTTCTTAGGATAGATACCCAGTCATGGGATGGCTGGGTCATAGGGTATCTCTCGCTGGCTTATTTCACTTAACATAATTCTCTCAAGGTCCATCCATGTTATTGCAAATGGAATGATTTTGTTCTGTTTTGCAGCTGAGTAGTATTCCATTGTATATATGTACCACATCTTCTTTATCCATTCGTCTGTTGATGGGCACTTAGGTTGCTTCCACGTCTTGGCTATTGTAAACAGTGCTGCAATAAACATTGGGGTGCACAGGACTTTTGGGATTGCTGACTTCAGGCTCTTTGGATAAATACCCAGTAGTGGGATGGCTGGATCGTATGGTAGTTCTATTTTTAATTTTTTGAGGAATCTCCATACTGTTTTCCATAGTGGCTGCACCAGTTTGCATTCCCACCAGCAGTATATGAGGGTTCCTTTTTCTCCGCAACCTCTCCAACGTTTGTTGCTATTAGTTTAGATATTTTTGTCATTCTAACGGGTGTAAGGTGATATCTTAGTGTAGTTTTGATTTGCATTTCCCTGATGATCAGCGATGAGGAGCATCTTTTCATGTGCCTATTGGCCATCCGTATATCTTCTTTGCAGAAATGTCTGTTCATGTCTCCAGCCCATTTTTTTGATTGAGTTGTTTGATGTTTTGTGGTTGAGTTGCGAGAGTTCTTTATATATTAAGGATATTAAGCTTTTGTCAGATATATGACTTGCAAATATTTTTTCCCAGTTAGTGGGTTGTTTTTTTGTTTCAATCCTGTTTTCATTTGCCTTGAAGAAGCTCTTTAATCTGATGAAGTCCCATTTGTTTATTCTTTCTATTGTTTCCCTTCTCTGAGAAGGCATGGTGTCCGAAAAGATCTTTTTAATGCTGATGTCAAAGAGTGTACTGACTGCGTTTTCTTCCAGAAACCTTATGGTTTCAGGTCTCACCTTTAGGTCTTTAATCCATTTTGAGTTTATTTTGGTGAATGGTGAAAAAGAATGGTCGATTTTCATTCTTTTACATGTGGCTTTCCAGTTTTCCCAGCACCATTTGTTGAAAAGACTTTCTTCTCTCCATTGTATGCCCTCAGCTCCTTTGTCAAAGATAAGCTGTCCATAGATGTGTGGTTTTATTTCTGGGCCTTCAATTCTGTTCCATTGATCTGTGCACCTGTTTTTGTACCAGTACCATGCTGTTTTGATTACTGTAGCTTTGTAGTATGTTTTGAAGTCAGGGATTGTGACGCCTCCCGTTTTGTTCTTTTTTCTCAGGATTGCTTTAGAAATTTGGGGTCTTTTGTTGCCCCATATGAATTTGAGGATTCTTTGTTCTAATTCTGTAAAGAATGTCTTTGGGATTCTGATTGGGATGGCGTTGAATCTGTAGATTGCTTTAGGTAGAATGGACATTTTAACTATGTTTATTCTTCCAATCCATGTACATGGAATGTCTTTCCATCTCCTTATGTCATCATCCAATTCTCTCAGAAAGGCCTTGTAATTTTCATTGTATAGGTCCTTCATTTCCTCAGTTAAATTTACCCCAAGGTATTTTATTCTTTTTGTTGCAATTGTGAATTGTATTGTATTCTTGAGTTCTTTTTCTGTTGGTTCATTACTGGAGTATAGAAATGCTACTGATTTATGCAAATTGATTTTATACCCTGCAACTTTGCTGTAGTTGTTGATTACTTCTAAGAGTTTTCCAATCGATTCTTTGGGGTTTTCTATATATAAGATCATGTCGTCTGCAAACAGCGAGAGTTTCACTTCTTCCCTCCCTATTTGGATTCCTTTTATTCCTTTTTCTTGCCTGATCGCTCTGGCCAGGACCTCCAGTACTATGTTAAATAAGAGTGGTGATAGAGGGCATCCTTGTCTTGTTCCTGTTTTCAGGGGGATGGGGTTCAGTTTTTGCCCATTGAGTATGATGTTGGCTGTGGGTTTCTCATATATGGCCTTTATCATGTTGAGGTAGTTTCCTTCTATGCCCATTTTGTTGCTAGTTTTTATCATAAATGGCTGTTGGATCTTGTCAAATGCCTTCTCTGCATCTGTTGAGATGATCATGTGGTTTTTATTCCTCAGTTTGTTGATGTGGTGTATCATGCTGATTGATTTGCGGATGATGAACCATCCCTGTGTCCCTGGTATGAATCCCACCTGATCATGATGTATGACTCTTTTGATGAATTGCTGAATTCTGGTTACCAAAATTTTGTTTAGAATTTTTGCATCTATGTTCATCAGTGATATTGGCCTGTAGTTCTCTTTTTTCGTGGTGTCCTTGTCAGGTTTTGGTATCAGCGTGATGTTGGCCTCATAGAATGTGTTAGGAAGTGTTCCAGCTTCCCTAATTTTTTGGAATAGCTTGAAAAGGATAGGTATTAAATCCTCTCTGAAAGTTTGGTAGAATTCCCCAGGAAAGCCATCTGGTCCTGGGGTTTTATTCTTTGGGATGTTTTTGATTGCTGTTTCAATCTCTTTCCTTGTGATTGGTCTGTTCAAATTGTCTGCCTCTTCTTGAGTGAGCTTTGGGAGATTGTAGGAGTCCAAGAATTTATCCATTTCCTCTAGGTTATCCATTTTGTTGGCATATAGTTTTTTGTAGTATTCTCTTATAATCTGTTGTATTTCTGCAGAGTCTGTTGTTATTTCTCCTTGCTCATTTCTGATTTTGTTTATTTGAGCTTTCTCCCTTTTTTTCTTTGTAAGTCTGGCTAGTGCTTTGTCAATTTTATTTATCTTCTCAAAAAACCGGCTCTTTGTCTCATTGATCCTTTCTACTGCCTTTTTTGTTTCAATAGTATTTATTTCTGCTCTGATTTTTATTATTTCTCTCCTTCTGCTGACTTTGGGCTTCATTTGTTCTTTTTTCTCTAGTTCAGTTAGGTGTGCTTTAAGGTTGCTTATTTGGGATTTTTCTTGTTTGTTAAGATGTGCCTGTATTGCGATGCATTTTCCTCTTAATACAGCTTTTGCTGTAACCCATATGAGTTGGTATGGCATGCTATCATTTTCATTTGTTTCCAGGTTATTTTTTGATTTCTTCTTTAATTTCTTCAATGATCCGTTGCTTGTTCAGTAGTGTGTTGTTTAGTCTCCACATCTTTGTGCCTTTCTCAGTTTTTTTCTTGTAATTAATTTCTAGCCTTATAGCACTATGATCTGAGAAGATGCTTGTTATTATTTCAATTTTTTTAAATTTGTAGAGGCTTGCCTTGTTTCCCAACATATGGTCTATACTAGAGAATGTTCCATGTGCACTTGAGAAGAATGTGTATTCGGCTCCTTCAGGGTGGAGTGATCTATATGTGTCTATTAAGTCCAATTGTTTTAGTTTTTCATTCAGCTCCACTATTTCCTTGTTGATTTTCTGTCTGGATGATCTGTCCATTGATGTGAGTGGGGTGTTGAGGTCCCCTACTATTATTGTGTTGTTTTTAACATCTTCCTTTGGGTCTGTTAATAGTTGCTTTATGAATCTTGGTGCTCCTGTGTTGGGTGCATAGATATTTATAAGCATTATTTCTTCTTGATGAAGTGTCCCTTTGATCATTATATATTGCCCCTCTGTGTCTCTCTTTACCTGTCTTACTTTGAAATCCACTTGGTCTGATATGAGAATTGCAACACCTGCCTTTTTTTCCTTGCTATTTGCTTGAAGTATTGCCCTCCACCCCTTCACCCTGAGTTTGTCTTTGTCCTTGGGGCTGAGGTGTGTTTCCTGGAGGCAACAAATTGTTGGATCGTGTTCTTTAATCCATTTTGCCACTCTGTGTCTTTTTATTGGAGAGTTCAATCCGTTCACATTGAGAGTGATTATTGATGCATGTGGACTTAATGCTGTCAATCTGTCACTCATTATCTTGTTTTCCTGCGTTTCTTTTCCTGTGTGCTTTAGATTACCCATTTAATACTGCAGTTTCTCTTGCTGGGTTTCTTAGATTTTTCCTTATCTATGATTTGTGACTCTGTTCTGTACTTTATTTTAGTGTCTACCTTGAAGTTTGTATTTAGAATCTCGTGTATAATATAGTCTGTTCTCTGGTGGTGTCTTACTTACTCGACCAATACTGATTTAGACCCTTTGCTCTTCCCCTCCTAAATAATTATTTTCATTTGTTATTCCAACTCGTGTGATGAATTTGTAGTTAGAGTGCTAAGCTCGTCCTTGTTTTGATAGTTTCCTTATTTTTACCCTAATGCTATAGTTGAATATTTGCTATCCTGTTCTGGTTCTATCCATCGGTCTCCCTAGTCTGTGGATTGTGTCCCCTTTCTCCCTTTTTTCTTTTTTTCAAGTATGAGAGCCTTCTTGAGGATTTCTTGTAATGGAGGGCTTTTAGTTACAAATTCCCTTAACTTTTGTTTGTCTGGAAAAGATTTAATTTCTCCCTCATATCTGAAGGAAATTCTTGCTGGATAGAGTATTCTTGGCTGAAGGTTTTTATCCTTTAAAGGTTTGAATATATCACTCCATTCTCTCCTAGCTTGTAGGCTTTCTGTAGAGAAATCCGCTGACAGTCTGATAGGGGCTCCTTTATAGGTTATTCTCTTTTTTTTTTTTTCTTACTTCCCTGAGTATTCTTTCCTTATCATTCCTATTTGCCAACTTTACTATTATGTGCCTTGCGGTGGGTCTTTTTACATTGACAAATCTAGGAGAGCTAAAATCCTCCTCTACACACCTTTCTCCGTTGATCCCTAGATTTGGGAAGTTCTCTTCAATAATTTCGTTAAGCACACTTTCTGCTCCATTTTCCTTTTCCATATTCTCGGGAATTCCTATGATCCTTATGTTCTTACTCCTCATTGAATCCATTATCTCTTGGAGATTTTCCTCATTTTTTTTAATTCTTAGTTCTCTGTCTTCCTCTGTCTGGTGCCATTCAGCCTGTCTATCTTCGATTACGCTAATTTTCTCCTCTGTGTTGTCTACACGGGCATTCAGGGAATCCGTATTCTGTTTTATCTGGTCCATTGTGTTTTTCATCTCAAGTAATTCTCTTTGATTCTTCTTTGTGATTTCAATCTCTTTTGTGAAGTAACTCCAGAACTCAGCTTGTTTCTCTGTCTTTCTCCCTACCTCATTGAGTTTTTTGATTATAGCTGCTCTGAATTCATTATCAGTTAGTTTACCTAATTCCAAGTCCTCAGGACTTAATTCTGTGTTTTTATTGTTTTCCTTCTGTTCTGGGGCTTTTATAAATTGCTGGATGGTAAAGGAGCGGTTTTTTCTCATGGTGGTAGAATTCAGTTGCAGTTACAGCCTGTCGCCACTAGATGGGGGTCGAGAGTGGCATGTTAGCTCTCCGCCTTGGTGCAAGATGGCTGGGCCCACTGGCTTTGATGGGGGGGAGGGCCTGTTACACGCGCCGGTCTGGGTTCAGATCAGTTCTGTTCTCTGGTCTCCCAAGGCCCTTGATTTATAGGGTCCCCGCGGACGGAACCTTTCCCCCCGTCAGCAGGTCTCCACTGAATCAGCGGCAGGAGTCCTGGATGATCCCCCAGTTGCACGGCCGACCTGGGGCTTTTTTTTGTCAGTCATTCTTTGAAAAAACAATCTTAGTTTTGGTGTGGCTATAGGTGAATGCACTGTAAAGAACACTTGTTTGTTTGAGAACACTAATTTCTTTGACCCTTCATTGTTTCCTTTCATTTACCCACCTGTGAGTTGTCATTTCAACAACTAGTGATGCAGTAATTCCAAAAACAGGAGCTGCTATTAAAGGTAAATGTTTAAAAAAATCAAAACAAATAACAGAAGAAAAACAAAGCAATCATAAGAAATACAAGTCAAAGATGCAAACCATACCTCAGAGCTGAAATAAGTGTAAAGTAAGGCCCTGTACCCAAGTATACTTCCACTCATCCCGGGCATTCCTCCTCCTTTTCAGCAGTTTGTCACATAGGTGACCTGATATTGTGAGACAGGGCCCAGAGATAAGTGGGATAGCTAGAAAAGAAGGAGCTGTCTTTTGCATGATTAGGGATGAGGTAGAGGTTGGTGATGTCGGGAAGTAAAGTGTCTTGGCATTTTTGTGGTTTCATGATATTTTTAACCTATAAATGTATTTTAAAGGAACTTAAAGTTCTGGAATTTCCCTTTTTATTTTACACTCTTCAAAATGCAAAGTAAGTGAACCTCAAGAACCCATGTAACTCTCACATTTTTTAAATTATAAGGCTACCAGAAACTTTCCTGACTCTCTCATTTCTGTATAAGTATTTTTAATGTTATTGCCACAAAAGTTAACAATGAAAATTTAAATTATCAGCATTTTTTTTTTAGATATATCTATGTGAAGTTGTCATGTTCTTAATGACTACAATCTTATTTGCACTTTGTTACTTACTATACCTTGTTTAATTTGAGGGGTTATTAAATCATAACAATTTGGTTTGGGTATCAGTCTTTTGTTGTTGACTTTTGAAAAGTTCTTACTGTCTCTTCCTGTGGATGAAACACTTTAAAGATGGCTTCAGAAACCATTTGCTCCTGACAGGTGTGATGCATAAAAATACACAGAACTGTTCTAGATCATACTTCTGACTGGAGCAAAATGTAGCATTTCTGGATGCTTAAATGTTGAAGAACAAGCCTTATAAACTGAGAATTGTGTGTGTTTGTCTGCAGTGTACTCTGAAAAGCTTCAGAGATTGGCCACACTTTTTACTTGAATCATTACTTGATTAGTATAATCACTTTAATAATTAAATGTGCAAAAATCTGTATTAGTTGATGATTTCTTGAAGTCTTGGGAATTTTTATTCTGGTTTTTGTATACTTGGTATGGAAGAGAAGAGAATTTTAGAATTTGCGGAAAAACATCATCCACAAATTCATTTTGTACAATTTCCTGAATGCATATACTGTGTAACATGAACTTTTCCCCTTTTTACAATAGTAGTGATTTTTCTTTTTCTTTTTTTATCTCTTTGTTATAAAACTATTTGAAATTCTTTGGGTGGAAGGAGGTTTCTAATCTTTCTATTTTGTCTTCAGGCTCTTGCTCAAAGTACATTGTTTCTTTGTATATTCTATAAATCTGTTTTATGAACTCATCTTCAGCTCAACTTTCCTGGATATAGACTGAGGGCAAGTCCTCCCAAAGCAGGTTTGTACTTACTGTATCTACCACATGTCCTGGGGAAAGCATTAGCTGGAACTTAATTGAGTCTAATCTTCTAAACCTACTTTTATACCCTAAACAAAATGTGGAGGCGTTCCTTGTGGATAGTAATTTTCAGGATGACAGCAGTCCCTGTCCACCCAGCTGAAACCAAACCTCCTTCCTTTTCATCGCTCTGTGTTGGTTCACTGGTTTATTTTGTTCAGTTTTATTGTTTCGCTACCTTTTCACTAAGGCTGTCACTCTGTTAGGGGTCTCAGGGCTTTTTTGTGAGAATCTCAGTTCTAAATCCTCACTTTGCAGGGCTCCAAGATCTATCTCCCACAAGGGTGTTAAAATGTAAACTCCTTGGGTGTAGAGACTAGCACAGCATCCCGCAGCCCCAGTAGTGTAGTAGCTACAGGAGTCGCAGCAACTGATCTTGTTGACGTGGCTTCCAGGAGTTTCCCTTATATCCTGGTAAGCTCAGCTAAGGTGGAGGGATGGTTTTCAAATTCTTGGGTTGCAAGATGAGAGATTTATTTCTCAAATGGAGATCTGATTGTAAGTTTTGGCAGACGCTAATAAAATACTGATGCATACAGCCAATCAAATTGCTCTTTTCTCTTTTGGTTTTGATTTACTTCTGTATAAAAGGAGCATACGTTAAAAGTAAGCGTCAAACCAGAGAAATAAAAGTCTTTCAGTTTGGTTAGGCTAACCTGAGAAAACACTCATTTGAAAACCATAGTCTGAAGGTCAGCAGCAGCGATAGGGAATTTGAAATTCTTATCTTTGCTCAACTTACACTCCTAAGAAGTACTTGAAATATCCCTGGAAGATTTAGTTGCTGGGACCAAGAATAGGTTACCAGCGGTTTGAGCGTCCCACAAGCCTAATCCCCCTCTAATGTGCACCCCTACAATTTAACTTCTTATACTTCTCTAGAGAAATATGTTCTGGAGCCTTGGGAACAGCACTTCTTATATGTTCCTGGTTCCATGTCATTTATCAAAACCAGCAGAGCAATCCTTAAAGCAAGGACTCAGCTCTCTTTTTCAGAGGTTTGAGTCTGAATGATCCTTGGGAATAAGTAAATTAAAATTATGGGTTTTCTCCACCTTTTTGTAAAAAATATTTTCAACAAGGCTGTCTAAAGAGTACATTTCTGCCGTGTCATTCCTACTTTCATGTTATCTTCCTCAGTGAAATCTTAATCATATTCTGGAGATTCCTGGTGCTGGGTCCAATTCTGTCTTTCATATGCTGCAGAATGAGCCCAGACACCTGATGGTGGAGTTTGCTAACAGGCTTAGATGCCGAGTCTTCTGGCAATCACCTTGCACAGTTGCTCCTTGCCTCTTCATATGGTATACGCTTCCTCACTATTTATAGTAGTTGCTTTCTTTGCAACATGAGCCTTGAAATTTCATTCATTGGATATTAATTTAACTTAGTCATACGTATTTTCATGGACAGACATAGATTCTTCATTCACAGTTTAGCGCGCTTTTTCCCGTCTCTGGTAATTAATCTGCCTCCCAAGGAAACCTGCTTCTAGACAGGGCAATCCCGACAGCTTAGGGGAATGCTGTTCCTTCTCAGGCGAGAGAAAGCTGTCTTCAGGAAAACCCAGCCTTGCTCAAAGCTTTCCCCCTCTCTGATGTCCGTCTTCACTGTGCACACAGTAGTCTGGAGACCTGTTTCCAATATCTTTAACAAGACAATTTTCCCAACTACTGCAGAAAAGTGTCCAAAATGCATTTCCTTCAGTATATGTCTTTTCTCCATTGTCTGTCTTTCTTTCTTTCTTTTTTTTTTTAGGACGATTGGCTCTGAGCTAACGTTCATGCCCATCTTCCTCTACTTTTATATGTGGGATGCCTATCACAGAATGGTGTGCCAAGCGGTGCCATGTCCACACCCTTCCCTGGCATACCATTATTCCTATTTTGCTGTTTTGCTGGTAACAAAAATAAGCGATTGAGTAACAAATTGGGTTTCTCAGGGTCACAGGAAGAGTTACAACCCAAACCTTCATTTACCTCCCGTTTCTATTATTCTTTCTAACATGCTTTCCACATTGATCTAAAGTTCAATTTCTATTGAATTTCTAGAAAATTCTTTTAATATTTTAATAATTTAGGGATTATACCCTTGTGCAGTTTCAAAGAGAGATGTGAAAGCCCACCCCCTTGAAGCACAATGGTTAATGAAAGTCTGCTATGAGTCAGTCATTGTTCTGGCCACTTGAGATTCATGAATGAAGAAGCCAAAGATCCTACCGTAGTCGTACGTTAGAAAGTTTAAATTGGATAGAAATAACCAAGCAGGGTAAGGAATGCTGGAGGGGCAGCAGGTTGTAGTATTTAAATAACATGATCAGAGTTGTGGGCCTTAACAGAAGATGAGATTTGAGCAAAGATGCAGAAGGATGATTATCTGAGATATCCTCTTACCAAAATCTGTGATTTTTTTCCTATCCCTTTTTCCTTTTGAGAAACAGCGCTATACCCCATCTTCTCTGTTCTTCAGTTCCGATAGGCAGAGCACTGCTGGGTCATACCACTGTGAATGCAAGTGGCTCTACAGGTTTGCGCTCTCCACCCCCAACCATTCCTTTTATGACCTTCCTCTTCTAAAATCCTGTCCTCAGCCCAACCCTCCTCACCCTCAGCAGATGACCTTGTGTCTCTTTATTTAGAAAATCGAGTGCATTGAATATACCTTTTTCAGCCTTCTGTTGGAGCTGCAAACCTGTCTCTATCTGAAGTTTGATTGATCTCTATTAGTTGTCCCTTGCAATCTCACATGTACTCACTGCCTCTCCACGGACTTCTTTCTCATTATCAATATGCTGAAGTCTCTCTCATACCAAAACGTTCTCTCAGTCCTCCCTGTCCATTTACCTGCCATTTAAACTTGTTGCTCTTCGTTTCACCCAAACTACTCAGGAGTAGTCTACCATTTCCTCTTGCACCCTGTTCACTATTCAACTAGTATAATCTGATTTATGCTTCCAACGTGCTAGTTGACCTTCCCTCAGCAGGATCTCCACTGGATGTGAGTTTTTCTTATTGGTCTTTTTTACTGCATTTAACACTACTGATTGCTCTCTCCTTTTTTTCTTTGTTAGATTTCTAGGGTATAGTTTACATGCAGTAAAATTCACTCTTTTTAACATTCATTTCTGTGAATTCTGACAGTCATGTAATCACCACCATAGTCAAATTATAGAACAGTTCCATCACCCAAAAAAATTCCCTCATATTTGGATCATGTTCTAATTCTGTTACTGTTCAACACATTTTTCATTGGTGATTTCATCTACTCTAACAGTAGATGGCTTTCAGTGGGATATGCTAATGTCTTCCCAATTTTTATCTCCATCCCAACTTCTCTTCTGAGCTTCAATCTTAGATTTCCAATTGCCTGCCAAAAATCCCCACTGGAAAATCCCAGAGTCATCTCAGATACATCATGTCTAATACCAAAATAACCACCTGTTCCTCTACGCCAGTTCCTTTATCTCAGTTAGTGGCACTTGCTTTAATTAAGCTAAAATCCTGAGCCCGCTGTTGAAGGACTTCTCCCTTGAGTCACTCTTCTTTCAAATACAGTCATTTAACAAGGTTCTCTGAGTTTACCTGATATGGTGGTTGAATCTGTCCCCTCCTCTTCATTTTCTTCTACTGCTACCTTAGATCTGCACTTTGGTGTGGATGCTTCTCATTTCCCTGGCTCCAGTTTTGCCCACCTTCAAGTTCATTCTCCACCAACCAGTCATCTCTTTAAAATATAGATCTGACCTTGTCACTCCTCTTTCATATTTCTGCTTAGACCTTTAGAGTATTGGGTGGCAGTGGGGGGCATTCACCTTCTAGATAAATTCTAAGAGTCTCGCTTTTTACTATAAGATCTTCTTATATTTAGTTATAGCAGCAATCTTCTGAGTATATATACATAGGGTCTGAATGTAACTTTTCATGTATTTGGTTAATCTAAACACTAGCAGTAAAGTGTAGTAATCAAGATCAAGGCAAAAGAGTCAGACACTCCTGAGTCTTAGCCTTTCCCCTTGTCTGTCTCTTTGACTTTGGGTGAGTTTCGTAACCTCTCTGAGTCTTTTTTCTCATCCAAAAAATGAAGATAATGATAGTATTTGCTTCATAAAGTTACAATGAAGATGAAATGTGGTTTATGTAAAGTACTTAGCACAGTGACACACAGGAAGCACTCTATAAATGTTAAATATTATTAATACTTCTATTTTTCAACTAATATTAAGGGCCCAAATATTCCCTACAAACTGTACTAATATACACGGAATAAATGGGTATTGTGATCTCTGCCCTTAGGAATTTATGTTCCACAGAAGAGAAGCTCAATATCCTCCAAAAAGCTCTTAGTTACATCCTGGGCATGAGATGGTAGAAAATCCCTTAGAGTAGTCCCCATGCATGTATAACTTTGAGTAAAGGCATTTGTACCTCTTATGTCATTTAATCTTCACAGGGGTCAAACACATCTCAAGGAGACCTGTGCCATCATTTGAAAGAGAGAAGGTCTGCCTAGAACAGTGAATTTTAAGGAGAGTCTGTACCATTGAAAACCTTAACGTGTCCATTAAAGTACAGGCTAGTAATAACATTATTAACTTCCTGTTAATAGGTCAGGAGTAGAAAATTAGGAAGAAAGGCAAGGAGAAAACCGAAAGGAATGGAGAAAAAATGAATAAGACAGCCAAAAAAGTGGAAACAACCCAAATGTCCACCAACTGATGAATGGATAAAGAAAATGTGTGTGTAAAATATGGAATATTATTCAGCCATGGAAAGGAATGAAGTACTGATACGTGCTACAACATGGATGAACTTTGGAAACATCCTAAGTGAAAAAGTCACAAAAGAACACATGGTGTATCATTCCATTTCTGTGAAATGTCCAGGACAGGCAAAGCCTTTGCGATAGAAGGTAGATTAGTGGTCTAGGGGCTGGGGAAGAGAGGGTAGAGAATGAGTGCCAATGAGTATAGGATTTCTTTTGAGGGTGATGAAAATATTCTAAAGTTAGTGGTGATGGTTGCTCAACTCTGTGAATATGCTATAATTCACTGAATTGTAACTGAATTTAAAGCGGTATAAACCACTTTAAAAAGATGACTTTTATAGTATGTGAATTATGTCTCAATAAACTGTTATTTTAAAAAAATAAATAGGACTGCAAGTGGTTGTGCTACCAGCATCTATATAAGAATCTATCAGAGGCATCAGCCTGAGAACTTAATGCTAAAAATCCTACAGATGGAAATTAATCAGGTTAGAGAAGTTATAGTTTAGAAATTTAGGAAGTAGGTTTCAACAAAAACACCACAATCCACAGTACCAGACAGAGGACTGTCGGGGTACAACCAAAAACCACATTGTCTTTTCATGTATTTTATGCCTGAACTATGTATTATTTTTATTCTTTCTTAGTATTTTACTAGATACATCTTACCTGAACTTGAGAGGGTGTTCTCAGCTAGATAGTACATGCACCACTATAGTAAACATTCTAGGGGCATTGTTTGATGTCACAAATAGGGAGCACCTGGCTGGGCTGGGAAAGCAAGGTCGTTATTTGTGGTTGAAACACATAAGGCATCCGTGTTTTAGAAGTAATGCTTCTGCATTTCCTTTGTATGTAACTTAGTTCTTGTATCTTTTTGCCTCAGTTGGGCCACCCTTTCTAAGTCCTGCTACACCTTCTACTCAGGATCCTTTCAGGGCTTTCTTGTCCTTCCAGCTGTCCATCCCATTCCTTTATCTATCCATCTGTTCGACGCCCTTTCCTTTATAGTTCATGTCATAGACTCTCATTACCTCAGCTACTACAGTTCTCTCTGCTTTGAGGCTTCTCTTGAGAAGCATTTTCAGAACGTATTTCCCAGAAAAGATCTTCCAGAGAAAATACTGTTTCTGGATGTGTGTGGCCAAGAGATACAGAGGCAGAGGTGTTTCAGAAGTGTAAGATCTAGGCTCTCAGGTTAGCTGTCAAGACCCTCTGTTAGTCATTATCTCTCACCAGCTTTACTTTTTTTCTTTTTTGCCAGTTCTCTACACCTGTTTGATAGGTGCTGATTCCTACCTTGTTGCCTTGATGTTATCTTATTAATCTAGATCATATTAAAGAATCTGCTCAAAATTTAAATCTTTCAGTGCCTGTCTTCATAAAATTTTCTGTTATGATAATTCCTTGGCTCTTAACACTTGAATATAATTATCTCGATTCAGAATACTTAGAGGGCTTTATAAATATTGATATGTATACATTTTCTGTCTCTAGCTCTGATATACCTTCTTTAAGATTAATAAACCTCTGATTTATTATCTCCACAGAGCTTGTATTAAACATTTGTTTACTCATTCAAGCAAATGAATAGGTTTTTGTTAGTGTCGGTTTGTTCTTGATTTTTTTTCTTTTATGATATCCTGCTAACAGGTATGTTTAAAGTAAGCCATACTACCCTAGTCGTAAAAATTTCTTGAATTTAATATTAATAGCTATCATTGATTAAGTGCTTACTCTTTATCAGGCATTGTTGTGTTATCTTCTTTAACTCTCATAACAGCGCTAATGTTTTGTTTTACAGAAGAGGCAACAGAGGCACAGAGGAGATAATACTTGCTGAAGGTTATATAGTTAGTGAGTGGTAGAGCCATCATTCACACTCAGCTCCACAGCCACAGCATATAACCACTTCTCTGCGTAGTGCCTCTGGTGTTAAACTGAGTATCTTGTAAATGAATCGTAAACTTCAACAATCAAAATTTAAAATCATTTAAAATAATTCTTGCAAAGTAAGATATTTTATATTGGGCATGAGTATAATATTCACTTAACAGTTGAACAGGTTGATGATAACAGAGATTCAAAGTCAAATATACTCACCTTAAATAGCTAATAAGGGACAGCAAAAGCACAGAAGGTGTCATCCCCAGTCCATTAGTTAATACCTCTCCCCCAAGTTCCTACTGATTCAGAATCCGTGCATGTAACCTAGGCTGCACCTTAGTACCTAGTGCACCATTTAAAAAGTAAAAATAGAAGTCATTGTTTATGTGACAGTGTTCAGTATTCGGTGAGATACTTGATAACATCTGAAAACTGTTAGAGTTTTATAACACAATACCATCATTAATAGTTGTCAGTCTTTCAACAATTACTCAGGAGTCCCAGAGCCGTCATAATTTAAATTAGTAATTATTAGTTGTTATTTTTAACATAGAATTCAAACAAGATTTGAGTGATATTTGAAATATTTAGATCAGTATATCTGACTGTATAGGGAGACGCTCCTTTTGAAATGTGATACCGCACATATTAAAATATTTCACAGGGGCCAGCCCCGTGGCCTAATGGTTAAGTTTGCATGCTCCACTTTGGCGGGCTGGGGTTTGTGGGTTTGGATCCCAGGCATGGACCTATACACTGCTCATCAAGCCATGCTGTGGTGGCATCCCACATACAAAATAGAGGAAGATTGGCACAGGTTTTAGCTCAGGGCCAATCTTCCTTACCAAAAAAAAATATGTATATCATAAATTTCACAAATCACATTATTAAATCATATTATAACCCTAAGCATAGCTTTCATATACATGTTATACATGGGGTCGAATTTTAAAGCCATGTCAAGGTGCAAAATATATTTATAGTATGAAAAAAGTGAAATGGCAGTATGCACATTCACACCTATAGTACACATGTGCATATTTGATTGCATATACACCAGTATTTTAGGTGAGTATAAGTAAGAAATAGTTAGTAATGGTTTCCTCTGGAGAAAGAGACCAGGGAACAAGATGAGAAGGAGAAGACTTTTTCATTTTTTCTTCATTTGTTCTGATTTTTTTTTTTGGCCCATGAATATGAATTTCTTTTGTCATAATTATGACCAAAAACAAGTTTTATTATAAATTTTGCAGCTAAGTTTTTTGAGTCTAATTTAAATGAGAATTATCTTATATGAAACATGGATTGTCAAATTTGAAAATGTAGTTACCAGTCTATTTTTTTTTTAATTTTTTTTTTTCCTTTTTCTCCCCAAAGCTCCCCGGTACATAGTTGTATATTCTTCGTTGTGGGGCCTTCTAGTTGTGGCATGTGGGACACTGCCTCAGCGTGGTTTGATGAGTAGTGCCATGTCCACACCCAGGATTCGAACCAACGAAACACTGGGCCGCCTGCAGCGGAGCGCGCAAACTTAACCACTCGGCCACGGGGCCAGCCCCTAGTCTATTTTTGATAATTCCTGATATTCTTCAAGACCCTATAATGCCTCATTTGTTATTAACATTAATTACCATTGTTCAGTAATATGAATGAAAGGAATGGAAGTATTTCTCAGAAGTTTGTTTTCTGTGTAAATTCCTGATACCATTTGTATCAGGTCAATTTTCCATAAAAGTAGAATGCTTAAAAATTTCGTTTGTTTGGAGGCCGGCCCCATGGCTGAGTGGTTAAATTAATGTGCTCTGTTTCGGCGGTGCGAGGTTGGCCGGTTCGGATCCTGGGTATGGACCTACACACCACTCATCAAGCCATGCTGTGGCAGCATCCCACATAGAAGAAGTAGAATGACATGCAACTAGGATATATAACTATGTACTGGGCCTATGGGGAGGAAAAAAATTTCACTTGTTTGGTATTAAAACTTAGTACTATTCAATTCAACAAACATTTGAGCAACTGTAGTTGGAATAGATAGATGCTGGTGTTTTTTTCTTCACATTTCAATAATAGACTATAGCTCTCCTCTCAAATTCAAATTTATTTTTAGATGAATTGTAACTTAAAATATTTTTGACTACATGTTTTGATCCATATTTTGGGACTTAGGGAAGAATATTCAAATTAAGAGCTATCATGAGGGGCTGGCTCCGTGGCCGAGTGGTTAAGTTCGTGCGCTCCGCTGCAGGCGGCCCAGTGTTTCGTTGGTTCGAATCCTGGGCGCGGACATGGCACTGCTCATCAAACCACGCTGAGGCAGCGTCCCACATGCCACAACTAGAAGGACCCACAACAAAGAGTATACAACTATGTACCGGGGGGCTTTGGGGAGAAAAAGGAAAAAAAGAAAAAGAACTATCATGGAAAACCAAGAAACATGGGTAGCCTAAAGATGGAGCTTTATAATGTGCCAAGAGAGAATTTGATATATCCATACTTAATTATTTTTGGTAGAAAGTCCAGAATTAAATTGATTAATTGATTGGTTTCATTTGTTAAGGCAATATTAATTTGTACCTACTATCTAGCAGGCTTTCTTCTGACCTCTGGGACTCAGAGATGACTTTTCACTGGGAACTTGATCATCTACTAGAGAGACAGACGTATAAATATAGGGATGAGTAAGACAAAGACATGAACAGAGAAGTGATAAGATTTGTTAGGGGCCAGCCCAGTGACGCAGGGGTTAAGTTCCCACGTTCTGCTTTGGCGGCCCAGGGTTCACCGCTTTGGCTCCCAGGTGCGGACATGGCACCGCTTGGCACGCCATGCTGTGGTAGGCATCCCACATATAAAGTAGAGGAAGGTGGGCGTGGATGTTAGCTCAGGGCCAGTCTTCCTCAGCAAAAAGATGAGGATTGGCAGCAGTTAGCTCAGGGCTGCTCTTCCTCAAAAAAAAGTGTGTTTTATTACTCATAGCAGTTCCTGCAGATTAAGGTTCTAGTAGACTTCTCTGCAGTTTGCAAAGCACTGGCAGTGTGGATTCACTGATGATTGAAAGGGTTTGGTTTATTTTCCTTCTTTTTTTTTTTTTGAGGAAGATTAGCCCTAAGCTAACATCCGCTGCCAATCCTCCTCTTTTTGCTAAAGAAGACTGGCTCTGAGCTAACATCCGTGCCCATCTTCCTCTACTTTATATGTGGGACACCTGCCACAGCATGGCTTGATAAGCGGTGCATAGGTCTGTGCCCAGGATCCAAACCAGCAAACCCTAGGCCACCAGAGCAGAGCACGCAAACTTAACTGCTGTGCCACTGGGCTGGCCCCGGTTTTTTGTTTCTTTTTTTAAATCAGGGTTTATGTATTCAAGGCCACGAGCTGTAGTGTTATATTTAGAGATGAAAAGAATTGAGTAGAGAGATTACCAGTGTTCTAGTCCATTCTCTAATTAAATTGTATATTTTGTGCTGTAGTGATTGACATTTTTTCATCTGTACTAGATTTATTTTGATTATGGTAGAAGTGGCACAAAGCATTTATTAAAATGCAAAAAGTGTCTAAGATACTAGAAAGAATAGTAAAATATAATACAGAGGCCTATAAAATATGCCAATGGTCTCTTTGGAATCATCTTTATTCTCACTACTGATAGAATTGCAAATGGACTGTCCTCTGCTGAGGTTTTTTTTGAGGAAGATTAGCACTGAGCTAACTACTGCCAGTCCTCCTCTTTTTGCTGAGGAAGACTGGCCCTGTGCCCATCTTCTTCTACTTTATATGTGGGATGCCTACCACAGTATGGCTTGCCAAGCAGTGCCATGTCTGCACCCGGGATCCGAACTGGCGAACCCCGGGCCACAGAAGTGGAATGTTCGAACTTAACCGCTGCGCCACGGGGCTGGCCCCTGCTGAGTTTTTTGGAACAAACCTATTTAGGGCCATTTTGCCATTTTATTTTCCTAGTGACTTGACATACTATGCCGTAGGGGTAACAGACAAACATCATTTTTCACGCTACCCTCCTTGCTTAACCCCACATTCTCTCGTACAAAAACAAAAGACATCTTAACCAAAATGAAAATGAAGTTGGAATTCAGATGAGAAAGTACAGGAACAGAGCAGAGTTGAAAGAAAGGTTATGTTGAAAAGATGAGTGCTTTGGAGTTGATTATGTTTTAATTCTACCTCCAACCTTTTCTATCCCTGGGATTGGAGCAATTTAGTTAACTTCCCTGCATTTCCGTTTCCTCATTTCTGAAATGAAAGTAATGTAATAGTACCTACCTAACTGAAAGAGACTGAGCCACTGCTTGTTGTTATTGTGGTGAGACATTAACCTCGGATTTAGTTTTGATTGCAAAGCATTTATTCATTAACACGTTTTCAGTGCGTATCTTGTGGGTCAGGTACTGTACTAGATGCTAGATACACAAAGTAGACCAATAAGATAGAGTCCGTATCTTCAAAGAGCTCAAACTCTAGTAATGCATTCTTAACTTGTATCCACGTCTTTGATTGGGTCAAATAGCAAAGGCACATTTAAGAGGGTTGGTGGCAAAATTTTTAGCACTGGTAAGGCAGCAAATGGTCCTGCTGTTGACCAGAAAGTAGAAGCTAAATTTCTAACTTCGATATGCCTCAGAAACTGGAGAAGCACATTGAGTCCAGTTTAAAATCTTTGCATTTCAAAGTGGCACATTGATAAGTATTTGAGACATTATCAAAAAAGAAGACTTTTCCTTGCTTTAATTTCAAATTAGTTAAAATGCATGTTTTCTTTGATGGTCTTTTTGTTGGTGTTGTCTGTAAAGATGTTCATTAGAGAAAATTCTTGGTGGTTGTTTTGTGCCATCAAGTTGGCTCTGACTCTTGGCGACTGTGTGAATGAGTGATGTCCACAGTGTCCTATCCTCAGTAGCCCTCCTCAGCTTCAGGAAAATTGTGCCTATGGCTTCCTTTATGGAGTCAATCCATCTCATATTTGGTCTCCCTGTTTTCCTGCTGTCTTCTACTTTTTCCAGCATTATTGTCAGTAATTGTCAATTGTTGAAAATTCATTATAAAATTATGATAAATAAAATTTTGAATTTTGTCTTGGCAAAAAGGAAATCAACAGAGAACAGTATTTAAAAGGTTAACCTGTCTGTGCAGTACAATCTAATAGAAGATTGAGTAAAGTATAAAAATAAATTCACAGAAAAGAAAGAACAAATAGCCAATAAAAATAGAAAAAGATGCTCACCCTCATTAGTGAGTCTGAGAATACTGCTTTTTAACTATTAGTTTGGGAAATATAGTATCAAGTACCTGTGAGAATGGAGGAAATCCAACACTCATGTATTTGTGATAGGAGTGTAAATTACTTTAACCAGTCTGGAACTAAATCTGGTGGTATCAGATACGTGTGCGTGTGTGTGTGTGTGTGCATGTGTACTTTTTTTGACCAGTTTTGGAAATAAAAGTACCAGTAGATAAGGATTTAAAAGTGGTTTCTGTGTCAAAAGAAACAGCAAAAAATGTAAAGTATTTCAAGAGGACTGGTACATATATACTATGACACATTGTACAACTGAGACATGAATGAGATAGATCCATGTGATAACCTGGAGATTTTCATAATAAATTAAGGGAAAATAAAGCATTTTGCAAAATAACTTATATAGTATGGCTCCATTTTTCTATTTAAAGCAAACCTGTATATTTGTGATTGTTTTGTTAATGAGTAAAGATTCTACTGAGTAACTTTGAAAATCTAATTGGCTTTATTCATGAATTGGGCAGCATTCCACCTAATAAATAGAAAGGCTCTCCGAGGAGTTGTGCATAATGGAAGGGTTTTATAGGCAGAAACTGGGCAGCATGAGAAAGTTATTAGCAAAAGAAAAGAAATTATTGTTTCAGGTAAAGTCCCCTTTCTTTGGGGAAGGGCAACAGGGGTCCTGTCAGGCAGGTGACCTCACTAGTGTCGATCAGGAATTTCTAGACTGATTGGTTTAATGTCACATTCCTGAGAGGGGTTGAAACTTCAATCAGGTCTTGGTTTGCCCTCCTGGAGGCAAGTGACTCCATCTTGGGCCTGTTGTTTCTTTTTTAACAATTTGTCGGAGCCATAATGGTATGGGAGATTGTATACCTACTGAAGACTGTTAACGTCGTTCACCTCCGGCAACTGGAATTGGCTAGCTGAGGGGGAGACAGATTTATTTGTTTCAATAGATACTTTTGTCATTTAAAAAAAGAAAACTAAAAGAGAAAAAGCAATGAAAGTTAGGAGGAAGGAAGACAAGCCCTTGGAATCCAATTATTTGGATGTAGAGATACATGTTTCTTTTCACAAATGGAAAAATACAATGTATATTATTTTAAAGCCTTTAAAAACACTATCGTGTTTTAGCAGGTTCACAATAGATATGTGGATACGCTTATGTTTTAATTACCTTAGAAACCACCCAGACCACTTTAGCACCTTTATTGAGATGTAATTGACATAAAGTTTACATATATAAAACATTTGGTTAGTCATGACACTTATGTACATTCATGAACCATTGGTACCATCATGACCATATTTACCACCCCAAAAAGTTTCCTCGTGTGTTTATAAATCCCTCCATCCTGCACTACCCTTCCCACAGTTCTCATCACACACTGGTCTGCTTTCTGTCACTCTAGGTTAGTTTGCACTTTGTAGAGTGTTACGTAAATGAAATCAGAAAGTGTAAACTGTTTTGTCTGGCTTCTTTCACTCAGCAGGTTTATCCATATTGTTGCATATGTTAGTAGCTCATTTTTTAAAATTGCTGATGCACTATGGATATACCACAATTTGTTCACCTGTTAGGGGCAGTTGGGTTGTTTTCAGTTTGAGGTTGTCACAGATAAGCTTGCTGTGAACATTCATGTTCAGATCTTTGTATAGACATAGGCTGTCATTTCTCTTGAGTAAATACCTAGGAGTGGAATGCCTGGGTTACATGTAAGTGTACGTTTAAATTTTTTAAAAACTGCAAACTGTTTTCCAAGTACTTCTATCATTTTATGTCCCCGGCAGCAATGCATGAGAATTTCACAGGCTGTCCTATTTCTGGTGAATTTCCTTTGCACATTCTCCAAAAATACATTGTGCATGTTATATGTGGGTCTATTTCTGGATTCTCAATTTTTTCCTCTTGATTTAATTGTCTTTCTTGATGCCAATACCACACTGTCATGGTTACTGAGGCTTTGTAATAACTCTGGAAATCAGATAGTGTGATTGAGTCCTCCAACTTTGTTCTTTTTTTCCAAAATCGTTTGGCTATTCTCAGTCCTTTATTTCCAGTGTTAATTTTAGGATCGGTTTTTTCTACAAAAAAAGCCTGTTGGAATTTGATTGGATTTGTGTTGAATTTGTAGATAGCATTGACATCTTACAATATTGAGTGTTCTGACCCGTAAGCATGGTATATTTTGACATTTATTTATATCTTCTTTAATTCTGTCAGCAATGTTTTAAAGTTTTTAATTACCAGACTTTTGTAATTTTGTCAAATTCATATCTTTTTTTTTTAAAGATTGGCATCTGAGCTACCAAGTGTTGCTAATCTTCTTTCTTCTTCTTTTTTTTTTTCTTCTTTTTCTCCCCAAGTCCCCCTAGTACATAGTTGTATATTTTAGTGGTGGGCCCTTCTAGTTGTGGCATGTGGGACGCCTCCTCAGCATGGCCTGATGAGTGGTGCCGTGTCTGTGCCCAGGATCCCAACCAGCGAAACTGTGGGCTGCCGCAGCGGAGCGCACGAACTTAACCACTCGGCCGTGGGGCTGGCCCCTCAAATTCACATCTTCTGATGCTATTGTAAATGGTCTTTTTAGTTCAATATTTGTTTTTTCATTACTGGTATATGGAAATACAATAGACTTTTTTTTTGGTCTCTCATTGTGCAACATTGGTAAAATTTACATACTGGTTTTATTAGTATTTTTTATAGAGATTCGTTTGGATTTTCTATGTAAATACTCATGTCATTTCTGAGAAAAGACAGTTTTACTTCATTTCTAACTAGATGCACCTTTTGCTTCTTTTTCTTGACTTAATACACATGCTAGACCCTCCAGAGCAAGGTGACTGGAGGTGTTGAAAGCAAACATTCTCGTCTTATTCCTGATCTAAGTGAGAAAGCGTTCAATCTTTCACCGTTAAGTATCATGTTAGCTGTAGTTTTTTGAATTATCTGGTTGAAAAAATTCTTTTTTATTCCTAATTTGCTGAGAGATTTGTCATTTCAATAAGAATACATATTGGATTTTATCAAATACTTTTCCTGTATTTCTTGAGACAATAGGGCTTTCTTCTTTTGTTTATTATGCACTTGTTTGATGTTACTTGATATTTGAATATTAAGCCAACTTTGCCTTTCTGGGATAAAAGTTGGTTGTGAGATATTTTTCTTTTTATATGTTGTTGAATTTGATTTGCTAAAATTTTATTTAGGTTTTTTTACATCTAAGTTCATGAGGGATATTGGTCTGTAGTTTTCTGATAATTTTTATGTTTGGCTCTCTGAGAAATGCTGACCTCACAGAATGAATTGATAAGTGATCCCTCCTCTACAGTGTTCTGGAAAATTTTGTGTAGAATTGATACTGTTTCTTCCTCCAATATTTGGTAGAATTGACTAGTGAAACCATGAAAAAAATATGACCCATAATGAGGAAAAAATAAATCAAACTGATTCATAACTGACAAACTTTAGAATTAGCAAACAAAATCATTAGTTATTAAGTACAATTATTATATCTATATTTCACACATTTAAAAAGTAGTGAATGGAATTGACATAATAAGGAAACTCTGGCTAGAACCAGTAGACGGAGAGTAAGTGAGGCTGTAGAAGACTTGAACAGCATGGTCGGCCGACTAACTAAACGCTCCAACAGCAGACACAGGCACAGTGGCACACTCGCCGAGCCAGACCGTGTAGGACAATTCCTAATAAACTGCAGAGGATTCAAGTCACAGTGATTAAATTGGAAATCAGTAAGAAAAACAGCTCTGGAAAATCCCCCAAACACTTGGAAACTAAATAACACAGTTCTGAATAACTGCAGGGTCAAAGAAGAAATCAAAAGGGAAATTACAAAGTATTTCAAACTGAATGAAAATTAAAACCCAAGTCAAAATTTGTGGGATCCTCCTTGTATTCATTTCCTATTGCTCCTGTAACAAATCACCACAAATTTAGTGACTGTAAACAACACAAATTTATCATCTTACAGTTTTGGAGGTAACAAGTCCAAAATCGGTTTCACTGGACTAAAATCGAGATATCAACAGGTCTTTGATTCTTCTGGAAGCTTTAAACATCTTTTAGAGGCTACCTACACTCCTCAGCTCAGGGCCCTTTCCTCCATCTTCAAAGCTAGCAGCGTAGTATCTTCAGATCTCTCTGGTTCTCTTACTTCCCTCCCACTTGTAAGGACCCTTTTGATCACATTGGATCCACTGGGTTGATCCAAGATAATAGTTTCCCCGTCTCAAGATCCCTTAAGTTAATCACATCTGCAAAGTCGTTTTTGCCACGTAAGGTAACGTATCCCGAGTCCAGAGATTGGGATATGGATATCTTTGGTGGTGCATTATTCTGCCTACCACACTGCTAAGGCAGTAGTTAGGTGGCAGTTTACACCACTACTGCCTATATTAGAAAAGAAAAATAATGTCAAATTATTGACCTCAGATTCCACCTGAGGAAACCATTAAAAGAACAAATTATATGAGGTAAATAAGGTCCAAGATCTAACGTGAAACGTGGTGACTATTGCTGATAACAGTATTTTGTGTAATTGAAATTTGCTAAGAGAATAGAACTTAAGTGTTCTCACCAAGGGGAAAAAAAGACAAATATGCAAGGTGATGGATGTGTTAACTATATGGGGAATCCTTTCACAATGTGCATATATCAAATCACCACAGTGTACACTTTAAATATTTTACAATTTTATATGTAAATTATACCTCAATAAAGCTGAAATTTAAAAAATAGCAAATTAAACCCAAAGGAAATAATAAAGATAATAGGGGAAATAAGTGAAATAGAAAACAGGAAAACAAATCAATAAAACTGAAAGGTAGTTATTGAGAACATCAATATAATTAATAAACCTATGATTTGACTCTTACTTTGATGATGTTTAGTGTTAAAGCTTGAAGTGAAAAATTTTAAATTGTGTTATAGATGTATATTTTTGATAGAATTTAACTCTAGACTCCTTTTGTCGTACTTACTCTTCTGGTTCCAGCGCTAGACCCTGGGGAGATTAGCTTATACTAGTCAAGCTTCTGTGAAGCAGTCATAGAGCAGAAAGCCTATTTTTAACATAAAATGGGAAGGATAATTACCAAATCATCAGTACATTTCAAATAGTATCCAATGCTGGAAAAACACCGAGAGACTTACTCTCTGGTGTTTCTTTTGGTTGACATCTCTCAATGATCCCTCGTTCTTACGTATTTTATCACCATTATTCTTTTCCAGTTCATTTACATTTACAAAACTTACCCTTTTCTCACCTGGGTTTCTGCTTTGCTCTGCCCCAGTTTCTTAGATAAATCATCACATTTTCTTACATTTTCTGTGGAAGAAAGAAAAGGACAAGATAGAATCCCCTGCCTCAAGAAACTCTAAACAAGATTCTTAAGTATGATGTAAACAGAATGATTTAGTGTCAATTTTAGGATTTCAAAGCTGGGAGAAAAGTAAAATGTGAAAAAATGACAGGAAAGCAAAGAGATCAGAACTGAGTGTTAAGAGTGGGAACTCTTACTGAAGCTTCCATTATTGGAACATTCTACTCTTTATGTACAGCTCTGTGACAGTGCATTTGTGCCTTTACCCTACCAGTAGTGGAGTACCTGTTCTTAGGTCTTCAGAGCCTCTTAGTTTTGTGTCACTTCAGTCCCGAGACCCAGACTCTGGACACATTCATCTCAAGTCTTGGAGCTAAGGAGTTCGTCTTATATTCCAAAAGGATAGAGAGCTTCAAGGGAGACTTTTTATGATTCAGAGTCTCTTACCTGGGTGTTACGTGGCCACAAGATCTTCAGCTGGTCTGCTTATTTCAGGCACTTCAGACCATCCCATTCCTGTCACCAGATTGTTGGGAAAAAAATAAAAATCTCCTGTCAACTCAGAAAATCCTTTCCATAAACGTAGGAAAAAAATAGTTTTATTATTGAATAAGCGTTAAGACTGAAGTGAGCATCAAAGGCAACCTGGTAATGAGATTCTAGACAGAAGGAGATCTCACTTTTTGATAAAGCCAGTCAGATATAATCCATTACTTACTTGTTCTCAAGGTAATGATAATTTGTCATCATGTAGCCGAACTGTGCCCAGCACCATTGCTGTTACATCTTATTCATCCTAAATTCTTCTGGTATTTGAGGTGTCCATCAGTTAGTCAGTTGCCTTTATCCACAGGAAAAATTAAACTTTTCGTATATTTATGACAAGTAAGTAGTTACAGGACCCAGTTGCCTAGGTGAAACTCCCCTGGTGACCGGCAGGGGCATGGCTCTCAGACCCTTAAGAAAACCACTTGGGAGTTGTAAAGCTGGGAAGAGGTTTTAAAAATATGTGCACATATATCAAAGGGATAGAGGAAAGATTTACAATTAAAAGTTTTCTTTACGCAGAGATCTAAGAAAAGGGAGCATGGAAAAGCCCCCCTCCTTTCTGGCACCAGAAAACATTAGATTTTTTTTTTTTAATTTTTTTTTGGAGGAAGATTAACCCTGAGCTAACTGCTGCCAGTCCTCCTCTTATCGCTGAGGAAGACTGGCTCTGAGCTAACATCCGTGCCCATCTTCCTCCACTTTCTTTTTTATATATGGGACGCCTACCACAGCATGGCGTGCCAAGCGGTGCCGTGTCCACACCTGGGATCCAAACCAGCGAACTGCTGCACCACCGGTCTGTCCCCAGGATTTTTTTTTTTTAACCCTTACAGTTTGCTTGGACACCTCCCTCACTAGTCAAAGAGTAAGTAGTAAAGAAGAAATGATCTAGTAAAGAGAAGCAAGAGTAAGTTTGCCAACATGCTATCTTTAGAGAAAGTTGCTTTTAGATTTATATTGCATAGCTAGTGGAACACATTGAGATTAAAAGGTTACCTGTCATATGTAATCACCTCTTTTACATTCTTTCAACATATTTGGAATGATGATGTTTCTACTTCTTAGTACAAAACTAATGCTCTTGAAAAGTCCCATGAGTTCTCCACTTCCTCCAGAGATCAAAAAGCATACGCAAGGGCTGGCCCTGTGGTCGAGTGGTTAAAGTTCCACGTGCTCCACTTCGGTGGCCCAGGTTTGCGGGTTCTGATCCCGGGTGCAGACCTACTCTACTCGTCAGCCATTCATGGAGGCTTCCCGCATACAAGGTGGGAGAAGGTTGGCACAGATGTTAGCTCAGGGCTAATCTTCTTCAAGCAAAAAAAGAGGAGGATTGGCAAAGGATGTTAGCTCAGGGCGAATCTTCCTCACCAAAAAAAAAAAAGCATATGCAAAATTATAACATTCCCCTAAGTTTAACATGTTAAATTATAACATTATAATTATAACATTATTAGTAAAATTAACACATTTAAAAGAATTTGTTCTAATATTATTTTTATAAAGAGCAGTCTGTCCTAAAATCTGGAATGAATCACCTCCACTTCAGACATACAAAATAAAACAAGATTGAAACGATGAATGAGGTTTTTCCCAATTTTAAATTATTGTTGTAAACATTGAGGGATAGAGATAAGTCATCCGTTGTTCAATTATATGGTCTATGTGTTACATTAAACTTGTCTTCGTTTTCTTCCGGTCTTTACATAAATATTTCACATGGTTATAAATGTAATGTGCATATAATTTTTTATTTTGCCTTTTTTTTTTTAACCTTAACCTAAACTCTTTTTTAAAATCTTAGCCTAATCTCACTAGCCTAAGCCAAATCTTTGCTACTAGAAGTAGCTCATAAAAATCTTTGCTGTGGGGGCAGGCCCCGTGGCCGAGTGGTTGAGTTCACGTGCTCTCCTTCCGTGGCCCAGGGTCTCGCCGGTTCGGATCCTGGGCGCGAACATGGCACTGCTCATCAGGCCATGCTGAGGCAGTGTCCCACATGCCACGGCTGGAGGGGCCCAAAGCTAAGAATGCACAACTATGTACTGGGGGGCTTTGGGGAGAGAGAAGTAAAATAAAATCTTAAAAAAAAAAATCTTTGTTGTGACTTAGTCGTGGTTAGTAGATGTGAAACTTCAACAATTCCATTTTCATGTGGACTTTCTAAAGACTAGTCAACAAGTTTTTCTCTCTTCCTGTTTACTCTTGATTGAAATGACTTAATTTTTTTAAACAATATACTTCTAGCCCTTTTATAGTTTTCTTCTGCCTATTATAGCTTTTTTAACTTTAATTATCTTATGATTTGCTTGCTTTCCAATTATCCTTTTCAAATACTCGTCTAAGAATTTTTTACCACTTTAATCAAAATTGAGCGGATTGAATATACAGGGGTTTTGACCAAATTCATTTGTTAGGACAGTTCCTATGGAAAGAACAAAACTGAAAGTTTAAATTCTTGTTTGCAATTCAGTTAAACAAAAAGATTATAAAATAGATATACTGTATGCATATAATTATGTTTTTTAAATGTCAGGAAGAAAATAGACCAAAATGTTCACAATATCTCAGAGATAAGACCTTTTTTTTCAACTCTATGAGTCTGTCTGTGCTTTAAAAGCGTTCTTCACTGGGTATATCTTACTTTTTATGATTAGAAAAAAATACATTATAAATATTTTTCATAAAACCGCCTGCATGTTGGAGAGTATGTAAATAAGCTAACCATTCCCACCCTTCTGTACTAAATTTTTACCCTCCAGGCTCCTTTCCCCATTTTTTGGAATTTCTCTGTCTTAAAGTGAATGACAGTCTCTGTATATGTAGGAAATGTGACTGACAGGACTAAAAGAAGAAAGAGAATAATCTAGATATAGGAATATCATTATGTGAGTAATAGCAGTAATGTGTGTCATTTTTGTACTTACTATGTAACATTTCTGACATTTCTCAGAGTCAGGATTTGAGACTAGAAACCATGACTTAATTACTTGGAGTTTCTCTAAGAGCTGATACACTTGCAAAGAAAAAGAGAGTATATGTTCTAGATTATGTTTTTACACAGAGTAGTTTCTCAGGATGCATTGTATCCCTGTCTCTTAACTACTCTTTTCTTTATTTTTGAGGAAGATTGGCCCTGAGCCAACATCATCTGTTGCCAATCTTCCTCTTTTTTTTCTTTTTCCTTTTTCTCCCCAAAGCCCCTGTGCATAGTTGTATATCCTGGTTGTACATCATTCTAGCTCTTCTATGTGGGACGCCACCTCAGCATGGCTTGACGAGCAGTGCTTGGTCCGTGCCCAGAATCTGAGCTGGGGAGCCCCGGGCTGCCGAATCGGAGGGCGCGAACTTAACAACTATGCCACTGGGCCGGCCCCTCTTAACTACTCTTGGTTCTTCTCTCTCTGTAGCATTTTATATAATAGGTTTTCTCAGTGTTCTAACTACCTTGGGCTTCAGGGAAGAGTATTTTTGCAAACTTACGTGGGTTTAATAAAACCCAATAAGTTTATGAATCTTCTATGTTACCCCCTTTTCTCCAAGTCCAGCAGTTATCTCCTAGATTGCACAGGGATAGGTTGTCAGCTCTTAATTTGCAAGAGTGACAGCTTTGACTCCAATAGAGCCTATTTAGAAAGTACATGAAAAACAAGGGACTCTTCCCCTCACGGGGATGACTTGTCAGGCAGCTTGCAGATGGCTAAAAAATGTAACTGCATCATACCTTCTATCTGAAAATGGAGTCATTGCCAGTTATAAGTTTTGATGTGGCACAATTATCTGGAGTCCATATTGCCTTCATGGGGTGCAAGTTGAAAATGCATGCGTTTCTAGCTTGATATAGTCCTTGACATAAATTCTAATGCTCTGTCAGAGAATCTTCCTAAAACCCAATGACTAAACTTGTCTGTGTCACCAATAATTTCCTGAATTTATACCTTAATTATTTCCTTAATTATCTTCCTCTGAAGAAAAATAGGATTTTTCTGCCAATAATGTAAGAATTTGCAAAAACCTTGAAATCATAGTATTGCCTTTTTGTTTGCTTTTACCATTTTCTATTTTAAAGTAGTAGAAATTAAATGGGCCTGTAAGAGTTTAGTTCTTATGCAGGGAGGATGTGGGCTGCTTTAGGCATCTCTGAAAATTAAGATGATTCTGAGTCTCACACAGACACTGTCACTCATCCTGTGGTGCGTTAATGCAACACGAGGAGGAAAGAGTCTATGTCATTGTGTTAGGAATGTCAGTAATACCTCTTTTACACAGAGCTGCTATCATTTGTTCAGTCAACAAATTTGAGTGCCCACCCTGTGCAAGGAAGTTTGCTTGGCACTATGGATGATGCCTTAAAGATATTTTAAGTAGCAGAATGACCTAGTCAAGTCAGTCATTTAGAAAGGCTGTCATTCAGTCAGCATTGTAGATGACATGTTAAAGTAAGAATTGGAGGCAGTGAGTTAAGAGACTGTGTCAGAGTTAAATCAGTGCAGTAGTAAGGGCCTAATCTAAGATGAGGCCTTGGAATGGACTAGAAAGGAAAGAACAAATCTGAGGCAGTCTTAAATTTACTTCCCCTTTTCGAGCTAATTCACTGTTGTCTTTTAAATTAGGAAGTCAGCCTCTCTGTCTCTTTCTGTGTTTCTCCCTCCTTCCTTCACTCCCTACCTCTTCTCCCCACTCTAGCGCACTCAAAATTTTACTGCAACTCCCCATCAATAAAGATAGGAGAGGGATGTGTATCTCAGCCTCACTGGGCACACTAGGTGTGTGTGTGTCTGTGTTCAGGTTTTAAGAGGAGTGTCTCTTAAAGAGGTATGTGCTTTCTCTCACTCCTTTTTGTGGATTACTGCTTTAAATCAAAACTTTAAATTACCACTTGAACAGAGTGAATAAGAATTCCTGCTGTGTAAGTAGCTGTTTTTTTAAAAAGCGTGTTAAATATGTTGTTTCCAGTGGAAAAAAGTTTTGTTTACTGTTTTTGGGTTGGGTACATTTGATGTAGTCCTGAAAAGGAAAGTTTATCTGTATCTTTGGTTTTTGTTGTTTAGAGGAAACTACTCCTGAGTTTATATCTGATCCCAAAGTATCCTCCAGAAAGTGGTCTTCCCTCTTCCATGAATAGAATTTAGATCTGAGTTCGTGCATATTGAAATAAAATTTAAAATACAATGTACAGGTTCCCCAACCTCTATAACTCGTAAAAAGGATTCTGTTATGGAAGCAGAATTAATCACAAGCATTTTGGAGAGATGCACATAAAACAGACTGGTTATATAAAACCAGAAGATCCATAAAAAATGAAGAGACCACCACATACATATATAGATAAATACACATATTCAGTGTAACACTGTGAGGCAGTAGCAAATTTAAACCTACCCGCAGTTAAAATAATCTGAGTTCCATACTTTGAGAAAATGGGCTATTTTGAGGAGGCCACAAAGGAAGAAGAACAGCTGGTCAGTAAGGTTTTCTTGTTCCCGATGGTCCCTGAGGGGAAGGATGAAGAAAAGTTTGCTATGAGATGTGTGTAACAAAGGAGATTTACAGTGTCTTTTTGTGATGATGCAGTGATTTTGAGAAGAGTGTGAAATGTCTCCTTTTCCTTGTTCCCAAAACATTGTGACTGTTCATATTCTACTGTCTTCCAAAAAAGATTCCAGGCTTTCTTGGAGAGGTGGGTTGGTTTAGTCTCAGTGCATCATCTTGTCTTTCTTCAGGGAATCAGATTAGATGGTATGCTTCAGCTTCAGTTTATTCACTTTTGATAATGTCTGTATTTATCAAGTGACCTTCCTTTCACTCTTCTTTCTACTCGTCTGCCTGTAAGACCTCACTTATATTTGTTGACTCATGTATTTCCTTTTAATATATTCTATCTGTTATGTGATGTTTAAATTGTACATCCAAGTGTTGAATGATTTTTTGAAATTAGTAAACCAAATGAATTTTAAAAAATTCTTTGTAAGCTTAATTTTCCATCTAGAACTTCTGATACAATAGAATAATTTAGTAAAAATTACTGTTTTCTTTCTTACTTTTCATCCCAGCAGTATGAAAGGTGAGGCCAAAAGTATTGATCTGAAATGAGAAATGAATGTTGTAGAAGTGCTGCCTAGCTAGTGAAACTTAAAGTGTCCTTTTATTATCTAGAAAGCTCTGAAAAAACAATCTGGAATTTTAATATCTTTCTTGGTTAAGGGAACCTTAGATATCGTCATCTAATCTCACTCTTACTCTTTATAGTTGAATGTAGTTGAATATCTAGTATAATTGAATAAGCCTGAGAAGTGTGACTTGCTTAAGATCACATAATTGATTAACGATAGAAGCAGACCCAACTCAAGAATTGGCTAGTGGGCCAGTTTCTTATATAGATCCTCGGCACATACTGAATTATGTGCCTGGCTGTGTCCTAACCAGGAAATAGGAGGAACCCAGGCCACTGGTTAGAAGAGTGTATGAGCTGATGTGAACAGTTTGTGCCTAAGACGTCTGCCATTGCAATATCTGGGCCACAACTACACAGTTGCTCACTTTGTCATCCATCTGTCTATCTCCTCAGTATGGATGAAGCCCTCTTTTGTTCTCCTAAATTTGAATACAGGTATCATTTAGACCTAATATTTCCAAACATGGCTTCCCAGTGGTAAGTAATGGGCCTGATCTTGTATTGCAGCTCAGACAGCTATAACTGCACCAAAGATGTGGAAGAAACCAAAAGATCGGACGCGAACCACTGAAGAGGTGTTAGAAGCAGAATCGGAGGTAAGGGGAGAGCAGTAAATCTCTTTAGCTCATCTTCAAAGCAGTGGTGCCATTTACTAAGACAAGTGTGGGTTTATACCTCTTTCTTGAGATACTGTTTTCTGAGCAAAACTTGATATATATCAAGCTCAGAGTCTGATTTTTTTTTTTTTTTTTTGAGGAAGATTATCCCTGAGCTAACATCTGCTGCCAATCCTCTTCTTTTTGCTGAGGAAGACTGTCCCTGAGCTAACGTCTGTGCCCATCTTCCTCCACTATTTTATATGTGGGACTCCTGCCACAGCATGGCTTGCCAGGCGGTGCGTAGGTATGCGCCTGGGATCCAAACCAGCAAACCCCGGGCTGCTGAAGCGGAACGTACAAACTTAACTGCTGCACCAGCAGGCCAGCCCCCAGAGTCTGATTTTTTTAATATCCTCATTTACAGAATTTAAAAGATTTTTAATAGCATGTTCAATTTCATTGGATTTTTAAGTTATTGTTTAATTTTTGTTTAACCCCTCTGTCCACTGAATTGAATTTTTCCTGTTAACCAGATGGAAAAACTAACCTGGTAAAGAAAAATGGAGGCAGTTTTTTAAAATTCCCATTAGCAATGGTGGTAGAAATCATTGGATACATTTTAGGGAAATGCATTTTGAATCTGTCATCTTTTAACTACATTCCAGTAACATAACTGTTTGCATACGATTTGTCTATTTGAACTAAGCCACGACAGATTCTGCTGTAGGTTATAGCATGCCAGGTCCAGGAGATGCTGTAAGGAAGAAACAAGGTCAGATTTAGTCTAAAGGAGTTCTCTAACAATTTTATAGTCTGCAATCTCAATATCCATAGTGTTAAGTACTGAAGCCTGTAAATGAAGAGTAATATAAACAATCTGTATATTGCTTTTTTAAACTCATCTACTTTATTAAAATTTTTATTCAATGTTTAAAATGATAACATTAAAATGTAGAAATTATTTTAAATTAGCTTTAAATGAATTTACTTTATAAGACTTTTCTATCTAGGTACAATTCTTGCCCTCTTCCAGCAGCTCGCAGTACGCCTTTGTTGCTTCTCCATGTCCTGTCATTGCTCTTAGATGCTGCTCCTTTGATGTCACAGTTAGTCCCATAGCAACCACTAAAATGTTGCCTGAGTGTGATTTCATCGTGATTATCAGGGGGTAAGAATTGGCAGTAAATTGTAGAGGTGCAAATAGTTACCGCATTCCTCTTGCAGCTGAACAAGAAAATGTTGCTCCTACAGAGAATAAAATACCTTCCAGAGGCAGGGGAATTACATACATTCCTGGTATGGCTGTAAGAGCTTCATAAACTGGTTTCTCTTTAGATTCAGCTGTTTTTTATTCATTTTCTTTTATTAGACTTAATATTCCTTTGCCCTGTGGCTAGATTCCAAGCATTGTTGAATATTAAATGGGTAGGCCATTGCTCCTGTGCCTTCAAATATTCATCCTATTATTTAGATTAGAGGTTGGCAAACTTTTCCTGTAACAGTCCAGATAGTAAATAGTTCAGGCTTTGTGGACTCTGTGATCCCTGTCACAGTTTCTCAACTCTGCTGCTGTAGCCCAAAAGCAGCCATAGGCAATGTGTAAATAAATGAGTGTGGCTATATTCCAGTAAAACTTAATTGATGAACATTAAAATTAGAATTTCGGAGGCCAGCCCAGTGGTGCAACAGTTAAGTTCGAATGTTCTGCTTTGGTGGCCTAGGGTTTGCTGGTTCAGATCCTGAGTGTGGACATGGCGCCACTTGGCAAGCCATGCTGTGGCAGGCATCCCACATATAAAGTAGAGGAAGATGGGCACAGGTGTTAGCTCAGGGCCAGTCTTCCTCGGCAAAAAGAGAGGGATTGGCAGCAGATGTTAGCTCAGGGATAATCTTCCTCAAAAAAAAAAAATTAAAAAAACAGGGCAGATTGGCAACAGATGTTAGCTCAAGGCAAATATTCCTCAGCCGAAAAAAAAAAAAAAGAATTTCATATAATATTCACGTGTCATAAAATACTCTTCTTTGGAATTTGTTTTCAGCCATGACAAATGTAAAAACTCTCCTTTCCTTGCACATGCAAGAAAGCAGATGATGAGTCACGTTTGACCCTTGAGCCATAGTTTGCTAAAATCTTCTTTAGATTGTTATTCTTCATACATGAGAGCTGTTTTGACTCATTTTCAACAAATCACTTTTTTTAACCTTACAGTTTAAAAGTATAATAAATAGGTTTTTGGTCATTTGCACACAGACTTTTTTCCAGAAGTTAGTCCCTTGTCTTTCCTAAAGTTGAGCATTTGTTAGAGTAGTTTAGTAAATATTGGTTGTCATTGTCTTCATTTTCACTAATTATCAACCTCTCCTTTTCTATTTTTCTCAGTCTTTGAAAGAATGTGTTTTAGGTATCAGTATATTTTAGGTTGCATATTGGGTTGTTAGATCATTGTGACTATTTTATAAAATTCTGTAAATTTTAGCCTAGAAAGATAACATGAAGGATGGGTAATCTTAAAGTTGCCAGTTGAAGCATCTTAAAATTTGTTTAAAAATTTTAGGATATTTCATCAATCATTGCATACATAGTTGTCAGTCTGATTTTCTAGTGCTTTAAAAACTAACGCAGTAAGCAGGCAGTTTTGTCAACTAAATTCTTCTTTTAATAAGTTCCCATAAAAGGTTCACCTTTGACAGTCCAGCCAAGAAGGTGCTTTCTTTCTTCAAACTAGTTTTCCAAGTAACTGATTTAGGACCTGTTAGACACTTACAAACTGGTTGAATAGAGCTTCATCCTGCTGAAAGAAAAATAATCATCATAAATATTTATTGGAGCTATTTTTGTGTATTCCCTTAAAAAATATCCCTTCTAACAGTGTGCCTCAGACACACCAGTGATCTGTGTTCTCTGAAGTATAGTTTGTCATTCATGGAACAAGTTTCTTTGTACTTCTTTTTCTAGTTAGAAATTGACTTTCCAAATAATGCATCCTCTCTTTCTATCCAGTGGATTGTCTGTTATTGATTTTAGGTACATAGAAGAGGACCCAATATATATTTTCCTCTAAAATAGCATTTTTTCAAATTTTATAAGATGTAAAATAAGAATTCTATATAATTGTATAAGTACTATTTTTAGACTTACGTGTCAAATTATTAAAGATCTTCTTGATGAACCTGTACTTAATTATAAGGTAGCATTGCAAATGTTAACAAAAGTGGTGTCTTAATACTATCTTTTAATAAGATGATATTAAAAGTGTTTTAAATAAACTTACCATTTTGGTATCATATGCTGAACACAGACATTCTTATTTTGAGTGACATGTTTTCCTGTTTTTTGAGAAGATCAGTGTAGGTCTTCATGTATATTTACACACAGTGAAACTCACACATTGAGTTAATTTAGACTATAGTAGAGTATAGAATAAGAAAAAGTGTGGCTGCTAATTCATGATTCAAACTTGGTGGATCTATTTTTTCTCAAAAGATACTTTACCAGGGCTGGCCCCGAGCCCAAGTGGTTAAGTTCGCACACTCCACTTCCGTAGCCCAGGGTTTCAGTGGTTTGAATTCTGGGTCGGGAAATGGCACTGCTCATCAGGCCATGCTGAGGCGGCGTCCCACGTACCACAGCTAGAAGGACCCACAACTAAAATATATACAATTGTGTACTGGGGACTTTGGGGAGAAAAAGGAAAAATAAAATCTTTTTGTTTTTTTTTTAAGATTATAGAAACAAGGCATAAAAACCATCTGTTTCTGTTGATAACATTTTAAAATGTAGTGTCTTTTCCCCATGGTCTGATGTATGGTAAAAGAAAATTTACTAATATTGTATCTATTGTAATATTTCACTTATGTAACAGAGGATTTGTAACTCTTTAATTTTTTTTGCTGAGAAAGATTAGCCCTGAGCTAACATCTGTTGCCAGTTTTCCTCCATGTTATATGTGGGTTGCTGCCACAACTTGGCTGACAAGTGGTGTAGGTCTGTGCCCAGGATCCAAATCTGTGAACCCAGGCCACCAAGTGGAGCACACCAAACTTCACCACCACACCACGGGGCTGGTCCCTCTTTAACTTTTTTTTAAAAAATTTCATAAATCAATTTGAGTAACTACTTCCTCATGTATATGACATTCTTTTATATAATCCTTTATTGAACCAATTCAACAGAGCCTCTAATTTTGGCTTTCTTAGCATGAATTTGTCAGTTGGAATGCCTTTTCCCTCTGAGTTCTTCCAAAGGATTGTTTTCAGAATGCTTACCTTTCATGAAAAAGTAGGACGCTTAAAGTTAATGGAGAACTTTGCCTGAAGGAGTATTGATGGTTCATATGGCCCTTAGGAAATCCATTTTTGGGGGCTGGTCCCGTGGCCGAGTGGTAAGGTTCGTGCGCTCTGCTGCAGGCAGCCCAGTGTTTCGTTGTTCGAATCCTGGGCGCGGACATGGCACTGCTCATCAGACCATGCTGAGGCAGCGTCCCACATGCCACAACTGGAAGGACCCACAATGAATATATGACTCTGTACCAGGGGGCTTTGGGGAGAAAAGGGACAAAAAGTAAAATCTTGAACAAAAAAAAAAAAGAAATCCATTTTTGTTTGATATCTGAAACTGAGATGGTCAGAAATAATCTGGTGAAAAACTTCAATTCTATTTTCCCTTTTAAAAATAGGCTGGATACACCAAAACCCAGATTTCTCTCTATGAGAATATATTCCAAGCATTTTTCCATATGTGATTTGAATAGGGTCACAGCCTCAGAGAATTCCAAAAACCAAGAAATAAAATAGACTTTAACTCACAATTGGCCTCCTTATAAAATGAGAGATGTTAAGCTTTGTGAGATGTACTTTATTCATTGAACTCTCCGTTTTGTAGCCAGAGGACAGCACAAAAAATACCCTTTAGTTTCTTTTTATATTTGCTGAGCTTTAGTGGCAAGGGTTGGAGTGCTTGATTTAGATTTCTGACTAGGACTCTTTCATGTCCATCAAGTTCCAAGGATTAACAGTTCTTTCCATTCTAACCTTTGGTACATTTAGATTTCATTAGTCATGTTAAAGCATTTCGGTAGCCATTTGAGTTGTCTGCTTTATCCCAGATGAAATGAGAAAAGAGTTTTAAATACATTTACTATTCTAGTACCACATACGGAACACAGACATCCTTATCTTGAGTGGCATGTTTTCCTATGCTTTTTGAGGGGGTAGGTGTAGGTCTTCATGTATATTTACACACAGTGAAAAAAATATAACCTCTGTGTTCACTTATGCTTTAGCCTAAAGCTGAAGAGGAGCTTTCAGGTGACAAAGTACTTGACTCTGAACAGGATAAAATGAGCCAAGGGTTTCATCCTGAAAGAGATCCCTCTGACCTGAAAAAAGTAAAAGCCTTGGAAGAGAATGGAGAAGAAGCTGAGCCTGTACGTAATGGTGCCGAGAGTGTTTCTGAGGGTGAAGGAATAGATGCTAATTCAGGCTCCACTGATAGTTCTGGTGATGGGGTCCCGTTCCCATTTAAACCAGGTAAGTTTATCCCTGACTTCCTGTGTACGTCTTTCCTTCTCCCCTTCACTCTACTGCAGCTACTTAGAGAAATGCTGCCTCCTCATAGAGAAGTATTGGACGGAATGAAGAGGCTCATCACAATGTAATAGTCATGGGGTAGATCAGCAGGCATAAGGTAGTGCCGAGCAAATCCAGAGAGTTCTGGGTTGGCGGCAGTGATATCTGATGCTGGTATTCTTCTTCTGGCATTGGAAGAGCAGCTGCCAAAGGGAATCAGTGCTAGGCTGGTGGAATTCAGTGGGAGAAATTTAATGTTGTTCACTTTCATTGAAAGGGATATTTCAGATATGACCATGTCCCTTGGGAAGATGGTGTACTCGTCATTTCACAAGCCTTGAATTCAGTTTGTTGACAGAAATCACTGTAGAACTGAACTCCGATAATCAGTCAGAAGCAGTGTGGCTGAGTTATTGAGGGCCTGCAATATGGGAAGTGCCCTGTGAAGTACGTGATGAACCCCAGAGGCTCTTTCCTATTTAGACACCATCAACTGCATTAAACCTCTGTCCCAATACTGTTGTGATTTTGAGATTTATGAAGATGTATGGACATGTGGGGAAAGGTAGTTCCTTTGATAGGAAATTTGGGATAGGTAAAAAGTTTTTCTTAGTCTGCCAAATCTTAAGTGACTTCTGCATGAGGTAGGTAGGATTTGAATGTAAAATATCAGACCTTAAAAATAATCTAGATCAGTGTTTTTCAGACTGCTGGTTTTAACCCATTTAATATATTGTGAAATTAATTTGGTGAGTTACAACTAACATTTTTTAAAAAGGAGAATAGAGGAAAACATGTCAGTGCATTACATGTAGTAAGGATAAGTATTGTTTTAAGAAACTTTTGTTTCATTTATCTATGTTTTTTCTGAGTCATGAAGTCATTATATTTCTTACTGTGAGTTGTAGTCAAAAATGAAAGCCACTGATTGATACTACCTTAATATACTGATCTTTTCACAGTAAAGTGCTGCTGATGGGCTTTATGAAGTTGTAAGGTTGTGCTGTTGTAAATTTTTTTTTAACCTTTGGACTCAATATAATAAAATTAATTCTAAACATCTAAGCTTATATCAGATTGTCAAGCACTTATGACTGCCACCTGTCCTTCTTAAGGGAATTGAGACACTTTTGTCATTTTTAGGACTGTGTAAATTATATTTTTATCCTTCAGTTTGACAAGGAAAACGTATACAACTATAGGCCCCATCTATATTGATCCGAACTGTCTTTTACCCCTGTAATAACACTAGCAGTCACTGGAAAAAAGTTTAAAGTTTAGATCCCAATAAGTTATCTACCTTTTAGTAAAGATAATAAAGTAATAAGGATTTGGTGAAAATATCAGCAAAATTGTCACAGACCATCAGTGAGTCTTTGACCTACACATTAAGGACCACTAATACAAAGAAGGATCCAGTGTGCTATTGTGAAGTGAGCTGGGGCCCGATTTTGATGAGAGTTTTGTTAATTAAAAGAAAAAAATTGACTTGCTTTTATTATCCAATAAAAATTTCAAGAAATTCTCCAACTTTGTGTAATGAGAGTAGGATTGTGAGTAATGATAACTTAACAATAGCAATGTAAGTACTGTGGCAGAAAGCTAATTTAAAATTCATATTAAAAATATTAGCCAAGAACGTGTTTAGTGTCAGGGTTTTTAGAGAAAGATTTGTGCATTGACAGTTTAGTTGGCACAGCAGTCAAGTACATTATTTTCTTCAGATTAAACTGTAGTCAGAAAAAAATTCTGTATCGAGCTGCTTAGATTTTTTAGAATCTTAAATCAGTTGTTTTTGTCTTTTGTGTCCTTTTACCTTTTTTCTCCTCCAAAATATCACTTCCAAGTCAACAATCAAAGTATCCTTCTTTCCCATGAAACCAAGAGTATTATCAAATTCCTTATTTCTGAGGTATTTAAAGGCTTGCTAGTTTATTTAATGAGGATTGCTACGTATCCCTAGGCAAACCTGCATAATCTGTTTGAAGTTGTTCCTATAGCAGCTTACTTCAGATTACTTTACTATCCAGAGGTATCCAGAAGGCATAAAAGAAGAAATGACAGTTTAAAATCTTTACATGACATTTTCTGACTGTAGCTCACTGTTTCCTTTGTGTTTTTGTTTATTTATGATGAGATAAAGTAAATGTTGGAAACTGGTTTGTACTCCTACTAAATATACATGCAATGACCTTATAGACAGTTGTCTGCCTACATCCCTCTTTCTAGAATCCTGGAAGCCTGCTGATACTGAAGGCAAGAAGCAGTATGACAGGGAGTTTTTGCTGGATTTCCAGTTCATGCCAGCCTGTATACAGAAACCAGAGGGCCTGCCTCCCATCAGTGATGTGGTTCTTGACAAGGTAAACCATGCAATCAGAGAAAGCTTTGTCTTTTTGGTGAGAACTTGGTTTTAATTATCAGTACAAATATGTGAAGTATGAACTACTTTTAGGAATGTTAGACCAAATGGCATTTGAATTAAGATATGTAATGTTTAAGAATCAGAGTTTTCCTAAACACTGTTGGATTTGGGATTTATTATAGATTATAGTAATCTTGAGGTTTGGCCCATATTTGAGTGATGCAGTTTTAAAATGTATTAATTGTCTGCTTATTATGGCTATTTCCTAATGATGTGGTGAAAATTGTGTGTCTGTTGGGCTAATAGGGCTAAAGTGATACAGAGGTCTGTCCCCACTATTCTAAAATTTCTGTATGGAATTAGAAAGGCATTGAAGACAAGTCAGAAACCTAGAAAGGTATTTCGCAGATCAAACTGAAGTGGGAGTCAAACATAATTCAAATAATGTCTATCTCAAAATTTCCCTAATAGATACTTATAGTGATTAGTCTTCAATCCTGTGCAAATAGATAGGCACATTTTCTCTTTACGTCAGATTGTAATGGTGCATGTGGAAAATTAGTAGAGTCAGTGTTTATTTTGTTTGTTTATTAAATTAAAAAGAGTAAAGTCAGATATATATCAACTTGAGTAATTTCATGCAAATCAATGATGGACCAGTGCTGGTGACTTAGCTTGAAGTATTTTTGTTTTGAAGAGGAACCATCAATCTCTAATTAAAGTGTAGAGGTAACTCTCTTACAGAATGAGATCCACCTCTGATGGAGATTTCCAGAAGTTGCTTATCCAGCCCTTATTTATATTATTTTACTCTCTTAGAGCAACAGGTCTCCTTATTTCTCTTTATATCTAAGTCTTCTCTCTTAGGTGCTTATGTGGGGACAGTTGAGTGATTGGTGGTGCTAATTTGAGGCTACTTCAGTACTTCAGAGGGCAAGTGTTAACATTCACTGAATTAGATTCTCCTCTTAGAAAATACTCCTTTTTATCTTCCTACCTTATCTGTTTCTGACTTTCTGTTTCTGGTCAATCATGAGTTTCTCTCTCACTGAGCTGCTTAGCTTTGCTGAGTCTGTAGTCATATTGTATGCCTATGCAAAACCAGATCTCTCTCATTAACAAGGCAGATAAAGTGAGGTTTTAAGTGTCATCACACATGAAACATATCTCCTTTTGAGACTTATTTTCCACTCAAAATACATACTTTACTAACCATAAGTCAACAGTAACAAAACCAAAATGAGCAACAGCAGAATTCTGATAGGCA
The DNA here is from genome assembly GCF_041296265.1 of Equus caballus. Lineage (NCBI taxonomy): Eukaryota > Metazoa > Chordata > Mammalia > Perissodactyla > Equidae > Equus > Equus caballus. The sequence continues at coordinate 33,422,993 of NC_091685.1, forward strand.
AGTGTTCCATGTCCTGGTGAATATCCTGGAGAAAAATCTCAACATTTGGCCCCAGTTCATAGGATCTCAAAATAGTTTATCTTGTGCCGTTCTAATGGTCCTGAGTGTCTAGTGAGTCAGTCCACTGATTGTATCTAGCCTCCCCTTGGGAATTTTAGGCCTAATCAGTCCCAGGGCACCAGAAAGCCACTGTTGACCTAAGGGCTCTAAGGTTGGCCCGGGAGAACTTAGCATGGTTCAAATTGGATTTCAGCTGGTGCGAGAAGCCAGTGCTTACCATTTCAGCTGACATAACTTTTCAGTCTGAGTTTTCATCTTTGTTGCACTGAATGTTCTGGAACTTGTGTTAAGCTTTTGTTTGCTTCTTCATGCAGATCAACCAACCCAAATTGCCAATGCGAACTCTGGATCCTCGGATTTTGCCTCGAGGACCAGATTTTACGCCAGCCTTTGCAGATTTTGGAAGGCAAACCCCTGGTGGAAGAGGTGTACCTGTAAGTGCAAGTTCCCTACAACCCAGTTAGTTAGAAACTGTCACAGCCTTCGTGACATCTTGTCTAAAGTCAAGAGAGTAGCTTTTATTCATTGATTCTTCTAACCGAGAAGAAGAAGGGGCGAAGACTGTCCTTGCCATCCTAAGATTAAAGCAAATAAAGGGCACACCTGAGTCGATTTACCTGAAAGAAACTGGTCTGCATTACTTTGGTCTTGATTTTTTTTTCATATTTTTTCAGTTGGAATGACCTGCAAATGGGTTAAAAATAGAGTGAACCTTGGATAGGATTCCTATTTTGTTTTGAGGTGTCCTGATATACTGGAAATCTCTGATGACATTCAGCTGATGGTCATCTCTTGTCTTTGTTTCTACAGATTTGCAAAGTGCAGAGCAGGCATGGCTTGCCAGTGCTGGAACAGAGTAAAGCCCCAACTTGCCCTCCAGTGGCGATGTCGCACCTACCCCTGAAGAGCCTGCCTCCAGGGGTGCGCTGAGTCCTTTTTTTAAAGAAAAACAATAGTTTATGGTGTTATAATATTTCCTGCTTTGCTCTCCTCACTAACTGTAGGTTGTGAAGTCAAAATATGAGCAAATGACGTGTATTAAAGAGTACAGCATTGGTAGACTGCAGGTTGCCTTTACCAGCCCAGTGGCAGGCTCCTCAGCGGGAGAAGTGGCATCAGCAGTGGAGTTGTGCTGGGGCGCTGCGCCATGCAAGATTGCTCAGCTCTGCCTGTTCCATGCTTTGTAGACCTGCAGAAAGCGTGGGGGGAAGTTGCCAGTGGCAGTGAATACCACTCTATTTCCCAAGTTGGAATGACATAGAGAGCACGATCTAAAGCTCTGGAGGAGCTCAAGGTTTGATGTACATTTGCAGATCACTCTGTTAAGACTACTTTATTTTATGTTTGTAAAAATATTTTTATATGAGGTGACACTTTTTATTTCCCTATCACCTTTTTATTTCTAGAAAGGTAGCTTTTGAAACCTGTTTTGAAATAACACTATACCATCTGAAAACAAATGTCACTTTGTAGATACTTGAATTATTTGATTGTTGGCTGCAGCCAAACACTGATTGAAAATACTTGAATGCCTAGAGAGCCAGCCCCGGTGGCCTAGTGGTTAAGTTAGGCACGCTCCACTTCGGCGGCCCAGGTTCGCTTCCCAGGCTCATACCTGCACCACTCATCTGTCAGTGGCCATACTGAGACGGTGGCTCACATACAAAAAATTGAGGAAGATTGGCAACAAATGTTAGCTCAGAGTGTATCTTCCTCAGCAAAAAAAGGAAAGGAAAAAAGAAAATACTTGAATGCCTAGAGTGTGTTGGAGGCTTTTTAAAACCTAGAAAAAATCTTAATTTGAAGCATATTATTTATTAAGCATCTGTGCATGTAATATTCTGTTTTCACACAGGTTTGAAATTTAGCCTTTATCTGTTTTCTCTAAATACTAAATTAAAGTTTTTCTAAAGTTTGAATTACGTCATCAGAAAGTCTGAGGAAGCAGCTTTCTAGAAACCATTTTATACCTCATTTTTCAGCATTATTTCCCTTTTTGGTGGTTTAAATTAAATTTCTGTTAGCATTTGTTTTTGGTTTAGTTTTGGTTTATATCTTTGTTTTGCCAAACATTTGAGATAATGTTGATGCCATTTTGATTATTCTCTGGTTAACAGCATCTGTGGTTGTCAGATTGCTCAATTTTGTTCATATGTCACTCACAGAAAATATGAATTGCCACGTCTACTCTTGTAGTGTATACTGTCACTCTTCATTACCAGCTTGCTATTGTCTAATAATTAGGTATAGCAAAAAGGAAATATTGTGAATTAAAAATAAGCTATATCTCTTTTAAAATATTGAAATTAGAAAATGAATTTTAAAAGTAACTATCACAATGTATGTTTGCCCAATAATCTATATGTCTACATATATCAGATAATTGGTGTGTTCAAAGTAATGTGACTGGAAATGAGCTGTTATCAAAAAATTGTAGTGTCTCCAAAAAGATCAGCTTCAATTATTTAATTCACTCTCTTTAAGTAGCTCTGTTATGTGCCACAAGCTAATTTTTAAGTGAAATTGTGACCTATCAGAGTAATATTGATATGTTAAACCTTAACGCAAATAATTATTCTTCCAGCTTCTCCCATAGTTAACAAACATTCTCCACTTAATTTATCCAGCTTTCCTTAGTATATTGCTGTAGGTACAGATGGGAAATTTATAGGACATATATATCTGACATATAAAGGAACAATCAGAAATGCTGTTTGGAAAAAAGCGGCAGTCCTGCTCTTTATAGTTTCTCGTTCCATACGTTTAATCATTTTTGCCAGCTTCCAAATTCATTTATAAATAATTACCACCCGAAGATATTAAGATCTAAGTATGCTTCATAGTATGGCTTAACTAGCGATGACTCCTAATATAAGCTTTCCTGCAACAGACTTGTTAAAAAATATTTTCAATACATAGCAATTGTTTTAACATGTCATATGCAGCTCCATACAATTTTCAAACATAAAGGTCCTTTGATGACAGTAAAGTGCGTATCTGTTGTAAGCACTCAAGCAGTATCATCTCTCCAGTTTTTAAAAGTCGAATTACTTGGCACTTGTGGTGTAATATTAATAGTAATCTTTTGGCAGACATCATAGAAAGTTCCCCCAAAGAAATGTATGAGAAGAGGGGCTGTGGGCCTAGACTAGTAGCTTGCCGTTCATATTCATTTCAACGGACTCTGAGATCAGCTGAGCTGCTGGAAGGATCCTAGGAGTAGAGAGAGCTGTCCTGAGCTCCTGTCATTCTTCCCTCTCTCCTTAAAGGAGCACTTGGTTGTCTCTCTTTAAAAATTGCTAAGATGAATTTTGGTCTTGTTTTCTTTGGTTATTCAGGTAAGCAGAAAAGTTTGAGGTTGTCTCAATGAAATAGGAGCAATGTATATTAAATTTTATAACAGAGATGGGTATAATTTCTTATTTAATACATTTGAGAAAAGTATATGACAGTGAGTAAAAAATTTAAACTTCCAGCTCACCTGAAAAAAATTGCCACTCACTGGTTAATCAACCCCAAATTTTGATACTTCATTTTAGTTGTGACGTTTGTGGACCTAAGCACATCACACCTTAAAGCTCTTCTAGCCCTCCATCAGAATGGTCTGTCCTTCAAGCAGGAGACCAGGCTGCCTTTCTGTGTTTATACTCTACAACTCTTAGCACAACATCCTGGATTTTGTTTGTGTTTAGTACGTCATTCATTATATACGGTGCAACTTTTGAAGGATAACATAAATTTGACGATTTGTATTAAATGTTTCACACACACAAAAAGGACATGAAATGTTTAAAGGTAATCACACTAATCTACATATCACTTTTTAAAAAGTTCCTTTTCTTCTTTGATATTGGTGATGATACCTTACGTAGTTTTAAGGTCCTTTTATATGGCTTGTATCCCATGGTCCTCATAGCAACTTTTGTAGGTAGAACAAGCATTTAATGTATGAGAAACTTGCTCACGGTACCTTTGCTCGTAAGCAGCAGATTTGGACACAGTTCCTTTGCCTCTGACTGCCTCTCTTCTCCTGCACCACAGTGCTTGCAGGCATTGATGCTCCAGACGGGGAATACATTCCCAGAGTTTGCACATGAGAATGCTAGAGATTAATTCATTATGTTACGAATTTTTAAGAATAGTAAATCTGTTGAGGACTGAAAATACTTGGATAAATATTTGTGAGCATTATCTTAGTTATATCCAGAGATGCAAACATAATTTTTAAATTTGTCTGGGGAGTTTGCAAATGGGTTATAATTTCAACTTTTTTATCCTGATCTAACATCTTATCAGTTATCTTTTCAAAACTTTTTTCCTTTGCAACATTGTTGTAACCTTTGTAGTAATATTTCTCACATTTCTATGCTGCTCATTTGAAATTCACACATATTTATCTTGGCGCAGGTAAAAAGATGTGGCGTAAATCATATTTACTTTCTAAATTCAAATTTCAAGGCATATTCATTAGTTTTTGCAGTATTTTTTGGAAATGGATATTTTCTGACTTTGCTCAAATATGGTTAAAATTGTATCCTTAAATTATACATACTATGGCTCTTACATGATTTTGACGTAATTGCTTTTCGTTGCACTATCAACCTTTGTTCTTGACAAATTTTTATGTGCAAATGCATGGATTAAGTTAAATGTCTTAGAATATATTTATTTGAACTTTATCCAAGCATTGAAAAAGATACTAACCCATATGAATCAACACTAGAATGTAACCTGAATTATAAAAACCAGACAATACTTGGTTTACTGCATTTTCTGAACAGAATTATTTTGTCTGGGCTACCATATCAAAATTTCAATTATAAATATAGTAGTACTGTTTGGTTTAGCAACTGTTTCCTGTTGGTACTTTTCCAGTCTGATGATCCTCTTTAGTTCTCTTTCACTGATACCATGCCTAGTACCTCTGGATTTATCCGACCTCAGTTTTTTTAATGTTTACCAAATAGTCTGAGATTATATCACCACTACTGAGTCCTTAGCTGTATATATTTGACAAGATTCGTGTTTATTGCCCAGAAATTCTAACCTTTGAGCCTGATATATCCTTGATACTGCCATTTCTAACTAGGGGAAATAGTGAAGTGTAAGAGAATAATCTGAGAATGAGTAATCTATAAAGGCTTTTAAACTTATCAGCTTAGGCCTCAGACCATGTCTCTCTTGCAACCTGTCTTTTTATATAAAGCATGACATTTAAGTTTCTGCTTCTGTCTCTAAGGCTTTATATGAGTTCCAAAGGGCAGTGTTAGGGTATTAAGTGAGATGATTCTGTTCTATATGTCTTGTGTGAAGCTGGGTTTTTTCCTACCCTCTTGAAATCTCATGGCAATATTTACTCAGCATTTACAGAATGATATATCACAAAAAGTACAGGCTGTCAATATGCAACAGTTCTGGAAAGAGCAGAACTGTCAACCCAAATATTTAACCTTCAAAAATTATTTCCAGGCATTTAAGGTAGCCACTATTATGAATATTTTAATACACAGAATGCAACTTTTACCTTACACCATTATCTCTTGCAGTAATAGTTCTTCATTTGATGACCAGTGTGACATGCCAACATGCATTGGTTTTTTTTTTACTTGCTGAGCAAGGTTCACCCTGAGCTTAACATCTGTTGCCATCTTCCTCTTTTTGCTTGAGGAAGATTTGCCCTGAGCTATCATCTGTGCCAGTCTTCCTCTATTTTTTATGTGGCTCACCGCCACAGCATGGCTGCCGGTGAGTGGTGTAGGTGAGTGCCCAGGAAACGAACCCGGGCTGCAGAAGCAGAGCACACTGAACTGAACCACTAGGCCACAGGGCTGGCTTCCACAACATACATTGGTTTTAACAGAATGAGTATAGTGGGACTCTAGCAGGAACAAAGAGCTGGCAAAGAGAGGAAGACGTTTTTTTCAGGGAGAAGTTTAGTTGAATCTCATTGACGATATGAGAAAGACTTATTTTAGGTATTTCTGGCCCAGCAAATTTAGAGGGATCCATTAAGATCTCCAGTAAGGCTGGGTGTTTATGCCACAGAAAATTTTTGTGATAAGGTTGTATTTGCATTTCACACTGGAAGTTTAGAAACCCAGTTTTTGAAGCAGATTTGTAATTCTGATGATTACTGCCTATGAATTTTTGTATTCATTCAAGTGACCACTCTAAAGTCACACAGCTAGTAAAAAAAAAAAAACTTCACTTAAGGGTAGTCTTTTTTGTTAGGAACAACAGCTTTATTAAACATAATTTTCCATCACTTTATTTATCTCATTTAGGACTTGAGGTCAAAAATTGAAGTGGTAGAGAACATTACATTGATTGTATTCTAAGTCGTCACTGCCTCCTGACCCCCGCCCCCCAGAAAAAGAGTTCACATCTAAATTGAGTGACTAATAGCCATCTTTGTGTCTTGAGTGTTTGGTGTGATCATCAGGCTTGACATGGCAGCAAAGCAGAGAGAGTAGATTGTAAGTACTCTGTGTAGATATAATAAAGAATATTCTTGTCCTAGTTGTTGAATGTTGGACCACGGAGATCTCAACCCAGCCAGAGAAGAGAGCCCAGGAAGATCATCACAGTCCCTGTAAAAGAAGACGTGCACCTGAAAAAGGCAGAGAATGCCTGGAAGCCCAGCCAGAAACGAGACATCCAAGCTGAGGATCCCGAAAACATTAAAACCCAGGTGAGAACAGAAGCACATTCTGACATTGTTTTGGAAATATAATGATATTATTTTAATTTGTCATTTTGTCCTATTAATATATGTAGAGATCTTTGTTTTAAGATTTTTTGTGATTATTTTCCTATTAAAAGCATTATTCTAAAAGCCATCATGGATGCCAATAAACCTACTAGTTTCTCTTGAAATTGCTTTCTGTGTGCTTTTCAAAACAGACACTATGTCTAGAGGGTTCATATTGTCAAAGACTTCTATCCTTTAGGCTTAGATCAAAATTTGCTTTTCTTAAAAATGTGTTTTTAGATTCTCGGTGATTAGCCAGTTATTGTCTATTAGTACGTTGCTTTATGTCTCCTTGTCAGGCCTCCATTTCTAATAAGTTAGAATGTAGAAATCCATCTTGTTTTAGTGTCTTTGGGAGTAACAATGAATTCTTTGCATGTTTCTGTGCATATCCTGCCCTCAGAACTCCTTCTGGTAAATTGAATGAATTCCTTTAATCTACACAAAATTATTTTTTATGTCAAATTATGTAAAATCTTTATTCATCTTTTGCTGTACACACAATGCCAGTTCTTATCCCTGGGTTACCTCTCGTATCTCCTTTGGATATTTTTGCTTCTAGGCACCAAAACTAGAGTCTCTTCCTGAACTTTGCATCTGTCCCAGAGCCAGGCATCACAGATCACATAACAACTTTTCAGTGTCTGATTCCTTATATATCTTTCCCTTCACCACGAAGAGTTTAGTATAGCAGTCAAAAACTCCAGCTCTGGAGACACAGGCAAGTTGTGTTAGGCAGGTTCTTAATCTCAACTGTAAAATGAAGATACTAATATTACCTACCTCATAGGGCCATTTTGAAGATTAAATGGTTCCTAGAGTCCGGTTAGGTGTCAGTGTGATGGTGTTGCTGGCACTGGAGATGTGCCTTGTATATCTTGATTTTGATTCAGCACCAACACAGAACCTCATACATAATAGATACTCAGTAAATACTTGTTAAATGAATAAACTAACAAACAAAGTTGTTAATACAAAGTCAGGACCAAGATGAAGTAATCCATCACAAAGCCGTGCTGTCCAACCTTAACTGACTGCTTGCTTTTATTATTCTTTTTAGTGATTTCCCCAAACATCTGTCCCTAAGTGCATCCTTCTCCAGATTCACTGAAATCAAGTACCTAATCTTCCCTTCATTTCTTCTCAGTATATCTGAACCTTAATAAAAAAAAGCAAACCTTTGACATCCCTTCCTCTAATCCCCCTGAGAAATGCTTATATATCTGAGAATGGGCCTAAATGACTTGCAAAGATAGTTAAAAGTCCTGCTGGATCTTTATTGTTGAAGATGAAGATGTCTTGTTTTAGTATTTAAGGCACTCGTATTGATGCCTTATTTCATTAGATTCTTACAACACCCTTAAAGGAGGGAGTAGCTACTGTCTCTTTTTTCCTCATGAGGAAACTGAAGCTTTCAGAGATCGAGTTACCCACAGTGTTGTGGTTACTGAATAGTCCATTTGTTGTGACTTGTAATCTTCCTCTCTTTCTTCTGTAACAGAGTTGTCCCCATTAATGATTTATTTGTATTTCAGAAACATAGCAATAATTATATTGACTTCAACTATCATTAATTAGCTGTTTTCTTTCATGACTACCTAAAGCAAATCCAGTAGAGAATTAATAGATTTCTTTTTCAGGGCCGGTACAACCTTCATTTTCTTAATAATTTGTCTTCTAAATTCCGAGCCCCCTTGCTTCATTGCCTCTTTTTGGTGTCTTTGTTCTTCTCTGTATAGGTCTACTCCATGTTGACTTGTTGCTCCTGCTAATTGTTGTTCTGTCTCTTTCCTTTTTGTCAGAACAATGGTTTTATTGTTGCCTCCACTTCCAGAATACTCTTCCACTCTTGTTCCTACTGTTGTGTTAAAACAACATTATGGGGGCTGGCCAGGTGGCACAGCGATTAAGTTCGGGTGCTCTGCTTCAGCAGCCTGGGGTTCACTGGTTTGGATCCCGAACGCGGACCTATGCTGTGGCAAGTGTCCCACATATAAAGTAGAGGAAGATGGGCACAGACCTTAGCTCAGGGCCAGTCTTCCTCAGCAAAAAGAGGAGGATTGTTGGTGGATGTTAGCTCAGGGCTAATCTTCCTCAAAGAAAAAAAAAAAAAATATATATATATATATATATATATATAAACAAAAACATTATGAATGACCACCAATGACCTTATTCTTCCTATATCATAAGATTTCATCTTCTCCTTGAAGCAGTTCTAGAAAATCATTGCCTTGTGACATGTCTAGACTCTTAGACGTACATACACTACTGTGGTGGTTCCAATTCTAGGGTCCCCTGCTTCATCTCTCTTTTTCTCTTGATACAACATTCTTAACAGCTGCTGCCTGACTCATCTACCTGAAGCGTTGATTTTTGTCTCTCCACCCTAGCTTTTAACTTGTCATTTAAGACCTCGTTGTTTCTCACAGCCAGTGCACACTGGTCCTCTGATCTTTCCTTGTTGTTCTCGAGTCTCAAAATATAAAATCCTCAGTAACAATTCTTTCTTAAAATGTTTTCCTCTTCCTAAAATGTCTTCTCCCCTTTCTTTTCACTTAGCCAGCTTTTTTTGTCCTTTGTATTCTGGCCCAGTTTTCAATTCCTCTTTAAGGCATCCATCTCTTGACTAATGCAGTGCCTTTGAGCTCTCTTGTACCTAACCTACTCCCTTCTTTGGCTTCCAATCCACCTCATGCTTGCTGTGTCACTCCACTTGTAACTGTCTTGTCTCTGTGGCTAAATTTCAGTGGTATAGAAGGCAGTACCTGTTCCTTGTGTTTCATTTGTACCAAAGACAGAATTTGTTGGGCATCAAGTAGATAGTCAGTTATGGTGAATAAATGATTTTCAATAAATTTTTTGTTGTAGTGTTTTGATACTGGAGATTTTTTATTATTGAGCATAATTGCCACATAACATATTAGTCTGAGGTGTACAACGATTCGATATTTGTATATTTTACAAACTGATCACCACAGTTAGTCTAGTTAACATCCATCGTCATACATAGGTACAAAACTTATTGTTTCTTATAATGAGAACTTTTAAGATCTGCTTGCTTAGTAACTTTCAAATATCTAATACAGTATCATTAACTATAGTCACCATGTGCATTACTTCAATAAATTACCTCTTCATTATCCTGTTTTCCTGAGAGTAAAAATTATCTTCTGAAATATCTGAAGATATTTGAAGGGTTTTTTTCCTTGATGTTAAAGCAGTTTAAAATTTTAGACCTAAACTCTACTATCTCAGCTGATAGAATTTAAAGAAGTGCAGTGACTCTCCCCTTCCCTAATAAACTTTGAATGTTTTTCTTTATAAAAAGAATACTGATTCATTGCTGAAAAACTTCACAATATAATTTTCAAAAATTTACTGTCTCCTGCTTAGTGAAAACTCTTAACATATTGGCACATATCTAAAAGTCCTTATATTCAGATACTAATTTTTATAGAAATCAAATCATTTTATAGGCCTTTTCAGTTATATCATAGTTTCATGGATCTTTGCAACTTAATAATTTTACTAAGGGATTATTTACATTTAGTAAAATGTACTTTTTTGTATACAGTTCCACAGTTGTTGACAAATACACAGTCATTTAACTACCACCACAATCAAGATGGAGAACATTTCCCTCAGCCTCCCGAAATTTCCTTGTTCTGCTTTGTGTTCATCCTCTCCCTCCGTGCCCATCTCTAGCAATCACTGATCTTTTTGTCCCTATAGTATTGCTTTTTCCAGAATATCATATAAATGGAATCATTTTGAATATTGCTTTTTTCACTTAGCATGTACATTTGAGATTCATCCATAATATTACATACATGATTAGTTTATTGTGTTTTTTTTTTAATTACCCAGTAGTATTCCATTGTTGGAGTATACCACAAATTCTTTATTCATTCACAGGATTAGTAGTTTCTAGGTTTGGGCAATTATGAATAAAATCCCTATAAACATTCACATATAGGATTTGTGTGAACATAAGTTTTTATTTCTTTTGGGTAAATTCCTAGCTGTGAGATTGGTGAGTTGTAAATACAGGTTTAACTTTATTAGAAAACGCCAAACTGTTTTCCAAAATGATGTACCATTTTGTATTTCCACTGGCAAGGCATGAGAGTTGCAATTATTCCACATCTTCATCACACTTGTTATTTCCTGCTTTGTAAATTTTAGCCATTCCTAATGGATGTGTGGTAGTATCTCAGTGTAGTTTTCATTTGCATTTCCCAAATGACTTAATGTATTGAATAAGCACATCTTTTTGTGTGCTTATTTGCCATTCATGTATCTTCTTTGGTAAAATTTATGTTCATATGTTTCATTGAGTGGTGTGTTTTCTTATCATTGAGTTTTGAAAGTTTTTTGCATATTCTGGATACAAATTTTTTATGAAATGTGTGTTTTGCAAAAATGTTCTTCTAGTCTGGTTTGTCTTTTTATTCTCTTAATAGTGTCTTTTATAGAGCAGAAGCTTTTAGTTTTGGTGATGCTCAGTTTATCAATTTTGTCATTTATATGTTGTGCTTTTGCTGTTATTTCTAAAAAAATTTTGTATAACCCAAGAATACAAAGCTTTTTTCCTATGTTGTCTTCTACAGCTTATAGTTGTAGATTTTACGTTTTGGTCTGTGATCCAGTTTTACTTAATTTCTGTATTATGTGCAAGTTATGATGAAGTTGACTTTTTTTTTGTTTTGCTTATGAATATCCAGTTGTTACAGCACCATTTGTTGAAGACTCTCCTTTCTCCATTGAGTTTCCTTTGTGCCTTTGTTGAAAATCACTTCATCGTACATATGTGAATTTATTTCTAGACTTTCTCTTGTGTTCCAGTGATATCTGTCTGTCCTCTGCCCAATGCCACACTGTCTTTGTATAACAGCCTTTTATAGTAAGTGTTGAAATCAAGTTGTATGAGTCCTCTTTGATATTTTTCAAAATGGTTTAGGCTATTCTAGTTTTTTTATTTTTCCATATAAATCGTAGAATCAGCTTCTTGATTTGGACAAAAAAAATCCTACTATGATTTTTATTTTGATTGTGTTAAATCTGTAGATCAAGTTAGAGAAAACTGACACCTTAACAATTATGAGTCTTCTAATACTTAACATGATATAGATCTCCATTCATTTAGTCCTCATTGATTTCTTTCATCAGTAATTTATAGTTTGCATCATACAGCTCCTGTGGATAGGTTGTTAGAACCTTAGGTGAGTATTTCATGGTTTTTGGTGCCATTGTAAATGGTACTTTTCAAAAATGTAATTTATGTAGTTGTTCATTGTTAACACATAGAAATAAAATTGATATTTGTCTATTGTCTTGTGTTCTGCAGTCTTGCTAGGTTGATTTATTAGTTCAGGTATATCTCTTTTTGTGGATTCCTTAGGATTTTCTATGTAGACAGTCATATCATTTGTGACTGAAGAGTTTTATTTCTTCGTTTGCAATCTGTATGGATTATAGTTCTTTTTCTTTGCTTTATTGCACTGACCAGGACCTCCATTGTAATTTTGAATAGGAGTGGTGAGCATGGACATTTTTGGCTTGTTCCCAGTCTTGATGGGAAAGCATTCATTCTTTAACCATTAAGTATGGTTATAGATGCCATTTTCTTGTAGTGGAAGTTCTGTTCTGTTCCTAATTTGATAAGAGTTCCTACACCATCATCTGAAAAATTCCTGCCAGGTATTCTCTACCATGATTTATATTGTACAATATCTTAGACAAATTCCTATTTTAAGACATTTATTTGCTATTTGGAGCTATTGATGGAAGTTATTGTGGCTGAAATATTTTATACCTATGCTTATATATGAATTAATTTCTAAAAGTATAATTGCTGATTCCAAGGGCAGTCACAGTTTTAAAGCTCTGAATGCACATTGCCAAATTGCCCTTAGAAATGTACCAGATGATACTGCCACCAGTGAAGTATGACTATACCTAGTTCCTAGAATTCTCAGAAGGAGTGAATAAGAGGTGGTATAAGTGTTTACTATTTTTAAAATAGATGGGTTCAATTATTTCTCTGACTAGTTCACAATTTTTGTTAATTTGGGAAATTTGACTTACGAATTACAAAAATATTAATCCTTACAAAAAACATCAAATTGTCACAGTCACTATATTGCTGTTTTCTTTTTTGTGGCTCTTCTAGGAACTTTTTAGAAAAGTTCGAAGTATCTTAAATAAATTGACACCACAGATGTTCAACCAACTGATGAAGCAAGTGTCAGGACTCACTGTTGACACAGAGGAGCGGCTGAAAGGAGTCATTGACCTGGTCTTTGAGAAGGCTATTGATGAACCCAGTTTCTCTGTGGCTTACGCAAACATGTGTCGATGTCTAGTAACGGTAAGAAGACAGGAAGGAGTAAAACCAGAAATCTCCAAGAGGTATATTCTCCCCTCACTACACATTCTTCCCAGAAGTGTTATTGGGGCAACGTAAAGGGGAGAATATATTTTTAGCACTTATTAATGTAATATCCTCATTGTATAAAAAGAATCTTGCTTTATTAAAATGTATACTCACCTCTGGAGGTGATGTGGAGATTAGACTGAAATAGGCATGCTATGGTCCCATCCAATGTGAGAAAGATTGAATAAGGTTTAAATTAGTAATCTGAAGTTATTGTCATGGGTAACCAATTTTCCTTGGGGTGTCATGTTACAGAAATAAAGTGAATGCATGTATACACATTTAATTAAATTCAAAATTGAAAGACATATTGGTTCTAATTCTAGCTTCTGAAAATGATACAATAGTTGTGGTCATAAGGGTTCACAACTAATAATTTCATCTCTTAGAAACTATTAGATCTCTTTCTCTTGACATTGTCCACAGACGTTTAATCTCCATAGCCTGTCAAATCTAGGGCAAGACAGAATGGGAAACCAAAGAGCTTCTGGTTAGTGTTCCTTGTCCTGTATTCTGCAGTCATAAAACTGCCATGTACCATACGTGTTTTCTCTGCCTGTTACAGTTACCAAGGTATTTGTGTCAGAAATGTGTGTCGTCTAACATTTGAGTTTTTTCTTAATTATCACAACTCATTGTCATGCCTCCCTACAAAATACAAAATTCTATCATTCTATCAATATTTTTGGGTACCTATGTAAAAGGTAGGTAAGTCTATTGGGACTTGGAAAAATTTTATCTTCTGTCTTTTAAGGAACTCAAATTCATATTGAAAAATATTAACAAGAAAAAAATCGCTTATAAGGTACGCTGTGATACAGCAGTGTGTTGGTGCCTGCATGGATAGGTTAGAGTTGCAAATCAAGTCGGAGGAAAAAGAAATCACTGTGTTGGTGAGACAGTGACAAACTCTTACCATCCAGGTAGTTTGAGTGGGGTCTGGGAAGATGGGGAGTACAAGTATAGAGAAGGAAGAACATATTCCAGGCAGGATCAAGTCTGAGGCAGCAAGCATGGCATAATGGTTATAAACACTGGCTTTGGAGTCTCACAGTTCTAGGTGTAAAATTTAAACTTTAATATTAAATGAGATTGTTTGTGTAAAGTTCCCAGCTCAGTATTTGGCCCATAGTAAAGTCCTAAATAATTCAATAACTATATTAGTGGTGGAAAAGATGGCAAAGATTTTGAAACGCTGACTACAGAATGAGGATGATGGTAGTAACAGAAACCATCTATTCAGCACTTACTAGATTGCACTATGGGTAGATGCTTTACATAGTGTATTATTTTTAATGGTTATTATAACCCTGAAAGCTAAGTAGTATTAGCCTCACATTATTAAATCAGAAACTGAGACTTTAAAAAAGATAAATAACTTGCTCAAGGTCACATAACTAGTAAGTGGCTGTGCTGGAATCCAAATCTAGGATTATTTAACTCAGTCACTTGCCATATTGACTTCTAATGTGCCAGTTACCTGGAAGCAAACTGATTCTGCATCTCATGCCCCTCAGTTTCATCGTGGTAACCGTGACATCCTGTAGTCGCTCGTTAGAAGTAGGACTAGACCCCAGATCTTCTGGCTGGCACCACAGTTCTCTTTACCAGTTTTGATCCTTTAGGCAGTGAAGGGTTGTTAATGTTTCTTAATAGAAGAGTATCCTTGCTGAAAATGACTTTTGCAAAGGCCTGGTAATAATATAAGTTGGATTGGAATAGGAAGAAATTATAGATAAGCCATCCACTTAGATGACTTTTGCTATGATCTACCCTTTTTTAAGTAAGATGTTTTAAACTTTGTTGGATTATTTTTAAATTACAAAATAACAACCTATTGGAATAAGTCCAGCAATATAGAGGTATACAAAGAAGTTAATACTCTTCAGTTACAGCCCTAGCCAGTTAAGCCTCCCTTCCCTCCAAGGCAGTCAGTTTGAATGGTTTGCAAGTATCCTTCCATAATTTTGTTTATATTTATGAAATCATATAAAAACATATATATATAAAGAGGATGTTTTTCACTTTAATTGAATTATAGCATCTGCATTGTTTTGTAGTTTGCATTGTTATTATTTAATATGTTTTGGGCATCCCCCTAGGTCATTACAGATAGATTTTACTCATCCTTTTTTTAGTAGTTACATAATATCCCATAATATGTATATACCATAATTTTTTCAGCCATTTCTCTGCCTCTCCCACTCTCGTATCATCCTCTCCCTCCCCCCCATCCCCTGGTGGTTTCTGGGTTTGGGTTTTTTTTACAACCGCAAGCAGTGCTGCACTAAACATCTAAGTATATTTATCCTTACCTGCTGGAGCTTTTACTTCTTTGGCATAAATTTCCCCAAAGTTATATCATAAAGTAAAGCATATGTTTTTAAACTTTTTCTTAGTTGAAGTGTAACAGACATACATGCTGTTTGGGAAAATAAAAATTCCTCATTTATAGTTTTGTCAAGTTTAATGATGTAAATATTCTTCATTGCTGATTTTAAACTACCGGCAGTTTGACAGTTGACTCACAAAGTTCCTATTTAACAGTTGGCTGTTATGAATCAGTGTGAGCCAGCTTTATCATGCATACAGAAAAGAATATAAATCATTAATGTACAGCTCACTGTATATCAGCAGAGTGCACACCTCCCAACCTGGTCAGTATATAGAACTGTACCCTTCCCTCTTTCGTAAAGGTAACCCCTGTCCTGACTTCCAACACCTAATCTACTTTTGAGATACTGAGGGCCTGAAATAAAACGATGGCAATGGGAATAAAGTCATAGGTGCCTAATACAAACCAAATACAAAAATCAAACAAAAACAAGAGTAATGAAACTAGATGTGAAAAGCTAATCTTTCAAGGGAAAATTGAGGAGATTATCTTCATGAAATTTAAGTAGGGAAAAATTTCTTCAGCAAGATTCAAAATGGACATAAAGAAGAAGAAGATCACATTTAACTGTTAAAATTTACAATCCTTGGTGCATCAGATGATGCCAGAAATAAAAAGATAAAGCCACAGCCTGGGAGAATCTCTTTGGAATACATATAACTGAC
The DNA here is from genome assembly GCF_041296265.1 of Equus caballus. Lineage (NCBI taxonomy): Eukaryota > Metazoa > Chordata > Mammalia > Perissodactyla > Equidae > Equus > Equus caballus. The sequence continues at coordinate 33,439,303 of NC_091685.1, forward strand.
AAAATATTAGAATTCAGAATTAGGCAGAAGCAGCAAATTATATTTTTTTTAAAAAGCGCCCAATTAAAAAATGAGCAATTCATAGAAATGAAAATCTGTTGGCTGATAAACTTAAGACAAGTTTATCTCAGTGATAACTGAGTTTTATCACTAAAGAATAACTCAGTGTTATTTATTATTTGGGAAATAACAAGATAAACCACAATCCTATACAAGTCATGTCCATTAGAGTGAAAAAAAAAATGAAACCATTTTAAAATGTCAATAAAGATAAATACAGTCACTTTAGAGAGTAATTGGACAATAATGTTGAAAATGATCATATACTACTCCCAAGCAATTTTACTTCTTGCTGAATACCTCAGAGAAATTCCCAGATGTGCACCAGTAATCATATATAAAAACGTTTGTGTATTGGCTTTAATAGTGCACAGTAGGAAACAATTGAAACAAGCCTAAGTAAGACAATTAAGAGTATACCACAATTATTTGTTCAGTGGATTTGAATAGTGATGTATATGCATAGCAGTTAGAATTAATGAAGTAATACTAAATGTATTAGCATGGATCAACCTAAAAAATAGTACTTGAATAATAGTATGACACCATTTAAGGAAGTTTTGTAATATGCAAAATAAAACTATTCATTAAATATGTAAAAATGAAGTGACACAAATTGAGAATACTAAACATCAAATTCAAGGTGAGAGAGAAGGAAGTGATATTGAGGAAAAGTACGCAAGGACAAGTATTAGGACCCTGCTATTGACAGGTTAGGTAGTTCAGGCCCCAATTAGAAAAGCTGGTCACAACATTAAGAAATCTTGAAGGCATCAGAAAACTAAAAGACAATAAAGAATTACTAAGACTCAGATCCTAAAAAAGGTGGAAATTCAAAGAAAAGTGACACATTTGGTAAAACTTCTGCCTAGAAGAGGCAACTAAAAGTCTTAAACAACTTGTTTTTCATAGACATGTTGGACTGGAGGGACAAAATTCGGACCAGGGCCTCCGAGAGGAGTGGGGGAAGGGCTCTAGTGAATCCTCCTCTCCGGCAGGCTGGGGTCCCAAAGGACTGCATGCTTGGACAAGGGTGAACCAGAAAGTGACCTGCTCTCACAGGGACTGTACCTTAATATCACACCATCTCAATCCTTGAATTTGAATTATAGTGACTTCAGAGTTAGTAATCCCTTTAGAGACTATCATACTAGTCTTCAAATTATTTCTATGAACAATTTTTCAAATAAAATGTCGAGCACACAGTTAGAAATAATTAGGTAGAAAAGGGAAGAAAGACAGCATGAATGAGAACCAGCAACAAATGTAGCCCAGGGCCTCCACATCTTGGCTTTATCAGGAGCAGATGTTAAATGACTATACTTATTGTGTTCAAAGTGATAAAGATAGATGGAAATTTCGACAGAGAACAACAAAGTATGAAAAGAACCAAATAGGAATTCCAGAACTAAATATTATAGTAAAAGTAAGAGCTTAATGTGGGTGGGTTTAATAGAAGATCAGACACAGCTAGAGAAAAGACTGAGGAACTGGAAGATAGGTCTGTAGAGCTCAGAATGAAGCACAGAGACCAAAGATGAAAAGTACAAAAGGGAGAGTAAGAAATAGGGAGAACTCAATAGGACCAAACCGCTTTAATAGGAGTCCTAAGAGGAGAGAGGATAGAGTGAAAAAAAGCAATAGTTGAAGAGCGTGGCTGAGAAATTTTTTACAACTACTGAGATGTTAAGGTCACAGATTCAAAAAAATCTACAAATTCCCAACATGAATTTAAAAAAAAAAAAAGGTAAAAATGAAGGAAAGCTTTTAGACTAGTCATAATAAAGCTACTTAGAAGAAAAGATAAAAAAAGTAGCCAGATGGGAAAAATCAGACGTTAAAAGAACAATAATTTGTCTACGGTTTTCTTAATCAGGACACAAAAGTCACAACAGACAAAAAGAAAAGATTGATAAATTGGACTACATTAAAATTAGTATTTTTCATCAAAAGATATTAAGAGAGTAAAAATGCAAGCTAAATATTAGGAAAAGATAGTTGCAACATAAAAACCCAATAAAGAGTTTATATAGGGGCCGGCCTGGTGGTGCATCGGTTAAGTGTGCACGTTCCACTTCAGCGGCTTGGGGTTCACCAGTTCGGATCCCGGGTGTGGACATGGCACTGCTTGGCAAGCCATGCTGTGGTAGGCGTCCCACGTGTGAAGTGGAGGAAGATGGGCATGGATGTTAGCTCAGGGCCAGTCTTCCTCAGCAAAAAGAGGAGGATTGGCAGCAGATGTTAGCTCAGGGCTAATCTTCCTCAAAAAAAAAAGAGTTTATATATCAGATTTTTAAAAACCTAAGAGAAATCAATATGAAAATAACTCAGTTTTTTTTCAACAGACTTAGACACTTTACCAAAGAGGTTATCTGAATGACTGATAAATATGAAAAAGTTAATCAACTAGATACAAAACCGTTTAGTGATACCAGATTACTATAGTTACCAGATATTGGCTAATATGTGAAGCAACAAGAACTCTCAAACACTGCCAGTAGGAATATAAATTGTTAACAGCCACTTTGGAAAAGAGCTCAGCATAATTTACAAAAGCTGAAGTTACTTTTCTGCTATAATCGACATTTCCATTCTTAGGTATATACCCAGCCTATAAATGTACATTTCTTATGTGCCAAGAAACGTATACAAAAATGTTAGTAGCATTTTCATAATTGATAAAAATTTGAAATGGTGTCCTTCTGTAATAGAATGGATACATTGTTGCATGTTTATAGTAAGACAGTGAACTCGAACTACAGCTGTGTACACACATGGACGAATCTCACAAGAATAAACTTCAGCAAAAAAAACCAGACCCAAAGGAATATATGCCATGTGATTTATTTGTTTAAAGTTCAGGGGCCGGCCCAGTGGTGCAGCGGTTAAGTTCGCACGTTTTCCACTTCTCAGCAGCCTGGGGTTTGCCAGTTCAGATCCCAGGTGCAGACATGGCACCGCTTGGCAAAAAGCTATGCTGTGGTAGGCGTCCCACATATAGAGTAGAGGAAGATGGGCACGAATGTTAGCTCAGGGCCAGTCTTTCTCAGCAAAAAGAGGAGGATTGGCAGTAGTTAGCTCACAGCTAATCTTCCTCAAAAAAATAAAAAATAAAAAAAGTTCAAAAAGGAAATAAGAATAAACTGTATTATTTGGGGATGCATGTCTGTAAAACAAAGAAAAGCAAAAAACTGATTGTTGTAAAAATATGGGATAATGGGGTTAACGTTAGGGGCTGGAAGTGCTGGTGCTTTGGAAGGAGAATTCACGTGGGGCTCTGGGAGGATATCAGTACTTGTTTTCTTGGCTTAGTGCTATATCAGGTGGTATTTATGTGAGGTTGTTTTATCATAAATAGTTAAGCTGAGCCTTAAAAAATTAAAAACGAAAAAGCAAGCAACAGAGTGAAAAATAAGAAAATACCCTGGGTTCTTCAGCTTTAATGTTTAGCTTCTTAAAAAGTAAAAGATCTGAAGCAAATATAGCAAAATATTAAGATTTAACAAAGTTGGGTGATGAATATATGAATCTGTGCTGTATTATTTTATACTCTATAAGAAAAGAAATGGAGTTTAGCCAATTTTCTTTCAAGATGACATGTCCATCGGCCAGTGTTGCCCCAAATTCAAATGTTAGTATATGTTTCACAAATGACAGCGTAAGCAGATTTCTTTCCTTCAAGTGTCTGTTTACTATGCTAATGTTTCTTGTGAAATTGCAAAGGAAGAATCTGCTCTGTGCAGCATTTTCCAACCCTTCTTGACCACTGGCACTGTTTTTGTTTTTGTTTTTAAGGTAATTATTAGTTTGAGAAATGATACCTCCCAATGGAATCAGACAAATTGAAGACAGTGAATAAAACGTTTACTGGGGGAGGTGCTCTTTTCCTGTGCTTCGTACTCATTAAGTTATTTAAGTAACTTCATTGTTATTATCAATATGTTTTACTGAGACACCCACAGGTTAAATTACAAAGACTTTGGCCTGACTCATAATCATAAGAAATGTGTAGAACTATAGCACTTGCATGGATTATCAGTGTTGGTCATTTGAAACAATGGAATCTTTTACAGTTAACCACACAGAGTCATACAGTATAATCGTAAGTAGTGGTAGTAAATGTAAGAAATAGTGGAAATCATAGCAATGTTTTTTGAGATATGTTCTAAGATGGTTACATCTAACCCCAGTGCTCAGAACCATTCTATTATCTCTATTTCACGACTTTGTCTGAAAGTTGGGACATTACCTAAATAGAGATTTTATACTTACATAGATTTCAAAAATTAAATGAAGAACCTTCGCTCAAACAGATGCTTAGGTCAGCGGTTCTCACCCAGGGGTAGTTTTGTTCCCCAGGGGACATTGGGCAATATCTAGAGACAGTTTTGATTATGGCTACTGGCAACTTAGTGGGTAAAGGCCTAGGATGCTACTAAATATCCTACAGTGCACAAGACAGCCCCTGACAACAAAGAATTTTCCAGCTCAAAATGTCAGTGGTGTCAAGATTGAGAAACCCTGGCCTAGATTATGGGGATTTTAAGATTTAAGAGAATACTTGTTCTTACTGTTCAGAGCAGTTTTTACGCTTTTTTCCTGCCTTGGTGTCATTCACATGGATTGCACACCTCCATTTAAAATCTCTTTCATTACTTTGTGGCAATTATCTAGGTGATGGCTAGAGAATACAATTATATTGTGTGTGGGTTTTCCATGACATCTTAAAGGATAGGCTTTTACGAAGGGAATTCTTTAGCTTTACAGATGAAATTGATGTAATAGTTTTGGCTTTCCCAAGTTGCTCTGTAAATGCCATATTTATTATGCATACGCACACACACTTACACATACACACAGCTGCCTGCCTCTACCAAGTGAAACCTCTGGCTGAAAAGGCTTAAGGGCATCGTGAGAGACAGTAAGCTATGCCTCTGGAGTATGCTGCTGCGTCTGCCAGCTCAGCTAAGATGACTGAAGAGGCCTGCAGGGCCTCCTCACAAACTGCACAGCATGCAGCTAGAGTCACTGCTTCTGTTAGGAGGGCCGTGAATCGAGAGGCAAATGGAGAACAGTGGACAGGAGAAAATGTTATCCTGTCTCTAAATCTGTACTTAAGTTTTAAATTCCATTATTCGTAATTTAAAATTGCTGTGCTTTTGTTTGAATCATAATTTAAATGAAAACCCTCATCTCAGAACCCCTTTAGAAGGTAAGCTCCTAAGAGCAGGGGCTTTTTATGTTTTGCTTTTTTTTTTCCTCCAGTGCTAAATTCCTACTGCCCAAAATGGTTCCTGGCACATAATAGACCCTCAGACATGTGTTGTGAGTGAGTGGGTAAATGCATGAATGAAAGGATAACAACCTGAGATTATTTTCTGCCCTAAGACTGCATTTTTGTTACTTTAGATCTTTGCTGTGGCAGGCGTGCATACTTTAGCTATGAAGAGTGGCACTAAGGCCAGGTTTTTGAGCATTCTATGTCCTCTTCTGCCAGATCCAAAACTTTAGTGTTACCACTTTTTAAGTGCGTTAAAGCAAGATGTGAAAATATTGACAGGACTGAGTATAGGAAGAGACACTAGGAAAACAAGGGAGACACAGTTAAATCTCATCAGATATAAAGCTGGAATTAAAGACGTGAAAAGTCAGCCTTAGGCAACAGCAAGTGGCTGGAGTCAACTGGAGGAGGAGGGATGTGCAACTTGTCTGATGAAAGAGGAAAAAATCTTTGAAGAAAAGATTCGTGAGAAATGATTTACACTTTCATAACTTGACCACCCCGTTTTGAATCTTGTGGATGTCCCTCAGCACTGCATACCTCTTCCCATGTCTCTAATAGGGATGTATTTTGATAGATGTGTTCATAGTACGTACAGACAGAGTATGTTATGTTCAGTTTTAGCAGGTGATTTACTAAGGTCAGGACATAACCACTGATAGAGGAAAGTATGTCACTGTGGACCCCTGAATTACAGTTTGACAATTGATTTGTCGCTGTTCACCTCACATTTTAGAGTTAGCATGGAGGTGCCACTGGATTGTACTAGTCATTCCAAATACTTTACCTTGGACTAGAACATGCTTCTGGAGCAAAATGGCTTTGGACCATGGGTTACCACTAGCATCTTTATCTTCTGAGACAGCATTGAAAATCCTGAGCATGCTAAGCAAGGCCAGGGCTTGTCCTTCCATTTTTTAGTCTCCTATTTGACTACCATAACTGACACACAATTGAGAGCCCTTAATGATTCTCTGGGAGTTTGATCCTTTTAGGGATAAGAAGTATCTACCCTCAACACCAAGAAATGTATCAGCAATACAGGTTCTGTTGCTTGAAGAAAATGGCAACCTGATGCTGACAACATTTTTATGTAAGATTGCTGGCTGACCGGTACGTGGACAAGTCTCATCACAATATGACATAGTACACTGTTAGTTTACAGTGTAACATAATGTCACAGTGTTAGTTTATTACTGTGTAAAAATGAAAAGGTAGGTGTTCTCTAGTGTATCTAGTTTACCAAACAGCCTTATTAAACTCTTCCCCCTGACTCCCTTGCTCCTCAAGAAAAAGAAACCATCTCCCAGACAAGCCATTTGACACATACATATCTTAGTTTGATCAACTACTGTTAATGAAAATTTTAGTTGTCTAAAGAGACCTTTTTCACTGCTATATGTCGCCTTTCATTTTTGTTACTATCTGTGGTCACATTTGCAAGCATTTACCTTGTCCAGTGTTGTGGACTGAATGTTTCTGGCCCCCCAAAATTCACGTGTTTAAGCCCTAACTCAGTGTGATGTAATAAGAGGTGGCACCTTTGGGAGGGAGGGAGGTGTAGACGAAGTCATAAGTGTGGAGCCCCCATGATGGTATTATTGCCTGTATAAGAAGAGGGAGAGAGGCTAGAGCTTCCTCTCTCCGTCACATGAGATACAGGAAAAGGCAGCTGTCTGCACCCAGAAAGAGGGCCCTTACTGAGAACTGAATCTGCCAGCACCTTGATCTTGGGCTTCCAGCCTCCAGGACTGGAGAAGGGAATGTCTGTTGTTTGAGCCACCAATCTGGGGCACTTTGTTAGAGCGGCCCAAGCAGACTAAGATAGTCTTCGTGTTCTCTTGTGACTGAGCGGTTTCACTGGGCCTCCTGACCAGTCAGCGTCCAGCAGACAATACGTGCTGACTTAATAATGTTAGAATCCTTTTGAATTTATCATCTCTTAAGAACAAAAATATTACCGTGTATCAGCATTCTCAGAGGGTATGTTCTCACTGGCCTGTTTTCATTTTTCCACAACCCTGTTAACCACCCCAGAGGATCTTAAGATCATGTTCCGAAACAAGTCGTTAGGGAATTCTGTAGCTAGGCATTCATTCGTTTAGACATATATATACTTGCAGATCTGTGGCTATTCTGTTGATTGTTCAGCTTTAATACTTCCGTGTGAATATATCTAAAAAGCTTACACACAGTCACATGTTCATTATGGCCTATATATGTGAAACGTCCTGTACCATCATTTTGGGATAGCAGATGCTCATTTTTCTTGCCTTTTGTGGTTCTCTCCCTAATTGCTTTGTGAGCTAACTTTGCTTACATACTTTCTTTGATGTTTGTGTTATAGGTTACTTTTGATTTTTAATCATAAACATGTCAAATACAGCTCCAAGTGTTTAAATATAGCTACATTAGTTTATTGAACTCTTAATTATGTGCCAGCTATTTGCTTTACTTAGACTGTCTCATTTAATCCTTCCAACAGTCCTAAGAGATAGATGTTATCATTCCCATTGTAGAAGGAAACAGGTTTGGTGAAGCTAAGTAACTTGACCAAAGTCACAGAGCAGAGCGGGGATCGTGACTATCTCCAAAGCTCCTGTTTCAGCAGCTACTTTATAATGTCCCTCAAGCTACAGTCGTTGGAATGTCTTCTTTTGCACTTGAAGTGACTGAGGCTCAAGGAGGTGACCTGCTCAAATATATATAGTTGATTAGTTATAGAGCTGGCATTCAGATTCTGATTTTGTGACTCATGATTCCAGTGATCTTTGAATTTCAGCGTTCTGAATTTCCCAGTTAGAGTCTGTGACTTATGAAGTGCTTCCACCAAACCTATTTCATTGGATGGTTAAAGCTGCACTCTAGGTTGAACCACAGGTATTGTGCCTCCCTTGTTTTGGATGATGTACCTGAAACTTGGATTAGAAGAATTGCCTTTGTTTAAAAGGCAAGTAAGCAAGATTGGCCCTGGGCTAACATCTATTGCCGGTCCTCCTCTTTTTGCTTGAGGAAATGGTCCCTGAGCTGACAGCCGTGACAGTCTTCCTCTACTTTGTGCATGGGATGCCGCCACAGCATGGCTTGATGTGCGATGTGTAGGTCTGTGCCTAGGATCTGAACCTGCCAACCCTGGGCTGCCGAAGCAAAGCATGCAAGCTTAATCACTACACCACTGGGCTGGCCCCACAAATCTTTTGATCCTTAACCCAGCCCTTTCAACATAGCCTTCTCTACATAAAAGGTATAAAAGGCATAGTTTTTTTACATCCTTTGTGTAGGAAAATTCTCACTTGCCTTATGTCATTTCTACTTGTTCCTATAAACCAAAATGATCACAGATGGTATTTATTTAATCTTTCCGACTCATTTTAATTCTAGTCCCTCTCACCATAAGACAGTGGCTTGCATTTTCATATTGTCCACATTTTTCCCATTGTTTCCACAGTAAATCTGTAATTCAGGAAACATCTCTTTAGGGCTGATAGATTGTGGCCCAGGCAGTTTTTATCAGATCAGTCAGTTATGTCCTTAGTGTTGACATAGATGATGCTGATGACTATGACAAGAAGCTAGATAGGACCTTTTGACTGGTTTAGTTGTGTTCTTATAAAGTAGCAAATTAAATATAATCGCTGATTTTTAGAACCTTTAGTTTGTTCTGGAACCTAATGTCATGTTGGTGCTCTATTCTACACCACCTTACTCATGGATTTGTTTCTTGGTTCACTTGGTAGTGCATTGTTTGCATTCTGGGTCCTCTGTAGTAGAAAATAGAGTCTACTTTTAGGTTTTTCTTTGGGAAACCTTTGCTTTCATGTAGCATCTCATTTGAAGGCTGATTAAACGCCTAACCTCTGGTGCGATTTTAGATAGGCCTGACTATGAAATGATTTATAATTGCTTGCATTTGTACAACCTGAATTTGGCAATAAGAATATGTTAGCTTTGCTGTAGTTGTCTGAAGAAGTATTTGCTGTTCTTCTCTTCCTAAGTTAATGTTTCCTGCTGAAAAGAAAGCGTAATGGAACACTTGGTCCCTTGGTTGGTTAGAACTCGTTAAATGGTCTTTTGTATGTCATAGGGAATATGTTGGAGAGTGTGCCATCAGTTCTGCACAGATATACTATAGCATCATAGTCCTCAGTTCTCAAGAAGTTTCTCTAGCCATTCAGCCTTGATCAGCAGCTCTCCAATTCCATTCTGGTTGATAACATTAAGTCTTTTGTGAGTATAAATACAATACATCCCATTTTTTACCAAGTTTCTTCCACTAAACCTAGGGCAAAGACCGTGCATGCATTTCAGAACTTTAGGAGTGACTTTGTGATTCCAGAAAAACTATTTTACCATGTTATGCAATAGCTGTTCAAAATGGTGCTCAGGGGGTTTCATCTGTAAAATAGAGTATTTTAGTCAATCACTGCTCCAGTCCACTTTCTTTACGTTCTAAACACATTCGTAAGACTGTTTGGTTAGAAGTAACCTTGAATATAGGAGCTATTGTAGTTAATAGAAAACAATTATTATTGGATTTGAATGGAAACCTTGTAAGCATCTTGCTTCCAAGTGGCCCCTCCCCTGTACTTTGGGTCTGTCTGTATATCAAAAAAATGTTTCTAAGGTGACCATTTGTTAGACTGAACTTTTGTAGAGCTAGTATTTTCTTGTGGCACATAAGAATTAATAAACATACTATATTGATAGTCAAGGTATGTACTAGCATTACTTATTATGATATTCCCCTGAGGAAAAGATATCTCAAAAATCCTCAAATATGTCCCCCCTTCTCACTTTTTCTAGAATAAGGATTTTACCTCTAGCAGTTTTCCTATGATCATGAAATTCTCCCATTTTTTGTCATTTCTATTTGTTCCTTTAAACCAAAGTACCTACAATGGTAGTAAGAAAAACAAAGGTAATAATCCTACAGAGTTTAAAAAAAAAGATCTAGATAAGTGCAGGATCACACTTGTAATAATATTACATGGATTTCAAAGTCAGCTAGAGGTACAACCAGCCATAAAAGATACAGTACATTTATATGAGAGGAATGTGTATCTTTTCTGTATAAAATTTAAGACGTCTTACCATTGAAACATGAAATGCCTGAAGCTAAATTATATATCTCTTGTAGAATGCTTACCTGTGGTTCAGTCAGCATTACTTTGTATAATAAAGAAAATAGGTATTTTAAGAAAAGCCTTAAATGTTTTTAAGTAATCTTGCTGCTTTTGCATTTTCCTATCTGGATGTAGCTGAAAGTACCCATGGCAGACAAGCCTGGTAACACAGTGAATTTCCGGAAGCTGCTACTGAACCGTTGCCAGAAGGAGTTTGAAAAAGATAAAGCAGATGATGATGTCTTTGAGAAGAAGCAGAAAGAACTCGAGGCTGCCAGTGCTGTAAGTCTTTTCACAGAAAGCTAATGCTGTGCACTTCGAGTGTTATCAAACAGAATTTTCATGAAGCCGGCTACATCTCCTCCCTACTACTTCAATAGGTGCCTATGGTCTTTCTTCCGTGTGGAGATACTATATTGATGTTTAGAGGAATGCTTTATTCCTTTTAGTGCCACATGTTAGAGCAAATCAACTTTCTGAGATAGGGATTCAGAACCTAGACTTCAGAGAGATCGCTGAGTTCCAGAAATCTCCTGAAATGGATGGAAACTTTTGAGTGTAGTGCACTTTTCTGAGGAGTAGGTTTCTAGTTGCTATGAGATTCTCAGAGGATATTCCTGACCCCCTAGAAATAGTAAGGACCATGAATCTAAGTGTTTGTTCTTAGCATCTATTGTGCAATACAATTTTCATCAAGATTCTATTATTCTTCCTTACACAACAGCCAGAGGAGAGGACAAGGCTCCATGATGAACTAGAGGAAGCTAAGGACAGAGCCCGGCGGAGGTCCATTGGTAACATCAAGTTTATTGGAGAGCTGTTTAAACTCAAGATGCTGACTGAGGCCATCATGCACGACTGTGTGGTGAAGCTGCTCAAGAACCATGATGAAGAGTCCCTAGAGTGTCTGTGTCGCCTACTCACCACCATTGGCAAAGACCTGGACTTTGAGAAGGCAAAGGTAAAAATCCAAAACCTCAGAAACTTCCAGAAGGGGCTCTTTGTCAGTTGCAAAGGAACCAGGACTGTCAACATAAGCACTTCATCTTGTCCCAGCAGTGTAGGCTGTTTACTTTTTTTCTTTTGTCCTTCTCCTTGTCAATGTTTGGCCATCATACTCCTTACCACATTTCCATTAAAGTCACAAGTGAAGAGGGTTCCAAATTATATCAAAGCCAGTTCCTGAATTGTTGAGATTATTCATTTTTCTGCATGACCATTTCAGAGGTCGTTTGTTAAGGGCAGAAATTGAGGGCAGAAATACGGAGAGAAAAGCTACTATAGGCCAGGATTGAGAGTCATACAGACATGACTAAGACCCAGTAGCTTTCTTAAGTTTATGCTCTAATTAATAACACAGCTATCTAACCCTAATATAAGAAATCATTAAAAATATTATAATTCATCATTACGTGGTGCTCTCCAAATAAAAGCCAGGGAAATTAGAAATGATTCTAGGAAATAATGTCAGAAATGTTTCTTAACATCTGAATCAGCTACAGTTATGTTTGGCTGTGACAGAAAACCCGAAATATCAGTGGTTTATGCAAGATTGAGGTTTATTTCTCACTCGTGTAAGTAAGGAAGTCTGAGACTGGTCTGCTGGCTCAGAGATAATCAAAAAATCCAGTTCATCCAGCTTATCATTGTGTCATTCCTAAGGTATAGTTCTTGTCCTTAATGTTCTTAGCAGAGAAGGTTGGAAATGGGCAAAGGACACAGGCACCTCTCTCTTAAGGAAGTTTCCAGGGGGCTGCAGTATGACGTTTCCTTTTATATTCTGTTGACCTGTGATTAGTCACATGACCATGGCCAGCTGCCTGGAATATGTAGCCTTCATTTTGGGTGTCATATGCTCAAGTAAAAATTCTACCATGTTACCTTTTGGCTATAAGTTGTATTCCTAGGCCATTTAAAAATTCTATATGATAAAATTACATTTAAATTCCTCAGCCAGGAATGCTAATGATTTTGTCTTTTGCAGCCCCGTATGGACCAGTATTTTAATCAGATGGAGAAAATTGTGAAAGAGAGAAAAACTTCATCTAGGATTCGATTCATGCTTCAGGATGTGATAGACCTAAGGCTGGTGAGTAAACAATAATAAGCCTACCTCTTCAGTCTCTGTTGAGGAAGTGGGTTGGGGAGGCTGTCCTAGTATTTGCATGTGTAAAAACTTAATGCTTTTGCTACATGACTCTCAGAACTTGAATTGACAAACTGTAATGAGGGAGCTATGTGGAAGGACAAAAGGCGTATATATACCTACCTGTTACATGTTTCTTCTCTTTAATTATCAAACCACATTGCAGTTTTAAAATCAGCCATTCTGAATTCAAACCGTAGTTAATTAAATTTAGTCTTAGGATGCTAAATAATTAGGAAGCCTCATCTTCAAAATGAATACGTTTAACTTCCCTGAGCCTTACATTTTTAGTCTCTAAAATGGCATGTTGCCTACCTTGCAGATGTGTTATAAAAATTGAGTGAGGTAATTATGTAAGGTGCCCAGCTCATAGGAGATGTTGATGTTTTCTTTATTGTTTTTCTTGTATACCCTCCTGTTCTGCTTTTTTTCCCCTCATTTCTCGTACTAGGTGCAGTTTTTACCATTACTACCTCTTTTTCTCTTCTTATTTTAATTCCTGCTGGGAATATACTGCAGCCAGCTCTAAACTAGAGAAAGTGAATACTGGTCCCACCTGTTCCCTGCCTGCATGTAGACCAGTAGCATTGATGATGGTTCTTTATCTTGCTAAGCCCAGAGGTGACCTCAGGATCCTTATTACCAAAGCCACTACCACTTGATTAGAATTTTTATGCTGATTTTAACCTATGTGCCATCCTTGCCTCTAGCTAATATGAATAAACAGAAAAAACTTCTCCACCCATGCCTTCAACACCTTGGACTTACATCAGATGTTGGGACTGTAGCTGGAAATTGAAGGAAAGGGAGAAGTATAATTATGAGGAGACGACTTGTTTTGTCCTTAGCAGAAAGGATAACCAAAGGGCAGAGTGATGTGGCACTTTGAATAGAACACCAGAACCGTGATATGGAAGGAAGAAAAATTCTAGTCATCCTTGATTTACAACCCCCAGGGAGTGTGATATGAACTGAGTAGCAATACCCCAATTAAGGAAAGGCCAAAACATCCTAATTTTTCTTGATTTCTCTTCTGTCTTCTTTCAAATATACAAAATAATTTTTAAAAAATACATTTGGACCAATCTTTCACTCTTTTTAATCCATTGGGTTTTGGAATGCTCAATGTAGAATAGTTCAGGGTTTAATGAGAAGAATTAATTCTTTAGCTCTAATCCCCTAACTGCACATATTGCCATCTGTAAGACAGATGAAAAACTGCCATGGTACCAGATTTTATATGTATTTTTACACTTTTCCAGCAGTGGAAAGTATAAAATAGATTTTCAAAGTTTTGTTATTTTTAGTTATGTGGCTGATAACTTTATTTTCTCATTTTATAGTGTAATTGGGTATCTCGAAGAGCAGATCAAGGGCCTAAAACTATTGAACAGATTCACAAAGAGGCTAAAATAGAAGAACAAGAAGAGCAAAGGAAGGTCCAGCAGCTCATGACCAAGGAGAAGAGGAGGCCAGGTGAGGGTGGAGTCGCCTGGGCGGTAGCGTGCTTGGGAGTTTGAGCGACAGACGTTTAAGAATTCTATGTTTAGATGTGAAGTGAGATGAGAAAAAATAACCCAAGGATTAGAGTGGTGGTTGGTAAGGGAAGCAGTTTCACCCAGAGACTGGTTATTGAGTCAGAGCAGAGAAGGCAGGAAGCAAACATGATTTCTTTGACTACTTCGAAGTCAGTAATCAGCAAGACTTTACTGAGCATCTTCTGTATACTCAGTCAGTATTGGTAAGGGATATAAAAAGGAGTAGAAGATACTCTAGAAAATACTTTTCCTCTAAAAGCTTACAGTTTATCTGGGAAGGCAAAACTAATAGAGGGAACATTTGTTAAGCAAATGGAAATATTATCGATGATGAAGTGTATTCTCTATTAAGGTTGTTAAAATTCAGAGAAGAAGAGAGCGAGAGAGAGCCGGAAGAAATCTTTATTTGAGGAAGGGACACTTGAACTGAATCTTGGTGGATGGTAGATATTTGGAAGGGAAGAAAGAATTTTAGTCATGAAATTAAAATAAACATAAATTGTAAAGAGAAATAAACAAGCCTGATTGGAGCAAACTTTAAGTACTTTAAGGAGGAATGGAAAAATGTTTAGAAGAGTGGAGCCAGATTAAACTTTGATTTGATTTGGACATTAAGGAGCCATTGGAAATTTTTGAGCAAAGGAGTAATGTCAGGCCAGAGGTATGTAAATAAAATAAGTCTATTGCTGTTCACATGATGAATCAAAGGGGTACACTGAACTCAGGAATGTTACTGTTGCTGAAATCATACATGGAAGGAAGTGAGACTTGGTAGCAATAAAAATAAAAGGGAAGAAACAAGGAAAAAAGCAAAGATGAAATACAAGGCATTTTACACCTTAGAAAATAGAAAGTCCATTGGCTAAGTTTAGGAACATTGGAAGAGGAAACCTTTTTCAGAAGGGAAATGATCATTTTTCTGTTAAGCCTCTTTATTTTGAGGTGACAATAGGGCATCCAAATGAGAATGCTCATTTGTCCCCTGTGCAGTTAAATGATTAGGGTAGTGACTGGGTCCCATAGAATAGTGATTGAGAGCATAGACTTGGGAGCCAAACTGTCTGCGTTTGAATTTCAGCTCTCCTGCATCGTAGCTTTATGACCTTGTACAAGTCAGTCTGTAAAAGGGATCTAATTACAGTACCTAGGATTTATGTGAGGATGAAATGAGGTAATATCTGTAAAGTGTTCAGCATAGCAACTGGCACATAGTAAATACTCAATAACCATTAGCTGTTGTTCATCACAGACACAGTAGAGCTCAGTGAAGTTAGGAGAGATGAATCCTCCAGGGAAGAAAATGTGCTTTTAAGTTTCGTGGGACACCACACTTAACTTCCTCATCCTTGTCCCTAGCCCCAATGCCTTTCGGGTATTGACTTTTATTTACTATTGAACTAGACTGAGAGGGAAAAGATAAGAAAGCCTAATCCGTGGAGGATGTCCGCATATGACTAAAGGAATAACTCTTGGAAAAGAACAAGTGGAGAAGAGATGCTAGGATATGTGTCAGAGAAACAGGGAAGAACCAAGTCTTCTCATTATTATGAAAAACATTACTTTTCAGTAATATCAGATAGCACAGAGAAAATCAAAAAGTATGTGAGGATCAGAAAATCTTTTGGATAGACTATTTGGTGGTCTTTTATTCATTCAACAAATGTTTATTGAGTTCCTGTCGCTTAACAGGAGGGAGTCCCTTCCTTCATGCAGCTTCCATCTTACCGAGAAAAAGACAATAAACAAATACTTAAATATACAACTTTTTCAGCTATGTTTCTTCTATTAAAAAAAAAATAAAGCGGAGAGGGAGGGAGTGGGGAGTGCAGGGCTTGGTTGGGGGGACATTACAATTTTAAATAGGAAGATTGGGAGCTATTAAAGTTGGTGTTTGAACAAAGCCCTGAAGCAAGTGAGGGAATGAAGTCCTGCAGCTCTGGGCTAAGAGGGTTTTCAGCCAAGGGCATAGTAAGTACAGAAGCCCTGGAGCAGCGCTTTCAAGGAACAGCAAGGAGGCCGGTGTGACTGGACTAGAGGGCCTGGGGAGAGTAGTAGAAGGTCGAGTCTGAGAGACGGGGCCAGATTCTTTAGAGCTTGTAGGCCATTTATAAGGAATCTTTCTTTTTCTCTGAGTGAGATAAAGAGGTAATAAGTGTTTTGAGCAGAGAAGTGATAGGACCTGACTTACGCTTTACTAGAGTCACACTGGCTGCCATGATAAAAACACATAAGGGTGGAAGGAAAGCCATTGAGGAGGATTCTGTCTTTATTTTTTAAATTTTATTTACTTATGTTTTTTGGTGAGGAAGATTGGCCCTGAGCTAACATCTGTGCCAATCTTCCTCTATTTTGTATGTAGGATGCCGCTACAGTATGGCTTCATGAGCAGTGTGTAGGTCCGTGCCCAGGATCCAAGTCCCTGAACCCTGGGCCACCAAAATGGAACGCGTGAGCTTAACCACTGTGCCACTGGGCCGGCCCCAATGAGGAGGTTTTTATACTAATGGAGGAAATATTTCTGGCTTAAACCAAATTGATGTGGTGGTGGTAGTAGTTAGAAGGGGCTAGCTGCTGAATATGTTGTAAAGGTTGAACTGACAAGCTTTGCTGACAAATTGGGTGTGAAGTGTGAGAAAGAAGGAGTCCAGGTTTTCTGCCTGCGCAGCTGACTGAAAGGTTGGAGAATTAGGTTTTGGGGGAATGATCCGATTATATTGTGTCATTTGATAGCATTAAGTGAAATAAACTTTGGAATAAATAATTTCCGTTTGATTTCTCCCAAAGTGTTCTAATCATTAACTCTGTAACACTAGATTTGGCCCTCCTTTGTCTAGGACTAAATCTCTGTTCATTTATATCAGCTGGTTTCTTCTAGGTCAGTAATGTTTCATGCAAGATCCTATATAGAGTACTTCTGCTTGACATTTTCTTCTTGTGGGTATTAAAGACACTGCCAGCAATGCTTTACTAATATCTTTTGTCATTTTCCTTGGTTTTGATTGGAGCTGCTAAGTTGAAAATACTGCTCACTCTTTCACTATCAAACTGACTTGAGACAGACGAGAGACTGCCTCACTCTCTCCTCCCTGCAGG
Source organism: Equus caballus (assembly GCF_041296265.1). Lineage (NCBI taxonomy): Eukaryota > Metazoa > Chordata > Mammalia > Perissodactyla > Equidae > Equus > Equus caballus. The sequence continues at coordinate 33,456,544 of NC_091685.1, forward strand.
CGTCCAGAGAGTGGATGAAGGTGGGTGGAACACTGTACAAGGGGCCAAGAATAGTCGGGTACTGGACCCCTCAAAATTCCTGAAGATCACTAAGGTGAGTGTGACATTTGAAATACAACTTACGCCTCAAAATGTGACTCTCGGAATTACTTCTTGCTCATATAAAATAGCCCTACTGCAGATTTTATGGGGTGGTTCTTTTTTAATGTAGATGCTTTTTTACAAGATAGTATTGATCAGTGTATTCTTACCTACTTGTCCTGGCAGTAGTCCTTTTTATTTCTATGAGGATTTACTAAGGAGGAATTAACTAGGTTAAATTCTTAAAGTCACGAGATGCTTAATAGAAGAGTGAGATTTCGGAAGCCATGGTCAATTGCATGCTGTTCAGTGTATCCTTAGCTCTGAGGAAGAAGCAACCACCTGTTTTAAGTCTAATCATGAAAAGAATTAATGGTTTGCCATACCCAAGGCCAAAAAGAAATCCAAGAGGGCCTACCAGAAATAATTCTGTGATAAAGATTTAGGGCCGGCCTGGTGGTGCAGCAGTTAGCACAGGTTCTGCTTCTCGGAGGCCCAGGATTCACTGGTTCGGATCCCGGGTGCGGACATGGCACCGCTTGGCACGCCATGCTGTGGCGGGTGTCCCACATAGAAAGTAGAGGAAGATGGGCATGGATGTTAGCTCAGGGTCAGGTTTCCTCAGCAAAAAGAGGAGGATTGGTAGTAGTTAGCTCAAAATCTTCCTCAAAAAAAAAAAAGATTTAATATAGTCTCCTTTTCCTCTCTCTTGAGAATCTATGGGCAGTAAGAGGAAAGAATTTTCTCCTGGCCGGTGTTTTTAGCAGTAGTAGTTGATGATCACTGTGAGTAGGGGGAAGAATCTTGGAGAAAGTAGAGAAAGTGGAGTTACATTTTGTAAAAGTGGAAACTTCTACAGCCCAGTGGGTTTTGCAAATCATTTGCAAGTCTAATGTGATCCTTACTTGTAATACACTTTCCATAGTTCTGAAAATTGACAACTTGCCAGTAGGATACTAAGGGCAGTCTAAAGCTAATGTGAAAATCTCAAATGAAAGAAGATAACTGACAAAAAGAATAAGACTGAGAAAATTAGAAGATGGGTACGTTATTTGCATCTTTATGGTTTTTACATTTTTAAATTTTTATTTGTTTATTTTGAGGAAGATTAGCCCTGAGCTAACATCCACTACCAATCCTCCTCTTTTTGCTGAGGAAGACTGGCCCTGAGCTAACATCCGTGCCCATCTTCCTCTACTTTATATGTGGGACACCTGCCACAGCATGACGTGCCAAGTGGTGCCATGTCTGCACCCAGGATCCGAACTGGTGAACCCCGGACCGCCAGAGCACAACGCGCACACTTAACCACTACGCCACTGGGCTGGCCCCTGCATCTTTATGGTTTTGTCAAAGCATTGCTCAAGATAGAACATTCCCTTTCTGGATCTTTCTTGACGCTAATTAGCTAGGATCACCCTCTCTAAGGTTCTGATGCGTTCTTCTAGCTGTTTACATTGCAGGGCAGGACTCCACTGCTGTGTACAACTTGATCCCATCCTCTCCCATTTTCAGTGAGAGGCAGTTGTAACCAAAACCTTGTATTTAAAGAATTCCTCCAGTATCAGCCCCAATATCTTTGAAAATCGTCTCAATACTTAATAATAACATTTTTCTGTGTTTTTAAATACTATTTCTGTACATGGACACTATAAAGAAGAAGAGTGCTGGTATTAAACCTACAACATTATTTTCTTAATATTTTGAAAAATATGTGTTTGCATATTCAGATAGTTATACTATAGGTACTCTACATAAGTGTACCAGAAAAAGTTTAAAACCGTTACACAAATTCACTATCGACTAGGATAGATTTGTGTGAAAGTAAGTCATGTAGCAAGGCATCACTGTCAGAATACAGAAATACCTTTGTTACAAAGAACTGCATTGTAGCTTATATGTTGTATGTGTTTTATGATAGTTTCTATTGCATTGTAATTCTACTCATTCGTACTAAACTTCTGCTTTGAGGGTTAAACCTGAGAGAGATCAGGCACCTTAGCTCCCCATCTAATTTTCCATTCTCTCTCTTTTTTTTTTTTTTTGAGGAAGATTAGCCCTGCACTAACTACTATCAATCTAGCTCTTTTTGCTGAGGAAGACCGGCCCTGAGCTAACATCCATGCCCATCTTCCTCTCCTTTATGTGTGGGACACCTACCACAGCATGGCTTGCCAAGCGGTGCCATGTCTGTGCCTGGGATCCAAACCGGCAAAGCCCAGGCCACCAAAGCAGAACCTGTGAACTTAACTGCTGCGCCTCCGGGCCGGCCTCCGTTCTCTTTTTCTAATTCCGCTGTACTGAGTGCTGCCATTTTCCCTCTTCACCCCCAGCCCCAGCCTATATTAGGCTTTGCTAAAATGTGGGATCTGTGTGTCTTTTGACCTATTTTCTGACAATCATGTGAAGAAAGAGTTAATTTTGTAGTATTTGTGTATTCATTCTTTTTTTTTTTTTACATCAGGGAGCATTATTGTACAGGAGGAGTCATTACAAACTGCTTACATTTAGCAAACCGGCACGTCCTCTTGAAGGACCGGAATACATTCTCCAGACCAGTAGTTTCGAACTGTGTTTTGTAGAAGCTTGATTCCAAGGAAGTGCTTCAGGGGCCACAGAAATCCCACTTTAATGTGAACAACTCCAATTTATGTTTTTTAAATTGGCATTCCAAGCAAAGTTTTGTTGCTAAAATTGGTTTTACTGCACTGGAAAAGAAAGATAAACTATTCTTTAGAATATTTCCTGTAATTGACTTGTGGTTGCTTATGTTACAGCCCACAATTGATGAGAAAATTCAGCTGGTACCGAAAGCGCAGCTGGGCAGCTGGGGCAAAGGCAGCAGTGGTGGAGCAAAGGCCAGCGAGACTGGTGAGTACGGAGCGCCCCTCTCGGGGGCTGGGACGCGTTCTCTCAGCACTCTCCTTCCCGCACATCTCCACAGCCATTTCATAACGATTTGGGGGAAAGGTCTGTAGACTAGTTGTGCCCAAACTTATCTGAGTCCCTTTCTGACTAACAGAAATTGAGGGTTTCCTCCTAAGAAGGATTCTTAAGTATTTTTTAAAAGTTTTTTAGTTCAGTTGGACTTTTTAAGACTTTGCTCTGTTAGGTTCCGTTGTTGTTGTTCACAAATTCAATATAATTAGAGAAATAACTGGGACCCCCAAATTAAAAGGGCTACTCATTTTGCTCAGAAAAAGAATATTAATACCTAGAAGCATTTAATTTCAGGGAGTTGTAAAAGAATAAACAATTAGATTGAAATGCTTTTCAAAAATCTTTATCAAAAGTAAGATTTCGAGGTGCCAGCCTGGTGGTATAGCGGTTAAGTTTGCATGTCCCGCTTCAGCAGCCTGGGGTTTGCCAGTTCGGATCCCGGGTGTGGACTATGCACCGCTTGTCAGGCCATGCTGTGGCAGGCATCCCACATATAAAGTAGAGGAAGATGGGCATGGATGTTAGCTCAGGGCCAGTCTTCCTCAGCAAAAAGAGGAGGACTGGCAGCACATGTTTGCTCAGGGCTAATTTTCCTGAAAAAAAAACCCCACAAAGGTCAGATTTTGAGAGATTTGACCTTAGGATTGAAATGTTCGGACCATCACAGACATCTTCAAAGCTGAAGAAGCCCAATGGAATGAATAAAAAGTTTGCTGTTAACCTCCTTCCCATATTTCCCTTCCACTGAATAATTTTGGCCTTTTTTTCTTTAAATTTTAAAAAATTTCATTATTCATTTAAACCCACATGCATAATTTTACATAAATGAGATCATAGCATTTCAATTAGCTTTTTTTTAAGTGAAATATTTTGCTTTGTTTTTGCTTGCCTCCCTCCTTCCCCTGTTTATCACTCCCACCCCCATGCCCTACCAAGGATAATTTATGTTTTTGAAGGAGGAAATAGTTGTAATGAACAAAGGTTTCTAAATTCTTTTTTGCATACAAATTTCCTCTAACCCTTTACTTCTAAGAGTATGGTCTGTGGACCCCAGGGGATTGGCATCACCTTGTTAAGCTTGTTAGACATGTCGAGTCTCAGGCCCCGCCCCAAGGAGGCAGATGAATTAGAAGCTATATCTTAGTCATGTGATTTGTATTTTTTTCTCAATCTTCAACACCTAGATGCATTACGGTCAAGTGCTTCCAGTTTAAACAGATTCTCTGCTTTACAACCTCCAGCACCCTCAGGGTCTGCATCATCCACGCCTTTAGAGTTCGATTCCCGACGGACCTTAACCAGGTTAGAAGCTTACTCTCCATGTGAATTCAAGACTAACCGGCTTGTCAGTCAGTCTCTCTATCAGTCTGTCTCTCTGTCTTTCTCTTTCTTTTTCTCTGTCTTTCTCTTTCTTTTTCTCTCTCTCTCTCTGTCTCCATCTCTCCTCCCTCTCTCTCTCTCTCTCCTTCTGTCTCTCTCTCTCTCTCCCCCCCTACACACACACACACACAGAAAGATTATGATGATAATCCCTATGGATGGATTCTTTTCATCCCTAAGGTTGATTTACTTTTACTTTTCCTCCTTTAATATTCACATTCTGTAATTTCCAAAATAAGAACGTAATTGGTTCGTAGATTTGGGGTGTGGTCAAAGGAAAGGGCAGATTATCCGGCACGTATCTAATAGTTTGCTTCTTAAGAAAACCAGGCCCACGCAGAGAGCCCTGGAGCTTGTGTAGGGCTCTCCAAGCTAATGCCTCAGGATGCTCCAGATTCTCCTAGCAGTCTCAAGCACGTGAATTAAAGGGCATGACAGTCCACCCACACACTTTTCTGTCACACTGTTTTTCAAGTTGTATTTGAGGTTTTTATTTTTTAGTACTCTTTGTATTCTACTATCTTCCTGTTTTCGTTTTTGTAGGATTGATACAGCCAAGTGTTCCGTTGGCTGGTTTATGGAGAGTGGATGAGAGCGTGTAATATAGTGACAGAGAACAAAAGTTTTGATATAAGCACTTTCAAAACTGAAGTTTCTTTAAGCTCTCAAACTTTTGGTTTTTATACTATGGCAATCAGTTTGGCAAGGGAGACTTTCTAAACTATGTTACTATTCCCTTGGCTTCTGAAACAAAATGTACTTAACGCAAGTCAACTTCTTAATTATGACTTGGATTATCATTGAGCATCTGTTGTGTTATTGAGGTGTTTGTGGCTCTTTACCCTGCCAGACATTTCCCCCAGTGACTCTGCTTTGTGAGTACTTGTGTATGTTGTTTCATAGTGGTTCGGTTGTTATCATGCCTCTGAGTCTTTCCTCTTCTCTCCCTTTTAATTTGCTGCTTCTGATCTGCCATGAGCCAAGGAACTTTTTGCTGGTTAGAGTTATCTAAAAGAAGACTAAGTAGGGAGATATGGGAAGATTCTCTCTTAAAATGAGTGAAGTATGTGACTGGCTATTCAAAAACTATTTCTGCTACTTGATTATCAAATATTTTCCATATATTTGAAATTTCTGAATAACTAAAGTATCATTGTATAATTCTAAGGTAGTGATACCATGCTCTCTTGGTATTCTGTTGACCTTTTACTCATTTAGCTTATACATTCATCACTGTCTTCTTATTCTTATGAGATTTTTAAAAACTAACATAAGGAGTCGCCATTGGCTTTTTAAAATTGTAAGTAGTATCCCTTTGACATTTAAGAAAAACTTAAAGCATATCTTAATATTCCCTTTAAAGCACTGATTTTACTTGTTTACGTAAATAATTACACTTTGAAATATCATTTGTGCCTCACACATCTAAAGTTATCTGTGAAAAATTATTCTTCTTACTTTTAGAAAGTTTTACTGTTGTTTTATAACTTGAATACATGGGGATGGGTGGTCTTTCCTTTGAAAAGTGTTTTGTCTTTTAAGTCGTGGAAGCATGGGCAGGGAGAAGAATGACAAGCCCCTTCCGTCTGCAACAACTCGTCCAAACACTTTCATGAGGGGCAGCAGTAGTAAAGACCTGTTAGACAATCAGTCTCAGGAAGAGCAACGGAGAGAGATGCTAGAGACTGTGAAACAGCTCACAGGAGGCATGGATGTGGAAAGGAGCAGCACTGAGGCTGACCGAAGCAAAACCAGGGAGTCAGGTGAGTGACTTGATATGAACAGGTACAGATGAAGATTTGGGCCTTAAATTTAGAAGGGAAGATACAAAGGAGACTTTGTGTCTGAGTAGATTTCAGAATCTATACATGATAACACACACACCAGTGCCTTAGAAGTTAAAGGTAGGGCCGGCCCTGTGACCAAGTGGTTAAGTTTGCACACTCCCCTTCGGCTGCCCAGGGTTTCGCCAGTTCGGATCCTGGGCAGGGACATGGCACTACTCAGTAGGCCATGTTGAGGCAGCATCCCACATACCACAACCAGAAGGACCCACAACTAAAATAGCAACTCTATACTGGGGGGATTTGGGGAGAAAAAGCAGGGGGAAAAAAGTTAAAGGGTATCTTCATAGTTTTGTAACATATTCTCATTACCCAGATATCCCTTTGTTCAGCAAATTGGTGAATTTTCTTTTTCTCTATTAAATGTGATGATGATGAGGTCCTCTTGCTGTATATTAAGCAATCTGAATTTCTTACAAGTTCCCTGAATAACACCCCACTGTGCATTAGAGTGCCTGTGCATTGTAGAACCCCTCAAATGCGTGAAAATTCTGACATTTTTAGCATGTATATGCTTAGAGGACCAACTCAGATAATGGTCTTAAAATTACCACATGTATTTAACCTATCTCTGTTTCAGTTTTCTCATCTGTTATATTGGGATAATATACTTACCCTGTAGGGTTATTATGAAGACTAAATGAGATGTTAATACGTGTAAATATTTTGAACATTACCCAATAAATACAAAGTTTTCGAAAGGAATTAGATGTCATGATGATGATCATGACAGCAATGAAAAATATTGAAAGATAATTTTCAGCATTTTAAAAATATTGATCCTGAAGTAGTATTTGTTGTTTATAACATTTTTATAGCTTTCAGATTTGTTTCACTCTTTAAATTGTGTCTCCTACCTATGGTCTCTAAATGGATTTCAGAGGCAAATTGAAATGTCTTCTCCCAACAAACAGGTCTCAGATTTTTAGCTTTAGGGACATATGGCTCTCTTTTCTGTGCTAGATCCTTTGGGAACATAACAGGATAGGACAAGAAAGTACCTTGTGTTTAGTGACTAATGTAGCACAGCTGCCCTATGCATGTTTTCTGTGTGGGTCGTTTGTTCATTCACCACATGTACGCAGAGCGTGTAGTGACCTCTGGGCCCTTGATTCCTGCTGTCGGCCTTCAGCCTGCTGGGTCAGGAAGACCTTTGTCAAATAATTCCACTAAAGAGTATATATATATATATATATATATATATATATAAAGTGCAGACTGAGGAAGATGATATGAAGGAAGGGAACATAGTTCTGAGATAGTGCTTAACAAACAAACTATATGGAATTGACACAGAGGGATGTCAGGGAGGTTTCCTCAGGTCTAAAGGACCAGTAGGAGTTAAACAGGTTTGCGAGGAGGGACGGGTATGGAGCAGAGAAAAAGAGCATTCCAGACAGGAGGAGCACCATGAGCAAAGTAGTAATAGATGGAACCATGGCATGTTTGAGCAACTGCCAAAGACCACTGTGGGTAGAGCTCTGCACGATTGTGCAGGCCTCATGTGATCTTGATCATCGAAGCCATGGAGAGGAATCCAAAAACAGAAAGGAACGAGAAAACTCTTAATTATAAAAGTTTGTCGGGACTGGCCCCATGGTGGAGTCGTTAAGTTTGCCTACTCTGCTTCGGTGACCCAAGGTTTCGCCAGTTTGGATCCTGGGCACAGACATGGCACCACTCATTAGGCCATGCTGAGGTGGCGTCCCACATAGCACAACCAGAGGCACTCACAACTAAAATCTACAACTAAGTACTGGGGGGCTTTGGGGAGAAGAAGAAGAAGAAGAAGAAAAAGCAAAAGAAGATTGCCAACAAATGTTAGCTCAGGTACCATCTTCAAAAAAAAAGTTTATACTAGCCCTATATCCTTTTAATTGTTATGGATTATAAGTTACTTAGTGCCTATCTATTCTAAAATAAATGTTTCTGTATTCTGCTTTTAGGTATCTTTGTCAAATTTGTATTTATTTTAATACCTTTACTGAAAAAACAGTGTAACAACATGTAAATATTGTCAACCATAAATCCACCATTTTAATGATAATTTTTGCCATTTTTACTTTCTCACTTTTTTAACCTCACTAGTAGCAAAATCAGAAATTCCAGCAACATCAGCCTCTGACAAGCCTACATTGTCAGAAGAGGAGATGGAGAGGAAGTCCAAATCTATCATTGATGAATTTCTACACATTAATGATTTTAAGGTAAATGAAATTTTTAGAAACAACAGCAGCACCCGGAAAGCCCTGTCACAGAGAGACATAGTATCTTGGTTCTGGTCTAAAGCAGTCGTCGTTGTCGACTGATAGGACTTGGAGTGAGTAATCCAAGTCCCACACACTTCAGTTTGCACAACTCTTATGCATTTCTGCCAAGTACTCTCTTTGGTATTGATACTATGGTGCACAAGATCAAGTGGCGGGAAGACAGAATGGGTACCAATCAGTCCCCACTATGGGATAGTCAGATTGATATTAATGAAGAAAACAACACATTATCATCATGAGGCCTTCCTGCTCCCTATATATTACCTGTCATAATCTTTACAGTCATTTTATTGTCATTTTCATATAACCTTAAAGTATGACAGGCATTACTTTTTCTTTATTTCATAAGTGAAAAACTGAGGCACAAAGGAATAAACAACATGCCAGGGTCAGACGGCCTGAGTGAAACATTTCAAGATGTGGCTTTGAATTTGCTTTAACCCTAACCCCCTTCTTGAGCTTCGTTTTAAGATGGTAGTGAATAAGATAGACATACTGCCTGGCTTCATGAGCCCTATAATCTAGTGGCAGAGATAGTCCATAAACAGATAATTCCACGAATAGTTATTTAAATTGTAGTTGTAATACATGCTAGTAGACCTCTGGGGTCTTAGAAGGATCATGTAATAAGATCTAGTTTAGGGATCTGGAGTCAGCAAGGCTTATATTTTAAAGTATTTGTCAGATATATTAACTACTTTTTGCTATGGCATTATGTTATTAAAAATTCTTTCACGCTTACTTGTTCTCTTGACAATCTAGTCATTATTTGCTTTCTATACATAAAAGTCACCTTGGTTAACTATAGCCAGCCCACCCTTCTAAAACCCTCAAGCCTCTGAAATTGTCCAAAATTCAGAAGAAGTTTTGATTATGAGTGAGTTGGAGAAGAGTACTTTGCAGAAGCCCTTGGAAATGCCACAAAAATAAAAGAACATTAACTGGAAAGAGCCAAAGAATATGCTTCATATATTATGATTTATTAGATTCCTGGAAAATAAGGAGTATTCTTGTAAACTGGCAGCACAGCTTTTTTTCTTTCGTGGAAGTAGGGAAATGTGAAAGACAAGAAAATGGAAAAGCTAAGAAAGATGAAAAACGAGACAATAAGGAAGCAAGCAGTGGAGATTGGCTTTAGAAATAATTTGAAGGATGTACAAAGTCAGTAAGCAACAAATACTTTGAAAGGGGAAAAGTATGACCCTGTGATGAATTGGAAGTGGGAGAAAAAGAGCTTAGTAACATTTAAGTACAACAAGAGGACTCTTTGAAGAGTCATTAGTGCTAGCCCAGACCTGCGGTATGGAAGACAGAGTTGGTTATGACTCAGGAATTTCATTGTGCAGTGTACAAGGAAGCTTGCTGCAAAGTGGCGATAAGAACCAGGTAATGATGTCAGACATAGTGAGGGCTTACTGTGTGCTAGGTGCTATTCTATATGTTTTATATATATTAGTTCACTTCATCCTCATAACACCTTCCTGACATTAATATTATTAGAATAGCCATTTTTACAGATAAGGAAACTAAGATGCAAAGATGTAAGGTAACGTGCTGTAGGTCATGCTGCTGCTAAGTGGCAGACTCAGGGTTCAAATCCAGGCTTCTAGCTTTAGAGCATAAGCTATTTTATTGCCTTTAGGGTATTAGTGTGTCATGCTAAAGGATTACCTAAGGAAGAGTGTTTTTCTGACATCTTAATAGGTGCTATTTTTCTTAACAATAATGCAGATTAATATTTTTGAACCTTAGCTTTATGTTTGGCAATGTGCCAAGTGCTTTTATATACGTTTTTAATGCAATCCTCACAATAACCCTATGATAGGAAGTCAAGGCTGAGAAATTAGGTTACACTTGTAAACTCATGCTGTAGTAAGTAAATGGCAGAACCGGGATCCAAACCTACATTTGTCTAAATCCATAGCCTGTGTGTTTAGCCTCTGTGATATATATTTATTGAGTACCAAAAACGTGCCAGCCACATTTTAGGGAATACTGCCTGGATATACTGTCATATATGTAGTAAACACAATAGTCTGCCTTTATGAGTCTTTTATGGACCTTACATTCTAGTGGGAAAGCTCCCCGAAAGACAGGTAATAAATAAACAACAACTGCAAAAAGAAAAATAATGTTTCAGTGCATAGAAATTAAATTAGGTGATGTGATAGCCAGTGATTGGGCAGTCACAGAGACTATAGGAGGTGTCATTTCAGCTGAGAGTACAAAGACAAGAAGAATAAAAAACCATGAGAAAATCAGGGAGAAGGGCAAGACTATGAACTGCTGTGACATTAGAAGTACCAGGATAGAGTTAATTGGCATTATATGCAGATTCAGTGAATAAATTCCCATTAGAAAACACTTAGTCACTTCAGGTTAAATACTCAGGGTTGAATACTTGCATTCATTTCCACTCCCTCCTGAAAAGGTGTTATGATGATAATGCTGGGCTTAAAAGCAGGTAATAATCCACAAGGATAGAGAGCATACATACAAGACAGCAGCAACAGTCCGAAAGTTAGAAATTAGAAAGATGAGTGGTAATTTATTTAGCAGACAATGAATGCCTGTAAGGTGCAGATGTAGCTAGAAACAGAAGGATTGATTGGTTAAAAGTGTATATGCGAAACAGTTTTATATAACAGCTGTCCCAAATGTTTCAAAAATGCCAATGTCATAAAAAGACAGAGAGAGAAAGGATGATCTAGATTAGAGTCTAAAGAGATATCATGACATGTAGTGTCGCGTTTTCAGCTGGATCCTAGAACAAGAACAGCAAAAAGCTGTATTGGACATTTGGGAACAATTGTGGGTATTCAAATATGTACTATGTATCAGATAATATGTTCATTGACATTCTTATATGAGAGTTAAATTTCTTAGATGTACAGAAAGAAAACGAACAATTGATGATTCTAAATTGAAGTGAAGGCGTATACGTTGTATTACTCTTTAATTTCTCTGTAGGTGGAAATTTTTTCAGATAAAAAGTTGACATGGGCAAGGTATTGAGTGGAGTAGCAGAGGGGAAATAAAGCCATGTTGAGACATCTGGATGTGTGTGCCTTACTCCCTTCTTCATTCAGGAGGTTGCCCTTCTCACGTGCATCTTCCCCCTCAGAACAGCTACTCTCTTCAGAGGTTGAACCAAAGGATTTTGTACTTAGAAAAAGTTGAGATAGCTGAGGGTAGGGAGGCACACTGCTGTGTTGGTGACTCAGCGACCCAGGCTGCCAGGCTTTTACCCTCCAGACCAAAGATGCGGACCTAGCCAGATCATCCCATGGTAAGGACCAGTTCACAAGCCCCACACTTCAAGAACTTCCTAAAAGGTTTTTAGTATAGTCACACACCGCCTAATGACATTTCTGTCAATGATAGACCACATATGCGATAGTGGTCCCATAAGATTAGTACCATTTATCCTAGGTGTGTAATAGGCTATACCTTCTAGGTTTGCATAAGTACACTCTTATGATGTTCGCACAATGACGAAATCTCCTAAGGATGCATTTCTCAGAACATACCTCCATCGTTACGTGACGCATGCCTGTCTTTAAGCTAACCGTATTAACTTTCCTATGAAGGAAGACCTTATCTATTGAAGATTTTGCAAATATTAACATACCCAAACAGAATTACCTCATTTGCCACATTAAGGCCTTTGAATCATGACATTGAATTTCTGTTTCATAATATACCCTTTTCAGTTCTTTAAATGCTCATAAGATAGTTAAACATTATGTATAAAAATATATTTTTTTACTCTGGTCCTTTGAGTGATCTTTAATGTAATTGTTAACCTAAACACATTAGCCTTATAAAAATATACATTTCTTTTGTTTTTAAATATGACTAATATTGCCCATGTCGGCCTGCATTTTACTGAGCTATATTAATGCTTAAAAAAATAAGAAAACTGTCTTGTTCATAGAGCTTTCTACTGAGTTTTTCATAAGTAAGAGATTTTAAACTTATTTTAACACTATGGTAATGCTATTCATATTTTGGAGTAAGCTTTTATTTGCTATTTGAACAGGAAGCCATGCAGTGTGTGGAAGAGCTGAATGCCCAGGGCCTGCTACATGTGTTTGTGAGAATGGGAGTGGAATCCACCCTGGAAAGGAGCCAGATCACCAGGGATCACATGGGCCAATTACTGTATCAGCTGGTGCAGTCAGAAAAACTCAGCAAACAGGACTTTTTCAAAGGGTCGGTATCCTCCTCAAGAGTGGTATTCAGTTACTAGGCTCTTCAGTAGTAAAGTTTAAAAGTACCTATCTTTTTAAGTATTTAGCTTTTTTCATAGACTAGAATTGGGTCCGCTATAATATGTTGATGTGTAATATATTGATAATGTGTTGGTTGATACGATGGTGTTTTGTAGATTGTGCTAGGGCATGAAAATTATCTTCTGGTGTTCTGTATCTTACTGTTAGACCTGTGTTATCATGTAAGTAGGGTAGCAGACACCCCTTAACTGCACGGATACTCTGAGGCCCTCACAAGCCTATTTACATGCAAGCACCTGCATATTCTTTAAGGAAAAAGCTTTTCTTTATGAAAAAAATTCCGGAAAATTGACTTAAACTTAAAAGCCTTATCCTTTCAATAAACCATAGTTATTTTGGCCAGGAAATGCTTGTCTGTCCACTTTAGCCCCATAGAAGGATATGTAACTCCAAGTTCTTAATGATTTAGCCTGTTTCAAGTTGGTTTCATTGTGATTCCTGTTGATGCCTGGTTTGATGAAATCTGGCTGTCACTGATGTTGTGTTCTCATACAATAAGGTTCTGATATCTTTGTGATACACCATCATCACAAGTGCATGGATCAGGTTCGTTGTGTTTTAGCCACAGAACCTTACCCAGGCTTAGCTTCTAAAACCAATGTTTAAGGTGAAGATTGTGTAGAGTAGAAAATTTGTCTTTGGAGCCATGTTGTGCAAATATAAGCATAGAATCATACCCAGCACTGACAGGTGCCCACTCTAAGGGAACAGGAACTCCTGAGGGCCAAACATCAGATTCCCATCTCCCATCTTATACTCACTCGAAGTATATGCTCATTGAGTGGAATGGCAGTAATAATTCTGCGCTTAAGTTATTTTTCCCCTTATAAGTCTTTTTTGCCAAGCCCATATTGTAGTCTTGTAAATTAAATGTGCATGTGATGAAATGTACTGTATATCTTTCAGATATGGTCAACCTCTTAGAATCGTGTAACCATTAAATACCAAGATTGAATGTACTTAGGAATAATTACTGATTTGATTTTGTGAGGAATGATGACATTGTCTTCAAGGTCTTGGAATGTGTATACTTGCCCCTAGGATCCTTAAATAGTTGTCTTTCAGCAGTAAATTAGTTTTCTCTCAATTCAGTGACTAACTAGACTAAGGCCGTCTGAACCCAGTTAACTTCATAAGAAACTGGCGAAAATTGCTGTGATTGTCGGCCTTTAAGGCCAAGGTGGTTTCCCAGTTTTAGAAGAGAAATCTGTGGTTCACTTCAGTAACCAGCCAGTGAGAGCAAATGAGGGTATCTACACTCTCACAAATTGAGCTCTGCCCCTAGCCAACTGGAAACTACAATTTCAAGCCCTTAGAAACTACAGTTGCAGTAACTATTATAGTAATATATAAATATTTGCTTTTCACCCAGATATTATGATACATTCACGAGAAAATTTTGAAAATGAGAATGCTAGATTACTATTTACCATTATCTGTCTTTCTTCAAACTATACGCAGAAGTTGATTAGATCTCTGTCCTTACATAACGTTGTGGGGGAGCATCTAAGGTCATCTTCCTTGGATAATGCCAACTTCTGCCTAGCTTCCTAAGCCGGCGTGACTCTGGGAAACATAGAAAGTAGAAGGCCTCCGAATTTACTGGGCGCTGACCACTTAACTGTTCATCTGCCGTTTCTCCTACAGTTCCTTTCAAGGCATGCACCGCTACTAAATAGTAAGGTAGACTAGACAGAAGTTTCAAATAAGCTTTTTGTGTCAGACTGTTTATAAATAAAGCTTAGATCTTTTGGAATTTTCCTTACAAAATGCTATATAACTCTGAACATAATAGGTGCCACATATAAAACATCTCCACAAAGGCAACACCAAGCCATCCTCTTGGAATTTTCAGGACTTGCATCTAAATACTTTATGACATAAAGTAGATGGGTAGGTAGGTAGATGCATTATTGTGTTGGTAGATGCATTTCAAACTGTGTTGATACAGTCATTTTATCTCATGGCTTCAGAAGACTTCTTGTTTAAAACTGTCTACTAAAGGAAGTTGAGTGCAGTTCACTGTTAGCCACGCGATTGGAATCACTTTCACAGTGTAGTAAACAAATGCATCCAGGATGGTAAACATTGGAGTTGACGGTAGACACAAAATATGTGCTCTTCACGAAGCTTGATATGGTAATATTTCACTCTGTGAGATGTTTGTTGGAAAGGAAGTTCTTATCTCCTCCTTGACTATTTTTTTTGCCGCTTAGGGCATTTCTACCTTGATAAAAAGATGCTATTCAGGGCTTAAACAGACATGCATACTAAGTTTCAAATGCAAAATTGCAGAGGTGCTAGGTAACAGTGAAGACCATATGTGCTCACATAGGTAAGATCTACTCTAAATAGATTTTCTTGTAGGAATGCTTTGAAGATAATACTGGAGTATAAGAAGGCTTTTCACCTTCTTTTTACGTGTAGTTAGATTCTTATGATCAGTCATAATAATACTTAACCAATCTGATTTTGAGATATCTTCACTATCTCTTCCATGTTTATCCAAAGCAGGGTTTACATTTTTATTAAGTTATCATAATGCAAATTGTGGAAGATGCTGCTAACAATACTGTTGCCAATTATGTTATATTGTCTTGCCCTTTTAGTAGATTTCTGATCAGAACTTTACTGAATTTTTAAAAATTTTACATGCCACAACTAGAAGGACCTGTAACTAAGATATACAACTATGTACCGGGGGGATTTGGGGAATATACAGCAGGGGGAAAAAAACAAAAGGAAAAATTTTTCTAACTTTTAACCATGTACTCCTTTCTTTAAATTTTAGACAGGAAGCTAGCAGAGAAAATAAAGTAGAGCCTCTGTAGTTGAAATAGGAGGAGGAATGCCTGAAGTCCTGCCTGTGGGCCCCATCAAAGTGCAGTCCAGTGGCGTGATGGTCACTTCTGACCAAGAAGCAAGGATATATTGCAGCCCTGATTCATTCATTCAGCCAGCAGAAAATGTGTATTATGCAAAGCATTGTTATAGGCTCTGTAGTAGTCCAAAGACGTAAAGATAATTACCTAGGAACACACCCAGGATTTTTCTTTCAAAATCATACAAAAGGGTTGGAGCAAAATGGTGGGGTGAGCTGACCCAGGATTCTCTCCCCTCCAAACTACAACAAAGGATTGGAAAAACTGAATTTCAGAGACTAAATCTAATGCCAACACATTAGAGACCTCCGATACCAATAAGGCGGAGATCATAAACCCTACTTACGGCCTCGGAGGAGCTGGAACGGTAGGAGAGAACATCGCTCCCTCCCCTAGAGTCTGTGATCCCTGCGGCAGGGGTCGGGAAGGAGTGGGGGAGGGGCCGCGCGACCGGGGATCATCCAGGACTCCTGCCGCTGATTCAGTGGAGACCTGCTGTCGGGGGGGAAAGCTTCTGTCTGCGGGGACCCTATAAATCAAGGGCCTTGGGAGACTAGAGAACAGAACTGATCTGAATCCAGACTGGCACGGGAGAATAGTGCCCCTCCCTCCCAGCAAAGCCAGTGGGCGCAGCCATCTTGCCCCAAGGGGGAGAGCTCATAACACGTGGCTCTTGACCCCCATCTAGTGGCGAATGGCTGTAACTGCAACCGAATTCTACCACCATAGGAAAAAAACCGCTCCTCTACCATCCAGCAATTTATAAAAGCCCCAGACCAGAAGGAAAACAATAAAAACATAGAATTAAGTCCTGAGGACTTGGAATTAGGTAAACTAAGTGATAATGAGTTCAGAGCAGCTATAATCAAAAAACTCAATGAGGTAGAGAGGAAGATAGAGAAACAGGCTGAGTTCTGGAGTTATTTCACAAAAGAGATTGAAATCATAAAGAAGAATCAAACAGAATTACTAGAAATGAAAAAAACAATGGGCCAGATAAAACAGAATACGGATTCCCTGAATGCCCGTGTAGACAATATAGAGGAACAAATTAGCATAATCGAAGATAGGCTGAATAGCACCAGACAGAGGAAAAAAGAGAACTAAGAATTAAAAAAAATGAGGAAAATCTCTGAGAGACAGTGGATTCAATGAGGAGTAAGAACATAAGGATCATAGGAATTCCCGAGAATATGGAAAAGGAAAATGGAGTAGAAAGTGTGCTTAACGAAATTATTGAAGAGAACTTCCCAAATCTAGGGATTGACGGAGAAATGTGTGTAGAGGAAGGTTTCGGATCTCCTAGATTTGTCAGTGTAAAAAGACCTACTGCAAGGCACATAGAAGTAAAATTGGCAAAAAGGAAAGATAAGGAAAGAATACTCAGGGAAGTAAGAAAAAAAAAGAGAATAACCTATAAAGGAGCCCCTATCAGACTGTCAGCGGATTTCTCTACAGAAACCTTACAAGCTGGGGGAGAATGGAGTGTCATATTCAAAGCTTTAAAAGATAAAAATCTTCAGCCAAGAATACTCTATCCACCAAGAATTTCCTTCAGATATGAGGGAGAAATTAAATCTTTTCCAGACAAACAAAAGTTAAGGGAATTTGTAACTAAAACCCCTCCACTACAAGAAATCCTCAAGAAGGCTCTCATACCTGAAAAAAGAAAAAAGGGAGAAAGGGGACACAATCCACAGACTAGGGAGACCGATGGATAGAACCAGAACAGGACAGCAAATATTCAACTATAGCATTAGGGTAAAGGGAAGGAAGCTACCAAAGAAAGGACGATCTTAGCACTCTAACTACAAATGCATCACACGAGTTGGAATAACAAATGAAAATAATTATTTAGGAGCGGAAGAGCAAAGGGTCTAAATCAGTATTGGTCGAGTAAGTAAGACACCACCAGAGAACAGACTATATTATACACGAGATTCTAAATACAAACTTCAAGGTAGACACTAAAATAAAGTACAGAACAGAGTCACAAATCATAGATAAGGAAAAATCTAAGAAACCCAGCATAAGAAATTGCAGTATTAAATGGGTAGTCTAAAGCACACAGGAAAAGAAACACAGGAAAACAAGATAATGAGCAACAGATTGACAGTATTAAGTCCACATGCATCAATAATCACTCTCAATGTGAACGGATTGAACTCTCCAATAAAAAGACACAGAGTGGCAAAATGGATTAAAGAACACGATCCAACAATTTGTTGCCTCCAGGAAACACACCTCAGCCCCAAGGACAAACACAGACTCAGGGTGAAGGGGTGGAGGGCAATACTTCAAGCTAATAGCAAGGGAAAAAAGGCAAGTGTTGCATTTCTTATATCAGACCAAGTGGATTTCAAAATAAGACAGGTAAAGAGAGACACAGAGGGGCAATATATAATGATCAAAGGGACACTTCATCAAGAAGAAATAATGCTTATAAATATCTATGCACCCAACACAGGAGCACCAAGATTCATAAAGCAACTATTAACAGACCCAAAGGAAGATGTTAAAAACAACACAATAATAGTAGGGGACCTCAACACCCCACTCACATCAATGGACAGATCATCCAGACAGAAAATCAACAAGGAAATAGTGGAGCTGAATGAAAAACTAAAACAATTGGACTTAATAGACATATATGGATCACTTCACCCTAAAAGAGCTGAATACACATTCTTCTCAAGTGCACATGGAACATTCTCAAGGAGAGACCATATGTTGGGAAACAAGGCAAGCCTCTACAAATTTAAAAAAATTGAAATAATAACAAGCATCTCAGATCATAGTGCTATAAGGCTAGAAATTAATTACAAGAAAAAAACTGAGAAAGGCACAAAGATGTGGAGACTAAACATCACACTACTGAACAAGCAATGGATCATTGAAGAAATTAAAGAAGAAATCAAAAAATACCTGGAAACAAATAAAATGATAGCATGCCATACCAACTCATATGGGATACAGCAAAAGCTGTATTAAGAGGAAAATGCATCGCAATACAGGCACATCTTAACAAACAAGAAAAATCCCAAATAAGCAACCTTACAGCACACCTAACTGAACTAGAGAAAAAAGAATAAATAAAGCCCAAAGTCAGCCGAAGGAGAGAAATAATAAAAGTCAGAGCAGAAATAAATTCTATTGAAATGAAAAAGGCGGTAGAAAGGATCAGTGAAACAAAGAGCTGGTTCTTTGAGAAGATAAATAAAATTGACAAACCTCTAGCCAGACTTAGAAAGAAAAAAGGGAGAAAGCTCAAATAAACAAAATCAGAAATGAGCGAGGAGAAATAACAACAGACTCTGCAGAAATACAAGGAATTATAAGAGAATACTACAAAACACTATATGCCAACAGAATGGATAACCTAGAGGAAATGGATAAATTCCTGGACTCCTACAATCTCCCAAAGCTCACTCAAGAAGAGGCAGACAATTTGAACAGACCAATCACAAGGAAGGAGATTGAAACAGCAATCAAAAACATACCGAAGAATAAAACCCCAGGACCAGATGGCTTTCCTGGGAAATTCTACCAAACTTTCAGAGAGGATTTAATACCTATCCTTTTCAAGCTATTCCAAAAAATTAGGGAAGATGGAACACTTCCTAACACATTCTATGAGGCCAACATCACACTAGTACCAAAACCAGACAAGGACACCACAAAAAAAGAGAACTACAGGCCAATATCACTGATGAACATAGATGCAAAAATTCTAAACAAAATTTTGGCAACCAGGATTCAGCAATTCATTAAAGGATCATACATCATGATCAGGTGGGATTCATACCAGGGACACAGGGATGGTTCAACATCCGCAAATCAATCAGTGTGATACACCACATCAACAAACTGAGGAATAAAAACCACATGATCATCTCAATAGATGCAGAGAAGGCATTTGACAAGATCCAACAGCCATTTATGATAAAAACTCTCAACAAAATGGGCATAGAAGGAAATTACCTCAACATAATAAAGGCCATATACGACAAACCCATAGCCAACATCATACTCAATGGGCAAAAACTGAACCCCATCCCCCTGAAAACAGGAACGAGACAAGGATGCCCTCTGTCACCACTCTTATTTAACATAGTACTGGAGGTCCTGGCCAGAGCAATCAGGCAAGAAAAAGGAATAAAAGGAATCCAAATAGGGAGGGAAGAAGTGAAACTCTCGCTGTTTGCAGACGACATGATCTTATATATAGAAAAACCCAAAGAATCCATTAGAAAACTCTTAGAAGTAATCAACAACTACAGCAAAGTTGCAGGGTATAAAATCAATTTGCGTAAATCAGTAGCATTTCTCTACTCCAATAATGAACTAACAGAAAAAGAACTCAAGAACACAATACCATTCACAATCGCAACAAAATGAATAAAATACCTTGGGGTAAATTTAAGGAAGTGAAGGACCTTTATAATGAAAATTACAAGGCCTTTCTGAGAGAATTGGATGACGACATAAGGAGATGCAAGGACATTCCATGTACATGGATTGGAAGAATAAACATAGTTAAAATGTCCGTTCTACCTAAAGCAATCTACAGATTCAACGCCATCCCAATCAGAATCCCAAAGACATTCTTTACAGAATTAGAACAAAGAATCCTCAAATTCATATGGGGCAACAAAAGACCCCAAATTTCTAAAGCAATCCTGAGAAAAAAGAACAAAACGGGAGGCATCACAATCCCTGACTTCAAAACATACTACAAAGCTACAGTAATCAAAACAGTATGGGACTGGTACAGAAACAGGTGCAGAGATCAATGGAACAGAATTGAAAGCCCAGAAATAAAACCACACATCTATGGACAGCTTATCTTTGACAAAGGAGCTGAGGGCATACAATGGAGGAAAGAAAGTCTTTTCAACAAATGGTGCTGGGAAAACTGGAAAGCCACATGTAAAAGAATGAAAATCGACCATTCTTTTTCACCATTCACCAAAATAAACTCAAAATGGATCAAAGACCTAAAGGTGAGACCTGAAACCATAAGGCTTCTGGAAGAAAACGTAGGCAGTACACTCTTTGACATCAGTATTAAAAGGATCTTTTCGGGCACCATGCCTTCTCAGAGAAGGGAAACAATAGAAAGAATAAACAAATGGGACTTCATCAGACTAAAGAGCTTCTTCAAGGCAAATGAAAACAGGATTGAAACAAAAAAACAACCCACTAACTGGGAAAAAATATTTGCAAGTCATGTATCTGACAAAGGCTTAATATCCATAATATATAAAGAACTCTCACAACTCAACAACAAAACATCAAACAACCCAATCAAAAAACGGGCTGGAGACATGAACAGACATTTCTCCAAAGAAGATATACTGATGGCCAATAGGCACATGAAAAGATGCTCCTCATCGCTGATCATCAGAGAAATGCAAATCAAAACTACACTATGATATCACCTTACACCCATTAGAATGACAAAAACATCTAAAACTGATAGTAACAAATGTTGGAGAGGTTGTGGACAAAAAGGAACCTTCATACACTGCTGGTGGGAAAGCAAACTGGTGCAGCCACTTTGGAAAACAGTATGGAGATTCCTCAAAAAATTAAAAATAGAACTACCATACAATCCAGCCATCCCACTACTGGGTATTTATCCAAAGAACTTGAAGTCAGCAATTCCAAAAGTCCTGTGCACCCCAGTGTTCACTGCAGCATTATTTACAATAGCCAAGACGTGGAAGCAACCTAAGTGCCCATCAACAGTTGAATGGATAAAGTAGATGTTGTACATATATACAAAATCATACAAAAGGATTTAGGAACTAAATCCTAAAAAGAAATAAGTCTCTTGCAGGCTTGTTCTACACAAATCTTATGTTCAGCCAAATATTTTTTTTATCAGCAGTATGAATTTAACCAATGATTGTCAACTATCCCGTGGTGAACTGACTAATCAAGAAGTAGAAAACAAAGGCAAGAATATGGGTACCTTTTAGTTGTAATAGGACGTGAAAATAACAGTAGATATACTGCTGAAAGACCAGGAAGGCTGTAGTTGTCTCATGAGCTCGTTAAACAGCTTAATTGTGTGCTGCTATCCCATGGAACATGAATTGGCATTGTAGGGTCATCAACCAGAAATTCCGGAGTCCATCCAGGTTATATTCCATCAGTGGCACATTAGCTGAGCTAAAAGATATACATAATGAGACAAGAGTCAAGTGTCTGTTGTATAGCAAATAGATGTCAAATAAATTGCAAATTGTGAGGTCAGAAAGTTGGCATTAAGGATTCAGGAAGCCCAGAGTTGAATAATGTGACTGAGCTGAAAACTGTTTTGGAATGGCACCTTCAGAAGGGTGACCCTGCCTTGTAGTTGTACCTTGTTTTAAGTGAAAAATTTTAATAACGTGGGCTTCTGAGGCAGGTAAAAAGAGTGACATACTCTGAGTAGAAACTGGAACTGCGGTGAAAAAGCACACATTTTATGTATTCAGAGATCTGAAAGGATGTGAAGACAAATACTGCGTGCCCATGGTCCCTTCATTCATTCATCCCTTTCCTTACTATTTTGTGGATTTCCTTGTAATTATGTATATGTCTTATATAGTTAAATTTACTTTTGCTTTTGTACCTTTTAATTTGCTGTATATTAACTAATTAATGGTCTCAAATTATCTTTTTAAAGTTCTAAATTAATAGGTATGATTTTCAGCCTAAATAAGACCATGCTGCTATTTTGCATTTGACTTTCCTAAGTTTAAATCCCATTATTTTACGTCACATTGAGAAATATTTCATCCCATGAAAGTCTGAAACCCTTAGCTGTTCTTTTTTTTAAGATTTTATTTTTCCTTTTTCTCCCCAAAGCACCCCGGTACATAGTTGTGTGTTTTTAGTTGTGGGTCCTTCTCATTGTGGCATGTGGGATGCCGCCTCAACGTGGCATGACGAGCTGTGCCATGTCCGCTCCCAGGATTCGAAGTGGCGAAACCCTGGGCCGCCGCAGCAGAGCACACGAACTTTAACCATTCAGCCACCGGGCCGGCCCCTTCCATTAGCTTTTCTTTAGAGGTACAGAGTTTGTAACATGTCCCAATGATCATGTTATTAGTAATGTTGTCAGACTCTTTTATATCCATCCAGTTTTCCCCCCCATTGTAAGTTCCTCAAGGACAAGAATTTTTGTTTTTTCATCTCTTTGCATCTGGTCTGCATTACATAAAGTTTTTAATCAGTGCCTCTGACTGACTCAGAGGATACAATCGTCAACTGTGGTGAGCTCTTTATGGTGTGGGGTTAAATTGAGTAGCTCCTCCCCCAGAACTTCACGGGGCTGCCTAGTTTTCATCATTTAAGCCTTTCAAATGTCACCTCCATACAGAAGGATTTGCTGACACCCCCCCCCCCCCCCCCGACCCTGTCCTGGGATATCCTGATAGCACAGTTCAAGTTCTTCAGAATATTAGGCCCAACTGCAAGTATGCTTTTGTCTGTGCTCTTCTTCCTCCCCACGCTAATACAGGCTCTTTGAGAGCAGGAATCTGTTTACCAGTTAGTTTATGCCTAGAAAAGTGCTTAACATAGCAAGCACTTAATAGGTATTTCTTGACTGACTGATTTTTTGGTCTCTTTAATTATTCTTAACTTTTGAATTACATTTGCATGTGAGTTTTTTTCCTGTTCTCTTTCAGTTTTTCAGAAACATTGGAATTGGCAGATGACATGGCCATTGATATTCCCCATATTTGGTTGTACCTTGCTGAACTGGTGACCCCCATGTTAAAAGAAGGTGGAATATCCATGAGAGAACTTATCATGTAAGTTGTACTTGTTTATTTTGATGTATATCAAGTTTAAGTCATGCAAAACTCATCAGCTGGCTGTCTAGCATAGTGCTGTTTCCTTGGTGTCTCTGGAGACCCTTGAATGCAGCTTATGACTCTTTAAGATTTCTAATTTCAGAATAAAAATGTTCCATTATACTAGATCTACACTGGAGAGGCGATGGGGATTTGATCACCCTGTAGTCCAGTGAGGGTAGCAGGGAGTGCAGATAGAGCTTTAGAGTAATGTAACTGGAAGGTAATTACTCCTGGAAGCTTAATGTTAATCTGACTTTTATATCTTTCATTGTTCCAATGCTGTTAGAAGTGCTATTTCCACATAATAGCTTGTCAGATGTGACAACTGCATAGTACATGCTTGGATTGTAATAAAAGGAACTGAGATCTCAG
Source organism: Equus caballus (assembly GCF_041296265.1). Taxonomy (NCBI): domain Eukaryota; kingdom Metazoa; phylum Chordata; class Mammalia; order Perissodactyla; family Equidae; genus Equus; species Equus caballus. The sequence continues at coordinate 33,480,461 of NC_091685.1, forward strand.
GCATTCCTAGATTTGGACATGAGTGGGCAATTGCTACATTGTACAGACTAGTATTTCCCAAATGCTTCTTCAAAACATTATTTCCTTAAAAACTATTCATATAGTCAAATGCAAATCAAAACTACACTGAGATATCACCTTACACCCATTAGAATGACAAAAACATCTAAAACTGATAGTAACAAATGTTGGAGAGGTTGTGGACAAAAAGGAACCTTCATACACTGCTGGTGGGAATGCAAACTGGTGCAGCCACTTTGGAAAACAGTATGGAGATTCCTCAAAAAATTAAAAATAGAACTACCATACAATCCAGCCATCCCACTACTGGGTATTTATCCAAAGAGCGTGAAGTCAGCAATCCCAAAAGTCCTATGCACCCCAGTGTTCATTGCAGCATTATTTACAATAGCCAAGACGTGGAAGCAACCTAAGTGCCCATCAGCAGACGAATGGATAAAGAAGATGTGTTACATATATACAATGGACTACTACTCAGCTGCAAAACAGAACAAAATCATTCCATTTGCAATAACAGGGATGGACCTTGAGGGAATTATGTTAAGTGAAATAAGCCAGCTAGAGAAGGATAATCTGTGTATGACTCCACTCATATGAGGAATTTAAAATTATGGACTAAGAACAGTTTAGGGGACACCAGGGGAAAGGTGGGGTGGGGGGTGGGCACAAAGGGTGAAGTGGTGCACCTACAACACGAATGACAAACATTAATGTACAACTGAAATTTCACAAGATTGTAACCTATCATTAACTCAATAAAAAAAAAGCTATTCATATAGTCAAACTCTGCATACTGTTATGTCCCCTTTGCTTTGAGATTCACAAAGGGTATTATAGCACCTTAAAGAGTATGAGAATCCTGTAGTAAATCAAAGCAACAAATAAGAACTATTTAGCTTTGTTTAATTCCGCATTGTCTCACTTAATTGACTGTAGAATCCTTTTTTAGGGAATAATTATTGATATCCTGTAGAACACAGTTTGGGAAATACTGATTTAGACTAGACTATGAAAAAATTGGTCCCTTTCTGTTTCTTCCATATTCTAAAGAAAAACTTCCTTTCTTAAGAACACTTCATAACTAAACTTCACAAGTCCCTGTTACTTAAGGGAGCTTGAAGTGGAGTTTACATAAATAGATTATTGAGACTGATCTGTGCATTGCTTCTGTCACTGAAGCAGTTAAAGAAAAAGGCAAAAATCAGTAATTCTAAAGGCCCTTTCCAACTTCCCCATGACGCATAAAGTGGACCTGAAGTCTCTGAACTACTTCTGCTGACAGTTGCTTAGATCGTGCACTGGAGCTTTGGCTTGCCCAATGTTATTTAGGTTGCACAGTGTCTGTTCTTTTGACACACATTGTTTGCCTACTGTTCTAGAACAGGGAATTTATTCAAGGTATTTAATCACTGCTCTTATCTTTTACAGAGAATTTAGCAAACCTTTACTTCCTGTTGGAAGAGCTGGTATCTTGCTTTCTGAAATATTGCACCTTCTGTGCAAACAAATGGTAAGTGTTAAATTGAATGTCAGACTCAACAGCAAATATTAGGAAAGGCAGTGATTTTGATCTTGAGTTATCTGTGAAAAGGTTAGGTATCACTGTGCAAGTAATGGTTTCCTTTTATTATTTGAAAAAAGAGTGAGGTCTCTGTTTCAATATAGTTTCTTCCAGAGGTATATTTGTCCTTTTGTTTACTAGGAATTTGGGAAAGAATTATCTAATCTCAACTAGATTTGGTATAATTCTAAAAAATCTCAAGATATGTTTTATTTGCAGCTAGTAATTTTCTCTTCTCTTGAAACAAAATGACTACATTATTTATACTTTTTAATAGATTTCAATGAAAACTCGCCTGCTTTCAGAGAAAGATAGGGTTCATAAAATGATTAGTTTTATTATTTTTGAATCATGACTAGGTAATCTCATTAGAAATAGGTGGTAAAAATGATTCTGCAGGATTGTAAATTTGTATCTTAAATTTATTTTAGTTTAATAAATGCTGCATAATTTTATGCAAAGCTCTATGACCCCATCTCAGTCTGCAAAGATTACTAAACCTTTGAAGAATTTGTGGACTCCAGAGGGAGACAGCCAAGTCTAAACCAGCAGTTTCCAAAGAGCGCGTCAGTGTGATGCTAGAGGTCTGAGAGGTTTGGGAAAGTGGTGTAGCATCACAGACGAGCATCACCTGGATGAGAGACGTCAGAACGACACAACTCGTGAAAATGTTGGAGTGATTTCTGACTTACTCAAACCAGAGCCAGTTTTCATTGTTTTATAGGCATTGATTAAAAAAAATTTTCAACATTTCATTTCTCCCTCTGAATCTGCAGAAGTTCTTCTGTATCACATTTGTGTAACAGTTAGTCACAGATAGGTGTTCTAAATAGCCTGGTCTCTAGTTCTAGCTGATTATCTATTTGTTGTGAATACTCTTTGCTTGATGGCACTGAAGTTTTTATTGAACTCTAATTTTTAGATCCAAAATTCCCTCCTCCACTTCTTCCTACTTAACTTTAGTCCTTATTTAAAACTCAAATTCTTTTTGTTTGTAGAAACAGAAAGCAAATTCTCACACTTCTCCTAAGTAAACGCAAATTATCATAGAGCATAAACTCTGCAATAAGACAGCCTGGGTTTAAATCCTGTTTCTACCAAGTTAGCAGCTATGTGTTGGGCAAGTTTCTCTATGAAGTAATGAATACATGTTCCTTAGATGACAGCCGCAGCCTCAAAATCTGACGTTTTCCTTTATCACTGAGACTTTTTTGAGGCAGTGCACTTGCACCTCCTCACCGGTTTCGAAGCTGACAACAGCTCTTCTCTGTTGTTTCTTGGGCTCAGACTTGCACTTGGTACTCTTGAAATACTTCCCATTCCTGGGTCAGGAGCAACACCTTCCTTAGTCATTCTCATGTTAGGCAGCATGATTATGATCCACTATGAAGAGGAATTCCAGTGAAGCTTGTTGAATGGCTTTAATAGCAGATGCATATAGCACTATCTAGGAAAAGAGACAGTGTTAAATTTATAAACTCTGTGCATTGGATTTTTTTAGGTGATTGTGTTCATAAATCTCAAGCACCAGCTTGCAAATCCTCAGTTTAGTCATCTGGGAATGAAATTATTGAATCTTAAATAGCTATACTTCGATCATTCACTGTTATATTTACATACATTCAGACATCTCAGTTTGAAAGATAAACGTCCTAAGAAATTAACTTCATATCAGCAAGGAAAAGTTTTGACTTTTCAGTCTTTACAGTCCCACACTCTTCTCTTCAAGCAAGCCTTCTTCTATTGTGAAAGTAAATGGACTGGCCTTGTCTCTGTTTTAGAGCCATAAGAAAGTGGGAGCCGTATGGAGGGAGGCTGACCTCAGCTGGAAGGACTTTTTACCAGAAGGGGAAGATGTACATAGTTTTCTCTTGGAGCAGGTGAGTAAGAACAAGGTGTGCGCCTGCCTTTTTGGTAGTGGTTGATCTGTTTCATAGAGGAACTGAAGGTAGTTTCATTGATATTCCAATCATTAAAATTAGACCAAGATAGGAATCATGGTCAAGCTGTCCTTTAAGTCCATGTGTTTAAGACCACTCCAACTGTGCATTCATTAGATGATAGATAAAAATTAAAATTTAAAGGACTTAGCCTTACTTAGAAAACATGCTACATGTCTTCATGAAGCAGAAATGATACTGATAAATAAAGCAGGGGTAATAGGGTTAAAGCTGCAAGTCTTATGAGCTCTGGGTCTGAAAGCAGGCAGAGATAGCCAGAAGTTATTTCTGTTGGGTAATAGGGACTAGAATGCCTCTTACCGATATAAGATTAGATACAGGCTTACTGCGTGAAAACAAGTGATAACTCCATAGATAAATAAGTTCAAGAGAAGTAGACAGTCTTAGAGCCAGAACCTTAGCTAGACTCCTACTGACTTGGTGACTTGATCTAGAAATCCACAAAAAGGCAGAAGACCCCATGGTCAATATAATCAGTTCCTAAACAAAGAATTCTAGGGGACCAGATAGAGGCAACCATAAAAGTATTAAACTAGGAGGAGTGACAGAGAAAGAAAACAAAAATCTTCCTCTGAAAATGATCCTGCAAGTCAGAATCCTAAAACCTATGAGGAAAATCAAAGGTAAGACAGCCAACAAAATCAGTAATAGGGAGAAAAAAAATTACTCTTAGGTAAAAAGAAAATAAAGCAATCTGAAAATGAATTTAAAGTAAGTATATTGTGCTGTATAATGACATTGTATTAGGTTACTATGGACTTTAGCTTCCTTTTGGTTATAGTTTAGATAGACAGGAACACTAGCATTCTTGCCACAATTAAAACCTAGGTGAACCATAATTTATCTTGCATTTCTGTGCTCATAGAAAGTGGAAGAAATTTCCAAGGAACAAAAAGAACAAGGGGAGGAAAAGCCAGAGATGAAACTTGAGCTCTGAGCAGTAAGTGCATGTGAAAGGGCTGTTGCCCAATGCCATATAAGTGCTGCCAGAGATCTTGGAAGAAGTTGAAAAGGTCCCAGTTCAGCATTATCCTGGTTTCAAGAAGTAGCAGGCCAAATGCTCTTTGGGGGAAACATCTTCAACTTAAGTCCTCTTATTTCCTACAAATTAACATTGTGTAAATATATGAGTTAACAGAGTTCATGTAACATATTGTGAAGCAGGTAACCCTGAGTGAGAGTAAACAGACAATAAATACTAGATTTAGACCCCCAAAGACTTGAGATAATGAAATTATCACTCAGAATTTAAAATTACACTGTATAAAAAAGGGGGAATCACGAAAATAAGTAAACAAGAATAGACCAGTCAAAATGACTGGGCAGATTTGAAAAAAAAAAAAGAAAGAAACAACTGGGTAGAAGTCTAAGAGATCTAAGGAGATTTAGAGGACAGAATGAGAAAATCTAACATGTTTAATTGGAGTCCCAGAAAGGAAAATACAGTGAATGGGGAAAAGACTGTATTTGAAGAGACTGTAGCTGAGACTTTTTCAAAACTGATAAAATCTATGACTCTGTATAGAAAGCACATGTATACCACACAGTATAATTACATTTAGTGAAACTGCATAATATTAAAGACCAAGAAAAGATTTTAAAGTAACTGGAAAGAAGCAGCGCATTACCTACAAAGGAAAAATAGACTTTGCAATAGCAACAATGAAAGCCAGAAGGTGGAATAATCTCAAAGAGCAGAGAAAATGTCAGTTAATCTAAATTGTCTAACTAAACTAACCTTTTAGAATAAGGGCAACACATATTTAGAAACTTAACACACTTCTAAATAACCCATGAGTCAAACAAGAAATCATAAAGCTAGTAAGAAATATTTTGAACTGAACGTAAATGAAAACACAACATATCAGAATCTGCAGGATGCAACTAAAGCAGTACTTAGAGTGAAATTTTTAGCACTGAACATCTGTATCTAGAAAAGAAGTAAGGTCACAAATCGGTGGCCTTACCTTTGACCTTACGAAATTAGGAAAAGAAGAGCAAACAAAAATCAAAGTAAATAGAAAAAAGGAAATTATGAAGATCAGAGCAGAAATCATTGAAATAGAAAAATCAGTGAAGTCAAAAGCTAGTTCCTTTTTTTTCCTTCTTTTTTTGCTGAGGAAGATTCACCCTGAGCTAACATCTGTTGCCAATCTTCCTCTTTTTGTATGTCAGCCACCACCACAGCATGGCCACTGACAGACAAGTGGTATGGGTCTGTGCCCGGGAGCCGAACCTGGGCCGCAAAAGTAGAGTGCGCTCAGCTTAACCACTAGACAACCAGGGCTGGCCATAAACTGGTTCTTTGAGAACATAAAAGTGATAGACCTCTAGCCAGACTAAAAAAATGAAAAAGAGAAGGCACAAACTACCAATAAAAAGAATGAGAGAGATACCATTGTACACATTTTATGTGTACAGATTCTACACTTAATAATGGGAATAGAATTTTATGAATAATCTTTATGCCAAGAAATACATCAGCTTAGTTGAAATGAAAAAATATCTTGAAAGATAGAAACTACTAGAGCTGACTGAAGAATAATAGATAACCTGAATATCTATTAAAGAAATTGAAGTATTTAAAAACATGCCCAGAAAGAAAACTCCAGGCCCCAATGGTTTCACTGATTAATTCTACCAAATATTTAAGGAAGAAATAATACCAATTCTGCAAAGAATTATACACCAATTCTTCCAGAAAATTGAAGAGGAGAGACTACTTCCCAACTCATTATGAGGCCACCATTACTTTGGTAACAAAACCAGACAATGACATTTCAAGAAAAGAAAACTATAGACCAATATTCCTAATTAACATAGAGTAAAATTTCTCAACAAAATTGTTGCAAATCAAATCCAGCAATGTATAAAAAGGATAATACATCATAACCAAGTAGAGTTTATCACAGGAACGTACAGTTAGTTTAACATTCAAAAGTCAATGTATGGATGTAGGGCAGATGACAGAGTAAGAAACTCCAGAATTAGTCCCTCCACTGAAACAACCATTGAGCTCACAAGATCTGTTAGAATCACTTATTCTGGAACTGTGGAGTCTAGTTGAACATATGCACTACCAGCGCCAGGGGAATGCTGGAGGAAAGAGAGTCTGGTAAATTTCAGTGATTTTTGGCATTTTGCCTGGAAGCTACCAGATCCCAGCCCTGTGGCAGACAGCTGGGGTCTGGTATGTCCTTTTCTGGTGCAGCTTTCGGGTGCCAGGTTGAGCAATAAAGACCCTGTTTTTCAAAGACTGGTGTGTCTTTTAATCTGCCTGGCAGTTCACTGAGGGTCCAGTGCAAGACCTAGCCTTTGTTTCAACACCTTAGGCTGAAGCAGCTTCCTGGATAGTGTCTGTCAAAGAATATAAAGAAACACAACACATTTGTGTCTTCCCCAGTCCCCTTTCATTTTCTCGTTGGATCCAGGCATTCACTGAAATCTCTGGAAGGTCACTGACTGACTGCAGAGATAATGGATCAGAGACTTCAGTGACAACACATGAGAAGGAGTGTAACCCTTGTCTAAAAGTGTCTAAACAAACAGTTGACTACGACATCAGTAATCCCTGGGGAAGGGAGAGAATCTGATGTCCAGAGTTACCACATTACAATAGTCAAAATGTCTAGTTCTCAACAAAAAAATTATAAAGCATACAAAGAAGCAAGAAAATGGCTCATTCATAGGAAAAAAACTGACAGCATCCCTGAGAAAGCCCAAACATTGGACATACCAAAGACTTTAACTGTCTTAAATGTGCTTCAGTTGCTGATAGAAACCGTTGACAAAGAACTAAAAGAAATCAGGAGAATGATGTATGAATGAGTCAGGAATATCAATAAAGAGATAGAAAGTATAAAAAGGAACTAAATAGGAATTCTGAAACTGAAAAGTTACAATAGCTGAAATGAAAAATTAGAGGGGTTCGACTACACACTTGAGCAGTCAGAAGAAAGAATGAGTGGACTTGAAAATAAGGAATTGAAATTGTTCAGCCAGTCAGGAGTCACTGGTTTGGCTCTAATTTATGGCCATGAAAATTTATCTTTAATTATTGCAACAGAGAGGCTTTTTTATTTATTGTTTTGTTAACGAAATTTCTGGTATTGTTATATGGAACTATGAGTATCATTGAATTCTTTAAGCTAGGCCCTGCAATTGAAAAAAAACAACCTTAAAATTGTAGTAATACATATGAAAAATTAATCCATTAAACATATAAAGAGGCTTTACAAGAAGAAATTATTCAGTTTGAGGAGCAGAAAGAAAAAAGAATCAAGATGAAGGAACAGAGCCTAAGGACCTAGGGGACATCAGCAAGTGTACCAGCATACACATTATGGAGTCCCAGAAGGAAAAGAAACGTGCCCCAAAAAAAGGTATTTGAAGAAATAATGGCCGAAAACTTCCCAAATTTTCAACAAACTCTAAGGGTAAACTCAAAGAGATCTACACCAACATATATTATAATGAAATTGATGGAAGAGAGAAACAAAGGAAAGATCTTTTTTTTTTTTTTTTTGGAGGAAGATTAGCCCTGAGCTAACTACTGCCAGTCCTCCTCTTTTTGCTGAGGAAGCCTGGCCCAGAGCTAACATCGCTGCCCATCTTCCTCTACTTTATATGTGGGACGCCTGCCACAGCATGGCGTGCCAAGCCAGTGCTGTGTCCACACCCGGGATCCGAACCAGCGAACCCCAGGCTGCCGAGAAGCAGAACGTGCACACTTAACCGCTGCGCCACTGGGCTGGCCCCAGGAAAAATCTTGAAAGCAGCAATAAAGAAGTGAGTCATCACATACTAAGAATCCTCAGCAAGGTTAACAGCCAATTTCTCATCAGAAACCATGGAGATCAAAAGACACTGGGATGATATATTTAAAGTGCTGAAATTTAAAAACTGTCAACCAAGAATTCTTCGTCTGGCAAAATTTTCTTCAAAAATCAAGTAGAAATTAAGACCTTCCTAGATTTAAAAACTAGGTGAGTTTGTTCACCAGTAGACCTCCCCTACAAGAAGTGCACAGGTGAGTTCTTCAGGCTGAAACAAAAGGACACTGGACAGTAACTCAAAGCCATAGGAAAAAATAAAGATCACTGATAAAGGTAACTACATGGGTAAATATAAAAGCAAGTATTGTTGTGATTTTGGTTTGTAGCTCCTCTTTTTGTTTCCTATGTGATTTAAAAGGAAAATCTGTAAAACAATTATAAATTTGTTAATGGATGCACAATGTATAAAGATGTAATTAATGAAAGTAGCATACAGATGGTTTCTTATAGAATCCCCATGACCCAGGAATTCCACTTCTGGGTATGTGTCCAAGAGAAATTAAAACACATGGCACCCTAGTTTAAAGTCAAATAAAGCTGCTTTCAGAGTCCAGTTTTCTACCACTTAATGTCACTTTAAGCAAATTACTTGATTTCTCTAAGCCTCGGATTCCTCACCCTATGAAATGCTAATAATACCTACCTTGTAGAATTTTTATGGGGATTCAGTGAGATAATATGTAAGAAACACTGAGCCCAGAGAGGTACTCAATCACTTATGGATGTTGTTGTTATTAATAAAAGTGTTTAAAGACAATTAGAAAAATGAGGTTTCAGAAAACTTCTGTATCCTAACTTTCAGCTTTCTTTTAAAATAATTAGTTTAATGCTCTTTTTCTGGGAACTGGTACAGTCTACAGGAGGTCGTGATGAACTGATGCAGAAATTGGCATCCCAGCCTCTAGGCTCCAGGGAGATGAGACAGCTGACACAGAAACACAGGGCTTCTGAGAAAGAAATGTTCCTCTGCAAACGCTACATTCACCACTGACTCCCTTTGGCAGTGGAAAGCCTTTCATTTTCAAATGTTTTTATGTCATAGTGTATTAATGAGCAGTGTACTTCATGTTTGATTTTGTTGTTTTCGTTAAGTGCTCTCAGACTTTATTTCTGTAGCTTTGTGTTAGGTCAAAGAGGTATTCAATTGTGTACCTGTTCTAACACCTAGGAGTATTAGAATAAATTTGAAGAATGTTTCAATGTTATGAAAAATTGATTGCCTGTTCTTAAAAGAACTTACAACAATCATCTTTTGCTTTTGGGTGTATACTGAAGTGTGGAGCATGGAGTATTTAAATTATCCAGATTGAGTCAGAAAACTGCCATACCAAATCATGTTTCTAAAACTGTATAGGAAAATATTATTTAGAAGTGCTATGTAAGTGGTAACGACAATTAAAATGATAGGATGAAACTTTGTTTTCACAAAATTCAAGGTAATTTTTTCTTTGTGGGTCTGGGGAGGGTATAGGGATATATCACAATCTTATTAGAGAAAAGCTTAAGTTAATAATCTTTAATACTTTAATTTTTATGGTTTTTGCATAGTGAAACTACCTACATACCTTACTGCCTTAAACCCTGGAAAATTACCAATAATTTTTTTATTGATTTTTTTTAAACTATCCATCGAAGAGTTGAACAACTATGGCATGATTTCTCACACTTTGATTCAGAACGGTCAGGAGGTGTTTTGAGGACTTAAAACTAAAACTAGAGTTTTGACAGCTGCTCTCTTGCCATACTGATGTTAAACCATAGGCTGCAGAAGGGGAGCTAAATTGTACCCTTGCTCATACTTGCACGCTGCCTCAGAGCTGTGTCACAGCTAAGAGTGAGATTGAAGCTCAGAATGCTTTGGAGGTAAGCGTAACCAGATATAATTTTAGGGAGTTTGTTCGGTTGCTTGTTTTTAAGGAGCATCAGATAGACAGTATAAAAAGTTGGAGAAGTATTCAGAAAGATAATGGAGTGAGAGTCTTTCAGAACTATGAATATAAAATGGCTTCTGCTGATCATTTTGATCCCATGTAAAATAGAAGAGATAACTCATGGTTTTGTTTTCCTCTCAAGGTGTTAATAATACTGAATTATATTAATATGTTTGACATTTTGTGTTTCAGAAGTTGGACTTTATAGAGTCTGATAGTTCCTGTTCCTCCGAAGCACTTTCAAAGAAAGAACTCTCTGCTGAAGAGCTATATAAGCGACTTGAGAAACTCATTATTGAGGACAAAGCGAATGATGAACAAATCTTTGACTGGGTAGAGGTATAAAGACTACGTCACCTTCCCTGAAAACTCTGCAAGAAAGATTCTCGGGGGATCCCCTTAACTCACATATTTCCGTTTCACTTCATAGGAGTTTTTAACTTTCACGAAGTCAGTTTTTGTTCTTTCTTGTTTGTATGTTTGAAACTCTTCTAGAAGTGTCATAGTTTCGGGTCTTACATTCAAGTCTTGAATGCATTTTGAGTTTATTTTTGTGCATGGTGTAAGGGAATGGTCTACTTTCATTCTTTTGCATGTGGCTGTCCAGTGTTTGGAACTCTAAGGCTATTTTTCTGTTTTTATAAGATTCATAGTATTTTATAAAGTCAACTAAAAATAGTCAGAACATAAGCCATTTTTCTGAGTTTCTCATTAGTTTAGGATCTACCCTACGTTTTATCATTCACAAATTTACAGTTCTTCCTAAATGTTCTCACATTTTAAAATACTATCCTGGGGCAAGCCCAGTGGTATAGTGGTTAAGTTCATACACTCTGCTTCGACAGCCTGGGGTTTGCAGTTTCAGATCCCCAAGTGCAGACCTACACACCGCTCATCAAGCCACGTTGTGATGGCACCCCACATACAAAATAGAGGAAGACTGGCACAGATGTTAGCACAGGGACAATCTTCCTCAAGCAAAAAGAGGAAGATTGGCAACAGATGTTAGCTCACAGCCAATCTTCCTCACCAAGAAAAAAGTATCCTGGATAAAAGTAATAAACAATATATAATTATTATGAAATAAGTTGGTTTACATAACAACACTCCTTTCTGAAAATTTTATAACTTATTTGTGTTGTGGAGTTTGTTGATCATGTCTCTTTTTAATGTGTTAATGTATTCCTTTAGTAATTATTACTTATGGAAGTGTGTTTTATTTGTGCACAGTTTCCATGGGATCATATAATAATCCAAATTGAAAGAAAGCCATGGAGGGCTAATCTAGTCCTCTCCCTCTTGTATAAATCCTCTTGTGTAGTCCTTGTAATGAGCTGTTGTTTCTTTAACCACTTCCAAGCTTTGAGAAATAATGAAGGTTCTGATAATTTAATTTTTTACCTATTTTTCCCCCAGGTCTATACAGGATAATAAGTCCATCATCTCACCTAGTTGGAATCTTTTATTTAATAATAATCGTCTATCATTATATCTCTGTCTCCCTCTCTAGGTTCTTTTGTTCTTTCTTGAAGTCTTGATATCCAAACCCTTGTCTGGTTACTCTTATCCAAACATACCTGGATTTTCAACATCCCTCTCAAAGTGACATGCGCAAACTGAGCATGATCACCAGATGTTGTCGAACAGGAGGGAGTTATGCAGTGCTGTTGCATCTGTTGTTTTGGTCTCTGCTCCTGGCAGGCTTGCCACGCTGAACTCAAATTGCTCTTTCAGTCATTCTTTTATGTTCTACAGTTTAGCCATCTCTCCCATCCTGAACTGAAGCATTTGGTCTTTGAACCAAAATGGGGTTTTAATAATTTATTTCTGTTTATGTTCATCTTCTTAAATTAGACACATTTTTTAGTTTGTTAGGACATTTTAGATTCTGACGTGGTCATAAAATTTGCTTGCCACCTTTTTCACCTTGTATTTCATTAATAAGCCAACTTTGTCCTCATCCAAGTTATGGGTAAAATGTGTGAATAGAGTAAGGCCAAGAACAAAGGAGTATACTTTCAGGGACCAGACTGACCCCTGTCCCCATGGACATTTCCAGCTGTTAACCTGTTTATTATTTCGCATCATTCTACTGTCTAGTTCACCTTTTCATCTTGCCCACAAGGGGATATCTATCATTAGATAATTTGTCAAATGCCTTGCTGAAGTCCAGACAATATATGCCTATCTCCATTCGAGCTACCATATAGTAAAATCAGAAAAGGAAAGGAGGTTAGTTTGGCATGACTTGTTTTCCATGTACTTATTTGTTACTCTTACTATAACCATCTCTTTTCTCTCTAATACTTTTAACCATTCATGTGATAGTTTGTTATAGAATTTAGCACAGAGTCAGCACCAGACTTTCTCATGTGTTATTGACATCATATACCTTCTTTTCTGTTTTAGAAGTTGGGTCAAGGTTTGCATATTTAGCATCATTCCCTTTCTTCATGATTCTTCATAGAGCACCATCATTTCAGCAATTTAGTCTTTTATTTTCTCATGTATTACAAAATGGTGGTGTTTTTACCTCTTCTTCCATGTTGGGCTTCTCTTGTGTTTTTTGTGAGGAAGATTGGCCCTGAGCTAACATCTGTTGCCAATCTTCCTCTTTTTGCTTGAGGAAGATTGTCGCTGAGCTGTCATCTGTGCCAGTCTTCCTCTATTTTATGTGGGATGCTGCCACAGCATGGCTTAACAAGCAGTGTTAGGTCTGAGCCCCGGATCCAAACCTGTGAACTCTGGCCTGCCAAAGTGGAACAAGTGAACTTAACCACTATCCCACTGGGCTGGCTTCTTCTTTTTTTTTTTCTGTGTTAATACTTATTCTGCCTACTCTAGACAAACAATTATTCTCCTTAAAGAGAAGACAAAAGATGTATTTTCCTGAATGTACATTATACCTAATAAAGATGACTTTTTAAAAAGGAGAGAGGGGCTGACCTGGTGGTGCAGTGGTTAAGTTCACGTACTCTGCCTCGGTGGCCTGGGGTTTGCGTGTTTGGATCCCAGGCATGGAGCTATGCATCTCTCATCATGCCATGCTGTGGCAGCATCCCACATACAAAATGGAGGAAGATTGCCACAGATGTTAGTTCAGTGACAATCTTCCTCACCAAAAACAAAAAAAAAAGAAGAAAAAGACAAAATCATAATAGTAGCTGAGCTCACAATACATATAGACATTTGTTGCTCTGTATCTGATACTGGTATTATGTAAATCTGATTTTATTTATCTATCCCAATTAGCAGACCCATCTTCCATCTTGTTCTTGCCCATTTTTGTTAACATCTTTGCTTAATCTATACTTTAGTATTCTTGACACTTTTCTTTAGGTCTTTTCTACTCTGGGATATTAGAATTACAGTATTTGGCTTTATTAGGTAGAAGAAATATGCAGTTTGTTAAAACAAAAGAAACAGTCAAATGGTTTGGAAGTGGTATTATCTAATTACATTTAGCTAGTATGTTTATTTTTCTCAGACTCTGCTTGAAATCTAATCCTTTGGGGATTTCAAATGATAGTCAGTGCTTGAAATAGCTCTGTCAACCTGTTTATAAAGTATTATTTAGCCAAAAATTAATGGTATGTTTTTATTCTCTCATTTATTCCTCAAAAATAATTGTTCAGACTTTGCAGAAGTAATTTCTGGGGCTAGACCAGCCTGGCTTCAGCCTAAAGTATTTTTTAAAGAGGGATAAACCAGCAACTGTGTATAACACGTAAAGCATCATGACATCTTCCATGTGTGGCTCTTGCCCCACCCCATCCCACCCGTAGCTGTCAGCAGTGGCACCACATGGTTCTTTTCTGTGGGAGAAGATTGGTCATGAAACGTCTTAGTGTATCGCAGTTCTCCATGTTCAGCTCTGCCAGTCTCCTGCAGAGCGGCCACCTCACTTGTTAACCACTGCTGACTCTGCTCTCAAGGAGCTGCCAGTTCCTCCCAGGGATGTTCGAGGTTAGGTGGCAACAAAGATGGATGTCAGTTCTAGAATTCATAAACATTAAACTGATCTCTATATAGCTTTGAAATTCTTAGCTTTCTAATACAGAAGTTATAATGACATCTTTAATTTTTTCCTGGCCAGTCATTTTAAGGCTGATCCTGTCAGTGGAAAATACCTTGCTGTGCTATTAAAGGAAACAGAGACAGGCATTAATTCTGTTTACAGGCTAAGGGACATAAACTTGGAAAAGTGTTTGAAATACCTGCCTAGAAAATGTCTCCTTTCATTCTTCTTTTTCTTCTGCTACTCATCTGGGTTAGCACCATGTTTTATAGCAAGAAGATAAGATCTTAAGAGAGATAAACTAAAAAATAAATTTGGGGCCCATTTACTCAATATATCTCTAAATACTTTCTTTTGTCATCCTTAGAAAAGAGTAACAGTTTTCTCACCACTGCCTGAAGGGTTGGTTTGAGGCAACGCTTGAGATTAATCTCTAATGCACATTGGAACTAAGATGAGAAAGCAGTGTTTGCACATTTAAAAGTAGTTACACACTACTGAGAAAAGTAGTCCTTAAAGTACACCATGGTTGTGACACAGTTGTTCTGTCAAATGTATAGATTTGGATAGATCGTCTTAATATGAGTTATTTATTGAAGAAAAAATATTTTAAATGGTTTCACTTCCAAATGTACGAAAGTACACAGCACTGCATAATTGAAGGGACAAAGAATAGGCAGCAGTAAGCTCCCTGGACACCAAATACGGCTCCTTAGAGCGCTTTCAGGCAGAACTGACAGCAGCCCAAGTGTTTGCCAACAAATCAGAAGATTAACTTTTGCAAGGAGGTTGAGTGTGATCCTGTCTGCCCTTAGTGCCAGATGAGGCCCCGTTCAGAGGAAACAATTTCTCCCTTGTGCAAGGGTACCTTTAAGTGTTCCATTTACTTTTGATTTCAGGCTAATCTAGATGAAAGCCAGATGAGTTCACCTACATTCCTTAGAGCTTTAATGACAGCCGTTTGTAAAGCAGCTATTATAGGTAAGTAACGTTTCTGAAGGCAGCTCTTAACATCTGAAATCCCCAGCATGTCAACTACTGATGATAGGGTCTGAGTTTATATTGTCTTCAAAACTTGCCCTATATAGCTCGGTTTCTGTGCAAATGGGTGCCATTTCTGTCTGCAGTGCCTGGCTATCTGAAGCAGGGGGTTAGATGGCTACTCTGCCTGCAGAGAGTCCAGATCTGAGCAGCTGCTGCACACCTGTGTTCTTCACTCAGCAGAAAGTTGGTGCATGCTCCTCGGGTTGTTTTCTACTCTGTAGCATGTGGCTTTTCCTTTACTTTTCAGCTCCAACATTTAAAGCCTCCTTCTCCCATTCAAGAGTTACAATGAATGGGTTGAATATTCTTAACCTAATATCAATGAAGGGTCGGTCTCAACAGAAAAACCATTTTATATAAATACATAGATGAGAAAAGAAAATACCAGTTGTTTCTCCTGCTTTATCTTGACTTTATATAAAATGGTTTCATTGAATGTTTGTGAATTACATAGATGGATAATATTAGCATCGTAGAAACGCTAAATATTCCAAGCTGCATAGAGTATTTAACAGTATTTAATAAGCCCATCCACTTAGCCTCAGATAGAAATCCACATTTCTCTCACTGAAAAGGAAAAAATAATCCATCAGTTCAAAAGCTGTTTAGAATTTCTTGTCTGTCTTTCTTATTTTAGAAGATAGCTTCAGAAGTGTAATTTAAGATTTTCAGTCAGATGAATGTTGTTTCAATGTTAATTCTTTAATGAGGAAAATAAGCTGTGTAGAAAGTCGTCATAAAAAGCTTGTAAATCATTTCCAGTACCTATGGAATCGTAAGACTTTGGTGTTTTAAAATCTGAATTGGAAAGTATAAAAGCTGCTTTTAAAAACAAGGTTGTAGGGGCCAGCCCCGTGGCTGAGTGCTTAAGTTCCCATGCTCTGCGTTTGAGGCCCAGGGTTTCACCGGTTCAGATCCTGGGTGCGGACATGGCACCACTCATCAGGCCATGTCGAGGTGGTGTCACACATGCCACCACTAGAAGGACCCATAACTAAAATATGCAACTAAAGGGGCTGGCCGGGTGGCGCAGCGCAGCGGTTAAGTGCACACGTTCCGCATTGGCAGCCCGGGGTTCGCCAGTTCGAATCCTGGGTGCGGACATGGCACTGTTTGGCAAGCCATGCTGTGGTAGGGGTCCCACATATAAAGTAGAGGAACACGGGCATGGATGTGAGCTCAGGGCCAGTCTTCCTCAGCAGAACAAGGAAGATTGGCAGCCAATGTTAGCTCAGGGCTAACCTTCCTCAAAAAAATAAATAAAATAAATAAAATAAAATGTGCAACTATGTACTGGGGGAATTTGGGGAAAAAAAGCATAAAAGAAAGAAAGAAAGAAAGAAAGAAAGAAGATTGGCAACACTTGTTAGCTCAGGTGCCAGTCTTTAAAAAAAAAAGATTGTATACAAAAACTGATATATAATAGTGTACACCTGAAGTTTACACAATATTATAAGCCAATAAAAAGAAAAAACTATTGTGTTCCAGTGCTAAGTTACAGAGGAAGTAAAACCTATGCTTCTTGGCCCTGAAGGTGCTTTCCTCAGCCCCTTTTTATTGTGCCTTTTCCCCAAAAGGCCTAGACTAGATGTGATCTTTGCCACTGTCACAGTTAGTCCTCATTGTACTAATAATCAAATTATGGTTCTACTTCTTTAACCCTTCTGACAAGATATGCATGAACTGTCGCTTCAATTTCCTTTATAATATTCATTTTGTAGTTTGGGATGTCATAAAACCGCTATCCCTGTTTCATTATGATTAAAGATAAAGAATCGGGTGCACTATTCTTGAGGGAACCCGGCTCTGCAAATACATCCGTCCTCCATGTTTTTGTATAATTTCAGAGAGAATGTCCCATTAAAAATTTCAGGACATTTTGGATTTCAGAATCTTCGCCTTGAACCCCCTTCCTCTTTTCCTTACAGAGTCATGTGTGTCTTATCAACTCAGAAAATTAAAATAGCTCTGTGTGTTAACACCTCAATGTAATGCTTAGTTCTTCTGCCGCCTCTAGCTGACTGTTCTGCCTTTCGAGTGGACACTGCGGTTATCAAGCAGAGAGTGCCCATCTTACTCAAGTACCTAGACTCAGATACAGAGAAGGAACTGCAAGCACTTTATGCACTACAAGCATCAATAGTAAAACTTGATCAACCTGCCAGTAAGTTTACCTCTCGTTACAGTTAACCTAACCAGTGGGTGACATTTATCTAGGCCAGGACTTCAGAGCTGGTTTGCTGGGTTTGAACGTAATAGTAGAATAATGGATACTAAAGGAATCACTAGTGACAAAAATTCAGATAACCAAACACTTTCATAAACCTGAGTGTTTTCTGTACATGACTTTTATGAGAAGGAGACGAGAAAACTAGCTTATATTAGAGATTTAATCCTCATTTTAGGGCAGGTCTATCTAATAAAGCTCTCTGCAATGATGGAAAGATAGCTCTGTTTTGCAGTATGGTAACCATGAGCCACATGTGTCAGTTGAACACTTGAGTGTGGCTATTGTGACTAAGAAGTGAATTTTGAATTTATTTTAAATTTAAATAGTCCCATGTGGATAGTGGCTACCCTGTTAGACAGTGCAGGTCTCGGGCATCTCAGTGTTAGCATATGTGCAGTACAATCTTTCACCTGCTTTGACACAGGTCTTAATAATGGAAGAAGATGATACTCTTCAGAATCCGCAGACACTCAGCAAAGATAGTAAGGCATTTTAGACTAGTTTTCAGTTAAGGGTTAAGATTAATTCTTGACTAACCAAACAGATAAGGTAACCTGAACACCCAAGTCTTAGTGATTACTAGTAAATTAACTGAATTGTATTAACTCTTGAAAATTCAGTGAAACTTGTGAAAAAGGATAGTACATGGCTATTTTAGACATAGCACCGAAGTAGTTCTTTGACGCTTGTTTAGATTGTGGCTTTTTCAAAGTTTTCCTTCTTTCCTAGTGCTGATGAATCCCACTGGGAGATAAAGGAAAAGATTGAAACAAATAGTCCTCAGGGTATAACTGAAGAGACATCTAAGTCTGAATCAGAGAATTAATCTGACTTTGTTTTTTCTCTCTCAAGACTTTTGACAGGTCATTTACATCATGGCTTCCTTTTTTCTCCTCTAGGATAAGGACACTAACTTTTTAAGAAATGGTTAAGTAGTAAGGTGAAATTGATGCTGTGTGCTCAGCAAGTCAAATTAAAGTATCTCCCTAATTAATCAGCTTCAGTAATCTCTGGAAAGATGTTTAATTCTAGATTTACTACCAACAGAATCCTAGCCACTTGCTTCTGTTTTTCCACATAGACCAATCAGGGTTTAGAGAATGAAAAGTGGTTTCGATATTAGCTTGACTAATAAAATTACAAAGATAAATCTAAAGAAAAATTTTAATATCATTCATTCTAAACCTATTATTTATTAGCAATTATTGCTTATTCCACTGCCTCCCTCCATTAATATGATCAGTGAGCTGACTGGAAGTGAATTTTAAGAGCCCATAAAGAAGGAATTGAAAAAAGAGAATATAATATTTCTATGAACTTTCTCTCTTTTTTGAACAATAATGTTAAGGTCAGTTTCTGTTGTGAGAACAAAACAGAGAATTAAAATTACCCAGATCATCTGGGCATTGAAAACAATAAAAAATGACTATCATGGGGCTGGCCTGGTGGCGCAGTGGTTAAGTGCCCATGTTCCCCTTCGGCGGCCCAGGGTTCACCAGTTCGGATCCTGGGTGCGGACATGGGCATGGATGTTAGCTCAGGGCCAGTCTTCCTCAAAAAAAAAAAGACTATCATTTCACTGGATAAAATCCAGATGAAATAATTTTTACTCCTGTTTTTCATATAAATTATTGCTCTTTTCATTTTGAAAATACATTAGAAGAGAGGAAAGTACATCCTGCTTCTCCTGAAATTTTAAAAAATAATATATTTTTGTTGTAAAATTTCAAACAATGGAGAAATGTATAAAGAAGAAGATTAAAAATTACTCTTCAATTTTGAAAGTGTTTAGGTTGAGAACTACATAATATCAAACATCTCAGCAGTATCAGAAAATAGTTTAAATTGAACAAAATAATAGAAATAAAAAATAATTTCGAGTGCTTAAATCTTCTTTTCCTGTTCTTTAGACAAATTGTTTTAATATTATACTCTCGAGAGGGAGTATAGTGAATTGTCATGGATGCTCTTCTCTAAGGAAATTAATGTGCATTCATTCATTGCTTAGAAATAACAATCTTTCCTGCACAACAGTTTTGCCCCCTAAAACTGATGGCTAACTTTCACCCCTTGTAGATTTGCTCCGGATGTTTTTTGATTGCCTGTATGACGAGGAAGTGATCTCCGAGGATGCCTTCTACAAATGGGAAAGCAGCAAGGACCCCGCAGAGCAGAATGGGAAGGGTGTGGCCCTGAAATCTGTCACAGCATTCTTCACCTGGCTGCGGGAAGCTGAAGAGGAGTCTGAGGATAACTAAAACTTCAAATACACAAAACGAAACAAAAGAAACAATTTAAGTATTTTTTTAAAAAGTTTCACGTCTTCGCCAATCACAGTGCAGCAAGGCCAATTCTCGCAGAAACCCCCACGTGTGCACGAGTGGGAGAGGGGAAAGAGAAAAAAAGGTGATCATGGAGGAAAAAGGTACTGGAAAAAAGTAAACTTCAAACCTGAGGGCGGGAGCACTAAAACCAAAATACATGTATTATTTATAGAAAATATTTTCTGTTTTAATCTTTTCTTTTTAAACGAGGACTCATACTTTAAAGAAAAAAACATCTGTTTAGAAAAAAAGTTGAGAACTTTTAATTTATTTTAAGGACTGCAAATGCCAGTGTAATTTTTTAATTTGCAGTTTCTGTAAACAACTTGTATAATAGAAAAGCAGAGAAATAAATTTCCCTCCCCTTCAGATGCACCTCACGTTTGTTTTAAAGCATAGTAGTTAGTCCAGATTTAAGAAGGTTAGGGGTGAACAAGGTAAGAAAGATTTTTTTTTTTTGGCATCAAATCTTTCTGCCTGCCTCTCAGCTTGCTTCAGAAAATAAAAAAATCACAATAGTAATCAAAACATACATAACCTTGGAACAGAAGGAAATGCTGTGGACCAGAGAACTCCAAGAATTGTTTAAAAAAAAAGTGCTACCCTGGGAAAAGTACTCTTAATACTTTTGAAATCTTTAGAGCAACTTTAAGGCTTGTAAATACATAGAACAAATATTTAAAAAAACAAAAAGAAATTGACTCAATACTATTTCTTTTCACTTTCAAAATATAAAGAACAAAATAAAGACAAACATTGCAAGTTTAAAAGAAAGTAAAGTGACTTCTCCTTTTGGCAGCTTCTGCATGTGCGCCCATTACTGGGAGGTGCTGTCTGGCTATTTGTTGTCTAGTCCAAATCGCTCCTGAAGAGAGAGAGTGAGTGAGTGAGTGAGTGAGTGTGTGTGTGTGTGTGTGTGTGTGTCTACAGGTGGAAAAGGCAAGCTCCTTGGTGGGTAAGGAGGCACTTGTGCTTGGGTGGGAGAGCCCCTCTGAAAGTCCAGAGGAAGCTTCTTTCCAACACCAACTAGAAATGCATTCCGGGTGGGAGTGAACCTAAGGGCAATTTTTTAAATAATAAGTGTTCACTGGATGCATTAGGACTAGGGACACTAATTCACTTTGAGACTACCACTACCATTGATTTTAAAATCATCAATACCCTCCAATGCTTAAGAAACCCAAAGATATCTTCTAAAGAATGAAAGAAAACAAGGTGAAATTACGCTTTTAAAAAACTGGGCGTGGAGTTTAAAACCAAACCATTACCATGTGTGAAAATGACATTGTTCCCCAACTTCAACTTCACTTAAGCCATTTTGGTAAGTATAAAACCAGCTGTGGTTTGGGCCTCAGTTCCTCCTACAGATACTGGAGTGCTGTGCTTTGTTTTGTTTTGTTTTTTCTTTTATGAAGTTACAGTCTCTACAGATGGTTTTCCATTTCAGTTGTTTGTAGGCCATCACCCTACAAAATGTATTTATGAAGAAAGCCAGGCTGCTCCTAAATAAACAGTCTTTGTATTTGTACCTGGATAACCAAAGAGTTCTTCTGGCTTCCATCTCTGAAGAAATGTCCACATTAAGAGACTTGGCAAGACTTGTGAAGCACAAGAACAATATTTTCCATAGCAGTAAAAAGTTATTCTTCAGAGTCTAGTTGAATGGAATACAGAATCCTACTCCATGAACCCACAGAGCCCATTCCGCAGTGCTGGAAAGCTCTTCTCAAAGAACTTAAGTCCTGCAAGTGTTGTGACAGGCATTTGACAGCATCTGTCATAAAAGATGGGGCCTGAAAAGCTGTTTTGGGGTCTGGCTGCAGGCTCTGCCTGGGATCCCTTACTTGGAAGAAGCAGCATGATTCTATAATATACTGATTTTTAACAGCTGCTAGAAAGAAAGTGCAGAGGATTCAGCTCTAGGAATCTCCTGAGTGATGCAGGTTTTTAGATGTTGGCAGCACTCAAAGGGGGCAAAGGGTGGGGCGTTTGGGGAAAACAGAGGGGTGGCTGCCTCTTGGAAATCAGTGGCTGCTGTTTGCAGAGGTCTGGCCAGGAAGGAGTTTCAGGTAGTAGAGATGGCCTATTCATCAGTATTTTAGATGTGGACAAGTATAAGGAATGGGGAAAAGAGAAGAATATTTTTGAAAAAAATTCAAGGGTTGAAAAAAGCTTCAGATATAAACATCTGTAGTACAATAACAGAAATAATGTTTGAAATCCTACATATAACGTGAAGTATGCTAAAGAGCCTACAAAGTAACCTTTGGATATCTAGTTGCCTTGTACACAATGTTTGATAGGATTAGAAGGATCACCTGATGGCAAAGTATGAGCAAAGTGGGATAATTGATCCCTACTAATATCAACTGACCTGCAAAACATTGTCATGATTCTTACCCTCTTCATAGTCTTCTTACTAGAAAGTGGGGTTTGGTTGTTTTTGGTTTAAAGTGGCAGAGGACATGGCCAGCACTGACATGCCTACACTCCTTCAAGCTGTTGTAAAAGCTCTTTCACCCATTTGAAATTTGGGAACAAATATTTACTGAGCAATTACTCTGTACTAAATGCAGGGAACATAAGAGTGAACAAAATGGTTTCTGCGCTCTTGGAGCTCATATTCCTCATGAAAAAGATGGCTAGAGATTCACATGCTGCATCAGCATCCTATCCCACTGAGAAATGCCTGCCCATCATTACCCTGGCAGATCTTTGATTTGGTTTTTCTTATTTTTGTATTTCAAAATGCATTCTAGATTTTTTGCAACAGTTAAATCCGAAGACAGTTATATCTTTTCTAGGACCACTCTCCAAACAAATGATCATTCTGGGGTTTTTGACTTATCTTTTGTTTCAGATGGCTCCATTCAAGTCAAAAGAATTCCAAGGTAGAAAAAATAGTCTTAGACTATTGGATCTAATTGTGTTTTCATTACTCGTTTTGTTCTTTAAAAAAAAAATAATGTGTAGGAATCCAGTTTTTCCATTTTGACCATGCCATTGTCGCTTATACACTCCTCTGTTCCCCATTCTTTAGAGAGGAACATTTTGCGTTGCTTTCTTTTTGTTTGCATTGCTTTTTTCTTATTGAGATACAATTCACATACTACAAACTTCATCCTTTTAGAGTGTACAATTCAGTGCTTTTTAGTATATTCACAGTTGCCCAACCATCAATACTATCTAATTTCAGAACATTTTCATCATGCCAAAAAGAAACCCCATACCCTTGAGCTGTCCCTTCTCATTCTCCACTCTCCTCAGCCCCTGGGAACCACTAATCTACTATTTGTTTCTATGAATTTGCCTGTTGTCGACATTTCATGTAAATGAAATCATTTGTTGCGTTTGCTTTTTGTTTTTGTTTCCAGTCCAACATTTAGCGAATGATCAAACCTCAGAGGTGTTTGCAAGAACAGGGACCTGACAGCAGGGGTTAGATCCTGATTTTTCCCTGTCTTCAATTTCTTTTTGTTCTTTAAGTGTCACATCTTTTGATATAACTTGGCAGTGTGTGTACAGCCATCAGCTAATTCTGAACAATAATTGTTTTACAATTGTTAACCAATTAATTACCTCCAAACAATGCTGAGAATTTCCTTTTGTCACCCTGTGGACTTGATGTGTATGACCTGGGGTGCCCCATATCTAGCACTGGCAACTAGGGTCTGGGCATTTTGACCTCTCATTTATTGCTACTTGAGTTGGGATTGAAATTCCTACATGAATTAGAGGCTATTACAGTGTAACCTAGAAAAGTTAAGATGTAGTTTGACTTGGAGTCTAAGGTTTTATTTGTCCTCTTCATTGAGGCACATTTGGACATAGTGACTATTAATTAAATAGCTTGAGGCTGCTTGCTAGTCTTGAGAGTAAAATTGCTCAGTAAGGAATAAAAATGCCTTGAGACAGAAGCTCTACCACTGGTTAGCCCCAGTTCATTAGTCTTACAGAAGATCACCTTTCCTGTTCAGCAAGGTTGAACTACTAGTTTTCATATCCTCTAGTAGTTTAGAGAGAGATACACTATGTGCTCTCTAGCTTCTTCAGATATCACATATATCCCTCAGGGGGAGAAATGATAGTCTGTTAGTGTTGGGACTACCAAAAAGAGAGAGAGACATCATTTTATATTACCAAATTATGAAGTGATTTACATATCAAAGAAATACACTACAGAAAATCACGTCCCAAGTTTTTTTAATAAATGCTTTATTTTGAAATAATTTTAGACTTAAAGAAAATTTTCAAATTTAATAGAGTTCCCTATACCTCTCACCCAGTTCTCCCTATTATTATTAAAATCTTACATTACCATAGGACATTTGTCAAAACTAAGAAACCAACACTGGTACGTTGCTATTAACTAACCCCCAGACTTTATTTGGGTTTTACTAATGTCCTTTTTCTAGTCCAGGATGCTGTCCAGGATACCACATTGCATTTAGCCGTCATGTATCCTTAGTGTTCCCTTGCCTTTGACAGTTTTTTAATCTTTCCTTGTTTGTGATGACTTTGACAGTTTTGAGGAGTACTGGTCAGGTATTTTGTAGAATGTCTCTCAATTTGGGCTGTGTGGTGTTTTTCTCATGATTAGACTAGGGTTATGGGTTTGGGGTAAAAATACTATATAAGTGAATTGCCCTTCTCGTCCCATCATATCGGGGCATACATAATACCCACATGACATCACTGGTGATGTTTAACCCTGACTACATGGTTAAGGTGGTATTTACCAGGTGTCCATTCTAAAGTTACTTTACTTTTCCCGCTTTCTTACTCTAGTCTATTTGGAAGCTAGTCACCAAGTCCAGCCCACATAAGGGGAGGGAGGTGGGAGTAGGAGAGAACTGAGCTCCACTTCCTTCTTGGAGTGAGGAGTATCTACTTAAATTATTTGTAATTCTCCTACAAGGAAGATTTGTCTTCTTTTATTTGTTTCT
This sequence comes from Equus caballus, assembly GCF_041296265.1. NCBI lineage: Eukaryota > Metazoa > Chordata > Mammalia > Perissodactyla > Equidae > Equus > Equus caballus. The sequence continues at coordinate 33,505,332 of NC_091685.1, forward strand.
TTATTCAGTCCTGTATGATATATATTTACGTCAATACAGATTCATGTATATTTATTTTATACTTAAAATCCAGTACCACATTATTTTGTTGCTCAGACTGTTCCAGTTTGGGCCATTGGGAGCTCTTTCAAGTTGGCTCATGTGTCCCTTTGACGTTCCCTCATCTTTTTGTTTTAGAGCACTTACTTTGCAACAGTACCAGATTCCACAGGCATATCTTGTATTTTCCCTGCCCTAGCCCTAGAATCAGCCATTTCTTCAAGGAACCCTGGGTTCTTACAGGAGAAGGGTATTTAGAAACCAAGATCTGGGCACTGGGTGAGCTCATTACTACTGGAGTGTCTCTGCTTTTAGGTCTGCCAGCATTTTAAACTCCTATTAGTGAAGGTGAAATCTTGCCAGGTGAGTAAGACACTATGACTTTTAGAAATATTGCTTTGCTTTTTATATGATAACTCTGGTACCCAAAAGACTCAACCTTTATAGATACTCCAGTCATGCTTTTGCTTATCCTACATAGCAAGAAAAAGAGACTGGAACTATTTCTCTCTCTCTTTCCTATGATGATGATTTAACTTTCTCTGAGCAATATTCATGAAGTCCACTAAGGTACCGTACAGTACAGTATTAAAATGTTACCTGGGTGACTAACTCAGTTAACTAATAGCAGTGGAAATTGTTAAATACCAGAAGTGAACTGGCAATGGAAGTACTGCACATGAAAACTTGTGAGAATCAGCCAAAGTAATACTTTGAGGGAAATGTAAAGTCTTAAATGCATTTATGTAGGAAACATGAAAGAATTAAAATAAACAAATTAGGCCAACAGGAACCAACTGGAGAAAAAAAATTACTGGATGGCTATGAAGGCAGAAGTTTTATGCTGTAGTGGAAAAGAGGTCTTGACTGGAGTTGGCAGACCTGTGTTGTAATGCTGATGCTACTGTTCACTTGTCATTTGACCATTCTCATTTGTATGGGCCTCCCTGTCCTCTCTAAAAAGGGTTCACTTGGGCCAACCATACAAGCATGTCCAAAATCACTTTAAATACCGCTTACCAAGCTTAACAAAGAAGGAAGTCTTGGTGATAATGGGATATTAAACTTTTCAAAGAAGTAAGAAGATCAAGATTTTCTGGAATTTTCAAAACAAACTAACATCCAGCAGTTGAACTTATACTACCAGTGATTTCCTTTCTGGCTCTTCTGACATATTTACCTCTTGAAAAATATACATCCTCTGGCCTGAAGTCCTAGGAAACTATCTTTGCCAAAGCTCAAATATCTGTTACCCTGATTTTCCTAGAACACAGAATGATGGTGCTTGGCATCGCTACGTTAGAATCACCTAGAGAGTTTTTAAAAATACAAATTCTGGGACCCTCGCCCAGACCAGTTATTTCAGAATCTCTGGGGATGAGAGCTGGGGATTTTTTTTTAAGTTCTCTAGGTAATCCTAATAAGAGCCAGGGTTGAGACCACTGTGGAATGGTGAAAATAACCCAATTTACCTAACAGTTGAGAGAACAGTTTCTATTTTCAGATATTTAAAAAATAGATTTTAATTACAAGGTGTTGGACACACAAATATGGATTACAAATGGCCCATGTTTTGAAAATACAGTGTTGTGAGAGCATATAATTGGGACCGTGTGTAAACTGAGGGATTAGGGAATGCTTCCCCGAGTAAGAAAATTTTAAACTGAGTAAAGAATTAAATAGTTAAGGGAGTGGGTTCAAGTAGAAGGGATCATGAGTACAGAGGCTCGTGGTGGGGAGGGCATGATGTATTTGAAGAATGAAGAAAGAGTGGCTGAGTATGGTGAGAGTTGATTCTCACATGCAAAAGTGGAATTTAAACAGGTCCTATGACAAATTAATCCAGACAAACTTTTTCTGGACAAATGGGTGAAAATAACTTTTTGTAAGATGCTTTATACTCTCAATTTAGTAGAATTCACTAGAGACCAACTGTAGTTCATACTTTTTAAAAATAAGTTATCACTTAGCAAGAGGAATGGCAGTACTTTAATCTTTTCCAGTCCCCAAAGTTAGCCACACGGTTAGTGGACTGGAATAACTTCAGGCTCTCTGGAGTGAGCGAGCAGTTTACATATGAGATGAGCGTCATTTTGGGCCCCAGACCAGCAGCGTCAGTGTCACCTGTGAGCTTATTAGAACTGCAGATTCACGGACCCCAGCCTACTAAGTCAGAACCTGAAGGAATAGGAGGAGTCCCAGAACTTGCAACAAGCTCTTCAGGAGATTCTCAGGCACTTTGAAGTTTGAGAACCATGGCCTAGGAGTTCTTCACATCCCTGCCACCATTTACAAAGCGCTCTGCCAAAAGCTAACTTAAAAACAAGTACTGTTTTAAAATGTTTAGGCTTTTATTTTCTCGTCTATAATACAAAAACAATGTCTTTCCTACATCACACTATCAAGGAGATAATACATGTTAGAAACTTCACAAGCTGTAATTGGCCGTGCATTGCAGGGTGTCATGTAATTCGGTCTTCACACTATGATATACATAAGGTAGTACTGCTTCCTTTCAACAGGTAGGGAACTAAGTGCCACAGAAGGCATGTAACTAGCAAGTGTCAGAACTGAGACTTGCACTTGGTTTTCTAGGAGGCACTGATTTTATTCCACACTGGGGAAAATGGAATAGTGGATATACTTTGGAGCACTGGAATTGGAAAAATAGGGGTTTTAGTATAACCCTGCATGGGTTGCTTAAACCTCAGTTTCCTCATCTATAAAATAAGGATAAACACATAGGGTGGTGGTGAGGACTAATTAAGGGAGATCTGATAAAGCACCTAGCATTTTGTCCAGAATTCCTGGTGCACATCCTGCCTGTGCCAATATTCTCCACATTCTACAACCTTAGTCATATTCAGCCCCATAGAATTAAACACCACTATCTTCACAACTATATGAGATCATAGTTTGCCTATCCACATTTCTTTACAATTCTTAGTATAGTTCAAATTTCTTTTATTCTGTTTTCCCTGTCATTCACTGTGAAGTCTCATACTTATTCTTTGACTGCTGACAGACCTGAGGAGTAGAAGCTTTTAGCTTCCACTTTTGCTAGCATTCATTAAGGCATTGCAAAATCCTTTTTTGCACAAGGATGTTTAGTGTCGTTTGCAAGTTACACATTGCCCTACTTGGAAAGAAAGAAAAAATTGACCAGTTTTTGCCACAAAACCGTAATGAACTCCTAAAAATACAGCTACTTAAAAATGCATTTTCTGACACATCAAGCTCTGGCCTTGTTCCTAACGTAGGACATGCTAACTACTTTGGGTTAAGAGACAGCTGGGGCCGGCCCCGTGGCCTAGTGGTTAAGTTCGCGCGCTCCGCTGCAGTGGCCCAGGGTTTCGCTGGTTCTGATCCTGGGCGTGGACATAGCACTGCTCGTCAGGCCACATTGAGGCGGCGTCCCATATGCCACAACTAGAAGGACCTGCAACTAAGATATACAACTATGTACCGGGGGGGATTTGGGGAGATAAAGCAGGAGAAAAAAAAAAAAAAGCTGTACCAAACAAACTTGCCAGTTGGTTGGACTAAATTTCAGTTTTTTCTTAAGTATCATAGTGTCAAACAAATAGAAAAGAGACACAAATTTATGTTAAATTTGAACATCATCTAGGGCCTTTTTAGTCAAAATATTTTATCTGTTAGGAAGAGCAGGAGCATCACTGATAAATCAAAATGTGAATTTAAAAGTTTGAACTCACAATCTTGAGTCTTGATATGTGTGGTTCTCAAGAACTATGCTATTCTCTCTAAACTTTGGGTTGAAACTTTATAGCATTGCTGCAAGTATCTTAAAAATACTCAAAGTAACGTTTTCTGGTTTTGCCTTTTTAAAGATTCCATTTCCTCATCAGCATGCAGTTTCCCTTTGTTTTATAAAAGGAAAGGCTCCTTTCCATCACCATCTTCTTGGAATTTCATTTTTTTAAAAACAAATGGATCCAATTTCATAATTCTGATTTTTAAAATTATCTTGTTTCCAAACATAGATTTTGACTCATGTTTTCCTTTCAATTACTAGGTTTTGAGGAAAAATCTTTCCCTTTAAACTTTCTCAAACTTCCACATAACCACAAATAAAAGATGTTTTACAGTGACCAACTCATTTTACTGAGATTTTCCTGGTTTAAAAACTGAAAGTCCAGCCTCCCACTAATTCTCAACCTTCCCACACTAGGTAATCCAGGAGAGTTGGTCACCCTAGGTGTCATTGATCTGACTCTCACTTAGCCTGCAGGCATCTTACTGCAAATAAGATTTGCCCATGGGGCTGGCCCAGTGGTGCAGTGGTTAAGTGTGCACGTTCGGCTTTGGTGGCCTGGGGTTCACAGGTTCGGATCCCGGGTGCGGACATGGCACCGCTCATCAAGCCATGCTGTGGCAGCCATCCCACATATAAAGTAGAGGAAGATGGGCACGGATGTTAGCTCAGGGCTAGTCTTCCTCAGCAAAAAGGAGGAAGATTGGCAGATGTTAGCTCAGGGTGGATCGTCCTTATAAAAAAAAAAAAAGAAAAAAAAAAAGATTTGACCATAAGCCACAAAGTAGGAGTGGAGGGAGAAGCATACTACTATTGGCAAATTTGCTTCATATTACACAGTCAAAACAAAAATGGATATGTTTTGCTTTTTAGTAAATCTGGCAAATAGAACGTCTTTAGTCTGTCTAAAACACAGTTGTCTTGCCTCTGGTGTTTAAAAAGGGCAAAAGACAGTTCAACATGTAAAATTCCCAGTACCTGACATGAAAACAGGCTTGAAAGCAAATCCTGTTGTTTTCCCTAGAGATGGCAGGACTGAGCACCTTAATTACCTAGGTTCTAAATTCTATTACCCACTGAAAGACACCTGTGATAACATTCCCAAATATTTTAATTCCCTTAAGGACTGAATTGTAACTCCATCCAATATGTCAGATGCTTCGAACTAAAGGACAACTGTTGTTTAAACCTCTTCTCCTCAGAATGATAGTAAACTCTTGGCACTAACATTTTTGAGACCCCCCTCAAGTAGATAAAAATGTCGACTCCAATTGAACACCAAAAGGCTAATGACATCTAGGACAGAGGCAAAATTAATGGATTGCAACCAGCATTTTAAAAATAATTAGAATAGAACATATGAGGGTAAATATTATTTTGTAAAATGTACTTGGTTTTTATATACTAGTCCACAATCTTTTATCCAAAACCAATGGGACTAGACATGTTTCACATTCAGAATTTTTCAGTTTAGAAAAAGTTTTACAGTTCGACGACTGCTGGGCTGAATGGAGTTAAAATTATTGCCACTAGTGAGTAGAAGAAAATGCAGCGTTGGCAGAAGAGGATCCAGGATGTTGTTCATCTAAACCCGGGTCTTGGCCTCAGGTACGAGAGAAAACCATTAAGGGAGTGGTGGTGGAGGAGTAATATGAAATCTTTTCATCAGCCTCCATTTTTTGCCTAATAGTGTAATTTGTTAATTCTCTTACCATCTCTTTACAAGCTGCAGCTAAATTGAGAGCCATTTCCGTTCTCTCTGGCTGGAAACCAGAAAAGTCAAGTGACCCCCAACCCTGCCAGGACCATACATTCTTAAGGGATCCAAGCCCTGGCTTGGCTTTCTGTTACTTCTGCATGAAATCACAATCTCTCAGCCTTGATTTGTGGGAAGAATAAAGATCAACCTTGCTAGGAACAGAAAATTTCTCTCCCCACCAGGCAATCAAGAATTATTCTTCAAACCTCCCCTTGTTAACACAAGGTGGAATATGAGTAAAATAGGTAGATGTATCTTTCAGTGCTCAACCCCATGACTGCAAAGTCATAGCTCTGGTCTGGAACATTCTTGGAATCTGCAGTTGCTTCAACTTCCTCTATTTTTATGCCTTAATCTCTAAAGTCATATATTTTGCTTTTCTATACAAAACAAGACCTTTTAGCCTAACAGACTTAAGTATCACACAGCTTTAAATTTGAGGAATAGCAAAAAACAATCTATTGCATTGATAACAGTCTGGAACGTCTGTGAAGCTTGCTGTATGCTAAAGTTTCAACAGGGACTTGGCTTCTGAAAAAGCGTTTTGTTGAAAACTAGAGATGATGCAGTTGCATTGTGGGGAATTCTTAACACTTGGTTTTCTAGTTCACAAAACCCTACATTTCCCCATGTTTCTGGGACTCTCAAGTCACTCCTGTTACCTGGGCAGAATTGTGAAATCATCGCAGACTGCAGCACATTTACTCTTTTTCTCTCTCCCAGAAGCTCCTCTGCTAGGCGGACACCCAGAGTTCTTACTTTTCTGATCCCTGATTGTTGAAGGGAAAGCTTTAGATTCTGAAGTTTGGTTAAAACAATGAATTGTATGTTAGCTCTCCTTGGTGTTAGCACTTTAAAAGTGCTATAGAAGAGAGTGAGGCTTAAACCAAAGGAATTTCTGAAAGATGGAACTTCAGGGACTTTGATATCAGTGTGAGAGGTTTCTTCGAGCAAGGGGTCTTACTGGTACTCTGATGGTAACTTTCATACACTCCGTAAGAGCTGACGTGCTCCTTAACTTGCCAAGGTGTATGTTCCCTCCAGTGCCGTAGGTCAAACAGCCTAATGGCTTAAGTAAAGTGTACAAAAATGATGTAACTCTGTTTAACAAACAAAATTGAATAATATTTTTCCTAGTGTAGCCAAATGAGATAAACGATAAAACCATACCCCGACGAAGACTGAACTGAGAGGTAGCTAAGCGTAAAACTCAAAACTGACCGTTACCTTTAGCAGAGGCAAAATGCCCCCACCAACAGACACATGCAATACAAATTTCAAATTCCTCTGTAAGTAGAAAACTTACAGCTTCAGACTTCAGCAAGTGGTAGCTTTTAGCACGTGGTTGTGTGTGTGCGCGTGCCCACTCTCGAGGAAGAATTTTGTTTCAGGGTTTTCTCTTGGGTGTACATGTTATAAACCACAGAATAAGTTGTGTGGTGGTGGTTTGGGAGTTTTTTAAGCAAAATCTGTGTAGGAGGAGAAATCTAGTTTGCTCTTACCTGGGTCAGCTTCTTGCATAAGAGGGGGCTAAAGACATTTTAGGGGAAAAAAAGAAAGGTAGGATGTTTTAAGCATATGAATACTTAAAAATGAAATAGGGTTTTTTAAAGAGGGAAACGTGATAGAAATGTTAAGAACAAAAGGAGTGAGGAGGAAGAAATGGCAAAAAATGACCAAAACCCCTTGTGAACAGGTTGAATATGACACCAGACTGCCAGGGAATTGGTAATGCGATCAGGACATGAGCGATAACGCTCATCTCATAAGGAATTTTTGGTGGTGGTGGTGAAATTTTTATACAGCTGACTTTGGAATTGATGGAGTCGATGGCTATGGCTAGGAAAGCTGGTGAGACAGTTAAAATGCTAATGGCAGAGCTGAGGACTGGGCTAGCAAGTGCATAAATAGTTTCATAATTAATCGTTAGAATGATTGGCACATGCATTTGAGCATTGGTCACACTGCTGTGAGCCTCAGGGCAATTCTAATGTTTACCGTTTCCATATATTCATTACCCGCACTCTCTCTAGCTCTACAAAACACCTGCTACTTTAAATACATCGAATTTTTCCAACCTGGCTTTGAAAAGTTACGCTTTTCAATAGTTTGTAAATTGCATAAGTATGTGGATACCAACGTAGTATGACAATTCAAAGGGAATTCCCTCTTTTCTTTTCTAATCCCAGGATTTTATTTTGAGAACCCTCCCTGCCTATGCGGATTACGGAGCTAGGGAAGACCGTTGCACAGATTAGAAAAGTAACTTTTCCAGTTCCCTCTCTGAGTCACTATTCTGCCCTGTACTGTCTGGATACTTAATAGGAACGAATGTGAGGTACTGAATTTTCCGCTATGTGGTTTTTCAATCCTTCCACGGTCCTCAAAGAAGGGTAGTTTGTTCTTGCGCTGTCGCTGAACTGAGAAGCGGGAAGCGCCAGCCCTTTTAAAGGCAGACGGATCGCCAAAGCACTTAAGACCCCGGATAAGACCAGGTACTGAACTAGACAGTAGAGAAACGGCACGGAGTGAAAGGAGCGCCCTTCCGAGGAGACCGAGACCGCACCGCCCAGGCCACCGGGCGCCCCCAGGCCAGCGCCCGGTGAAGAGCGCGGGCGCACAGACCCCGCCCGGACGTGCTCCGCGCCGCAGCACCCTCTCGCGGCCCCGCGCGCCCGGCCGGGGAGGCTCCGCGCGCTCCCTCCGCTCCCGCGGGCTGGGGGCGCGGCCGGCGCGGGGGCGGGGCCGGCGCGGGGGCGCGCGCTCGGGGCCGCGGGCAGGGGGGCGGGGCGGCAGAGCTCGGCGGCTGGGCCTGGAGGACAGCGGCGGCGGAGGCGACGAGCGGCGGCGGGAGCGGCGCCCAGAGGCCGTGCGGGACGCGGGCGCCAGGAAGGGGGGAGCGCAGAGGTAACGCAGGACGGAACGAGCGCGCGGGGAGTGGGCGCGGGTCCACTGGACCCCGGAGGCGCCTGGTGGAGGCCGCTCGCCCGGGGCGCCGACGCCGCTCCCCGAGAGGAGGGGGCGGGGCGCTCGGGTCCCCGGAGGTGGTGCCTTTTGTCCGCCTTCCCCGGCCGCTCCGCCCCTCCCATCCCCTCCCCCCTGCGACCTAGCCCCCTGCCCCTGTTGTTGACGCCTCCTCCGGGGCCCTGTGGCGCGCGCGCTCCCGCCCTTGTTTTGTTTGGACGGGGGGAGGTGGGGGAGCTCTTCCCTGGTCGAGGGCCCTGCGCGCCAGCGCGCCTGCGCCCGCGTCCCCCCGCCGCGCTCCGATTGGCTGAGGGCTTGCGCATGCTCCCGAGGCCGTCGGTGGGCCCCGCCGCCGCCCCCGGCCCCCCTCCCCCCACTCCCTCAGCGGTTTTCCGAGCCGGTTCGAAAGATGCCGGCGGCGGTGACTGGCTGCGGCGGGCCCGCCCCCCGGGCTCTCCGCCCCCGCCGCCGCCATTACGGAGCTCCCAGTGGTGAGTGCGCGGAGCGCCGGTGCTCCGGGGCCGCCGCCGCTTGTGTCGCGCGGGCGCTGCCGGGTGGCGGCGTCGGCCGGGACCGCGTGCCTGCGCGGCGTGAGCCCTGAGCTGTCAGCCGCGCGGAGCCCGCCCGCGGGTCGGGTGTCTGTCCGCCGCCGCCGGGCCCGGTTCTCGCCCGCTGCCTTCCTCTCGGCTCCGCTGCTGCTCGCGCGCCGCCGCGGCCGCTCCCCGCCGCTTTGTGTGCCGTGCCTGCTCCCGTCCTCCGGCGCGGGCCCGGCCCTCCTCGTCCCGTCCCTTCTTGCTAGAGCCTGTGGCTCGCGCGGCGGCCGCGGCCCGGGCGGACTTGCGCGCGGGAGCGTTTGTGGCGATGGAGGCGGGCGTGGTGAGGTGAGCGCTGCGGCCCTGAGCCGGCTGGACCGCTGTCTGCGGCCGAGGACGAGTCCCTGTGGTTTGCGCGGAGGACTGGACAAGGTGATCGGGCCGCTCCCTCCGCGTGGTCCCTCGGTGTGTCCCGCTTCCTGACTATCTGCTGCCGTGGGAAGTGCGGGTGGGATCAGAAGTGCGTTCGGGAATCCGCTTGGGACTTGATGAGCCCGCTGTCCTCAGTGTGGAGTCAGGCGGGACTCGCTTTATTTTGGAATGTACTTCAGTTTTGTTTAATCTGGCGTAAGCATAAAACTATTATGAGCTTTAAAATTTTTTATTGCTCCTTTCAAAAGTTTAGTGTAACGTGTTTGAAAGTAGGAGCCGCATTTTAAAGGGCTTTTTTGGCTTCGTTTTCAGGCTGGGACGATTGAGGGCGGGAAGTTGGTGGGGGGCGGTATCCTGAACTCTTCGGATGCGGGTGAAAGTCCCAACTGTGGAGCCAATTGGATTGTGGTTATCTTGTGAGGAGGGACCAGTTAGTGCCCAAAGGCGCTAAGTAAGTACACGCTGATTTACTGAAATGTGTAAGTGAAAAAAAAAAAGTGAGCAGCGGCCAAATTACAGGCGTGCTTTTTGTGACGTTACCCATTAAGTCTAAACGTGGTGAAAGACTTTAGATTGGGAACAATTTGTTGTCAGTGCATACATAGCTAATGACATTATAATGTATAATGTACTGCATACATTTTATAGTAAAATATGAAATAATAATACTTTCCCTAAAATGCGTATTTTCAAGGCTGTCAGTAAACTGAAATACATTGTTTATCCTGCTTATTTTTCTTTTGCTTTCTCTTAATGTAGAGAAAGTAAATTAAAACTCTGAAATTCTGGACTTTCTGCTTTTACAACCTTTTCTTTACTGCCTGCATTAAAGCTATTTAGCATTTCCCTTGACAAAAGCCGATCTTTGTATTGTTAATCTAACATTAAATTAAAGAGACAGAAAGACTTGTCACCGCAAGAGGACCACATAAACCAAAGGTAAACACAGATTGGTTTTGGCACTTGTAAGAACCCAGATGGAAAACTTACTCAGTACGTTTCATCTGTTCATTTTTTTATTTAACAAATATTTGTCGCGCACTTATTCTGTGTCTGGTAGGTTGTTAGGCACCAGGTTTCCAGCCGTGAACCAGCTAGATAAGCTCTCTGCCAGGGAACAAGCTGGGCAGCCTCAAAGTCTGATCATTCAGAAGTGCAGCAACAAAAGTTAAATTAGTAGGTACATGGTGATGTTGAGGCGGTATGAATTAACCGTCCATATTCAGACGTCCCCGATTTAGGATTTTTCAACTTTATGATGGTGAGTTCCAGCATGGGAGTTCAATCTGTTGTTGAATTGCACAATTCTGGGATGAGATCAGCTCTGGACCTCAAAGATTTACTGAAAGAGGACTGTGTCTACTTTGTAATGTCTACTTTTTCTTTTCTTTTCTTTTTTTTTTTTTTACTTTTGAAATAAACACACACTTAATCATCTTGTGAAATGACAGTGTGTGTGTAAAGGTTTCTACTGCTTTAAAAAAATCTTTGATAACTTGATTTTGCTCAGCCTCTTAGTGCATAAACCTTGTGATGGGTTTATTGAGACATGAGCTCATTGTAAGTTGAGGAAGATCTTAGTCTTGTTAGCTTTGTAATAACAGTGAACTTATTAAATAACTCGTTAACCAACCTATTATAAAGAAAGTATTATAGGCTGAAGCTTCAAGTTCCATGACCTTTACTAAGGAAGTTCAGAACTGGGGCAAACATTTCTAAATATTTATCCCAAATAACTTTGGGTTTTATTTTTTAAGTGTTCGTCACATATACTGGGTATAGAAATAAGTACTATCAGATGTCATTGTTCATTCAGCTTTTTTTCCCCAGTATTTATCCAGCCCCCACCATGTGTTGGGTACTGTTCTAGGTGCTGGGAATACAGTAATGCGTTAAAGTCCCAGCCCTGGTAGTGCTTACATTCCATTGGGAGAGACACATAATAAACAAGTAAACAGACATATATTGAATTGCGGGTGGTGTTAAATGCTATAAAGAAACCTAAAGAAGAATAAGAGGGATAGGAGGGCTTTCTGAGGGTGTAACATTGAGCAGAAACCTGATTGAAGTGTCTAGGAAAAGAGTGTTCCAGCTTAAGAGAACAGCAAGTGCAAACGCTCTGAGGCAGGGATGAGCGGAGCGCAGTCCAAGGGCCTAAAGGAGGTCTGTGTGTTTGCAGTTAGGAGACTAGAGTGATGGGTAGGGTAGTAGGAGGTGAGATTAGTGAAATAAGGGGGCTGGTAGTTGTGAGGTTTTCAGCAGGAGAATAGAGATTTTTTTGATGTTTTTTTGGTGGATGCAGCCAGGAAGATTGGCAAACCACCTTACTTCTCACACTGCTTTTCTGTGCTTATTTCTAGGTTGGAATAACCTGGGCATACTTCCAGCTTAATTTAATTATCATTCTTGTCTTTAGGTAAAGGATGTGTGATGTGTTTATAGACCACATACCTGTTGTTGCCCTGATTTTAGTCCATTTTATCACTTAGGCATTAAGAGTAGCTTGCTGTACCCCCCTCCCTTTTTTAATCTATTTGATTTGATTTTGAGTAATTAGTGAATATAGAGTTGACTGGAAAGGTTTTGACACTTTCTTCAGTATTTTGTTTACAGGGAAAATAGTTTTTAAAGATACCCAGTGAACAGAGACTCTTGAAGGTTTTGTTGACTTCACAGTAGCATTTTCAACCCATATAGTGTTATCATGGGTTAGGAAGGAGGAATTCATTAGCAGTATCACTTTGCCAAGAATAACCTGATTGTCGTGTTTTATTTTCCTGTAGTGTTCACGTGTAAAAATATCAGCAAAATTTGTTTAGTTTTTTCTATTATCAAGGAAAGTATATTACGATGTAAGTGCTAGTTGGATTAATGAGTAGGTTTATATATTGAAATTGTTCTAAGATAGACTTGGAGGTTTCACCAACCTAAATAATGCCCTTAAACTCAACTTGGCCCCCTTTCGCAGATCAAAAAACAACCATTTTTATTTTTGTATTTTTTAGTTACTTGAAGTGAATTGCTATATGGACATTTTAAGTAGTTTTTGTAACAGTTGATATTTTTTAAGTATTCGTGGATATTCCTATTTTAGTCTTGATAGTAAGTTTTAGTGTATCATACTATCTTGGATTCTTTCAGCTTCCTTTCTTTGCAGCCGATTAACAATTCGGAAGTCTGGCATTGCTCTTGGTGTCCCCATAAAAAGATTTTCCCTATAAATATGAAAGCATTCTCTATGTTTGGCTTTTTGGATTTATCCCAGTTGTTGTAGCTTGGGACTATTACTGGACAAATCAAAAACTCTTACATTCCAAAACAGGGTTGGAACTTAAAGTAGAAGTTGACTAGTCTGCCATTCCCCAACTCTTTGTTAATGTTCGTAAGCACAGAGATCTAAACATTTAACTGATCATTTTTTTATATTGAGGGATTTTTATTATAAAATGTCACTGAGTCCCAGATGAGACTGGGAGAGGGGGCAAGGAGTGTTGATGATGAGGTAAATTTGAGTGACTACGTGGGTTTTATCTTTGAATAATTTTGTTCTTCTGTGCTAGTTTAGCTTATATTAAAAATATGACAAGGTCTTAGAAACATGTTTCTGTTCTAGATGATGGTCTAAGTTTGCTTCTCTGGATCTGGAGCCTCTTAGAATGTCGTCTTCTTCAGCAGTATTTTTGCCCTTGTATTACTTCTCTAATGGAGATGTAGTTAAGATTACAGGTAGTTTTCCTGACCGCTTTGAGTACAGTAACAGCAAAACCTTTTCTCTTTAGTTAACTGATCTTTGAGTAAACATTTGACTAAAGTGTTCTTTAGTCTCCTTATTCTATCTGATGTTAGTTTCCTTCAAAGCTTTCTTGTCCTTGTTGCCTTTGTTCATGTGGAAGGTGCAACAGCTGCTGTGGCTTGCGCATTTGTCTTAGTCGCTGCTTTACGTAGTCTGTATTTTGATAGTGATTTTATCTTTCTGTATGATAACTGCCCAAGTCATCTGTCACTTAACTATAAATTTCATAGTTAAATATTTTTTCCCTTTGGATGTATATTAAATTTAGACATTTTAGTTTAGTTTTGTTTCTGTTAATCTTCACACCAGGTCTTTTCTGTGCTTTAGGTTGACTCTTCACCACACTGAAACCATTAGGAAAAATCCTTGTGGTTAACAGCAGAGGCTTCAGAGTGTAACCTGTACTCGGGCCTAGAAATTATTTTAAATGGCGACTGATACATCTCAAGGTGAACTCGTCCGTCCTAAGGCACTCCCACTTATAGTAGGAGCTCAGCTGATCCACGCGGACAAGTTAGGTGAGGTAGGGGCTGACACATTCTTGAAGCTCACTCTCGGATCAGTCCCTGACTTCAGGCCCTGCTGGGTTCTTCTTGGTACATGTTCCTTCCCCTGCTTTGGGGAGTCTGGGCTGTGAATCTGAAAAAATCAAATAGATACAAATTTCTTTTTATCGTCCCTTTCCCCTCGAGTTCCTGAGAAAACCTCCAACCTTCTGAATTTATTCCAAATCAGATATAGTTGTTTCCATTTGAAATTCTAGCTAAAATAAAATATTTTGAGAAATACTTCTTAAAAATCATATTTCACTTTAAAAAAATTTGTTGAAAGTAATTTGCATCAGATCCTGGACTCGACTTGAAGAATTCTCCTACATCTTCTGACACCCACTTAGGCCCCTTGAGAAAGAAAAGAGAGTTTTTTTATGCATGTGTGATTATGGCCATCTCTTTTCTTAGAAGGTAGAAGATAGCACCATGCCGATTCGTCGAGCTGTGAATTCTACCCGGGAAACTCCTCCCAAAAGCAAGGTTGCTGAAGGGGAGGAAGAAAAGCCAGGTAAAGTAAAGCAGTGGACAACTTAAAAAGGCAAAAGTTTCTACTCCCCTTTGGAGAGTCCCATAAATTCCCTTGAACTTAATTGTTCTTTTTTCATGGCTAAGTATTTTGGGGGAACATTTAAAGAGAGAAGTGGTACCTGTTGGTATGTCATTTCCAGACATGTGGGCAAAGTAAGAATTTCGCCTCGTCTGTAAAGATTTTTGGAAGGTGAAAATCTCGTGTTCTTGGAATTAAAAACAGAAAAATGGTTGGAGAGAGCAGGAACGGTTGAAGAGTAGCTTCTGGGCATACAGTGTCATGGGGATGAAGACTCTGGAAGAATGGAGGACTTGGGCCTTCAGGATGGACAGTGGAAGACTCACCCAGAAATCATCAGAAGGCCTTAAGGGAGCAAATGGGCGATCAAAACATTGATTTGTAACTGTGGTGTTGGTGGAGAGAAGATTGGCCAGACAGAGGTGGGAAATAATGAACTGAGGGATGTAGAAGCATCTTCCTGGAGTACTCCTTTACGGCATCCTAACCACCTCTTCTCCTTTTCCCTGCTTTTTTTTTTTTTTTTCTCGTGACCTTTTTCTTTCTTTCCTTATCCTTTTCCCCTTTCTCCCTTGCCTTTTAACTCAGGTTTACCAGAGATGGGCACATGGTGCTGTCCCTGTCATGGCTGTTAGAACCAAATATTTGCTGACCAGCGTAGATTAGGAATAAATATATGCCCCCTTGTTGCCTTTATCCCTTGGTGCACCAAGGATATACTCTTTTCTAGCCTAGTCTGGATTTTTTCTCAAAATCCTCGAAGGAAGACCAGAAGCAATTTGGATATCCTAGCCTAAGGCAGTTAGGAGACATGGGAATCAGCATATTAAAAAAAAATAGGTGCTGGTGGGTTGAAGATTGGTTATTTTGTGCAGCAATGAGATAAGCCACTTGGTGGCTCATCTTGATCTACATTTGTTTAACAGCCTGTTGAATTTGCTAAATCACTGATAACATCAGTTTTCAGAATATATGCCTGAGGGTTCAGATGTAAGGTATTAGAAAAGTCAACCAAGAATTTGTAAAGAACCAGTAAGTCACTTTACAAGATGTATGTTTGTTTAATCTTCTCTCTATCCCATTACAGTATTTTGTAGACAGAAAAATTTCGACTTCACTCATATTTTAAATTTTATACATCCTACATTTCACACAGAGGCAGACACAGTAGTTTAATGAGTTGGAAACAGTGTCTTATTTATAATACATACTCAATATCTGTGAGTGACTGAATCTTTATTAAGCCATCAACTATTAAGCAATTATTCTTGAGAAGGGAAGTAATGTGAAATTAAATTTATAGTTCTATTAATACAGTAAAACCCAGTAAACAGTTATTAGCTTTTCATCCTTTTTAGAATAAAGCAATGAATAAACAAACATATGACCAATGGTGAGTTCTTACCCACACAGCCTCTTAGCTCAGATCTTTGGGGCAAGGGACAGTAAAAGATACATTATGATAAAAAAATACATCTTGCAGTTATTATCTGTGTCGCCAGATACTATTGTTATAATGAAGTTCTGTCCTTAATATTTTGCAAAGCAGTTCTAGAAGCAGCAGAGCAGGGCAAAGAAGGATGAGAATCACCCACATAGTACAAGTACAGGCTTCCCCTAAAGCATTTTATATAATCTTCATAATAACTCTAATGAGGTAAGGTTAGTGAGACTTTGAGACATCAAAGAACTCGTCCTAAGATATCAAGCTAGAAAGTTATAAAGACTGAACTTGAATCCAGACGTCTCTGACTCTAAAACCTTGATTTTGGCTGGACGTATGTGGGAGGAGTTTTGACTTACATGCAAGTCTGGTTGAAGAGCATAATCCAGGATGAGATTTACAAATGATAATTGACCATTCTGAAATTTATGGCTTAGAATTTTAATTTGTTGAGAAACTAGACATTCCTGTAGAAGTGTCTTTATGTAGTTCCGTTATAAGGAGAAAGTGGTATTTTAAAAATTCTCTTATTTATGTGAAGGCCACAAAGAAGTCTTCATCATTATTTAAATTAGTTCACATAATTTAAATGACCAAACTCTTCAAACATATACTTTTATTTTTTGCCACTGGGGTGCTTTTCTTTCAAGTCCCTGCTTAACCATTTCCTGGGGTTCTGTGTTTTATAGTAGCTGCTTAAAGAGACATACTGAGAACAGACACAGACAAGCAACTGCAGACCTAATACGCCTCCCCTTCTCATATTTCTAGTCTTGTCCCACTCGTTTCACTTGGAAAGCACATGTTAATTGTTTATTACTTATTCCCTTACTAGGATTTGTTAAATTATGAAATGGCTAATTTATTAATTATGAGTCTCAACATTAATATTACAGAGTAGAACAATCAAGAGATTTGATTTGGGGTAAAATGAGTTTCCCTTTCTATGTAATTTCCAGTCCATCTCCTTGTCTTACAGAATGGTCTGGATAAACAACCCCTTGAATAGGCAACTTAAGTGACATAAAGAATGAGAAAAAACCACACTTGCTGTTTGTTCATTTTAGCATCCATCTGTTAATTGAGACATTTGGCTTATCTGTTTAATAAGATGAACTTTTACCCTTTTATTGACTCAGGCTTTGTTATATCTACTTGATGCACTTCTCACCTGATCTTTTAGAACCAGATGTAAGTTCAGAGGAATCTGTCTCCACTGTAGAAGAACAAGAGAATGAAACTCCACCTGCTACGTCCAGTGAGACAGAGCAGCCAAAGGGGGAGCCTGAGAATGAAGAGAAGGAAGAAAATAAGTCTTCTGAGGAAACCAAAAAGAAGTAAGGAGTTATGCCTTCTTGCTATTTGTAATTGAAGACTGTGTAAAAGAACTGTGGATCAGATTGTTTGAAGTGTTATAACATTGGTTTACACAAGATATTTGCTATTTGGAAGAACTTTTTAGAATTATGGTTTGAAATGTGTTTAGTATGTAGTTGTATGGTCTGTTAGAGTTTGTAATAGTTATCAGAACAATGGTTTGAATGATAAAAAGTTCATTTCTTGTGACTTTGGAATGTGTTTTTGTGCTTAGAATTTATTGTGGGAGTGTCTGATATTTTAAGCATTGACAGAATTTCAATAAGAAATGAAACATGACTATAAAAATCTCACCTGGGAGACACTTCACCATTTTATTCCCCCCTCTGGGCCAGGAATGAGTTATTTTTATATGCTTATGTTAATTGATATCGAGCCATTGCTAGAGTGACATAAAACTCTGTAACATGTTTGATGAAGTATTCAGTTGGAGGGTGACTATGAGAATCTGAAAGCAGAATTTGCTGTTGATAAGCTATTCAATGTGGTGGTGTTTTTTAGTTTAAAATTTTTTTTGCAAGATGGCTGGTAGCATTCATTCTAGTTGGTCAGAACGTTAGGAATTACTTTTTGAATAAAAGAATAACAGTGGTATATATACCTTCTAGGTTTAATCCTTGTTTTCGTAGGTTTAAGTAAGGTCTGTGGAATTTTTAGCAGCTATCCTGTATTTTAGGTGCATGGAGTGCTGTTATTACTTAGAATAAAATTTGTCTAATGCTTTATGGGTCACAAAATTGTTTCAGTAAACATAATCCCATAATTCTTGCAACAGCCTTGTGAAGTATTTGGTATTATATTACTATTTTACAGCTGAGGAGACTGAGACTCAGCTCACTTGCTAAGATGGTATAGCTAGTAAGTGTTGGAGCTAAAACTCAAATCCAGGTTTTCTGACTTCAGAGCTCGAGTTCTTTCCACTATACTAAATTGCATCTGTTGTAGTTGTTACTAGATACACTTTCAAATTCTCATTTCTTTTATGTACTGGCCCTTCCTATCAGTGCTAATTTATATGACTCCTCTCCCCTACGCCTAAGAGAAAACTCCTTTTTGGTTCATTTATAGTACCCAAATTTTCAAAAATGTTTGATTTTGTAAAATTTTGCTTATTTTACATATCATCTTAGTGTGGAAATAAAACGTTAATTTTTACCCCCTTTTCCCCCAGTCTTTTCCTCTTTCTGACTTTATACCTCTTTCTAGAGAGTTTATCTTGCATAATAACAATTCTTTGTTTTAAAGTGAGAAAGATCAGTCTAAAGAAAAGGAGAAGAAAGTGAAAAAAACAATACCTTCCTGGGCTACCCTTTCTGCCAGCCAGCTAGCCAGGGCCCAGAAACAAACACCGATGGCTTCCTCCCCACGTCCCAAGATGGATGCAATCCTAACTGAGGCCATTAAGGCAAGTTTTTATTTCAAGCAATTCATCTTAGATTTATTCTGTTCATCTTTTGCGTATTTGAAAATGACATACTCCTGTTCAGACATGAGAAATCTTGCTTTGCTTCCTAAAAGAGATTTAAGTAGAAGAAAGCCATTGTGAAGTTCGTGCTTTTTAATATGATCATATTTGATGAGCATTGTTAATTTTTTTAAATTTAAATTTACTATAGCAAATATTTTTAACTTATCTTTAGGTTTTTTTTCTTTTTTACTCACTTTAATTGGTTAAGCACAGTTTTTATTTGAAGGCTGAACACATTAATTCATTCAACAGACATTTAAGGACTAACTTCTCTGTGTCAGGTACTCCTACTAGTGATATAGCATAGAAAAAGACAGACAATGTCCTTGCCCTTGTGAAATCTAATTGTGACTCGAGGTAACTAAAAGCATTGAGAATTTTTCTTTTTAAAAGATGTATTATCTTTAGGTCCTTTTTCAAAGCTGGGCATCTAATATTAGTAGTGGTTATCATTCACACTTGAACTATAAGAAACCCTCTGAGAAACCTTACTGCCCTGTTTCACCACCTAGCCATTCCAAATACTTGGAAAAATTATCCTCCTTGCAGAGCATTATGACTTTGCCATAATCTGTTCACGTTTTGTATTGTATTATGTGATCATCAGATAATAGTTTCGTTTTAATTTTTAAGATTATCTTCCAATTTGACCTTGTCTTTTTTGTGTAAATTTTTCTGGTGAATTTTGCCCTATTTATTTCACATCAGATAATAAAAGGAGTTAAAATAGAGGCCATAGGCTCCCTCATTTCAGAGACCCTGTCGCTAGGATCTGAGTCAGAATTGGAGAGAGAGGGATACAGATCAATTTAACCAAGGATGATGTACAGGAAGGAACAGGAACAGCCTGATGGTCATTCTCAGAATTTGAGAAGACAGCACTGACATATAAACTTTAAGAGTTTGCCTTCAGACCTTTCCCTGCACTCCTTCAAGAGTGCTCTCAACTCATTAAGAAAACTTCTCTTGGTCTAGATAGCTTGGCTATGGTGAGATCTCTCCGAGTAGCCTTTCTTCAAGGATTTCACTTCATGACCACTCAGCCCAGGTTTGGAGGAGCAGGGTTTCAGTGAGGGTGGAGGAAGGACTAAAATTTTAAAAGAGTAAAACAAAAAATTAAAACAGTATGATCAGGCCTAAAGAATAATTTGAATATTATTGTGCATAAGTACAAATGGGATATATATCTCTCTCTCAGATGTATTCCAAGCAGTGTAACAAATCATGATTTCAGACCACTGATACCATTTTCTGAATCAAACAGGAATCCTGATGTCTGCTTCTGTCTCATTGTCAGGTTGGTGGAGCAAGCAATTGTTTTAGCATTAGAGAGTTCTTTTCTGCTTGATTTTCTTTGCTTTGTATTTTCTTGTAAGATCGGGAGTAAACTTCAGTAGGTTGTAATAGGCCAGAGACATTTACTTGAAGTAGATGACCCATATTAATGTAACTTATTTGTATTGTACAGTCATTTTTGGTCCATCTTTCTGAGTTATTTTTCTTTGTTGTCAAAGTATGTAACATTCAACTAGTCTTTATCCAGTGAGAATGAGTAAGTGCTACATTCAGTTTATAGACAATAGCAACAAAATTGGTGGACTAGCCCATTACATAAGTAACAGATGTTACTCAAGTGTGCTTCAAAATGTAAAGCGTTCAAAAAAATTTGCTGCGTTTGTGACATAATGACCTACTTAAGTCTTCTATAAGGATGAGTCAAATGGAATACAGATAAATAGGGTGGAAATAGGAGGGCACCTTAAATTCCAAGCGAATGCCCTCATTGTTACTGAAAAGTGCCCTTAAGACTCTGCCATCTATAAACCCTTTTTTGTGCCATTTATTCAGATTATCTTAGCTCTCTACTGGCGTTCACACAAAGCCTACAGAGAAATATTGTTCCCAGTGTGCCAAAGCTCATTTGATAAAATGGGCCAGGTCTGTGGTCCTACAGACAATAGAAATGTTCTGCTTTCCTCATTTTAATGCTGAAGATCTGTCTTCCACTTATAGAAGAGGATTAAAATGGAAAGAGGTTCTTCATTAACACACAGAATGTTGTTCACATGTACCTTTTCTTTGGCTGTTTTGAACAATTTAAAATTATTATTGCAGAAATATTGTAATTCTGTATTTCTCCACAGCCATGATAAACTAAAGTTACCTGAAATACTATTCATTCTTCCCTGCCATTTTTTTCCTCCATTACCAAGTTCACTTCCAAAATAATTTTTTGGAAACATATGTGCCAGATTTTCTCTCTAATGAAAAACAACTAGTTTAAAGTAATGTGTATGGTTTGGTAAATCTGTTTTCTAGGCATGCTTCCAGAAGAGTGGTGCATCAGTGGTTGCTATTCGAAAATATATCATCCATAAGTACCCTTCTCTGGAGCTGGAGAGAAGGGGCTACCTCCTTAAACAAGCACTAAAAAGAGAATTAAACAGAGGTGTCATCAAACAGGTATTAAACAGTTGTTGCTAATAAGATCATTTCAACATGTATTAGCTGTAAGTCCATGTCTAGTAACATTTAGGCTTTTGGTGTCTTTTTTGTTAAAAATGTTAACATGATGATGAAATGTTTAAGCTTAACCTAGTTTTTATTTGAGACTAAGTTTCAAAATCACTGGTGCCACTTACCTTTAATAAGTTAACTGTTCTAGAGAGTGT
This sequence comes from Equus caballus, assembly GCF_041296265.1. NCBI lineage: Eukaryota > Metazoa > Chordata > Mammalia > Perissodactyla > Equidae > Equus > Equus caballus. Next base: position 33,526,686 of record NC_091685.1, read on the forward strand.
AAGGAATAGGATAGATAGTGTAATTTTTTTCTAGCTGCTTGTGCTTTTAATTGGATTTTCTTTAGGGGCTGCTTGAGCTTGAGATCATGTGGTGCTGAAGATGAGAAATAGGGTTAAGGAATCCTGTTCTTGCAACTGCAAAAAAGATAATTGCTCTTGTCTTAGGTTTTTAGTTTTAATGCCTGACTTACATGGCTAGACTTGTTACCGTTATAAATTAGCTTTTTAAATAGGTTCACCTTAATTTATTAGTAGCTAAAACCATAATAGTTTGTTAGGAGCGTCAGAGAAGCCTGAGTAAATTGAGACTAGTACTAAAACCAATATTGATTTGAGGCGTAAGTCCTTGTTACTTTGCATAATACATCAAAACATTGCTTAGAATCGTAAAAATCTAAAGCTAGAATGGGCTTTATCTTATCTAAATCCTCTTCAGATGTCCAGAGGGATGAAGTAACTACCAAGGTCCCATGGTAGTGGCAAAGATGATTCTAAGGGCCTAGTTCACTGCATTCCCAGAGTCCTGTTGCCTTTCTTCCATACCTTTCTGCACAGCTTGATAAATACAGAATCTGGTACCATTCAGGCATTTAAACTGTCTTTAGGAGCTTTCAACAGGTACTTAATTCCATATCAAGTGTCTTTTGTGTGCCAGGTGCTTAGGAGTCAGTCAGTCCATCAGTGAGTAAAGTAGAGATTGCTGCTGTGTGGAGCTTACATTGTAGCTTTCTCACAATGCTGTAAAACTGATATTTAAATGGTCTTTAAAATAATCGTTGATTATATTATCTAACCAATATAATTAGAACCGAAAGACCTGTCCTGTATTATAGTGTATGTCAGCAGAGTTTATGAACTGGTTTCATCTTTTTCTTTATGGAAATACAGTTGGTGACTTATTCTTGACTCATAGACTGACCCTCCGTTTGGTTGTTAACAGTTTATAGGCTGAGAGCATTTCAGCTTGATTGCTACATTTAGAGCAGTGTAGGTAAAGCTAAGGTGTGGAGGACTTGGGTTAATGGTGAATCAACTTTAAAGTTCAATGAAACTGCTTTGTAAACTGGAAATATGTGATAAGACTTATACGTACTATATGTGCAATGTCTTAAAATTATTAGATAAGCTTTCTCATATGCAGTAATAATCTGTAATGGGAAAACTGGGAAACAGTGTGGCCTAAGATCAGCTAGACTCTAAACTTTGTTAAAGAGCTGTCTTCCTTTCAAGATAGTGAGAGATTTTCTCATTTTCCACAAGAGATTGTATCTCTTCCTTCCATGGGACTTTTTTTTGTTGAAAGCTTGTAGTAGACTGTCTAACCTAGTATCATAATAGCATTCTTCCCCAGTTTTTTAGGTGAGGAAATAAAACCTCAGAGGGTTCACAGGGTTGTCCAATATTGAGTAGCTGGATAGTACTATAAATAGGATTTGATCCTGAGTCTTTTGACTCATCCATTATTCTTTTTCCTCTGAAGAGTTCAGCAGCACTTTACATTAGTTCTTGTATCACCATGCTGTGTAATTTGTGTAGTCTGATATAAAGCTACTAATATGAATACCAAAATATTCCAAAATAAAAATATTGGTTACTGCAACTAAAATTAATTTACTTTAGGTAAAAGGAAAAGGTGCTTCTGGGAGTTTTATTGTGGTCCAAAAATCAAGAAAAACGCCTCAGAAATCCAGAAACAGAAAGGTAAGAAGTCTGTACCACAGTTTGATTGAGCAGTGTAATACTACCACTAAAAATAGCAACGTTGAGTGTTCACTGTGTGCCGTGCACTATGCAGAGTGCAGCTTTCTGCTAAGGCCTCGAGAGGCTCTAAGTAACATGCTCAGTATCGCCCAGCTCGTACGTAGAACAGACTGCACATCCAAGCACACCAGCCCCAGAGCCCATGCTCCTAACTGTCCTGCACTGAGTGATGGGCAGCGGTGTGATTGTATCTTTGAAACAAGAAAAGGCAAACAGGGACACTTTTACCCAATATTAGACCCCAAAACTATCCCCAGAGCCAGTTTTTCTTCTCCTTTTTGTAAATACTAACACTCACCCTCCCTGAGACACATAATTTGATCTCTGGAAAGTATTTGTACGATAATAAAGCAGAAGGTCTAGTATTTCCTCTGTGTCAGACGTTGAAATGAAGAATATTCCTCTCCATCTTTGTTTTTACAACTCTAAAGATTTTTGTACTTTTTTCATAAAACTTTCACTTTCAAAAGGAACTTTTATGCAGTATGATCCTTTTCATTCTTTGTTTCTGAAGGCTAAGAATGAATTAAGACCTTTAAATAAAATCTATTATTCCTTTTTATTTTTATATATATTTTTAACTCCCTCAATCTGAAATTGTCTCAAAGAAATTGCCACATAAGTGGCACCAGTGTGATATGATTTGTTTGAATGTGGGGAAAAAGTGATAGTTTTCTGTTGGTTAGTTGATTTGGCAATCAACTAAGGAAAGCCCTTAAGTTGAATATAGGAGCATTGGAACAGAAAGCTCCATATTCTATAATGATGATAATTTTTGATATTACATTTCAGAACAGGAGCTCTGCGGTGGATCCAGAACCACAAGTAAAATTGGAGGATATCCTCCCACTGGCCTTTACTCGCCTTTGTGAACCTAAGGAAGCTTCCTACAGTCTCATCAGGAAATATGTGTCTCAGTATTACCCTAAACTTAGAGTGGACATCAGGTATGAGACTTTGGCCTGGACCTTAAAGCACAGAAGTCTGTGTTGTTCCTGCAGCCCCCTTTTTCATGAGAAAGGAGAAAGATTAAATATTCAAGAAAGATTACTTTTAGCTGGGCTAAGAATAAAAACCTTTTTACTAGATTGTATTTTTTTGTTCCATTGCGTTTTCCTTTTCATATCTCCATGTATAGTTTCTTTTTGAAACCCAAACCTGACTTTTATAAGACCCTGGTAGAGTAACTTTTCATGATGTCAGCTTCTGTAATATTCAGTGTTAAACTCTTTGTCCTCTTAGCTGCTCATTATCTTTTTAATTTTTATCTTTCCTAATTTTTTTATTATAGTAAAATGCACACAAGCCTAAAATTTTCCACCTTAACCATTTTTAAGTGTACAGTGTTCATTGGTATTAAATACATTTATAATATGCTACCATCACCACCATCCCCACCATCCATCTCCAAAACTATTTTCCATCTTGTAAAACTGCAATTTCCTACCCATTAAATAAGAACTCTGCATTTCCCCTTTTTCCCCAGCCTCTGGCAACCACTATTCTACTTTCTGTCTTTGATTTTGACTACTCCAAGTACCTCATATAAGTGGCATTATACATTATTTGTCTTTTTGTGACTGGCTTATTTCACTTGGCATAATGTCCTCAAGATTCATTCATTTTGTCCCATGTGTCAGAATTTCCTTCCTTTTTAAGGCTGAATAATATTCCATTGTTTGTACATATTATATTTTGCTTATCCATTCATCTGTCAGTGGACACTTAGGTTGCTTTTGCATTTTAGTTACTGTGAGTATTACTGCTAGGAACATTGGTGTGCTAATATCTCTTTGAGACCCTGCTTTCAGTTCTTTGGAGTATATACCCAGAAGTGGAATTGCTGCATGATATGATAATTCTATTTTTAAAATTTTGAGGAACCACCATACCATTTTCCACAGTGGCTATACCATTTCACATTGCCACCAACGGTGCACAGTTATTTCTTCATATACTTGCCAATACTTGCTATTTTCTGGGTTTTTTTGATAGTAGCCATCTTAATGGGTATGAAATGGTTGGTACTCGTTTTCTATTTAGAGTTATAGCTGAGAACATAAGAGAATGTAGGCTTCTGTTACACCTCTACATAGAAATAGCATAATAACTTCAATTAAACATAGAATGAAAAATTCTACAGGGATTTTGATAGTAGTTCATTTGTAAAACTTGACACTTAAAACCATCTAGACCGATTATTTAGATTGTCACATGTGTTTGTTGTGGAGTCATGTAGACATATTTGTTTAAATTTGTAATTCACAGAGTTTGTGTTTTAGATGTGTGTTTGAGTTCTTTGTTATCATGACTTTTAGAAAATCGTGTTTAATCCAGGGTCCTTGCTGCAGAAGATTTCTGTATTGAATGCATGTTGTCTTGATATAGTTTAATACCAGTATTTACTTAGATTACTGAGGCATACAGTTAGCACTGGTGAAGTTTTCAGCCCAGAAGCCGCATTTTCAGAAAAGAACTTAGTCATCTTCAGAGTGCCCAGTTAAAGTTAATGTGAAATAGTGCTAAAGAAAAGGGAATCATAGAAGCATAAAATTGGAAATTAATATCCTGACATTTTCCTGCTTCTTATGTCCTGCGTCTGACCCACAGATACAACCGTGGGTCAGAAATGCATTGTATGATGCGTTTAAATAGGGAAACACATTTCACTTTTGTATCTCTCTTTACTCTTTCTTTGGTGACTGGAGACCGTATCCTCCCCCAGCTTTTTTCTTTCCTTATGTTTCTGCTTACGTAAGACGGGTTGCTGATAGTTGTATAACTTTGCTCCATGTCTAGTCTTTGAGAACGTTTCCTGTCATCATCTTATGTTGAAACAAAATTTGCCTGGTACCAGATGGGTTGTCAACCCAAAGATGCTAATGAACCTGAAAACCTTTTCCTCTGACCTTATTAATGGTAACTTTTTCCTTTGAGACGCTTTTTCCATTGGCTTCTGTGAAACCGTGTTGATTTTCTCTACTTCTGACTGCAGTGGAGGCCCTGCATTTACATTTATACATTTAACATGAAAATTCAGCCATACTTAAACTTGGTCAAACAAAAGGGCAAGAAAAATATGTCTTTAAGTATGAGTTATCTATATTGGTTGTCTGTAATTTCTCCCCTCCTACTTTCTCTTAAACCTGCTTTTGTCACACTTTACCCCCAGCGTTTTACCTGAATTACTTCTTCCTATCAGTGTCACTGGTGACCTTCATGTTACAGATTTCATTGGTCAGTTTATAATCCTTAACTTGCTGGTCTCTCACTGGTGTTGGAAACAGTCAGTGACTCTCTCCTGCTTGAAACACTCTTTACTTCCTTTCCAGGACACCATACCTTCCTGATTTTTCTCCAACTTTACCCATACTTTCTTAATCCCCTAAGGATTGCTGATTTCCCATTTCGTAACTCCTTAATGTAAGAATGCCCCACGGAGGGCTGGCCTGGTGGTGCAGCAGTTAAGTGCGTGTGTTCTGCTTTGGTGGCCCAGGGTTCACCGGTTCGGATCACCGGTTCGGATCCCCAGTGCGGACATGGCACCGCTTGGCAAGCCATGCTGTGGTAGGCGTCCCACATATAAAGTGGAGAAAGATGGCCATGGATGTTAGCTCAAGGCCAGTCTTCCTCAGCAAAAAGAGGAGGATTGGCAGCCGATGTTAGCTCAGGGCTAATCTTGCTCAAAAAAAAAGAAAGAATGCCCCAGGCTTATTAGACCTTAGGCCTCTTGTCTTTTCTGTCCACATTCACTTGGTAATTCTTTCCACTTTCAAAGCTTTGAATACCACCTGTACACTACTAATTTACAGATATGTAAATCTGGCCCACACCTCCCTCCTAATTCCACATTGATGTATATAGGAGCCTATTGGACATCACCACTTGTATGGCTAACTTGACATGTCCCAAACTGAACTCTTGATCCACCACTCCCCTCTTCTGCACCTTCAAGGTCTTCTCCATCTCAGTTAATGACAACATCATCTTCCCAGTTGCTGAAACCGAAAACCTTGGGTTTGTGCTGGGCTCTTCTCTTTATCCCACAGCTACATCTAATTGCTAAGCAATTACCGTGGCTCTGTCTTTTAAAATATATCCATAAACAGACCTCTTCTCATTACCTCCACTATCACCACTTTCTTTGAAGCCGCCATCATCTCTCATCTGTATTAGAGCAGTAACCTCTTAACTGCTTCTCTCATGCTCCCTCCTCTTCAGTCTGTTCTTAACATGGCAGTGAGAGCGAGACTTTCAAAACTGTAAGTTAGATGTTACCACCGTGCTCCTCAGACCTTCCAGTGGCTTCCCAACCTCCTCTTGGTTATAGCTGGAACCTTTAAATGGCCTGCAGAACATTACACTTCCATTGCATCTCTGACCTGATCTACTGCTCTTCCTCCCTCACTGGCCTCAGAGCCTTCTTGCTTGCTCTTCCCTTTGCCTGAGTGGTTTTCCCCATTAATTGGTTTTGCTCACTCCTTCACTTCCTTCAAGTTTTTACTCTTAATGTGGTCACCACAGGCCTGCCTTAACTGCCTTAATATTTTTTCAACATTTCATTTTGGAAATTTTCAAACATATACATAAATGTAGGGATTATAACCATCATACTAATGTTATTTCTAACAAAATTAGTAATTCCTTAACATTACCCAATACTCAGGCCATGTTCACATGTGCCCAATTGTCTTCAAAATGACTTTTTACAGTTGTTTTGAGTCAGTATCCAACATGGCCCACATGTTGCATTTGATTGACATGACCAACTAAATTATCTTTGCAACCTTTTTCTTCTCTCCCAGCATTCAGAATTCTGTATTTCTGCCTTTTCTTCACAGTGCTCATCACATTCTAGCATACTACATATTTTATTTGCTTTTTTTTTTTTTTTTAACAATTTTTTTTTATTTTTTCCTTTTTCTCCCCAAAGCCCCCTGGTACATAGTTGTGTATTCTTCGTTGTGGGTTCTTCTAGTTGTGGCATGTGGGATGCTGCCTCAGCTTGGTCTGATGAGCAGTGCCTTGTCCGCGCCCAGGATTCGAACTAACGAAACACTGGGCCGCCTGCAGCGGAGCGCACGAACTTAACCACTCGGCCACGGGGCCAGCCCCTGCTTTTTTTTTTTTTAAACTTCAGTTATTTTTTTTTTTTTAAGATTTTTAAATTTTTTTCCTCAAAGCCCCCCAGTACATAGTTGTATATTCTTGGTTGTGGGTCCTTCTAGTTGTGGCATGTGGGACGCTGCCTCAGCGTGGTTTGATGAGCAGTGCCATGTCCGCGCCCAGGATTCGAACCAACGAAACACTGGGCCGCCTGCAGCGGAGCGTGCGAACTTAACCACTCGGCCACGGGGCCAGCCCCTTATTTGCTTTTTTTTTTTTTTTTTTTTTAAAGATTTTATTTTTCCTTTTTCTCCCCGAAGCCCCCCAGTACATAGTTGTATATTCTTTGTTGTGGGTCCTTCTAGTTGTGGCATGTGGGACGCTGCCTCAGCGTGGTTTGATGAGCAGAGTCATGTCCGCGCCCAGGATTCGAACCAACGAAACACTGGGCTGCCTGCAGCAGAGCGCGCGAACTTAACCGCTCGGCCACGGGGCCAGCCCCCCTTATTTGCTTTTTAAACAAATAACTTGTCCATTAAAATTTCAGATTTCTGAAGGCCAGGATTTTTATCTGTATTATTCACTTCTGTTTCCCCTGAGCCTAGCAGACGGTAGTTGCTCGATAAATATTAGTTGAATGAGTGAATATGGGCACTTCATGTGGCCATTCCCAAGGAGCATATGCCCTGGAGCATGTGAGATGAGACGTGAATGTCTCCTCCCATGTCCTGGAGTCTGTAGAGCACTGTGGTTAAGAGCACAGACTGTAGAACCAGTCCCCTTAGGTTTGAACCCTGATTCTGTCATTTCCAGCTTTGTGTCTCTGAATAAGTTATCTTTATGTCTCAGTTTCCTCATTGATTAACTCATAGAATTCTTAGGAGGCTTAAATCTCTTAGTACATGTTAAGCACTTAGAACAGTGCCTGGCATGTAGTAAGTACTCAGTGTTAGTATTATTAGTCACTCTCAGTTCCAACATAATTCTTATGGTGTGAGCATCACACTGTGCTAAATATGATTCTGATGTTTAAAGATGTTTTTTATATAACATGTATGTCACTATCTTAATGTGATAACTGATTTTTTGCAACCCTAGAGGAAAAACTGGACATGTTGGGTTTACATAGAGACTTTGGGTTGGTCTCTAAGAAGGTGCCTTTAGAAACTTTTGAGGGTAATTCTGTCCAATGGCATTAGAAATCAGATTTTAAGATCTAATCCTTACATATGGTGTAACTTCTTTATACTCTCTTTGATTTTTCTCTTTCTAACCCACGCCAAAAATGAACATAAGCCAAGATTCAATTTTATGCCCTATACGTTTCTCTAAACGTATTAATTTCTTTGGAGACCCCTTAGATTCTTAATGGTTTCAACCATTAAGTAGTAATTTTGAGTCTCTTTATCTTAATTCATCTGTGCATTTCTAACAGACTGATGTAATTCTCTTATTTAGATCCCTGCTGCTCAGAACTGTTGCTGCTGTCAGTTGCAACGTGCTCTCCACCCCTTACCTTCAGCTCTCTCTGTACAGGGCTTTCGTTTTTATATTTCAGTGGAGATTGCCTTTCTCCACAGTTGAAAAACATGGCTACCAACAATCACCCATTATTCCCTGCTTTCTAATTAAACTCGTCTAATCATCTTACTTTTTAAAAAAAGTGCTGTAACAATAAACAGTCCCTCGAATTTGTATAGGGCTTTATAAACCACTTTTGTTTACATTGTTTCCCATAATTCTCAAAATAGACTTAAAAATAGATATTCCTAGCCCAGTTTTGCTGGTAAAAATCTTACCCAGGGTTACCTGGCTATTCACTGGTGAGCCAGAACTTTATTTCATCTTTCAGTTATACACCTCTTACTTTTTCCACTGTTTAGCATTGTCTTATATTGGAAAGTGCAGGCATAGCATAGTGTGTAAGAATGCAGAATCTGGAGTCAGACTGCCCACATTTGTAGCCAGTTTCTTCCACTGCCTGTGACCTTGGAGAAATGATTAACGGTTGGCACCATAGCCAGTAAAAAATAGTGTGATACGGACTATAGAATTTTTCCAGAAAAGAGAGCTGTGCCTGTGAATTAGCAGAGGGGTAAAGAGATGGGGCCTGAGTAGGTCCAGAAGAATGTAGAATTTAGATGGGATGATAGACTTAGATGGGATGATAGAGTGGGGAAGGCATTCTCAAAGGAGCTGCACGAGAAAATTTCAGAGGCAGGAGTTGGCATTCTTTTTTGGGTACTAAAAGAAGCAGAAGCCTGGGTCTGACTGGTGGGACCATGTTATGGAAGGCTTTGAAGCTGGGTTGATGCATTAAGACCTGATACCTGGTTAGTTGAGTAACATAATAAAGGGGGCCTTTGTAGGTGTATTAACCTCATAGTGGAGTGCACTATGAAAATAGAAAGTAGTGCAGTACCCAGAAGGCAGGGCATGGTGGCTTTGACTAAGGTTTGGCAGTGATTAGAGAGAAGAGGCCAGTCTGAGAAACTTTGAAGCAGTTGGTAAATATGGTTTTACCTGAAGATAGAAGTGAGTGAATGAGATTTCTAAAAGCCCAGGACAAGGTATATGCTAGTGTAATGGTTGGTATTGCTGAGAAAACAAAAATATTAAGGTGACCGGTTTAAGTGATCCTTATGCCTGGAGCATTTGAACCTTGGTTAAGAAGATTCTTCTCAGACCGGTTATTTAATTTGATAAAGAAAAGAGTCTGAGATTTCAGTGTTTTACTTAAGCTCTGTGATCCCCCATTGGAAATCAGCCTTTAACTTATGGAGGAACTAATAGAAAAATTGTTTGACAGTTAAGTCACTGCCTCACTTATGTTCCCAAGGCTCTGTGCACGTGCTTCAACCCTGACCCTTATCACTCTCTATTATGCATTTATCATCTCGTAAATTCCTTGAGTTTAGTGACCAGATCTATGTGTTTATTCCTCCATAGCCATAATAAATACTTAGTAAATATTTGTGGGATAAATGAGTGAGTATATGTGTGTCTGGGTCATGACATAAGTCATGTTTGTCCTGAATGGAATAGCACTGGCTTAGAAATACTTTCATTGGGAGTTTTGGAGGAGGGCAGGGCTGGGGGGAGGAGTTTCTTCATTTGGAGTGTCAGGCATGTACACGATTTGATAGTATAGTTCCTGCTCTTTAGCATCCTGTTAGCACATGAGATTCCCCTCTACTCTTCTCCTCTTCCCCAAGCATATGGATGATGGAATTAATAACTTGTGTCAACTCAGCCTGTAATGCTTAGTGGTTAGATAAGATTCAGAATTTCTTCTCCACAGAAAAATGTCGAAGCTCAGTGAAGCATCTTGAATGATAATAGTTGGGCTCTCATTGGGCTGTCTCATTGATTTTTTTCTGTCTATGTAGCAACTAGTTTCAAATGAGTTTCATGATACTCTGCTTTATTGGGTGCTATTCTAGTAATTTTTTCTTGAGAGGTGTGGCAAAACACATCACCAAAGTTTTGGCTTATGATGAGTCCTTTCTTAGACGTCCTATTGTTAGCCTGGATACATAGCTTTACATTTGACTCCATCTTGTTCTCTGTCACAGTCCCCATAAAGCTGTAATTCAGCTTGATTGGTTCTCCCTGCACTTGAGGTTCCCCAGCCACCATACAGACTACTGCCCCTTGACAGAGCAGCTCTTGCTTCAACATTTTGGTATTATGTTTTTAATGATACAGTTTCTTCTTGCATGCCATTTGGTTTTGATAACCTAGTTTTTATGTTTTTTTTTTAACTACAGCCCTCTTAAGACAGAGGTACTATGTTAAAAACAACGTATTTTCTTTCCAAGGGAATTGTATCTTATTAGGCTGACTTTAGATACTGGTTTGCAAAAAATGACTCCATTGTTTTTGGTTAATGTGTACATACTTTTAAAAAATCCAGGAGTTTTACCTCAGAATTCCAGAGTTGGATGGGTCTTGAAAGATGCCCATTCTTTGCTTGATTACACAGTTTGGTTGCCGTTGTGGTCTGGTGATAAGTGATTGGTTTTTGGAGTGTCCTGGCAATTTGGAAATTGGTTCTGTATCATACATGGTTCTGTATGTACAGGTAATGGCTTGGCTTCTTTGCTTGAAGAAAAAAGAATGCCACTTAAGAGTGCTAACAATTTACTACTTGATTGTCCATTTTAACAAAGTACTCCATATAACAGGAGTCAGAACTTTATTTAGTTCAGGGAATAGCCCTGGATCTGTTTCTTCAGATCACTCTTGCATTGATATATTCATTGCTATTTTTTGTTTTATTTGCAGGCCTCAGCTGTTGAAGAACGCTCTGCAGAGAGCAGTAGAGAGAGGCCAGTTAGAACAAATAACTGGCAAAGGTGCTTCTGGAACATTCCAGGTTAGAGGCCAAAAAGGCTTGGTTATATAGAGAAGTGGTTTTCAAAAGTTTTCGTTTCAGGGCCTCCTTTACTCTAATGATTTATTGAGGATCCCAAGAGCTTTTGTTTATGTGGATATACCTATCAATATTTATCATAGTAGAAATTAAAACTGAGAAAACTTTAAATATTTATTAGTTCATTTAAAAATAACCCATTACACATTAACATAACATTTTTTGTGAAAACTATAGTTTCCAAAACAAATTTTAATGAGAATTTTTAAAAAATTTTAATGAGAAATTTTAACATCTAGCCTAATAGACGACAGCTCGTATCTGTTTTACTTTGGGTTAGATCTATGAAGAAGGTTCAGCTCACACAGAAATATAGTTAGAAAAGGATGGAGTGTTTTAAGATAATTTTCAAATAGTTGTGTATATTATATTCTTTGCTACTATACCAAAACTCAACAAATGATATTTTTAATAGCTTTATTGAGCTATGATTTATATACCATAAGATACACTCATTTTAAGTTAGAACTTATAATTCAATGATTTTTAGTAAATTTATAGAGTTGTACAGTCATCACAACAATCCAATTTTAAAACATTTCCATCCCCTGAAAAAAATCTTTTGTGCCCATTTGCAGTCATTCCCCATTCCCATCCCCAGCCAACCTACTAATGAACCTTCTTTCTGTATGGAGTTGCCTTTTCTACGTATTTTATATAGATAGAATCATGCAACATGTGGTCTTCTGTGTCTGACTTTTTTCACTTAGCATAGTATTTTTTTAGTTTTATCCATGTTGCAGCACGAATCAGCACTTTCATTTCTTTTTATTGCCAAATAGTATTCCATTGTATGGATCTGACACATTTTATTTATCCATTTACAAGTTGATGAACATTTGAGTTATTTCTACTTTTTAGCTATTATGATTAATATTGCTTATGAGCATTTATTCCAAATCTTTGTGCAGATAAAATGTTTTCATTTCACTTGGGTATATAACTAGGAGTGTGGACTTGCTGGACTATATGGTAAATTTGTTTTAAGAAACTGCCAAAGTGTGTGTCATTTTACATTTCCACCATCAATATATAAGGGTTCTAGTTTCTGCATATCTCTGTCAACACTTGACATTGTCTCTTTGGTTATAACCATACTGGTGGATACAAAGTGGCATCTTGTTGTGGTTTTGGTTGGTATTTCCCTGATGACTACTGATGTTGACCATCTTTTCATGTGCTTAGTGGACGTTTGTTTATCTTCTCTGGTAAAATGTCAATTCACATCCTTTGCCCATTTTTGAAATTGGGTTGTCATCTTATTGATTTATAAGAGTTACATAACTAAATACAACTTCCTCATTAGATACATGATTTGTAAATATTTTCTCCTATTCTGTGGCCTGAGCTTTCACTTAATGGTATCTTTTGAAGTGCAAAAGTGTTTAACTTTTTTGTTTGGCTGAGGAAGATTAGCCCTGAGCTAACAACTGTTGCCAGTCTTCCTCTTTTTTTTTTTTTGCTTGAGGAATATTAGCCCTGAGCTAAGATCTGTGCCAGTCTTCCTCCACTTTCTATGTGGGTTGCTGCCGCAGCATGGTTGACAAGTGGTGTAGGTCCGTGCCCAGGATCTGAACCCATGAACGTGGGCCACTGAAGCAGAGCCCGCCAAACTTAACCACCATGCCACGGGGCCCGCCCCAAGTGTTTAATTTTGATGAAGTCTAGTTTATCAGTTCTTTTTAATTGCTTATGCTGTTGCTGTTACATCAAATAAATCATCACCTAACTTAAGGTCACGAAGATTTACTCGTATGTTTCCTTGCAAGAGTTTTATAGTTTTAGCTCTTAAATTTAGGTCCATGATCAATTTTGAGTTAAGTTTTGTTTTATGGTAAGAGGTAAGGGTGTAAATTTGTATTTTTGCATGTGGCTATTCAGTTCTCCTAGTACCATTTATTGAAAAGACTATCCTTTCCCCATTGATTTGCCTTGGCACCTTTATCAAAAATCAAAAAGTTGACCATAAATTTAAGGGTTTCTGGACTCTCAGTTCTGTTCATTGATCTATATGTGAATCCTTATGCCAGTACCACACTGTGTTGATGACTGTAGCTTTGTAGTGAGTTTTCAAATTGGGAAATATAAGTCTTCGGTCTCTTCATTTATTTAGATCTTAACTTCTTTTGGTAATGTTTTGTAGTTTCTAGTGTATAAGTCTTATATTTCTTTTGTTAAATTTATTCCTAGGTATTTCCATGGTATGGTGAATGGAATTTTCTTATTTTCCTTTTCAGATTGTTCATTGCTAGGCTATAGAAATAAAATTGATTTGTCTGTTGATCTTGTATCCTGTGACCTTGCTGAACTCATTTACTAGTTCTAGTAGGTTTTTTGTGGGCTTCTTAGGATCTTTTGTGGATTCCCTAGGATTTTCTACATACTGGATCATGTCATCTGCAAATAAAGAGCATTTTACTTCTTCCTTTCCAATCAGGATGTCTCCCCCCCCCCCCCCCCCGGCTTGATTCCACTAGATAGGCACTCTAATACAGCCATGAGAGCAGACATCTTTGTCTATTCAGTCTTTCTATTACTAGCTTGTTGAGAGTTTTTATTATGAATGGCTGTTGGATTTGTCAAATACTTTTTTTTAGTCTCTTGAGATGATCATGTGGTTTTTCTCCTTTATTGTGTTAATATAGTATATTACATTACTTGATTTTGTGGTAATTCCTTAAAGTTTATTTGCCATGTAGAACCTGAAACCATGTCAGTGAACAACTTCTACTCTGTTACCTTAAAATCCTTTTGGTTTGTCTTAAACTTCGAGTAGATCTTTTAATCATGTGTAAATTTGTCACATGGTCATTTGGAAGTTATGGGTTCACTGAATTATGCAGAGTTTTTAAATGTTGACACATTTTGTCAAAAACAGTAACAAAAATCACATTCATTAATATCACCCACTGATCTCATCAGAACAATATTTAAGTACTAGGGTTATCAAACTCACAATAGTAGATACAAGTTTTCTCAATTTAAATTTTCTCTTAAAAAGTTGAATTTTATCATTGACAACTAATACTGTTACTTGTTTTCCTTGAAGTGACAGGCTCACTTTATTCGTTTTCAAGACAATGTCTATCAGATACCCAAGTCTGAATAACCATAGTTTGTTAGTTGTTCCATCAAATAAAAAGGATATTCCATGAAAAATGCAGCTAGTTCAGCTTCACAGCTCAATCAGTGGGGTGCTTTTCCTTGAGACCACCATCATACCTCCATGTGCAGCCAACATACTTTATGCATTCTTCCTGTTTATCCCATATAATAAAATATGAAAAAGACGTGCACTGGTGTTGAGAGTTAATAAAATAATTTTTAATACTTCATCAAGGATATTTTTAAGTGAAACTGGCTTTTTTTTTTTTTAAACCACAAGTGCATAGCAGTAAAGAATATAGTAACTAGTGGTATATTTTTGTTTCTCTGCCTTGATTTGTGATAAGGTAGCACCAGTTTTATCCATCATTGCTTTTTCACCATCAGTGCAAGTGTCACCACAGTGAAAAAGGCACATCGCATCTTAGTATTACTATGAAAATAGTTTTGACCTTGCAGGTCCTCTGCAAGGGTCTCAGGAACCCCAAGGGGTTTGTGGACCGCTCTGAAAATCACTATTGTAGACCATACCTGAGTTTGTCCTTTCACCCTTTTTGCTTATTAGTGCTAACCTTTGTTCCCCAGCCTTTTGTCCATAAAATATGCTATGTAATTTTCTGTTGTATGATACCTTAAATATTTATCAAACTTTTCCTTTGCTGTTTGCCTACTTACTATTTTTATAACTACTTTATTTTTTAGATTCAGGAAAAAGGAAGTATTCTCAAATAAAAGTGTCTTAGTTTATTGGGGGCATAAAAAGTTAATCTGCTTATTGGGGTAGACTTGTTGGTCTCTTTGGGTTAGGTTAGCTATTGATATTTTAGGTTGGATGGAGGGGTAGATGGAAGGAGAAAATATCCATAGGAGGGCTGGGACTCCTCAGTTAGGGTGAATACCTGATGAGTGGGAAGAGAAAGTCCCTAACCTGACAATTTATTGTAAAACATATCTGTGCTAATGCAGGAACTCCGACCCACCTGGTGCAGAGGAGTCTTGTCTTGACCTGCTTTGGGAGAGTGTTGTCTTGATGCTTTTCTCTTCCTCCTTGGAAAACAGCTGAAGAAATCAGGGGAGAAACCCCTGCTTGGTGGAAGCCTGATGGAATATGCAATCTTGTCTGCCATTGCTGCCATGAATGAGCCGAAGACCTGCTCCACCACTGCTCTGAAGAAGTATGTCCTGGAGAACCACCCAGGGACCAATTCCAACTATCAAAGTAAGACTTAAGAGTTGTATGCATTTAACCAGGATTAGGGGTACCATCTTGTGAAAAATCACTACAGATGGTGTTACTAATTACAAAGCATTAACTACTGTCAGGGAAAACCAAGAGGGGGAACCACAACTTTTCAAATTTAATTTATGATTTACAGAAAGGAAAATAATCAAGCCTTCTCTTTAATTTACAATATCTGCTGAAGATCAGAATTTGATTTTACTTTGCTGTAAAGATTTTTCTGGTATTTTTATTGTAATTTAGGTAAATCTCTAGGTTTAAAATGCCTCTCAAGTTTAGTATCTTTTTGCCCACTTCTGTGTGTTTACCAAAACATCTAATTGCACCTTAAAACCAAGCCAGTGTTTTTAAATACTTACTACTTAGGTTATTTCTCATTGATTTAGGCCCTATAACAGAAAATACTTTTTTCCAGTAAAGTGTATTTACCCTTCAGGTGGTGATTTGAGATCACAAACCTTGCCTTGGCAGCATTATCATATATGGATTAGTGAGACTGTATTTTCTCAGTGAACTACTAGAATAGTCACAGTGGTGTAGGGTGAGGAATATGGAAATGAAGTAACTAACAGAAAATGCAAACTAGAATATATTGTTTTAAATAAAAAGGTGATTTTGAAGTCTTAATGTTGATTTTTTTTTTTTTTTGGAGGAAGGTTAGCCCTGCGCTAACATCCATGCCCATCCTCCTCTACTTTATATGTGGGATGCCTACCATAGCATGGCATGCCAAGCAGTGCCATGTCCGCACCCGGGATCCAAACTGGTGAACCCTGGGCCACCAAAGCAGAACATGCGCACTTAACCGCTGCGCCACCCGGCTGGCCCCAATATTGACTTTTAATATATGTAAGATGTATTTTTTTAACATTATGAAGGAATACTTTCTGATTGTTTTTTAATCTTTCCTTACTTAAGATACATTCTGTGTTGGGGCTGGCCTTGTGGCATAGTGGTTAAATTCGTGCCCTCCCTCCGCTTCAGTGGCCCAGGGTTTGTAGGTTCAGATCCTGGGCTTGGACCTAGCACCTCTCATCAAGCCATGCTATGTAGTGGCATCCCACATAAAATAGAGGAAGATTGGCACAGAAGATTGTCAGCTCAGCGACAATCTTCCTCAAGCAAAAAGAGGAAGATTGGCAACAGATGTTAGGTCAGGGCCAATCTTCCTCACAGACACAACAGGGTACTGTGTTAATTGTGCATGTTGACCCTTATAGACTATTTTATGATTTTCTCTTTTGGCCAAGTGTTCTAAGAACATGAATTTCATTATTAACTTTGTCAGTTGCAGTAATATTGCAGCTATATTTTGGATATTGAATCACCATAAAATATATTTTTGATGTGTCTCTTTATGAAAGACGAGAATTGGTGAGACCTTTTGGAGCCATGATATCATTCTGTTACTGTTTGCTGATTCATGAGAAATTAGTTCTGTTTATCTTTATACATACTCTCCTAGATGATTGGTACTCAATAGATGTTTGGATGGATGGAAATAAGGACAGATTTAGTCTTAAGTCAGGTATTAGCCATTTTTGTGCAACTTGTAAGGCAAGTCACTAACCACTCTGGGTTCCTATTTCCCTTTCTGTAAAATGAGGAATTTGACCCAATGGTCTCTGAAGTCTGTTGCCATTATATTTCAACTCTTGCCAAATTATGGACACTTAATGAATGTTTAGTGAATTAGTTAATCCCTTTGGCCACGAAAGTTTCACTTAGCACATGTCAATTACTGTATGTGATAGGACATTAAATTGATGTATAACTGTGGTTGAGAGAGTCATCAAATTTAAATAACTAAATTTCTTAATTCCTGAATTTTTGTTCAGTGCATTTGCTGAAGAAAACCTTGCAGAAATGCGAAAAGAATGGGTGGATGGAACAGATCTCTGGTAAAGGATTCAGTGGCACCTTCCAGCTCTGTTTTCCCTATTACCCCAGGTAAGTACCTAGCCCATAATATGAAGTACTGTATGTTTAAAATACTATTCTAGGTTACAGGCTTGGATTAACTTATTTTATCCTTATTACTATTACACTGAACTGTATGTATTTGAAAATAAAGACTACTTAAGGCAGTATTGTTGTAGAGCAAAAGGTTTTGATGTAAGAACAGGGAAATTTTGGCTATCCTTCTGAAGCTGCTTGTTAGCCAGCACTTCCTAAAATCAAGACTTCTTTGAGATCCTTGGCCAGTAATTTGAGGTTCATTCGTTTTTTATTAAATAAATGATAATGACAAGAAGATAATTAGAGGATTATATATATGTTTTAATTGTCCAGCACTGATCAGGGAGAATATTCCAAGAATCCTAATCTGCCTTCTTCATACTGTAGAGACAGGGAGATTTATTTGAAAACCTATCTCTTAGACATCACCTTATTTATTCATTGAACCAAAGAATCCATTGAGCCCCTTCTTTGAGCCGAGCATTGTTCCCTGTACCCTGCTATAGCCTCCTTGTACTTTCATTTCTAGTGAAGCGCCATGACATGTACTACTAAACCCAATTTTAGCAGGAGTACAATGTGTCCTTTTTATATTGTTCTTTGTGCACAAACAAATGTTATTTGGCTGAATGCATATTATTTGAATTTTTCAAACATTAAACTTTAGGAGCCAGCCCCATGGCATAGTGGTTAAGTTCAGCACACTTCACTTCAGTGGCCCGGGTTTGTGGGTTCAGATCCCTGTCACAGACCTACACCACTTGTCAGCCATGCTGTGGTGGCAACCCACATAGAAAGTGGAGGAAGATTGACACAGATGTTAGCTCAGGGCTAATCTTCCTCAGCAAAAAAATAAATAATAGATTTAATTCTTAAAGTTATACACAAAAAATGTTACAATGCAAGGACTTATTAATCAACAGGATCAAGATTTCTCCCATTAAGGGCAAAGAAAAATTAGCAGATCCTTGCTGAATTTCTCTAAAACTTTGAAGAGATTTGGGCTTTATAATACTATGAGGTCTTTTGCCAGTATCATCAGGGCAAAAAATGTATACTGCTATGCAGACTGTTCACTGCCTTACAGACTGTTCCCTGCTGGTATATTCAGTGGCCAATGCAGTGCTGGACACGCAGCAGGAGCTTAAATAATTGTTCACTAAATAAATGAGTAAGAATTAATTTTGTTAACTGGAGGGAGGCAGGGAACGAGGTATGGTCTGGGGTAGATTTGTCACAGCGTTGTATGTGTGTTCAAAATAGGTTAAATTGTATCCTGATATTTGTAACCTAACTTGACATTTTGGAGGAGGGTAGGAGGAAGTGAGTGATGTCCAGGGAAGAAAATTTAGGTTCTCATTCTTTTCCTTGTTCTGTATAGGACTTCTCTTTTACCTGATTTTTTTTCCCCACAGCCCAGGAGTTCTATTTCCAAAGAAAGAGCCAGATGATTCTAAAGATGAGGATGAAGATGAAGATGACTCATCAGAAGAAGACTCTGAGGATGAAGAGCCACCGCCTAAGAGAAGGTGTGGATGTGTGAGCCCTTCTGTCTTAGAGCTGAAATGGCACCTAGGGGAGGCTGTGAGCACTCCAGCCACTCAGGATGCTTCTCAAGCACTCTGTAACATTTGAACTTGTCTTCTCCTTGAGAATTCAGGGACTGAAGCACTGTGAGTAGGTAATTTACTCTTTGGTCAAACCTGTATACATATCAGTAATTTTGGATATTCAAAGAAAAATAATTCCCTGTTTTCCTAGGAAAAACATCATGGGATTATGTGTAGACTTCCATGAATTGGTTGAATTTTTATACAATTTTACTTAAGCCTCTAGTTTCTAAAAAAATAATAAATCACATTCCTCTTCTTAACACAGGTGACTTATACCTATGCTCTATTTTTTTGGCAAAATATCTGGTCATCCTGGCAAAGTGAATCTCTCAAGTACTAAGTGACAGCCTTTGCTTTTTGCTTCTCACAGGTTGCAGAAGAAAACCCCAGCCAAGTCATCAGGGAGGACTGCGCCAGTGAAGCAGAGAGGGTCCAAGCCTGCACCTAAAGTCCCAGCTGCCCAGCGAGGGAAAGCTAGGCCCCTACCCAAGAAAGCCCCTCCTAAGGCCAAAACTCCCACCAAGAAAGCCAGACCCTCACCCTCTATCATCAAGAAACCTAGTGGTAGCTCTTCAAAGAAACCTGCGGCCAGTGTGAGAAAGGAAGTGAAATTGCCTGGCAAGGGCAAATCCACCATGAAGAAATCTTTCAAAGCAAAAAAGTAAATTTTATAGGAAAAAGGGTATCATGATGAAATTCAAAATCTTATTTTCTAAGGTCAGTTTGCATTTGTTTTAGTTTTGATGCTTTGAAAATTACATTTTTTTCCTCCTCTGTGAACATTGTGGGGAGGGAATATAAATAAACCAATTTAGGCATTTGTTAGCTTTAGGTGCTGTTCTTGGTGCCTGCCCCTTCCCGCAGTCATTTTAATTTCTGTGATGATTCTGGACTTTCCTGCACTGTGTAATCTATACTTGTCCTTTTTTCTCCCTCCACCCCAACCTTCTTTCTTTTTTTATGGTCAACTTTGGCTTTTTTTTTTGGTTTGTTTTTTTTCCCTTCCAGTTTTGTCTAAATAGTTGCAAAGATTTTTATGTTTGCAGAAAGCATCAAGAACAGGATGCTGGTCAGGTGCTGGAAGTACAAGGAGGCAGTATAGCACTGACTGAATTGCAAAGCCTCCTGCCTGAAGACTTCAGTTATAGCTGTAATAATTCATCTTATTTATAAAATCACTCCACTAACCCTTTCTCTCCAACTATAAATACCGAGATGACTTAGCTTTGGGAATAAGCCAAAAACATTATGCTCTCATTAGATTCTGAAGATGCACGACTCCTTTGGGCCGCTTTTCGTATTGATCAATTTCCAGGTGTTTTTTGCTGGCCCAGGGCATTGGATTCCCTTAACAGCAAGCACAAGTTCTCTCCACCACTTGGTTTTTGACTGAAGGAGAAATAGAGAAATATATTAAATTTGTGGTTTCTGGTGTCACCTGTGTTACCGAAAGTAAAAACATATGAAATCTTCTTGATCAAATGTTTAAATATATTTTTTAATATTTGGAGCATGAATTGTCACTTCCTGTATGCCTTTTTTATAAGGAAATGTTGGAGAGTTAAATCATTGCTAATGTAGAAATGTTAAGTGGAAAAACATACAATTTGCTAAAATAAACTAGATTCCAGATTCATCTCTGGGTTTTTTTCCCCTCCTTTCTTTCCACAGCACTTTTGATATCAAACAAGTGGCTTCCTTTTTGAGATATTTAAAAAAAGAAAAGAAAAAAAGCAAATGAAGCCCAACTACCTAACCCTTTCTTATTTGTATTTGTTTTAGTATTGTGAGGTTGTGTTAAATAGTAGTAGCTTTCTACTTGAGAAATACTGGTTTCTGGTTATCATTTATCCTCCCTGTGGCACTTGACATTTTAATTGTCTTAAACCTTTTGGTGTACATCCTCTGGCCCCTTAAGTGCTGCCAGAAGCAGAAGATATCTGTCTCATTCATTCCACTTGCACTGTCTCCTGGGATCTTGTCTGCAGCCCGACGTGTGGCTGGGAAATGGACTCGAGAAGATTGGCTTCAATTAGATCCATAATCATGTGTGATCCCATCATGAGTTCATTGGAATTTGTGTTGCATGTAAGGCAATCTTTCCTGTTGTAAATCTTCCTTTTTTTATGTACATATATTTTGAAAAATATGAATAAACATGAAATTTTAAAAGCTGCTGAACTGTAGCTTATATTTAAGAGTTTCTAGTATATCCTTAGAAGTAAGGTGTTGCCCTCATTTCGAGTCTTTTCTACTCCTTGCAGTAGCCTCCCTCCCTCCATGTTAAATACAAGCTTCAGTTTGTTTGCTTTTGAATAATATAGATGGTAAATGATGTTTCTAGATATACTGAACCTGATTATTTAATCAATAGGTTTAAAGAAAATCATTTTGTATTTTTATTAAGGCCCTTGTTTTCCAGATCATAGATTCTAGTTTTTCATGTTTAATATTTAGATATGTCCTTGGACTGCAAAACAAATTCAGCACTGCAGAAGGGTGGATTAACCCTAGAGACCTAATTCTAGAAAGTAATTCTCATTTCTCTGATGCTGTTTGGAAGGTGTAATTCTTAATAGCATGGGCGTTAGGTACCTGTGCTAAGAATTCTCTACTTTTCTGGGAAAGAAAGTTGGAGGATTTTGGTTGGCTTCTTTGTTTAAGATTTTCTGAACAGTCACCTGGTAGTTATAGTGTACATCAGGCATCCCAACACAGCTTGAGAAGTTTAGATCATTTAAGATCCGTTCCGACTCTGACATTGTGTCAACTTCGCAAAGTTCCAGTAAGGACAGGACTGTCCTTGCTGTGGCATCACATAAAGGGAAACGACGGGAGGGCCATTGCACTTGGCCAGTGAGAATCCCCAGCTAAGAAAGACTTGCACTTTAATTACTTTGAGATAAAGGGATGTTTGTTTTTACCTTCCAGGCATTCTAAAGGAGAGCAGAACACACAATTTTTACTTTCATGTTACAGAAAGGAAAACAGCAAATCCAAGAGATAATCCCAGCAATTTCCAGCGTGGATCAGTGCTTCAGTGTTAGTGACTTAGTGAGCTCAGTTACGGTGTTTCTTTCATATACTCTTAAACCATCTACGAAGTACCTTTGACACATGAATCTCAGAAAGTGCTGGGAGAGAGATTGTTGGCTTCTTAACCTACAAAATGAGAAAGAAATTCCATTGCAGAGAAACGTGGAGACCTTTCCTTAGTATGACAGAAGCAGTCAACACACCTAGAACCTGAGCCGAACTGTGCACACAGACTGAATTAAAGGAAGCCTGGTCCAGCATACACCTTAGAAAACAGATGCGTGTTCCAGTCATTGGGCAGTGGGTATAAGTAACAGGAGAATTACATGAAAACAAGACCTAGGTAATATATCAATACCTTGGACATTTTTTCCCTGATTTTTCTTGGAAAATTTTGTCAGCTTAGTCTAGGTTTGCTAACCTATTCTTATACCTAATTTAAAGAACCTATGGATTTATTCTTGCTCAGGCTGAGATACTGTTATCCTGATACGCCAGGAGAAAGAGCTTAAACCAGCATATTCATAAACTGCTGTATTTAGCCAACTAAGAGAAACTTTCAAAATTTAGGCTTATAGTTAAGGATTATAATGTTGCATGCATCTTTGGAACCTGAAAATTCATATTAATTACTTTTCTTTTTGGGTTATGCAGAAATCCTAATTTTATGCATGAAAGAAGGGAAATTCTATTCTTAACTGGGAAAACACTATTATTAAACTATCCCCAGAGGTCCCTCATTGACGTTGTTTCCCAGTCACTTGCGTTTTTGTGGTAGAATAGATGGTCACAGTTCTGCTGACGACGCCGAAGAAGCAAAGCCGCTGAAGCTCCTAGCATAGGGACTACTGGACCTAGATGCTTAGAAGCCATTAGAGGTGCTGAACAGGACCCCTCCGCTGCAGTGCGTTTCCTTTTTTTTTTTTGGAGGAAGATTAGCCCTGAGCTAACATCTGCTGCCAATCCTCTTTTTGCTGAGGAAGACTGGCCCTGAGCTAACATCCGTGCCCATCTTCCTCCACTTTATATGTGGGACGCCTACACAGCATGGCATGCCAAGCGGCGCCATGTCCGCACCTGGGATCTGAACCAGCAAACGCCAGGCTGCCAAAGCAGAATGTGTGAACTTAACTGCTGCGCCACCGGGCTGGCCCCAAGGATTTTCCTTTTTTAAGAAACAAATCTCTACCATCTTTATTACTATATTCTTTCCTTCTATCATTTTCCAGAAGATTCTTAATTTCAATGGGGTTTTTTTTCTATTGGAGGAATTGTCTGCCTTTGATTATTTAAATTTATTAGGTTAGTTTTAACCTTTCCTAATTTGCTTTGTCAACAAGTGGTATGTCAAAGGAGGCTTCAGAAGGTACCTTCCCAAGACGTTGCAAATCTCTCTCTTGATATTGCATATAAATGTATAAACAGTATTTGCTATTAAATCTTTGCTTAGCGAAGAGACCATTCTCTAGGATGCCTTGAATATGTTTGATAAAGTGTACTTAGAAGTGTGACTTGTTACCTAAATAATAATAGAGACAATAATAGCTAACTGATTTTTATCTACATGTCAGGGTCTATATGTGTATTATCTCGTTTAATCTTAGCAACCCTGTGAGATGGTCATTCTTTATTATCTCCATTTTATAGAAGGGGAAACAGGCACAGAGTGAGGTTCAGAAATTTGCCCCCTGGTCATAGTAAGTGGCAAAGCCAGAATGAAACCCAGGCACTCCGAACACAGAGCCATCTCTAGCTGCTCTGCTCGATTGTCTCCCCTTGGCAATCTTTCAAACTTCTGAATTCTCCCGTTATCCTACAGCCCAGTGACACCCATGTTCTATTTACAGAAAAGAAAAGGCTTATTTAGTAGAGTGCAGAGGATTTGGAAATGAGATGAAATTAGTAAGGTTGCTAATAGCAGTCAGTGTGGCTTTTGATTTAAGAATTTTGGTAAGAACTATTAAAATTAGATCTTTGATTACTGGGAAATGTTATCTAGGCTGCCCTAAGGGCTTTTTTTAGGGCACTGTACAGGTACTTGATCATTCTCAAATCGTAGCCATGGGACATTTTCTGGTTTCTTCACAATTTATAGTCGAATTCTTTCAGCTCACAGGATGCTGAAACTTGGGAAGCTTTTCCTCCAGCAGCCACAGCTTCTACCAGAACTTTTGTGTTGCTGAGGAAGCAGCTTTCTTGCTCTTTATAAACTGTGAACTTGGACTCCATGAGGCTTACCAAGAGGAATTCCGGAGTGGGGATTGTCTGACGGCGGAATTTTTTGGACATGATATCTGCTTAGTACCCATGAGCTGGAATGCTAGAAATCCTTGCTGCTTTACTCACGATCCTGAAAGACACCTCACTCGTCTGCTCCCCTGCTTTGCTTGCCCAATACCAGCAGATAGGCTTTTTCCTGAAACCCGAGAGTTAACACAGCAGCCTTGCTCATCCGTTTTACTGTTGGAGAAGTTCTGCTCTGATGAAATTCTTCTCATGTCAAACTGAAATCCTTTATATTACTTCTTTGTGTAACTTAAATTTGCTGGTGCAGTAGAATGAAATTTTCATCAATTCCAACTTGAGACTGACTCCTGGCTAGAGTACATCACTCAGCCCAGTGTCCTGACATCTGTAGCTGTGGTCCTGCATAGTGGTCCTTGGGGACTGTGTCACTCACCAGCTGTGTGACCTTGGCCAAGCCACTTAGTCTCCCTGAGCCTTGATTTCCTCATCTGTAAGATAAGACGGTTTAAATCCATAATTTTTTTTTTTTTTAGACTAACTACCCAGAGGCAATGAGATTATCAGGCATCAAAGAAAGATTGAACCATGTGCACTACACTAAGGTTACTAAGTCATTTTAGAATTTTAGGAAAGACTGATTTTTTTTTTTTTTTGAGCCAGAATATCCAGTTTCACAGGAGTTCAGTTTTGTGGTTTAAACTGCCATTCATCGTAGTTTCCTATTGCTAAGCACTTTAATCGCACTCTGAAACCCTCACAAATATATTCTCAGAGATCTGTGAAATTATCCCCAATTTTCAGAAGTAAGTAAATTTAGTTAATTTTCCCCAAATTGAACATGCAGTAAGTGGTAACATTAGCCATGAACCCAGGCCTGGTAGACTTGGGGACAATCACCTTTCCTCCACGCCTTCCTTTGTGGTTTTGTACACAGATAGCTGAGGCAGCAAAACGTCCAGCAACAAGTTACAAGAGGGTTGTACCGGTTAAAAGATGAGCAAGAAAAAACGTATACAGCTTTGAGTTTGCCATGCAAGGAGCAGGAGAAAAGAGAAGTCAGGTGGGCAAGGAATGTGAGTACCTTCTAAGTGGGGGTCACCAGAGACCTAGGCTGCCATCAGCTGCCACCTGGCCAAACCTGGCACCTTAGCTGGCTGTGGATGGGGAGTAGGGTTACAGAGAAAAGGACAGCCACAGTGGATGGCGGTCTCCCTGTGTCTTCACATCCCCTCCCTCCACGTGTCTGTGTCCAAAGTTCCTTTCTTATAAGGCCATCAGTCTTACTGGATTAGCACCCACCCTGATGACTGCCTTTGAATTTAATTCTCTCTTCACAGACCCTGTCTCCAGACGCCGTCACGTTCTGGGGCGCTAGGGGTTAGGACTTCAACTGTTAATGGAGACGGGGGCAGAATTCAGCCTAGAACACGTCTTAGAATTTTATCAAAATTTCTGTTCTAGGCCACATTTTGGGGGGTGCAATATTGGGGATAAGTTGCAAGGACACCCGTGCGGACATACCTGAGAGGACAGAAGAATGGTGCTTAAGGCGGAAAGTATCAACGTGGGAAGATGCTACTGAGGAAACATGGAAGCATGTGCTATACAGAGCAGACGCGTTTGAGCTGCTGTGCTGAGCCTATTCCAAGCTCACCATCTTGGCTCCAGTGTTCAGTCCTATTGTTGGAGATCAGCTTTGAAATGATGCGCTGTTACTTCCCACTCACATTCGTCAGCTGGCAACTCCAGGACCAGATTCTGGGATTATAAAGAAAAGGAGAGTGTGTGATAGCAAGCTCACACTTGTGTAGTTTAGTAATTGTCATTGACTCATCAGGAAATACCATGCGTGTTCAGGAATCATGACCCCACCACCCGAGTTTGCCTTTTTTGTCATTCCTTCCCCTGCTTACTATAGGTAACTTCTGTGGGCTTCCTGAAAAAGTGAGTCAATAATCCCATGGTTGAAGTCCTACCCTGGGATGTGTCGTCATGAGGGTGGGATGAGATACCTGAGGCAGGGAAGGATGCAGTGATGGCTGTTTTATGCCGCGGTCCTGAGTGGAGCTGGGTTGGCTTGCCCAGGACGTGGCTGACACCCACTGGAGTTTCTTCCCTTTGGTGCGAACCTCTGAGCTTGGAGGTCTAATGTACCATTAGGCAGTCTACGTGCGTGGTAGAGGCTTGGAGCGCCTGTGCTTTGAGTTGAATTAGATCAACAAATTTGGTAACCTGACGAATAGCTCAGATAGGCAGTTAATTACTTTAATGCATGAATAAAAATGAAGGAGTGAACTTCAAATGTGTAAATGCATTTGGTTTTGAAACATTGTATTCCTGAGTGGGGCTGAAGACCAATAACGGGATCCTTAGTGTTTGTGGAGTCAGGAGTCACTGTCACATACATCTTTCACACATTTCTCTTTCTGGATCTGGTTTTGTGGTGGCTCGTGTGTTTTGTTGTAATCTCCAGCCCCAGGACCTAGCGCAGTGCCGGCCACTCAGATCTTGACCCTCTGTCCCCTTCTGAGAAAGATTTAGAGGGCAGAATTCTCCCCTTGGTTTTAACTATTTCACCATCCGAATTTAACTCCTTGGTCTATTTTCATTTTGAGCTGAAACAAATTCCTGTCACTATTTTAAAAATGGTACGCATCAGAATTAATTGCGTCAGAAGCTTGTTAGAGCCAGTAGTTAACACAGTTGTGGCTTGTGTTGTTTCCTCTGAGTAGTCTCAAAGTGGGGACTGTGAATCTAGTAACTGGCAAGTCCTCTATTTAAAATGTACATGCTGGGGCCGGCCCCGTGGCGAGTGGTTAAGTTCGCGCACTGCGCTGCAGTGGCCCAGGGTTTCGCCAGTTCGGATCCTGGGCGCGGACATGGCACCGCTTATCAGGCCATGGTGAGGCAGTGTCCCACATGCCACAACTAGAAGGACCCACAACTAAAAAATATACAACTATGTACTGGGGGGGTTTGGGGGAGAAAATGCAGGAAAAAAAAAAAAGATTGGCAACAGTTGTTAGCTCAGGTGCCAGTCTTTAAAAAGAAGAAAAAAATGTACACACTTTTTTGGAAGGCTAGCAAGAATTAACCCTTTATCCTTTGTGTACTCTGAGTTTCATAAATTGGGATTTTTGGAAAGCAGGACCAACTTGTAAACTGTCTCCATCCTCATCACTGGACTCAGGCTGTCACATGGCCTCAGTGAAGTGTTTCCCGGAGCACTTGGCACGTGGAACCCAATCAACACTTGCCGTTCAATCATACAGGAAAGAAACTCAAGAAGAAAAGCAAAGTTTAACTCCAGCTAATATTTACTGAGCACTGCACTTCCTATGGGTCAGGTACTGTGCCAAGTACTTAGTCCACACTGGCTCATTGGAATCTTGACATCCCTGTGAGTCAGGTGTTAGTAACACAGATGAGGCACTGGAGGATTAAAGGGATTAAGGTGTTTGTCCAAGGCCCCACATGTGGTAAGAGGAAGTGCCCAAATGGCCACCCTTTACTCCTCATGCTGCCTCTGGAAGGCCTTCCAGATGCTCTCGGGAGACAAAGGGAACGAATGCCCAGTGGGCCTGCATGGCTCACACCTGCCCCCTCCTGGGGCCCTGAGGCCCCCAGACCCAGTCAGGGTGTTCCCTCCTGGGGTGCAGCCCTTGTCTCCCTCCAGGACCTGAGCCCCGTGTCCTAGCCTGTCTGAGGGGTAGCACATAGGCGGGCTCTGGTGTTTCCTCTCTGCAGATTTCAGGTTTAGTACACTCTAAAGGTTGGGCTGAATCGTGCTTGCGATATATTTTTTGGCACCTGCAGGTGTTGGCCTGATAGGAACAAAAGTGCCCTCCAGCTGAGAGCTGTGGCTGGTTTCGCTCCCCAGTTTCCCCCCATCTAAGTGGATTTCCCCGAAGGACAGGGTCAAGGCTCCTGCGCAATGATAACGTTCATGCCAAGACTTCTCAGAGCGGGCCCTGAGCTACGCAGGCTCAGTTAATCCTCCTACGAGAAGGGCCCGGAGGGAGGAGGATGAAGACGGGGATGCGCGACACCCCCACGCCCAGCCCTCTGAGGATGACGGAAGGAAGGGTGAGACTGACCCGCTTCCCCCAGAGGCCAGGTCCTGAGCGCATTCATTCACTCGTCAAGACAACCACCACGGAATGCCTCCTACGAGCCGCGCTCTGTCCCGCGCACCGGGGACGGAGGCTTCTCCTGATCAGTGCCGCCTGCACTCTACAAAGAGGAGTGGGATGACCAGCAAGAGTCGCGAGGGATCTGCAGGGGGTGGAGGAGTCACTGGTGGTCAGGGAAGGCTTCTCTGAGGAGGAGCTGCTGGAGCCAGGCCAGGGGGCGGGAGGGGAGGGACTCTCCAGGAGGAGGGAACTGGCAGCGAGGCCCGGGCACCCAGCACCCCCAGCCCGGGAAGATGCTTCCTAGGCGGCGAGGATGGCCCCTTCGCTCTCTAAGGCGGAGCGCCGGGGCTCGAGCCGGCGGAGGCGGAGCCAGAGCCCCTCGCGGCCGCTGATTGGGCGGTGCGGCCGAGCGGAGCCGCTCCGGGGGCGTCGATTGGTGGGCGAAGGCGGGCACCGCAGCCAGGGGACCGCGGGCGCGGGTTCCCGCGGCCACGTGGGGGGCGAGCGGGGCGGGGGGCGCGGGGGCGCGGGGGCGGCGGGGGGCGGGGCGGGGCGGGCGCCGGGCCGGCCGGGGGCGGAGACGCGCGGGGCTGCGCGGGGATCGCCGAGCCGAGCTGCAGCGACGCCACTCGAGACGCGGCTGGCGCGGTGAGTGAGCGCTGGGGAGCCGGGCCGGGGCTGGGGCTGGGGGGTCGGCGGGAGCGGGGCTCGGTCCCCAGGCGCGGAGAGGAGGGAGGGGATCTGGTGGGGAGGAGCACCTCCGTCCGCTCGCTCCGTCGCTGTCCATCACCTTCGCCATCACCGTCTGTCACCTCTGCCATCACCTCCACCGCCCCTCCGCCAGCGTCCTTCCTCGCTCGCCCCTCGGTGGGTCCTGGGAGGTTCTCTGCCCCGGGCCGGGGGCTGTCACTGAAAGCCTGGACGCTCCCCAGGCTCCAGTAATAGCGGGACTAATGACCCACGCGGTGGAGCGCTGCGTGCCGCCCGGGCGCCGGCCTGGTCCGCGGGTTCGGCGACACTTCATCCTGCAAACGGTGCTTTCCGCTCAGTGTCGTGTGTTTGGAGAGGCCGTCCTCGACCACCCTGTGCTGGATAGCATCCCCCAGCACGCACACACATACACATACATCTCATACCCTCCTCACCCTGCTGTACTTTCCTCCAGATCACTTAAGCCCCCTGAAATGCTGTTGGCTTCCCGTACCGTCCCCCCAGCCCAGCCTGGGCACTCGGTGAGGGCAGGGACTGTGTTTTCTTCACCTGGCACGTAGTCGGCGCCCGCAAATATTCTCAGAAGGAACGGATAGAGGCACAGCCCGGAGGGAGCTGCTGATATTACCCCACTTTACAGCTGAGGAAATGGAGCCTGTGAGGTTAGGTGACTTGGCCAGGTCGCATCAGCCAACCTTGCCTGCACCCCACAGTCCGACCCCACAATCCACAGTCTGAACCCCAGGCTGCAGGGTTCGGTCTCCTCCCACCCTGTGGCACCGAGCAGGTGGGAGGGGGGAGCACCAGGTGGTAGGTTGGGGCAGGGGACTCTTGTGTGTGGCTGAGCCAAAGGCAGTGGGGGTGAGGCAAGTGAGCAGAGTGGCTCTGGAAGCCCCGGGCCACCTGGCCGGGAGGCAGTCAGAGAGAGAAAGCGGCTGTTTTGCTGATCAGATCAGCCCCTGGCAGCTGGGGTGTTCTGGGCGGCTGGATAGGCTGGGACCCACCAAACCTCAAAGGTGGACGCCCTGCTGACTTGGGAGAGCGGGGTCTGAGCAGAAGGGCCCTGCCGTGGCCTAGGGGAAGAGACCCAGCTTTGCTTCCCAGCTACCCCCTTGTGCTCTGTGACCTTGGGCAAGTGACTTCAGCCCCCCAGTCACCCTTTGCAAAGCCCAGGCTGAGTGGTCTCCCACGATGCTGTGAATGTGGGCCCTCCTTATGACACAACCCAGCTAGGGTGCTGTGCAGCCAAGGGCCCGTCCTTGACCCTCAAGGCGAGTCAACCCATCCAGTCCCCTGTCTCTAAGGAGGGCCACCTGGAAAACCTCAGAGGAGCAAGAGAAGAGCCCCAGCCTCATCCAGATGTGTCCACTTAGGAAGGTGCTGGCGCAGCCAGGCTCCTGTGCAAAACCTTGGAAAAGCAGGTCTGGTCCAAAGAGAGAAATGGACATTTGTGCCTGGAACGGGTCAGCAGGTCTGTTGCCGGGGTGAGAGTGAGCCTGGTGCCCTCCCTGCGCCCCTGGGCAGCCCCCAACTTGAGGCCCCCCTCCGACTTGGGAGGGAGGTACGGGAAGGAGGAAACTTCTCCTTTGCCGGGCATGGGGAAGGATCAGGTGAGGGTGGGTGAGGGGGCCACTAGAGGGCCTGTGTCCTGGCCTCCCCACCCCACAGCCGAGACACTGGGGTGTCCTCCTGGAGAGCTGCAGCTCTGAGTCCGGAGGGAGGAGGCTGTCGAGCCCTCGGCACGGCCGTCCGGGCGAGTGTGCGAGCGAGTGTGTGCATGTGTGATGACCCACGTGGCTCCTTCGCATCCCACACTCTGGGTGTCTGAGGGGCTGTGTCAGCAGCACAGGCCAGATGCGAAATGTGCTCCCTCTCTCGCCCTCCTCCCATCCTCCCTCTCGCTCTCCTTTTGTCTTCTCCTCACCGCCCTTGGTTCCCACTTCTCTTGCTGCCTTTTCATCCTCTATTCTTTCCCCCTCTCCCTCTCGCCTGCCCGTTTAGTTTTTGGTCTTTGCATCCTCTGTTCCCCACCGCCTGCGAGTACCGGGCAGCGCAGCCTGTGATGTGAGTGTGAAGCAAAGGCCGATTCCCTGGAAGCCCAGCTGCATACCTGGAGCCGGGGCCACGTGGCTTTTGTGCCAGTTGCACATCTAACCTTGCTTTATTTAAACATAAAATGAATGATAGGTGATGGACACGATGTGAAGAGTGATCAGGACCGAGGAGCAGAGGGGTGTGAGAGCCCAGAAAAGCAGGAGGGCAGAGGGTGCAGGAGGGAGGAGCCAGGAGGGCGCCAGGGGACGGGGCAGCCTTTATTTTCAGGCTCTTCCCGTGCTGAGCGGTAGATTGCTGCTGGCGACTTCCCCCGGCCGGAGCCTGGGCTGAAGGTCGTGGGCAGCCAGAGGCAGGGGCCAGTCCGGGGCTCTTTGCACAGAGAGTGTCAGTTCCAAAGCACATAAACCGTCCTTCTCCAAGGGCTCCTAAAGCTGGGGGGAGCACCCCCGGAACGCACCCATTTCCTGCCTAGCAACCTGTCTGATACCAGCCTTCTGGCAGGAATCATGGCCCCCAGGCCTCCCCTCCTGCCCTGCTGGACTGGGCGCTCTCCTCTCAGGCGTGGCCTGGTGCAAGGAGGGCACTGAAAGTGTCCCGACCTCGCCGTCCCCCCAGCTCCCTCCTGAACAGCAGGCTTTGGGGTCCCCTCTGCCCCGTGAGACCGTATTTGTTGAGCATCAGCTGGGAGCCTAGCTGACATCGTGCTGCTCCTCCATTCCGTTCTCACCAAATCCTCACATTATCCCAGGTTTGGGATCAGGAAGTGGAGGCTCAGAGAAGTGAAGTGGCTCGCCCAAAGTCACACAGGATTTGGACCCAGATCTCTCTGATCCCAAGTGCAATGATTACAAGTAGCCAGGGGAGACAGAACCCGCCAGGATGCGGGACGGGGGTGGGGGTCTAAGTTGGCCCCAGGGAAGACTGAGGGATCTGCGTCCTTGGGGACTTGGGCAGAGGCATTCAGCCAGTCCTCTTTGTGATGCATCCACTCCACATCCACTGAGCACCAGCTGTGGTCCGGAGCTCTGGGAGGAAGGGCTCTCCCTGCCCTTGAGGACAGTCTGTGAGGGAGCTTCCTCCTCTCCTCCACCAGTGGAACTGGGAGACGGGCCCGGGAAAGACCAGAACCTGGGCTGGGTGGGGGCACAGGACTCCTCAGCCCCCAGGCAGTTGTCCACCCTCCCTCCCTCCTGACTCAGCATCAGTGAGCGTCTGGTTGCAGCTGGGGGCTTCGGGCAGGGGCGGAAGCCAGGCTGAGCCGAATGAGCCAGGGGCCTGCGAAACAGTTCTAGCCATCCAGTTCATGGGCCGACCCCCCCCCCCCCCCCGCCACGGGACTAGAGAGCTCCTGCCCTGGAACCTGCGATGGCTCCCCACTGCCCACAGGCAGAGCCTCAATTCCCTGGTGTGACATTTAAGGCTGATCTCAGCCTGGCTCCAGCCTGCTGCTCTGGCTGCTTTTTCTCCTCTGTGCCTTTGCAGACTCTGTTCTTGTTGCTGTCACACCCTTCCTCTTGGGCAGTACCTTCCCAGGCTGCCCCCCACCCCCTGGCGCTTTGTGTAAGCTGGACACGTGTCCATACCCTCGACTTCCAGCCCAGGGCAGGCCCAGAGCACAGAGGACCCAGGGCGTGGACTGCCACACCACCTCCTTCAGTCCTCTCCCCAGACCTCAGTCCTCAGTGACGCCCTCCTGGCTGCTGTCACCCCCCTAACCCCGCGTTCCACATCCTCGTCTCCGCTTTATCACCATCCAGCATATTCCATAGCTTATCATTTAGTGTAGTGTCTTTCTCCCCGACAAGAATGTTGGCTCCGTGAGCGTAGGCAGGGCGTTTGTCATTTTATTCAGGGCTGGGTGTCCCCGTGTCCCCAGTGCCCAGGACATTGCCTGGCACACAGCAAGCGCTCAGTAAGAATTTGTCGGATGAGGGGGCGCACCGGCCTCTGATGGGGAGCACTGTGGCTCCACTGCCTGGAACCCACTTTGCCCCCTCCCCTTTGCAGCCTTCTCCCCCACTGGGGAACTTGAAGCTGAGCACCCTGGGGGCCATGCAGAAGGCTGGGGCAGGGGGCCGGAGGGCCTCCGACTGTGGCCCTGCCCCTCACCGGCCCAGGTGCATCACCAGGTTTGCACAGGTGGGTGGGGCTGCCTCGTGGGATGTGCTCTGGTGGGTGGTGACAGTGGCAGCCCTGGGGGTGGGGAGGAGCTGTGTGTCAAGGATCTATTTCCTGTCTTCCCTCCCTGCCCCAGCCTCTGGAATGTGTATGTGTGCACAGCCGAGGAGATGGGGCCTCAGAGGGGCTGAGTGGCTTGACCAAGGTCACCTCCTGGGAAAGTAGCAGAGCCTGGACTTCGAGTCCAGTGCTCTGTCACTGTCCACACTGACCTGACAGAGCAGAGTGTGTGTTTGAGGGGGAATTTGGAGGCCGGAGATCAGGAGCCAAGGGCCTGACTCCCCTGCCACCCTCCCTCCCCCACCCCACCCCCAAGCAGTATGTGGGGTCCTTCCCCGTGGACGACCTGGACACCCAGGAGAGCGTGTGGCTGGTGCAACAGCAGCTCTGGGCACTGAAGGTAGCGGGGCTGGGGAGCTGGGAGGGGACTTCCCTGGTGGGGATCGCAGCCTTGCTTGCAATGTCGGGCTGGGAATGGCCCCTGAGACCATCTGATCCATCCCACCCCCAGTCACAGAGATGGAGCAAGTGAGGCCCAGGGAGGGGCAGGACCAAAGCTGTTCTGAGAGGTGGGCCCAGTCAGGACCACACCTAGGTTGCTGGAACCATGTCCCTTATGCCCAGGGACCCCTTCCCTTGGGCAGTCGTGACCTGTGCCCGCAAGTAGAAGCCACAGGTGTGAGATGCGGGGGATGGCCAGCTATGGCTCTGGCTGGGAGGTGGTCTGCCATCCCCACTTCCCCGGCTCCTGGGGGTCCACTGTCCTGGCAGGCAGGGTGGGCTTAGCTGACCAGCCTGTGGTGACTGGTACTGAGGCTGGGCAGGGCCCGGGAGGTAATGCCTGCGCCCACCAACTCTCTCCCTCCCAGGACTGTCCCCGCCGCCGGGCCGTCATCCTGAAATTCAGCCTTCAGGGCCTCAAGATCTACAGCGGGGAGGGTGAGGTAGGAGCCTGTGTGGGTGCCGGCGAGGCCTGGATGGGACAGGTGTCCTGCTCCTTCTGGATGCACTCGCCTCTCCCCGGGCCCTGCGCTGCCCCTTGAGCCACCCCAGCTTCCCAGCCCGCTCTGGACCTTTGGGCATTCTCTCTCCAAGGGCTCCCCCCAGGGCAAGCTCAGGACCATCCAGCCCCGTGAGGTCTTGCAGGTCCCAGCCTCTTTGTCGGCCTGCGCAGCGGTGGCCTGAGGGCTGTGGCCAGCCCCTTATGACTGTGGAATGGGGGCCAGACGCAGGCTGGGGGCCGGTTGGGAGCCCCCGCTTGGATGCCCCTCCTC
Source organism: Equus caballus (assembly GCF_041296265.1). NCBI lineage: Eukaryota > Metazoa > Chordata > Mammalia > Perissodactyla > Equidae > Equus > Equus caballus. Next base: position 33,561,539 of record NC_091685.1, read on the forward strand.
CTCCTCCTGGGGCAAGTCAGTGTTTGTTGACCACTAACTGTACGACTCTGTACTCTGTACTGTGTACAACTCACACTGCACAACTCTGGGCCGTGGCGCGAAGGTGTCCCAGAGCTGTGCATCACAGGGGCTCCGGGGTCGGGTCCTGTGCCCCTTGCATGAGGCTCACGAAGCCCCACCAACAGCCCTATCAGAGGGGTTCGGTCCCCACTTGACATTTATCATGAGAGGGCTCAGAGGGCTGTGCTCACCTGCCCAAGCCACCCGAGAGTGAGTGGCAGAGCCGGGACTCGAACCTGGGTCATCTGACTCCAGAGACCAGGCGTGCCCCCCAGGGCCTGCTGCTGCCCCTTTCCCTGCGACTGAGCAGGCCGTGAATGCGCTGCCCCTAGTGCCATAACATGGCGTGACCATCCCAACCAGCAGCTCGGCAGCGGCGGGGAGCAAGGGATCCAAGCCCCGAGGCTTCGGGGAGAAGGGGGGTTCTGATTTGAAGTGGGGTTTGGGCAGACCTGGAAGGAGGGAAGAGTTCTTCACCCCAGGAGCTGGGTGGGCCCTAAGCTGGGCACGCAGGCTGGAGAGCAGACCCAGGAGGCCTGCCAGCAGGTGTGTGGGGCCCGCAGGGCTGGCACGGACTGGGGTGGCAGCTGCAGGCCAGGTGGCGGGTCTGATGGAGGCCATCCTGCCCGCTGCCTGCCCAGGTGCTCCTGATGGCGCACGCCCTGAGGCGCATACTCTACTCCACCTGGTGCCCAGCTGACTGCCAGTTTGCCTTCATGGCCCGAAACCCCCGGAGCCCGGCCAGCAAGCTCTTCTGCCACCTCTTTGTGGGCAGCCAGCCTGGAGAGGTATCTGGGACCCAGGGCAGGGGGACTGCCACGTTGGCTGGAGTGGGGGGTGTGCTGTGCATCAGCGTGGGTTCCAGGGCCCGAGGCCTGGGAGGGCTCAGCCACATCGGCCAGAGCCGCCTCCAACCATGCACCCCTCACCACACGGGCTCCTTCTGTGGCTCTGCCCACTGAGCACTCCACCACAGCAAATCAGTGGGCTCAGCATTCCCCAGGGCTGGAAGGTAGGGACCAGGCCATGCGTTTAGAAATTGGAGGCTCATCCTGCCAGGCCTCTGCTCACACTGTTCTACCTGGAATCCCCTTCCTTTTCTCATCTTGACAGATCCCAGCTTGCCCTTCAAGGCTCAGCCTGCATGTCTGTGAGGCCCCCCTTGAGTCTTTTAGACCCCCCCTCCTTCTGCGGTCCTGTGACGTAAACCACACTCTATCATCGGTCTGTCCCTAATTACGATCACTGGCGTTCTTTGAGAGCAGAGGCTGGCTCCAGGTCTCGAACTGTTCTGGTGCTTGGTCCTGTGGGGCAAGCGGGTAGGCAGGTAGATCCTGGAAGTCAAAGCCAGGATGACGCTGTGAACAACGGAGCGTTGGCAGCCAATCTGGCAAGCAGAGGCTGGGTTTCATTCCGTCCAGCAAGCATTTGCCGTCACCCCGGTACATTGAGCCCTGTGCTGGCTGCTGGAGTGACAGGTGGCTGAGATGTGGCCCTGGATCTTCTGGAATTCACGGTCCCAGCGTATTGGGGCTGGATGATGTGTGTGGCGGGTGGAATGTGCTGGGCCTCTGCTGGGGGTTTTCTGTGCTCCATTTCACTGAAGGAGCACAGGGGGCTGAGGATGAGGAAACTGAGGCACAGAGGTGCCAGGCTCTACCCAGGGTCACATGGCAGCTCCTAACTGACAGAGCCAGGATTGGATCCCCGGTTCTCTGCGTCCAGGGCCTGGGCTCTTAGCCACTCCTCTGAGAGGGCACTGCCCAGTGCGCAGGGAGCGGGCGGTAAACCGAGGGGTGGGAGAGCATTTAGCCCGTGGATTCCCAGCTCCAAGCGTGGTCCTGGAATAAAGGAGACGCTCAGTATTTGTTAAATGAATAAAGGAAGCTGGTATGGGAGGCTGCATGGTGGTGAGCTTTTGAGGGATAAGTCGGCGTTTTCCTGGCCAGAATGGGGAAGAGCACCCCAAGCTGGGGGGCTGCATGCACCGACCATGAGTCGGTTGATGCCTGAAGGTTCCCCAGGAAGATTCGCCTGACTGAGCCCAGCCCGCCCCCTCCCCAGGTCCAGATCCTGCACCTGCTGCTCTGCCGCTCCTTCCAGCTCGCTTACCTCTTGCAGCACCCTGAGGATCGGGCGCAGCCTGAGCCCTGCCTGGGGCCTTCAGGGGACGCGCCCCTGAAGCCACTGTCCAGCCCTGGGGGCTCCCCTGGCCTTGTGCGGGAACCCTTCGGCCGTGATCAGCTGTCACAGAATGTTCATGCACTGGTCTCCTTCCGGCGGCTGCCAGCAGAGGGGCCCGTGGGCAGTGGGGTACGCAGCCCCCCAGCCAGGGAGCGGGCAGTGAACAAGGGAACTGGGTGAGGGTTTGGGGGTCCTGTGGGGGGTGCTGGATTTTAGGGGAGGGGGCGCTGCCTGACCTGACCCGGCTGAGCCTGAGTCTGCCTGCCCTGTGGGCCCCTCTTGGTGCCCTAGAAGGAGCTGGCAGAGTTGGAAGGGCGTGGGGGTGCCCGCCACACCCGCCTGGGGAACCCCTACTGCTCCCCGACGCTGGTGCGCAAGAAGGCCATTCGCAGCAAAGTGCTGCGCTCCGGGGCCTACCGCGGCTGCACCTATGAGAGCCAGCTGCAGCTGTCGGCGCGGGAGGCCTGTGAGTACCCGGATGCCCTGCCCCATGCATGCCTGCGTGAGTGTCTGTCTGCACCTGTGTGAGTCAGACAGGGTGGCCTGGCGTCCCTTTCTGCACGGCTGTGCCTGTGTCTCCCAGCAGATGCCTGTGTGTGGATGTGCATCCAGGGCTGTGTGCCTGGGGCTGGCACAGGTGCCATGTGCCTTAACTGGGCGGTGGGTGTGCATGGGGTGTGCCTGTGTGTGGAGGTGTATTTTGAGGGGCTGGATGTGTGCCTCCCGGGCTGGGGGTGGTGGCTTGGTGAAGAGACAAGCATGGGGTGATGGGGCCTGTGGGGGTGAGGCGGGCTGAGCAGGGGGCTGGCCTCTCTCTGACCCCTCCATAGTGGAGGGGTCATCGGTGGTCTCCACAGTTCCTGCCGCATGGGAGGCGTGGCCCCGGGGTCCTGGTGGCCCCTCGTGCCTGGTGGAGAGCGATGGCAGCCTGACGGAGAACATCTGGGCCTTTGCTGGCATCTCCAGGTAGGAGGGGCCTGGCGGGTGCCCAGCCGCTTGGGGTGGACAGAGAAATAGGCCGTGGGCTCCCCCAGGGCCCTGACACGGGCACAAGGGCGCAGTGCTCCTGACCTCGGCGACCCCAGGCCAGGGACTTCACTGCCCTGGCCTCAGTTTTCTACAGAGGTTCAAACCTGTAATCCAGGTAGATCCCTGCGCACCTGGCCTGTCGCAGGGGACGCCTGGCTAGATGTCAGCTCTTTCAAGCTCTCTCCTGATTGGGTCTTGGTCTTGTGAACAATTAAGGACCCTTAGAAACCTTTCAGAAAGGAAGTCTCAGAGCTTTCCTCGTCCAAGGCGTCTCCGGACAGGCGCCTGTTTCCCGTGCTGTGGGCTGTGTGCCCTTGCCCAGGGGAGACGGGAGGCTGCGTGCGCCCAGGGCTCCTGCCTTCATCCCCTCCCCTCCGCTCCCAGGCCCAGTGCCCTCGCCCTGCTGCGGAGAGACGTGCTGGGGGCCTTCCTGCTGTGGCCCGATCCGGGCGCCAGCGGCCAGTGGTGCCTGTCGGTGCGGACGCAGTGCGGCGTGGTGCCCCACCAGGTCTTCCGGAACCACGTGGGCCGCTTCTGCGTGGAGGTGGGTGCGGGCAGCCGGCGCCCTGCCGCGCCCCTTCTCACCGCGCGCTCCCGAGCCCGCCTCCCCGTCCCTGTCGGCTCCGGCCCCGCCCTTCATTTGACTCTCCATCCAGCTCCTTGTCCTTGGCCCTGCCGCCCCGCCTCCCCGCCCCCCGGCCACACCTCTACCCGCGGGCTCCGCCCTAGGGCCGCTCGCCTCAGGGCGCTTTCGGAGGGGTGTGTCTAGTAGAGTCTGGGGCTGGGGTCATGCCTCACGTTTCTGTAGGAATCCCGGCTTTTAAAAGTCTGCCTTTCCCACACCCTAACGCATCCTTTAGCAGAGGAGGAAACTGAGTCAGAGAGGGTAGGGCTTGCCCCAGCTCGTACAGCCCCTGAGTCTCAGGTGTGGAGTGGCGGCCCGATGGCAGGTGTCCAGGGAGGGCGGCCAGGGCTTCTTACATGTGCGCCCTTCCTTGGCTGCCGAGCGTCTCAGTCCTGACCCCGCTGGGAGGGGAGAAGGGAGGAGATGGTGGGTGACCGTGCTGTGAGCAGGATGGGGACCTCTCAGCTCAGATTCCCTCCTCTCCAAGGTGGGGCTGGACCCGTGGGCCGGGGTGGTGGTACCCCGGTGCGCCGTGGGGAAGGGGACGCGGGAGCTGAAGGCCCTTCCCCCCCAGCACCTGCCGGCGGAGTTCCCCAGCCTGGAGGCCTTGGTGGAGCACCACGCGGGCACCGAGCGCAGCCTCTTCTGTGCCCTGGACATGGGCCGCCTGAACCCCAGCTACGAGGAGCAGGACTGCGGGCCCGAGGGCAGGCCTCCCCGGACACTCCGGCCCCTGGGCCATGCCAAGTCGGAGGCAGAACTGCAGGGCCTGGGCTAAGAGGCTGGGCCCCACGCCAATGGCCCTGCCTCTCCCTGGCTGCCGGGCCTCAGCAGGCCACTCTGTCCTTCCACCCCGCTGGTCACCTGTTCCATCCAGTCACTCTGCCCCTTGGACCAGTCTTCCATCACTACACCACCCGTGGGGGGGAGCCCTGAGATTGGGGATTGCCAATGGCTTCTCGCAGGGCCTGGGACCCGTTGGGGTTGCCGGAGGGGCAGCTGGAGCTCCAGGCTTCTGTGAACTTGCTGGGTGACTCTGGATGCTTGTCATCTCTGGGCTTCACTTGGCTCCTAGGAGGGGAGCTCTCTGAGGTGGGCCAGCAGGTACGTTCACGATGGAGGTGCAGCCGGGGCCAGGCCTGGGGCCCTGCCTAGGAGTCCTCAGAGAGCTCCCGACTCGTTTGGGAGAGGTGTTTGGGGAGCCCGGAGCAAGTGCTCACTTTGGGCAGAGGCCTGGGGGGAGCCTCCCTCTCCCCAGGAGCAAGCAGAGATGACACAGCGGGGCTTGTGGCCACATCCGGGCAGACAGACAGAGCCCAGCCTTTCTGGTGTCTTTTGGGGGTAAAGGAGTCTTCCTGTGAGTTCTGAGGGACCAGGGTTCGGAGGCCGCAGAAAGGGCAGGGTGGACGGAGAGCCATGCCACCCAAAGCCCACGTGCAGGTGGCCACTGTGTGCAGGTGGACGTGGAGCAGCAGACAGAGCGCAGAATCTCATGCGTTGCTTGGGAAGGCGGGTTTGTCTCCACTCAGAACCACAGGGTTGTGATCCCTGCTTGCTCGGAGCGCATGTCCTGGTGCCATCCCCGTCCCCACGCCCCTGAGACCCACCAGGATGCATACGCACCCAGGCTCCTTTCCTTGCCCGTTTGAATGGGAGGGGCCAGCAGTGAGCTGCAGGGAGGCCCTGCCCCCTCGTCCTGCAGGCCAGTCTGCGTTTAGTGGCTGTCTGGGAAGCCCCCCGGCGGTGGCATTTTCCTTAATATGGCACTGGCCATGGCTGTCAGGGGCCACTTCACTAGGCCAGCCCCATTGCGGATGGCGTCAGAGCAAACCTTCCAAAGACAGAACTGATGGAGGCCCTGCCAGAAGGGGCTTGACTTCAGTGGGCAGTGGGGGGCCTGGGGGTCTGGGAAGACAATTCTCATCTAATGCAGTGGCCCTGCAGTGACCGAGAGATCAGGCGTCCCCCTTTATAGGTAAAGTTGACAGGCAGACTTGAATCTACCGACTAGAGCTGGGGAGCAAGTTCACTGAACGGACTCCTCTTCCTGAGGCTCAGGCCTCCTGGCGCATCTGGGGCTGCCCCTCCCCATCCGTGCGTGGGCTGTGCCTGTTCGGCGCCTTGAAAGTCAGACTTCTGGCTCCTGGAAGGAAGAGGGCAGCCCCACAGAAGAGAAAGAAGGTGGATCCTGGGGAGTGGGGGCCCCCTGCCCAGGAAGTGGCCTTGGCTAGGGACCTTGTCACTCTCGTCTCAGGGGTAGGAGGAAGCAGTCCCCTGGGGGTCTTTTCCCTGGGCCCTCAGCCCTGATTTTATACTGAATGTGAGTGGGAGCCAGGACTCATTTTATGGCCATTTCTACTAAAACCCGTCTCCTCCCTGGGCACAGCCCTGGTCCCTGGGGGAGGCCGCCAGGAGAGGGGTTTGTTGATGTGGGACCAGGAGCACAGGTCTGGAGACGCCCTGGGAACCGGCCCAGGCGGAGGCCGGAGCTCACCGTATGAGGGATGTGTTTTGTTGCACAAATGACCCATGTGGATGGGGCGTCAGGAATGTTCCCAAAGCACTTTAACATTCCTTCACACAGCACTTACTGATCACGTGGTACAAATAGGACGAGGTTTTTGACCCATGTGTGCAAACGCCTCAGTGTCTTAATTACAGATCACCGCTTCCTCTTTGTTCCAACCAGCACCACCCGGGGAGCGCAGCTCTCCTTACTGTGTGTACTTGAAACAAATAAAATGTGTGTCTTCCGATTGTCTGGGCAGACTTTGTCTCTGAAAGGGAGGTCCTGGTCCAGCTGGCCTGCTTTGTTTTTGTTTGCCAAACATTCCTGGTGCCCATGGCGAACCAGACGGAGGTCCTGTCCTCAGGGGCTCAGGAAGTCCAGAAGGAATCAGATAGGTAGATTTATTCAAAGCCTGTCCCTCCTGCTGAAAACCTTCAGTGGGTATTTCCTATGGGAAAACAACTCAAGTCCTTATGTTCTGGCAACTCAGGCTTTCCTTCTGCTTCTGCAACAGGCTACAGGACCTTTGCATAGCCTGGACAGGTCTCCTTGGCCTCCTCCCCTCCCTTTGCTTGGTTGACTCCTCAAGCCTACTGTCTCAGTTCCTGTCGCTCTCAGGAAGCCTGCCCTGACCGCTGGACCCGCCCCCCCCCCCCCGCCCCACCGCCCAGGTCTGGGTGGTATCATTGGTCTATGTTCTATAGAACTAGTTCTTTAGTTTGCAATTACTGTTTCATTGATTGGATTTTTGTCTGTGGGATATTTGTTTCCAAGGTCAGTCTGCCCCCCAGAGACTATGGGCTCCCGGAGGGCAGGGATTGGGGTGTCTCCCAGGGCCTGTCATAGTGCTGGAACATAGCTGTCAGTTTCTGCGCAGAGGGGGCCCAGAAGAGGCGTGACAGCTGCTATTGTGGCTGGAGGGGCTTGTGCTGAGCCGGGAGAGAGAGGCCAGGAGCCTCTCCAGCCAAAAGCCTTTGGCTTTCGAAGTTTTTTTGTTTTGTTTTGTTTTGTTAATCTTGAGTCTTAGAAAAAACGAGGGGTGGCATTAGAAGGAAGCTGTGTTCTGTCCTGGGGGCTGTGACAGGCTCTGGAGCAGCCTTCCCCTGAGGCAGTACAGGGGTGTGGATAAAGGGCAGCAAGGTCCTTGTTGCCTTTCTCGGTAGGTCTCTAACCCCCTCGTGAGGCCCATCCTCTTGTAGCCATCTCCGAGGTGGAGTCAAGCCCGGCCTCCTTGTCTTAGCTGGGCAACCTCGGGAAAGTTGCTTAACCTCTCTGAACCGGCGTGAGGATTAGAGAAGAGAAAGGATGTGGAGCGCCTGGCACGGAGCAGGCAGACGCTCCTGCGAAACCAGCGCGTAGCCTCCCCGCGGGCAGCCCGCGCGCGCCGGCCTCCAGCCAGGGGATGGATGCTCCCCGCGGCGGGAGCGACCACCGCGCCGACGTCCCCAGGACCGCGGCTGTGACGCCACGGGGGTTGCCCAGCAACCGCGAACGCCGCGGCGCGTGCGTGCGGCGGCGGCGGCCGGGCCCTGGGGGCGCGGGTCCTGCGGCGGCGCCTGCAGCGCGGATCCCTCCTTCCCCGCCCGGGCAGGGCCTCAGGGACGGGCGAGCCCGCGCGCGGGGACAGGCGGCGGCCCCGGCCCGGGTCCTGCGACTCCCCGCCGCTCCCCCCTCCTCCCGAGGCCCCCGGCCGGGGTCGCGCGTCCCCGCCGCGCGCCATGGCCTCGGAGGCGGTGAAGGTGGTGGTGCGCTGCCGCCCCATGAACCAGCGGGAGCGGGAGCTGAGCTGCCAGCCCGTGGTGACGGTGGACGCGGCGCGCGGCCAGTGCTTCATCCAGAACCCGGGCGCCGCCGACGAGCCCCCCAAGCAGTTCACCTTCGACGGCGCCTACTCCATGGACCACTTCACCGAGCAGATCTACAACGAGATCGCCTACCCGCTGGTGGAGGTGAGGGCGCACGCCAGGCCGGCCCCGGGCCAGGGCTTGGGGCCACCGGAAGGGACGGCACTGCCCCTCGCCGGGCGCGGAGGCCCTTCGAGGGGTGCAGGTGGACACCTGCAGGTTGATCTGAAGACTTTCGTCCAGGCAGGAGCCAGCTGGAGCCCGCCCGCAGTGTCGCCTCCGGGTGTGCGCTGTCGCCAGTGCCAAGGCCGGTCCTCAGCCCCATCCCTTCCAGCCCGTTTCCCACGAGGACTCCAGCCCCCAGACCACTTGCCCTCCAGCCTCGGCCGAGAGCCTCAGGATTTCTCTGACAGCTCGGCCTCTTCCCCAGCCTCCTCCTCCCAGGCCACCCCTCTGCTTTCCCTCCCTCCCGCCTCTCCCTCCTCCTCCGTCGGGTTTCCCGCCGCTACCAGCCCGTGTGGGGAGAAGACGTGGCTGGCTCCCCGCGTCTGCAGAGAGAAGGCCTGGCCTCTGTCTGGGAGGAGCGGCAAACCTTTACCTTTGGTGTAAGGTGCCATCGTCTTCCTCCTCAGCGCGGAGGGACAAGGAGCCAACAGCTGTTTCTCACTCTGTAGGGCTTTTGCTTTCTAGAGCGCTGTCACACTAGGTCGCTCCTTGGGGCTTCACAGCAGGGACGGCACTCAGGTTTCACAAATGGGGAGACTGAGGCCCAGAGAGAGGAAACGGGCCAAGCTCCCACAGTGAGTTTCTGGCAGAGGTGGGGCTGGAGCTGCGCCCCGGGTCTCCTGGCCAAGGGCTCCCGTTCTACCATCTCCCCAACTGTTCAGCGAATAGCTCATTAAGTGAGATGTCACAGGTTTTTCGAGGAAAAAAGGAAAAGTTTGGGAAATGCTGCATACGCCCTCCCTCGCTTGAAGCTGCACAGGGATGCCTGAGGCTCTGGCCAGCTCACGTCCCCGAGATCACCTCCTTTGGCTGTCCCATCTCTTCTGCCAAGAGTCAGTCAGAGCCCTTGAGAGGGCTGAAGTGTTCTGAAGCCCAGAGCTCCCCAGTGGCCGGGGCCTGACCAGAGATGACGCCCAGGGCATGAGGGTAGCTCCCCCCGGGGGATGGTCCCAGCGTCTGGGGTTGGCCAGGCTGTCCTTCTGCCATCCCGCATTCCCAGGCTGGAAGGGACCTGAGGGATCATCTGTTCACACCTCCCTGCACCGCTCCCCACCCCCGCCCCCCGGCCCCTGGGGTCCTTAAATGGCCAGCCAGTGGCAGGAGCTCACTCTTCCCAAAGCAGCCCGTTCCACCTTTGCTTCTTGGCTCCAAGAAGACCGTTCTGCACGGTGAGTCAGGGTCAGCCTCCCTGAAGCTTTCGGCCGCCACCTGGGCTCTGTCCCTGGGGCCCCACAGAGCCCCTCTGCTCCCTCCCGCAGGGTCGGCCCCTCAGAGAGTTGAAGATCCCGGTGTGGCCTGCCTCCTTGGCCTTGCCTCCTTTGGGCCTCAGCCTTGCTTGTTGCCGGGGGCACTCAGTTCCCTCTTCAACCCGGAAGTAATCCAGGAGAGGCCTCCCTTGTCAGGGTCCCCAGGAAGCCCAGCCCAGAGGAGGAGACACTGAGGACACAGTGACTACATCAGAGCTCTGCTCCAGCTCTCCTGTCTGTCCCAGGTTCCCCCAGCACTTGGGACTCTGTCAGCCGCCTGGACAGCCCACGGCGCCTCAAACTCAGCGTGACATACCTTCTTTCTCATTCGTTCATTCAGCTAACAAACAGCCTCTCCATCCCAGGCCCCATCCCAGGCTTGGGGAGCGCTGCCCTCCGCGAGCTCATGGTCAGGTGGAGGAGCAGCTGAGCTGATAGCTCTGATCCAGGGTGATGAGCGGGAGGAGAAGCCCTGGGGACTTCAGCAGCATAGGGAAGGCTAGCACACCTGGGCTTGGAGGGGATGGGAAGAGAGGGCAGGCAGGGAGGGCTTCCTGGAAGTGGTGAGGTCTAAGCTGAGGCCTGAAGGATGAAAGGAGTTGGCCAGGCAAGAAGGTGGAGGAAAGGGCCTTCCAGGTGGAGACCAGCTCATAGCATTTGATCTTCACCAGGCTCTGTGGTGGTGTGACCTGGAGTCATCACTCCTGATGGGGAAGCTGAGGTCTGGAGTGTCTCGGAACGAGTTAAGGGCAGATTCCCAAAATGTGTGTAAAGTTGTTTTTCCTCAACTCCAGAACAGGACTGTCCTATAGAACTTCCGGCAGTGATGGACAGGTTCTGTATCTGGGCTGTCCAGGTAGGTGCCACTGGCCGTATGTGGCAAGTGAGCACTTGAAATGAGGTTGTTGCCACGGAGGAGCTGAATTGCAATTGTTACATTTCAGTAACCGCCTGTGGCCGGTGGCTCCCATGTTGGACCGCACAGCTCGAGAGCAATGCTTTCTAATACAAATATAACATGAGCCACATACATAATTTGAAGTTTTGTAGTAGCCACATTTTAAAAAGCGAAAGGAAACAAGGGAGCTTAATTTTCTTTATTTTTTTATTTTTTTTTTTTTCTTAGGAAGATTAGCCTTGAGCTAGCTGCTGCCAATCCTCCTCTTTTTGCTGAGGAAGACTGGCCCTGAGCTAACATCTGTGCCCATTTTCCTCTACTTTATACGTGGGACGCCTGCCACAGCATGGCTTCATGAGCAGTGCTAGGTCCACACCCGGGATTCAAACCTGTGAACCCCGGGCCACTGAAGCAGAACGTGCGCACTTAACCACTGCGCCACCGGGCCAGCCCCGGGAACTTAATTTTAATCCTACATTTAATTTAACCCAATACTTCCAAAATATTATCATTTCAATAAAACATAACAATAATAGATATTATCATTATATAATAACTATTAGTGAGCTATTTTACATTCTTCATATGAAGTCTGAAATCTGGTATCTATTTTACACTCGGCATGAATCTTCAGATGCTAAAGTGGTAACGGTTAAAATGAAATGAAACACAAAAAATAAAATTGTGTTTAGTGGAAAAATATTTTATATCACTTCAGTTTTTAAGTATAAATCAATTAAAATAAGATAAAATAAATTCAGTTCCTCAGCCGCACCAGGCACATTTCTTTTTTTTTTTTTTAATTGAGTTGATAGGTTACAATCTTGTGAAATTTCAGTTGTACGTTAACGTTTGTCATTCGTGTTGTAGGTGCACCACTTCACCCTTTGTGCCCACCCCCCACCCCACCTTTCCCCTGGTGTCCACTAAACTGTTCTTAGTCCATAATTTTAAATTCCTCATATGAGTGGAGTCATACACAGATTATCCTTCTCTCGCTGGCTTATTTCACTTAACATAATTCCCTCAAGGTCCATCCCTGTTATTGCAAATGGAATGATTTTGTTCTGTTTTGCAGCTGAGTAGTATTCCATTGTATATATGTACCACATCTTCTTTATCCATTTGTCTGTTGATGGGCACTTAGGTTGCTTCCACGTCTTGGCTGTTGTAAACAGTGCTGCAGTAAACATTGGGGTGCATAGGACTTTTGGGATTGCTGACTTCAGGCTCTTTGGATAAATACCCAGTAGTGGGATGGCTGGATCGTATGGTAGTTCTATTTTTAATTTTTTGAGGAATCTCCATACTGTTTTCCATAGTGGCTGCACCAGTTGGCATTCCCACCAGCAGTGTATGAGGGTTCCTTTTTCTCCGCAACCTCTCCAACATTTGTTGCTATTAGTTTTAGATATTTTTGTCATTCTAACGGGTGTAAGGTGATATCTTAGTGTAGTTTTGATTTGCATTTCCCTGATGATCAGCGATGATGAGCATCTTTTCATGTGTCTATTGGCCATCAGTATATCTTCTTTGGAGAAATGTCTGTTCATGTCTCCAGCCCGTTTTTTGATTGGGTTGTTTGATGTTTTGTGATTGAGTTGCGAGAGTTCTTTATATATTAAGGATATTAAGCCTTTGTCAGATATATGACTTGCAAATATTTTTTCCCAGTTAGTGGGTTGTTTTTTTGTTTCAATCCTGTTTTCATTTGCCTTGAAGAAGCTCTTTAATCTGATGAAGTCCCATTTGTTTATTCTTTCTATTGTTTCCCTTCTCTGAGAAGGCATGGTGTCCGAAAAGATCCTTTTAATACTGATGTCAAAGAGTGTACTGCCTACGTTTTCTTCCAGAAGCCTTATGGTTTCAGGTCTCACCTTTAGGTCTTTGATCCATTTTGAGTTTATTTTGGTGAATGGTGAAAAAGAATGGTCAATTTTCATTCTTTTACATGTGGCTTTCCAGTTTTCCCAGCACCATTTGTTGAAAAGACTTTCTTTCCTCCATTGTATGCCCTCAGCTCCTTTGTCAAAGATAAGCTGTCCATAGATGTGTGGTTTTATTTCTGGGCTTTCAATTCTGTTCCATTGATCTGTGCACCTGTTTTTGTACCAGTACCATGCTGTTTTGATTACTGTAGCTTTGTAGTATGTTTTGAAGTCAGGGATTGTGATGCCTCCCGTTTTGTTCTTTTTTCTCAGGATTGCTTTAGAAATTCGGGGTCTTTTGTTGCCCCATATGAATTTGAGGATTCTTTGTTCTAATTCTGTAAAGAATGTCATTGGGATTCTGATTGGGATGGCGTTGAATCTGTAGATTGCTTTAGGTAGAACAGACATTTTAACTATGTTTATTCTTCCAATCCATGTACATGGAATGTCCTTGCATCTCCTTATGTTGTCATCCAATTCTCTCAGAAAGGCCTTGTAATTTTCATTACATAGGTCCTTCACTTCCTTAGTTAAATTTACCCCAAGGTATTTTATTCATTTTGTTGCGATTGTGAATGGTATTGTGTTTTTGAGTTCTTTTTCTGTTAGTTCGTTGTTGGAATATAGAAATGCTACTGAGTTATGCAAATTGATTTTGTACCCTGCAACTTTGCTCTAGTTGTTGATTACTTCTAAGAGTTTTCCAATGGATTCTTTGGATTTTTCTATATATAAGATCATGTCGTCTGCAAACAGCGAGAGTTTCACTTCTTCCCTCCCTATTTGGATTCCTTTTATTCCTTTTTCTTGCCTGATTGCTCTGGCCAGGACCTCCAGTACTATGTTAAATAAGAGTGGTGATAGAGGGCATCCTTGTCTCGTTCCTGTTTTCAGGGGGATGGGGTTCAGTTTTTGCCCATTGAGTATGATGTTGGCTATGGGTTTGTCATATATGGCCTTTATTATGTTGAGGTAGTTTCCTTCTATGCCCATTTTGTTCAGAGTTTTTATCATAAATGACCAGGCACCTTTCTACTGCAGCTAGGGGCTGCCCTCCTGGACGGTACAGCTGTATTAATTTTAGTATAGAACCCCTTCTCCAGGTCTGGGTGACATTGGTGCTCCTGGAGCGGCACCGTGATGTTCCTGGGCTTCATGTACCCCTGCTGTGGAGGCTATGGGTTGGGTGATCGGTCTGCCACTGCCCCTGCCCAATGACGGGGCCCATCCCTGTGTGTGGCCCCCGCCCTCTGATGAGCTGCAGGAAGCCACACAGTGGTCAGGGTTTCCTTGGACAGGGGACAGGTGCTCGTCCAGTTCTGCCCATAAAAATGAGACCTGTCCCTCAGAGGAGCTGTGGTCTCCTTCCCCAGCAGTCCCTGGGGAGCCTGAGCCCCCTGTTGGTCTGCAGGATGGGTCTTTGCAGTGGAACTGGGCGTAGATGCCGTGTGGGCCCTCGGGGCCTGGGAGCAGTTCTCTGGGCCCACGTTCTGATACAGGATTCCTCCTCCCCCATACTAAGTTCTAGAATTTGTGAGTTCCTGAGCTGTGTGAGGGCAGGGACTGGGGTGTCCGCCTTGTTCATTGCTCTGTCCCAGCCGAGCACAGTGTGGGCACCGAGAAGAGTCAGTATGTGTGGAATGAGCGCATCGGTGCATGAAGAATGACTCAGTTTGCCTCCTGTCTTCCTTCCAGCCTCATCTTCCATCCCCCTGTCCCAGCTCCCCCTGCTCATAGCCCCTCACCTCTCTGCGTCAAGCTGTCCCCTCAGCCTGGAACGCCTTCCTCTTCCTGTCACCTGTCAAAATCCAAGCCACCCTTTCTACTCCCCCGGTTCTACTCCCACCTGCCAGGAAGCTTCGCCTGGTTCTTCGCACACTGTTCTCTTTTCCCCTGTTTGCACTCCCTCTCGTTGCCTGTTACCTGACCTTCTCTCATTCGCCTTCTATGAGAATCCACATCCCGGGCACATTGAATGAGTACGTCTCTTTGCCAGCACTTCATGTGCTAATGCAGGTAATTCTTGGGTAGACCTCAACAGCCTTAGAGGAGCTGCTTTTCTAATCCTTTATTACAGATGGGGAAACTGAGGCTCCATGAGCCTAGGTAACACCAGTTCATTGGCACACGCTCAGTAAGAGCAGAGACTGCATATGAACCCAGGTGGCCAGGCCCCACAGCACAAGCTCTTAACCACACCCGGGGACAGTGGCCTACCCACCAGGCAGTGAGCTCCTTGAGGACAGAGCTGTGCCTTATTCATCTCTACACAGCCCAGTACCATTGTGGTGGGAGACCCAGGGAGGTGCCCTGAGTCTGTGAGTTAGGAGGCAGCCCCACAGACCTGGGCCTGGCCCTCAGCCTGGCTGGGCTCGGCCAGCTGAGACAGGGGTCTTGTCCTGCCACGCAGGGCGTCACTGAGGGCTACAATGGCACCATCTTTGCCTATGGCCAGACGGGCAGCGGGAAGTCCTTCACCATGCAGGGCCTGCCGGACCCGCCTTCCCAGAGAGGGGTCATCCCCAGGGCCTTCGAGCACATTTTCGAGAGCGTCCAGGTATGGGTCTCGTGGAGGGAGGGGGCAGGGCTGGTGCTCTGGGCTGGCGGCTCCCCGAGCGTTGCCACAAATGGCCCCAGAGCACCTCTGACCCGTGGCATCGACTGTAGGATGCAATCAGAGCCAGCCTTGACTTGGCATGGGGGAGCAGAGGCTGGCTCTGATTTCTGAAAAGGTGATGGGAGAAGAACTCAAAACTGAGAAATTCTACCTACTGGTTCCATGTTTTTCTCCTGCCATTTTTTGATTTTAACATTTCATTTAGCATTTCACATGGATACGATGACCCAGAGCGTTGGCCCTGAGAAGCGGTTGTAACAATCATACTTCTGTTTCTATTAAGCAGTTGCAAAGCCCTTTGCATAATTATCCCACTGAACCCCCGCCCTGACCCAGGAGGCGGCTATTATCCCCATTTTCGAGATAGAGAAGCCAAGAGTTGGAGCCCTTATGGGCCAGGCCAGGACTGGTTATCCCGGTGTTCAGGCTGCAGGGGAGAATTGCCCTGGTGACATTCGTGGCAATGTGCAGAGATCCCTGCATCTGGGAAAGGGCAGAGCGGGTCTAGGGCCCTGGTCAGCTGCAGAGCCCCCTGTACCCGCTCCCGGGACTCATTTTGGTGACCCCCAGGAGTATCTGGCAACAGGCAGAGCTGCCAGGCATCAGCCCAGGGCCAGAGCTTGGGTCGGGCCTTAACTGTGGCCTCAGTTTCTCTACCTGAATAATGGGGAGGCCTCTCCCGTTTCCTTTGCCGTGAGGTTTATAGAGAGAGCATTAGACCAAAGCAGTATGAGAACTAGTGAGAAGCAGCTGTGAGAAGCCCGAGGGCCCGCAGAGCTGCAAGGAGGGGAGAGCTTGCCAGGCAGACGGGGCTGGGGACGCCTCTCCCCTTGACGTCCCCCCTCCTGCCATGATGTCGTGGCTGCAGAGGCTCAGGTCGCAGGGGCACGTCTGGCGGCAGGCACTGTGTCTTTGCTCTCTCTGTCCGCTCCCTGCAGTGCGCGGAGAATACCAAGTTCCTGGTCCGGGCCTCCTACCTGGAGATCTACAACGAAGACATCCGTGACCTGCTGGGGGCTGACACCAAGCAGAAGCTGGAGGTAGGTGCAGACCTGGCGAGGGCAGGTCGGGGGGAGGTTGGCATCAGGTGGGGTCCCCTCAGAAAAGCCGGGGAGGTATCTGGAGAGCCAGGTGCTGGCTCAGACCGGAGTGGGGACTTTTGAACTTGATTCTGGAGTATTCTCGGAGTCCAGGTTGCAGGGGAGGGGTTAATGGGCCGACCCTCCACCATACGAGGTGGGGCTGGACCTTGCCTGGGGTAATGCCACCTGTGTCTGTTGTAATAGATGTTTTGTGATAGATTTCATTTGAAAAATAGGTTTCACTTCTAAAAAATTATTTTGAAAACCTTCAGGCTAAAAGGAAGGTAATAGTGATTGTCACTTATCAAGCACTTACTCTTTCTTTCCTGAATGCTTTAGGCACGTTATCCCATTTGACACTCCCGTAACCTTGTTAGGTAGATATGGTCCCAGTTTGCCGATGTGGGAAGGGAGGCTTAGAGAGGTTAATTCATTTGCTCAAGTGGCCAAACCTGATTTGAACCCAGGTCTGTGTCTGACTTTAAGGCCCTGAATCTCAAAAATCATATTTTACTCTGCTTGGCAATAAATGGGTTCAGATTCTGGGATGTTGTTCCCATTGGAAAGAGGTCAGGTGTGGGGGCGCCCAAGGACCAATCGTATGACTTCATAAGGCCGTTGTGAGGACTGAAGAGAGTAAGGAGGGTGAGCTGCTTGGCAGAGTGCTGGCGCGTAGTAGGTATTCGATGCGTGAGCTATTTCATGCGATTGGGATTCTGAGAAAGGACAGTGGGTGTGACTGGGGCTTGCAAAGTGGAGTCCTCGGGAGAAGGAGTCAAGGCCTGATGGGGAGCTCACCACAGAAACAGGTAGGGCTGGCTCAGTCAGCCACTGAGCGCTGATAATTACATTTTGTAAATTGTCCTCAGTTTCCTAAAAGGCCAGAATCAGAATGAAAGAATATCATTTCCAAGCAGGGTGAAGCAGAATTGGATGCTTTGAAGGTTCTGTCAAGATAGGCAGAACTTGGCTGACCCTTTGGGGAGCCCAGTGAGGTCAAGTGACCTGCCAGGACTGGACACCAGTTGGTGGCAAGGCTGGACCCAGGTCCAGACCCTTGGGCCTTCATTTAGTGTGAGGTCTTGGTTATGTCTCCTGCTTGGGACTCTTTAAATGCTGGGTGGGCCTGGTCAGGTCCAAGGAGGGGAGCACAGTGGGGAGGAGGCTGACCCAGATCTGTGGCCAGAATGCTCATGGCTGCCCCCCCAGCTCTGGTGCTTCTTGTCTGACCAAGCAACCAATGGACCCCCACGAGGCCCACAGCCAGCGTCGGGGGTCAGCCTACCTCCGTCAGGTCGGCGGGCCCAAGTCGGAGGAGTATCAATGATTAATGAGCATCGACCCAGAGGGTGCTATGGAGAGGCCCCTTTTATGGGTGAGGAAACTAGGCTGGGGAAGAGGAGGTGACTTGCCTGAGGTCCCCCGGCTAAGAAGCCACAGAGTCAGGGTTGGACGTTTTCCATGCTTAAATCTCCCCAGGACACGTGCCTTGACAGCTACGGGGAGGGGGGCAGGGCCACCTAAAGGGGCTGCTGCTGATGCCTCTCGAGCCCCCTGACCCTCAGTGACCTCTCGATGGACGGGATGTTGGAACCACCTGATTCCCACCCACCCCCACCCATGTGGGGGCAGGACTGTTTCTTTGCTCAGCTCCAAAGCCTTCTACTTGCCCCCTGATCCCCACTTTCCTGGCTTCATTTGAGGGGTATGTGACCATTCTATGGCCCAGCTGAACAAATCAGACCTCAGGGAGCAGCTGTCTTGAAAAATCTTGTTTGCACTGGTCATATTGTGGAAAAGTCCTTAAAAATTTGAGCCAGAAAGACCCTTAGCTTCCAGTCCAACCCTTTCCAGGTACAGATGAGGAAACTGAGTCCCAGAGAGGGGAAGAGTCTTGGCTGAGGTCACACAGCAAGTTACCAGTAATGGTGTTGGTGCCAGAACTGTAGGATCTGAGTGATTGGGTGCTTTCCTCCCAGGATTTTGGGGGGTCAGCAGTTATAGGAAACCCCTGGGCAATAAGAAGCCAGTAATGGGGCTCCAGTCAAGGGAGGCACAGCCTTCAGTTGTTGATTCATTCAACGAAGACTTACTGCGATGACCTGGAGGGCGCCAGGTGCCAGGCCACACGCTGCCGCAGGTCCTCACAGGTGTGAAAGCCCTCCCTCCCTCCCTCCCCATCCCCATCCAGACCAGGACCCGCACCCAGCCCTCCTCCTGGGCTCCTCCCAAACACAGCAGAGCTTTGCCGTTTCTAGGCAGGAACCTCCAGCCGCCCACCTGGCATCCTTCTCTTGTCTTCTCTATCCTGGAGCTGCAGCAGCTGAGTCATAGCTCAGCCCCCAGACAGGGAAATGGGGAGAGGAGGAAGGCGCAGGGCCCTGCTGCCACGTGTCAGCCCTGAAAGACCAGCCTGCAGGATCCGGGCCCCTGCCAACCCACACGGGCAGCAGGGGCCGTCCTCCCCGTCTTCAGCACTCTGGACCCTAGAATGGCCTCCAGTACCCAGGCCCTGAGGGGCCAAGGGCTGGCAGCTGCATGCACTTGCCCCAGCTGGGCCAGAGGCCTCAGGCTGCCAGTGACAGCTTGCTCAGTGACAGTCCCCATGAGCACGCTGGACTCTTGACCTGCTGCCTCGTGGAGGGGGTGCAGATGAGTTCTCGTAGAAACCTCACAACCGCCTTAGCAGGAAGTGCTGTTCTTCTCCTCTATTACAGATGAGGAAACTGAGGCTCAGTGTGCCTAGGTAAGACCAGCCCACGGGCACACAATCAGGAAAGGGTGGAGACCGGATTTGAACCCCAGTGGCCAGGCCCCACAGCAAAAGCTCTTAACCTGTGCTTAACACAGGGCCTGATAATTCTGGTAATTAGGGGTTATTATATTAGCTAGAGCCAGCAAGAGATTCTGGGAAGAAGATTACACCCCCTCCCCCCAACCATCACGTACCACCATCATGGAACCCAACCCGGTACTGCGCAGTCGAGGTGGGGCCATTGGCGGCTCTCCACTTGGTTCCCGCAGACACTGTATGGGCAGCGTGTCAGGATCCCCATCCTCCATGGGGGCGTTTCCTGGCCCTGGAGCATCCTGCCTGCCCTGGCCATATGCCAGATGGTTGCCATGGCAACCTGGCTCTGGCCTGCGCTGCCCAGTGGAGCAGTTACCGAGGAACGAGGAACGCAGCCGCAGCTGGCAGCTGTCACTCAGCGCCTCCTGGGCATGGGTGGTGGGTGGGGGCGGGAGGAGCAGGGGAGGGGCAGAGGGAGTCCAGGGTGGAGGGGGATCATAAGGCGGGGGGGCAAGCCTTCCTGGGCCTAAAAATAGGGAGAGTGGGCGACCCCTCAGCGAGAGCTTGCCTCCCTGCCCCCTTTCCTGCTCCTGAGGTGGCTCAGGTGACACAGAGCAGCCTCACCCTCCCTGTGACGTGGGTTCACTGAGCCCCCTCCAAGAACCCACAGAACTTTTTTTAGATCCCTTCTCCTCTTAATCCTCATAATAGTCTTGCAGAAGTAGGATTTGTTATCCTCATTTTCCAGTTGAGGAAACCGAGGCCGAGAGAGACAAGGTGACTTCCCCAGCCACAGTGACAGAGCCGGGTTCTAACCCCGGCCAGCCTGGCTGACCAAACAGGAAACCGCGTTCTTCTGAGGCCGAGAGCGGTCATCCGCTCAGCCACTCACCTGGGCCTGCTTTGCGCCGGGTGGGCTTCTAGGTCCTGGGGCTGTGGCAGCGATCGGAACGGGCAGCCCTCCAGGCACGCAGGTGGGCCGCGCAGCATCCACGCTGCCTGCGAGCCACTCTGTGTCGAGGTCCCGCGCTCGCTCGTGTCCTTTGTGCTCCATCCTCACAGCCACCTCCTAAGTCAAGGTCAGCCCTTTGTCATTCAAGCTGCAGTTACTGCTGGTGCTCCAGCCTCCCCCAAGCTCTGCCTCTGGAGTTCCCACTGCCTGTGACCCCTTGCTGCCCTGCTACGAATAGCTGTGTCACTTCAGCAAGTCACTTAACCTCTCTGTGCCTCAGTTGCTTAGCCCTTCCATGAAGCCCAGACCTTCCGGCTGGGTCTGGCTATTGCTCTGGTTCAGCAGACAGGGCACGCCTGTGCTTGCCCCCACTGCCCCCATCACTGTGCAGCAGGGGCCCAGCCCACCTGGGACCCTGAAGCTGCCCGGAGCAAAGCCTCTGAGCCTTCTGGGGCTCAGACCAGCAGACAGACGACTTTTGTCCTGATTCATTCTGCTCTTGCCAGAGTGGTTTTATTTCTTCTCACACTTGAAAAATATTGCGTTTCACAGCTCTGTGTCAGCAACAAAACAGTTTGGCTGCCTGGAGAGCAGGCAGGGAGCAATCAGATTAATTTACTCACCTCTGTTGCGTGGAGGGCTGGGGGCCATTTGAGCTGTGGGCCAATGGGAGTTCCGGGCAGCAAATGGCCCTTTGCCCACCATGATCCAAGGATCTGGGCATATTCCCGTTGCCCTGGAGCTGTGACAGAGAGGTGAGCAGGAGCTGAGCAGGAGCTGTGTCTACGGGGCAGAGGAGAAGCACCTGGAGCCCTTGCGTGAAGCTGGAGCTCCCAGACGAAACCACCTTCACCATCACAGCACCAACAACAGCAATGAGGAGAGTGGCGGGCATTTCTGGGGCACTTCCCATGTGCCAGGCTCCATGCCAAGCACTGTATTAATTCACTGAATCCTCACCACCTCCCTAGGAGATAGATATCTCATACCCATTTTACAGATGTGGACACTGAGGCTCAGAGAGTTGTTAAGTCACTGGCCCAAGTTCCCACAGTGAGTAAAAGGCCGAGGTGGGTTTGAGGCTGGAACAAACCCCTTGCCTGTTATAGGGTATTTGAGGTGCCAACCCGCACTGCAGGAGGGCGAAGCTGGTCTGAACTGGGCCCTTCCCTCAGGTTCCTCGGGATCCCTGACCCAGCCCTCCTGCCCACAGCTGAAGGAGCACCCGGAGAAGGGAGTGTACGTGAAGGGGCTCTCCATGCACACGGTGCACAGCGTGGCGCAGTGCGAGCGCATCATGGAGACGGGCTGGAGGAACCGCTCGGTGGGCTACACCCTGATGAACAAGGACTCCTCGCGCTCCCACTCCATCTTCACCATCAGCATCGAGATCTACGCTGTGGGTATGTGGGGCCGGGGGCGGGGGAGGGGCCGGACAACCTGAGCCGGCTTCCCGCTCCTGGTAGCCAAGACTCTCTAGCAGCCTCGGCTCTCGGAGCCTCGAGGGCTGGCTCCATCTGAAACTCGGGAGAGATGCTCGAACTGCCTGGAGGAACCATAAAAGGACCCTCCCCGTGCTAGGACCCATGTTTTCAGGATAAACAGCGCCATCAACAACAACAATCATAGTGACTGCTGCCACTGAGCGCTTACTATGTGCTGTGCAATTTACGTGCATTAGCTCATTTACTCCTTGCAACAACCCCGTGAGGCGGCTGCTAATATCATGCCCAGTTTGCAGATGAGGAAATCGGGGTCACACAGCTAGGAAGTCTCAGAGCTGGGCCTCTCTCCCAGGTGGTCTGTCCCCAGAGTGTGTACCACCCGAATCTTTTGGATTCTCTTATTTCTCTGTCCTGCTGTCTCCTCTTTGGTCATCTCGCTGTCCCTTCTTTCTGGAAGAGTTACTGAGAAGGGAAGAGGAAGGAAAGAAACTCCTATATACTTCAGGCCACCTATAGACGCTCTGCTAAGCACTTTACACACCTCATTCCGTTTAAACCCCACAACAGCCCTAGAGACAGCATTATAATTCTCATTAGCAGATGAGGAAACTGAGGCTCTGAGAGAGTGATTTGCTTGTTCAAGGTCCCACAACTGCCAAGTGGTGGAGCTGGGATTTGAACCCAGGTCTCTCTGACATCTGGGTTTTTCCCGCTAACACTGCAGCTGCTTCCAAGCTGGTGGTCCGTCACGAATAGAACTCCTGAGAACAGTGGAGCAGGAAGCAGCCTCGTCCAACTAGGAGCATAATTCTGGAGAGATCCCTGACCCGGGGTCAGGGCCTAGGTTGATGGAACCTCCCACCACACTGCCCGGCACCCGCCGTGCTTGCTGGGTGTCAGTCTCCCCTTCGGTCGCTGATATGGGGAGGGCGGGGCCAGGGTGCATCCTCATGTGATGAGGCTGTGGGGCGACGGGGCGTGGGACTAGGGCCGGTGAGAACAGATCAGGAGAGAGGAGGGGACAGTGGCTTGTGGGATGCCTCTTGGTCTTTGCAGAAGGGTTTGAAGGATGGGGCAGGCTGCTTGGAAACAGGCTTTTAAAAAATTTAAAAGATATGATTTTCATTATAAAATAATATAAGTTCAATAAAGATATTTAGGAATTAGATAAAAGTAGGGAAAATTGCTCATGAGCGTAACTAACTGTTAACGTTTAAGCATAATTCCTTTGGGTCCTTTGTTTCCTATGAAGATGTTACACGCAGCTGAAATCTCACGCTCCAGGCAGTCCCTGCCTGCGTCTCCTTTCCCAGGCCATCACTGAGCATCTTCCCACCTCATCTTTGCCACATCTTCATGCCCGTGGAGGTGGCTGAAGGACAGTGCCTTACTTGCCCTTTTCCGACCGGTCCTCTGGGAGGTGTTCATGTTGTTTCCGGTTCTCCCAGAACCATCTTGTAAATAATGCTGTGATGGACATCTTTGTGCACAAAGCTTTTTCTGTTTTTAGAGCCCCCGCCTCAGACCAGATTCCCTGGAGTCGGCCTCCTGGAGCAAAGGGTCCACACTTGTTTAAGGCTCCTGGTCCATTCCACAAAGAGCTTTCCAGAAGGGCCCTTTCAAGTCCCTCCTTCCTTTTCCTTTTTTTAAAAGCCCAAAGCATCAAGCCCCTTGTCTGTCCAAGTCTCTGCTGGTACCAGGAAAACTTTTCATTTCTTTACTTCAGGCTGCTGTGCTCGTGGGCAAAACTAGGCCAGTTCTAGTTTCCACTGGTGGGAAACCAAGGACCCCTCCCCTCCCCCTGCCTCCCCCCCCCATCTCACTTGGAACATTCTCAGTGTTGTCCAGTGATGATAAGCACTGTTGATGGTACTAAGAGCAGCAGGCTGTCATCTAGTGAGCGCTCGCTGAGTGCCAGCTCCGTCCTGGGCTGTCACACAGGCTCTCAGTGTCACCTTGCGACCGCCTGCAGGGCAGGGCTGTCATTCCCATTTTACCGAGAAAGGCTGAGGCTGAGAGTCATGTGAAGTTCTTTCCCCGAGTTTCCCAGCTGCTAAAGGATAGAATTGGCTGCCCCAGGTCTGTGTCTTCAAAACCGGTGCTTCTGAGCCCCTGCTAAGCTGGTATCTGGCTCCTGTCACCCTCGACTCTCGGGGTCTGCCCTGTGAGCACAGCCTGCAGAACTGGGCTTGTTCTCAGGGGAAACGGACACCTGCTCTGTGCCAGGCCCTGGGTCGACTCTGTAAAAATGTGCTGTCAGTTTACTTTACTCTTCTCAACAGCCAACCCTAGTGGAGAGCTATCATTCGTATCATTTTGTTGATATGAGAATTGTGGATCAGAGAGGTGCATGGCTCTGCCAAGGTCACACAGCAAGTAGGAGGCAGGACTGGGATGGGAACCAGGTCTAAGGGTCTCCAAAGCTGACGTTTTTGCATTAAAAGGTACAATACCCTGGTGACCCAGTCACATCCCTCCATCCCCCACCTTTGGCCCCACAGGAAATCTATAGGGGCTGTTGTGATAGTCATAAGAAATCCTGCTGCACTCAGAGAATAGCCTGTACCTCTCAGTCCCTTCTCCTTGGAGTCAGACAGCCCTGGGTTCTGATCTTGGTTCCACCACTTAACAGCTGTGTGACCTTTCTGGGCCTCAGTTTCCTCGTCTGTAATATGGGCACAGTAATAGCACCTCCCGCACGGGGCTCCCGTGCAGCTGAACTGAGGCCTTTGATAGGTGGGAGCAGTCAGTGCCTGGTGGCTAACTGCCTTCAGGACCGTGGGGCTCGCCTAAAGGCCCTTGCCCTCTGCCTGTCTGCCGGCAGATGAGCGGGGCAAGGACCACCTCCGGGCGGGCAAGCTGAACCTGGTGGACCTGGCGGGCAGCGAGCGGCAGTCCAAGACGGGCGCCACGGGGGAGCGGCTCAAGGAGGCCACCAAGATCAACTTGTCGCTGTCGGCACTGGGCAACGTCATCTCGGCCCTGGTGGACGGGCGCTGCAGGCACATCCCCTACCGGGACTCGAAGCTGACGCGGCTGCTGCAGGACTCGCTGGGCGGCAACACCAAGACACTGATGATGGCCTGCCTGTCGCCCGCTGACAACAACTACGACGAGACGCTCAGCACGCTGCGCTACGCCAACCGAGCCAAGAACATCAAGAACAAGCCGCGCATCAACGAGGACCCCAAGGACGCCCTCCTGCGCGAGTACCAGGAGGAGATCAAGAAGCTCAAGGCCATTCTGGCCCAGCAGATGAGCCCGGGCGACCTGTCAGGTGGGCTCATGGAGAGGAAGTGGCAGGGAGGGGCAGGGACAGGGAGATGGGCTCCCCTTGGTCTTCCTCCCACCAGCTCCCACCTGAGAGACGTGGAAGCACACCCTCCCTCCTCTTGACTTCACGTGAGCTCTTGAATGGTCAGAGGGAGCCCAGGGAGTGTCTGCCCGCCAATGCCCAGGAAGAGGCCGGTCTGTCTGGCGTGGCCCATCCACTGCAGCCTGTCGCCCACTCCCCGCCTCCCGGCTGTACTGCTGTTGTCCCACCTGTCTGCCTGCTCTCTCTGTGGCAGCATCATGATGCTGTGCTGCTTAGCAGCAGGGTGACTCACTCCCCCACGTCCCACCCCCACTCCCAGCTAGGCACCTTGTGATTGCAGCTCCCATGCCCAGGGAGGTAGAAATCCGTACCTGGAGCATAGGCCTGCAGGGTCCTTGCACCTGAGGGACTCCACGGTTTTCTTTGCCTGAGAATCCGTTGGGGAAGGGAGCATAAAAGAGTCCATCTGTCCATTCATCCACCTCCCCACTTACCCTCCTCTCTATCCATCCATTCTACACCACGCTCATTCATCTACCCATTCCTCTACTCATCCACCCATCCATCTACCCATTTACCCATCTATCCACCCCTTTACCCATCCATCCACCCATTTACCCATCCATCAACCATCCACCCGTTTACTCATCTATCCACCTATTTACCCATCCATCCACCTACACTTCCATTTACCTACCCACCCTTCCACCCACTCCATTATTTATACATCTACCCACTCACCCATCCACCCACTCACCCATCATTTAATCCACCCATCCATTCACCCATTCTGTCCGCCACCCCTATCCATCCTACCATCCACACATCTACCCATTTATTCACTCCATCCTGTTATCCATCCTTTTATCTGTCTTTCTACTCACCCACCCATCCACTCATCCAAAGTTCACGAAGCACCCCCTCTGTGTGTGGACCTGTGCTGGGACTGGGGCACAGAGATGAGCCAGATCCAGGCTCTGCCTCATGGGTACCTCGTCTCCTGGGGGAGAAGGGCACTCCAGGAGACCATTGTGTGCATCTAAGGCAGAAAGCAGTGTGTGGCCGGTCTATCTGGGGGTGGACTGTGGTCAGTCAGAGGGGCTTCACGGGGAGGGGGCGATTGAACAGAGTCTTGGCAGGTGAGAAGTGTCCCTGTTAGGATGAGAGTGGCCAATGTGTGCAAAGATGCATACAATTGTAGGGTGTGTTTGGGGAACCATGGATTCTTCTGATGGCTGCCTGGTGGGTAGGGTGGTGGGCCTTGAATCCCATGATGGGGGGGTTCCACTTTGGCAATCTACCTTCCTCCTCTTTCCCTACTTCCCCCCCCGACCCGACTCTCCCCCAAGATTGGCAAGGGGAAGCTGGATGGAAGAATGGCGAGAGGTACCAGGAAGGAGTTGGGGGGCTCTGCCATTGGTCCCCAGACCGTGCAGCGAATGTTCGTGCAGCCTTCCAGCACTTGTCATGGCAGCCTTGCTGGGTAGGGCTGTCTGTGTCCCCTCCTCCTGCATTAGGAGCAGGCAGCTCAGCGGCTGAAGTGACTGGTGCAGGGCCGAGAGCCGAGAGCTGAGCAGCAGTAGCCCATTCACGTCCGGGCTCCTTGGGCAAGCCACTCCACCCCTCTGAGCCTCAGTGTCCTCATCTGTAAATGGAGAGAACACCGCCACCCGCATTGTTACTGTCGTGAGGCAGTTGGGAGGGTGCGTGGGATGATGGTGTGTGGGCTTTGCACGGAGCCTGGCGCTGAGGCTCATTAGACAGCATGCGATGCTTTCACTTTATAGTTGGGCCTGAAACCGAGCTGCATGTGTCTGACTCCACATTCCATGCACGCGAAGTACCGCACGGTACTTCCTATTAGCTGCAGCCCCCTCGGCCCCAGTGCTCCCTCGGGTCACTGGCTTTCTCTCTCTTCTCTGGTCTTTTAGCAAGACTTGACACATCTGGCGGTTTTCACTGGCCCCAGATGCTCTCCTTCTGCTCTCTCTTGCCCGCAGGCCGGGTAGGCCCTGTGCCTGCATCCCACTGAAGCTGCCCTCATCATGGATGCCCTCCTGATTGTTAAAGCCGGTGATGGGTCCTCAGGCAGGCCTCACCATGTCCTCTTAGCATCAGTTGACTCAGCTGATCCCCTCCCTTCTCCTTGAAACCCTTGCTTCCTGGTCCTCCTCCCGCCTCCCCGGTCGCCCCCTCTCCTTCTCCCTGCGTGAATCCCCCCTCTTCCCTCACCTCCTAACACCGGGCTATCCCACAGTTGGCCCTCTATCCTCTTCCCTCTCTGTGCTCGCCTCTAAGCTGGTTTCTTCTGGTCTCGTGCTTTAAATACCATCTCTGCTCATGACTCTCACATGGGACCTCCAGCCTGGCCATGTCATTTCTGTCCAGTTCTTAATTTCTAAAGGTGACTGAGTAGTGACACAGAGAAAGAAAAGTTGAATGTTACTCACGGTTGGCCTAGAAACGAGGGTGGTGGTGTGCCACACGGGGCCACAGGGCCAGCACCGGTGTCCATCAGAAGACAGAGAGGAGGCGGGGGGACCCTGAGCCAGAGCCCTTATTGGGGTGGGAGAGGCGAGGCCGGGCAGGAGAAGCAGCCTAGGATCAGCTCACTGGACTGAGTCTGGCAGGTTTGGGCGGATGGGCCTGGGCCCGGGTGATTTAGCGGGGGGAATACTGGCTTGGCGTGTGCCAGTCAGACAGAGGAGGGGCTGGGGTGTGGACTCAGGACTGGCTGGCTCATAAGTGAAAGGTGGGCTCACTGACGAGTTGTTTACTCTCTAGGAATTAGCTGGCCCTGGGAGGGGTGGTCTCTCCCTGGCCAGCAAGTCCCCCAAGATGTCAAAACTTCGTAACGTATAGGGAAAAAAACTACAATTAATATACCATGTCCTCTGAATTCTGGACTTGAATATCCAGCCGTGTAAAATAATTTCAAACTCAATATGTCCAACACTGAGCTCTTGATCCTCCCCGAACCTGCTGCTCCTGTGGCTGTCCCTGCCCAGTTGATGGCAACTCTCTCCTCCAGGTGTTCAAGCCCGAGGCCTTGGGGTCATCCTTGGCTTCTTGCTTTCACTCAAACCCATGTCCAATCCAGCAGGGGCTCCTGTTGTCTCTACCTTTAAAACACCACCAGAATCTGTTCACGGTTGTCCCCCGGCCTGAGCCGCTAACATCTCTCGCCTGAATTACTGCAGAGGCCCCAACAGGTCTCCTGGTATCTGCCCTTGTCCCCCTAAGTACCTTCTCCACACAGCCAGGGAGATCCCATTCAAACAAGTCCTTTCATGGCCCTGCCAAGCCCTCTACTGGCCCGATTTGAACCAGGGTGGGAGCCGAAGCCCTCGCTGGGGCCTGCAAGGTCCCAGAGTCTGGCCCCATCCCCTCTCCGGCCTCCTCTTTGCCCATACTCTCCCCCACTCACTCCTCTCCAGCCACACTGGCCTCCTGGCTGCTCCCAGGATCGTCCAGGCTCCTGCCTGCCCCAGGATCTTTGCACTCACTGCTCTCTTCTTTATGTCTCCAGGATCTCTGACCACCTCTCTCCCTTCCTTCCTTGAGATCACTGCTTTCGTCTTACTTCGTCTCAAAGGTCTTCTTGGACCACACTATGTAAATTGCAGCTCTTCTCCTCAGTTCTGACTGCTGAGCACCCTTGCTGCTTTCTTTCTCTTCTTAGAACGTATCACCTGTAACGTGTTATGCATCTTGCTCATTTATTTCCTTTGCCTTTCTCCCCCAATTGAAAATGAACGTGGCCGTGGAGTCCTGTCTATTTTGTTCAATGCCACATCCCCAGTACCTAGAACGTGTAGATGCTCCATAAGTGTTTGTTGAATGAGCGGGTAAATGAGCGTTTTACTGGAGACGTGCTTGAGATAAGTTTGATACTTTGAAGTCTTTTTGAATGAGTGTGTAGTTGTCTTTTTATGGATTTGTGTTTGGTTCCTGCAAATCGTGTGCACCTTGGTCACAGCCCCTCATTTTTGTTTTTCTCCCAGCCCTGCTGTCCAATCAGGTGCCCCTGAACCCTGACCAGACTGAGAAGCTGTTGCCCCCTCCTGTGATCCAACACGACACGGAGGCTGAAAAGCAGCTGATCCGGGAGGTGAGACCCCGAGCAGGTGGGGGGACGGGCAGGCAGGTGGGGCCCCGCAGGAGACCATCCATTTCACCCCACCATTGCCTTGGGGTTGGTACTACAATCTCCCTTTTGGAGCTCAGAAAGCTGGGGCTCAGAGAAGTGCCATGTCTTGCCCAAGGTCACACAGCTAAGGAGAGTCTGAGCTAGGATTTGAACTCGGGTTCCTGGCTCCAGAGTGCAGTCCGTCCCACATCAGTGCTCTCCGGGGGAGAACAGGGAGGGGCTGGGGATCTCTCCTCAGGACTGCAGGAAGGGGTGGCTGGGATGGGTGGAAGCAGAGAAGGCATTCCTGGCCATGGGGATGGCCTGTGCAAAGGCAGGGAGCTCTGAGTGGAAGGAGTCTCCCCCTTAGCAGGTGCCAACAAGCCGGGAGCTGAGAACAGGGCGGCTTGGTGGGCAGTGGGAGCCCCCAGGGGCCCATTTGACCAGTGGATAAGTGGGGTGTTGGCCTCCCACATGTGTGCCTCCCAGCATCTCTGCGAATCAGTGGGGCAGGTAACACACTGATTTCCAGACTCAGAGCTGGTCCCCAGAGGGGCCTGTACACAGCCAGTCACGGCGGAGCCTCCTGGCCCCGAGTCAGGCTCCATCCCAACTCCAGGTTCTGCTGGTTTCCGGAGGTTCCTGCCACTTGAGGGCTGCATCCTGGGACCCCACATGTGGTGGAGTTTGACATTCGACAGTCCCTTGGGGCACTGGCTTTTTCCTGGTAGAGGACCTCATGCCAGGCAGGGCCAGCTCTGCAGGACTGGGGCCCGGATGTGTCTGCAGCCTGGCCTCTGCCACTCAGCTGTGACCTCAGATGCCATCAGCCTTGGGGCTCCCGGAAGCCCCAGTCAGACTATAGGGGCCTGGGGCCCTGCCCCGGGGGGCCACACTGGGTAAGGCCTGGGGGTCTCAGTCCTGTGGCTGGAGGGCTGGGAGAAATCGGCCAGAGTCCCCAAGAGCTGCCCCACGACGGGCACAGGCTGTCACTGTTCTGGGAGAGGCTCAGGTGAACCCCATCCCGGCCCTTGTGAAGGTTCTTGGGGCTCAGCTGCCCACTCTGCTTCCCCCTTGCTGGTCTGGAGCGCCTGGGGCAAGGTCAGGTGTCAGGTTGTCTCTGGGGCCCTGGGCCCAGCTCCTGGTGATGTGTTGGGAGGAGGGGGCGTTTGGGGACAGCCGAGCCCACAGGAATGAGAGAAGTCCCATTTTGGGAGTTCAGAGAGGGTTTGGGGATCATGTAGCAACAGGTGGACGCCGGTCACAAAGCGGGAGGGACGGGGCGGGTTGGCGGGGGTGCTGGGATGGAAGCTTCCTCGTGGGGAGCCTGGGTGCACGCAGGGGCCCTGGCTGCCCTATAAGCGAGGCGCCTCCGCCCCCTAGTGGTCACGAGGGCGGAGAGCCCCTGTGCCAGCCTGGCTGCTCTCAGGAGCTGGTGGCTGGAGGGTCCTCCTGCCCTGGGTGGGGGGGTGGCCTGCCTCCTTCTCCTGGGGCCGCCTCAGGGCGCTGCCACCGGAGGCCGCGCCACCAGCTTCCGTTTTCTGACCCTGGATCTTCTCCTGTGAGCCACACTTGGAGGCAGAGCTGAGGGTGGCTGCCCTCTCTCCCTCCTCCCCATTTCTTCTTTCACTTGTGACTCATAGTCGTTGAGACCTACTATGTGCCTGGAACTGTGCTTTCCTTTCCTCTCCGTTCCAGAACCAGTCAGGGCGCTCAGGATAAGGGGGTGGCCCCCGTGTGTGGTGGAGAGGGCGCTGGGCCAGGAGTCGGTTCAGCCGAGAGCTGGAGATGTGGCTCTGGGCCTCAGACTCCCGGCTGTACCCGGGGCATTTGGACTAGAAGATTCTTCTACTCCGTCCAGCTTTCACATTCTGCAAGCCAGGTTCTTGCGGGCTCTGTGCTGGGGCAGGCTGTGTAAGCCCTCTGGGCCTGTGTCTTCGTCCCTAGAATGGGGTAACAGCAGCCTTCCTGCTACGGTGAGAGGGCGATGAGAGGGGGTGTCTGCTCATCGCTGAGTGTGTGACAACTACCAAGTGGCAGTCGGGGTCGGGGTTTGTGCTCCAGGCCCAATTCAGTCATCAAGCATTTTCTGAGCACCTGCTAGGCGCTGGGCGCTGTAGCTGGAGGCGTGTGTGGCGCCAAGGAGGAGTTTTATTGCTTTTAATGTTGGAAGTCATTGGGCACATATTGTAGACTGCCGGGAACAATCTGGTACAGGGGACAGGTCCGTGGTCTAGGAGGGAGAGGGGGATGGAAGAGCAAAGTCCTCGAGGGGGCGGCTTGGCTTCCCATGGTTCGTCCACTGTCACAAGAGGACACAGGTGGACAGGAAGATGTGGGGCCGGGAAGGTGGGGAGTCCTTGTCTGATGGCCTCAGTGTTCTCTGTGAAGCACCTGACAGGAAATGAGGGGGAGTGGAGGGTTGTGGAGAGAGGGAGGGTGGAAGGACTGGGGAGGGGTGCTGAGCCACGTGGAGGCCCGCCTGAGACCCGAGGTCGCACATTTACTGGTGAGACTGGAAGTTGGTGCTGCCGTGTGTGTGTGCGTGTGCATGTGTGTGCGTGTGCATGTGTGCATTTCCAGTCAGGTCTTGCTGGGGTGTGAGTGCGGATGAATTGCGCTGGGAGGAGCGATGGAGGCAGGGCTGGGCCCTGGGATCCCAGCTGGGCACGGAAGGAAGGGGGCTGGGGGGCATGAGCCAGCAGACGGGGTGTGCGCTGGGGGGTCTCTGGGAGGCCCTCAGAGAGCCGCTAGGTCCTGGGAGGCGGGAGCCTGTCTGGGCCTCAGCAGCGTCGCCGGTGCTGTCCTGGGACTTGGGGGCTTGCTGTGCCACGGCATGCGCAGTCACGCTCAGGAGCCTCCGCGCCCTCTCTCCCTCCCTGGAGCAGGGCCTGCTCTCTGAGCTGGTTTCCTCCTTCCGGGAGGGGTCTGGGGAGGTGTGGTGGTGGCCGTGTGTGCAGGGCTCTCCCACCCCAGCCCGGTCCCACGCTTCTGGCTGCGGCCGCTGCAGGCCCCTCCGTCAGGTGTGGCTCCAAAGGACAGAGGGTCACAGACTGTCGTTCAGAAGTGCCCGGCTGTCATCCAGGAGATGGGGTCAGGTGCCCGCTCAGGCTCGGCAGTTGGGCTCCCCTGCTTACTGCTACGGTGGCTGCTCCCTGGGGACCCCTGGGGCTGGGCTGGAGGCCAGAGGAATGGTGGGGCTGAGAGGGATAGGCCACATGACAGACAGCAGTGGGGTCTTCTGAGAGGGCAGTCAGGGAAGGCCTCTCTGGGGGAGGGCCTGAAGAGAAGAGCTTGCCAGGGAACCAGGGCCAAGGCCCTGAGGCAGGGGGGATGCGCGCATGTCTAGGAGTGGAAAGTGACCGGCGTGCCCAAATATGGCAAAAGTGAGGTGTGGTCAAGGGGTGGGCCGGCCAGATGCCTGGGGACTCAGGTTGAGTTGACGAGCTTAGGTTTTATCCTTGAACATGGGATGCCATTGAAACATGGTGTGATGGACACGCTGCCGCCGCAAGGAGGAAGGTTTGGGGCAGGAGTGGAGGTGGGGGACCAGGGGAAGCCCATTTGGACACGAGCTGATGGTGATGGCAGAGATGGAGAGAGAAGCAGATGAATAAAAATAAATGTCCTTGTTGATGGGTTGAGGACCATTTGGTTAAAACGTATTCGTTAATGCAGAACGGTGTTCGTGGTATGTTGCTGTGTGGAAAAAACAGACCACAGACAAATATGTGTATTATTAACCCATTAAAAATGCGTAGAGGAGAGTTCCGACGGGTCTTCACCGGCCAGAAATTATCCCAGTGTGGTGTAGGTAATTTTAATTCTGTTCTTTTGGCTTATTTGTATTTTCTGGATTGTTTGAATGACCAAAAAGGAGCCCTGAAGGTCGTGTTCTGTACTGGTGGTAAAGTGCTGCCCCTGGGCGTCCCCTGCCGTCCCCAGGAGTACGAGGAGCGCCTGGCCCGGCTGCGGGCCGACTACGAGGCAGAGCAGGAGTCCAGGGCCCGGCTGGAGGAGGACATCACTGCCATGCGCAACTCCTACAACGTGAAGCTGTCCACGCTGGAGGAGAACCTGCGCAAGGAGACAGGTGGGCGCTGCGCCCCGGCCGTCGGGAGGGAGGCCAGCCTGCTCTCCTCCTGCTTTTACTAATGGAGGTTTATGGAGCATTTTCTACGAACCAGGCTCCGTTCTATTTAATCCTCACAACAGCCAGCCAAGGAGGTCCCACAATTACCCTTATTTCATAGATGAGGAAACTGAGGCACAGAGAGGGTAAGTAACTTGCCCAGTGTCAGACAGCTGGTGACGTGGAGCCAGAATTTGAGCCCAGGCAGTCTGACCCCAGAGCCAGTGTTCTTGCCCGCAATACCACATCGTGATGCTTTGGCCACAGGCTGGGCCCCAGCCCGAGGCTGACTTAGAGCTGTTCATACATCATCCCTGTTTGACAGCTGAGTCCCTTCTCTGAGTTTCTGCGTTGTCTACAGTCTCCTCTCCCTTTTGAGTCCATCTCTTACCAAAGCAACCACATTCTGTAATCAGCGTTCAATCATTAGCAAGATCTTTAACCTTCCTGGGAGTTTTTGTCTTCTTTTAACATTCTAGAATGTCCCACTCCACCGTTCTCATTCAAATACCCTGCTGCGAGGCAGCCCGGACACCTAGTACTCACCCAGATGTTGTAACGGCCATCGTGTCGCGGCAGTGGTATCGGTCACATCATTGGCACCATTTATTGGGCGTTACTGTGTGCCAGGCACGGGCCAGGTGTTCCCCCGGAACTGCCTCCGTGCGCCAGGACTCGCTGCAGCCTCCCGTCACCAGTGTGCACTCGGAGGCTGGGCGAGGTCCAGGCCGCTGGGCTAGAGGGTGGATGTCCTCTTCCAGCAAGGGGAGCGTCGGGACTTCTCGGGGGAGCACAGGACACAAGTGACAAAGCAGTGGGTGGGATGCCGAGGAGGCGGTCTAACGCCCATGAGCGGGGAGCCCTAAGGAGGCCTGTGTGATCAGAGTCCTGTCCCAGCTGGGAGGAAGCGGCCACTCTTGGTGTAGACCCGGAGGAAGAGGGGAGGGCAGGTTCCAGCATTTTCTGTCTTTCTCAGTGTCCCCTCCAGTCCAGTCTGAGTATGAGGCCTCCGAGTGGTTTTATTTGGTCTCTCTAACATTCATGTGCAGTGTTCGTTTAACTCTCATGGATCTAGCTCATGCCATGGGCAAGAGCCCTGAGCTGGACACCCCAGCGGGGGCCCCTAGGGTTCTTGCATGTGAAATCTAATCAGGAGCTCAGCCTTGGAGGCCGTAAGACCCACACGGCAGTCAGCTTCTCTGCTGAGAGCAGGCCCCAGGCAAGCTGGTAAGAGCCTAGCACCTAAGACCTGGGAGGTCAGAGAAAGGAGACATCACAGTGCTGATCAGGGAAGGCTTCCTGGAAGAGGCAGAAGGAGACAGCTTTGAGTTCTGATGGGGGAGAGGGCAGTGGAGCAGAGATGGGAAGCCAGTATCTGGGGGTGCAGGGGGGGCTCTTCAGCTGGTCTCTTGGAGACAGTGGGCTTGGGGCCCCCTTCCAGGGAAGGGTCCTCTCATTCGAACCTGTAAAAAGCTGAAGGAAGTTCTCCACTTGCAGAGGCCGTTCTGAAGGCGGAAGTCCTCTACAAGGCTGAGGTCATGTCCAGGGCTGAGTTTGCCAACAGGTCTGAGAACTCGCCCACGTTCCAGTACGAGGTGGCCGTGAAACCCGAGGTCTCCTCCATGGCCGACACGCTGCCCCGGGACGATGTCTCCAGGACCCAGGGTTCCTCCAGGTTGGAGGGACTGCCCAAGGTGGAGGCCTCCCAGTCGGAGATTTCTTTTGGGTCTGATGAGTCTTCCACATTCCAAGAAACCTCCATGTCTGAGGCCTTCCCAGGGCCCGAGGAGCCCTCCGACCTGGAGTTTGCTCTGCCCGACGTGGAGGCCAAGGTCAAGTACTTCTTGGCTGAGGATCTCAGCCAGGAGGCCATGGAGCCTCTGCTGGAGGGGGAGCCATTCCTCCAGGAAGCCGAGTCACAGCTGATGCCCCCGGAGCTGTTATCAGGCCTGCACGACCCGTTTGCTGAGGTGGAAGCCAAGCTGGCCCGGCTCTCCTCCACGGTGGCTAGGACGGACGTGCCCCAGGCGGACGTACCCAAGGTCCCCATGCAGGTAGCTGATGTCATGCAGGATGCCATGCAAAAATTCAGCAGGCAGAGCTGGGCTGGGGGCACGGAGGTCATTGCGCATGTGCAGACGGCTAACCTCTGCCCCTCCGGCACTGCCTGCACCGTCTCCGTGGTGGCTCTGGCTTGGTTGCCGGCTGGGGGTCACTGATATTCAGAGGTCTGGGAAAGAGAAGGTCTGTCCAAAGCTCGGTGAATCAACAGGAAAGCAGAGATGGAGATACAAGGCTCTGCCAGGCGGGCACCTGTACTGCCGCCGTGCGTGCGGAGATGGCTGAGTTGCCATGGTTACACTGAGCATCCAGGCCCCAAAGAGCTGGAGGTCTTGGTCCAGCCTCACACTCTCGTAGGCTCAGAGCAGCGAGCTGGGCTAGGGGTCTGCGGGAGTCCAGTTCCCTTTCAGGGACCACCCAGGGGTCCTGGGAGGCTGCTCTTCCTCCCTCCTGCCCCTCTGTCCAACATCTTCCCCCTTTACAACCCTTTTTGTTTTAAATGTTTTCCTCTTTTCTCCCCTTTGTCCTTTTTCCTTTCCTCTCGTGTGTGTTTGCGCACACACGCGTGTGTGTGTAAAGAGCACAGGGCTTTCAGTCCGACAGACCTGGGTTCAGATCCCGGCTCTGCTCCTCACTCAGCTGTGTGACCATGGGCACTCACCTCTCTGGGCCTGTTTCCTCATCTGTTAGATGGGGGTGCCCATGCACTTCACACGGGGTCATGCAGGTTGCGCTCCTGGGACATAGCCGGTGCTCAGAGCACGCCCTGTCTCCCCTCTCTCGCCTGTTTCTCTCCCTCCTCCCCTCACCCCTGCTTCCCACCCCTCCTCTCCACAGTGACAGGCAGGAGGAGGAAGTAGGGTTGGTGAGCAGTGTGGGGAGCTGAAGGGGCGGTCGGGGCAGGGGAGCAGAGGATGATTCTGGCCCAACCATCCCTCTCCCTCCCCCACCCCGTTCTCCTGTAAGCACTCCTACCTGCCAGACTTGCTGGAGCCCGGTGACCTCTGGTCTGAAGCCGCAGCGGCCCACGACCTCCAGCCCAGGGCTGTGAGTGCCCCTGCGCCAGGCCCTCTGTGCACTGGGAGGAGTTCCAGGGGCTGGCTCTTCCTGTGACATTCCTGCTCGTCTCCTCCCTCTCTGGGCCTCAGTTTCCTCATCCGAGAAGCAGGGACAGCAACCCCAGCCCTCCCCCAGCTTATCAGAGGCGGCCCACTACAAAGCCGTGGACCCACAGGAGGAGTGTCGTGCCTCCTGTTACTGGTGTTAGTAGGAGGCCGCTCTATGGACAGTGATTGTCAGACTTTCCTCAGTCTTGGAACCCTCGTCTAAAGCATAGAGGCCCAGTGTGTGCCCTGGGTGAGGCCGCAGGGAGCTGCTGGGGGCCCCTGGGGCACTGCTAGGGAACCCCCGTGGGGGTGCGGGGTGATTTTGAACACTGCTGCTCTCAGACTCTTTTCTGCTTAAGAAAGCACGACAGGGGGCCGGCCCGGTGGCGCAGTGGTTAAGTTCATGTGCTCAGCTTTGGTGGCCTGGCGTTCACAGGTTCAGAACTCTGGGCACGGATCTAGCACTGCTTGTCAAGCCACGATGTGGCGGTGTCCCACATAAAATAGAGGAACATGGGCACGGACGTTAGCTGAGCAACAGTCTTCCCTCAAGCAAAAAAGAGGAAGATTGGCAATGGATGTTGGCTCAGGGCCAATATTCCTCGTTAGCTCAGGGCCAGTCTTCCTCACATACACACACACACACACAAACCACACAACAAGCCACAGGGAGGGAGAGGAAAGCCTTAAATCCACCCCCATTTGTGGAGAGAGAAAACCACGTGCCAGCCTCTGGACCCCATCAGTAGGTAGGAGCCAGCACCTGCTCAGCTCCCCTGGCTGTACGGTGACACTGAGATGGGACCTGAGCAGGAAGAAGGGGCCGGGGGAGAGCATCAGGCAGGGGGACAGCACCAAGGTCCTGTGCTGGAAAGATCTTGACTTTCTCCGCAACGGATAATGTGGCAGGAGAAGCGGCAGGGTGGATGGGTGGGGGCAGGGGAGGGCTGGGGAGGCAGGGAGCAGGCGCAGAGGGCGCCGCCTGCGGTGGAGGAAACTTGTGAATGAAGTGGGAATGGCGAAGGATTCTAATCAGGAAAGGGCTGTGATCAGTTGACATTTTTTTTTTTTTTATAATTTTCTTTCTTTTGGCTTCTTCTTTTTTTTTTTTTTAAAGATTTTATTTTTTCCTTTTTCTCCCCAAAGCCCCCCAGTACATAGTTGTATATTCTTCGTTGTGGGTCCTTCTAGCTGTAGCATGTGGGATGCTGCCTCAGCGTGGTATGATGAGCAGTGCCATGTCCGTGCCCAGGATTCGAAGCAACGAAACACTGGGCCGCCTGCAGCGGAGCACACGGACTTAACCACTCGGCCACGGGGCCAGCCCCATCAGTTGACATTTTAAGAGAGTCACCCTGGCTGCCATGTGGAGCCTAGTGGTGGGGGCGGGAAAGGGAGCTGGGAGACCGTTTTGGGGGGTGTTGGTGGAAGTGGCGGCAGTAAGAACTGGACAGGGTGCACTTTTGTATAACCGGGTGTCTCCGAGCCAGAGGTGACCCGTCCCAGACTGCGAGGGATGCCCGCCTCCAGCTTGGTTTCTCTTTGTGCTCAGGAGGTTGACCTGGACCTGGACATGGCCAAGGAGGTGGTGTTGGCAGCAGAGCCTGGCATGGAGGCCGAGGCTGAGGCCCAGGTGGCCTTGGAGGCTCCGCCTCAGGCCCCACTGGCCATGACAAGTGTGAGAAGGGACAGTGTGGGTGTGGAGGTGGCAGTGCTGACTGACGACCTGCTGCCCATTGTGGACCAGCAGCAGGTGCTCGCCCGGTAAGCACCGCAGCTTGGGGCTGGGGGGACCCCACATTGGGGCGGGACGGAGCTCTACCCTGGGGGTGGGGGTCCCCATAGATTATTCCCGAGCCCTGCCCAGCTCTCCTCCTGCTGTGGCTGGGGAGGCCCTGATGCTCTCCAGGAGCAGTGGGGCAGGGAGGTGCTGGAGTCAGCCAGGCGGGCAGGGCTCTGCTCTGGATGCTGCGCAGGAGCCCCCAGATCCCCAGGCGCCTGCTGGGGAGCAGCCGCTCTAGGAGGAGGTGAAGGCGCTCTTGGCCACCTGGCTTTCCAGGGTCTGCCTTCAGGTCGTGGGAATCCCAGGGCAGAGTGATGCAGGCTTTCCTCAGGGCCCAGCCCAGCCTCCAGGGCCCTCCCAGAGAAACGACATGCTCCCCCTGGGGACAAGCCACCCCAAACTCCCTCTGAAGCCGCCTGGGGAGCTGGGCTTCCCTCACTGGCTGTGCCGCTTTGTGCAAGTTACTTAACATTTCTGAGCCTTGGTTCTCACTCGTGTAAATGAGGGCAGTGTCAGGCCCATCTCTGTGACAGAGTCCGCCCCACGTCCACAGTTCAAACAGTAACTCAGCAGCCACTGCCTGCTGGGCACCAGGATGCAAGGACAAATGAGATGCCACCCTGGCCTTCGAGGTGCTCCCTGGCCCGGGGGGAGGCAGATACCCAAGGCCCAGGTTCTGCCTCAGTTAGAAGGGAGAGGGCTGTGCAGTCAGCTGCTTGGGTTCCCATCCGCCTCCACCACTGCCTAGCTCTACCACCTGGGGCCGACATTAAACCTCTCCCTGCCTTAGCTTCTCATCTACAAAATGGGTATAATCAGAGTTCCAGCTTGAGAAGCTTGTTGTGAGGGTCACATGGGACAGGGCCTGCAGAAGTGGCAGCCCAGCCCCAGGCACCCAGAAAACGCTCAGCATCTTCGCGGCAGTTTTCACGATGTGGTCTGGAGTGTAGTCAGGGAAGGCTTCCCAGAGGAGGGGACACCTGAATGAGGTTTGCACGACAGATGCCTCAGGGATGGCATTCGAGGAACAGGCCACAGCCAAGATGACACACAGGCACAGAGGGGGATGTCAGCCTGGGTGTTTGGAGAAGTCTGAGCAGCGGGTTAAAGCTGAGTGAGTTAGGGGTGCAGTGCAGGGGGCGATGAGATAGAGAGACCTGTGTGCCCCTGGGGGCTCGGGCTTCATCCTGATGGGGACCCTAGAAGGACTTTACAGAGAACAGTGACTTGGACATGGCTCCCCTCTGCCCTGCTGCCGTCTGGCTTAGAGCTGAGCCTGAAGCTGAGTCTGGGCCCAGCTGCTCAGTGCACAGTTCCATTCTTCCCGTGAGCGTGGCCTGTCCCCAGTTCTGAATCCTGGGTATGCCTTTAGTTACAAGCCCCTTACACCCCTTTGGAAAGAGGCAGAGTCTAAAACACTTTTAGGGCTTTGTCAGACAGTGAGGAGTTCCACACAAGCCTTTCTTTGTAGTTGTTTACAACTTGTACTTTAAAGAACAAAACTCGAAACATTTGTAAGCATTTTGGATATAAATATTTTAAAAAATGTATTATGCACGTCCCTGCCTGGTTAAACATTGTGGACTGAAATTTTTTTTTTTTGCATTTTTTATTGACATGTAATTGACATATAACATTGTCTTAGTCTCAGGTGTACAACATAATGATTCGATATTTGTATCCATTGTGAAATGATCACAATGAGTCTAGTTAACATCCACTACCACGCATAGTTAGAAAAATCTTTTTCTTTTTTTTCTTGTGATGAGGACTTTTAAGATCTATTCTTTTAGCAACTTTCAAGTATGCAGTACACTCTTGTTAACTCTAGCCACCATGCTGTGCGTTACGGCCCCAGGACTTATTGATCTTATAACTGGGAGTTTGTACCTTGTGACCCCTTTCACCCATTTCACCCATCCTCCACCTCTGGCAACCATCAGCCTGTTCTCTGTATCCATGAGCTCGGTT
The DNA here is from genome assembly GCF_041296265.1 of Equus caballus. Lineage (NCBI taxonomy): Eukaryota > Metazoa > Chordata > Mammalia > Perissodactyla > Equidae > Equus > Equus caballus. Next base: position 33,601,476 of record NC_091685.1, read on the forward strand.
TTTTTGTTTTTTTGTTTGTTTGTTTTAGATTCCGCATAGAGGTCATACGGTACTTGCCTTTCTCTGTCTGACTTACTCACTTAGCCTAATGCCTTCAAGTGCACTGAATGTGATGAACATTTTTCACAGCCCAGGGGTATCCTAAGGCTGCAGGTCGCCTGGGAGCACAGACACCTGCTCTGCACTGGGCAGCGAGTCGGGGTGGCTTAGCTCTGGGTCCACGGGGAGCTTCTTGCCCTTCCTGTTGGGCACAGCCGTCGCCGTGGTTGAGTGCACAGGCTTGGAGTTAGGTAGACCTGGCAGGAGTCCTGGTTCTGACCCTGAGCCAGCGGCTTCACCTCTCGGAGCCTCGCTTTTGGTCTCTGTGAAGTGAGGTTGTTGGAAGGATTTGATGAGATCATGCTGGACAGCAGGTGCTCAATGACAGCAGACATTGTCCTGCTTGCTTTGTCCTCCACGCGGGCAGTTTGCAGCTGTTGGAGCAGCAGGTGGTTGGAGGGGAGCAGGCCAAGAACAAGGACCTGAAAGAGAAGCACAAGCGGCGGAAGCGGTACGCTGATGAGCGCAAGAAGCAGCTGGTGGCGGCGCTGCAGAACTCGGATGAGGACAGCGGGGACTGGGTGCTCCTCCATGTCTACGACTCCATCCAGGAGGAGGTGAGGGCCAAGAGCAAGCTGCTGGAGAAGATGCAGAGGAAGGTGAGAGCCTCGACTCAGACACCCGGTCCCCAGCCTCGCCTCCCCCCAACCCCGACCTGGGCGGCCACTGGCGGGCGTTCATCCACTCGCTCTCTTTTTTTTAATTGAGGTCATATTGGTTTAGAACATTGTGTAAATTTCAGGGATACGTTGTTATATTTCAGCTTCTGTGTAGACTGCATCATGTTCACCACCAATAGTCTAGTTTTTATCCGCATCCGTTCTTTACTCAAGCATTTATTCAGTGCCTACTGTGTGCACACCCTGTTCTGGAAGCAGTCACAGTGACAGATGTGTCTCCGCTGTCTTGGAGCTTATGTTCTAGCGGGAGTGTGTGTGTGTAAGAAATAACAGAGAAACAAGCCAGAAAGTGTGAGAGAGTGATAGTGCTGTGAAGAGAATATGGGGCGGGCAGGACTTTCTTCTTCCTTTTTCACTTTCATTGAAGTATAAATGCACAAATCACAAATGCGCAACATAATTCATTTCCACAAAGCAAACGCACCCATGACCCCAGCACCCAGAGGGAGAGACTGAAGGTTAACCGAACCCCAGGAGTTCCTGGGGCCACCTTCGATGGGGTGATGGGAAGTTCTGGTGAGGCCGTGACTTCAAAGGTGGAACCTGAAAGATGAGAAGGGGCAGCTCGTGATGCCCTGAGGGAGGAGAATTCTGGGCCCAGAGAGGGGCCAGGGCCGGTGCTGGCAACGAGGTTAGTGGTTCCAGCAGCAGAAAGGAGGCAGACGTGGCTGAGCCTTGCGAGTGAGGACAAGTAGAGGGTATGAGACTCTGCCGTCTGTGACAGTCACATATGCTTCCTTCAGAGCATCCTCTGCATGCTATGGGCCTCAGTGTCCTCCTTTGTCACCTGCAGGGTTCCCCGCTCCTCGTCCCCATCCAACACTGGCAGCCAAAGGTTCTTGCCAAAGATAAAGCTCATGCTTTTTTCCTCTTGAAATTTCTGTAGTTTTTAATTTTCTTGGCTCTTTTCATGTCTTTTAAAATACCTCTCGTTATGTTTTCGGTTGAATTTGCTCTTGCATGGACATCTTGTCATTTGGCCTACGTATCTAAGTCTTTAAAAAATTCTTTCCTGCGTTCGGTTAATGTCCCATTCCACATCTTCTTTGTGTGTGTCCATTTCCATTTTAAGGGTTTGGATTTCTGATTTGAAACTTTCGCATCTGCGAATACTTGTTTCGGGAAGTCTTATTCCCGGGGGTGTTGGGTTACTGTTTTCATCCGTTCGGTTCTGTGCTTGTGCTTTGGGAGGAATTTTCTCCGCTGAAATGCTTTGATCCTCCTTTTCTGTTTCTCACAGCAGCTGTGATGAGACACATCTGCTCTCTCCTGTTTGTTTCCTGACGTGTGGTTTTTCTGTGCTCTCAGTAACAGCCGAAAGCAGAGGTGCCGGTTTGTTTAGGCAGTGGCACGCTCTTCTGTTCAGATGGTGAATGCAGTTTTCAGCTGAGATCTTCGTTAGTTTCCTATTGCTGCGTAAAACAACACGTTATTACTTCCCAGCTCTGTAGGTCCAAGTCTGGGTATGGGGCGGCTGGTGGCTCTGCTTAGAATCCCACGAGGCTGAAATCCAGGCGTCGGCTGGGCTGCGTTTTTTCCCAGAGGTTCTAGGGGAGAATGCATTTCCAGGTTGTTGACAGAATGCAATCCTGTGTGGTTGTAGGACTGAGGTTCCCACCTCCTTGCTGGCTGTCAGCCCTAGTCATCCTGCATTTCCTGCCTCCTGTTCCCCTTCAAAGACGACTGGGACAGTTGGGTCCCATGCTTCAGATCTCTCGCTCTACTCCTGCCTCATTTCTCTGAAGCATCTCTTCTGCTGCCTGTCTCTCTGCCTCCCTCTTCCGCAAGGCCCATGTGATTACCGTGGGCCCAGGGGATAATCTCCTTGTTTTAAAGTCATTCGATTGACAACTTTAATTCCATTTACAAAGTCCTTTTTGCCATGTAAGGTAACATATTCACAGGCATAACACCAGGAGACAAAAATCTTGCCTTCCAAAAGCTTTTTTTTTTTTTGGTGGGAGAAGTCAGTGTGTCTTTTGTGTGGTTTTCTCTTGTTTGGACTTTTCATTTCCATCTCAAGGGCGCCTCCTGCTTCTCAATGCTCTCGAAAAGTCCTCCAGGAGCGCTGCCTTACAGAGACTAGTTCCTGGGTCCTGCACGCATCCCCGTCTCTTCCATCGGTTTCCAAGTAGCAGAGCAGTTTTCAGGGTTCCCGCTCAGAGTGGGACACTCTCTTTTGGGGAGTGATTTTATCTGCCTTCCATCAGCTTGCCCTCACCACCCATGCTCTCCCAGGTGCCTCCACTCATTTTACCCCCGTGGTGGGGGGATTGGGAGCCATCTGCTGGATTTACAGGGAATTTGAAGTTTCTAGTGCTCTCTGTCTCCCAGTCAGTAGGCCGGGCTGAGGATGGTTTTATTTTCTCTCCTTGTACTGTCTATTTTTTTGGAGGCTCTCTCTGGAGAGATTCAGATTTAGGTGGCTGCCATTGTCTTCAGGTACCCAGAACTCGGTGTGTATTTTCTTTAATATAAGCAAATATGTGTGTGTGTATGTATACATCCCCCCACCACATCCGTGTCCCCCCACTTCTTGGATGAAAGTAGCTATAATACACACTTCTCTCCACCGAGCTTTTTTTCACATAACAGTTTATCCTGAAGGTCGCTCCACAGCAGTATCTAGAAATAGTCCTCGTTCCTTTTTGCTGCTGCATGGTCCTCCTGTGAGGCTGTATCACTGTCATTGTCAGTCTGCTCTCGATGGACATTTGGGTTGTTGCCAATCTTTTGCTACAATAAGGAGCACTGGTGTGAGTAGGCTGTGCAACTACTTTTGTGGTTTTGGTGGGTTGCGCTGGACTCAATTCCTCCAGAGGGTTTGCTGGGACAAAGAGTAAACACATATGTGATTTTGCTAGGTTTTGCCAACTTCCCCTCCAGGGGGGAGTGTATCCTTTCGCATCTCCACTAGCACGCTGTGTGTTTTCTTTCAGGCTCATCAACAGAATATAGTGAAAACACTGAATTTTTGCCATTCTGATGGATGATCCGTGGGATCTCAGTGTAGCTTTTTTTTTTACATTTTTAAAATTGAGGTATAATTAACATATAACATGATATTAGTGTCAGATGTACAACATAATCATTCAATATTTGTATATATTGCAAAATGATCATCACAATAAATCTTGGTAACATCCATCACCACACATAGTCATGATGCTTTTTTTCTTGTGATGAGAACCTCTCTTAGTAACTTTCACAGGTGCCACACAGTATTATTATTATTATTATTATTTTTAAAGATTTTATTTTTTTTTCCTTTTTCTCCCCAAAGCCCCCCGGTACATAGTTGTATATTCTTCGTTGTGGGTCCTTCCAGTTGTGGCATGTGGGACGCTGCCTCAGCGTGGTCTGATGAGCAGTGCCATGTCCGCGCCCAGGATTCGAACCAACGAAACACTGGGCCGCCTGCAGCGGAGCGCGCGAACTTAACCACTCGGCCACCGGGTCAGCCCCGCCACACAGTGTTATTAACTGGAGTCACCATGCTGTATGTTACATCCTAGGACTCATTTATTTTATAACCCCGTGTAGTTTTAATTTGCATTTTTCTTACTTGGAGTAAGGCTGGGCATTTTTTCACCTGTTTTAGCAACATTTACAGGCTTTTTTCTCTGAACTGTGTTTGCACCTGTTGCCCGTTTTCCTAGAGGGTCGTGGTTCTGTTTCTTCTCTACTTGTAGCAGCTCATTATAGCAAGAGTATTATAATTTATATTAGGAAAACTGACTCCTGATCTGTGATATAAGTTGGAAATATTTTTTCCAGTTTGTCATTCACCTTTTTACCATGCTTTATGGTATTTTTGCCATACAAAAATTAAAAAAATTTTATTTTGTCAAATTGATCAACTTTTTAAGTATTGCATATAGATTTTGAGTCATAGTTGGGAAAGTTCACTCGTATTTTCTTCTAAAACTTTTTAACATTTAAATCTCTGACCCATTTGGGATTTATCCTGGTGCGTGTGTGAGGAGCTGATCCAATATTATCTTTTGTACATGACTCTCCATGTTTTCCAGCACCATTTTTCAAAAAGTCCATTTATTTTCCACTGACTTCAGATGGATGCTGCTTTTATTGTATCCTAAATTTCTATATGCGTTTGGATGTATTTCTGGATTTTCCATTCATTTCTCTTGCTCTGTCTATTCATGTGCCAGTGCCAGCCACTTTATTTAAAATTCGGAGGTTTTATAATATGTTTTACAATCTCATAGGACTAATCCTCTCAGTGATTTTTTTTCCCAGGTTTTTTCTGGATATTGTTTTTTGTTTGTTTTTTGCCAAATGAACTGTGTAAATAATTGGGTTAGCTCAAAAGAAAAAGAGAAATAAAGAAAGAAAAAATTGATAGAATTTCTGGGGGAGGGCTGGCCCAGTGGCTCAGTGGTTAAGTGCGCACGTTCCACTTCTCGGCGGCCCAGGGTTCGCTGGTTTGGATCCCAGGTGTGGACATGGCACCGCTTGGCACGCCATGCTGTGGTAGGCATCCCACATATAAAGTAGAGGAAGATGGGCACGGATGTTAGCTCAAGGCCAGGCTTCCTCGGCAAAAAGAGGAGGACTGGCAGTGGTTGGCTCAGGGCTAATCTTCCTCAAAAAAAAAAAAAAAAAAAAGAAGTTCTAGGGGAATCATGTTATATTTATAAATTAGCTTGGGAGTATTGATGTCTTTATGAGGTTGGATTTTCCTCTTCGGGAACATACATGGTATATCTTTCTATTATTAGTTCAAATCAATTTTTGTGTCACTTAGGAGTGTTTTATAAATTTCCTCATATAGGTTTTGGACATATCTTGTTAATTTCACACCAAGGTATTTTATCTATTTGCTTTCCTCTATGGGGTATCCTCTTCCATTATATCTTCTATCTAGATTTTGTTTGTAAAATGAAGCCTATTGGTTTTAAAAAATCATTGTGAAATAGAAGAGAACACTTTTTAAATTCATTCTACTGGGCCAATGTCACCTGGTACCAAAATCAGACAAAGACGTCACAAAAATACTACAGACTAATATTTCTTATGAATATAGACACAAAATGCTCTACAAAGTACTAGCAAACCAAATCTAACAACAGATAAAAACGATTATACACCATGTCGGACTGAGATTTATCCCAGGAATGCAAGGTTGGTTTAGCATCTGAAAATCAATTAATGTAATACATGATATCAATAGATTAAGGGACAAAAACCACATGATTATCTCAATAGATGCAGAAAAAGCATTTGACAAAATTCAAAATCTGTCATGTTAAAAACATTCAACATATTAAGGATGGAAGGGAACTTCTTCAACTCGATAGAGGGCATCCATGAAAAATTCACAGCTAACATCGTGCTCAGTGGTGGAACACTGAATGTTTCCCCCTGAGATGAGAAACAAGAAAAGGATGCCCGCTCTCACCACTTCTACTCAATGTTGGACTGGAGGTTCTGGCAAGGGCATTTAAGCAAGCAAGTGAAATAAAAGGCATCTAGATTGGAAAGGAATAGGCAAAACTGTCTCTAGTTGCAGATGACATGATCTTTATATATAGAAAATCCTGAGGCATCCACTAAAAAAGCTACTGGAATCAATGAACAAGTTCAGCAAGTTTGCAAGATACAAGATCAATAAGCAATAAGAAATTGTATTTCTATACAATAGACAATCTGCAAATAAAATTAAGAAGATAATTCTATTTATAATATATCAAAAAGAATAAAATACTTAGGAATAAGTTGAACAAAAGAAGTGTAAAAGTTATATTCCAAAAACTATAAAACATTGTCGAAAGAAATTAAGAATAAATAAATGGAAAGACATCCTGTCCTCAAGGATTGGAACAGTTAATATCAATAAGATGACAGTACTCTTCAAACTGATCTACAGCTTCAAGGCAATCATCATCAGAGTCCAGGCTGATTTCTTTGCAGAAATTGACAAGCTGATCCTAAAGTTCATATGGAAATGCAAGGGACCCGGAATAGCCAAAACAATGTTGAAAAGAAAAAAGTTGGAGGACTCACACTTCTCAATTTCAAAACTTACTACAAAGTTACAGTAATCAAGACTCTGTAGTGCTCGTGTAAAGACAGACGTATAGGTCAATGGAATGGAGCTGAGAGTCCAGAAATAAACCTTCACATTTACAGTCAATTGATTTTCAAGAAGGGTGCCAAGATGATTCAATGGAGAAAAGACAGTCTTTTCAAGAAATTGTGCTGGGACAACTAGCTACCCACGTGCCAAAGAATGATGCTGGACCCCAGCCTCACACCGTATACAAAAACTAACTGAAAATGGATCAAAAACCTAAACGTAAGAGCTAAAATCATAAAACTCTTAGAGGAAAACAAAGGCGTAAATCTTTGTTATCTTGAATTAGGCAATGCTTTCTTAAGTATGATGCTAAAAGAACAAACAACAACAACAGAATAGATAAGTTGGACTTAATCAAAATTAACACTTTTGTGTTTCAAAGGAAACTATCAAGAAAGCGAAAAGAGAGCCCACAGAAGGAAATAATGTATCTGTAATTCATATCTCATGATAAGGTGTTTGTATCTACAATACATAAAGAACTCTTACAACTCAAGAATCAAAAGACAAATAACCCAATTTAAACATGGGCAAAGGATCTAAACAGACATTTTTCCAAAGAAGGTATACAATTGGCCAATAAGCACATGAAAAGATGCTCAACATCATTAGCCACCAGGAAAATGCAAGTCAAAACCACGATGAATGACCATCTCACACCCAGGGATGGCTGTAATAAAAGACAGATGATAACAAGTGTTGGTGAGGATGTGGAGAAACTGGAGCCCTCAAACGCTGCTGGTGGGAATGAAAACTGGCACAGTTGCTTTGGAAGATAGTCTGGCATTTCCTCAGTTGGTTAAACGTAGTGTCACCACATGACCCAGCAGTTATACTCAAGAGAAATGAAAATATGTCCACACAAAACTTGTACACTAATGTTCATAGCAGTCTTATTCATTATAGCCCCAAAATGGAAACAATCAAGAAGGGAAAAATAAAATGTGGTCTATGCACACAATGGAACGTTATTCGGCAGTGAAAAGGAATGAAGTACTGATACGCGCCACGACGCAGAGGAACCTTGAAGACGCTGTGTTAAGTAAAAGAAGCCAGACACAAAAGACCACATGCTGTATGACTGCATTTATATGAAATGTCCAGAATAAGCAAATCTATAGAGACGGGAAGTAGATTGGTGGTTGCCTTGGGCGGGGGGTTGGGGAGAAATGGGGAATAACTACTAATGGGTATGGGGTTTCTTTTTGACTGATGAAATGTTCTGAAATAGATGTGATGCTTGCACAACTCTGAATATACTAAAAAGCAGTGAATTGTGCACTTTACATGGGTGAATTGTATAACGTGAATTATATCTCAATAAAGCTGTTATAAAAATCATTGTGATTCCAGATGTACCATATATAAAGATTATCACCATGAGCACCATGTATCTACTATCCAGCTTAAGAAATGGCCCATTATGGGGCTGGCCCAGTGGTGCAGTGGTTAAGTTCCCACGTTCTGCTTTGGTGGCCTGGGGTTCGCCGGTTCGGATCCCAGGTGCGGACATGGCACCGCTTGGCAAAAGCCATGCTGTGGCAGGCGTCCCACGTATAAAGTAGAGGAAGATGGGCACAGATCTTAGCTCAGGGCCAGTCTTCCTCAGCAAAAAGAGGAGGATTGGCAGGAGATGTCAGCTCAGGGCTGATCTTCCTCAAAAAAAAAAACAAAAAGAAATGGGCATTATGAATTTAGTTAAAGCCCCTGTGTACCCTCCCTCCCTGATGGCTCCTGCCCACCTGTGTCCCCCCAGGTCTCCTCTCTTCTCAGTTGGTTCCATGTGGTTATCATTCCCATGAATGTAAAACCTCCTCCTTTACTAATCAAACTGCACCTGCTCTCTGAGGACACGGACTGTGCGCCCAGGAGTCTGGAGCCTCAGGGAGAGCATGGTCGCAGTTGGAGGTGGGAGACCCCTGTGCTGAGGAGGGAGTGGAGGGCAGTCCGGCAGACCTGGGTAGGCGATCAGAAAAACCTGGAATCCATGTCAAATCAAGGTGGGTCTGACACTTAGTCCAGTGTTCGTTGCATCCTAACAGGGCTGTGCGGTGGGGGAGTGAGAACTGTGGACTCTGAGAGTCTGTGCCTATTGCTCCCCGTAGAAAAAGAATTCATACAATTCTCTGAGATCTTTTGGGACTGTGGTGACCATAGTGTTGTGTCTGGAGCCTTCTGAAAGGCGCCTGAATACACCGTAGGAATGTGGGATAGTGACTGAGGGCTGGCGGCGGGAGTGATGATCCATTTCTTTGCCTGCTTCCTGCAGGGCTGTGGACGCTGTAGGTGCTCATTTAAATGCTGGGTGGCGTGGTGGGAGGGTGAGTGAGTGGATGGAAGGAGGAACGGGTGGGTGGCAGGCAAGGTGAATGAATAGATGGAAGGATGACTGGACAGATGGTGGAGATAAGAATGGATGGATGAGTGGATCAACAAACGGACGGTGAGTGGCTGGCTGGAGGGGCAGTTAGTGGATGCAGAGGTTGGGTAGAAGGTGAAATGTCTGGCTGGCCCTCCGACTCACTGCTTGTCATCCTTTGCTTCCAGCTTCGGGCAGCAGAGGTGGAGATCAAAGATCTGCAGTCGGAGTTTGAGCTGGAGAAGATCGATTACTTGGCCACCATCCGGCGGCAGGAACGTGACTCTATGCTCTGCCAGCAGCTCCTGGAGCAGGTGCAGCCCCTGATTCGCCGGGACTGTAACTACAGCAACCTGGAGAAGATAAGGCGCGAGTCCTGCTGGGATGAGGATAATGGCTTCTGGAAGATCCCCGAGCCCATCATCATAAAAACCAGCCTCCCAGTAGGTCAGGAGCCTTGCTGTCCACTCGGCACTCCCCGCCCTCCTCCACAGTTCCCCCTCCTGCGACTGACAGGGAGCCATGTGCCCCTCCCCGCTGGCTGTGGGCGCAGCAGACATGACCCTGGGTATCCAAAATGTTGGGCACCTGAGAGAATGGTGTGTTCTAGAGTCAGACAGATGGGGGTTGGAATTCTGGTTCCACCACTCTGTGTGTGACCTCTTTGGGACTCAGTGTCCTCACCTGTGACATGGGGATTAACAGTAGCACCTTCCTTAAAGATCGCTGGGTGGCTTAAAACGTGTTAATACACATCAAACTCTTAGAGCCTTCCCTGGCACATTTTAAGGGGTGGCACATTTTATCCTTCTCTCCATCATCACTGTCATTATTTCATCCTACAACAACCCTGTGAAAGACATGGATTACCTCTCTTACACACGAGGAAGCTGAATCTCAGAGAGTATAGGTGACTTACCCAGAGTCACAATCATAGCCGTAAGTTGTAGGACCAAGGATAGAATCCAGCTGTTCAGAGTTTTTCATGCCTGGTTCAACTTCGGCTTTTGCCATTGACCTCCTATGTGACCTTATGAAGGTCACTGTCCCTCTCTGGGCTCTGGTCCCCTGATCTTCACAAAGAAGGGGCTAGGTAAGATGATTTTGAGGGCCCCTGCGTCTCCACTGTGGTGGATCTTTCTCCAGCCACGGAGCTGGCTTTGCCCATTCAGGGAGCAGCAGGCTCTTACATCCCGCAGGGCCCCCATCAGTCCTCTCCCTGGTCCGAGAGTGTTCGTCCAGGTCCTACATCTCTGATGTTTACGGATGGCCGCTGACGCCATCCCTGCTGAAACGCCAGCCAGCTCCGTTTCCCCAAGACTACGGGCAACAGCAGTTTCTTTTCTTTCTCCCGCCCCCACCAGCCTGCTGTCTTGCCTGGAAGCAGGGGAATGGCTTCTTTGGCACCTGAGCCCTCCTGCTGTCTGCTTCCTAACGTCATCCTCGGCCTGGGCTTGGAAGCCTGAGCCAAGCCTGAGCTAGGCCTGACCCCGATCCCTGAGGATAGTGTGGCAACCTCCCTGCGCTCCCCCCACCCCGTCCTGGTCCCTCTGGTCCTCACGCCTGGTAGCAGTGACTGCAGCTTCTGTTTTCTCGTAGCAGTTTCAACAGGGCCACAGATCAAACCAGCCCGCAAAACCTCTGCAGCGGACACGGGCGAACCCGGCACGGTAAGGCCTCGGGAGAGCGAGTGAGGGGTGGGGAGCTGGCGGGGCTTTGCCCCAAGCTGCAGCAGGTCAGCATTACTGTAGGGAACTGGACTTGTGCTTTCGTCCCACCGAAGGACAAAGCAGGGCGCTGAGCCCGGACCCTCTCCCTATGCCTGCCTGGCACCTAGACCCTCAGCCGCTCTGGCCCTCACGCAGAGGCGCTTACGGTCCTAACCAGAGGGAAACCAGATGCTTCCAGCCAGCCCATCCTACTAGAGAAGGATGGAAGCGTCAATCTCAGAGGCCAAGCAGTGCATCTGGTCCCCTGGGCCCCAGCTGGTATCCTTGGACCAAAGGATCCTCAAAGGAGCCATGAAACATTCACTGGGATTCTAAAGTCACTTTATTTTCATATCTCCCATATTTTGTATTACAACTGAAATACATATCCTCAAAGCAGAAGTCAGCAAACTTTTCTGTAAAGGACCAGATAGTAAATATTGTAGGCTTTATGGGCCATATGGTCTCTGTCACAACTACTCAACTCTGCCATCGTAGCACATAAACAGCCATTGACAATGCAAAAATGAATGAGCATGGCTATGTTCCAATAAAACTTTATGTACAAAAACAGTCTGGGGGCCAGGTTTGGCCCATAGGCTGTAATTTGCTCCTGCCTTAAACCATTACAGATATTTCAGAAAATCCCTACAGAACATACCTTTGTAGTCACGATAAGGCCACTCATAGGTTAATGAATTCCAGCCAGGCATCTCTGCCTGAACAACTCAGGGTGGCTGCAAGGAGTGTCTCACGCTGGTCTAAAGCTCTGATTGGCTGCTTCTGATAACTTAACTTTGTATAAAAGGGAAAGCTGTTCCTGAAAAAACCATTCTTAACCTGGGACCACAAAGGGGTTATATGAGTCAGAATACATTTAGTTCCAAGTGATAGATACCCAAGCAATCATAAGCAAAATAGGGAATTTATTGGTTGATGTTAAGTGTTCCAGTTTCAGGCATGGCTGGATCTAGGGGCTCAAACAGTCAGAGTTCTGTGTTTCTTCATCTCTTGGTTCCGCTTCCCTTGGAACGCTAGCTTCAGACTCAAGCAGGATTTCTCCACATGTCTGGAAAGATGGTTACTGGCAGCTGGTGATCTGATAAGAAGAAAAAACCAGTCTCTTAAAGCAGCCTTAAACCAACACTTGTGGAAGGATTCTAATAAGCTCTCCCTGGTCATGGGCCTACTCTTGGACCAATGTCTATGTCCAGAAGATGTAGTTCTGTGATTGGTCCAGTCTGGGTCACATGTCCAGCTGTGTAGCCAGGGGGTGGGCAGGCAAGAGTGGCAGTGTTTAGAGCACTGTGAATGATCACCCCACCAGGACCACGTCCAGTGGGAGAAGGATAGTCCCTGAAGGAAGAGATTGAGGCTGAAGAAAATAATAGTCCTTGGTGATAAAGAGGTTGGGACTCCGGTTCTAAGGGTCTTGAATGTGCCCCTGAGCTGAGTTCTGCGTTACCTGTTCCGTGAACATGTGATGGGTGTGGGGTGCGGAGTATCGCCCCCGCCCCTGATGGAGCTGGCAGGATACCCTGTTTTGAGCTTTGCAGGAGGCAACAAGGCACTTCCCGTCCCCAGGAACGGGTGGGGAGTGGGCTTGGCTGGAGACTGTGACTCTCTTGCCGTGAGCTGCCTGGACCCCACCCTGGCGTCTGGGGTCTGTAGAGGGGAACACCAAAGGGGACAGCCCCCACCCCACCCGGCTTGCAGAGGCTGCTGAGCCCTGGGTAAGGGCCTGGATAAGAATTGCACAAACAAAAGGTCTTAACCCCTGAGGGTTTGGAATCTCAGCAGAAGGAAGACCGCTACAAGCTGATGCTCAGCCGGAGCGACAGTGAAAATATTGCCAGTAACTACTTCCGGTCGAAGCGGGCCAGCCAGATCCTCAGCACGGATCCCATGAAGAGCCTCAGTGAGTCCCCTGCGCACCCCTGTCCTCCAGCCCCTCCCCCAGAGCCATCCCCGCCCTCGACCAACTGGGAGGGGCCTGAGGGGGCGATTTGCAGTCAGACAGGCCTGGGTTGAAAACCCGTTCCCTCTCTGAGCCTCAGTTTCCTCAGCTGTAAACTGAGGGGGATGTGCCGACTTCTCAGGAGTAGGTGAGAGGAGGTGGGGAACGGCCCAGCCCAGGGGCTGGCACCCGGCAGGTGCTCAATACACAGTGTCCGCTTTCCTCTACCCCTTCGGCTCCTGGGGGAGAGGTGCTGTGGGATTCATGTCTCCGCTGACACACAGTAGGCCCTCAGCATGCAGCTCAGGGCCCTGGCCACAAAGGCAAAACACTGTTAAAGCAAGAATCAAAAAGCACTTCATTCTTCTGTTTTTAAAACTAAAATCAAAGACCACAGAGCTGCCAATAAACTATCAATGAAAAGCAAATCTCAGTTCTACACTGAGGTTATTTAAGAGGCAGAGTAAGTGGAGTTGAAGAACAAGGAGGGAAAGAAACATCGGTTGAGTCTCTGGCATCATGCCCATGCTGCAGATGAGGAAACCGAGGCTCAGAGAGGAGCAGCTCCCCAGCGTTACCCTGCTAGGAAGGGGTGGAGCTGGGCTTCGAACCCAGGCATGTCTGGCTTGAGATCCCAGGCTGCCTCAGTCTGAGGCTTTGAAACTCCACACTCCCAGCCCAGACCCTTGGATGCAGACGTAGTTCTCTCACCCAGAGCAGCTTCTCAGAGCTTCGGCTCCCAGCTGTGGGACCAGGGCCTCTGGCTGGGCGGGGGGTGGGCCAGACTCTCCACCCGCCCACAGAGCATTTTCTCCCCATCCCCGGCACTCCTGGCTGACCAGCCCCTCTGCCCCTCTTCTCCACAGCACATCACAGCTCACCGCCAGGCCTCAGCTCTCCACTCAGCAACAACTCTGCCACCTCGCCCACGCAGGCCCCTGAAATGCCCCAGCCCCGGCCCTTCCGCCTGGAGTCCCTTGACATCCCCTTCAGCAAGGCCAAGCGTAAGAAAAGCAAAAACAGCTTTGGCAGTGAGCCCCTGTGAGCACAGCTGCCTGCTGCTGCCCTGCCTTTATGTTTCCGTGAGACTGCCAGGCCCTCCCAGGGCAGCCCCAGCCAGGCCTCCTCCCACCAGCCCCCCACAGTGACCAGGAGGCCTGAGGGGGCCCTTGCGCTGGGAAGACACATTCCGTTCCCTGTTACCCAGAGAGCCTACCTCTGCCCGGGGCGTGAGCCCTCTGCAGGCTGGACCATCCTTGGAGAGGCTGTGCTGGCTCTCCATGTCCCAGTAGTGTTCTGTCTGCTCACCTGCCACAGAGCCCACCGTTTGTGCCCACCAGTGTTGTCCTGTGCCTCTTTGGGCTCAGAACCTCAGCTCTGCCTCAAGGCCTTCACCAGCCCCGACGGAGTGGGCAGCAAATTCCACATGGATCAAGCTCAATATCTTGGCGACTGAAAATCGTGCCTCCACCCATGGGCCCCACTTCCTGGGGGAAGCCCTGGGGATGGGCACAGGAGGAGTCGTGGAGCAGCTGTTCCTGTGCTGCCCACCCCCAGCTGGTCTGTGGCCCAGAGGAGGCCACTCCAGTTCAGCTGCCCCAATAAACTGCCTTTTACTGATGAGTTCCCCTCCCTGATCCTCTGACAGCATCGCTGGGGCCCCTCCCTGCCACTGCTGCCTGGCTTTCACAGGAAAGCTCTTTCTGGAGCATGGGTTCTTACCTGCCTGAGGCCTTTAAAACCAGCGGGCCCCAGGGTTTCTGCAACTCCCTGAATCATGAGTCTAAGTGCATTTTTCTGGGGAGAGCATCTGAACTGTCATTAGATTCCCAAAGGATCTGTGACCCAGGAAAGCAGAGCCCTTGTTTTGGAAAATAGAGGCCACATCTTGCTGAGGCTCAGAGAAGGCCCAAGTTTCACAGCCCTCAGGGATGCTGCTGGAACTGGGCGTCCTGACACGGTCAGAAAGGAATCCAGGCCACCCCGGCTACCTAGGACATTCTCCTGCCTTTGCCCATTGTATCCCAGGCCTGCCCTGAGGGAGGGGCCCACAACCTGAGGGAGAAGCCTGGGTCTTTGGTGCTGTCCTGAGCCGTATCTCACTCTGAGCCTCACCAGTGAAATGAGGACAGCACCCACCTCACAGGGTCATCGTGAAGGTGAAATGAGATAGTACGTAAAGTTCCCGGGTGTCCCGTGTCGGTGCCCCTCATTCCTCCTGCTCCCTGTTTGTATTAGTTACTGTGGTGGATCCCAAAGCTATGTGCCTGGGCCCAGGAGCTCCCACTCTGGAGAAGCCGGGGCAGAGGGTGCTGAGGTCACATTAGGGGTCACTCTCACCTCAGGCTGGCTGCACTGCAGACTTTGAGTGAAAGGAAGCGAGATCAAGTCTTTAAGGGGAACAAAGCGCCCTTGCGAAGGGAGCAGCTTCGCGTGGGGCTACCATAAAGGATGGAGATCACGGGAGGCTTAAGGTGGGAATGTGGGGAGGGGCTCCTGGTACAGGGGGCTGCACGGGCAGAAGGCAGGAGGTGGGGAAGCTCAGGGCATGTTAAAGCTTGGAGGAGACTCGTTCCCTGGGAGCCCTGAGTTAGGCACCGAGGGGGATGAGGCGGCCAAGATGAATTTAGACGGAGACCTGAGAGTGAAGAGCCCTTGGGTGTCCCTGAGCTGTGACAGAGGCTTAACTTGTGGTGGAGCCAGTGGGGATGGAGAGGAGGGAGAGTGACTTAGAGATGCAGAAGGAGGTTTGGACTTTTGCTCCCACATCCCTGGCTTGGTGGACAAGTGTAAAAGGTCAGAGGGCAGCTACCTTCTCTCTCCACATTACCTTCATTTGCCCCAGGATTGTGGTTGGGTCCCAGAGAACAGTGGAAGCCTTGGAACTCTTGTGGTAGCTTTTACTTCCACCCGTGGTGGGTCTGAGGCCGCTCTAAGGTGAGCCAGGTGGCCCCAGCATGAACTTAAACAGGGTGGGAGCCAGCATTACTGAGTAGATGCCCAGCTAGCCCTGCGCCAGTCCTCCCGAGAGCGCGGGCTGTTCCAGAGGCACACAGGGAAGGGGGAGAGCGGGGCCTCGCTATTATTTCTACTTCTAGCCTAGGACAGGCGCCTGGAGAGCAGTGAAATGCCTGGAGAGAGCCGGAGGCTGGAACGAACCCGGCTAGAGCTGTCTAATCGCCAGGCCAGTCGCCGCCCATCCACGCTGCCTCCAGCGTGGGCCACCAGACTGGGCAAGACAGGCCGGTGCCGAGGCCCCTGGGCCCGGGAGGGGGAGGGGACTCAAAGGGCCCCTGTCCTTGATCTTATTTCTCCAACCCCTTCCTCCCTGGAGACGGTGGAGGTGGGGCCCGGTTCCTAGTCGCGAGTCTGTCCTGGACCAGCGAGGACCCTGCCAGTGAGGACCGAGGAGGTGGCCCAGGGTGGCCACCGCGGCGCTAGACCCCGCCCGGGACACGGCCGGGGTCGGCCTGAAAGGCGGGCTCAGGGCTCCGGGCGGGAACGGCCTGGGCGGAGCCAAAGGGCACTCGGCCTTACTGATTGGCCGCGGCTGCAGAGCTGTCTCTCTAGGATTGAGCCTTTTCCTTCGGGGAGGCGGAGCCTCGCGCCCCTTCCGCCAATAAGGTTCAGAGGCTCCGCCTCCAACCGGGGCACTTCCGGTGGTGCTCCCGGCTCTTTACCGTCCGAGCGGCGGCTCCCGACGCCCGGCCTTGGCGTACCCGGATCACTTCCGGGTGGTGCTCCCCGATCACGAGCCGCGATTGGGCGACCGTAGATTGGCACTTCCGGTGTCCAGGTGCTTGGTTCTTTGGTAGGAGGAGGAAGATGGAGCACGGCACCGCGACCCGTGCTTGGTCCCTCTTGTGGCTGCTGCTGCCCCTGGTTGGCCCGGTCTGCGCCAGCGGTCTCCGCACCTTAGTGCTGCTGGACAACCTCAACCTGCGGGAGACGCATTCGCTCTTCTTCCGGAGTCTGAAGGGTGAGACCGGGGTCCAAGGGGCGGCGGGTGAGAGTTTGGGGTTGGGAAAGTCCTCGAGCCCGAGGGCATCGGCCACCCTCCCTCCCACTCGGTTTCCACGAGCGGGCCGCCCGGGACTGGCCTGCCGCGTGGGGGGCGGTCGTGATCTGTGCGGCGGTGCCTTCCCTTTGCCTCCCGTCTGCCTCAGCTCCCTGTTTCCCTCTCGTCCAGACCGGGGCTTTGAGCTCACCTTCAAGACCGCAGATGACCCCAGCCTGTCCCTCATTAAGTACGGGGAGTTCCTCTATGACAATCTCATCATCTTCTCCCCTTCGGTAGAAGGTAAGCGCTGCGCGTCGCCCCCAGAACCGGGACTGATCGATCGCTGTCTTCTGGATCTTGGATATTTCCTGGGTCACGGGATGGGTCGCTAGCCCTGGGCGCTGCTGTTCCCGGAGAAGAGGAAAATGTTAACTTCTAACCTGGGCGTCTCCTTCCTAAATGACACAGCCGAGGATTGTGGGGTCAGGTGTTGCCACGACCATGGAGCTGCGGGCCCTGCTGCTCTGAGAAGGGAGTTTTCCCTGTAAAGGGCCTGTAGGAAACGTGGAGAGCTCCCCTGGTTGGGTTGGCTTGTGGAAGTAGCATGCTATAAAGAAGCATGGTGGTAGTTGATTGTAAAAATTCAGATGGATTCAAAGTTCTCAGGCTTAAAAAGAACCTTAACGATAATTTAGCCTAATCTTCTGTTTGAGGCTGGATGGATATGTCCAGGGCCTGGTAGAGGGCTAGTTGTTGAACAGAAGGAATATCGTCACTAGTTTGTCCAGTTGATACCAATATTCCTGTGACAGAGACCTTACTATCTTACGAGGCAGTCCACTCAGCTCTTGGACAACTCTGTTAGCAAGTTTTTATATTAAACTGAAATTTGTCTTCTACTTCCTACTTTTTTGGGGTGGGGGTAGATGGGGAAAGGATTTTTTATACTCCCTGGCGCCTTAGGAAATAAGTTTAATGCTCATTTTGCTTACAGGCATAGCCTTTGCGTAAGCATAGCCTATTCAGGTGTTTCTTCTCCAGACTAAATATCCTCAGTTCTTTGGCCATTTCTCTTTTGCCCTGCTTTTTTGGTGAGCATCCTAGTCGTCCTCTTCTTTATTGACATCAGTTTCTTTTTCTCAGGGACTCAAGTTGTCCCTGTCTGGGCTGAGACAGGACTGCCGTCTCTCCCTTCAGTTGAAGCTTAGGAAGGCTTTCACTTTCTTGGCAGCTGATGTAAAGTTCTAGCCAGATTCTGTTGCCTGCTGAAGGCTTTGAGCCCCAGGCTTCCTCTTAAAAGAGGAGATGAGCAAGTGTTAGGACCAGCATCAAACCAAAACTTTCTCTTTGCTAGAGAAAGGTTGAAAAATAATTGGAAAAGGAATAACCCTCTCTCTGAGATTCAGTGTTCTGTGAAGCCCTGTCCCACATCACTGTTGCCACCTTTTCTGCCCCTAGCGGAAGGGGTCCCATACTTGGGGAAATGCTGCTACAGGAGAGCCTCTTGGGCACTCCTTGGGAGAAGGCTTGTGTCTGCTGGGAGGGCTCAGAGTAAGGTTTGGCGCCTGCTCCGAGGGCCCCTCTGTGGTACTGTGACCACCATTAGCCTTCTCACGTGTGAGAACACCGGCCTGGCTTCCTTCTCTGTGTATCAGCAGGTTCTTTGCTCTCTCTGGAATCAGGCAGCTCCCAGCTCGCATGCAGTAATGGCTATAGGAGAAGGATGCTGAGCATATCCTTTGTACCCAGAAAAAACAGGATCCTTGTTTCATAGGCCTCGCCTTTCACAGTCGGGCCTCCTAACCCACCATCAGCCTGCTTCCACCCTTGCCCGCTGTGTCCGTTCACCAGAATCATCCTTTCAGAATCTAAATCCGATCATGCTGTTCTCCTGCTCGGAAGCCTCCAGTGCTCCTCCCCACGGCTGTCACCCTCCCGGGGCCTACAGAGCCCTGCGTCAACTGCCCTCCCTCCCTGCTTCTCCCTGGCCTGCTGTTCCGTTCGTTACTCACCTTGTCACTCTGTCCAGCTGAGCCACACTGGGCACCTTGCTGGTAACATGCTCACTGCCTTGGGGACCTTGCACCTGTCATTCTCGATGCCTGGAGTGCCCCATGCTGCCTGGCTCACTCTCACACCTTTTCCAATGCCACTTGCCCGAGCTCTTCCCTGACCAGCCTGTATGTAACGGCTCCCCCTCACTCCACTGTCCCCTTTATTTTTCTTCTCAGCACACAAGGAATAATTTTCATTGAATGAATGAGTGAATTACTGAGCACTCCCTGCATTACGTTATGTGGAGCGTCAGGGGACCCTGTGGGGAAGGCTTGAGCTTCTGACAGCCCCACTCACTGCTGGTTTTGGATGCTTGTGGCAGTCGCCTGACCGAATCAATTGACCAAAAAGGGTATGATCTCACAGTTACAAATGTAGGAAATTAGTGAGCCTTTTTGGTGATCACTTTAATAAAAGCAGTATTCAGAGTGGTTCTGTCACGGCTATCGTGGATATAACTGTAGGATTAACGGGGAAAAACTACTCAGGTTAGGCAAATGAGTGCTGGAGTAAGTGACAGCGCCATCCTCAGATTCACACGTGCTCTTTCTCAGACACTTTAGGCGGAAGTGAGGCTGACGGGCTCTGCAAACAGTGTTAGGTGACCCTGAAAGTGGCTCTAGTGATGTCAGAGATACTGATGTGAAAGGTGCAGGTGACGAGTTTGGATGAAGTTGTTTCATGAAATGTGAGGGGAAAATGCAGCATTTCCAAACGAATGTTTTATATGTGACTTGTAATATGTGTGACTAACTTAACTATAATCAGTAAGTGTTGACTATTTCGTTTGTACTTCTAAAACTTTATAAATTCGAGCCATTGTTTTTAGATCTCCACACTGGGAGAATGGGAGAATTGCCCCAGTCAGGGCATGCATGGTAAACGTCCGTCTGTGTGGGCCTCCAGAGGGCACGCTTCCGTGATGGATTGTGGCTGGCCTGCGGTTCACCTTCACCGGCCCAAATGTCAGAGGAACAGTGAGAGGAACCTTCTGGGTCACTGAGTCTGGTGCTTCTTTCAGATTTTGGAGGCAACATCAATGTGGAGACCATCAGTACCTTCATCGACGGTGGAGGCAGTGTCTTGGTCGCTGCCAGCTCAGACATTGGTAAGGCTGACCTGGGAAGTTCTGGTACTTTCCACCATTTCTCCAGAGAGTTTGGAGAGCTTTGCAAATGGAAGCTGCCAAGTTGGCATCATGGGGTGGGCTGTGGCCGGGGTCGTGAGGGAACTACAGAGCCATTCCGTCCCTCCTGTACCTTTCTGTGACCAGAGCCAGTAAGGTGCAGAGCCTTTTAAGGGCTTGGGACACTGTTTGGTTTTTCCCATTTTTTTGTTTTGTTTTCTGGTGGCTCTTCTCTTACAGAAAGAAGGCAAATGGGGAGGCTAACTGGGCAGAGCTCAAAGTGTTTGACAGTTTTCTTTGTTTCCTATTTTGGACATTTTCAAAGATACTTAGAAGTAGGGAGAGTGCAGTATCCTGAACCCGGTACTTACCCCTCAGCTGCAACAGTTAACACCGGGCCAGTCTTGCTTTGTTCTTTTCAGTATTGACAGATTTTTTTTTTTTCCTTTTTTTCCCAAAGGCCCCCTGGACATAGTTGTGTATTTTTAGTTGTGGGTCCTTCTAGCTGTGGCATGTGGGATGTTGCCTCAGCATGGCCTGACGAGCAGTGCCATGTCCACGCTCAGGATTTGAACCGGTAAAACCCTGGGCTGCCGCAGCGGAGCACGCGAACTTAACCACTCGGCCATGGGGCCGGCCCCCAGTATTGACAGATTTTTTTTTTTTTTTTTTAAGATTTTATTTTTTTCCTTTTTCTCCCCAAAGCCCCCCGGTACATAGTTGTATATTCTTTGTTGTGGGTCCTTCTAGTTGTGGCATGTGGGACGCTGCCTCAGCATGGTTTGATGAGCAGTGCCATGTCCGCGCCCAGGATTCGAACCAATGAAACACTGGGCCGCCTACAGCGGAGCGCGCGAACTTAACCACTCGGCCACGGGGCCAGCCCCCAGTATTGACAGATTTTTGAAATCACACTGGGTGGGTCTCTTGCTGGGGTGACGATGAGGAAGAGGGCAGCCTTGTAAGGCCAGGCTCATGCAGGTTGTTTGCTTGAGGTATTACTTCACTTCAGAGGGGTTTTTGTGTCTTTGTGGAGGGAGAGGCCCCGTTGTGTTTTGTTTTGTCAATTCAGATTCTGACCCCTGCGGGCAGGATACCGTGCTGTTGTCCAGGGGTCCAGCTCGGGCTCAGCCTGGCCTGGTAAAGCTGCAGGGCCCTGCAGATGACTGTTGGAGAGTGAGTCCTGGGGATGCTAGGACAGTGGACACTGCTTGGCCCACAGCCCACCGGTCAGGGCTCAGCCAGGCATCTCTTGGGTCTGCAGGTGACCCTCTTCGAGAGCTCGGCAGTGAGTGTGGGATCGAGTTTGATGAGGAGAAAACAGCCGTCATTGATCATCACAACTATGACATCTCAGACCTTGGCCAGGTAATCAGGCCTGTCGTCTTCCAGGTGTCAGGCCCTTAGAGCTAAGCGCAGCCTAGAAACCAGGAGGGAGTCGGGAGGGGCTCCCTGGCTTGGGGGCCCCTTGTCCTCACCACCTGTCTTTCCCTCTGCTCTTGCAGCATACGCTCATCGTGGCTGACACCGAGAACCTGCTGAAGGCCCCGACCATTGTTGGGAAATCATCTCTAAACCCCATCCTCTTTCGAGGTGTCGGGTGAGTGAGCAGGGAGAGGCCAGCAGAAATGTCGGGCCACAGGGGATCACTGTTTTGTCAGGAAACCAACCCAAACTTGTCATTATTTGGGGACATTCCTTCCCCCACAGGGTGTGGATGAGATTAATTTATGACTTTGAGGCAGACTTCATAGTTACATCCAGAGGAGAGCTAACTGGTTATTAAGAAAGCAGGATTCACTCCTGTGAAGAAATGGGCCTTGGGGACCCCAGGGCCTGTGGGCTCAGTTCTTAGGATCAGTGTTGGGCGTTCTTTCCTCCTCCTACAGGATGGTGGCTGATCCTGACAATCCTTTGGTATTGGACATCCTGACGGGCTCTTCAACCTCATACTCCTTCTTCCCAGATAAACCTATCACCCAGGTGAGGGGCCTTTGCAGCCTCGAGGCCTCCAGCTCCTGGGCCCAGCCACGTGCTTTCTTCTTTGAAGATGAGAACTAAGCAGGAAAGCACACTTTGCTGAGACTGTGAAATGAGAAGATGGTGGAGCGGGAAGTGGGCAGAAGCAGTGGGGTCTCAGGTTCCGCCCTCAGATGGGGCCTAGGTTGTTCAGGTCTGGCCTGCTGTCCTCTTGCCCCAGAGGCCGAGCTTGTCCTTTCCCCTGGCTCTCCTGGATGACAGCCTTCTGTTGTTCCCAGTATCCCCATGCAGTGGGGAAGAATACCCTCCTCATTGCTGGGCTCCAGGCCAGGAACAATGCCCGGGTCATCTTCAGCGGCTCCCTCGACTTCTTCAGTGATGCCTTCTTCAACTCGGCAGTGCAGAAGGCCACGCCCGGCTCCCAGAGGTACATGCCAGGAGCTTAGGGCCATGAGGTCTGGGTGGCAGCGTGTGTGCGGATGGGGAGGACTCAGGTGAGGAGGAAGGAGCCTTTGAGCTACACGTGTCAGAGGCTAAGTATCTTCAGGTGCTTTAAAATTATTTGACGACTTGACTTTGTTGCTGTATTGCTGGTGTTGGCAGTCCAAACTTTTTTAGTAATGACATGTCTGGAGACGCTTAGAAAATTGTGTATTTATTATACACGTGACACCAAAGCAACACCACCTCACATCTTCTCATTTTTTCCTGTGTTCCCTTTAACCGGATCCCTAGGTACGTATGGCCCACAGGCAGGAGTTCGCTTAGTGCCGTTTATCCTGGTGGGTAGTGACGAGTCTCGCTTATGAGGCCCCCCTGGAAAGAAGTTGGTGCTGGTGCTCTAGCCTCTCCTCTTCCCTTCCGCAGGTATTCCCAGACAGGCAACTATGAGCTGGCTGTGGCCCTCTCCCACTGGGTGTTCAAGGAGGAGGGTGTCCTCCGGGTGGGGCCTGTGTCCCATCATCGGGTGGGCGAGACAGCCCCACCCAATGCCTACACTGTCACTGACCTAGTGGTAAGAGCTTCTTGAGTGAGAGGGCCCTGAGGGTTGGCCAAGTTGATGCAGCTCAAAGGCCGTTATTGAACACTTCTGTGTTGGGCCTAAAGAGGCCTAAATAAGGAGGAATAAGTTAACTTCTACCCTGAAGAAAGTCCATTTAGGTGCAGAGAGCCTGCGTGTAAACCAACATCGTAATGGGAGGCCTTTTCAAGAGGTGTGGTTTTGCTGTGGGAGAGCAGAAGCGGGAGGGGCTTCGCTGAGTCATCCTGCTGGGAGCGGGTCTGGAGGATGAATCTGTCAGTCAGGAGAAGCAGGGAAAGGCAGGATGGCAGTGAATATGGAAGCAGGGTGCCGGAGAGTGACCAGCACATTCCAGGAGAGGAGTGCGGTTTGGGTGCAGACTTGGATGGTCCTGTGAAGAGGTGTGGATCCGAGTCAGCGGGATTAACCGCTGGGTGGTATCCTCAGTTGCTGTCCAGGGCTGGGTGGTGGTGGCTCACCCAGGGTTTCAGAACTGGGAGTTCCTGCTAGATTCATGGGTAGGGATTCGGTGCACTGAGGGTGATGGCACCCCTCCAGTCACTGGCCACCCCTGGCTGACCAGCCTTTTATTTCAGGAGTACAGCATTGTGATTGAGCAGCTCTCAAATGGCAGATGGGTCCCCTTTGATGGTGATGATATTCAGCTGGAGTTCGTCCGCATTGATCCTTTCGTGAGGACCTTCTTGAAGAAGAAAGGTAAATGTAATTCTTGCACGAGAAAGCTACAGGGAGACAGTCCCTGCCTCTGGCTTGCTCTCGGGGGGGTAACAGAGAAACATTGGGCCACCCCTTCTGGTTATTTGTCTTGGATCTTCCCCAGGTGGCAAATACAGCGTCCAGTTCAAGCTGCCTGACGTGTATGGTGTGTTCCAGTTTAAAGTGGATTACAACCGGCTAGGCTACACACACTTATACTCTTCCACTCAGGTAAGCACAACTTGTCATCCCTGTTTTCAGCCGGCCTGTGCCCTGCCTGAGCCTCTGAGTGGCCAGGACCTGTCACTCTGCCCTGTTGCAGGTGTCAGTGAGGCCACTCCAGCACACGCAGTATGAGCGCTTCATCCCCTCGGCCTATCCGTACTACGCCAGCGCCTTCTCCATGATGCTGGGCCTCTTCATCTTCAGCATCGTCTTCTTGCACATGAAGGAGAAGGAGAAGTCCGACTGAGGCGCAGAGCCCCGGGACTCCTTACAGCCTGGAGACAGAGGCTTTTTAATAGGATGAGTTTTTCCCTTTATGGTGGGATTTTTTTTTTTTTTTTTTTTTTTAAAGCCGTGGGACAATGGCACAGCCTTACCTCAGTGGGAGATGGGGCATTGTGTACCAAGGGGTGGGGGTTTGGAAATGAATTTTATGTAAGCTTTTCCACCTTGAATGCTAAGTCGTATTTTTCATATGTGCGGTCACTCTCATTTCTAAAATAAAGAGAAACATTGCCCTTACACTTCATCTGGCCCCCGCTGTGCTTTGCTGATGGCGGGATGCTGTTTGGTAGCGACTGGATACAAAATAGTGAGTGGCCTCTTAATTGTGCTGAAGACTGGACTGTATTTTCTTTCTTTATGAAATAGTAAGAGCTTCCTTGCTTCTCAAGGGCTAAAATAAGGTTGGTAATACACTGAGGCTGGCGAGGATTCACTGAAGTGGGAAATCCAGGGCCCCAGCATTGGACTTTGCCACAGATTGTAGAATTGCTCCTTTGAAAAGAACCTTAAGCCTATGCTCACCTTGCTTAAGCAATAGTTGCGGTCCTGAAGAGCACGTATAGAATTATATGTGAAATCCCCTCCCCAATGTTGATCTCTGCCCACAAGAGTTTCTTGTCTTTGTGGTATAAGACTCACTCTTAAAGCCAAATATTCAGTTCAAGGCACATACGCATTCTGCAGTTGTAAATTTGCATTTAATTCTTCACGCTTCCTAAAAGAAATGCTGGTAAAAAGGTAAATTAGCAAGTTTAAAATACTACGCTGTTAATTTCCATTTCCTCAGTCATTTTAGCTCTGCTAGACTCAATTTGGTAGCTGGAGGAGCTCTGTGGAAATGCTTCCACACACCCCCAGAGCTGGTCCAGACTGCACCCCCCAGTGCAGGGCTCCCTGCTTCTCGGGCCTCGCTTGGTTGTTTCTTCGTTCTGATACCCCACACGTTGACCAACATAAAGCAAAGGTTTGCTTTGGCTCAGGTTACATGCAGACTGATGTCATGGCTGCCACGGTCCATTCCTGGAGCTAGGGGCAAATGTCACAGTCACACTCTGCCACTAACAGCTACTGCCTAGCCCTGGGTCCTCTCTCACGTGGAGCACAAGTCTCCCCGCCTCAGCCCAGCCTCATCTGAGACCAGCCTGGCCACCAACTTTTTGGAGGGCTGTGAGGACAGAGTACGAGCTTAGGGCTGGGCATTAGTCAGCAGTTCCACCCGAGTGTCTTCTCACCTGGGACAGAGAATGCGTCCCTTTGGATTCGTCCGCAGAGCTCTTAGCACGTTACTGTTAGCGCTGACGCGCCAAGGGGCCTCCTGTTGGTCAGCATGGTTTTTAGAGTGAGGCCCTTTGAATTCACATAGACCAGGGTTTGGCAAACTCTGGCCTGTGGGCCAGTCCGGCTTGCTGCCTGTTTTTGTATGGCCTGTAAGCTAAAAATGGTTTTTACACTTTTAAATGGTTGAAAAAATTAGAAGAATACTTAGTGACACATGAAGTTCACATTTCAGCATCCATAAATAAAGCTTTATTGGCGCACCGCCGTGCTCGCTGGTTTACATATTTAAGGCGGCTTCTGTGCTCCGATGACACAGTTGCGTAGCTGTGACAGCCTGAAGTATTTACTACCTGGCCTTCTACAAACGAGTTTGCCAGCTCCTAGTTAGATCAGCTTCTTCACTTCACAGGTAAGGGGACTTTAGTCCACACAGGTTATCTGTTCATCCAAAATCGCACAGCTAGAGTTAGTAGCTAAAGACCGTGCACTCCGACTCCAATTTTCCCCTCCACTTGCCGCGCCTGAGGCCATGGCGGGTTGCTCAGCCCTCCCTGCGCCACTTGCCTCCTGACGCCCGCCCTCACCCAGGAGCCCCCGCCCTCAGCATTCACAGACCATGAGACACAGATGCTAAGTTCTTCAGTAGTTCACCAGCTGCATCGGCCCTCACGGGGCTGCCCTCCAGGAGGAGAGCAGGAGGGCCGCCTGGCACAGCGCTTCATACTCCAGGTTGGCCAGAAACAACACCTTCATTTTGGTTTCCACACAACTCTTCTCGGTAAGCCTGTCGGCCAACAAAGCGGCAGCTGACTGTTGGAGGAGCCAGCCAATCATCTTGTCTGGTTTCAGATTCTTCAGGGCTAGAGTATGCTCCCCCCAGAGGCTTAAATGAAGCACGTTAGCAGCTACTCGGGCAGACGGTCTCTGCAATGGGAAGGGAAGCTGAAGCTGAGAATGTCTGTGACAGAGTATTCGGCCCACAACCCACTTTGTTGATCTTCGTTTCAGGGTCTTCCCTTCTCTGACCCCAACCAAATTCTTCTCCACCCTTCTCTCTCCTCCTTCACTCACCTGACCCCTACTGGCTGCTCTCTCCCCCTGCTCCAGGCTGTCCATGGGTACAGACTGGCCTGGGGGCAGTTTGCAGGTTGGAATAGCCTCCCCATCAGACTGCCTCCTGGGTATGAGCACTGTCTGGAGGGAGGCGTTGTCTCTCATCACTTAACTGGTAGCAGACAGCATCTGCTGTGACCCTGACAGCATGCCGTGCACGGGGAGAGGCAGGTGATGGAACAGTAGTTTGAACCCTGGTCTGTCTATGCTCTTTCACTAGGTGTGCCACCTGAGCCGGACCTGCTACTCTGATTATGGCTTCCAATGTGTTGGCCTTTATATTCCTTTATAGTAATGTCAAAATGTCCAGATCTGGGGCTGGCCTCATGGCCGAGTGGTTAAGTTTGTGTGCTCTGCTTTGGCAGCCCAGACTTTGCTGGTTTGGATCCTGGGTGTAGACATGGCACTGCTCATCATGCCATGCTGTGGCTGCATCCCACAAAGAAAAACTAGAATGACTTACAACTAGGTACTGGGACTTTGGGGAGAAAAACAAAAAACGAGGAAGATTGGCAACAGATGTTAGCTCAGGGCCAATCTTCCTAGGCAAAAAGCAAAAAAAAAGAAAAAGGGCTCACCTAGCTGGCAGTCACCTTAAAAAAAAAAGTCTAGATCTGCTCTCAGGAGATGCCCTCTCATTTATCTGTCTCATTAGATCTCAGCTGTTTTCATACACTACATCTCCATTAAACATTTCTTAAAAATGCATATTTTCCCTTCTGGGTAACTTAAGCAACTAAAGCCAAGAAGAGTTGAGTTGCTGGAATTCTGACTAATTTGGTGGCTAGCTTCCCTCCTCCTATTCATACTAAAATCTGTTTTGTGTTCTCCTGTCCTTGCCCTTTACCTTTGTAAGACAGAGGAGCTGTTACTCTAATGCTTGCCGAAACCTGATCTTTACTTGAACATGGACTCGGGTTTCCATCCACACGATCCCTGGGAAACCTGGGGACAGCCTCACCTTGCTGGCCTCACGCTGGAGCAGGGACCTCACCAGCTGTCTCACGTCTCGAGGCACCGACTCGGGCAGTGGAGGCAGCTGAGCTTCTTGGTAACTGCGGCTTTCAAGGTGGGCCCTGCCCTGGCTGTAAAAGGGGTTGGGGAGCCCGAAGATCTCGTAGGCGAGCGCTCCCACTGCCCAGGCATCAGCCTTGCTGTAGTCGATCACCGCCCTGGGGCCAGGACAGGCCGTGGACACCTGTCGGCAAGCAGTGGGTGAGCTGTCCTGCTGCTGGCATTTCTAACCTCTTCATGCTCCTGCACAGCTCCTGATTCATGGGCGAATCAGAGCCCCGGCCCCCGGAACCCAGAACTGGAGTGGGCTGTGGCTCAGAATTTGCTTAGGCTGCCTACTTCGTGCTGACAACACGCACACCTCCCAGGAGCATTAGGGAGATCCAGATTAAAGCAAAGTGGCAGGGAAGGGACTTATGCCAAATTTGGGTCAGAAAAGATGGAGGTGTTGAGTAAAAATGAGGTATCAAGTCTCGTCCTCTCAGCGGAAACATGGGGAAGAGTCTGCTGACGGCGCTGCCGCGCTCGCGGGACTCACCTCAGGAGCCATCAGGCAGCCGTTTCCGCCCCGATCTACGTAGCAGCTGGTGAAAGGCAACCGCAGGCCGATGCGCTCATCAGCCAGGCAGCAACCAAAATCTGTGATCACCAACCAGGGGCAGCCATCTGGGGAAGGGACAGGAGCTGTAAGCAACTGAGCCTCTCCCGTTCCCTCTGCGAGGCCCTCCTGTGTCCCTGCTAAAGCCACCATCAAGACATGGTGAGATGCACTCACTGGGACTCCTGGGCCCAGGAGCGCAGGCCAGCAAGGCCTGGACAGGTGCCCACTCGCCAGAGAGCTGAATGGGGTCAGCTACCCCAATATGGGCCTGCCTCTGGGAAATCAAAGCCCCTAAGCCAGGAACTGGATAAAAGCTTGGCTTAATCCAAATAATTTTCTAGTAATCAGAGCTGTCCCAAGACCGAAGGAGCTGCTCACCATTTACTCACCAGATGGTGCTAGGCTCTAATGCCCTCTAAGGGCCCTCACACCCTAAGTCTTTGATTTGAACTTAACCCCCAAATGCAAACCAAGAAACAGGTGCACTAGGAAGGTATACAAGTATTCATACAGACTTCCTTTAAAAAGCCAGTTCTTCTAGTAATTTATCTTGTAGTTCTAAATCTACCAGATGTATGAATCTCCTTTACAATATCCCAGGCAAGTGGCCATCCAGCTTCTACTTGAGTCCTTCCAATGATGGGGAACTCATTATTCCCAGAGGCAGCTGGGCCTACACTTGGTCAGCTTTCACCGTTTGAAAATTCTTCCTTATATCGAGCTAAAGTCTACCTCTTTTACTCTATTGGAGAAAACTTCCACCCCTCAAGTTTTTGCTCTGTCAGTGGGCAAGAAAAATGAACTTGGGAACTGTGAACCATGGCCCCACAAACCCCAAAGAGAGAAGGAAAGCCTCCATTTCGAAGGAGAGATTGCTTTTCCCTGTGTGCGGAGCTAAATTAAGACACAACAACTTAGAATAGAGCATAGAAACCAAAAAGACTTGAAGGGCCCTATACGTCCCAAGGCCTAAGCCTACTGCTCCTGGCCAGCTCGGAGGGCGTGGCAGGTGCCTACCTGCGTCCAGCTCCACGAGAATGTTGTCGGACTTTAAGTCTCTGTGCGCGACGCCCTGTTGCACCAGATGGTCCACGCCTTCCAGGAGCTGCAAGGCCATCACCGTGGCGAGGCGGGGGCTTGGGGTATTCACGCGAAGGTACTGGCGCAGGGTACAGGGGTAGCTGGTGGACAGGGGGACAGGGTCCTGGCTGTCACGCATCAGTGGGCCCTGGCGCCTTATTTACTACTAGGGTGATGGCCTTTCCTCTTCTTCCTGGAGCTTTTTGGTTTCTTTTTTCCCCAAGTATCCTTGCTGTTCCCACCCACTATCCTGAAATTAGGAAGTAAGAGCCGGAGCTTCATGTGTTGAAAGTAATGGTACAGATGTTCATTTCCTTAAAACCCCCATTATGACAATATTAGAGGGTGCAGAGGCTGTGGAAGGAGAACTGTTTTTATGTTAAAGACAAGCAAGCTATAGAGAAGGGGCAAGAGTCAAATGTCCTAAAAGCACCAGGTGAAAAGGATGTTCTGAAGACGATGAGATTGCGTCTTCATGAAAGATCATCCTAAAGGGAAGCAGCTCTCCAGGCGGACGTGCATGGCCTCATCTCCCGGAGGCTGAGCCCTTCCTCCCTGCAACCCCGCCCGGCTCCCGTGCGCAGAGGCAGGGACCAGCTCCCACTTGCTCCAGGTCCTGCCAAACGCCTGCCACTTACTTCTTCATAACAAGGAAGAGCGTCCGCCCGTGGCCCAGGCCTCCGGGGTGAAGACGAGGGGGCAGCACATCGGGGTAGTCGACCAGGGCCCCTGGCAGCAGTGGGACAGGGGAGGTGAAGGCGCGGACGACCCGGATGATATTGGGGTGAGGGGCCAGTTGCTTGGGACCTCCCTTGGATGTTCTATTTAAGCCAAGAGGGACAAACGTATAAGGACAGTATTAGATACAACAGCTAGAAAGGTAATAATCTAAGGCCACAATAAATGCTGACATTCATTTATTCACCCGTTTATTTATCAGATATTCACTGAAGATCTGTGTGTGCCAGGTGCAGAGCCTGGTGTTAGAGGGAAAAAAACCCCATAAAGATGACATCTCATTTGATGACCCCACCCATCCATCCACCCCATGTGGCAGAACACAGAGGTTAAGAGATCTTGGAATTAGACTGCCAGGGTTTGAATTCCAGGTCTGCCACTGTAAGTCCTTGGCCAAGTCACTTAACTTCTCTGGGCTTGGTCCCAAATGCAAAGGGGAGTTAGGGTGGTAACAGACTCATAAAGTTGCTGATGTTGTAAAGCAGCTAGAATCCCTGTGACTCCAGGTTCCAGCATAACGCTTGGCATGGAGTGTGAGCTCAATGAGCCTTTGTTGAATGAATGAATGGTACAGGCATAGTTCGTAGCAGATCTGTCACTGGCCTGCCCTGAGTACCCCTCCTCCTCCAGGAGCCTCCACCCACAGCCCTGCTGAGGCACAGTGGCCATATTTTGGACTGTGACTCTGCCTGCAGTGTATCAGCCCCGCCCCTCAACCAAATCTGACTGGACTAAGGGTGGGCACCTGACTCCAGGGCAACGAGCCTGCAGCCACATCTGAGATTCAAATGGTTGGCAGGGAAAGGGGAGGGGGCCAGTTAGATTCCCTCTTTGAGGGGTGCAAATGCTGAAACATGGCAGTAATGTGGCTGTCAGCCGTGGAGCTGAAGGTGAAAGGATGCCACGAGATGAATGGGGCCATGGAAAGCCAAAGAGGTGTGCAAGCCAAAGGCACCAGGAACAGAAGAGCCATAGGGTCAGAAATAAAGATGCTGGTGGCAGAGAGAAGAGAATGGGGCAGAAGCCCAGAGACATCAAGGCAATGCCAAGGGGGCAAGACACCCGGCCCTGTCCTCAGAGCCACCCCGGTTCCCGAGCTTTGTCGATCCAGTCCACATGCTGCCGCCTTCTGCTCCTTCTCGAGTCCACCCAAGTGGGCCCCCGTTCTATGCAATCCAAGAAGTCAAAGCACTCTTCCTGCCTTGGGCCACTGGGGCTCACAGGAGAATCAGGACCACAGCTCGAGGCTGTCGGTGCCACAAGGGGAAAGCTCTGCCCAGGAGTCACGGGAGCCCAGAGGGAGAGTGTGGCTGTGCTGGGGAGATGTGTGCACGTGGGTGTGTTTAAAATGAGACCTGGAGCAGGACAGGAGGCTGTGGGAAGGGCAGCCCAAGTACAGCTAGCTGCATGCACAGAAGATAGTCATGGAGGAGCCTGGTGCGCTCGGGGGAGGGCAGTAGGAATTCAGCCTGGTGGAGCATAGGGTGTAAATGGGACAGGATCGGAAATCGGGTGGAAGAAGAAATGAGAGGAGCAGATAACAAAGGGCGGAGCCTGAGGTCCCTAGGTGAGCAAAGGCTGGGTGGAAATACACTGAGAGTGCTCTCGGGGAGGAGTGTTTCTCCTGAGACAGAGTTCCATGTCATCAGTTTTTTTAGGTCATAGATCTCTGCCATATTCATCTGATCATTCAAGAGACATTTATTAAGCTGTGGGGGTCTGTAGTAAACAAACCATAACAGCCCTGCCCTCAGAGAGCTTAGAGTACAGCTGGAGAGACAATGAGTAAATAGACGAAGAGATCTAAAATTTAAGGTCAGACGGTGATAAACGCTGTGAAACACCTAAAGCAGGGTAAAGGGCTGGAGAAGGACAGGGACGATTTCAGTCAGGAGGTCTGGGCAGGCCTCTGCAGCAGACATCAGCGTGCTCACAGCTATACGACAGCACCATGTCAGCAGGCTGAAGCCAATGCCACAGAAGGAGCCAGCTGACGATGATTTTAGCCCCCTCAAAATTATTCAGCTGTCATTCAGCCATCCACTTTTCCCTACAAAGGGATAAGGAGAAAGGATGACAGTGCTAAGCCACCAAGCACCTGCCTGTGTTGGCCTGCACACACCCTCAGTCATTCTGGAGCCTTCCAAGCCATGGCAGGGGTTTTCCACAGATATCTCCTTGAGTCCCTATTTCTGCCTTCCTGCTGCTGACAGAGCTAGATCTATAAACCAACCCTCCAGCAAATCACCAAAAACGCAGCAGGCCCACCGCTTCCTGGTGGTCTGCAAATCCTAGTGAGCACACGTGTCTCCTTTGTCATGAGCTCAAGCATTAATCTTGACCACCTGGACCCGGGGGCTTTACAAAGCTGCCGAGGGCAGGCTCCGTCCACCCCCTCGTCCCCCTGCAGAGAAGGCCTCTTGTCCTACTTCTTTGCCTAGGTGACGCCTACTCACCTTTCAAAAGGCAGCACAAACTGTCCCTTCAAGAGGCCTTTCGGAATGGCCCCCACCCCTGCAACGCACACGCCACCTCTGGGCTCCCTCAGCACCTGAGCGTACACTAACCCAGCACTCAACACCCCACACTCTGCTCCTGACTTGTCCTCCTCCGGCGGACGGAGAACTCTTGCGGAACAGGCCACGTTAGTGTTTTTTGTTTGTTTGACTCTCTTGGCGCCGTCAGGTGCACTGCAGCTGTCTGGAATGAGCGTTACCTCCGCTCTGGACAGTCAGTCTGTGCGGAGAGGTGGGGCTCCACCGGGCCATTACTTAGGAGGAACCAGAGACTGGATCAACTTTCCAACATTCTGAACTGGGCGTTCCTGGGTGGCCCTCTCTCCCTGCTGCGGTGGGAATCAGCCTTCTGCAACTACAGTTGGAGCCAGACGATCTGCAGTCTTTCTCAGGTTAATTTACCCACCAACTGAAACTCCACTAACGACATCACTCAGTATTTACTATCTACTGCATGTCATGTCAGATGCTGCGGCGAGTGCTGAGCACACTGATAATGGTTTTGCTCCCAAAGAACTCACAGCCAGTCTGGTGGACAGATGGGCGCTTACCTGTAAGTGACTGCTCCATACTCCCCGGCCAAGGCCACTCGACTAGCTGGGACTAGCTCCTGGCTCATTGTGCTGAAGATGGCTTCGCTGGAAGAGCCCGCCTGGAACACATCCACAATGAATCCAGGGTTACACAGCCTCGAGTGGAATGGCAAGTCCAAGCCCTCTTGTAATCTGGACCAGGACAGCTACTGCCTGGAACTGGCTTTGACCTTCAAGATAAGATAACCTCTCTAAAGTGGCAAGCCAAGACCAATTTCTCCAGGGAGAGAGAGGGCACAGGTGCCATCCATGGCAGCTCAGAGGATGCTTCCCACATCTCAAACGCTTGGTAGCTCAGGTGCCCAGGGCAGGAAGAGCTGTCAAGATGATTAGAACATGGAAGCCTTCTTCCTGCCACAGATGCCTCCGGTCACCACCAGGCTTGGAACTGACCACTGGACCGCCAAGACTCATCCTTGCAGGCTCCCTTCAGCAGACAGGCCAGAGCCTGACAAGCCCACCCTGGATAAGCTGTGCTGAATCACAACCAGCCCTCCCCATCCCCCAGGAACAAACGAACAAAGAAAAAAACCGAAGAGGAGGAAAAGCACCTTGTTTTCCTCATTTCATTATGAATGGCTCTCAGGACCTGTGAAACCTGTGAAGTATCGAGAAGCTCCTATAAGAATCAAGTCTTTTAGCTCTTTTGAATGCCACAGCTGTCACACCCCAACCAGTGGAAGTTTTGATGCTCAGACTAGATGTTTCATGGGCAAAGTGTTTGGCTACTTGTTGGCTATTAACCCAGTTTGGAAGTGCAACAGTCTAATAACCTTCATTCCCAAAATCAAAACAAGAAACTGCATTCTTCAGTGTCCAACATGAGCTGCTGTGGCATTTTCCACCTTAACCTTGGATAGATGCTCTGGGCAGGAGAAAGAATGTCAGGTCTTGAATTTTTGAAACCCACCTGCATAATGGCAAGGGAAAGAAATTACTCTAAATAGACAGAGATCTTTGTTTCTTTTGGGAGGGGAGGGAATACTCAGTTTCCCAAAGCCTCGAGTCCTCCAAGAGTTGAGAGCATGGAGGTGACACACAAGCCTCTGATCTGGAAGTGAGGAGGCTGGGAGAGTTTAGAGGAAAGGCATGGCCTCTCCTCTCCAGTGAGGCAGGTCAAGGGAAAGAGAGGGGAGGGTGGTAATTGCAGACCTGAAATTAACTAACTTGATCAGCGCTGACAGATTAGAAACCAGTGGTTTGGGCTCTTGCTGCTCAAAGTGTGGTTCACAGGCCAGCAGCGGGGCCTCCCCTGGGGGCTTATTAGAAAGGCAGACTCTCAGGGACCCCCAGACTAGCAGATGAGCATGTGCCTCGTAACCTGATCCCCAGGTGAACAGTGGACATATTACAATTTGAGACACGCTACTTCAGACTCTTGTGTGACAGGGTGAGGCAGCCTAACTATATGGGCCCCTGCAGTGGGGAGACTCTGCCTGTCTACTTCCTGGGAAAGGGTGCCATCAGGTCCACCAAGATTGGCATTCTGAGAAATGCTTACGTGACAGATGAAAGGCCCCTCCTTACCGAGATGTTCCACATCATCTTGATGGCTAAGGGAAAGGCAGGGGCCCGTGGCGCTCGCTCCTCCTCTTCTCCTCGTGGAGTGATATCTGGGCCTCTCCCTGGAAGAAGCCCGGTGCTCTTTGCCACCTCCAGGTTCTGGGGCAACACAGGCACGGTGGCTTCATACACGGCAGCACTGCAGCCCTTGCCAATGGACTGCCCTATCAGATACTCCTCCAGCCGGAAGCCCTGCCAGCGTCTAGTGTCCAACGGGTCAGGTAGCAGCTTGTTTTTCTGGGTAAAAATTGCCTGTGAAGAAAAAAGCATGCACCATGTGCCAGAGAGCCTAGGCAGGCTCAAGCAAAGGGAAATGGGAGGGAGAGGTATTGCGAGGCAGGTCTTCACTGACAAGATCCAGAGCTGATAAAAACACAACCAAATTGGGTTTTACTGCTCATCCTGGACTCAGGCCATACTGCCTTTCTCTCTCATTATTCAGAATAACTTTTCTCAAACTCTGTGGCTTCATTGCAATTACAGAGACAGCCTAACACAGAACATGGTAAATTAGTTAAGAGATC
The DNA here is from genome assembly GCF_041296265.1 of Equus caballus. Lineage (NCBI taxonomy): Eukaryota > Metazoa > Chordata > Mammalia > Perissodactyla > Equidae > Equus > Equus caballus. The sequence continues at coordinate 33,636,809 of NC_091685.1, forward strand.
AGAACTTGCAAATTCTGCAGCTGATACACCACTCCTGTACTGCCTGTCAAGCTCCCAGCACAGTCTTGGATGTTTCTGATTATGGAGACGGCTCTCTCTGCAAAGACCTTGACAGGCAGCTACTGGAAGGTTACCAGGCGCTGTGGATGGGCAGGAGCACATGGTCAACAGCCACTTCTCCACTGTGAGTGGTCTGCAGGCAAGGGGGTGAAATCAGGAGGATCCCCGGAGCTGAGTCATCACGTCCTGTCTTTCTGTCTCTACCACTTAGTTTAATCCGGTGGGCCCACTCTGTTTTCAGAAAGGAACAAGAGTGCAAGAGTCCTGATGGAAAAAGACGGAAATGCAGGTGGGGGTGTAGGGATGCACTGGGTAAGAGCCCATTTCCCCCAAATCAGGGTCCTTCGCTACTTCAGGCAGGTGACATCCCTTCTTCAGGTGCCCAGGCTCCACCTTCTCCCTCAAATCCTGTCTGATCTGCTGATCCCTTCCTCTCCATGGTTAGTCACCCACCTCCAGACTTTCCCACTCTCTCCTTCACCTGCTTCTGAGCCAGATGAAACCACATTGCTTCCATGTGTCACTCCTCTGTTCAAAAACCTAACCAGAGCCAGCCCTGATGGCTTAGTGATTAAAGTTTGGTGCTCACCGCTTCAGTGGCCTGAGTTTGCTCCCTGGTTGCAGAACCACACCACCCATCTGTCAGTTGCCATGCTGTGACAGTGGCTCACAGAGAAGAACTAGAAAGACTTACAACTAGCATATACAATGATGTACTGGGGCTTTGGGGAGGAAAAAAAAAAGAGGAAGATTGGCAACAGATGATAGCTCAAGGTGAATCTTTCCCTGCAAAAAACTCCCCCCAAACCCAAACCTAACCAGGAGGTTATTCAGTACCTGCTCTGGTACTTCCTTCATGGCAAACTGTTTGGCCAGGCTGGTCTGTGCACTGCCCGTACTCATCTTTCATCCGTCTCTCTTGGAAACTTGGCTCACACGACTCCCTCCACCTCTCTTTCTCCGTGTTGCTCTGCCTGGCTCATCCCCACTCATCCATCAAGTCCCAGCTCGAGCTCCCCCTTCCTCTATAACCAGCCCTGACCACCCAGCCCACAGCCACCTCACCTTCTGGAGGATTCCTAAAGCACTTAGTATCTGTAAGCTCAGGCACCTTGCACAATAACTTTTAACTTAAAAAAAAATGAAAGTCTATCTCGATTTGCCAACTAGTTACTGAACTCCATGGAGGAGAAGAAGTATTTTGTAGAGCAATCCTTTATCAGCCATGGCTTTGAGAATGAGATATATTTAACTTTTTATTTTGAAATAACTATAGACTCATAGGCAGTTGCAAAAAAAATAGTACAAAGTGTCATGTGTACCCTTCACTGTTTCCCCTAGTGGTGACATCTTATATGGCAGTAGTACAATATCAAACCCAGGAAAGTGGCATTGGTACACTACCGTTAACTAGACTACAGACCTTACTCAGTTGTCACCATTTCTTTTAAAATGCATTCACACACTCGTGTGTGTGTGTGAGCGTGTAGCTCTATGCAATTTTACCCCGTGTGCAGATTTGCATAATCACCACCACGATTAGGATGCAGACGTGTTCCATCACTGCAAAAGAACTCCTTTGTGTTCCCTCTTTGTATTTGTTCCGCCCCCACCTGTCCCCTGGCAGTCACGGACCTGTTCTCCATTTCTATGTTATATAAATGGAATCTCACAGTATGTAACCTTTGGGACTCCTTTCACTAAGCATAATGCCCTTGACATTGGTTTAGATTGTGACCTGTAGCAATAATGGAGTCCCATTATTGCTTAGTATTCCACTGTATGGATGCGGCAGAGTTTGTTTAACGATTCACCTGCTGAAGGATATTTGGGTTGTTTTTAATATTTTGCTATTATGAGTGATGGTTCTATGAACACTCATGACAGGCTTTAAAAAATATTTTTAAGAATTGTGGTAAAATATACATAAAATTGACCATTTTAACCATTTTTAAGTGTTCAGTTCGGTGGCATTAAGTACATTCACACTGTTATGCAACCATCACCACCATCCATCTCCAGAACTTTTTTCAGCTTGTAAAACTGAAATTCTCTACCCGTTAAACAATAACTCCCCATGCCTTCTCCCTCCAGTTCCTGGTAGCCATCATTCTACTTTCTGTCTCTGTGAATTTGACTACTGTAAGTAGCTCATGTGAGTGGAATCGTACAGTGATTGCCTGGTTGTGACTGGTTTATTTCACTGAGCATAATGTCCTCAAGTTTCATCCATGTTGTAAGCATGTGCCAGAATTTCCTTCCTCTTTTTTCCTCTTTTTTTGGTGAGGAAGATTTATCCTGAGCTAACATCTGTTGCCAATCTTCCCTTTTTTGCCTGAGGAAGACTGTTGCTGAGCTAACATCTGTGCCAATCTTCCTCAATTTTTTGTGAGATCCACCACAGCATGGCTTGATGAATGGTGTGCAGGTCCACGCCTGGGATCCAAACCCATGAACCCTGGGCTGCTGAAATGGAGTGCACAAACTTAACCACTTTGCCAGCGGGCTGGCCCCTTTCCTTCCTTTTTAAGGCTGAATAATATTCCGTTGTCTGTATATACCACATTTTGATTATCCATTCATTCATTGATGGACACGTGGGTTGTTTCTACCTTTTGACTATTATGAATAATGCTGCTATGAACATGGGAGTACAAGTATCTGTTCAAGTCCCTGCTTTCAATTCTCTTGAGTTTACACCCAGAAGTGGGATTGCTGGATCATATGATAATTCTATTTTAATTTTGGGGGGTGCTGACTACTGTTTTCCATAGCAGCTACTTGTGTACAGGTTTTTTTATGAACATAAGTTTTCACTTCTCTGGGTAAATGCCCAAGACTGCAATGGCTGGGTGATATGGTAAATGCATGTTTGGTTTTGTAAAGAAACTGCCAACCATTTTCCAGAGCGGCTGTACCATTTTATATTCTCACCATCAGTCCAGTTTCTCTGCATCCTCTGCATCATTACCATCTTTTATTTTAGCTGTTCTAATAAGTATGCAGAGACATCATATTGTGTTTTTAATTTGCATTTCCCTAACGGTTAGTGATGCTGAACATCTTTTCCTATGCTTATTTGGCATCTGTATCTCCTCTTGGTGAAATATATATTTATGTCTTCTGCCTGTTTTACACCTGGGTTTTTTCCACACACCTCCATCTAAAGGGCGCAGCCACTATTCTACTCCAGTCTGACACCTCATGGAATTTTAGCTCTAGAGTTGCCAGATCTGGTGATTTTTTTTCAAAAGAAGTCAAACACCTGAATTTTTAAAATAAATTGGGAACTAATTAAAAATTTAAGGCACAGGAGAGTGCAGTGTGAGAAAAGGACGTGTGGACAGTAAGCTGAGGAGGATCACACTCCTCGGTTAAAAAACGCCTCCATAATTTTAAGCAGGATTTGTCAAGTTTCTCACTCTTGGCTTCTGTCTGCAAAAGACAAGGACAGTGGCTGGGGACTAGGCCAAATGTCACCTGTCATGCCAACCTGGCCAGAGCTCAAATATGAGACACTGGTGATGAGTAACAAGAGCTGGGCTGGAAACCAGGACACATGGGAGACGCTGCTTGGTCCTTAACTGGCTGTGCCCTTGGGCAAGTCACCCCATCTTCCACGGCCTCAGCCCTAAGCTGTCAAACGCAGGCGCCTTACCAACTCAGTGAGTGGTTCCAAACCCCGGGAGGAAGACTGACCTCCCCGGAAGAGGAGGGAATTCTGCAGCAGCCTGGAACAGCGACACTTGCTCTTCCCAGCCTCCAGCCTGCCCGCCTGCCCTGCAGATTCTGGACTTTCCAGCCTCCATAACTGCAGAGCAAATTCCTTAAAATAAATCTCTCTTTCTACAAACACATCCCATTGGTTCTGTTTCTCTGGAGAAGCCTAACTAATACAGATTTTGGTTGAGTAGTAACAGAGGTCTCTGAGCTATTTTAAGCATTTAAAAGCCTAAGAACGCCTATGTACCTAGTCACCCCTGATAACTCTGCAGAGGTTAACTAAAACGTGTCATGTCTGATGTTTATGCCTGCTGCTCAGGGTTTTTACTGGGGCTTCAGCTATGTCACTAATCTGCTAAACTGTGGAGGCAGCCTGTCAAGGCCACAAGCTTTGGAGAGTCAGACTTTGGGCACCGCCCTTTATTAGATGTGTGACTTCGAGCAAGGTACTTCACCTCTCTGAGTACGTTTCCTCTCATCCATAAATTGGGGATGACAACTACCTTAGTGACAGAAGTGTTATGACTTAGTTGTCATTAAATTTTAGAAAATTTACACAAAGCCGTTAGCCCTGGTGCAACAGGAGCTACAATTAGCAGCCCTGTCTTCCAAAACATTATGCTGTTTGAGGAAGGGAAAACAGTAAAACAAATGTGAGGTGCTGGCCCCACATCAGGAGATCAGTTACAACGAAAATGAGCCTTAATCGGTGATTTCCAAGGAATTTCTGGCTCCGACAAAGGTAAATCTTGACCCAGAGCCCCAATCAAGCAAATGCCTCCCAGGCCCGCCCCATCAGCTCAGGACCCCGCCCACACCCTAGCCCCGCCCCTGATCAGCGTTGGACTCCGCCCACACCCTAGCCCCGCCCCTGATCAGCGTTGGACTCCACCCACACCCTTGCCCCGCCCCATCAGCTCAGGACCCCGCCCACACCCTAGCCCCGCCCCATCAGCTCAGGACCCGCCCACGTCCTAGCCCCGCCCCTTGTTAGTGTAGGACACGTCCACACCTTAGCCCCGCCCCTTATCAGTTCAGGACCCCGCCCCGCCCTAGCCCCACCCCCTCACCTGCGTAGGATCCCCGCCCCGCCCGCGGCTGGCGCTCACCTGGATGTCCTCACAGGCCGAGGCCGCCCGCCGGCCCTCCGCCTGCTTCTCCTCGATGAGGCCCAGGCCCAGCCCGAAGGCCAGAAAGACGGCCCGGCCGCAGGGGCCCGCGCCGCCCCGGGCCCGTACCACGAACTGCCTCTGGAGCCGCGCCGCCAGCCCGGCCACCGACTGGCGGAAGAAGCGGTAGCGGTCGGGGAGCCCAAGCCCGAGTCTGCGCGGCTCCGCGCCGGGTCCCGCGTTCTGGCCTGGGGGGCGCTCTCCGCGGCCCCAGCCAGCCGCGGGGCCCGGCCGCTCGGGCCGTCCCCAGCCGTAGGCCGGGCCAGGCTTGGCCGTGAAGCGCAGCAGCAGCGCTCGACCCAGCTGCAGGCCCCGGCCCAGCGCCTGTCGCACCGCCATGGTAGCGCCGGCCCGGTGTCGCCGCCGCCGCCGCGGGCGTCCGGGGCGCCTGTCACAACAAACTTCGGAGCGGCGCCTCTGCGCAGGCGCGGACGCCGGTGGGCGGGGCCGCCTCTGCGGCGGTTCCCCGGCCGGGCGCGCGAGGGCGCTGTGCGCGCACCTGAGCGGCGGGTAGTCTTGCCCTTTGCGCTTTGGACCCGGGCAGGGGGTTGCATGTCAGGGAGATCCTGAGTGCGAACATTGCTGGGCCTGGGCAAAATCGAGAAATTAAGAAGGGAAACTGATATTTATCGTTACTCCTCCCTTGTGTCAAACTCTTTACATCTGTTAATTTAATGTTCCCACCAACGAGATAGGAATGCCGTTTTTATAGATAAGAAAACATAGAAAGGACAGTGACTGTCTGAGGTCACATGCAGTAAGTGTCAGAGCTCAAAGTTCATGTTGCCCTGATTGTTGAGTCCTTGCCTCCCCCAGTGCCCTTAGGCTCCCCTCTACAAGCCCACAGGCCCTGCTTACTTCTTAGGACCCCGAGAGGAATCTCCCCGAAAGGCTGCATTTGTCAGATGGGAGAGCTGAGACCTTAAGACGTGGAGCGACCTGCCCACCACAGTCACACAGCTCATTAGCGTCAGAGCCCTGTCACCCAAAGCTGCTGTTAGGAATGACTGATAAAAGGGATTCGTACTGACCGATTTCTTTTTCCTTTCTTTTTCTTGCCTTTTTTTAAAATAGGAATTTTCAAGCATACACAAAAATAGAATAGTATAGTGAAGCCCATGTACCCATTATCCAACTTCAACAATTATCAATAAATGACCCTTATTTCATTCACCCACACCTTCCTACTACCTGCCCCCCTCATTACTTTAAAGCAAAGCCCAGACATCATATTATTTCATTTATAAATACTTCAGTATCTATCTCTAAGAGAGATGAGTGATAAAAAATGTATACAATGTTATCACCTCTAAAAAGATTAAAATTAACTCCATAATTCATTTACCATTCAGTTGATATTCAGATTTCCCTGATTTTTTGTTTCATTTTACACTTATTCAACTGGGGATTCAAAGTCTCCATGATTTATTTGGTCAGCGGGTTATTCTTTAGCAAGGGACTAAGCCATCCCTGGGCTAAGGAGGTATATTATGTGACGCTGCCATTTAAAAAAGTTCCTGTAGTCATGGCTACCTCTACTCATTACTCCCAAGGCTGTTTGTGGGTGAGAGGCCCTTCAAGATGTGTAAAATGTTTTTGTAGGTGTGGCCATGTATCTCTGTGTGTCACTGGGTGAGCCTCAGGGCAAGGAGACATTTGTCTGGCCTGAGACCCACCTCAGCATTGCTTGAGTAGAAAGGGCACAGCCTAACCTGTTTATTTCAGAGCTCATTTGCGTCCTTCAGCACAGCCCTGGTTCCATGCTGTGGAGGAGTAAGAATAGGAGGCTAGCGTCTAAAATAAGGCAATCGCAAAAGGATACATCTTTGAATTGGTGAATTTAAACATATTGAAACTAATAAATATCTATTAAGTGGGTGATGAAGATTATTTTAGACTGGTTACTTTTAAAAACTGCAGATGGGAAGGAGGCTCTGAGGAGTACAATTTACTTACCCTTTGTTAAGAGATATTTACATTGTAAAGGAAATCTCCATCTGTAAAGCTGTCTCCCTCTCTGTACCAGGAAGAAGGGGGGATGACCTTATCTCTGGAAACTCTTAATCAATGCCAAAGGCAAGGACTTAAATCTGTATCTTGTTTACTGTACTTGTGTGGTAATCTCCCATGATCGACTCCCCTTCCACCCCCAACATCCTCCTTTGTCTTTAGCTAAAAATAATATTTAAGGTGGTGGCTTCAGCCATTTACTTAATCCGGTTTGATTCTTATCTGAAAATTACAGGACCACTCAATAACCAGACCCCACCTGCACTGATACCATTTTAACAACTTTTTTTTAACATATTCTTTCCTTTGTCTTGTAAAGAGATAACTCACGTACCTATGCCTTAAATTTAGCCCTACCCTCAACCCATTTTTGCAGCAGCTCTTACTGCCCATGGGTCCTAGCCCCATACTGGCAGCAGCTCTTTACTGCCCATGGGTTCTGTCCCCATGCTATTCCACACTATTCTCTGAATAAAAGAGCACTTCTGCCAGACCTTGAGAGTCCAGGAAATCTTTCTTTCGACTCCTCAGCTCTCTGACCCCGCATCATGGGGACCTGGTAATTTCACTCCTAGGTATAGACCCATAGAAATGCATACATAATTTCCCCAAGAATGTTTACAGCAGCATTATTCCACATAGTGTAAAAGTGGAAATGAAGCTGGGTACCTGATGATTACTGTAAATATTTAATAGGGTTACCTTTTGACCTTGTTATGAAAAGAAGTTAATCTTGTCAATTTGCTGTTTTCTTGTTTAACCTGAGAGGTGACTCAAGGGTTGCAAGGATTTATGAGCTTGTTTTACAGAAAGAGAATGCCTTCAAGGATTATGAGACAACCAGCTCCCAGCTGCCCTTGTTGCCCAGAAGTTAGATTGCCTGGGGTGGGGGGTGGGGGGTCTTACTGGGAGTGAAAGAAACAAGGATTACCCCTTTGTTTCTCCCAAACTCCTCCTGCCACACCCCTCAGCTCTATAAAACCCCTCTGCCTTCTTCTTTTGTTAAGGCAGATTTGAGAGAACCCATGCTCCTGCCTTCTCATCTCGGCCAATTCGAATAAATCTTTCTCCATGTCCGAGCACCCCTGTCTGGGTGTTTTGCAGGGGCACATGAATTTGAGGTTAAGAGGTTCAGTATCAGAAAGAACTCAAATGGCCATCTACAGTAGACTGGATAAATTGTGATATATTCCCCCAATGGAATACAGATCAGCCATAAGAGTGTCTACAACTATATGCAACAACATGGAGATATTCCGTCTAAATGAAGTTCAAAGGCAGACAAAACTAATCTACAGTGTTAGAGGTCAGGAGAGTGGTTGCCCTTGGAAGGTAGCTACTACAAGGGGACTTGAAGAGGCTTCGGGGTGCTGGTGACATTCTGTTTCTTGATCCGAGGGTGTTCATGTGATGAAAATTCATCTAGATGTACACTTTAATTTGTGCAATTTTCTGTGTGTAATGTGTCAATAAATATTTTACATAAAAAGCTTTTTAACATAATGAAAGCTTTTTTCCAAAGTTCAGTCTAACTCATTCAGGGTCTCAAATTTTTAAAAAAATGAATAGAACATTAAAGTTCATGATGTTTTCTCAATTGTCTCTCAACTTAGTGGTTTCAAACACCAAATACATTTGAATAATGAGCTCATTCTTTCATCATAAACCTTGAGGGGAGCTTTCCTCTGCAGCAGCGCACGTCTCAGTCGCCTACTTCTGAAACATTGAGGATGGGACTTTCCATTGAGTGGGGCCAGCCAACATTAGGGAGTGCCTACACTTTGGTTCTTTTCATGATGGTGTGGTGGGAAAGGCAGGCGCCAAGAGAGAGACATATCTCTTTCTTCCTTCTTAAATACGAAGTTGAGGAACATGTAGGTGGTAGTCGTTGCTAGAGGGGGTCTTCCATCATCTGAAGAGTTCTGGCTCCCCAGGCTTGCTTGGTCGTGGGGTGGACCCCTGGCCAGGGAAAGGTGGCCATCTGTTTCCGTGATGTGTGTGTGTGTGTCCTGATCTCTCTGATGAGAAATTGCAGGGCCCTTGTGATCCCCAGTCATTTATTTGGGAGAGATGTAAATAGATGAATTTCTTTCCAATTTATTTATAAAGGCACTTGGAGAACAGATATTGTCTTTCATTTTTTTGATTGATCTCAGAGAATTTTAAGTTACAATTTAAAATGCTCCGTTGAAATTGTCCTGTCGAGAAAGTTGGGGAAGAGAAGGTTTGAGAAACTCACACTCCAGGGACCACAGTTCACCTGAAAGGTTTCATTTCAAGGTTAAATCTATACCCATCTGCTGTGTGTCATTATCATTACGACTCTTCTCTTTAATGTTCACTGAAAAGGAACAAGAGATTCTCTGAGATATTTAGTGTTTTAATGACTAAAAGGATTTTCTTTACTCTCCTAAGACTGTAACCTTTTACCATGAGGCTTGTGACGACCACACAGCTTGTAAGATGTCTTCACTAAAGGGACATTGTATTGGTTGTTTTGAGATAAAAGATGCATCTGTTATCAGCCTCTGGACTTGTGCCCTTAAGCTTCAAGTGACCTGTGATGCTTGACCCACCCAGATTTCATTCTGGAAGCGAAATCTCCAGACTGATGTTAATTAACCCTCCACTGTAGGCTGTGTAGTTTCTTGTTCAACAGAGATCGCTGGACTGGTTCACTTCTCCTTCTGTAGGAAAATCTAAGTTGCTTCTGACAGGTCTGAGCCAAGCACAGCTTGATTCTTCAGCAGATGTCCAAATGGAAGGGGCGAGCATGTGGATTTCTACACAGAGAAGCTTCTAGCAGGGATGGCTGGGGTTCCATGTTCTCCATTCTCAGGGCAGAAATACAGCCTTACCGTGGTGGGGCTGTCTTTCTTGGGGATCATGGCCCTGATTCCATTTGTCCCCATCTGTTCCCCTGAGAAGGAAAAGTCATTCTGTGGTGGCACCAAGTCTCAGGTCTCAGGGAATCGTCCTGAGGTGCTCCCATAGCATCTTTTGTCTCTCTTTAGTAGTATCCTAAGAAGTCGGGGATGTGGTATATGGTTTTCTGCTGCAAAATCTGTTGACATTGCAACTTTAATATTCTGTATGAGAGTCTGATTCATTCAGGGAACATTTACTAAACATCAGCTATGTACTGGGCAAGCTGTGATATGCTCAGCCACAAGAGGAGAATGGAGAGGGGCTATTGAGAGGCGGCAGGACTCTGGTATCCACTCTGCTCTGAGGGCATCCTGGGTCTTCATTGTACCCTTTTCCCTCCAGGTGGCAAGACTGCGTGGTTTTGGTAAAGTACATAATATTCCTAAGAAGCATCATTTAACCTTCCCCCAGAGGACATGGGGAAAAAAAAAAAACTGATGCTAATGTGAAAATGGAAAAAGACAAGCCTTTAAAAAAAAAAAGAGGACTGTTGAGGGCTGTTTGCCCTTCCCTTCTGGATGGCATCCTTTGGCACCATTTCAGCACTCTTTCTCTCCTCCTGGCAGGAGACAGACAAATTTTCCCAGGGCAGCAACATCCTTTATCCACGGACCATTTCAGAAATGCTAGCTCTAAATTGCCAGCAGAGGTGGAAGGAGTTTTGCTAAAACTGTTGACGGAGCAAAGCTGCTGCCAGATCAAAATCCGGCTACTTGAAACTCCCAGGCTGCAGGTTTTGGAGGGTAGAATCGGGCAACCGTGGGCAGAATAAGATTTCACTGGGAAGAAGTGTCTCTGTTATGCCGGGGCAAGGTGCATGAAAATGTGATGATGGTGGATTAGGAAGATGTTGCATTGTTGACAAGTTCGGACAATAAATTTACTGCCCCGCAACGATCATTCAAAGTAAAAATATGGCTGCATCACCTGCTGCTTCAAGTCCTTCCCAGGCTCTTTGCCCTTGCCCGTTGCCCTCAGGATAAAGCCCAATTTCTTTTTCTGGCACAGAAGGTCCTTCACTGTTTGGCCCCACCATCTTTCTTGCTGTCACCCTGCCCTGCTCTTTATGGTCCAGCAATACTGAATTACTTGACTTGTCCCAAGAATCATGCTTATCCCTCTGTCTTGCTTTACCTCTTTGAAACAATCCTCGTTAATGCTTGAGGTCATCTCCTCCAGGAAGCCTTCTTTGACCTTTCCTAGACTGGGCTAGATGTCCCTTCTCTCTACCCTTCTAAACTGTGAGTTCTCCAAGGACAGAGGTTGTGATTTTTAAACCTCATATCCCCCAGCACCCAGCATGGAGCCAGCTGAGTCCCCAGCCCTCGTGTGAGAGCCATCTGGGAACAGAAGCCCTCAGTAGGCAGGCTCACTCCCAAGGGGGAGGAGAGAGGAAGGGGCGGGCTATCCTTTCAGACTCCCCAGTCACGTGACTCGCCCCTCCTTCCCAGGAGTGAGGAAGGGCATGGGGAGGAGTCGGAAGGAAGCAAAAGGAATGTCAAGTAGCTTACCCCCGACCCCCAACAGAATCAACTACTGCATTTGCTCTCTAGAATTTACACAACATTATTGCGAAATGAATTTTCTTTCTATGGCTTCTTTCTTGTTATTCTCTTTCTGTTTTTTAAATTAAAAAGTCCTTTACGGGCTGGCCCGGTGGTGTGGTAGTTAAGTTTGTGCCCTCTGCTTCAGCGGCCCAGGGTTTGCCAGTTCGGATCCCAGGCGTGGACCTATGCACCGCTTATCAAGCCATGCTGTGGCAGGTGTCCCACATATAAAGCAGAGGAAGATGGGCACAGATGTTAGCTCAAGGCTAATCTTACTCAAAAACAATATAAAAGGTCCTTTAAATAGAAGTAATATGTATACACGGTTTAAAAAAACACTAACAGTTTCTATAGGTAGGCTATCCTGAAAAGCAACAATCTCTTGTTCCAACTTGCAGAGGCAGAGATGTTTTACTCTTTCAGCTATTTCTTCTACAGTTTCCTGTAGGTCTCTAGTATCTCTTGATTTGGCAGACTGAGCTATTTAAGGCACAAAGCTGAGCATGTCAACTTCCTGTCTGAAACTGATGGCTTCCCTTTGGAGTAAGATCAACTCTTTATCAGGGCTAACTGGCCTGCTTCTTCTGGCACTCCAGCCACCCTTACCTACCTTTTTCTTTTTTTTAAGGATTGGCCCTGAGCCAACATCTGTTGCCAATCTTTCTCTTTTTTTTCTCTCTTCTCCCCAAAGCCCCCCAGGACGTGGTTGTATATTTTATTTTATTTTATTTTTCAGGTTTTTTTTTTTTAAAAGATTGACACCTGAGCTAACAACTGTTGTCAATCTTTTTTTTTCTCCCCCAATCCTCCCAGTACATAGTTGTATATTTTTTAGTTGTGGGTCCTTCTAGTTGTGGCATGTGGGATGCCGCCTCAGCATGGCCTGATGAGCAGTGCCATGTCTGCGCCCAGGATCCCAACTGGAGAAACCCCGGGGCACTGAAGTGGAGTGCGCAAACTTAACCACTCGGCCATGGGGCTGGCCCCCACCCTTACCTACTTTTATGTTTTCTTTTCCTCGTTCATGTGCATTTGCAACTTTTATATCTTTAGAGTCCCCGTCCCCTGGCAGCCATGGCTTTGTGTCCCCTTGACTGTGGCTGGAACTTAGTGGCTTGGTTCTAACAAACAGAATGTGGCAAAAGTGATGGGATGTGACCTTTGTGCTTATGTTACAAAAAGACTCTGGCTTCCGATTTGCTCTTTCTCTTGCTCTCTTGCTTGCTTCTTCTGAGGAAGCTAGCTGCTGTGTTGTAAACTGCCCTGCGGAGAGGCCCACGGAGCAAGGAACTGAATAGCAACAGCCACAGCCCACAAGGCACCGAATCGTGCCAACAGCCTTTGGAGTGGATCCTTCCTCAGCTGAGCTTTCGGATGACACTGCAGACTCGGCTGACACCTTAACTGCAGCCTCGTATGAGACCTTGAACCCAATGACGCAGCTCAGCCCAAATTCCTGACCTGCAGAAACTGTGAGATACTAAATTTTCGTTGTCCAGAGCTGCTAAATGCTGGCATAATTTGTTACACAGCAATGGATAACGAATGCAATCATTATGTCGTATTTTTTTCGGTTCGGTCATAGAGTTTTTAATATCCTCTCCCTTAACTTCCCCTTCTCATACCTTTCAAAAACTATGTTAACAGACTGGGTGTTCCTTCCATGCCTGTTTCTGTGCTCATATAATCATATGCAAAATATTACATGCATGTGAGCCTTATGAGGCCATTCCATTATTTATTCTTGAACAGTGTTTTCTGGCTTCCTGTCCGACCCAGGCACCCAGAGCATTCTTTGAGTCTGTCAGTTAGAGTTCTGCCCTCCTCTCCGCCAAAAGGAAATCCCAAAGAATGTCATAGTTTACATAAGCAATTAGCAGCAGCTGGCGAGAGCAGCACAAATATACATGCTTCTATTCATTTCCATGAGAATCTGGAACTGGGCTTTAGGGTCCTAAAAAACACAGACATACTGAACAATAGAGCGTGTGCTGCTCTGAAATCACAGGCCCTCAGAACAGGGGGACTGCAAAATGAAAATGCTTTTCTTTTAAACAAATGCCCCAGCCCCTCTCCAGCCAAATGGGTGTTGTTCTTCCAAGAGGACATTGTTCAAATAATTTCTGGAATCTTCCTTTGTGAATTGGCTTCCCCTGTATTTCCACGAAGTGTAGGCACACTGGGCTTAGTCTGTTGGTCAGTCTGCCTTCTTTGGCCCTCCCCAAGCCCCATTGCTTAACCGGATGACCCTTCTTGTGCTCAGACTGGAACATGCCCTCCTCAGGGCTGTCTTGCCCATTCTTAGGCTGCTACTCCCAGAGTGCTTTCTTCACTTAGGTGACGCTTGGAATGAAGTACTTATTTCATGAGATTATGGGGATCTCACTTCCCACCGGGAGACTGAGAGCCCCGTGAGAGCAGGGATTTCGTCTGTCATAGTCACTGCTGTGTCCCCAGGATCTGGCCCCAGCCCTGGAACACAGTAGCACTCAAGAAGTAACTGTTAAATGATTGAAAAGCTTGGCTAAAAAGACCGTTGCCTGTTTGCAAAAATCAAATCCATCCTCAAAGGACCAAAATTTGTCACTCTTAATAAAAGTCGCAGCTGACATTTATCAAGAGCTTGCTGAGGGTCCAACCCTGGGCTTAATATCACATTGTTTCATTCACTGTGCACAACGCTATGCGCGGGTACTATCATCCCTGTTTACAGAGGAGGAAGTTGGGTCTCAAAGCAATGAAATAACTTGCCCAGAGCCACACGGTTTGGGGCTGGCAACTCCAAAGATCAAACCTGTCACCATTATGCTATACCATTCTTTTCTTATTAAATTTTAAAAATGCTTTGGAAATTTAAAAAATACAGAAAGAAAAAAAATCACTAATTTATATTCCCATCAAGCAGAATTTTAACTGATGTTACTATCTTGGCATATTTTCTTCCAGCTTTCTCTCTTTTTTGTTTTTTCCAGCCACTTTGTTGAGAACATTAAGGAGAGCATATGGAAGGCCCCCTAGTCATCACTAAAGACAGGCAGGCTGGAGTCTGCATCATGCAGCGACGTTGGAATTACGATCCTGTCTCCCAAGATGGCGGCAAGCGGGGCTGGGTGTGTTGGGAACGAGCCAGTCTTACCAGACAGTGACACCTGCAGGTGCTCTGGATCTGAGCGGAAAGGGCTCCCACGGAAGGGGCGACTTACCTGTCCACTTCCTTGCTTGCCTCGCAAAGAGAAAACCTACACTCTATTCTTGCCACTGAGGCTGGCACCAAGGCCACCTCCTCTAGGGAGGACAGCCAGATCTATCAGCCGCCTTCAGAGGGCCAGCCCGGCTCCCACCCTCATTCAGTCGTCACTTTCCTAATTGTGTGTATGTACGTGTGCATGTGTGTGTGTGTGTGTGTGTGTGAGAGAGAGAGAGAGAGAGAGACAGAATGTTTGATAACCAATGCACCAATGAATTAGTTCCCTCCCTGGCCCTCCTCACACCCAAGAAGGGGTCCCCCACCGTGCCCACCCTGCACTTGGTAACTGCCTGGATCACAGTGTGTATTTCTGTGCATTAGACCTGTTTACACCTCTCTCTTCCTGTCTGACTGCGAGTTCCTCAAGGACAGAGCCTGTTTCTTATATGTCTTGCTCTCTGCAGTATTTGGCATATAAAAGACACTCAGTAAATAAAGGCAGCTAGACATCAGCTGTGAGAGACTGGAAAAAACACTTGGAGTCAGACAGATCTGGTTCAAATTCCAGCTCTGCCACATATTAGCTGTGCCACTTTGGGCAAGTGACTTAACTTCTCTGAACTTCCACTTGCTCATTGGCAAAGTGAGAGCAATATACTTTGAGCTTACAAGTGAGGACTAACTGGGTTCATATACATTAAACACATTAGCACAGCGCATGGCTAAGAGAATGCACTGTGTCCACACGGTACTGGGAGTCCTGAGACCTGGATTCTGGTCTAAGCTTTGCTGTAGTCCTAGAGCAAGTCACTCAACCTCTCTGAAGCCCAGTGCCTTCAGCTGTAAGGCACTTCACCAGGTCATTGAGCACTTTAAATAAAAAATAATCCACATGAAAGTACCTGACACACAGTAGGTCCTCAGAGAAACATTTGTTGTGCTGTCTAGACAAATTCATGCCTCCTCCTTTATGCTTTGGAATCTCAGAGACAGCCATGGGGGTGGACGGCATCCAGTGCTCAGGTCTATACTGAACCCAAAACAGACTGTAGAATGGCCAGTGGCAGTTAGGCCCAACCCAGCAGGGCCTCCCATCTGGAGAACGCAGGGGCAAGAAGCCTAAAAACTCAGCTTTCTACCCCAAAGGATATACAGTTCCAAGATGCCCATTTCCTCCCCCAGCAGTGAGTGTCCAAGTCTTTCTGTGAAGACAGATCACCCTGTACTTCCTAAGAGCTGCGAGCAATGACAGAGACACGGAACAAAACACACTCTCCCGAATCAGGATGTTCTGTGACGATTATAATTAGGAAAGTCGCTCAGAACAGGGTAGAACCTTGGGATGGCTGGTGGGGAGGCAGTCCAGACTAGGCTGGAACTTTAAAGAGGGCTCTCGAGAAGGAAAGGAAAGCATGGGGTGCTCTTGTCCTGGGGAGGACAAGGTGGGTTGCAAGGCGGGTGGCCCAGGCAGGAGAGAAACCCTTTATCACTTCAGTGGAAGACCGTGTTTCTTGAGTGTAATTCGGAAAAGCCATCTCTGCCCAGCCCCTGTAGGGTTGGAGCCCATTTGACAGATGTCCCCAGGTCCGTGAGAACATCTTCATGGAGTTTTCCAGGTGGCTGCCCCCTTAAGCACAGGTGGGAACCCAGGCTCTCCCAGGAGGTGGATGTTCTCCAACTGTCGCTATATCTTCTGCAGGTCCTGGGGCCCAAAGGAGGCGGGCAGCAGCTCCTGGACTGTCTTGACAACATACGTGCCATCCAGCTTGGTCATGTAGACATCCCAGTTGGTGCCAAACTGGAAAAGAGGCAAAGCCAGCATGAGGGAGGCAGTGTTGCCGAGGGGTTAGGACTGACCTGGGTTTGAGCCTGGCTCTCCCTCTTACGGTCTAACGTTCCTCTCTGTGCCTCCGTTTTCTCATCTGTGAAATGGGAATGACAATACCCATACTGTGCTCATAGAGCTTGAGAGACGAGCCAATGAAAGAATGTGTGTTAAGCAGTTAGAGTGCTTGGCATATTGTTAATGGGCAATAAACGCTCCGATCTGTGATTAAGGACTCACCAGGGCTTTATAAGAACAATATTCAACTTCTGGGGCCAGACCTCCTCCTGTTATGAAGGAAAACAATATCCACTTCCTTCACAGTATCACATTTACTCCTCACAACCAGAAGCTGCACGCCCGCCTCGGCACACACGAGATACCGCACACGCCTGATGTCAATATCTACTCTCTGAGGTCGGTGCTATTCTTATCCCCATTTTACTGATGAGAAAACTGAGGCTTAGCAGGGCAAAGTCTGCAAAGCAGTCCCTGGCCCCCAAGCCTCATTTCTTACTATTTGCTTTTTTTTTTTCTTTTTTCCAGTTTTGCCTCTCTTTCCTTCAGCTTTTTCACTTGCCTTCTCTCGTTTGCCACCATCTAATCTGTTTGGAGAAAATAGCAGTGAGCAGCTGAACCTCGGGGACCAGGGAGGGGGCGTCCTGATGTGGATTCCTCACATGGCCTGAGACAGGCCCTGGAGCTGGGCAGCCATTTCTGCCCCTCTGAAGTGACCCGAAGTCCATATTGTGAATTCAGTGCCTTCGTGGTGACACTTTTCATCTGATTTGGGAAATGAGTTCTGCTAACTGTGTCTGGTTTGCAGTCCTGGCAAGAAGCGGGAGGAAGATGGAGATGTCTGCCATGTTCGACAGATGCTTTGAAACCTAAGGGCACAAAAGCAAAACTGATACAACCCTCTCTTCCCTGAATTTACACAACTCCAAAAGCAGAAGCCCGCGTGGAACCAGCAGCTCCTGTTCTGCAAAGTGTCATTATGTCTCCTCTGAGGCTGAAAATAATCTGTCCCATTTACAGAACCATAGAGGCAGGGAGGCAGCCGTGAGGAGGCAGCTTTGCAGTCGGCCTGAACTGACCATGAATGCCAGCTCGTCACCGACTGGCTGTGTGTCCTTCAGCAGGTCATTTCACTTCTCTGAGAAATGAGGACAATGACACATCCTTTTCTCATAGGCTGGAGGTGGGGATTAAATGAGACGATGTATTTAGAGGGGCTAATGATGTCGCATCAGAGCCCTGGGTCCTGTGGGATTCTCCAAGCTGGTGGCTTTAACCTTTCGAGACTATGGAGGACAGAGACCTCTTTGAGAGTCCACAAAAGCTGCTGAGAATGTCATTCTCAGCATTTTCACATTCTCCTTCCCCAAATGTACACACACACGTCAAAAACTTCCTCTGGGCCCAGATTAAGAACTCATGCTGGGATCCACCCTTCTGTTTTTAGAGTTGAAAAACTGAGGCTTTCCATCAAGATGACCTTTGAATAAAGTGCATCGGATCCCTTGAGTCCTTTCCTTCTTTTTCTTTAGGAAGATTAGCCCTGAGCTAACCTCCACCACCAATCCTCCTCTTTTTGCTGAGGAAGACCGGCCCTGAGCTAACATCCGTGCCCATCTTCCTCTACTTTATATGTGGGATGCCTGCCACAGGGTGACTTGCCAAGCGGTGCCACGTCTGCACCCAGGATCCAGGCGGCGAACCCTGGGCCACCGAAGCGGAACGTGCGCACTTAACTGCTGCACCACTGGGCCAGCCCCTTGACTCCTTTCTTAAAAACACACAGTGGCTTCCCTTTACTCCTTTTTTTCCCCAACTTTTTTTTTAACGTGCTAAAATACACATAAGATTTACCATTTTAATGGGTACAACTCAGTTCCCTTTATT
The DNA here is from genome assembly GCF_041296265.1 of Equus caballus. Taxonomy (NCBI): domain Eukaryota; kingdom Metazoa; phylum Chordata; class Mammalia; order Perissodactyla; family Equidae; genus Equus; species Equus caballus. The sequence goes on from NC_091685.1 coordinate 33,655,163, forward strand.
CTTAGAATAAAATATACCCTCTGGCCCGTGACCTCCAAGGCCGTGTGCCATGGCGTCCCTGCCCACCCTCTGACTTCATGTCCTGTTGCTTTTCCCCCTCACTCACCGTGTTCGAGCCTCTCTGGCCTTCTTGCAACTCATCAAACCCACCAGGTGTACGGGCATTAAACGTCCTGGCTCTTCCGCCCGCACGTCTTCTCTAGGCCTTTGTCTGCCTCATCTTTGCTCGTTGTTTATATCTCTACTCAAACGTCATCTTCAAATAAAGGCCTTTCCTGGCCATCTAAAGCAGGAGTTGGCAAACCTTTCTCTGTAAAGGACCAGATAGTAAATATTTTAGGCCTTATGGGCCATGTGGTCTGCTGTTGTAGGGCCAAAGCAGCCACAGACAAAACCTGAACAAGTGGATGTGGCCCTGTGCCAATAAAACTTTATTTACAACGTGGAAATTAATAAAAGAAACCTTAACTAAATTGGAGTGGGGAAGGGGGAGCCGTAGCGGGGCTCTCATGCTCTGTTGGATATTGTCAATTACACCAAAAAGGAAGAGGCACACACTGGCATCTTGCACCGGAAGTAAAACTCTGTCCTACGGAAGGAAGATTTCTCTCCCGACCTGGGAACAGCTCAGCCAATGCGAAAAGCCGAGGCTCAGCCAATGAGAAAAGCCGAGGCTCAGCCAATGCGAAAAGCCGAGGCTCAGCCAATGAGAAAAGCCGAGGCTCAGCCAATGAGAAAAGCCGAGGCTCAGCCAATGAGAAAAGTCGAGGCTCAGCCAATGAGAAGCCGTTGCAGCCCTCGACTGTCGCCTTCCGCCAGTGGACTTTCGTTAAGGACAGCCCCTCCCTCCGCCCCCTTTTGCCCTTGAAAGGCCGCTCCCTTATTTGCTGGATTTGCCTGTGGTTTGCCGTAGCATGTACATCTTGAATTACAATTCTTTTGGCTATTCCCACATAAACTCATCCTGAGATAAAATAACAGGCAAATTTGCTTTTTGAGTTGACAACAAGAAGCAGAAGGCTGGCGCCCTCGTTTGCTGACCTCCCACCCTGATCTAGAATATCACCTGCCGCCCCTTCTGTCACTCTTGACTGCTTTTTCTGCGTTCTTTTTCCATAGCCCTCATCACTCTCAGAAACTCTACTGTTGATTTCTTTTGCTCCTCGTTTATCGTCAGTCTCCTGCACCAGACGGTGACTCTGTGAGGACGGGGCCTGGCCTGTCTTTTCACCGTGGCTCGCAGCGCAAGCTCCATGTCTAGCACAGACTAGACACTCAGTAAGTGTTTGTCGAAGGAAAGAATAATTTCCAATGATTCATGCAAGCTTGGGGAGGCCTTAGAAGCCGGCCAACGTAGCAATTAGGACAGTGGCTGTGTCTCCCAGCTGGCGGCCTGGCCGTGCTCCCGTAGGCTGGGAAAGCAGGGAGGCATCCCTTTACATTCCAGAAAGAAAGAGAAGCTGCTTACCTCTCTCATGACTTGTCTGCAGGCCCCGCACGGGGAGATAAAGTCATCTTGCAGGTCACTGGGGAAGTAGAGAATCAGACATGGATCAGTGTCTCCTGAGGCACGACCACAAATGCTGAGATTCAGGCCCCGAGTCCTGCCCTGCTCCAGATGAGGTCAAACCCCATCGGGCAGCTCCTGAGTCACAGACGCGCCGTGTCCTCGAGGTGGAGAAGAAGCATGTGCTGGCCTCCCACACTTCCAAGAAGCAAGGCCATGGGCAGGAGCATTAGTGCATTCCGTAAACGTTAGTGATCGCTTACAGTCACCCACACCCCAGGGACACAAAGGTTAAGGAGAATTTGTGTCTCGCCTTAAAGAGATTGTTCAGCCCAGTGGGCAACATGGAAAACTGGATGTTATCATTTTAAACACAATGCAATAGGAATGCAGGGTGAGAGGGAGACAGCCCCTGCCCACAGAGTGAGGAGAATGTTTTGTGGAGGAGGTGGCATGTGGCTCAGTCCTTGGAGGAAGTGTAGCGTTCATAAGCCACCATTAGTGAGCAACTATTATGCTCCAAGCTCTGTGCCAGGCACTCGATATACATTATTTCATTTCATTCCCAGTACAGCCTGAGGGTCAGAATGACCAGGAAAGAGGTTCAGTGAGATGAAGTAACAGAGGTGCTCTTCTGAAGCCCCAAGTTTTTCTGTGTTGCAGGAAACGGAGATAGTATGTGCAAAGGCCCTGAGGCATGAAAGAATGAGGCATATGTGAAACAAAGAGAAAAGTGGGCTCCTTGCATTGGAGAAAGTCTGGAGAAGACAAGCTTATAGTGGAGGGGTAATCCTTTGTTTTTGAGAATTCAGGCACCTCCGGGCAGTCCTCCAGCTCTGAGCAGGGTGGAGGACGGTGATTAAAGAAAGTAGATTTAACTGTCAGAGCCTCCAAGCCTGCTGGGGCACCAGAGGTTAAGCCAGCAGCTGCCATCGTCCTTGCTCTTCTAGACCCACAGCTCTGTGATACCTCTGGAAAAACAGCATTTAAAGTTCGCTTCTTCGTCAGCTCCTCCTCTTGCCAATTTGACCAAGTCATTTTAACCCATGCAAGGCCCATTTCTTTGCCTATAATATGTGGGCAATAATGTCATCTACGTTGTTGTTGAAAGATAAAATGAGATAAGGTATACGAAAGGCTTCATAAATTTTAGAATGCTGTATGCATATTGTTATGGCCCATGCTAATTACTGGGCACTTACTCCTTTCCATAGATAAGCTCTGTCAGAATTTTAGTACCTTATCAAATACTGTTTTATTATATACTATGTGTTCTGTGTACTAGTTTATAATTCATTTGTCTTATTATATATTAATACTTATCACATTGTTTATTCTTTTTTTTTTTCTCTTTTTTTGAGGAAGATTAGCCCTGAGCTAACATCTGCTGCCAATCCTCCTCTTTTTGCTGAGGAAGACTGGCTCTGAGCCAACAACCGTGCCTATCTTCCTCTTTTTTATGTGGGATGCCTGCCACAGCACAGCTTGACAAGTGGTGCATAGGTCTGCACCTGGGATCCGAACCGGCGAACCCTGGGCCACCGAAGTGGAATGTGCAAACTTAACTGCTGTGCCACCAAGCCAGCCCCATATCACATTGTTTAATATGTGCCTAGAATATGCCAGGCATCCTGCAAAGCCCTTTATATACATGATCTCATTAATTACCACATATTTATTGAGCATGTACTATATGCCCAGCACTGTGGGTGCTGGGGATGCAGCAGTGAACGGACAGATGAAATTCATTGCATGCAGGAGTTTTTGACTATGGAGGGGAGCCGGACAGCCGACCGGCCGACTGACCAGCCGTGCATGAAGTGGGGCTAGAGGTAGATGCCGTGAGTGTAATAGAGCAGCTGAGGGCAGAGGGCTGGGGTGCTGTTTTATTTAATCCTCATGATAACTCCCTTTTGTAGGTGGGGGGGGGGGGGGTCCAGTCAAAGAACGGTTCTGCTCCATGGAAAGGTGGGGTCCTTTCTGAGCACACTGCCAGCTTCAGAACAAAAATCCATGGGGATATGAGAAGGTGGGGACCCCTGCCCTGGATGTCTACTGAAGCTAATTAACCCTTGTGAGGACCAGGTGACAGGTGGTACAGCCAGAGCCTCTCATAAGCTCTTTGGAGGTTGGACTCTATGTTATTTTTACTTCATTTCACCCATGTTGACCGAGAGCCTGCTCAGTGCTAGGCAGGCAGGGAGAAAGAGCAACAAAGACCAAGCAGAGAATCCCTGCCTTCAGGGCCCTTACTGGCTGGAGGGGGAGATAAAATCTGCATGTAAATGCCATAACACAGGTAGACTGTAGGAAGCACCATGGGAGAGGTGCTCTGAGTGAAATTCAGCCTCCTTTCCCTGGCCTGTAAGGCCTTGTATGATCTGGCCCTTGCCAAGATCACCACTTCCTTTCCCAGTCTTGTGAGATGCATGGCTAACTGCCCAATGTATAGCTCCTTGGACAAGATGACCTGCTGCATTAGGGTTTTCAAGTTGGAGGGGGTGGGCAGTGAACATACACTCCACTGGGAAGTTGGATTTGGCCTAGGGTTCAACCACCAAAAGTTACAAGATGGTGCATGCAAGCAGCGTAGCTCTGGAAACTGGGAGGCAGCCGATAGTAATAATGGCTTACACTTACATGGCACTTCCCTGTGCCAGGCACTATGCTGAGGACCTTAGGTGCATTAATTAATTTCATCCCCTAACAACCCTATAAGGCAGAGGAATGTAGGTGCTCTTGTCATCCACGTGTTACGGATCATGAAAGGTGACGTGACCTGCCCAACGTCACAGAGCTGGTGAGTGGCAGAACAGGATCTGAACCCAGGATGTGCGGCCTCTGCCTTCGGTAGTTTTGCAGTTTGCAGAAGTGATAACGATAACTTATAACAAGAGTTTTAATTATTGCATTCTCTGTGCCAGGAGCCTTACAGAAATAATTTCCCGAGTCCTCGCAACAGCCCAGTGGGGAAGTATTGCTCTCCTCCACTTCACAGATGAAAAGCCAGGCTCAGAGAGGAGCAGCAACGTGCTTCCTAGTGAAGCCCAGCGGAGGTCCGCAGGGGAGCAGGATTTGAAACCAGGTCTCACTAAGCCCGGAGCCAGGGCTATACCCATGACTTTTGTGTAAATAAGGACATTTGCTAATCATTGCTAGCAATATCTGGTCATGTTTAAAAGTAGATAATGACCAAGAGAAACCACCTTTCATTTGGAACATTCTAAACAGAGCAAGGCTACCGTGCCATCATCCTTTCTTTGACTTTGGCCTGTTTTTCCCCAGAATATCATTATTTTCTTGGATCAGCTTTGCAATTGAGTTATTCTTCCCCAACTTTCTTTTAATAAAGTGTAATTCACATCCTGATGTCTGCTCGTCCGCACAGAATGTTCCCAGCACGGCCTCATCTATTTCTCCCAAAGCTGAAGGGACGCCAGGCCTGACCTTGGCCACAGGGAGGGCTCTCGGAAGCCGGGGCCCTTCTCCCTAAGTGGACCTTGGCTCCAGTTACTCAGGACAAAACCTTCAATAACCTGGTCCCCCTCAGGGCCAGACCGAGGCAGAGATTAGGATCTTATAAAAGAGATGGAAGCTCGTTTCTGTCACACGGCTCCCATCAATCTCCGCAGCTTGCATTTCTGCCAGAAAGGTCATGCAGCTCCACTGCAAGGAAGAGAGAACTCACTGCACCCAGGCGTCCCCAAAGACCAAGATTGGGTGGGCCATGCCATCTCTCTCCGGGTGCGTTCAACATTTCCCATGTCGTTTCCCCTGCACCATTAACGTGCTAAGACAACTCTCTGAGACAAGGCACAGGTACACGCAAGAGCAATTCACCATTAGATCAGGAGTGTGATGGGGTCCGAGTCAAAGAGCCCTTCGCATGCTTGAATCCTGAAGCCACTGAGTCTGAGTCCAGAGCCAATGAGAACTCAAGGAGCATCCTTTGAGGGTAGCACGCGGGGACTTGCATGGTGATGTTTGGGGCACAGAGAGCGTGTTGCTCAGTGCTCTGGTTCAGCTGGAACCTGGGTGGGATTAGATGAGTTGGAACCATAACCAGAGTTTACCTGGCTGTCACTGTGCCAGCTTGTCTTTGTGTTCTGGTTCTTGGCACTAGAGGCGATTGACACCCAGGGCAGGAGTCAGCTGGCACAATGAAGGGGCCCAGCGTCAGCTCAAGGAGAGCGGGGAATGGCGTTTGAGTTCCCGGCACAGCATGGTGCAATGGAATGAGCCTGGAGTGAGACTCTAAGGATCTGGTTTTGTCCTGGCTCTGCCACCAACTCCTGGGAGTGTTGCTCAGCCTCTCTGGGCCTCAGTTTCTTCAGCTGTAAAACGGGGCGCGGGGAGTCCCTACCAGGTGATTCTTAGGTCCCTGCAGCTGTGGGTTTCTATGCTGCTTTTCTGTTGTCTCTCATGGGGTTTCTGTTGCACTTTGTGCCGTTATCAGAACAAAAACACACCTGCCTTGTCTTCAAGTTGCCTTGGTTATTTCCCTGTTCTTCGGCTCGCCGAGGGCAGAGTCTATTTCTTGTCTATCTCCTTATCCTCAGCACTCAGCCCTGCGTCCTATAAGGTGTCTGGCACTTAGGAAGTGCGGCATAAGCATATTTTAGGTGAATGAATGGACGAATGATAGGTGCGTGGTGGATGTTGGCTGGACAGATGAATGGATATTGCTGCGACCCGCCTGTCCCACTCACCTGGCGATAGCAATTGCCTTGAAGTCTTTGTACCCTTCTGAGACGGCCTTTTGGATGGCAGTCCGTTCAGCACAGATGCCCAGAGGGTAGCAGGCGTTTTCTATGTTGCACCCTGAGAAGAAAGGAGCGCCTAGTGAGCGGAAGCCCTTCCTGTTGCACAGGTTGAGCAAGAGGCTTGCCCCATTCCAGGGCAGGGAGGGACCTGTTGCCCTGAATGGGGTGGGGAGAAGGAGAAGGCAATTTGACCCAGGGCGGGAGGCTCTGTGACCCACTGGGGCAGGGACCCTGCCCAAGAAATGCCCTCTCTCCTCACTTACCCAAGGCCTCCATCTCGAAGCACAGCCTGGGAGCAGGGGCAGCGTAACAGGGCGTATGAACCCGGCCTCATCTCCCCAGGGGAGGTCAAGGTCAAGAGAGATGCCGAAGCTTAAGAAGGTAAGCCGGACCCCCACCCCTGAATCTAAGAGACAGAAGCCACAGGGTGGGTTGCCTGCTGGTGGCAGTGGTGGCGGGAGGGGCTCCTGATTCAAAGATTGGGCCTAGGCAAAATTGTTGGTGCTGGTTATCAGCTATCAGAGATCAACCAGGGTTCTATGTGACGTGTGTTTCAAAACAAACTGTCAAAACCATCAAACTAACCCAAGAAAAACACCCAAGCTTTGCAAAAGGTGTCTGTGATTGCACAAGACTTAAGGCAACCCCAGGCTTCTCGTGAGAGGTAGGCTGTGAAGGTGGCACAGCCTGCAGTCAGGAAGTCCTCCCCAGTGTCCCTCTCAGGGGTAACCCTGGGGGACAGAGGGCAAGGCCTGCTCCCAGGAGATAAAACGTTGGCATAGCCAGGTTGACTGACTAAGAAACTCCCCATATGCAGGGAGGGAAGGCCATGGACAAATGGCTCCAGGAGCTGGGCCTTCCCCTGGCCATCAGGATATGTTATATGGTCTGTATCACCCTTCGCAGCTTGCCTTTCTCCCTGAGGCAGAGACAGTAATTGTTCCCCGGTATTCATTTTCTCCTCCTTCCTTTAAGTAATACAAGTGACCCCCCCCTTCCAATATGGCAGATCACATGACCACTCAGCCAGAGACTATATTTCCCAGACTCCCTCACTGCATAGCGTGGCCATGTGACTAAGTTTGGCCAATATGTGGTCCAAAGAGATTTCTGGATCACATTTTTTGTAAAAAGATTGCTCACTCTTTACTTCCTTTCCTTGCCCCTCCACAGGCTGCGATGGGGTGACAGCTTTGACCATGTGGTTTGTGGTCATGGGGATGGAGGAACAATGAGACAGAAGAAACTTGGTGTCCTGGTCAACTCATGGCGCAGAGTTGAGCTGCCTTTTGCCCTGGACCCACGGCCTATTCTGAATTGTTACGTGAGAGAAAAAGAATTCTGCCATGTTTGGGTCATTTTACTTGGGGATTTTTGTTACAGCAGCTTAATCTATATCTGACTAATACAGAGACTGAAGGTGGGATGCGGGTTTACCATAAAAGTCTACAACATGTGGCCTTGGCCTATCAATTAGGTAACGTAGAAGAAAATACAGACACGGCAGGTGGAAAGCTGAGGGCCCCTGCCACTCCATCAGATTGGTGAAGGCCCACCCTGCAATAACCCGGAAGGCAGACCACGTCACCGATCATTAGGATTTTTCTACCTGGCAATGGCAATGGGAGTCAGCTCTGTGGCAAAGTTCTGATTAAGAATGTCATCTTCCCACCCAGCCTTTTGTTTCTGGTACCTCAAGGTAGCTAGTGTTTAAATGAGGCAGCAGGGCTGGGCTGGGCAGGAAAGCCAGTTAGTGAAAAAGGAGAGTTGGTAGCTTGAGAACCGTGTCCAGCAAGGATCTCTGGGTGTGGCACTCCTGTCTGAAAGGGATTGGAAGCAAAGAGACCGGAAAGTTTCCAAGTTTATGGTATTTTGGAGAGCCAAAGAAGCCAAAAGTCTGGCCTGCAAAATCCTGTGATTTTTCCATCCCTAAATAAAGCTCTAGACCCCCATAACTCCACCAACGGAAGTGAGCTGAGAGAGCTGTATAGCCCCAAAGAGGGCGTTCTCTCCAACCCCCACTCAGATGTGGGCCTGAGGATGATAATGGTCAAGGAAGAAGCTCCCAGAGGGCCAAGCCAGGGGCCTCAGCGGACAGTGGACAAGGAGGTTACCCCCAGAGCAGAAAAGAGAGGCAGAGTGTCCGCCAGAGCAGGGAGTCTGCAGCCTTCTTGCCCGGCGAGGGTGATAACTGCGTGGACGAGTGGTCGCCGTGTGCTCTCTGTTCTCCCCTTTTCCTAACAGGTGATTTGATGACTGTTATCCCTTCTGGCTTCATGTCGTGTATTGCAGGAGTGGGTGTGAAGTGGCGGGCAGACGATTACTTTTTAGTGTTCTGGCCACTAAAACAGCAGGGCCACATCTGGACCCAAGGAAGGGGACTGTGCACCACCATGAGATCCTACTCTTGGAGCTGGAGCAGTGACTGGGTGGGACTTTGGGTGGCCTCCCTTGAGGGGGTGGGAAGTGGGTCCTATGTGTGGAAGAAGGATGTGCACAGATATTTACAGGCCACAGGGGGCCTGTGGCAAAGACCATTCCCAGTGTTCCCTCTCCCAACAGAATCCACTGCACTTTGGCTGGGCACATGGCTACCCAGCTGGAGATACAGTTCCCAGCCTCCCTGGAGGCGTGTAGTCCCGCAGTTTTGGCCAATGGGATGTGGACAGAAGTGATGGGTGCAACTTCTACATGACATCTTTCTGGGGACGTGGCTTGCCCCCCGCTTCATCTTTCCCTTTCCCAGAGGCTGGAACATGGATGTGATGACGTGTGCCAGTTTTGAACAGGGGGATGAGGACACCACTCTGTGGATGGCAGGACATCAAGACAGAAGGAAGCTGATCTCCTGAACCACCTTGCAGAGCTGAGGGGAGCAGAAGAGTCCGCATGCCCAGACTCCAGCCCTGCCCTGCTCTGTTAGAGGAGAGACCCGAGTGAGCAGGGGTCTTGTTCGAGTCGCGGCATTTGCGTTTGTTTCCTCAACTTAGTCTGTTCCTCACCTGTTACACACCCTTTTTCTAAGTCTGAGCTTTCATTGCGATTATGCAGTATTTTGTTCCTCCTGTATTTATCAAATTTGGAAAGTGTTTGGTCATTCTCTACTCATATATTTTTGTCCCCTATTTTTCTGCTCCTTCCTTATTCACATCGACGTGTGAGGAGGAGGGGTTAAATTAATCACAAATTAATCCTTTAACCCCCTACCCATTGTCACGGTTCTCAGGATCACGGGCACTCCTGTCCCACTGATGGAGGAGAATGGATGTCCCTGGACAGCTGGGTACCTTCGCTGCAAGTCTCCTGCTGGGGTACCGGGGGGTGTTCACTAACAGGCTGTGTGGGGTTAGGTGGGGACAGATTTGGAATTACACTTTTGGGAAGAAGGGCGGGTGTGTATCCTGGGCACCAAAGAGCAGACTATACTGAGCATTTATTGTTTTGATAATTTAGCACTTTTTCCTCCTTTTTTTTCCTGGGGAATGAGTCTTACCTCATTCCTCAGTGCATAGTTCAAGTGGGAGTGGCCACCCTTTCTCACATGACCTTCTTATTGGTCTAAGGATGAGCACCTGACCCACGCTGGGTCAATCAGAGTTCTTCTCCACGCAGGAAATACAGTTCCTCTGTGAGACTAAGAGTGTGGACCTGGGTCCTGCTGGTGGCCTAGTTTCCATTCGTTATGGAGGAGATCATTAGGAGACAATGAAATGGACATTCAGAAGAACGGATGAGAGATGAGATGAGAGATGGCCAGAAAAGTCCGGCCTGGTGCCAGTTGTCCCTGAGGCCCAGCCACACTCCAGCTCTTCCTATAGTTAGTTATATGAACCAATACACTCTGCTTTTGTCTAAAATAGTTCACTTGCATTTCTATCACTTGCAACCATAAAGAAATCTGTCAATACAGTTGGGATGCAGGACAGGGAGTGATCAAGGAGTGGTTAACTTTTATTGCCCACCTGCTTTGGCCAAGCATTTGTCCATATCCACATGTGAGTTACAGTGGCCAGGACAGCTGGCCCCTTATTGCTCAGCCTCTCTGCTGGGTCAATGAAAGTTAAGTGAATAAATGAATACATCTCTCTTGCTCCCCAGCTAGACTCCCCGGACAGGTTCCTGATGGCCACCTGAAAAGACTTCCTTTAAACCCATCCTTGCCTGCCCGTCCACATCTGCCCTTCCCACCTTTGCTGACTTTGACCTCACTGCATTTGACTTCTGCCTCTCCCAGATTTTTATTTAATTAAATTAAATTAATAATTTTGTGTGTGTGTGTGAGGAAGATCGGCCCTGAGCTAACATCTGTGCCAACCTTCCTTTACCTTATGTGGGACACCACCACAGCATGGCTTGATGAGCGGTGCTAGGTCCACACCCGGGGTCTGAACTTGCGAACCCCAGGCCACCAAAGCAGAGCGTGCAAACCCAACCACTATGCCACCCGGCTGGCCCCTTATTTTTTTTTAATTGGTTCATTGTCTCTCCCAGATTAAGATTCCTGCCAGGCTTGCTCCCCACTCTCCATCTAGCAATCCTCCCAGCCCTGCCTTGTCCCTGACTCGTGGGCACTTCCCCTATTCAATGTGATTCATACAAATCTTGGGTTTTATGGAGTAGCTGCTGAAGCAAATTGCCAAATTGCAGAAGGCCCAGTCTGTCAGGACGGTTGCCCGTGTCTGCGTGTGAAGTGCGGAATGGCCTCATACAGAGAAACCTTCCTTTCCTGTGGGCAAGATTTCAACAGGCCGGTTAGAAAGAGAGAGGCGTTGTTTCAGAAGGCAGCACGCTTACAAGCCCCGCTGCTCAGAGAGGCCTTCGTAGGAAGAGCCCCGAGGTTCTACCCTGCGACCCTTTGTCCCACTGGCTCTGAGAATTTGGGGAAGGGACTGAACCTTCTGGAGGCTCAGTGTCCTCATCCGTGAGCTGACAATGGCAGTGCCCTCCACAGAGGCCTCCCGTGAGGATGAGTTGAGATGGCACGTGTAAAGCAGTCAGTACAAAGCCTGCTAAGTGCTCTGATTAATTGCCTGAAAGTCAGGGTTCTGGTGGCGGTAGGCCTGGGTGACTGAGCTTCTGCTCCGTCTAGACAAGGCATGACAGTGGCCCTATTTCTGTCCTTCAGGCACTTGGACATCCTTTCCAGGATTACAAGCTTTTACATAATATAGTGCCAACCTGCCTACCTCTTGGACCTCATCTCATTTTGCTCTCCAGGCCTATTAGCCTTGCAGCTGTTCCCAAGGATGGCTAGGACGCTTCTGCCACAGGATCTTTGCACTGGCTGTTCCCACTGCTTGGAACTCTTTACTCTCTATATGCACATAGCTGGCTCTACTCAGGTCTCTGCTCAAATGTCACCTCCTCAGAGAAGCCTTCTGTGATTGCGCTATCTAAAATTGCCTCCTCCCACCACTGCCTCCAACCCTCTCAATCCATTTATCCTGCTTTAATTTTCTTCATAGCACTTAACACCTTCCTAAATATATGTCTTTATTATCTAATTCCTCCATTGTAGTGTAAACTTCCTGAGGGCAGGGACTTTGTCTATGCTGTACATTGCAGCATGCCCAGGGCCTAGAACAGTGGGGCCAACGAGCCTCCCAGTTACTTATTATCAAATGATGAAATTTCCCACTTCAGTGCTAGAGCTCTGAGATGCAAGGGAATAACTGTATTTGGGGCGTCTCGCAAGTTCAAGCGTAATTTCCGTCTTGCTTTAAAAACAGGGAAAAAAGAGGAAGGAAGTCCTTGGCCATGAACTGCAATCTGAAAGGCCAAACAATTTGTTTTGCTTCCCTAAGCCTGGAAAACAGGCTGTCGTCTATCTAGACAAACCAATTCCATTCCTGGTGTTGCTTTCACTTCCTCCAAAACACACACGAGACGGGCTGGGATGGTGCCAAGTGAGGAATCCATAATTAGAAGATTGGACCAAATAATACTATGATGATGGTGCTAGTATTACTAATTGCTTTCTTTTATTCTTTTTTGAGGAAGATTAGCCCTGAGCTAACATCTGCTGCCAATTCTCCTCTTTTTCCTGAGGAAGACTGGCCCTTAGCTAACATCTGTGCCCATCTTCCTCTACTTTATACGTGGGACACCTACCACAGCATGGCGTGCCAAGCGGTGCCATGTCCGCACCTGGGATCTGAACCGGTGAACCCGAGGCCGCCGAAGCGGAACGTGCGCACTTCACTTCTGCACTGCTAGGCCAGCCGCTATTCTTTTCTCTAATTGCTTTCCTTTTACTGCCAGGCACTCTGTGGAACACTTTCTCTGCACTATGTCATTAATCCCATTAACGACACTGTAAGGCAGCTCCTGCTATAACCCCATTCTGCAGAGGGTAAGAGCTGAGGCTGGTGGCGGGGAGCCAGGACTCACATCCTGGCCTGTCGGATACAAGGACTGCCCTTTTTCTTTCTGGCATTTCGGTGAGGCCATGTTTTGAGGTGGTTTGGTGCTTAAGCCAGGGTTGGGGTCAGATGTCATCTAGACATCAGCAAGGAAAAAGTTCACAAAGAGGCAGTTCGGACCCTGTCACCCAGAGTAGAGAGCAGGGCAGGAGAACATGGCACGCGGCCTGTGCCCACTCTCTCTTCTGAGGGATCTTAGTAAGATTAGAGCAGCAGTTCTCACACTCAAGCATGTGGGCATCAGAATCCTCTGGAGGGCTTCTTAAAATGGATATCTGAGCCTTACGCCTGGAGTTTCTGCTTCAGTGGGTCTGGGTTGGAGCCCAAGAATTCACATTTCTAACAAATTCCCAGGAGGTGCTGAGGCTGGGGGTCTGGGACCACATTTGAGAATCAAAGGACTAGAGAAACGTCATGTCCACGTGCTTGAGGACTACACTCTCTCCGTGTTCCTGCCCCCCGCCCACTGCCAATGCAACGCAGTTTCACGTATGCATTATCCTAACTCAGCTGTCGACTCAGAGGTGTTAGTGAAGCTCATCCTTGTAATGAGCCACTGTTGAGTGACAATGGAGTGCACCAATGGATGAACCCCAGGTGTGGCAGGTGGGCAGGGCTGCAAGGAGAGGAAGCTGGTCTGGGGAGCCTGCTTTGACTCACTTGGAAGTGCTGTGGGTGGGGCTGAGGGGCCTGTAGTAAGTCAACCGCTGTGCAGAGAGGGTAATATAAAGCACCAAAGAGTGACGTGGAGGAGAAAGGGAGCCCAGGGAGGAATCAGGAGGGCGGGGGCTGATCTGGGGAAGATGAGTGAAGGGCCAGATTGAAGGCTTAGCCAAGGCAAGCTGGATTCAGCAATTAGCCAGGATATCCTTGTCTTTTTTTTTTTTTTAAGGAAGATTACTCCTCAGCTAACATCTGCTGCCAGTCCTCCTCTTTTTTTTGCTGAGGAAGACTGGCCCTTAGCTAACATCTGTGCCCATCTTTCTCTACTTTATATGTGGGATGCCTGCCACAGCATGGCTTGATAAGCTGTGTGGGTCCATGCCTAGGATCTGAACCTGCAAACCCCAGTTGCTGGAGTGGAGTGCATGAACTTCATTGCTACGCCACTGGGCTGGGCCCCTCAAGTGTCTTTGTAAATGTTGTTTGTTCCTCCCAGAATTCATTACAGCTGATCCAGTAAAGTGCTTTTTTCCCTAGATGGCGATGGCATGTATAAAATGCCGTAGTCCTTCTAGAGAGAGGGAGGGAGAGATGGACCAAGGCCACGAGCTGAGGAGAGAAACTCTCATCCCTTGTGTGGAGCCAGCAAAGAGCGGTCCTCCGTGATTCTCCTCCACCATCTCTCATCGGCTTTCCACAGACCCTGGCTGAGGGCTGCCACCTGGGAGGCCCTGGGCTGGCTCCGTTTCCCCTGCCCAGTCCCGCTTCTGTCCCATCTTAAGGCTTCTCTTTGTGTCCTCACCTCACCCAGCTCCTCCTCTCTCCGTGGCTCTCCCGACAGCAGTCACAGAAGGTAGTTGTTGTAGCTATGAACTACCATTCTGGTGGCCCATCTGCGAGGGCCACAAGGCCTGGGCAGGGTTGGGGGTAATAGAGGGAAAATGATCGTTATTATGAGATCGTGACAGAAAGGCTGTCCTTGCAGCCAGACCTGCTTTTGAATTGGATGGAACACCAGCTGCCTCTGAGTGGGGAAATTCCACGAGGGGCTGGTCTTTTGTGCAGCTGGAGAAAGTCGCAGGACTGGGCAGACCTGTCCCACTATAAGCTGTAAACTCACAGCGTCTAAATACCGCTGTGCCCTCGCTGCTTCCTAATGTCTCTGGATCACCCCCTGATGCCCTATCTGGTTTCCTCCGTGGTTCGAGGTCCCCTCCCCTCCAAGCCCTGCCATACTGCCGTCTGTCCTCGCTTTCCATCTCAGTGAGGAGATCCGGAGATTCTGGGGCCCTTCCTCCGTTGGTTCCCCTCTCCTCATCACGACTCTCTGCCCCATCCACATATCCACCTTGTGGCAGAAAGAGTGTGGCATTTGGAATCAGATCAAACTGAATCTCGGATAGCTCATTTATAAAACGTGGGGCGTTTGGCAATGGTTTTGGTCTGCTTGGCACCTCCACAGTCCTTGTGGGTACAGACCCCCATCAAGGAGGATATGCGAATCAGCAGGTCCCATCACAGTACTCCCTCACAACTGTGATTGGCCCGGGGATGAGCACATGCAATCGAGCCCTTCCTGGAATTTTTCCATCTCGAGCCTGCACTTATGTTCCCTGATGCCTGGAGAAAGTCCACCTGCAGGGTAAGAGAAAGAAACCAGCACCCAGAAGGATAAGGAAGGGCGTGGTGACATCTGAGTTCCTGGATCCAGCTGTTTCTGAGACAACATCTACCCTTGCCCATTACGGTTCCGGGTGGTTTCTCTCATTTACAACTGAAAGTGCTCTGACTAATGCATGTGACACTCATCGTCCTCCCTCACATAGTGGCTGTCACATTACGAGAGATCTTCCATACGAAGGGCTTAGTGAGCGCTCAATCCATGGTGTCTATTAATATTGCTCTTGGTTCCTGTCCGTCATGTCCCCAGTATCAGCCAGCTCTGCTTTCAGTGTCCCACCTCGGTCAGTGCCTCGTCACTCCCTGGCTGCTCTGGTTGGAAATCCTGGGACAATATTCCTTTCTTCTGTTTCTAATACTGCCCATCCCAGGCCCGGTCCATTTGTCCCACACGATATCTCTGAGACCTTTCCTTCCTCTTCATTCTACCTGCTACTGTCCTAGTCCGAGCGATTCATTCACACGTTCACTGAACCTTACCTGAGGACGCAGTATAGGCCAGGCAAGGTGCCGGCACCGTGGACAGGTCAGTGAACAAGACAGACATCGTCCCCCTGACACTCTCTTTGCCTCTGCCCTCCTTGAGTACTAACAGATGAATTGTCCTCGAACACCACTCTTGTGTTACTCTTCTTCTTAATAACATTCCTTGGCTGCCTACTTCCTACCTCATCAGATCTCGGTGTCTCTGCTCAGCCTTCAAAAGCCCTCCGCAATCTGCCTCCCAGTCATCATCATCATCCCTTTAAGAGGAGAAGTAGAAGCAGCCATCATCTGTGACATTCTTATTGTGGGCCAGAACCTGTGCTAATCTGTTTACAGGCATCAGCTCCTTTAAAGCCCCACAGCCAGGGATGAGAGTCAACATATGCACTGATGGAGGTGGCGCGGCTCCAGCAATCAGGCAGGACCCTGGCCGCCACGCCAGGCCAGGCGAGCCCGCTCCGATCACAGCCGCCCTGAAAAGCCGGCTTAGTGATCCTCCCATTACATCCGTGTAAGCTGACACTCAGAAGGGTGAAGGGTCTTGCTAGGGTCACACAGCCGATAAACAGCAGCACCAGGATTCAAACCTAGGAGCCTCTAACTCCAGAGCCTTCGCCCCATCCCATAGGGCCTCCCTAAAGCCCTACTGCACAGCCCTTTCTATGGGGACACAGGTTCTTCCCTGCGACTTAAATAGGCTACCCTCCTGCTCACTTCATTCATTCACTCCCACAGTCATCAGGTGAGGCTCCCACTTTGAGCCATGGCCTGCGTAAGAGGAAGGGACCTCCTCGAAGGCAGGGACTACATCATTTCTGTTCACTGTGATATCCCCAGCACCTGGTACGTTACCCAGCACGTAACTGGTGCTCGGTGAATACTTGTTGAATGAATGAATCAGTGCAAGGATGGAGGGGGCCCCTCCCTGTATACCATCTGAAGGGGATGTGGAGGCGTTGGAAAGAAGCAATAGCTGATTCCGTGTGCATGGTCCTGGAGCCATGGGGTAGGGTGGGTGGCAATGTTGTTTGTGGTAGTGGTTAATGTTTAATACCCATCTGAGCCACCAGGCCAGGCCTGAATTTCCACATGGGACACAGAGATTCTTTATTCCCCTCAGAGTAGCAGACTTTGGAGTCAGAGGAGCTCAGGGTTCACATTCCAGCTCTGTGGGCTTACGGGTTAATCTCCCGGAGCCTGTTTCCTTCTCTGCAAGGTGGGGATATAGCGACCACCTTGCAGGCTTGTAAGGGTTAGACGGGTAACATTAGGCATGTTCCTTCCATGTGTTAGCACTCGCTCAAGGTTACTTCTCCAGCTCAAAGCTGTTTAAGACTCAGGTGACTCATGAAATTGGACAGAACCTCAAAAGACAAAGAGATAACACGAACATCAAGGAGAACCCAGAAGGGGCACTATCAAAGGGGAGGCAGGGGCCCCAGTGGCCTCACAGCTGAGCAGCAGCGGGGGTGAGTGGCTCACACCTGTCCCAGGGTGCTGGGGGTGACCAGTTAGATGCACATGTGGGAGTCTCTGCTCCTTTAACTACCTGCTGCCAAGCGGAAGGAGAAGGCTAGGCACCGGGACCGGGCACTCCCATCCAACCCTTTGTGCCAATTCTCATCTGCCCTGGGGTGGTCGTGGGAAGGAGAGGGGTGGGGAGGGGCATGGCTTACCAGCCACCTCCACACCATGTTCCCCACCATCCTGAAAGAGAATCCCCCTTAACTTAGCAAAAATAAGTGTGAACTTTTGCTCAAGTGAGCTTTTCTATTAAACCAACAAAACAAGGGCAGGCCCAGTGGCATAGCGGTTAAGTTCGCATGCTTGCTTTGGGCGCCCAGGGTTCACCAGTTCAAATCCTGGGCGTGGATCTGCACACTGCTCAAAAGCCATGCTGACGTGGCGTCCCACATAGAAGAACTAGAAGGACCTACAACTAGAATATACAACTATGTACTGGGGCTGCGGGGAGAAAAAGAAAAAGAGGAAGGTTGGTAACAGATGTTAGCTCAGGGCCAACCTTCCTCACCAAAAAGCATATAAAAAACCCCACAAACCAACAAAACAAAGGAAAGTTGCTTAGGAACAGATTCATGCTGACTCAGATTCCTGTCTCCACCTCGCCAGGCCAGCACTCATTGCTGGTCACCAAACCCATCCTGGCTCTTTCCTCCAAGACTCTCTGCAAGGCCGGCACCCTATCAACAAGCTGCCTGACCTGGATTCCTGGCTTTCTCCCCCAGCCATCTGCCAGCATGGTGGGTGATGGGAAAAAGCAGGGTTTTGGGGACCCCAGCCATGGGTTCCACCACCAGTGTCCCCGTGTGACCTTGAGCAGGTTGTGTCACCTCTTTGGGCCTCAGTTTCTGCATTGAAAAATGGGCGTAACACCTGGGTCGGTGGGTCAGAGGGGTGGACTTGCTGACAGAACTTGTGGGGGCCTTAGCAGGGTCCGGACACAAGAGGGCTCAGAGAGAATTAACCCTCTTCCCCCCAGGACACGAGGACTGCTGATGCCTCCCGTTCCGGCCTCTCCCTCCAGCTCCCTTCCTCATCCCACCTCCGGCTTCCCAGTCCTCCAAGAATCAAAAGCCCTTGGATTTAAGCAGCAGATGGGTTTTTGGGGCTCCTTGAGACCTTCAAGCCCCCATGTCGGACAGCAAGCAGAGCAGGGGCGAGAGGCAGCATTGCCCTCTCAGAGCTGCCCTCTTCTTGGCCTGTGCCTCCCACGCGTCCTTCTTGCTTGTCTGCTTGTCCTCCTCTGACTTCCCCATCCAGGCTGCCGGGGATGGGTCCCCAGGCGCCCGCCCTTACCCGAGAAGATCCTCCCGTCCAGGGTGAGGAGGGCGGCCCCCACAGGGAAGTGACTGTAGGGGCAGTAGGCTGACTTCTTGGCCTCCTGGCAGGAGAGCAGCAGCTGCTGGACCTGCTCGGGCTCCAGGGCGCAGGCGGCACGTTCCTGGGCCATGTCAGTTCCAGCCGGTGGAGGAGAGGAAACAAGAGCTTGCTGTCTGGCGAGGCTGGGCCCCACTAAGACTAAGACGGCAGCTCCTCCCCCCGGGTGTGTCCCTGCGGCAGGGCCAGACCAGGGAGAGGAGCCTCCAGCAGTTTGGAGCCAGAGGGGATGATGTGTAGGGCTGAGCTGGTGTGTGTCCCCGTGTGGAAGGATGTGTCTTTCACACTCTCCCTTAGGAACGGTTCTCACTGCTGACTCACTGATGGGTGAGAGGGTGAGGGGATGGGTGCCACCATGTAGGAGGTGACTGCGGACACATATTCCTCAGGGAAGACGCTGTTGGGTGGATCGGCATGAGGTCTAGAAAGTCCAAGGGTTGAAAACTCTCAGTTTGTTGAATGACTTTTTCTCTCCTTTGCTGAATGAAGGGATGAGGCTGAAAGGGCAGGGCTGGGGCAGCCACATTCCCAAGACAGGGAACGTGAGGGCAGCAGTAAGATTGGGGAGCTTCCTTATTTCACCCCTTCCCCTTCCAACTCCTCCCTGTCTCAACACGGAATTCAATAATTATCTCAGCCGGAGGGAACCTCAGACATCCTCTTCCTGGGCCTTCTCGTTGCTTTGTTGGCAGAATGAACATTGGGTTGGTGGGAAAGGAAGTGGGTTTGCATCCTGGCTCCACCACGTTCCACATGTGTGATGGATGGCAAGTTACTTGACCTCTCTGAGCCAGTTCCCTCGTCTCCACGGTGAGGGTAGTGTTAACCTCTGTTCTCTGTCCTGGGATCATGGAAGAGCTTGAGTGTTGGAGTTTAGTCGACCTAGTTTGAATTCTAGTTCTGCCATTTATCAGCCATACGACATTGGGGAGGTCATACCACCCCCTAAGCCTCAGTTCCCTCATCTGTAAAGTGGTGCCCTGACAGCGCTTCACAGAGCTGTTGTGAGGATCGAATGAGATAACGTGTGTACAGCGAGGGTGGTTGGAGGACCCTGTGACATCATGGTGTGAGCTCCCTTTGTGGCTCCATGCAGATTGGGTTATTGTCATTAAGAGACTCGGCCAAGATCACCTAGGAAGGCAGAACACCAGTTAGAGTGTCCAGAGGTGTCCCAGCGTCCCCAGACCCCCGGCGAGCAGGAGTAAATCAGCAGCTTCTCCGAGGGCGTGGACGGAAGGCGAGGAAGGGAACGGGGAACAGCAGGCGAGGGGCAGAAAATGAGGCAGCGTCTCCAGGTCCTGCACGCTGACATCTCTGTGCTGTGCAGCCCAGCATCCCTGTATCCTGCAGCCTGGCTCCTCTGTGTCCTGGGTCTGCAGCTCCCAGCCACGTAGAGACTCAGCTGGGCCACTGGAGAGTTGGCACTTTGCCTCATTTCCTCCTCCCCCCCCCTTCCTTCCCCACTTCTGAGTCCCCCCACACCCTTTCCGCACATCCAGCCCTCAGAGAAGCAGCTGGTTCCCTCTCGTCACTATTGCATTTTCCTGCTGGATCTATACCTTTGGCATCCAGAGAGGTTTCCTGGATCTGAGGCAGGGCTGGCAGAGAATCCGTGGGGAATGCTCTCCTGTCTCCTCTATTCCGGCACTGCCCAGACACCCCAAAGGCCCTTCCCCCCAGGGAAGAAATCAAAGGATGTCCTGGGACCATGGGGACCCACTCAAAATGGGAATACTTCTATAGCTTTTGGTGGCCAAGTATAATTACAACTGGGAGAAGAGTTATGGTGCCCTGCTGGCCTGCCAGGCCTGTTCCTGTCCCCTGCCTTGTCTTGACTCACCCCAGCTCAACCCAGTTCTTCCCAGGCCCAGGGCTCAACTTCTTGGCTGCACACTTCCAGGAGAACTTGGATGACTTCCAGGCTAATTATGACAGACCTGGGCACCTTCAAAACTCTGTTCCTGCACATGGTCATAAATGGGGACGGTGCCCGTTGCAAACCCAGCTGCATGGAGCTTGGGAGCCAACAGTAGCTCTAGATTTCCTTATAGAAGGGGCCATCTTATAGCAGGTGGCCATCTGGATGGAAGGGGAGAGTGGGCCTTCAGACTTTCTTAGAGCTAAATTATAGATCAATAATATTAACAGCATTTTCTAAACATGCTTTAATCTCTACTTTACATAAAATCAAGAGAAATTAATTGCCTGAAGAATTAACTCAAAGAATAGGAATATGCAAGGAGGGTATTCTGAGTGGTGGCGGAGATTGTCAAGGCCCCAAAGCCCTCCCCACCCCACCCCCAGGCCTTCCCTCTGTGAAGAGAACCACCCAGAGTCCCCGTGTTAGAGCTCAGATACCACTCGCTCACTTAGTCATTCAATGAATAGTTAGTCATAATAGTATCCAACACTTGCTTAGCTCTTTCCACGTGCCAGGCCGTGTGCGAAATGCAGGACTTGAATTATTTCATGTGATCCTCACCCCAAGGTAGATACTGGCCATTTTACTGCCCGCGTTTTACTGATGACGACACTGAACTCGTGGCGATCAGAAGTGCCTCTCAGACTCGGGTTTGTTTGCCTCCGTCGGAATCATGGGCTCTTGTCCCTCCCAGAATGCATGGGCAGCTGGTGTGGTGGACTGGCGAGGAGTGCAGGCCTTGGCATCAGGCCAATCAGTTTAAATCCTCCTTCTGCCTCTTATTACCAGCTGGGTACCTAGGCAAGTTAGCTCGTCACTCTGTGCCCCTCTTTCCTCATTTATACAATGGGACAACTCCAGGACCCAGCTATGGTGGCTTACGGTGACCAGAGTCTTATTCTGCACAGGAAGGTTTCTCATTTATTTTATTTTGGCTCCTTTAGGGCAAACCTCTTGATGGGCTGCCAGTCCCTGTGCTTCCACTCCCTGGTGGGCATAGCCAATTGACACAGGATGGCCAGTCACAGACCTCATCTTTCTGCTGGAAATGTTGGTTTCTCTCACTGTGGTGGCTAAGCTTAGAGGATGTGACTATTGCTGATGGCTAGCTTGCCCTCTGGGTAGAGTGAGCCTGCTTGCAAAGTGAAGCCAGGTTGAGAGAAGCAGAGCTGAGAGATGGAGGGAAGGAATCCTGATTTCTCTCTGGGTATCTGGATCCAGCCATGCCTGAGGCATGCTTCTAGACTTTCCTTTTATTGAGCCAATAAATTCACTTCTTGCTTAAACTTTTCTGTTTTGTATCTGTCAGCCCTATGGCATCTAGACTAACATACTACTTCCTAGGATCGTTGTCAAAATTGAGTGAGATATTGTATGTAAAGCTCTTAACACGGTGACTGGCACATAGTAAGCCCTCAACAAGTATTAGCTCCTATTATAATGAAAACTGTGTGCCAGGCCCTGTGTGGGGCACTAGAGAAACAGGGGTGAATGAGACTTGATACCTGCCTTTGAGGAGTCCATACTCTAGTGAAGGAGACAGACAAGTCAATGGACAGGTAGAAAACACTGTAACACGTGATTAGGTACTGGGTCCTGTGACAGCACTGAATAATTAATTGTCTAGGAGGAGCGATGGGTAGGTGGGCTGGAGAAAGCTTCCCAGAGGACAGGAGGCTAAGAGAAGTCTTAAATGATGGGTGGATGTTCAGAGTGGACAATGTGGGTGTTATGGTTTGAATCATGGCTCAAAGATGATCCCTCAAAGATGGTTCTTGGGAATCAGCCCCTAAAGGTACCTTGAAGTCCTAACCTCCAGTGCTCAGAATCTGACCTGATTTGGAAATAGGATCATTGCCAATATAATTTGACAAGATGAGGCCATACTGGAGTATGGTGGGCTCCTAATCTGATGTGACTGGTGTGCTCATAAGAAGATGGTCGTGCGACGACACAGAGACACAGGGAAAGTGCCATGTGTAGACGGAGGCAGAGACTGGAGCAATGCATCTACAAGCCAAGGAATGCCAAGGATTGCTGGCCATCGCCAGAGAGGGAGGTAGGAGGGAGACGTGGAACAGGTTTTCCCCTACAGACTTGAAAGGAACCAACCCTGCTGACACCTTTATTTTGGATTTCCAGCCCCTAGAACTGTGAAAGAAGAAATTTCTGTTGTCTTAAGCCATCCAGTTTGCAGTACTTTGTTCTGGCAGTCCTAGGAAACTGATACAGTGCCTCACCTACCCCCTCAGCCTCCCCAGAGGTCTCCTCCAGCGTTAGTGGATAGATCCTGGACGTGCCCATCGCTTCCCCACTTACGCATACCCTGGGAGTGTGCTCAGCCTCTGCGTGGGGTAGACCAGAAATGTCGAGGAGGTCACACTGCCCAGAGGGATTAGGATCCACGGTATATCAAGAATTCTTAAAATCAGTAAGAAAACGACAAGCATCTCAGTAGAATAGCAGGCAAAAGACTTGAATAGGTATTTTACAGAAGGAATGGGGGTGGAAAGAACTTCTCTACGAATTTTCAAGTCTTCAAACTTGGCCACATAAAAATTAAGCAGTTTTGTTCAGTTAAGGACTTCAAAGACGAAGCTGGCAGAAGGTTGAAAAGTTGAAAAAAAAAACACCCCTTCATTGACTAGAACAATAACAAACGAATAGCATAGCGATTATGTAAGCAACTTACGGCAAGTTACCAAGAAACAGACAGGAAACTCTATAAAGAGGTGGACAAAGCATATGAACAGGCAGTTTATAGAAGGGGAAACCCACATGTCAGGAAGGACTTGCTCAATTTCCTTACAGTCACAGAAATGAAAATAAAACAAGTCACTTTATACCCAGCAGAATGGCAAAAAGAAAAAAAGTAGGAGGACGCTAAGTGTAGGCAAAGGTGACGGGAGACGGGCCCTCATGTGCTGCTGCTGGGGTTTCAGACTAGTATAGTCTTCTGGAGTGCAATCTAGCAGGATTTGGGTGAAATTATGTGTGTGTTTACCTTGAGATTTAGTGATCCAAGCCCTGGGTAAACAGAGGCACTCTCACAAGTATCCATAAGGGGATTTGTATGAAGATGTTTTCCGAAAAATTTTAAAGTTCCACTTTTGACTTTTAAGTCTTTTCTTCACCTGAAATTAATTTTTATTAGTTCTGGTGTGAGGTAGGGGTCCAATTTAATTTTTTTCCATATGGATATCCAAGGATCCTAGCACCACTCATTGAATACTCCTTCCTCTGCCCAGAGATCCACAATGCCAGCTATGTCAAATTTCAAATTTGTATATATGAGTGGGAATCATTTTGGACTCTCTATTATGTTCCATTGGTAATTTTTTCATTCCTACACCCATACCGTACCTGTATTTACTATTATAACTCTAAAGTATTGATTTCTGGAGGCCAAATATCTCCACCTTTTTTTTGAGGTGGGGGGTCTTTGCTCTTATATATAAATTTTAAAATCCGTTTTTCAGTATCCTCTAAAAACTCTCTTATCTAGCCTCTGTAGGAACTTGTTTAAGTTTGGAATAATCTATTCCTTGATGTTTTGGAAGAATCTTCCTATAAAACCAACCTGAGCCTGGTGTTTTCCTTAAGGAAAAACTTTATTTTGATTTCTTTAAATATTGTAGAGCTGTTCAGGTTCTTTATTGTTTCTTGAGTCAGTTTAAGTAAACTAGTTGTGTTGGTTTTTATTTTAAAAATTTGTCCTTTTCAGGGCTGGCCCTGTGGCTGAGTGGTTAAGTTCGCACACTCCGCTGCAGGTGGCCCAGTGTTTCGTTGGTTCGAATCCTGGGCGCGGATATGGCACTGCTCATCAAACCACGCTGAGGCAGTGTCCCACATGCCACAACTAGAAGGACCCACAACAAAGAATATACAACTATGTACCGGGGGGCTTTGGGGAAAATAAGGGAAAAATAAAATCTTTAAAAAAAAAAATTTGTCCTTTTCATCTAAATTTTCAAAATTGGTGGCATAAAGTTATATATAGTATTCTGTTATTATCTTTGAAATCTGTGATATATCAGTCTTTATCTGTGACTTAGCACATGGTTGATCTTTGTGACTGTTCCATAGGTACTAGAAAATTTGTGTATTTCAGGTTTGTCGAGGATAAAGTTCCATATGATGTATGGGACTTATCAATCATGCTCTTCAAAAAACTATACCTTTCTTATTTGTGTCTAATTGACTTAGTTTCTGGGAGGTTTTAAAATCTCTAACTACAACTATTCATTTTATATATTTTCCATGGATTTGTATCAGTTGTTGCTTTATATTTTTTTGAAGCTATATTGTTTGGTGCATATCTATTTGTGATTATTATATCCTTTTGATTTATTGTTTATTTTATTCATATGTAACGTCCCTTTTTGTTTCTCATGATTTTAAAAAAAATCTTATCTCTTTTTTTCTGATATTAATGTTAATATCTTGGAAATCCCCTTTAGTTTAGGAGTTCTTAACCTTTATTGTTCCATAGACCCCTTTGGCAGCCTGGTGAGGCCTATGAAGCCTTTTCAAAATATGTTTTTAAATGCATGGAATTACAAAGCAAACCAATTGTGTTGAAATAGTTATCAGAATAGTTAAAATAGTTGTGATATTATATTATATATACTTTTGTTAATGCATTAAATAACAAGATCTAACAGTAGGCCTAATAACAACTGTGATTTTGAAATTGTGATAGGAGTAAAAGAGATTTTGGGATACTGCAATAAAGTGATGTGAAAATATTTGTGAGTTTTATTGGCAACAAGGTCACAGGTACTGATAATATTTCTGTGATTTGCTGTCTACGTATATAAGTGATAGGAATGCTAAATTTGAGTTAGAGGTTAGAGAAAATAAAGGTGTACTTTCCCCCTCCAAGTTCATGGAGTCCCTGAATTCTATCCAATGACTCAGCGGGGGTCCACGGACCCTGAGACAGGAACCCTTGCCTTGCTTTCAATCTTTTAGTCCTTTGTTGTAAGCGCGTCTGCTATAAATGACATATTATTAGCTTAAAAAAAAGTCTTCTGAAAGTCTCTGTCTTTTGATGAGATACTTCAATCCATTTATACTTATTGTAATTATTGCTATATTTTAGATTTTTCCCTTTCATATTATTTACTATATATATCAGTTACAATTCAGTTTGGCTTATATTATAGAAAACTCCAAATAATAGTGATTTAAATAAGATATAATTTTATCTCTCTTTTAGTCTAGGACTCTACAGTCATCAGAGCCTCAGTTTCTGCCTTCTTAGTTGTAGCTTCTATATTCAAGTTCATCTTATGATCCAGGAGCTTTAGCCTTTGCAAACGCGTTCCAAGCAGCAGGAAGGAAGGATGGTGGGAGGATAAAAAGGGTACACCTCCACTTACAATTCATTAGCCAGAACTTAGTTGTGTGGGCTCACCTAGTAGCAAAGGAAGCTGGGAATATCTTTCTTTTGGCTGGGTACATTGATGACCTGAATAACATCAGAGTTATTTTACTAAAGAAGAAGAGGACGGTGGATATTGAATGGCTATTAGCAGTCTCTGCTTTAGTCTCCTCACCACAGCTCAGTGCCCAACTGTCAACAGCCGTGGCTCTGTATTTTCAATATGGTACCTGATCTGGAGAGGACCAGCCTGCCCTCTGGTGGCAGGTTGGTTACACTGGATTCCTTTCATTATAGAGGCAGCATAGATTTGCCCTCATTTATTCTAGCTTTGGGTTTGCATTCTTTGCTGGCCATGCTTCTGCCAGCAACAATATTAGTGGATTTACTGAATGTCTAATTTGCAAATAGCATTGTAGTAGTCCAGAGCACAGTAGTCCAGATAGCATCGATTCTGACCAGAGACCTCATTTTTCAGCAAAAGAAGTATAGAAATTGGCAGGTGAGTATGAGATTCACTGGTCTTGTCACATACTCTTATCACCAGAATCATCTGGCTTTATGGGTTGGTGACATGGTCTGCTGGGGCTCGGTTAGTGTCAGCTAGAAGACAGCCTTGTATGAATCTGAAGTGCTGGCCTAAAGTTAGCATATGTTCTGAATCAGCAACCAATGCGAGATGATCTTACTCTCTTTTCCAGATTCCATAGATCTAGAAATCTTGGGCTGGATAACTTACAAAATTTTTGCTACCCTTCCCCTAATTCTGCCAGTTTAGAGGTCTTAGTCTGCAAAGGAAGAGTGTGTCTACCAGGGCACACCACAGAGGTCCTACTGATTTGGAAATTGAGACCCACATCTGGCCATTTCAGGCTCCTCATGCCCTGGATGAACAGGGAATATAAAGGCATGCAGGTGGTTCTGTGTTGACTGGAGCGAATGATCCCGGTTGTCAAGGGAGAAATACTGTGGCTGCCACACATTGGGAAAGGGGAGAAGTGTGTCTCTGGATTTCATGAAATCCTCTGGGGTGCCTTCTCTTTCCATGGCCAGTGGTAAAAGTTAATGGAAGATGGCAGCTACCCAGTATGATCAGGACAACCATGGGCTCAGCTTCCTCCTGAATGAAGCTTGAGTGATGAAGACAAAGGGAAAATGGACAGGACAGTAGAGGAAGGATGTTATAAATGCCTCATGACCTATGGCAGAAATACAAATTATAATACTTATCCATAAATTCTTTCTTCCTTTCTATGTCATACATATATTTATTGATAATGCTAATTGTCCCTCTTTCCTCCTCTACCATTTTGTAAAGGGTGGTTTGTTGGTGGTAAACTTTACAATTCAGTGCATAGATTATAGAATATCAAGATGGGATTGTGACTAGAGAAGACGTGACTATCACCCAGGCTCCCTGGAGTGGGAGCTGGGATGCAGGAACTGCTGGGGCTTTGGATTTTTTTCTGAGGAAAGGATAAGGATGCGCTTGTGTTTTTTTTTGTTTTTTTTTGTTTTTTTTATTTTTTCCTTTTTTTTCTCCCCAAAGCCCCCCGGTACATAGTTGTATATTCTTCGTTGTGGGTCCTTCTAGTTGTGGCACGTGGGACGCTGCCTCAGCGTGGTTTGATGAGCAGTGCCATGTCCGCGCCCAGGATTCGAACCAATGAAACCCTGGGCCGCCTGCAGCGGAGCGCGCGAACTTAACCACTCGGCCACGGGGCCAGCCCCAAGGATGCGCTTGTTTGACTGAGATA
Source organism: Equus caballus (assembly GCF_041296265.1). NCBI lineage: Eukaryota > Metazoa > Chordata > Mammalia > Perissodactyla > Equidae > Equus > Equus caballus. The sequence continues at coordinate 33,682,649 of NC_091685.1, forward strand.
CATTTGCATTAGGTTGAATGGTAGCATGTTGTGGTCATTTTATGGAAGCTTAAGAATGGGAAGTAGAGTGGAAATGGATGCTGAGGAACTATGGAGTGGACTGTGGCAGATACTGAAGATCGACTCTGCTCAGCACCCCTCCAAACCTCCTTCCATAATGGCTTCTTCTACCATAGAGGCTAGAAGGCTAGAGAAGACATTTCCCGGCTCTCTTGCAGCTAGGATTTCCATATGTCATGTGGCCTCCGCCAGGAAGATGCAAGTCAACCAGAAATGGAAGGTAGAATTGAGCCCTGAGAGGAGGTGGCCACTGGGCTCTTCTGAATATATCGGCAGGTGTGTGGGGGTATTTCAGTTCTTTTGAGGCTGCTGTGGTGGAAATCCTAGTGCCAGGTCAGTTCCCGCCTTCTTGGTGCTGACAGGCATGTCAGCTACTTCCTACCTTGGCAGTTTTCCTGAGCAACTTGAGCAGCAAGGTTCTTGAGCGAGCAGTGGTGGCAGGAGCTCCCCTGCCAGGCTAGTTTTGCAATGAGATTCGAGAGTTATTCCTGGAGTAGAGTCTGCTTCACAGCGCTTCTAATGAGTCTAAAACCAATCTGATCACCTTAGTTAATCTGTTTCTTTTAAATCTACTGGGTGAACTCTGTCATTTGCAATGGAACCCTGATCAATACTTCATATTTTATTTTTACTTCTTTTTCTCCTCTCTTTTTCTGACTTTCATTAAATCCATACTTTTTTTCCTGCCAGTTTGAAAGTTACTATAAACTTTTTCTTTGCCAGTGGTTATCCATAATTATTACGATTCATTTATGTTAATTTCTCTTGTCCATTTCTAAAGCTTATCAACATTGATATTTTCCTTCCCAGCAAGACAACACCTTGGCATATTCTCACTTCCTTCTGTCCACTGCCACTCTACTACCAAGTTGGTTTTCGGTGGCACTCCCAGGGCAAGGTCTGAGAAAGATTTCTAACGCATATGTTTAACTCTAAAAAATTATAATGAAGAACAAAACATCCCCCAATTTTTCATATAAGAATGTTAACACATTGGAGAGGAGCAAGCTGGTTTATTGGGGTACAGTTAGCTCGTTTTTCTATAGACCTTGGAATCCAATTTCTCCTGCCTTCTTTGTGTATACACTCAATAATTCAACACACATTTATTAACGACTATGTGCCCAGCACTGTCCTAGGCTCTTGAGATGCATCAGCGAACAGACAAAGATCCCTGCCCTCATGGAGCTTACCTTCTAGCAGGGGAGAAAGGTAATAAACACGATCATAATATGTGTGTATGTTATATAGTACGTGAGAAGGTGATAAGTACTATGGCAGGGTGGGAGGAGCAGACAATGCCCTAGGTGGGAGAGGCGGGTCGTGGTAGTGAATCAGGTGGTCGTCCAGGTGAGCCTTATTGAGAAGCAAAACCTTGAAGCAGGTGAGGGCATGGACAGGTATCTCACAGATGTCTAGGGAAGGGAGTTCCTGGCAGAGGGAACAGCCACAGTGAGGGCCCTAAAGCCTGGTGCATCTTAACTTCTTTTAAATACGTCATTGATAAGCATCTTTTTTCCCCTTTGAATTTCTCAAATTTCTGCTTATATAAAATTATGCAAGCAAGCATATGCTATTGCACCACTGTTTAGCATGCTTAGTTAAATGCCAGGCAAATCTCGGCCACTACATGTTAAAGTGTGTGCCTACCACCAGAGCGGGCTGGATATTGTCCATTGGCACTTGATATCCATTCTGACCCCTCCTATGGTCTGCCCTCTACTGCAGAGGCTAAATGACTAGCAACTACTTTTTCAGGACTCCCTTGTAGCTAGGGTCTGGATGAGATGCAGTTTCTGCCATTGAGATTCGCCCACATGCCATGTGGAAGCCTCATGTGGGACTCAGCTATCTCCCTGTGACATCAGTAGTTGGTGAGCAAGTTCTGAGCAGTGTGACCGTGTAGCTGGACTCTGTGTTCCAGCGTCCAGTCACCAGCTTCATGGGTGCAGGACAGTTGGGCAGGAGCAGTGGAGGTAGTAGTGACCTCGGCAGCTACTGCAGTGTGACCTTGAAACCAAGGAGGCCCCGGACTTCCACTATTCCAGCCCTCCTGATGATTTTGTAAGCCTCACTTCCCTGTATTAAATTCCCTCCTGTGAGAAATACCTAGATAGGTTTCTATTTAGTAACTTCCACATAATACAATTTTGCAACAACTGGTGACCTTTTGTCTAATGTGCATTTTACTGCTTGTGGTACATTTTGGATAGCTCCAAAATGTCTTTACTAGGAATGTGAGCAGCTTTTAGATGATTCATTCATCCTTAAAACTAAATGTGTCTATTATGCCTCTTTAAAATTTCTGAATCAGAATTAGAGAGTATTCTGATATTGCAGGTGAACTGTTCATAAACAGTTACTTTTGTAGCTACTTATCGAGGAGAGTGAGGATTTTCTTGTTATTGCCCATTCATGCAAAGCTGTTATAAATTGAAATATCAGCTGTGACCTCGAACTCCAGATTTTTAAAAATTACAACCGCCTCATCGTTCTCAGTGATTGACTTTAGAATAAATTTATAATTTTGAACCAAAAAAGACACATGCACTAAAAAGGACTGCTCTTTTCTGTTTGATGAGATGAAGAATTTTATTTGGAAAAAGAGTTCTCTGCTAAAACATCTGGGGCCAAGTACGACCTTGATCATTCTTAACTTCTCTCTGAGCCTCATTTTCCTCGTCTGTACAATGGGGATGACAATAGCACCTCCCTCACAGGGGGGTTGTGAGGTTTACGTGAAATAGTGCATATGAGGCACTTAGCCCAAGTCCTAACGCATGGTGAGCATTCAATAAACGTTAACTGCTATTACTATGGTTGTTGATGTTATAATTGTTATAAACCTTGGGACTTTGGGGACCTGCTTGGCTGAGCCACATCCTCCTCTCCCGTCTACTGCTTCCTTGAGTCACTATCCTTCCTAGCTCAGGGCCCCCATGCTCTAAATACCCCAGGGGAAGCTCCCAGGTCAGTGCTTCCCGTTCTCAGAGCCCAGGAACAGGGGATTGGGGGTGGGCTGGTGGGGGAGGGACAAATTCTTCTGGAATTTTCTGCAGAGTGGCCTACTCAGGATAGCACAGGCACCTACAGATTAATTTTTAACATGGCCCAGGGGAGTCCAAAGGGCTGAGTTCCCACCTCTGAGATCATGAGATCCCATGCCCTTCCCGGGGTTCCTGGGTGGGTCGAGGCTGGCTTGTGGGGGAGGCAGCAGGGGAGCAGGACCCAAAAATGCTCCCTCTGTCGTTACCCTCCATGCATCTCTGACCAAGGTGAGCTACGAAGTATCTCTGCAGGGTTCCAGTCTCTTCACAGGTCATGGCTACAAGGACACAGGGTGAGGAGGTAGCAGGACTCTGTCTGCCTGGGGAGGGGACAGCAGGAAAAGCCCCAGAGAGGAGGGGACACTGCAGCTGGATGTTGAAGCATGAGAAGTTCACTGGTGAGTTGGGCAGGGAAGGGCATTCCAAGAAGACAGAATAGCTTGAACAATGGCTCAGAGATGTTGTCCACCCTCTCACCACACTTTATTTCCCTACAGGTATAAGGAGTAGTAAATCTTTTGTGTGTGTGTGTGTGTGAGGAAGATCGACCCTGAGCTAACATCTGCTGCCAGTCTTCCTCTTTTTGCTTAAGATTGTCGCTGAGCTAACACCTATGCCAGCCCTTCTCTATTTTGTACGTGGGACGCTGCCACGGCATGGTTGATGAGCAGTGTGTAGGTCTGTGCCCAAGACCCAAACCCATGAATCCTGGGCCGCCGAAGCAGAGCACACGAACTTAACCACTACACCACCGGGCTGGCCCTTGTGGTAAATCTTTAAAATGTCACGAGTTTGTGGGCTTGTTCTGGGGCCTGCAAAGGAGGATGCTGGGGAGAGCAGCAGAACCAAGATTTGACCCAAGATTTTTATGACCCTAAATGCCATTAAGGAGAGGACGGCAGGTTCAGAACACATGACAGAAACAGGCAGCTGCATTTTCTTCCTGTGCTTGGGCAGCTCAGTTGAGGCTGGGCCATTCCCATAGCAAGCCCTGGTTCTTTACAGAGAGGGGCCTTCTGCTCTCCCTCGGGAGGGCTCTGGGGCTAGATTGGGGGGCTTCAGAGGGCCCCTTTGCCACACCAGCTATGGGGTCAGGTATGCAGACTAGGACACATGCCCCCCTGCCCCAGCCTCCATGCTCAGGGAGACCACATTTTCCTGGTTCTTCCTGCTTCTCTGCCATCTCCATCCTTAGCTCCTGCCTTCTCTGCTCAGCCACCAAGCACGGTGGTCTCTTTGCCTCTGTCTACCTTCGCTGCTCTCCTCTCCCAGGTGATTTCATCTAGAATAATTATGGCTTGAAATGCCATTTAGAATCATCACCCTGAAGCTTATGTGCCAGTTCCTGGAGACAGTCTCGCATATCCCGCTGCCCACGTGGTCTCTCCATCTGGAGGTCTGTTCGCATCTTAAGCTGAGGAGATCTAAAACCGAACCTCTGCTTCTCTCCTCACTCAACCCCCAACCTGTCCCCACCTCAGTTAAAGGTATGACCAGTCACCCAGTTACTCAGGCCAGAAACCTAGAAGGGACCCTCTGTGCCCGGTGTTCCCTCATGCCCCTATTCGCTCTATCAGCTCTGGCTCTGCCTTTTGAATGCAGCCACCCCACCCTGTCATCACCACTACATTCCAAGGCACCACTGGTCCCCAGCTGGACCTCTAACTGGTTCTCCTCCTTCCTCTCTTACTTCCTCTCCCAATTCCACTCTTTAAAAAGTGGCCTGAGTGAGCTTTTGAAAACACAGATATTCCGGAAGTTTCCACTACTTAGAATAGAGCCCAAAGTCTTCACCATGGTTAAGCTGCCCAGCCCACCTCTCTGGCCTCATGCCCTGGTGGTCTCCCATCCCCCACCAGCCTCATCAGACATGACAAGGTTGTTCGCATCACGGGATCTTTGCACGGCCGCTCTCTCTTCCTGGATGTCTCTTCCCTGGGGTCTTCAAGTGCCATCTCCTTTGGGAGCCTGTCCTGACTGCCTCCCTCCATCACTCTGTCACTTTCTTTCAGAGCACTTACTGCTATCTGATGACATTAGTTATGGGTTTGCTGTCTGTCTGTCTGGAACGACATAGATGTCTATCTTGGATCCTGGGCATAGACCAATGCCTGGCCCACAGGAGAGGTTCGAGAAAACAAATGTGCAAGGGAGGGAAGAAGCCACTAACGTACAGTTCGGGGCAAACCCTGGGGCCCCAGCAAAGACCCAAGAGGCCATCATTGGTTACCAATCTTGGTTACTTAACCTTGTAACCCAACCTCCCTGTTGCGGCCATCTGGTCTCTGTCTGAAAGTGCCTTCTTCCCCTATTCAAGAGAAGGCAGGCTAAAGTCCACTGAGGGCAGCCTTTAAGTCCCAGTGTGCGGCCACCAGGTAGACTTAGGGCGACTTCAGAGATTTCTCCAGTGTCAATTCACTCTATGCGAATAGCTAGAGAGGTCAACAGAGAGGGTTCCCAAAACCTAGAAACTTGGCTCCAAATAATATGATAATAATAATAACTACTTCTTACTGAGCTATTATTTTGTGCTAAACAAGATTTTAATTGCTTCCCTTGCATTTTCTCATTCAATCCTCAGAAACACCCCTTGAGGTGGTTGTATCGATTATTGCTGTATTACAAACCACCTTAAAACTGAGTGCTTTAAAAGAACAACCATTTTATTTGCTCATGATTCTGTAGGCCAGCAACTTGGACTGCGCTCACCTGGGTGGTTCTTTCGCTGCTCTTGCCTGGGGTCGCTCATGTGCAATCATCCAGGAGCACACTAGGGCTGAACGGTCTAAGGTGGCCTCACTCATGTGTCTGGTGGCTGGCGCTGACTGTTGATGGGGCCACGTGTCTGCAGCGAGCCAGCCTGGGCTCCTTCCTCATCATGGCACAAAGCCTCAGTGAGCAGGAGTTTTCAAGCTTTTGCTTGAGTCATGCTTACTGACGTCCCATTACCAAAGGATGTCACATGGCCGTGCCCAGGGTCAGTGAGAGTTGGGACTAAACAAGAGAGTGGGTGCAGGGAGAGATAATTCATCGGAGGCCCTTACTGAACAATCTACTACAGAGGTTAGTACCTTATTATCCATGTTTTACAAGCGAGGAAACCGAGGATCAGAAAGGGTGAGAAACATGCTCTAGGCCACACAGGGCAAAGATTGTTGTGTGTTTTGTTCTCCATCGTCTCCTCAGCACCTAGGACAGTGCCCGGCATGCAGTAGGCACTCAATATTTATCAAAAGAAAGTTGGGTGGATGTGGGGTATGGACCCCTGGCCTGCAGCCCAATCCCTAGGGGATGGTCAGCGCTAGGTAGATGGTCAGTCTCTCCTCTGCCTGCTGGGAAGCCCACGGCAGGCAAGGGTTGGGCATGGCTGAGAAAGGAGGCTGTGCCTGAGCCTTCCAGGGCCACAGTCGGTAAACCCACCCTGCTGGAGGCCAGCAGCCCTCTTCCCTGTCCCAAATCCAGGATGCCTGATCCCCTTCAGCATGAGGCCCCTGATTCCATTCCAGCGAAGGGGCTTTTTCCTCTGGACAAGAGGCCATCGTGTTCATGTCATGTAGATCCTGTGCTGTCCTCACGCACAGGGAAGCCTACACCAGTCCATTTCCCCACCCAGAACCTGATTTTTTTTTTCACGTAAAACGTAGAAGGGATCCTGGTCCCACTTATCCAATTTTGGGGGACAAACACGATTCTTAGGTAGCAACTTTGGAGCGCCCGAGCTGTAGGGCTGTCCAGCTTCTGTAGCCTTCTTGTGCCTCATTTTCAAGAGGAGGAGACATAGCCCAGAGAGGTAAAGAGATTTGGCCAAGGTTGCCAGGGTTCTGGTGATGGAGAACTCCCGGACAGTGCCCCACATCACACTCCCAGAGGAGGAGGTCTCTAGGTCCTCCTCCCCCGTTGTCGCCTCCCTGGGCAGGCACTGGGAATGCCTGTGGGCAGGAGAACGGGCAGTCAGGATACAAGGAGCTGCAGCTCGGGGTGAGGAGGGGAGATGCAGAGGGACCACTCCAGTCTCCAGCTGGAAATACACATCGGGGGGCGAGGGGGTCAGGGACCAAGCAGAGAGGAAAGTGGAGGCAGCAGAGAGAGGTGGTGACCTGAAGGTTTGGGAGAGGATTCAGAGAGGGGTTCTGGTCCTGGCTTTGAAGCTGAAGCAAGAACATTATCCTGACTTGTCGCCTTTTAATCCTTTTTGTCCTTGCAGGAGCCCCACCTCCTCTCCAACCTCCTCAGAAGCTGGCGGCCAGCACTGTCCAGGAGCCAGGGCCACCAGCCTCTGTAGCCCGGATGTAGTAGAGACACCTCTTGGTGTGGAAGGAGCATCACTGGCCCAGCTGTCAGGAGACTTGTCTCTATCAAGTCAAATCTTTCCTAAGCACCTACTCTGTGCCAGGGACCATCTTCAGCAGCCCAGGCGGCTGCCTCATGGAGCTTCTGTTCTAATGTGGAGATGCTAATGAACAAGTAAACAAACACTTGACCAAGGTCACTTCGTATGATGACAAGCACTGTGAAGACAGCGAGAGGGTAATGGGAGAGACAATGGCTGCACAGGTCAATATTAGTTTGAGTTGTGGGGAGGGTGGAAACAAGCAGAGCCTCTCTGAAGAGGTGACATTTGAATTGAGATTTGAACTGAGCGTGTGAGAAGGAGGTAGCCATGTAAAAATCCGAGGGAAGTGTGGTCCCTGCACTGGCAATGGCAAGTGCAAAGGCCCTGAGGCAGAACTGAGCTTGGGGTGTTTGGGCAAATCTGACTGGTGAGAGGGACAGTGGGAGGAGTACAAAAAGGAGCCCCTTCCTTTTGTCACTAACTCTCTGTGGGCTCTGAGTACATCCCATCTCCTTACTTGACCCCTAAATTTTGGGTATCTTTGAGTTTAAATACATCTTTCTTGGACCTATTTCTATTTTTACTTTAATAGCTTTTGTACAGAGGATGGACATTGGTCTGAGAGTCAGAAGACCTAAATTACGGCCCCAGATTTTCCAGTAGCAAGTTGTGTGACCTTGGACAAATCTCCTTTCTCATCTGTAAACCAGAGGGTTGGACCACAAGTTCTAAGGGCCCTTCCAGCTGAGATATCCCAGCGCCAGGAACTGGTGTAAACTCCTCTTGGTCCTGCTGCTCTTCAGCCCACACGGGGATCCCCTCAGCCCACATCTGCTCCTTCTTCCAGGAGGCATGGTCTGGAGATCTGCATACAGCAGGCATTTATTAGATGCTTTTAAAAACAGGAGACAACCCAAACATACATTCACAGGGGATGGTTAAACACATCTGCAGCTATTAAAAGAAGAATGAGTTAGACTTCAATCCACTGAGCTGGAGGGAAGCGCATGATTCAAGTGAGAACAAAGCCCGTTGCAGAATGTGTTAGAGAGTGACTCCATTTTTGTGAAAACCAGATGACAAAATCTCTGTGTGTATGTGTGTGAGTTTGTTGATGTTCACAGGAAGGAGGCAGGTGGTGACATTAGTTAGCTAGGAGTGTGTGTGCCGAGGGTGCAGGGACGGGGAAACAGAGAGGGACTAGGGGAGAGTACTAATTTTTCTTATATCTTTGTGGTTTCACTCGTTTCAAATAAAAACATATTCCTTTCATAATCTTGGAAGGATTTAATGCATCTCTAAGGAGTCAAACAGCGAGAAGATACATTCGTGCAGACGTCTCCTGGCCACTGACAATACGTGCTGCCCCGTGGGCAGTGCATAACCCGATGGTCAGTCATCCCCGTGTGCGCTGCCCCTAAAGACAACAGGGGGCTTCCCGGGCCCATCTTGCTGTCTGGGCCTGGTTAGCAATGGAATCTGGGGAGAGGTGATGACGTGAAGCAAGTCCCTGCGTCTTCTGTGCTTTGGAGACGGAGGGCGGTAGAGAGGAAGAGGAGCGGGCAGTGTCCACTTTCATCCTCTCAGAATGTCCCTCTCTGCTCCCTGCACCCACGCCCCTGTTTCAAAGGCTGCTGAACGATCACATGAGAGGCCAGCTTCAGCGGCAGGAGACACCCTGGAGCTGTCCGGGGCCTGTGGGAGACGAGATCACAGGTACGATTACGACGCGAGGAGCAGATGCTCCAGCCTGCTCTTTCCCGTTCCTGCTTTAAAGCTTCCGAGGCAGCTCGGGCTGCAGGGGTCTCCCCGGGCCTCCCCGACCATCCCTCTGACCGCAGACGGGGCTGTAGCACCCATCCTTCACGTCCACCCTGGGGGGCAGTGTGTGTGTTTGGAGAGCAGCTTATTGTTTGAGCTCCACAAGCTGTCCCCCGGTCGTGCCCTTCTTCCCTTCAGGAAATCCCTGCAGATGTCTGTTTTAAACATCCCTCGCTGCAGTCTGTGCTCACTTCCTCTGCACTGGGCCCCTTCCTCCACATAACAGCCCTTCAGCCCGGACGCTGTCGAGCTGCCTCACTCCAGCTTTCTTGTCTTAGAGCCAATAAGGAAGCGCCCTGCCCCTGGCTCTTGCCTGGTACTTGATACTTTTCACAGTCTTCTCTCATTCCATCCCATTTGAATGGCCCCTTAGAATAATCCTCTGAGGCAGAAATGTCTGGGAGTATTGCCTCCACATTACAGAGAAAATGGAGATTCAGAGCACTTCATTGACTCGCCCAGGTCGCACAGTGAATAAAAGGCAGTTCCAGGCCTTTGACTCCGAGGTCAGCCTGCTCAGCCCACGCTCCATCTCAGAAGTGCCCCCTCCCCATCGAAGGTCCCCTAAGAGATTGGTTTAGTAGGCCAAACTCACATCTGGGGAGCCCACTTCCCATCGCAGCTGAGGGGACCAGGTGGATTCGTGATCTGGGCTGACCACCTTGAGCCTGGGCTGCCCCGATCACTCTCATGGTCCAGCCCTGGAACCAAGGCCAGGGGCTTGGGTTAGACTGACCTGAAGAGGCGTGTGGAGTCGGGATCAGAGCCACACGCCAATCGAAGGCACAGAAGGACAGGAGCTACGAACAGGAAAGGAGACTGGGAAGGTGTGTGAGGAGCAGCCAGGACGGAAGACCAGGTGGACCCAGAGAGGGAAGGGGCCTGGGGACCTCTGGATCCCAGGAATTAGCTGAATGTCCTACAGTTGGGTGATGTGACAGACTTGAAGCCTTTCAATGATCCCCCTTTTCCAGAGCTGGGGACTTGATGAGAACAGTGATAGCAGGGCCAGGGCTCTCACAGACGCAAGGGATAGAAGGCCCAACTCACACTGGCCCAAGCAAAAAGGACCACTTACAGGCTCAAGGAACTGAAAACTCCAGGGGCAGACCTGGGCAGGCCTGGTGGGATCCAGGGCTCAAGCAATATCATGGGACCTGGTCTTACTTTCTCCATGTCCTGTTCTGCTTTTCACTGTGTTGACCTCTCAGGCTCTCTCTCCTCATGATGGCAAGATGGCTGCAAGCAACACCAGACATACTCCCCATCTCTCAGCAACTCTAGCAGAAAGTGAGTGTTTCTCTTCACAACAGTTTCAACAAAAGTCCCAGAACTAAGTTCCACTGGCTCTGATCAAGTCACATGCCCATCCTGAAACCTTTCTGCATGGCTAAGGAGATGGGATAGTCTGATTGATCAGGCCTGGATCACGTGGGCTCCAGAGGAGGACCCCAGGGACCAAGAATGGGACATAGTGGTTTCACCAGGAACATCAGGGCAGTGGGTCACAAGAAGAGTGTGTTAGTCGAGGTAAGCCATGTGCTGCAACAAACAACCCCAGCATGTCAGTGGCTAACACAATAAAATTTTATTTCCTGCTTCCATTGATGGCAGGGGTGGGGCTCTACTTCCTGTGGTCATTCAAGGACCCAGGCTGGTGGAGGCTCTGTCATCCTCAACCTGTTGCTTCCAGAACACCCTGGGTGATGACCTCCAGGACATAGGCAGGAAAATAAAGCAAAGTTATATTTTGTACAGCCCAGCCCTGGGAGTGACACTCAGCAATTCTATTGGCCAGAACTCAGTCACATGACCACAACTCAGTGCCAGGGAGAATCAGAGAGTTTAGTTGTATGCCGAGGAAGGCAAGGAAGCAGTCTCCACTATAAATGGGGAACAGGTGGATGCGGGGCAGGGAAAAACGAGATCTTCCTGAGCTTTCCATTTCCTTTAGCCTCTTTGTCAAGGGCTCCCAGCAGGCAGCACTGCTGGGCCTCTCAGCTGAGGTCTCCTGTCTGGTGGCTTGCACTCCAGTTTCAACGCCTTGCCTGCCCAACCTCCTTCCCACTCTGAAGGTGAGTGGTGATACAGTTCATTATTCTGGATCAGTTGACAAACTCGTGTGTGCTCTGTGGATAGGCAGGCAGTGGAGCAGAGAGAGACAGAGGACAGTTCTGGCTCAGGGACTTGCCATGTCGGTCCCCTCAATCCTTTCCAGCTGTCCTATACTGGGGATTGGCTGGTCCCTAAGCCAGCAGCATCTTCCTCTTGTTCATAACCTGTAGCTAAGGGCAAACAGGGATGGGGGGAAGCTGACCAGTCACAAAAGAATGGCATCCCAGCTTTCCGTAAGACCTTGGCTTGGAAGGCTGGGTGCTAACATTGCCGCCGGCAGCAGTCAATCACTTATTCATTCATGCATACACGTGTGCACGCATGCATTCACCTCTGAATGCTTATTGCGTGCCTGGTATTGTGCTAGGTGCTAAGGTGAAAAGGATATACAAAAAGCAGAAGATACTGGATCTGACTTAGTGTTAAGCTGATTAGGCTTTTTTTGGTTGAACAACTAGAGATGAAAATAAGACAAGCTGTGGTTGAATCTTCCACCATGATTTAGAGATCACTGGGACTTCAGGCAGGTAGCACCCCGGGGCATGAACAAGCAACACATTTAGTGTCTCAGAGACCAGACACCTGATCTGCTCATCCCAGAGCTGTCAGGCAGAGAGCGCCAGCCGAAATAATAATAATAAACATAAGAGCAGCAGCTACCACTTACTGGGCGCACGGTGCACTGTGCTAAGTCAATCACCCAATGCAGCGCCTTACTTCATTCTCCCACCAATCACAGAGGATCCAGACTCACCTGACCCTGTTTTTACAGATGGAAAACAAGGCTCCAAAAGCCTTCGGAAATCTGCCCCAAGTTACACAGCCATCAAGCAGCAGTGCTGGGACCGGCAAGTCTGTCTGATGCCCAAGCCCAGGTTCCGCCAGCTGTGTGTTAAATTAGAGACCACAGCTGTGTGGATGGTCCTCCCGCCACCCAGCCAGCGTGCCTGGAGGGCAGCTGGTCACCACCAGGAGCTGCCCTGTATTGTGACTGGCAGCATCGTGCTGTACCTGGACTAGTCTAGAGGGTGAGAAGTCCCTGGCCTGGCGTTTTGGAGCTCGGAGCAGACCCCATGGACACAGGCTTCGGTTTCCTCCCCTGGCTGATTTTCTCCCCAAGAATAGCCATCTGTCTGAACAGGGCGTCTGAGGATAGCTCTCCTTCAGCATCTCGAGGCAGAAGCTTGGCAGAGGGAATGCTTCTCCACCCACTTGGTTTCCTATCCCATGATGGCTCTTCCATCTGGCTCATTCATTCATGTATTCATTCAACAAATTATTATTGAGCAGCGACGCTCTGCCCTACAAGTCAAGGTGCTGAAGGGGGCGGGGAACTGGAGGTGGATCAGCACGAGAGAAAAGACACTTACATAAAAACAGTACTCCCAGGTGTAACACAGTGAGGACCATGAGGAAAGCACTGGCTATGTCCTATGTGACTTTGAGAGGAGGGATCACCCCCAGATTTGGCAGGAGTGGAGGCAGGGTATGCATTAAGGAAAGTTTCAAAGAGGTGGAATTTGAGGTGGGTCTTGAGGAGCGGGTAGGATGTGAAAATGTGTAGCCAAAGGGAAGGACATTCTAGGCCATGAGAATAGCATGGGTACAAGCCTAGAGGTGGGAGCACATGGCAATGTTGGGGGAACGGGAGCAGGTGCGTGTGGAAGAGGGGAATGGGAGCCAGGACGCCATTGGTGGGTGGGCCAGCTGACCTCATCCTTGAGCTATGTGCTGTGGCACAAGTCACATCAGTCACAGCCCAGCCCCTCTGGAGGAGGATCAGGAGAGCCGGAAGCAAGGCCCCAGAGGTCCTGGGAAGAGTCTCAGCTCCTGAGTGGCTGGTCTAGCTGAGACACACTTCCCACATTGGCCTTGGCTGCCGGTTGTCCTCGAAAAGCCCTCCAGTGCCATGTGTACACACGCCAACGTGACTGCTCCATCCTAGTCAGCCCAGTGGACCTTAGACACATACAGCATCAGGGCTGGAAGGCAAGTTTAGAGGGCATGTCACCCAGTGACTTAAAAAAGAAAAATCTGTAGGATCCCATTATTCAAATGTGATCCCAGAACCCCCAAAGAGAAAACAGATGAGCTGCTCCAGTTAAAGCAAGCGGTGGGGGGGGGGGGCTCCCCATTGCATCTCCTCATCACTCCCTGCGGCAGCTCCTGGGGCACCCCCGGGGAATCTAGGACTTGGAAGGACCTGGTTTGAAAACCACTGGTCCCGCCTCCCCCCATCTTCATTTTACAGGTGGGGAATCTGAACCCAGGAGCCGAGACACAGGGACACAAGACCACTTGACCCGCGGTTCAGGGCTCCTTTCCATCCCTTGCCCAAGATCAGGGAGAGGGATGGAGGTGGGTGTGGTTTCCCAGGACCCTCCCTCCCTTGGGGAGCAATGCTGCCTGGGGCCTGGTGGCTGGAGGTGCCTCAAACCCCCGCCTCTGGGGCCTGGCAGCTGTTGGCACTGTGCTGGCTCACCTGTGGCTTATCTCATCTTCAACCGACCGGAGGAGAGAAGTTGGATCAGGTCCTTCCTCCACCACATACACTGAAAATGGAGATGTGGCCAGTAAAATGACTTATAATCATTGCTACCAGAGAGAGTGGAGTGGGGGGGAAGGCACACAAAAGTCTAAAGAGGAGGGCCCCGTGGGTAAACTGGCTGTTCTTCACATGTGCTGGGCATTTTATTATTCACCAAAGCATTTTCACTGCCATGATTCTATTTAATTCTTACAATCAACCTGAGAGGTAGCTATGATCCCTATTTTACTCTTGATAAATGCGAGGCTCAGAGATGCTGAGTGAGTTGCCCAACATCACACAGCAGGTAAGGAAGTAGAGATAGTCCTCTCACACTGGTCTTCTAACTTCAGGTATAGAGAGCACAGCCTGAGTGAGGGAAAGAAGGAGGCAGCTGTGTGTGTGTGTGCGTGTGTGTGTGTCTGTGTCTGTGTCTGTGTCTGTTTTGGGAGGCTGCCAGAGAAAAGTGGAGGAACAGGGACCGAGTCTGGGAGCATGCCTGTGAATTATTATACAGCAACTGTTCCTTTAAATATAAGAATCTCACTCGAGAACGTAAAAGCCACGCAGGAGGGACTCCTGGACCCCGGGCCTAGCTCAGTGCCTGTCCCAAGGCAGGAGCCTAGGCAATATCTGCTGCGTGACTCTGATCAAAGAGGGTGTGCTCGTGACCTTGCTGCTGGCTCGGGCTGTCTCAAACACCAGACGCTGCCTTGCAGCCCATCCCCCTCTCCCAGGTCTGACATCTTCCCATTTCCTCTTCTCTTTCTGCACATGAGACAAACACCAGCAAAAACCCTGGCATGCAGAAGAGAGAAGCAATGGACATGCAGGGCATCCTTGCCCAGTGGGTCCTTGACCCCCCTCCCCAGCCTCCCCTCCAAACAGGTGGAGTCAACCCCAGCTTTCCCCTTCACAATCCCCTGACCCTGCCTGGGTTCCGCCAGTGTGAAGTGGCAGTGGTACCCTCTGTTCCAGCAGCTCCAGGAAACAGAACAATCCTGATCGCTGGCAATTGCAGAGGCCACTCTTCTGGGCTCTGGATAACTCTGGGATCAGTGCCCAGCTCAGCACAGGGATAAAGAAGATTACATTGTCACAAAGGTCTGCACGGATTTCTCCAGCTCCTCTGAAAGAAAAGTGGGTTGCCCACCTCTCTCTTTACAACCTGCCTCCTTTCTCATCCCCGAGCAGACACGGTGTACACTGCATGCTTTGACATGCACGTGAACCTTCTCAAAGATACGTGGCTGACGAGAAGCCCCCAGCCCAGTGCCTGCTCCCTGCCAAATGTCCCAGAGACACGTGCAACTGAGTGCCCAGGCGGACAGACATTTTGGGAGGCCGAGACAGACAGCTGACATCCTTCCAAGACTTGGCACATGTGATTTTCAGACAAGGCACCTGCTACCGTCTCCTCCCCTGACATGAAGGGAACAGCTTCCTGGCAGCAGCCCTGCCCCACCCCCCATCCTGAGAGTAGGCTCCAGCTGCTACAGGGGGCTACTTCCTGGGGTCTTCTCCTGCCCTTTAGGATTCTGATGATGTATTTCACCCTCAGTAGGTTTGGCATCAAATACAACAAAGGAGTGGTGACAAGGCTGAAAAAGCAGGTCCACTTTATTTACAATGATCAGTTGGCAACACAGATCTTCGGGCTTTTCGTGGCCTTGTGGAGAGAGACTTGGGCAGGGACCCAGTCCCTCTGCTGGGTTACCACACCCTCCTTCCTGCTATGAGAATCTAGCTGCTGTAAGGACCCTTCTGCTCTGACAAGCCTTGACTTGGGGGCACCCTTCCTGGGTCCACTTTCTGGGTAGTCAGTGTCCTCAAGTGCCTGCCATGGGTTGGTTCTCTTACCTCCTTAGGAGGCCCCGTCTTGGTCCTGGTTGTGGGGCACCTAGTGGGGAACCATACACATCTGTCTGCAGAGATGGGGTGGGTGAGGAGTCCTGTGGGCGTACCCGGTGCCAGGGCACAGACTTGGGCAGTTGCTTGGTGCAGAGAGCTGTTAACCTGGCCTAACCTGTTGTTTGGGTGGGTAGGACCATCCTAGCCCTCTCCAGAGCAGAGCAGTGAAGTCCCAGAAGTCCTCCAAGGGGTAGAGAGGCCAGACACAGGGCCTGAGAATTCTTCCTTGGGTATATGGTGGCTGCAGACTCAATTCCCACCTTGTGCCTGGCCTCCAGTCTCCACTATTCTTCCCCTACAAGAATGCCTCCCCAGGGTTGGTCTCATCCCAGGGAGGAAGGCTAGACTGGTCAAGGGCAGAGAGCCACTGCCGCCACCTGGCCAAGGCCCAAGGTTACCCTCCTGGATTTCTGGAAACTTCTCCCTCCTTCTCTTGAGAGATTGCTTTGGGAGGGAGGGGATAGTCTATGGGCAGACAGGCTTGGTGTAACGTGTAGGGGGCAATTCCGCAACGGAGGGAGCCCAGAAACTCCGGATGGGGGAGAGGTGAACGCCGAATACTGCTGCTCCCCGACTACTCGTCCCCCAATAATCAAGGGCATATCAGGCGTCACCCTGAGCCAGGATGAGGCGCGAGGCGGGCAACAACGGAGACCACAAGGGAGGCAAGGACTGGAGGGTCAGGGGGAGAGCAGAAGGGGGCAGGGCCCGGGTTAGAGGCTGTAAATCAGGCCGGCGGGGTCTGGGGCCGCGAGTCCTGCCCCTCGGCTCTCAGCGCGCCTGGCCCGCCCGCTCCCTGGGGCCGGCCTTCCAGCGGCGGGGCTGCGCGGGCGGCGGGGGCGCCGGGGCGCCCCGCAGGCTGCACGTCCTCAGCTCCCGGGCCAGGCTGAGCACCTCGGGCCGCTCGAGCTGGGGGGCTGCTTCCTCGCGCTCCTCCACGTCCTCGTCCTCCTCCTCGTCCTCCTCCTGGATGCTGCTGAGGCGCGGCGCCCCACGGCCGCGTTCGGAGGCCGGTGGCCGGTACGCGCACTTGGCGTTGAGCAGCCGGCGCAGCGGGGCGCGGGGCACTGAGGCGGCGGCGCCCCCGGCACGGAGGTGCTGCTGGCGCACGTGGCGCGCGTCGCTCTGGCGCTGCAGGCGCTTGAAGTCGCTGAAGGCCGCCAGCGCGGTCTGGCGGAGCAGACGGGCCAGGGCGCGCGCCTTGTGCGCCCGCGCCAGCAGCACGGCGTGGCAGCGCAGCACCACGGCCTTGTGGCGCGCCTGGTGGCGGTAGACCCAGGCGAAGACGCGCGGGTGGCGCCCGTCCGCGGTGCAGTAGGTGATGCGCGGCAGCAGGTAGGCGTGCGCCGGCCTGCGGCCCCCCGAGCCCCCCGAGGCGCTGCGCTCACACGGCTGCATGCGGATGCCGTGCGGCCCCAGCGTCAGCTTCATCTTGGTGCCCCCGCCCGGCCCGCAGCGCGCCCAGATCTTGCCCACGGCGTCGTCGGTGCAGCCGTCGCCCTTGGCGTGCAGGGTGACGGCGTTGCCCAGGTACCACACGGTGTAGGTCGGGTCCTCCTTGTTGAGCTCCACTTTCTGGCGCCGGCTGCGGAACACGCGGCCCAGGCGCTCCAGCGGCCAGTCGGGCAGCAGGTCCGGGCAGGAGCGCAGGAAGCTGGAGAGCAGCGACGTGTAGGTGAGCCCCGGACTCAAGCTCTTCGCCTTGCACTTGGCCTCGTCCTCCACCAGCACGAATTTGTTACGTCTCCAGGGCAGCATCGCGGCTGCAGCGGCGACGGCGGCCAGAGGGGCTGGGGGCGCGCGGAGCTCACGGGCGTCCTGCCGGGAGGCCGGGGGAGGGGAGGGCGCGCAGAGGTCCGCGGCCCCGCGGTGGCGAGAAGCTGTGCGGCGCCAGAGACAGTCGGTGCCCGGAGATGCCCAGTGCCAGGCAAGGCTAGCTTCGCAGATGCCCGGTGCCCAGCCGGGCTGGCAGCCGAGATGCCCGGGCGGCGGCCGAGCGTCCGGGAACAGCTTCCCCCGGGAGTCGCTCCAGCCGTCCGGGAAGCAAGGAGAGGCAGGGGCTGGGCGTGGTGGAGGCGCCCCCCAGGCCCAAACAGGGGGGATCTCGCGGTCCCCGCCGCCCAAATTGCGGCGGTAGGGAGGTCACCGGAGCTGGGGCTGGCGACTGGCTGCTCGGGTGGGTAGACCGAGAGGGCGATTGCGGTGGGGACTCCTTCAGGCGTCGCGGCTCCACCTCCCCGGGCTGCCTACATCACCGGGCGGAACCGCTAGCTCTCTTGTCCCCTCCCCTCGCCCTCCTCTCTCTCCTCCCCCCGCGCAGGCCAGCGCTGCTTCTCGCCGGGGACCCAGCACAGGCGCGGTAGAACGGGTTTAATCATTATTATTGGAGGGGTGGGGGTGAAGGGAGCGGTTAAGGGGTAGGAATCTGCTGGAATGTCCAGGAAAGCACCAGGGGGCTTTGCCAATGCAAATTTCTCAGGTCTCACTAGTGGTCTCCAAGCTCCCCTTGGCGTATTCGGGACCCCCCTCACTTCTTTCTAGGATTCCGGCTGCCCCCCACCCACAGCATGTCTCTACCCCCATCTCTGAGGGTGATTTTGGGTGGGTTCCTTATGGGGCCGGCCTGGCGCACTTTGCCTTCTGTCTGCACAGCAGAAAGCCAGCTGAGGTGGCCGAGCAGGGCAGTGGAAAAGTACTGTCGCTTGGTGAAGCTTTCTTCCAGGTTCTTCCAAGGTCGTGGGCCAGGCCGCTGCGCCTGAGCTGGGAGACCAGTCACTGCTTCAGCAGCTGGTAGCGCCTCTGCCTGGACTGGAGCAGGGAGGGCACTCTTGGAGGGTGGGGGAACCTTCCAGAGCAGTCCTGGGTCTGTGGGAATTGCAGATAAAAAGCTCCTTCTGGCCAAAGGGCAGCCTCTTGGCTCTCTGAGGATTAACTAGATAAGGCTCCTGTTTGTGAACTCCTCTTCTGTTCCCCAACACCTGGTGTTTTGCTTTCATTATCTCATTTAATCCTCAGGACAGCCCAGACTCAGTTAAGGGACTTGCCCAAGGTCACAGGGCTGGTAGGAGGTGGATCTAAGGTTCCACTTGGGCTTTCTTAACCCGTGAACCGGCGGCCCTCACCCTTCTGTGAGTCCACCATATGCTGCATATGGATGGGGCATTTTCCATCTCCCCCTGGGACCCTCCAGTGGGGACTCTTACTAGGGAGGGGTTCTAGTGAACTGGGAAAGACACAGTTGTCCCTGGGTGTGGGGACACATCTCCCTCTTTCAGGATTTGTTAAGCCACAAGCTCTAGAATCTGGGTCTGCTCTGATGGGGACCCAGGAGTCTTACTGCCCCTGGGTCTCACAGGGCCCACGCCCAAGCTTTCCTTGGCTTCAGAAGGGTCATCTGGGGAGTCCTCCAGGTCAGGAATGAGCCCAGAGGCTTGGGCCCAGCCAGGCCAGACCAAGTGACCTCCAAGAGTGTGGGTGGTGGGAAGATGGTGTGCTCCACAGGTCGGGCAACATTCAGGGTCAGCGGGCACGAGCAGTGAGTGGCTGGGCTCAGAATCCTCGGGGAAATCAAAGTGAAAAAAAACCCACAACAAGGCTGCATCACGGAATGCTCCTAAAATGACATGCCAGTGAAGGACAGGAAATTACCTAGAATTGCAGAATCTTAGCTTTGGAGGGGGCCTCGCAGATTATCTTGTTCACTGCGGCTTCATTGTATTTTATTTTCAATATGGAAATATCTTCATTGCCTTTTGCTGATTATAAAAGCAATATGTGCGTGTGGTAGAAAATCATAGAAGGACATGGAGGTCTGCCACTGTTCCCGCCCCAAGGATGTGGCTTCATTTCCCCACGAGAGAACAGGCTCTGAGAAGCACAATGATCATTTTCATGGCACCAGACTTGCCCCTGGGGCCGAAGGAGATGTTCACTCAACCAACTCCCTTTATAGAAGGGACTGCAGGTGGTTTTGACCTGAGGGGCAGCTCATCGAAAACTCCTACCGTCTCCTGCCTTGGGTCTCTGAGGTCCCCCCTTTGGAGCTTGCCGCCCTGAGGTTCCCCTCCTCCCAGATGGCTGGAGCCTGGTGGGAGTGGCCAGCAGCAGAGTCGCCATTTGCAAGGCTCAGATACCTCCATGCTTTTGTCCAAGGTGCGGCCTCCTGAGGTTGCTGGAGTTAACATGTAAAGACACAGGACGCCCAGTTAAATTTGAGTTGCAGATAAACAACAATTTGTAGTATAAGTATGTCCCAAGCATTGCATGCATTTCATCTGGTAACTAAGCCTCCTGCTTCCCGGAGAACAAGAAGAGATCCAGGAGCCGTGGGGAGGTGTGTGTTTCTCCCTAGGCTTGCTCACCTGCTCCTGGTTCTGTTCTGTCCTCAGTGCTTTGGGAAAATCCCCTCTAGGGGCTCACCCAGGACTGTGTGAGATCCTGTGCAATAGTCTGTTTTTATCTGAAGTCCCCTAGACTTCAAAGCAGCATTTGACACTGTTAACGCCTTTGTTACCTTGTTAACCATTCACCTTGGCCTCCTTGCCTGGGATTCCTGTCCTCCCTCCCACCCCCAGGACCGCTCCTCCCGGCAGGCTCCTCCCTACGCCCCCAGGCTTGGTCTCCGGCCTTCTGCTCTTCTTTCCCCAAACTTGTTCCTTTAGAGGGCTCAGCTGCCCTCAGAGCTTCCACCGTCCTTTCTGTTCAGATGCAAGCCAGCCCTGTCCTATTAATCCAGGCAGAGTTCAAGGCTGTCTTCCCCCTTCACCCTTCCTTCCCTTCACTCCGGGCTTTGCGTCAGTCATCGCTGCTCCATAGACTGGCAAGCAGTTGGATTTTTTTCTCTTTTCAATTTAATTTTTATCTACCATATTTATACTTGTATTAGTTTAAACAGTCAAATAGCTGGCTTATATTTAAAAAATGTCAGTCCCCTGCTCCACGCTTCCCTAAGTCTCAGTTCTCACTTCCAAAGACGACCACTGTTTTGCACATTTTAGGTGGCACTTCTGTCATGTGCCTCTATTTTTAAGTAACACTTCTAATTCAGATTTTCTGGTTTTTCAAACATTATCTATGGCCACCCTGCTGTGGAAGATGAAGGTTCGGTGCCACTCTATCTACCCCCACCACACACATTTTCCTTCCTCCCTGTCTCCCAGTTTAGTTAGAACATTTTGTTGTCATTGTTATGTCGGTATGCCGTGTTTAATTCTTATGATTATGCAAATGTGATTCAAAGCTGGGCCTTGAGGTGGGCTTTGATTCCGTTTCCCTTCTTGGACAACTGTGTTGCTTTTCCAGAAGCATGCAATTGCCTCATTTAAAAACCCACAAAACTCCCTTACGCATCTATCATTAATTTACCCCCCAACTATGCCACCTGGTTGAACACACCAGGTGGTCTTTCAGGTCTCTGCGTTCTTAGAGACCCCCTCCTGGAGGCAGCCTCCCTGGGCTCCAGTCTGCACTGGGTGCCCTACAGACCCTTAGAGCCCTACTACCATCTGAGAATTTCTTGCGCCTCTTGTCTCTTGTGGGATCCTGTTTCCTGAATCTCTTGCCTTTTATTTTCCCCTTGGTTTCTTTCCTTGTTGTGGCAGATCACACATTCCAGTAGCTTTGATTGATAGCTCTGCTGGGTGTAGAATACTACGGTGGAAATAAGTTCCCCTCGGAATTTTCAGGACATGATCCATTGTCGCTGTCGAAAAGTCAAATGACATTCTGATACCTGATCCTGTGTGTGTGACCTAATTTTTCTCTGGCAGTTTTGAAGATTTTCCAGAGGTCTAAAGTTTCACAAGGATGTGCATTTACTATGGGCACTTGGTGGGCCTTTTAATCTAGAGATCGATCTCTTTTAATCTGGAAATCAATTTAGGGGAAATTTCTTTGTGCTCATTTTCTCCATTCTCTTTTCTGTTTTTGACTTTTCCTTCCAGATCTATTTTTAGTTGGATATTGGACCTCTTGGATCGATCTTCTAGTTTTTCAAAATGTTCTTTCCAATTTTCCATTTTTAAAAATGTTTGCTCTATTTTCTGGGACATTACTTCAACTTTATCTTCCAACTTTTCTATTAGATTTTTTTTTTTAGTCTCTTCTCATAATTTTTCACTTCTAAGATAATTTTTTGTTCTTTTTTATAACATCCTATTCTTGTTCATGGGCATAATATCATCTCCTATATCTCTAAGATTGTTAATTGTAGTTGCTTTAAAAATTTTTTTATTTTTAATTGTGGTAAAATACACATAAAATTTACCATCTTAACTATTTTTAAGGGTGCAGTTCAGTATCATTAAGTATATTCACGTTGTTGGGTACCGGTCACCACCATCCGTCTCTAGAACTTTTTCGTCTTGCAAAACTGAAACTCTATACCCATTAAACACCACCTCCCCATTCCCCCTCTCCCAGCCACTGGCAACCCCCATTCTACTTTCTGTCTCTATGGTTATGACTACTCTAGATACCTCATGTGAGTGTAATCATACAGTATTTGTCCTCTTGTGACTGGCTGGTTTCACTTAGCATAATGTCCTCAAGGTTCATTCGTGTTGTCATATGTCAGAATTTCTTTCTTTTTCAAGGCTGAATAATATTCCGTTGTATGGATATACTACCTTTTGTTTATCTATTCATCCACTGATGGATACTTGGCTTGCTTCCAGCTTTCGACTATGGTGAATAATGCTGCTACGAACATGGGAGTATATCTCTTCTAGACCCTGCTTCCAGTTCTTTTGGATATATAACCAGAAGTGGAGTTACTGAATCATATGGTAATTCCATTATTACTTTTTGAGGAACCACTATCCTGTTTCCATAGCTGCTGCACCATTTGACATTGCACAAGGGTCCCAATTTCTCTAAATCCTTTACCAACACTTGTTATTTTCTGATTTTTTTTTTTTCAGTAGTAGCCATCTTAATGGGCGTGAGGTGATATCTCATTGCGGTTTCGATTTGCATTTCCCTAATTAGTGATGGCGAGTATTTTTTCATATACTTGTTGGCATTTGTATATCTTCTTTGGAGAAATGTCTATTCAGGTCTTTTGCTCATTTTTAAGTTGGGTTATTTTGTTGTTGTTGAGTTGTAGGAGTTCTTTATATATTCTGGATATTAATCCCTTATCAGATGTATGATTTGCAAATATTTTGTCCTGTTCCTTAGGTTGTCTTTTTATTCTGTTGATTATGTCCTTCGATTCACGGATGTTTTTAATTTTTATATAGCCCAGTTTGTCTATTTTTACTTTTGTTGCCTGTGTTTTTGGTGTCACATCCAATCATTGCCAAATCCAACATCATGAAGCTTTTCTCCTATGCTTTCTTCTAAGACTTTATAGTTTTAGGTCTTTGATCCATTTTTGAGTTAATTTTGGTGTATGGCGTAGTGTAAGGGTCCAATTTCATTCTTTTGCATGTGGATATCCAGTTTTCCCAATGCCATTTGTTGAAAAGACTGTCTTTCCCCATTGAATGGTGTTGACACCCTTATTGAAAATCATTTAACCATATATGCAAGCAATTATCTCTGGGATTTCCATTCCATTGGTTTATATGTCTGTATTTATGCCAATACCACACTGTTTTGATTACTGTAACTTTGTAATAAGTTTTGAGAGCAGGAGGTGTGAGACCTCCAACTTTGTTCTTCTTTTTCAAGATTGTTTCGGATATTCTGGGTCCCTTGAGATTTAATGTGAATTTTAGGATGAATTTTTCTATTTCTGCAAAAAATGCCATTGGGATTTTGATAGGGATTGCATTGAATCTGTAGATTGCTTTGGATGGTATTAATATCTTAACAATATTAACTCTTCGAATCCATGAACACAGATGTCTTGCCGTTTATTTGTGTCTTCTTTAATTTCTTTCAGCAACATTTTGTAGTTTTCAGTGCACAAGTCTTTCACCTTCTTGGTGAATTTTATTCTTTTTGATGCTATTGTAAATGGAATTGCTTTCTTAATTTCCTTTTCAGATTGTTCATCGTTAGTGTATAGAAATGCAATCGATTTTTACGTGTTGGTTCTGCATGCTGTAACTTTGCTGAATTTGTTTATTCTAAAAGTTTTTTTGTGTAGAATCTTTAGGATTTTCTAATTATAGTAGTTTTAAAAGCCTTCTTCAGTTTCATGCATTGCTCTGCTTCTTGAGTTCCTTTTTCCTGTTTTTTATTTTTTTTCTTATAATTAACTTAAAAAAATGTAAATCCATGACTCTCGTGTTTACAGCTTTCCTCTCACATCTGGTGATCGTTGTTGTCTAGTTCTATCTGAGAGGCCCCAAAGCAGGCTGGAAGCTCTGTGTACGGGGAGTGGAGGGGGATGAACAGGACGAGTCATGTATGGGCCTCATTATCTCAAGACAAACCATTTTGTAAGGAAACCCTGACACAGACCCTCTCTTTGATCAAACTTTAGTCAGGGTCCCCTGAACCCTTTTCTCAACTAGGCTTTATCCTTGCCAGTGCTGCATCGCCCAGTTTTAGCAAGAGTTTTGTCAAGTCAGTTTAGACCAAACCCCTAACCCTCGATGTCTGATCAAACGCCTCACCCCCCACCCCCCGCTGATGTCTCATTACATCCGAGTGACCTGCCTTCAGCAAGAACCCTGTCAGGTCAGTTTAGCCAGAATCCCCTCTCCTTCCTGATGCTTCCCCTTAGTAATTTCCCACTCACTGATGCCCACCCTGCTCCTTGGCTATAAATCCCCACTTGTCCCTACTGGATTCAGAACTGAGCCCCGTTCTGTACTGAGGTCTCTTTTCTCCACTGCAATCATTCCTCGTTAAAATCTGCTCTTCCCACTTTCCTGCCCAGCTCTGGTTTTTCTTTAACAATTCTCAGATGTCTGTCGGCCTTTTCTTTTGGGCTGGCCAGTGTCACCAGAGAGAACTCCTACAGCCTTCTGCCCGTAGGGGAGGGGGTGTACACATCAGTCTGACAGCATCCCGGGGCTGGAGTGGAGGCGGGGGCCTCCTGTCTCCTGTCTCACTGACCGGTATGCAGGCTGCCCAGCAATCTGTGTTCAGCGTGGGGCCTTCCTCACCCTCGGCTGTGCCTGGGGTCCTCAGTCCAGAGGCGCTTTGTCTCAGTCCCTCCAGAGAGTAAAGCTCCAGTCTTCTGGTGCAGGGGTGGAAGGGAATCTCCATGCTGCTCAGGAGAGGAGAGGGTGCCTGGGGCTCTCGCGGCAGGCTTTCACTGGATCCTCGGGGTTCATGGGTGGCCTGCACCCTTAATGCCAGAGATGTCTGGTGCTTGGACTTCCTGGGTGTTCAGGCTCCTTGGCACCATGTGGCTGGATTCTTGTTGGGTTTCCGCCTTTTCCACTCTCCTGAGTTTATTACTCTTGTCCATGTGCCTTCTATCCTTCAAAATATTGTTAACACCTCTCAGCTGCTGTCATCGCCTCTCTCTTTTTCCTTGTCAGTTTATGCCACTTTTATTCCTTTCTTGTCATTTTGGTGAGGCTTAGGGAAGGAACGGGGAGTTTATCTCAATTTTCCATGTCTAACGGAAGTCTCTCCTCAGTAGTTTTCTGATGACTCATAATTGTGCTCAAGATTCTTGTATCATATTCACTTGTTCTCATTATCATTTGTTCCTGGGAACATAAAAATCCCTCAAAGCATAATAATTGATTACTTAATCCATATTTACATGCATCCATTTGGTAATTTTTTCTGCCAAATGAGGAAGTTGGACTAATTGCCACGGTGCCTTCTGGTTTGGATATTCTCCCATCTTAGGAATCATTTTATTAAGTGGGTGCTGAGTCAAAACTAGACACCGTGGGGACACGTCGAGATCTGTAAGACCTTCCTGCGGTCCAGCCTCCAAGATGGCTCCCCGTGATCGTCACCTCCTGGTGTCATGCCTGTGTGTAGTGCCCTCCTACACTGTGGAGCGCTGACCTATGTAATGAAGAAGACATTGTGGAAACAACACTGTGTGACGTCTGAGGATAGGACATGAAGGACGTTGTGGCTTCTGCCTTGTTCTCTTGGATCACTTGCTGTGGTGGAAACCATATATCATGTCATGAGGACACACAGTCAGCCCTATGGGGAAGTCCACGTGGCAAGGATCTGAGGCCTCCTGCCAACAGCCAGCACCAATTCACCATCCATGTGAGGGAGCCACGTTGCAAGTGGACCTGCCAGGCCCGGTCAAGCCTTCAGATGACTACGGCCCCAGCTTACATTGAGACTGCGGCCTTGAGAGCAACCTTAGGAGAGACCTTGAGCCAGAATCGTGTAGCTAAGCTGCTGCCGAATTCCTGACCCACAGAAACTGTGAGAATAAATGTTCACTGTTGTTATAAGTCACTAGGCTTTGGGAGAATTTGTTTTTTAGCAAAAAACAACTAAGACCATCCCTAATCTGTCACACTGGCCCCAAAAGCTCTGTATGATTGCACCCCCACCCCAACTTCCCTCTGAGACCCTCTCTGCATATGTCTCTTTGCCTCAGCCATGCTATGCCAGCCTCCTTCCAATCCCTTAACTACTGAGTACCTTCTTGCCTCAGGTCCTTTCCACGTGCTGTTCCTTCTTAGCCCTACCCTTCCTTGCCCCACCTCCTCCTCTTCTAGGCTGTTCATCTTTCAAATCGGTGCTTAAATGTCTCTGCTCTGGGGAGGTAGTTCCCTGACCTGGCCCCACTTCCTTGTTTCTGTCCTTCAAAGGACCCTTCAAAACATTGATCAGAATTTTCATCAATTCGTTACTTGTGTGCTCATTTATTTAATGCCTGTCTCTCTCTACTTCTAAGACTTCAAGCACCAAGGGCAGGAGATGCATCAATCTTTTACACTGCTAACTCCACGGTGCCCTGGACAGCATCTGGAACATAGAGGTACGCAAGAGATATTTACAGAACACCTGAATGAGATGGGCTCTGCCATCTGACTCAGTTTTCATCCTCTCCTCTTTAAGAAAAACAGCTTAGAGCAAATCCCTAATTGATGGCGGGTCGGTATATTATTCTTAAAGGACAGCACATCCACTTTTATTAAAAAAAAAAAAGTCTCGCTTCTGACAGTGACTCATTTTGTGACCTTGGACTGCTTGCTTTTCATCTCTGAGAAAGGTAGATAATGTTTCTCTTGAAGGCTGGGGACTGTTTCATTTAGAGAGGTTTTGGCAAGGTTTTCAATGCCCTTTAAGTATAATTTTCTTAATATCCAGTTGGTTGTAAGTGATTATATAAGTGATGCATAGAAATGAGCTATGACAGCACAACCAGAGACATTCACAACTAGAATCTACAACTATGTACTGGGGGGCTTTAGGGAGAAGAATAAAAAAAAAAAGAAATGAGCTATGACTTACCATGTGGATGTGTCTCAGTTATAGGTACGTGTGTATGTGTGTGTGCACGTGTGTGTGTATGCGTTTTGGGGGCAGATTGGTATACATTTGTGTGTGCATATTTTTTTAAAGAAGAGTCTATGTTTGCTCTAGAATGCTCATGAACACCCAAAATCTGCTGCATATTTGTTTGAAGCTGTGTTCATTTCTAATTCATTTGACTCTATTCATTTCTAAAAATAGCAAACCAATATTTGCTTAAAGCTTACTATATGTCAGGCATCATGCAAAACCTTTTTCTTTATCATAACCAATCCGCACAATTACCTTTGCAAGGTAGGGACTATTAATTCCCATTTACAGATGAGGGAACTGAGATGAGGTTCAGAGAGGTTAAATAACTTCCCTAGGGTCACACAGCTAATAACTGGGAGAGCAATAACTAAAATCTATTTGGCATGCTCTTCACCTTTGGAAAAATTGTGCTTGTGTATTTGTGACTAAAAATTAAAGAAAAAGAGGAACGTGACAAAAATTACTATTCATTCTGAAGGATTTCAAGCATAAAGAAGCCTTCAGAATAGCATTAGTCTACAATCAGATGCCCAAGTATTGAGTGGTAATGAATGTAGGAGATGAGCAAAGGTGATGGATGAAAACGTTCCTTTCAGTGCACCTGTATTCGTGAGATAAGCTCTTGGTGCATCCATCAAATTATAGTCTAGTTCAAAGCAAAATCGTGTTTGCATAACAAACAGAACAGTCTAGAGAAAGGCCAGTATTTGGATGCAGCTGGATCCCAGGAATGCAGACGAGAGGAGCCACCTGCAGCCCACCAGGCCCTGAGCCAGAGCAGGCGGGCTCACAAACAGGGCCAGAGGAGGGGATTTCGAGGTTGGCTCCGTTTTGTACTGAAACTGATCTCAACACGAGTCCCTCCGCTCGACCCCCTAATCTAGCCACGTGTGGTCGCTCTTCATTCACTCAATCAGCCGTTCAGCGAATGATTTCTGAGCACTTGTTATGCGGCAGGTGCAGGGTACGCAGCAGAGCAAGGCATGTGTGGTTTCTCTCCTCTGGAGCTCACAGTCTTTTTGGGGAGAGTGGTATGTGTCAGGGAATATACATTAAACAAACTGTTATGCAAATAACTATTGACTTTTGTGGCAAGAAGAACAGAGTGTTGTGAAAGGGGCCCCTAATTTAGTCAAGGGGATCAAGGGCAACCTGCCTGGGGAAGTCATTTCATCTGAAACCTAGAGGTGAAGCCAGGGGAGAGACCATTTTTTTAAAAAAAGGAACGACTGTATTAGTTATACCTGTGTACCAGATCATCCCGATACTTGGCAGTTTAGAAACAACAAAATCGTTTCATTATCTCTCATGGTTTCTGTGGGTCAGAACTTTGGGAGCAGCTCAGTTGGGTAGTTCTCGGGGTCTCTCATGAGGTTTCAGTCAGGGGTCGGCTGGGCCTACGGTCATCTGAAGGGTCGACTGGGGCTGGAGGGTCCACTTGGACATGGCTCACCCACGTGCCTGGCGAGATGGTGCTGGCTGTTGGCTGGGGCCTCAGTTTCTCCTCATGGGACTGCTTGAGTGTCCTCATGGCCTGGTGGCCAATTTCTCCCAGAGGGAACGAGCCAAGAGGCCAAAATGGAAGCTGCGGGGCCTTTTCTGATTAGTCTCAGAAGTCACAGAGTGTTTCTCTGCTATATTCTGTTGGTCACACAAGGCCAGGCGGCGCTGACCCAGGGTGGGAGGGGCCTACAGCCGGGTGTGAGTGCTGGGAGACTGGGTCATCGGGAGGCATTTTGGAGGCTGGTTAAGAAGATCAATAGAAGTGAAATGACGGCACTCCCAAGCACTGTGTTCCAGCAGCCCTCTCGCTGGATGGCTGGTTCCTGTCCCATACCCCTCAAACGGCTGGACCTGCAGTGGGGCTGATGTCCTTGTTGCTCCCTATTCTTGCTCACAAATCAAAATCCCTTTTCCCTCCCTGAGATCTCCCACGTTACGGGACCACGCCACCCACTGCTCCTCTCCCAGCCCTGGACGCCTTCTTTCCTAAAGATCTTAACTCCTCGCTCGCTGTTCTCGCCTGTACCCTCCTGCTTAATTCTTGGTGATTTCAATATCTGCAAAAATGATCCTTCACCATTCTGGCCTCCTACTTCCTTCTGAGGATCCTGTCTTCCACCCCGTCTCAGCACTCATTCCCACTGTCACCTTGACCTTGCCATTATCAATAGCTGCAACCCCTTCATAGGGACAATTTAAAGCATCCCACAGTGTGAGAATCTGCCTTCTAGTGTTCCATCTCCAACAATTCTTTGGCCCCACCTGGTGCTCCAACTCATGGGTCTTACTACCTTTTCATCCTCCTCATAGCTCATTTCCCTCCTCACTCAGCTTAAATCTTGCGACTTCCTTGCACATCCCTGTGTTAGTTTCCTGTGGCCGCTATGATGAATGGCTACAGACGGAATGGCTTAAAACAGCACAGATTTATTCTCCTATAGTTCTAGAGGTCAGAAGTCTGAAATGGGTCTCTTTGGGCTCACATCCAGCTGTCGGCGGGTTGGCATTCCTTCTGGAGGCTGTCGGGAAGAGTCTGTTTCTTTGTCTTCTCCAGCTCCTGGAGGCCACCCGTGTTCTTTGGCTCATTGCCTTTCCTCCATCTTCAAGTCAGCAACGTTGGGCTGAGTCTTTCTCATGCTGCCCTTTCTCTGGTTCTCTCGTTTCTGCCTTCCTCTTGCGCTTATAAGGACCCTTGGGATTATATTGGGCCTATCTGGATGGTACAGGCTAATCTCCCCATTTCGTGGTCAGCTGATAAGCAACCTTAATTCTAATTCCCGTTTGCCATGTAATCTAAGATATTCAGAGATTCGGATGTGGACATCCTGAGGGGGGCATTATTTTCCCTCCCACAAGCCCCTCTAGTGCTCTCTCCTTCCTCCAGGTTATTTACTAACCTGAGCAAAACCCCAAATCTCATTTATCCAGCTGTCTACCCATCCAGCTAAGCCTGGCTGGAGAAAAACAGAAACCACAGCTCGCTCTACGTTCACAACCATGGTCACAAGCAAGCCCTTAGACTGCCAGGCAATTCTCCTGTTTCCCTAGGAGTCCATTCACTCTCCCTCTGATGATTTCACACCTCCTCCTCTCTCACAAATCCCCACGCCTCCTTCCTTGTCCTTAGTTCTCAGCTGAGGCTCTTGCTTCCTACTTCCTCGAGAAAATTGGAGCAATAAGAAGAGGACTTCCTCAGACTCTGAGACCGCATCCGCCCGCCCACCTGCATCTGTGCTCACTCACTGCCTCCCGCTCGCTGCTGTGGATCAGCCGCCTAAAACCAGCTCTCCGCTGAAGCCTGGAGCCCATCCTGCTCCCATCCTCACGGTTGTCACTCCAGAGGTCCCTGCACTTTCTTCCATGTTATCAATTTCCCCCGCTCCCCTCTTTTGGATCATTTTTCCATCAGCATACAAACATGCTATGTTTCTTCCATCATACAAAAACAAAATAAAACCCTCTCTTGGGGGCCAGCCCCATAGCTGAGTGGTTGAGTTCGCTCTCTGCTTTGGTGGCCCAGGGTTTCGCCGGCTTGGATCCTGGGTGCAGAGCCAGCACCGCTCACCAAGCCATGCTGAGGTGGCATCCCACATAGCACAACCAGGAGGACCTACAAGTGGAATATACAACTATGTACAGTAACTATGTACCGGGGGCTTTGGGAAGAAGGGGAAAAAAAGGAAGATTGCCAACAGATGTTAGCTCAGGTGCCAATCTTAAAAAAAAAAACAACTCTCTCTTGATCTGACATCCTCTCTCCAGCCAATGCCTGTTTCTCTGCTTTTCTTTATAGCAAAACTTGAAAAAGTGCTTTCTGCTTCTTGGGTCCCGTTCCTTCTCTCTCACTCTCTTGGATCTGCTTACATCCGGCCTTGGCTTCCACTGCGCTTCTCAAGGTCACTGATGACTTCCAAGCTGCTAAATCCGGTGGTGGATTCTCGGTGCTCACCTTACTAAGCTCTCAGTAGCATTTGTTACAGCTGACCACCCCTTCCTCCTAAACACGCTGCCTTCATGTCCTCACTTGGTCCTCCTCTCTCAATGGCCACTCCATTTCAAGCTCCTTTGCTGAGTTCTTCTTTCCTCCTTGACCTTGCGATGTCGGAGTGCCCACGCTCTCTTGGTGATCTCATCCAGGCTCTTACCTTGAAATACCATCTTATAAGCTAACGAGCTCCAAATTCTATCTGTAGACTGCACCTCTCCTCTGAACTCCAGCTCTTTCCTACCGTCCACTAGGAGGTCAAATAGACTTCTCAAAATTAAAATGACCGAAACCAATGATGGCCGTGCCAGCCTCCCAGTTACTCAGGCCAATTTTAGCATCAATCATGACTCCTCTTTTCCCCCTCATATCCTTAACCAATCTGAACCAATTCATAGCAGCTCTACCTTCAAGTATATACAGGATCTGACCCCTTCTCACGCCCCCTGCTCCCCGCCGGGTCCAGCCACGTTCATCCCTCTCCTGGAGTGGCGCAGCAGCCTCCTCACGGCTCTCCTCCTCTGCCCTGGCCCCGCGCAGTCTGTTCGCGACGCAGGGATCCTTTTAGAAGAGAAATCCAACCGTGTTCCTCTTCTACTCTAAACCCTTTGGTGGCTCGTGTCACAGTCTGTCTGGGCTGCTGTAATAAAATACCATACATGAGGTGGCTTATAAATAACAGAAATTTATTTCTCACAGTCTGGAGGCTGGGAAGTCCAAGATCAAGGCACGGGCAGATTCAGCGTCTGCTGAGGGGCTGCTTCCTGGTTCATAGACGGTCATCTTCTCACTGTGTCCTCATGTGGTGGGAGGGGTCAGGGAGCTCTCTGGGTCTGTTTTATAAGAGCACGAATCCCATTCACAAGGGTCCCACCCTCATGACCTAATCACCTCCCAAAGGCCCCACCTCCTAATACCGTCACCTTGGGGATTAAGTTTGAATACAGGAATTTTGGGTGACAAACATCCAGTCCATAACACTCCCCGTGGCCTACTAGGTCTCAGATGAGCGCTCCCTTGGCCTGGCTGACCTCGTCCTGTATTGTTTTCCCCCTCGATGCGATCACTCCACCCTGGCTTCCTTGCTGTTCCTCTAACAGCTCAGGCCCTCTCCCACCCAAGAGTCTTCACACTGGCTGGCGCTTTGGCCAGGAATGTTCTTCAGACACCCACAGAGCCCCTCGCCCCTTCCTTCATGTCTCTGCTCAGATGCCACCTTCTAAGAGCAGCTCGCTGACCACCCCATTTAACCTGTGACCTCCCCACCCTTGTACCAGGGCTCTCTGCCCTCATTCTCTGCTGTATTTTTCTCCATTGTCACTTGTCACCATCTGTATTAGTTTCCTATTGTCACTGTAACAAATGACCACAAACAGTGGCTTAAAACAACACAGATTTAGTATCTTGCAATTCTGGAGGTCAGAAGTCTGAAATAGGTCCACAGGGCTGCGTTCCTTTTCAGGCTCCAGGGGATAATCTGTTTCCTGGCCTTTTCCACCTTCTAGGGTCTGCCTAAATCCTAGGCTCATGGCCCCTTCCTCCATCTTTAAAGCCAGCAGCTAGCATCTTCTCTCTCTGATCTCCTCCCTCCCTCTTATAAAGACCCTTGTGATTACCTTGGGCCCACCTGGATAATCCAGGATAACACCCTCATCTCAAGATCCTTAACTTAATCACATTGGCAAAACCCCTTTTGCCACGTAAGGTGATGTAGTCACATAATGCACGAGGATTAGGACGTGGGCATGTTTGGCGGGGGGAGAGCATTATTCACCTACCACGCCTTCCGATAAACCATATTTTACTTCTTTCTTTATCGTCTGTCTTCTTGAGGGCAGGATTTAGACTCCTCAAGGAGGATTTTTGTCTGCATCCCCAGTGCCCAGTGACTACCCATGGTTAATAGTAGATGCTCAATAAATTTTTTTGGCATGAACATCTGTTGTTTTGGCTATGGCTGTGTTTGCCTGTCCTTGAGATTTGTGCCATCAGCAACAGCAACTGCTGTTTGAAAGCACCTGTCACGTCTGTGGCAGGCAGTGTCTGCAGTGCCTGGGGTGGCTTTGGGGAGGGCATTGGGCAGCCCCCCACCCCCCGCAGGCTGATGGGAGCTGCAACCCCCTTCACTAACCGTTTTTTTTTTTTAGGTCGCTTCAGTGCAATTCGATTTAATTCTTTGATGTTTATCGAGTTCCTCCGAGATGGAAGGCTCGGTCCCACCCCGTCACTCCGGGAGATGTCTAGAAAGAGGCTTGTCTCCCTCAGATTTGAGCCAGAGATTCATCTTCAGTCTTGCAAATGGTATTTTGTTCCCATGGCAACCGAACTTCTGAAAAAACGATGTCAAGTAACATGCGAATCTCAGTGCTCATGGCAACCGCCATTCTGCATATTTTGGGGAGAAAATGTCTTGCCTTCTTCCTGCCTGTGAGTGGAGGAGGGGGACGGTGAGCTTCGCAGCACCAGGGGTCCTGCCAGAATTGATGAGACATTGGGGTTCTTGGCAGTCACAGGGTCAGAGGCTGGACCCCTCCCCCAACATGAAAGCTGCTCTTTTCTACAAGGTCACGTAACCAGTGCCTTCCCCCCAATGCTTGGATGGAGATCTATCTTCTGCCCCTCCCTTCTTTGATGCTGCTCAGATCCTTCGGGACTTGCTTGGGTTCT
Organism: Equus caballus; assembly: GCF_041296265.1. Taxonomy (NCBI): domain Eukaryota; kingdom Metazoa; phylum Chordata; class Mammalia; order Perissodactyla; family Equidae; genus Equus; species Equus caballus. Next base: position 33,716,518 of record NC_091685.1, read on the forward strand.
ACCAGGAACATACGTGGGAACACACACACGCGCACGCGCGCTCCTGTGGGCTGAGGATCTGACAGGTGTAGGCATCACCATTCACCCATTCTTCCATGTGTTTGCTCATTGATTCATTCATGAATGCCCTTGGTAAACATCCACTAAGAACCTACTGTGTGCCAGGCCCTGTGCTGGGGCCTCAGAGGCAAATAGGACACAATTCAGAACACGATCCTCGCTCTCCAGCCCAGGATCTTACAGAGGAGATAAGTAAACACAAATTACCCTGCAGCTTGAAAGAAAGAGGCCTGCACAAGGCCCGGGAAGGAAGGGAGAGATTAATTGGCAGAGATGTAGGTGGGGGGTGGAAATCAGAGGGCCCAGCCTTGTTTTAGGTTCTTTTACAGAAAAGATTGGCCAAACTATATTCATTCAAGGAAGAGTTCAGAAAAGGTCTCTAACGAGTTTCTCAAAGGCATTTTTGATTACTCCATTGCCTCAAGTGAAGATGCACATTTTCCCCATTATATTGTCTCTGAAATCAGGATGTGTCTTACTGAGACAGGAACCAGCCTAACGAGACAGGGCCATAGGCAAGGCCCCTGGCCTTACAAGATAAGGCCCCTAACGAATCAGCAAGCTAGGAGAATCAGAAAGAAGCCACCAAGATCCACATGCCACAGCCTCTGGACGCTCCTGGGCTCACGCATTCGCCCTAGCACCCAGGAGTCCACTGAAGGTGACTCTAGCCCCATTACCATACTAAAGATCACACCTGGGGTGGAGAGCTGGCACGCCAATGATACACGTAGCCCCATGCTACGTGACAGCGCAGGCTCAGCACAACCCCACCTCTACACGCCTTGGCAAGGCCCTCCTCCCCAGCCTTTGCCTAAGAAAAGCCTCACAATCCCGCTCCCGAACGAGCTGGTCACCTGTCCCTTTCCTTTCCACACCGGCTCCCTTGTGCCTCTCCTGTGCACGAGCCAATAAACTTTTACTTTCTCCTCCCATTTGTTGTCTCTCTTGATTTCTATCCTGGGGGACAAGAAGAACCCAATGTGCCGGTAACGTTATGATCAATATATGTGTTCAATGAAGTGTTTCTTTTTATTCTCAATTAAATTGATGGTGTGTCTTAGAATCAAGGAAACACGAGATTTCCCTTTTTTCATTCCCAATATTCATTAGTAGCTAAGCCTGGGACCTCAGAGAAACCTCTCGGCCTTGGCTTCCTGCTCACATTTCCTCCCTGGGGAGTGCAGCCTGTCCCGTTGGGGACAGGGTATGGCTCGAGCTAGAAGGATTTCAAGGGGCTTCTCTGCACTGAGTGGCAGCTTAGTTAGTGTTTAAGAGCATGGGGGTTATGGAACCAGACTGCTTGGGTTCACTTCAATCCAGGCTCCATCACTTCCCAGCTGTGTGGCCCTCTCTGAGCCTCAGCATCCTCATCTGTAAAATCATAATATTACATACCGTTTGGGCTGGTTGTCCTTCAATTCATCCATTCAACAAATATTTATTGAGCATTTACTGAAACCGGTAAACAGTTAAACGTTGATGATTAGGTAGCTAGTAACTAAAGTTTTTTTGCAATTATTAAACTTTGCAATTACTACAGCTTTTAGTTGTCCCCCCATCCATTGTTAACTGTGCTGTGGAGGCAATATGCTCTCGGACTCCTACTAGGTTCCTACAGATAACATCTCCCTGGTGCCTGGGTCACCATGGTAATGGGTATTTGAGCTGTTTTTCAGGAAGTAGGACTCCCTTGTCCATTTCATGCTGATTGAGACCACCAACACAGATGCCGGATAAATGACCTTTTGATGTCAAGAGGCTAAAAACTCCACCCTCAGATCATGCTATCACTGCCATTTTGTGAACATGGGTCCTGTGAAGAGCCATGGAGTCTGACCACACTTGCGCAGGTCATCCGTTACCTCACCTCGCCTCACCTCCAGTCGCCTATCTCCACACTGGCCCCTCTCCCATAAATATCCCGGAGCCCCCATTCTCCAGGAGGCGGATCTGAGACTTCTTCTCCTGCTTCCTTGATTGGCTGCCTTGTGGTTAAAACCCTCTCTTTGCTGCAGTCTTGTCATCTCAGTGTTCGGCTTTCCAGGCGACGGGCAGAAAGGAACCTGGATCAGTAACATTACTGTGTGTCAGGCACTACTGAAGAGCTGGGGTGTGGAAGTGGACAAAACTTCTGCCCTTGTGAGCTTACATTCCACGGCAGACTAATGACGAACATGCAAAGTATTCCAGTATAGTACATTAGTGGGTAATGAGCGCTCTGGAGAGAAATAAAGCAGGGAAGTGGGTAGGAACAGCGAGCACAGGGCAGTTAGGATTGCTGCTGAGATTACGTTCAGTTGGGAGTAAGAAAAAAGCCAAAATAACTGTGGCTTAAAAAAGATGAAAGTTCTCTTCTCTTTTTTTTTTTTTGTGTGTGTGTAGGACGTCCAGGGTGGCTTCATAGGCACTGGGGCCCCAGGCCCTGTGTATCTTGTTGCTCTGCCATCCTCAACTGGCTTCTACCTCATGATCCAAGATGGTGACTGGAGCTCCAGCTATCTTGGTTGCATTCCAGCCAAAAAGAAGAAAGAAGAGAGTACAGGAGGATGTTCCTCTTTCCCTTTAAGAATAATCCCTAGAAGTTTAATGTGGCACTTCCCTTTCCTCCCCTTTGTCTAGAATATGGACATGATTATAAGGAGAGCTCTGCAAGGAGGGCTGGGAAATGTAGTTTTTATATGCCCAGCTAAAAATTAGAGGTTTTATTAGCAGGAAAGGATGAATGGAACAAACATCGGGGCACAGTTAGCTGTCTCTGCCACAGGTTATCACAAGGATTTGATTAGATAATACATGCAAAGGATTTGGCATAGAATAAGCACTCAATAAATATTAGCTGTATTTCGACACAAAGTTTTCTCGGTGTATGTGTTCTTGGGAGCTATTTGTACATGGTAAACATTGAGCAGATGGGGAAATGAGGGCTCAAGGGTCTTAAGTCACTGACCTGTGGCCACAGAACTGGAAGGTGGCGGATTCTGGATGGTGGGCATTGAATGGGTCTGCTTGGAAAGGAGCAGAGGCTCATGTGGGGCTGAGGGTGTGTCAGGGATGACTCTGAGGGGTCCTCGAGATTCTGGGGACCATGCCCCACATGTGGCCGTAGTGGGCGGGGCATGGAGGGTGTGCTCCGTGAGTGCTGGCCACTGGCTCCAGGCCTAGGCTGCAGGCTGCAGCCCTCTCCAGTACGTGGGTCTTGCTAGCTCTTCTCCAGGCCTGAGAGGCGACGGCCACACGATTTGGTGGCTTTTCAGAGCAGTTTCTCTTACTCTCACACGCCTCTGCTTAAAAACTCCTGCTGCTTCCTGAACAGAGCCCAGCACTCCACAGTTCCTGCACTTCGTAGGCTTTTGATACAAATTTATTCAAATAATTATTAAATAGCCTGGCTCTAATTTATCTTTTCAGCCTCTTTCCCCTCTAACTCTTCCTGCCTCAGGGTAGAATTTATTCTTCTGTAACTCAATTTGGTGCATTGTTTAGAAACCTCAGATTATCAAACTGTGTTATTTAAAAATAATTGTTTTAATAGAAAAACAAGAGCTAGAGTATTTCAGACTTAAAATACTAAGAGTTGTCTTTGTCTGCCCATCAGACCCTGCCCTCTCCTGGTCTCAGCCTCCAGCTGCCAGACCACAGGGGTGAGTACATGGCCCAGATTGGGCAGCCATATTATCCCACCCCTTGGCCACAGTGGCATGGAAACGTGACCCAGGACAACCAATGTGAGGTCTTCCCTGAGATTTTTCCTGAATGGAACTATCAGGAAACTCTCCTGGTTTTCTCCTGCCCAGTTCTTGCAAGATGAAGAGCTTAACCTGGTGCTGTTTGCAGCTGTGATCTAATTATAAGGAGAAAGACTAATGTGGTAGGAGAGACTGGAGCAACCAGGCAGAGAAAAGCAGATGAGAGGAGGAAGGAGGAAGAAGAAGAGAATGAATAAATGCTGGTGCATTTGAGCCCTGGATCCACGTGTCTTAGAGGCCAGCTTTACCACTGTGCCCTTCCTAGTTAGAATATTGTTTCTTAATAATTTTTCCTTTTCGGCCTAAGCTCGTTTGAGTTGGGTCAGGGCTGGGACTAGAGCAAGGCAGACTTGCTTACATGAACCTGAGAGTGAGTGTCTCCTGAAATTTGTACCCTAGACTCCTCACTGGCCTCATCTTAGTCTTGGCCAGTCTTCGAGTTAGTTTATCTCTAGTTAATCTTAGTCTGGTCTTCAAGTTGAGTTTCAATGACTTGTAACTGAATGAATTCTTGGCTAATAAAAACTGTACTTGTATTTTGTGATTGCAAGTTAAAAACATTGTATTATTTGATCAAATTGGCCAAATACATCTAAACGTTAATGAGCATATCCTGAAGGACACAGACAACTGGATCAAAGCCAGTGGGTTTCTAGGCTAAGAAAGTAAACCGTAGCCCATTTCACAACTGTCAACAACTGGCTTGGCTGTAACACAAGCTATTAATTGGGGAACATGGTTGTGTTGGTTATAACTGGGTCAGATGACATTTGTAACCTTCTCAGTGTTCCCATCACTCTGACTTGTCTTGTGGCTGGTGGAATGGACACTGAGAATTCATTCCCCCTTCTTCACGTAACAGAGCTTAGAGCTGTGCTTGTTGCCTAGAAGACATTTGATAAATATTTGTTGGATTGAACTGAACTGCACTCTAATCTCTGACCATCCCTCACCTCATGCACATCTAATAGTGGGTATGTCACTCTTTCAGGCTAGTCATTGTTTTCCCTCCCCTGGCTTCAGTGATGGATATGTGACCCAAGGCAGCTGATGAGGCTCAAACCCCAGGACTTTTGTTGAAACTATTGGGAAAGAAAAGTCCTCTTTCATTGGAGTTGCAAAGCTATGAGGACATGGGTCTTGGGCTCCCAGTGGCCATTTTATGACCTGGGGAATGACTGCCTAAGAATGGAACTAACAGAGGAGTGAGAGAGCGAAAGATGATCCTGATGACATGATTTGAGTCCTTGGACCCAGCCAACCTTGAACTTTTCAGTTATTTGAACTAACACATTCCATTTTTTGCTTAAGTGTGTTAGAGTTGGGCTTCTGCACTTGTCACTGAAAGAGCCCTCATTAATGCAGTTATGTTTTTTTTCATCTGTGTGATGTTAGGATGCTCTTGGTGGTGGGGCTTACCAATGGCAAATTCACTGGGACTATACAATAAATTATCTCATTGACAAGAAGTTCAGGGGTGGAGCACCTTCAGGCACAGTTTGATCAAAGCTTTAGCTCCACTTCTCTATGATTCTCTTAGCTTTGCCCTTCTCCATATATTGGTCTTGGTGGCAGCAAGATGGCTTCAACAGTTGCATCACATCCAGATACGTGGGTCAGAAGCAGAACTGGGACCATCCCTTTCAGTCTGTGCTTCTTAAGAGGAGACTTCCAGAAGGCCCTCAGCAGACCTTCCCTCCCAGCTCATTGGCTAAAACTGGGTCACGTGCTCATTCCTAAGCCAATCCCTGGCAAGGGGAACGGGAGCAGCATGATTGGCTGGGCTTAGGACAAGGTCCGCCCCCTGCAGCACATGGTCCCACAGTGGGTCCTACTTTGATCACTTCCCCTCCAGTATCTACAGTCTGTTTTTCTCCAGGTCCCAGTCCATCTGCCTCACATACAGACAACTTCCTCGCATCTTAGGAAAAGCTCTTCCTTTGACTTGGCACCCTTCTGGCCACCACACTGTTTCTCCACGTCCTTCCGTCAGAGTTCGGTGGGCTCAGGGGTGGCAAAACTCGAAGGAAGCTGCTGAGGTGTGCAGAAGGCTCTATATTCACCTTTTCCTCATGATTGACAAAGGCTCAGGACGGCAGAACCAGGGCCCAGGAGGTGACATGCCAGAGGTGCAGACGGCCGGCTCCTTATGAGGTAGTGAGTTCTCCATCAAGGGAACTGCTCCAGTGAGGGCTGGATGACACCCCCCCCCCCCCCCCGAGTCAATGTAGAAGGGCTCCTCCTATTGGGAGTGAGTTTGGACTGGGTTTGTTCATTCATTCAACACACATTTATTGAGTACCTACTATATACCATTTACTGGGCTAAACACTGAGAAGGCAGCAGTTCACAAGACAGATAAAGCTCCTGGGCTCATTCAGCTTAGAGTTAAGCAGGGGAGATGGACCGTAAGTGAATACTTATCCACACAAATATAGAATTACAAGTGTGGTAGGATGACCCCCAAAGTCCCTTCGGATCACAGATTTATGATTCTGTAGGTAAAATGCTTAGCCCAGTGCCTGCCACGTGGCAGGTGTTCAGTAAATGACATTACTGTTGTTAGTCCCTAACCAGAGAAGCCTGCGGTAATGTTCCTCTCCTCTGAACTTCTATATTATGCATGTCTGTGTATTACTCATTTATCATTCAGCCACAATTTCATTTTATCATTAAACTTTTAATTTGTCTATCTTGTGACTATAGTAAATATTTTTTTCAGAAACTATTAACCTACCAAATGACACTGAACAGATTCAATCGGTTAAAAAACAAGAGTTGGTCAAATTCATCAACTTCCTGGCCTGTATTTTGCAAGCCAAGAACACAAATACTAATTAAAGGAAGAATTCCTAACGTGCCTAGGGCAGTTTCCCGCATATCCGTCATCTTCCTGGGCCGATGGTGTCCTGTGCAGAAAGCAGGCCTATCGCCCCCTTTTTCCAGCTGAGGAAACAGAGGTGCACAATAGTGAAATGGTTTGCCCAGTACCCCGGGAGGAGAATGTTTCTTTCTCCAATTTCCGATAGAATCCCAGCTGGAAGACACCTGGGGAGTCACCTACTTCTGTTTTCCCATTTTGCAGATGAGAAACTGAGACTCAAGAAGGTGATGGGACTTGCCAGAGATCACACGGCTAGTAAATGGCAGAACCGATCTAGGACTCGGGACACCTGACTCCCAAGCCGCCCTAATTCACCCTGTGTCTGTAGACAGGGTTTCCTGCAGGAGTTCCTGGACTTCCCAGGTGAGGCTGGAGGTAAAGGTAGTTACAGGTGACATTCACAAGGCCAGCTGACAAATAGCAAGGCTGAGGCTTAACTGGGCTCCTGGATACAGCCCAGCGCGGGCCACAGTTAGCCCAGCACTGCCCTTAAATCTCCAGGCCCACGCCATGGCTGCCTCTCCGTCCCCTCGGCCCCAGGCCCTTGTCCCTTCCTCCTTTGCCTTCTGCATCCTGTGCTCCTGGTGCCCTCTTGTGGCTAAAAGTATCCACTGCAGCACTGACCACACCTGTTCCCAGGGAAAATTCCAGAGACCATAGAATTCCCAGATTGAAGGGTCCTCAGAGATTATTTTACAAATAATTTCCATTTTTTCCCCAGTGGTAAACTGACATGAGTCAGGATTAGAACCCAGTAATCCTGGCTTCCAGATAAGTTGCCCAAATGGGCTGTCATTGACTAAATTTTTGAATAGGAGTAGGGTGCGTGGTTCAGGGTAAAGGATGACCCCAGTCAATTACGAAGCTGATTTAGGGCCGAGAATATGGACTAAATGAAAGTTGGTATAGTTCAGCGCTTAAGCACAGCTCTGGAGACAGATGAAGTTGGCTAAACCCTGCAGCTTCACCTCATGAGAGCCTCAGTTTCCTCATCTGTAAAATGGGGATTAAAATGGTACCTAACTGTCTTGTGGGGAGATATGAGGATGGCATGAGGTGGAGTGTGGACAGCAGAGTGCCTGGCACATCAGACACAAAAATGAACTCAGAAGGGATCATAGACCTAAATGTAAAACCATCAAACTTTGAGGAGAAAACTAAGGAGAAAATCTTTGTGACTTTAGGTAAGACAAAGATTTCTTAGATGCAACACCAAAGGCATGATCCATGAAAGAAAAAAATGGATAAACTGGACTTCATAAAAATTAAGAACTTCTGCTCTTCAAAAGAAAATTTGAGAGAAGTCAAGCCACGATACTGAAGAAAATATTTGCAAATCACACATTTGATAAAGGACTTGTATCCAAAATATAAAGAACTCTCAATAATTAGAAAACAGAAAAGTCCAATAAAAAGTGGGAGAAATATTTGAGCAGATACTTCACTCACAAAGATATGTGGGTGGCAAATAAGCACATAAAGGATGTTTGACATCATTAGTCATTAGAGAAATGCAAATTAAAATCACAATGAGATGCCATTACACACCCATTAAATGTTTAAAATCAAAAGGTCATTTGATCATACCAAATGTTGGTGTGGGTGAGGAGGATCTGGAACCCTCATACGCTGCTGGTGGGAATGTAAATACGGTACAACCATTTGGGGGAACTGTTTGGCAGCTTCTTAATAAGTTAACCATACTCCCGCCATATGACGCAGCCATTCCCTTCCTGGGAATTTACGCAAGAGAAATGAAAGCATAGACCATACAAAGACTTGAATACGCATGTTCAAAGCTGCTTTATTTGTAATAGTTAAAAACTGGAAACAATCCAGATGTACATCAACAGGCCAATGAATAAACAAATCGTGGTGTATTCATACAATAGAATACTATTCAGCAATAAAAAAGGAATGAACTATTATTGATACATGTGACAACATGGATGAATCTCAAAATAATTATTCTGAGTGAAAGAAGCAGAGAAAGGAGATTATATGCTCTATGATTCCATTTATATAAACTTTTATTTATTTATTTTTAAACTTTATTTATTTTTTGATTTTTTAAAAAAATTTTTCCTTTTTTTCCCCAACCCCCTCCGGGTACATAGTTGTATATTTTAGTTGTGGATCCTTCTAGTTGTGGCATGTGGGACGCCGCCTCAGCATGGCCTGGTGAGCGGTGCCATGTCTGCACCCAGGATTCGAACCGGTGAAACCCTGGGCCGCTGAAGTGGAGTGCACAAACTTAACCACTCGGCCACGGGGCTGGCCTCTATATAAACTTTTAGAAAATGCAAACTAATTTACAGTGACAGAAAGCAGATCAGTGGCCAAGGGATGAGAGGGCAGGAGAAAGGGATTACAAAGGGTTACTAGGAAACTTTTTGGGGTGATGGCTCGGTTCACTATCTTGATTGTGGCAATGGCTTCATGGGTGTATACATCTATCAAAACTTATCAAATTGTACACTTTAAATATGTGCAGTGTATTGTATGTCACAAAGCTGTTAAAAACAGGAAATTATAGTGCCTGGTCCATAACGCACTGTCTTGGGGAGTTTCAAGTGACAGAGTGGTCAGTCCCACTCAGAGGCTGGCCTCCTCCTGTAGTCTGCGGTGCTGATGAGGCCAAGACCCACCATGCCATCCTCACAGACCATTTTGTTTCCCACGAGATCTCCCATCCTTGTCTGCTGCTGGAACCTTTGGCCAGTCGATGGTAAGTAGGTCCTACCAGTCCAAAGGAGACTGAGAGAGAAAGTGAACCCACTGGGTGTGACCCCTCCCCCTGGTGCAACCTCTTTTGGGAACTCCTCGAAGCCAAAATCCTTCTATGAACTTCTGATAGCAGCATCCTCAGGGATGGACAGTGGATCAACTCGCTGACCTCTAGACAACGTGGTCCCTTCCTCTTCATCAGACCTTTCACAAACTGCCTTGAACCGTAACATTTCAGGTGCTTGCCCCACCTTCTCTGTTGGATTGTAACCTAACACATTTCCTTTTTGCCAGGGCTGTTGGGAAGCTCACAGTCAAGGCTGGTGCCCAGTTGTAGTGATTAACTCATCCCAGGTGCCTAGCACCAGGTACTTTCCTGCTCCGTTTAGCTGGTTTTTGTTGTTAATTGAAACCAACGGCATAAGTCTGGAACTCAGTGCTTCCAGGGGTGATGTTGTCCTTAGTGACCCCACCTCTCCCAGGTTTGCTCCCCCTGGATTCTCTGCCTGGTGCCTCAGGAACTTACCTCACTTTCTCAGAGTCAGAGGCTCATCTTTAACTTGTGGTTCAGTGAGGACAGCTGATCTGAGCTGGAACGGTCTCCTCCAGACATCTGGCTGCAGCTGAAATCGGCCGTCTCTCATCCTTCCTGACAAGGTCCAGATGATGTAAATTTCAAACTGTCCCGGGAGAACTGTGCTCAGCGTGGCGAAGGAAGGATTTCAGCCTTGGCCAAAAAGAAAAAAAAAAAAAAAAAAAAAAGGCAGGGTTATTTAAACCAAACTGTTTCATTTAAGTGTGTTAGTCTTTTAATGAGCTCCCAAGGAACCCATAAAAGGGGTTGGAGAATAAAACCAGAGGGCCCCACATAGTCAGAACCCATAAATAAGGACCCTCAGCAGTGGAGACACCCCACTGGTTTTCCATTTAATGGCCCCCTTTTTGTTCTTTCTCCTGCTGTGATCTAAGGATACAAGAATTTTGATGATAAAAAACCAGGTTAGCTCATGCTCTGCCAGTTCTCAAACAGCTTCGCCAGATCTCATGCCCGAAATGATGAAGTTTCAATTTTGGGTTTGGCATTTAAGGACCTACAGGATCTGATTCCAAGCTTCCTTTTCAATGACTTGCTCCCTGCTCTCTGTTGCGCATCCTGCGCTCAGGCTCTACCAGCCAACCCTCGGTAGCTTTGCAATTTGGCTCATCTTGTTCCTTCTGCACGGAAAGTCTGTCCCACTCCCATCCTGCCACTCTACCCTCCATCCAGTTTACAGAACTCAAATTCCTTACCTAACGAGGAGTGTAAGCTGCACCCCTCTGCTGCATGCTGGGAGGCACTTTGTTGCCCTAAGTTCATTGGCCCTGGGATAATAGGTAACTGCCTGTGTCTGCTTCTCCACAAGACCCTAAACAGCCAGAGGGCAGAGCCTGGCTGTGGACAGTTGCAGCTCCTAGTGCCTGGCCAGAGCCCTGGATGCAGGAGGCCCTTGTAATCCTTGGTTGTGGAGTGCCTGCCATGTTCTTCTTCCTCTTTTTTTAATTCAAGTTTTATTAATTCAAAATATGCCATACATTCACACTCAAAAAACACAAAAGAGTGAAAAGTCATTCTGTTCTCTAGCTGCCCACTTCCCTTCTTTGGAAACAACCAACATCAGCAGCTTTTTATGAATCTTTCTGGAAGTATACAGACATATATATTCTTCTCCTTTTTAAAAAAATAAATGGGGTCGTACTCAGTTCTGCAGCTTGCCCTTTCACTTTGTTATGCTCACATACACATATTTTTAAAGTTTGACCAATTGATTATTGATAACATTTAGGTTGTTTTCATTCTTTTGTTATTAAAAACAATGCTGCAAGGAATAATCTTGTATATCTGTCACATTCATGTGTATGAGTATTTACGTAGGAAGAATTTCTAGAAGTGGAATGGCTAGGTCAATGAGTGTGGGCACTTTTAATCTTGATCAGCTTTGCCTAATTGTTCCCCATGAAGAATGTCCAATTTTACACCCCCAAGTAACGTACTATAGGAACCTCTGTCCCCACACCTTTGCTAATACTCTGTGTTATCAAACTTTGACAAGTTCCATTAAAAAAATTAAAGTTAGATCTCATTTCAAGTGTGTGTGTGTGTAACAAATTCATGATCACCCCTTGGTTTGACAATCATTGAAGTTATCTGGGGGTGTTAACAATCTGAAGATTCTAACCCTGCGTTCACAGAGAGTATTCTTGTTTCACTCCAAGCATAATTAAGGAATGGGGGAGAAAAATGTCACGGAAAGCTGCTCTAATAAAGAGAGTTTACTTTTGTGGAGCAGGTTACAATTTTGCTTCGTTTTTGCTGGGAAGGATTCGCCCTGAGCTAACATCTGTTACCCATCTTCCTCTCACTCTTTTTTTCCTCCCCAAAGCCCCAGTACCTAGTTGTATATTCTAGTGGTAGGTCCTTCTAGTTCTTCTGTGTGAGCCACCACCACAGCATGGCTACTGACAGGCAGGTGGTGTGGTTGCACGCCTGGGAACTGAAACCAGGCCACCTAGTTTGGCCAATGGATGTAGTGGCCAATGGATACATTCCTGTATTTTCAATTTAAAGCATAACAAGTAGGAGACACTAGATGAACACATGCTTTGCAGGTTGATGTTTTGGATAAAATTTTGAGTATCTCTTGATTATTTTAGGAAGGAGATCACTACAGAGTCAGAAAACAGTCTCTGAAATCTGCTCTATAGTCGTGTTGTGAGGACTAAATGGGATGATACTTGTGAAACTTTTTGTCAAAGTATCTAACACATAGTAATCACTGAATAACTGTCGCTATAGTTAATAAACACTATGTTGTTATATGTGGGGATGGCAGATTAAGGGGCTACTTGGGTGATATAACCTGCCTTCTTGGAGGTAAGGACTCTGGAGTCCAGTAAATTCTTCTCTAGCACTCATTAGCTGTGTGACTAGCCTCTTTGGCCTCAGTTTTCTCATCTGTAAAGTGGAAAAATAAAATCCAAGTCTCAGGGTTTGCCAGAAGCTTAAATGGGGTGATACTCATAAATACATGCTCACTACACATTCATTCTCTTCTCTCCTTCCAATCTGATGGAGGAGACATGGAAGAACCCATCACATAACGCAAAACCCTCAGGAAACCAGAGGAACCGAGATGAGGGCGACGAGGGAGAGTTACTTATGGCCACTGGGGAAAAAGTGATGGAGCGAGGAGCGATCGCGCAGCTTCCCCAAGCCACGCCCCCTACTCGACTCTGGAAACCCGGCCCCTTGGAAGCGGGGAAGCCCAGCGATCACCATGGCAACAGCGCTTTCCGGTCTGCCCTGCCCACCCCACTTCCGGTTCCGGCGTCATGCGTCATCTCCAGGCGACGGACGGCGGGTTTCCGGGAAAGGGGTTCCGGGAGGGGACGCCCGCTGGGTGCGGTCCCGGGCGGAGGGAGGTGGAGGGCGAGGGTCGCGGGGTTTGACCTCGGCGTCACGACCTGCTCCTGGGCACGGCGCAGCCATGGAGGGCGGAGGGCGGCCGTCGCTGGGCCAGGTCATCCTCCTGGGCACCAGCTCTGTCGTCACCGCCATCCTGTACTCCGTGTACCGGCAGAAGGCCCAGGTCGCCCAGGAGCTCAAGGTCAGTGCTGGAGCCGGCCTGGCATCTGCGGGGTCATCGCTACCCGGGGTAACCGGGAGCCCGCGATTCGTCCTGGGTCGCGCCACCGTCGGAAAGCATCCAGTAGGGAAACAGACTCTGAGAGGGCGTCGCCCGGCCAGTCGATGGAGGAGTGGGGATCCTAATTGGGGTCTCGAGAAAACTGCTTCCCTGCCCCTTTTCTTCGAAGTTCCTCTCCCTCCTCACAACGAAGCTTGACTTCACTACCTTATTCGACAAGTATTTATTGAACACCTGCTGTGCTCCAGGCTGTGAGGACATCGCATGGGTAGAACAGACAGAAGTCCCTGCCCTCAGGGAGCTTCCATTCTCCTACAGCCAGGCAGACAATAAACCAGTACATCAGATGGTGTGGTGGATGGGGATCAGTCCTGCAGAGGAATGCAGGGAAGAGAGGAGGTGGAATGCTGGAGAAAGGGACGTTTGCTGTTTTGAATAAGGTGACATTTGAGCGGAGCCCGGGGGGGTGAGGAGGACCGCGCAGATGTCTGGGGAAGAGCGGTTCAGACAGAGGGAACAGCAAGAGCCGAAACCCTAGACTTTACCCGTTTAGTAACCATCTTGCTCCTTGCTTCTGCAGACTCTTCCTTTTTATATTATAGTTATTTTTAAAATAACACTCTCTTGAGCTGCACTTTGCAACTTACGCATTTCCTTCTTGTTATTTTTTTCTTCACGATAACTTTTTGAGGTGGATAAAATGGCAGTTACCTCCAGATTGCAAGTCAGGAAATGGAGACTCAGAGGAAAGTTCTTACGGCTAGGCAGGTTGGAACTTAAACTTAGATCTTCTGATTGCGGGTGTGGGTTTTTTTCTGATTGACCACATAGCTTTGTTGTGGGTGTCTGACCAGCCAGTGAGAGATGGACCTCTTTAGGTCAGAGACAGTCTTGTTTATCCTCCTCCCTTCCTTCTAGGTTCTAACTCAGTGCTTGACAAGTGGTAAATGCTCAATAAGTGTTTGTGGATTCCTTTTGGCTGAAATTTCACAATGCAACAGTTAGGGCTCAATTTGACATTTATATGAAAGAAAGATTCCTCAACCTGACTAACTTCATTATCATCAGATTGTTTTCAGTAAGAGCTTAGAAACAAATGTGTGCGATCCTGCCGTGAGAGGAGCTTTGGAATCTGTCTGGAATGATCCAGGTTACCGAGCAGTTGAATTTGTGGTGCGAATGGCATCCTAGTGAGATTCCAGCTGCCCTGTTGTTTGCCTAATGGAATAAGCGAGTTACCCCTGAATTGATTGGCTTTGAGTGTCACTGATATGTCACTTTCTGCTTCTGAAAGTCAGAAATCAATTTGGCAGCAAATCGGCTGAATGTGTGAACTCCCCAGGACCCATCTTTGGGTGACCTTAAAAACCTTGCCTATGAGTTCATAAATGAGGATGAAATAGCCCCTTCCTGGAAAAAGAGTTGGGACTCCTAATATTTTAGATTCTGTTTTTTGTTTTTTTTTTAAAGATTGGCATGTGGGCTAACAACTGTTGCCAATTTTTTTTTCTTTCTGCTTTATCTCCCCCCCCACCCCACCCCGTACACAGTTGTATATCTTAGTTGCAGGTCCTTCTTGTTGTGGGATGTGGGACGCCGCCTCAATGTGGCCTGATGAGCGGTGCCATGTCAGCGCCCAGGATCCGAACCCTGGGCCGCTGCAGCGGAGTGCACGAACTTAACCTCTCGGCCACAGAGCCGGCCGCTAGATTCTGTTTTCTTGATCAGGTTATGAAACTTCCAGCATGAGGTTTGTGTGTTATCCTTGTGTATCTTTCATAGTGATAGGAATGCATGTTTATTGCATACCTACTATGTGCCAGCCCTTGGGCTGGATTCTTTCACACTTTAAGGTTCATTTAATCCACATGAAAATCCTGTGAGATTGTTTTCCCCATCTTTTACAGTTTTGGAAACTGAGACTCAGATAACAAGTTGCTCAAAGTCGTAGTAGATGCGTTGAAGCTCGATTCAAACCCAGGTCTTTCTGACCATATTCCCCTTCCTTCCCTTTTTAAAAATTGTAACTGGCTTTCTTGTGGTGGATACTTTACTAGCTGTGTGACTTTGGGCAAATCACTTCACCTCTCTGAGCCTCAGTTCCCTTATCTGTAATTGGGGATAATAATGTCTACTGTATGAGCAGTAAATGGGTTTGTGCATTTAAAGTGCTTAGCATAGTTCCTGGTACATAGTGTATGTAAGTGCTTATTTCTTCACTAATTTACTCACCAGATACGTGCTGAGTGCCTGCTGTGTCGGGCACTGTCCTCAGCACTGTGGGGACAGCAGTGAACAAGACGAACAGGGTCCTCGCCCTCCTGGAGCTCAGCAGTGCGGTGGAGGGAGCGGATAAGAAAGCAGGAAATGAACTGTTAGTCGTTGTTGCTGTTAGTTTCATCCTCGCGGTGTGGGTGGTTACTGAACTTTTGTTGACCTTGGTTCCGTATCTACTGTGTAGCAGTAGCTTAAACTTAGAGTGACCTTGACATGTATCCAGTCCCTCATCACTCTTTAGAGCTGACTGACCAGGCTTAAGCTTTGTTGATGGGAATGCCCCGAAAGCAGGGGCGGGCTTTCCTTCCTCCCTGAATTCCTGGCGCCCAGCACAGTCCTGGCTCATGAACTAGGAAATAAATGGTCCTTGATTTTATTAATTTTTGCTTATTTTTGATGCAGGACTAACAGGCTTGGTTGGTTGCCAAGCAGAGCAGTTTGGACACTGAATTGAAGGGATGGGAGATCTGGGGATTCTTAGGGGAAGATGGCAGCAGAAATAACCTCGCTCACCTGATTCTGAGAGGGAAGAAAGACAGACTGAAAAGTAGAAGAAAAGCGTTTGGCAGCAGGTCACAGAGCCTTGCCCTGTAACGCAAAGGCATATGTTACTGTGTTACATAGTGTATGATGCAGCACATGAATTGATAAAGGCGTGGTGGCGATAATTCCTGCCCTCGCCTGGGCCCCTGCCGGGTAGGCGCTAGTTTAGGTACTTTCCACATAAGCCCTTGGATGCACGGTTCTGTGTTGGCAGAAGAGATTCACTTATGTTCAGCCTAACCACCCAGCTCCTTGCTTCTGTGGACTCTCCCTTTTTATATTATAGTTATTTTTAAAATAAAACTCTCTTTCTGCAAATTGATTAGTACCTTTTATATTTTCATTAAAAAAAGTTAAAATGCAAAGGAGTGTATGTTTCGGTTAACCAGAGGAAGAATGTACGCGTGGCGCCGCCATTCTGCAGCCGGCGGAGAGCAAGGCGCTGCCCCTGCCTGTTTATGTGTCAGCTTCTGGGACCCAGCTTCGGAATCCGACTCCCCTTAGTCTCCTTCCTGCGTGATTTCCTCATTCTCTCAACGTGAAAAAAGCCAATAGTCTTTTCCTTTTTTGCCCTTCAAGTTTGATGGAGCGTATCGGTATTCAACAGGCAATTGAATATGTTGTTTGTGTTTAGGGAGCCAGAAGAATCCACTTGGGTGAAGACTTGAAGAGTATCCTTTCGGAAGCTCCAGGAAAATGTGTGCCTTATGCCGTTATTGAAGGTATGTTTGTGTATTGGTAAAATGAAAAATAACTGCCTTCTTCCAAAAGTTTGATAAGGATCGTCTTGGCTGATGTTAGGGGCCTTTTGTAGCCTTCGGACAGTGGCCCAGAACTTGGACTTTGGGGTCAGAAAGACCTGGGCTATTGCTGTGTGATCTTGGGGAAATTACCTGACCTTTCTGAACCTCCATTGCCCGTCTCTAAAATAATTCCAACCTACAGGGTTGTTGTAAAGCTTAAATGTTGTGATCCATGTAAGGTGCTTACATGGTGTCCACAAGACATAAGTTATGGTGTCCACAAGACATAAGTTATGGTGATAACGTTTCCATTGTTTTAATTAATTAAGCTAACTCAAATTAAAAGCAAAATTTAAATTACCTTAAAGGAAACATTAGAACAATTCTTCAGAAATAAATTTATTTCTATTTAGGAGTTGTTCGATCTGTTAAAGAAACACTGAACAGCCAGTTTGTAGACAATTGCAAGGGGGTAATTCAGCGGCTGACACTGCAGGAGCACAAGATGGTGTGGAATCGAACAACGCACCTTTGGTACGTATCCTTTCTCCACTGGGCTAAAACCTTACAGTGGGGCGGTTCCAATGCTGGTGTCCTGGGTGCTCTTTCCCAGTCTGCGGCTTCTCCTGAGGCAGGGCGTAGACCAGCCTCTTAATGCTGATAATATGCTTGTGTGTGGTCTGAGGACCTCTTACGTCAGAATCACCCAGGCATCCCGTTCAACTGCAGCTTCCTGGGCTCCATTCCAGACTTACCAAATCAGAATTTCCAGGATGGGGGGCCCAGAATCTGTTGACATGCACACTCCAGTTTGAGAGCTGCTGATTTCTGGCATGAATTAATGATTTCGGTAGTTGTTAAAATAATTTTGTGCCGTTACTTGGAGTCCCTTTTTCCAGCTGATCTTTGTGGGGTTTTGTTTTGGATTTTTATTTCGTTTTATTTTTTATTGTGGTGAGAACACTTAACATGAGGTCTACCCTTTTAACAAATTTCTAAGTGCAGTAACACAGTCCTGTTAACTATAGGTACAAAGTTATCCAGCAGATCTCTAGAATTTATTCATCTTGTATAGCTGAAAATTTATCCCCATTGACCAGCAGCTTCCCACTTTCATCTCCCCCCAGCCTCTGGCAACCATGATTCTATTCTCTGTTTCTCTGAGTTTGACTGTTCTGTTGTAGATACCTCATGTAAGTGGAATCACGTAATGTTTGTCCTGTCACTGGCTTAGTTCACTCAGCATAACGTCCTCCAGGTTCATCCATGTGGTTGCGTATGGCAGGATTTCCTTCTCTTGAAGGCTGGCTAATGTTCTGTTGTGTGTCTATACCACGTTTTCTTTGTCCATTTATCCGTCAGTGGGCATTTAGATTGTTTCCGAGTCTTGGTTATTGGAGTAATGCTGCGGTGAACACAGGAGTGTAGATATCTCTTCGAAATCCTGTTTCAATTCTTGTGGATGTATACCCAGAAGTGGGATTGCTGGATCGTATGGTAGTTCTATTTTTAATTTTTTGAGGAATTGGATATTTCTTTTAAGTGGCAAAGGGAAATAAGTGGGAGAAGTGATCTGTGACAGCATTTGTTGCGCACTGATGCTGTCTGAGAACCTAGAAACTGGAGCTTCCCTCTTGTGAGGCACTTGGGTAATAGTGATTTCTCTTGTGTTCTTCCACTTACGTTGGACTTCCTCCTGTCCTCCTGGCATTGAGGAGATCTCCATCACTGCCTGGTGTGAGGTGTTTGCTGTCCTCTGTTTTATCTTGAGTTCTCTTCCTGTTGTAGGAATGACTGTTCAAAGATCATTCACCAGAGGACCAACTCGGTGCCCTTTGAGCTGGTGCCCCACGAGGACGGTGTGGACGTGGCCGTGCGAGTGCTGAAGCCGCTGGACGCGCTGGATCTGGGCCTGGAGACCGTGTATGAGAAGTACCACCCCTTGGTCCAGTCTTTCACTGATGTCATTGGCCATTACATCAGCGGTGAGCGGCCCAAGGGTATCCAGGAGACTGAGGAGATGCTGAAGGTTGGGGCCGCCCTCACAGGCGTCGGCGAGCTGGTCCTGGACAACAACGCCGTGCGCCTGCAGCCCCCCAAGCAGGGCATGCAGTACTACCTGAGCAGCCAGGACTTCGACAGCCTGCTGCAGGGGCAGGAGTCGAGTGCCAGGCTCTGGAAGGTCCTGACGCTGGTGTTTGGCTTTGCCGCATGTGCTGCCCTCTTCTTCATCCTCTGGAAGCAGTATCTGCAGCGGCAGGAGCGGCTGCGCCTGAAGCAGATGGAGGAAGAGTTCCGGGAGCACGAGGCGCAGCTGCTGAGCAGAGCCAAGCCTGAGGACAGGGAGAGTCTCAAGAGCGCCTGCGTCGTGTGTCTGAGCAACTTCAAGGCCTGCGTCTTCCTGGAGTGTGGGCACGTCTGTTCCTGCGCCGAGTGCTACCGCGCCCTGCCGGAGCCCAAGAGGTGCCCCATCTGCAGGCAGCAGATCACCCGCGTGGTCCCCTTGTACAGTAGCTAACGGTCTGCCACCCCTCAGCTAGGATGGAAGGCCCCCCCGCCCCCATCCCTCTGCAGGGATCTTAATCTCGAGGCCTTTCGAAGAGCAGTGGTGGGGCTGCGTTACCTCCAGGCAGGACTGTGATTGAGGGGGGCGGCAGGGAACCGTCCAATCTCACAGCTCGGACAACAGGATGTTGCCTCTCCAGCCTGGGAGGGGCCGCTTTCCAGCACAGCATGAGAATCAAAGCCCCACCCTGGGGTGGGCGTGGCCACCTGGCATCCCTTCCTGGGAACCAGCTAAGTGTGTGTGACTGAGAACATCTCATTGCTTAAGCGCCAAAGCCAATGATCTTCAGCTCTTCTGTTCCTGTGTCTTCTGGTTCTTTCTGGTGAATTGTTGATTCCTGTGGACTGGAGCCTTGAATGACTCAGCTGGAGGGGAGGCAGGGTTGGGCTCTGAGTGTGGTGTGTGCCTCGCAGAGCTGCCTCTGAGGAGACTGTCATGGTCTCTCTTCCTTTTGCCTATGCCCCAGGAAAACGTTGTCCGGCTCAACATGTCACTCGTACCCCTTTCCCCTCACCTGCTTGCCTCCTAAATGCATACGTATGTATGTCAGGACAAAAACAAGTGGACTCCAGCATCTGCCTTCTATCTGAAAGGGTGGAACTCTGGTCAGCAGAAGGAAGAATGGTCACTTGAAGGGGCAGTTGGAATGGTGGTCATTCAGCGGTCCCCAGCAGCGGTGAAGACTGGGCAGCTTGGCTGCAGCCCTCCTGGTGTCCCCACTGACCTAAAGGGAGGGCCCCTAGGCATGCCTCTGGCCCTGATTTGGAACTCCCGAGGCCTGAGGGCTGAGGGATGGCTCTGCTTTCCCCTGCCTGAGGTGAGCAGAAAGGCCTCACCACCCGAAGGAAGCAATAAGGACCATAAGGACGCTGCTGCCCAGCCTCCTGGCTTTCTCAGCTTCTCACTAAGGAAAAGTAGCCAGCCAGCATCCTGAGCACGGAGTGTTCCAGGCTCCCTCCCCCTCCTCTGAAAGTTAACATCCCATGGGTGTGGTCATGTTGCCCCTTCTCAAGTTACTGTCCCCCCTCCCCCCATCCCCCCCTCTTGAGTTTGTGAGCAGAAGAGAAGTGGGGGATCCTCTTTCAGCACCTCTGAACAGTCAAAGGTCGTGGACGTAGCTCTTTCTTATTTCCCTTCCCTGGCTTTGACTGTTCATTCCCCGGTCCTCCTTTGTGCGGGGGAGGTGGGGGTGCTCTCAGGGGGCTGACACCAGCTCTATGCAGTGTCCGGCATGGACAGCACCAATTAAACTGGTGGAACCAAGTCTTAGCCTGCTGCTTTGTCACCCGGTGTTCAATGGCTAGGCCGAGGCATCCCCGGGATGGAGTTGACTCCCACCATGACAGAACGAGCTGAGGTCCTTGAGGCCTCTGTGTGTGTCCTCAGAGGGGTGGTTGGGGCTGCCCCAGATGGTGTGCAGCTTGGCGATGCCGAGGTCTGGGGGAGGAGTCTCCGGCCAGCCCAAGAGAGGGCCATCCCGGAGACGTGCCCATAGATCACGCCTGGCCTCACTAAGATGTCGTCTCAGCATCTTTGAAGAAGTCTGTCCTGACGTCCTGACCAGAGGGCCAGGGAGAGAGTGGGGTGGGGGTGGGGTGTTGGGGGCAGCAGGGAGGGAACTAACATTTAGCTTGGTACTATATGCTCTTCAAACGTTAATTCAAGGTGAGTGGGTTCTCACAAAACCCCTGCAGGCTCTCGTGGTATCTGCATTTTACAGATGAGGATCAGCCCAGAGAGGGAGTTCTCAGGGCTGAGGGCACACTGCTAGCAAATGGTGGCTCTGAATTTCATCTCCAGGCTGTTAGCAAAGCTCCAGATCCTCTTGCTCGCCAGCAGTGGGGCAGACTAATTCCCTCAGTGCTCACAGGAACACCCCCCAAGATGCTTGTTCCCCAAGTTCGCAGAGGAACAGGCCGAAGTTGTGGTGAGAACACACTTGCTAATACTGAGTCCTGTCCGGGGAGGCGTTCAGACCCTAGTTTGACACAGAGGTGCCTTGGGGGTGGGGCAGGATGAGGGTGGTTGATGGGCCTGACCTCTGAGCACCTTGAAGGCATCTGCCCTTTTTCGTTGTCCCTCGGCAGTTACTGTGTAAGAGTCCAGGTGTTAGTGGGAGAGGAGCGAACTGCCCGTGGGGGTGTATGTGATAATCTATCAGAGTTCGGCCCTTGCCGTCGATTTCAGGAGCAAATTGGATCAAAGTGATTGGAAAGAAGGGAAGGCCGCCTGCCCTACCCTGGCCCAACTCGGATCCCGGGCAGACTTTAATTCTGAGTTACCACCATGGGAGACAGGAGCAGCACGCTGTCCTGTCCCTGCCTCAGGAAGTGGCAGCTGCTTGGGAACGAGGACGTGCAGCTTCCCGGATTCTGGATTTGACGTCCAGGCTCGGTCCTAGACTGGCTGGGGCTGAGACTCACGTTCTTGTTCACCTGTGGCAGGCCCCACCTTCCTTTTTAGAGCCTCATCTCCGGGAGGGTTGAATGGGGACCAAGTCTGGGAGTGGGGGCGACAGGGAGATGAGGAAGTATGAAGTCAGTTCTGAACTGACCTTGGGATTTCTGTGAATTTTGATGCTTTGCTAAGAACCCCCTTGTGCTCAGTCGCTTTAATCCTAGGCCGCGTTAGGCATCACCATCTTGCATAACTGCTCCTGGTGTTTTGAATGTCTGTGCGCGGCATTTTGTGTGCATTACTGCTTGTGGTCCTACAAAGTGGATATTGTTCCCCCCCACTTTACAGGGGAGGACAGTAGGCTCAGCGGGGTTACATTTTGCCTACAGCCACGCGTCATCATGAGCCAGGCACCTAAGTTCTTTACAAGTGTCATTTCTAAGACTTACGGCAAACCATCACGGGAGGCCCATTCACCCCTCCTTACAGCTTATGTGATTGCTCAAGGCCACAGAGCTCTGACTGTAAAGCCTACACCCTTTGCCATTTATCGCATTAAGCCTGAGAGGCTAAGACGGGAGGTGGTCCGAGAGGCAACTGAGTATTATCAAGACACCCAGCACCTGAGATCTGCGGTCCCACCCTGGTTTCCCAGACGGCAGGGGGACGCTTTCAGGTTCCCCAGCTCATCCCGGTGGAGCAGGAGCTGGAAGGCAGGTCTTGGGAATCCTAATTCACTCAGAATTATGATGGAAAATTCAAAAAGCAAACAACCACAACGTGACAAAGTAGGCCAATCGGTGACACCCTTCCCGACCCTGGTCCTGGGCCGTGGGAACTCCAGTTGGGGTTGAATCTGATGCTGGTGATCCCACAGTGCCTCTGGAATGCTCAGAGGAGGAGCCTGTCAAGTCGGTATCACTGATGGGCATTTATCCATCTAACAGCCATTTGCTAAATGTCTATTCTGTGCCTGGAGAGGGAGAAGTGAATAAGACACGGTCCCTGCCCTCAGAGGGCCGGGACGTCTTCTAACGGATCCTAATTGTTTGAAAAGGAATAAACCTTCTTGGGGAGGTGTGGTGACTCTCGGTTGCTGGGAATATTTGTGGTTCCCAGAATATAGGAGCCGGGAGGGGCCTTTGAGATCAGCCTGCAGATTCCCTGACCATTCGAAATAGTTGATCCAAGGGCAGTGTATCATTGCTGAAGGGGAGCCAAGCAGAGAACACATACCCCACAGAGCCTGAAATGACCTATTTCAAACACCTGCCTGACCACGTCCCCCCTCTGCTTGAGGCTCTTCCCTGGGCTCCCCGTCATCCCCAGCCTCAGGCCCTGGCTCCTCTATGGCTTCTGAAGGCCTGTGTGACCCAGCCCCGGCCCCTCTCCAGGCCTCTCTGCATCCCTCCAGGTCTCCCGCTTGTGGTTCCAGCAACACGGAGCTGTTGAGTTTCCTTAAACATGTCCTGCTGTTCCCTGCCTCACAGCCTTTGTCCATGCCAAGTCCCACCTCTGGAATTCTGGTCCTTTCTTCACCTTGCTAACATCTCCTCACACTTTAAAACCCAACTTTAGGGGCAGGCCCAGCGGCACAGCGGCTACGTTCACACGTTCCGCTTAAGGGCCCAGGGTTCACTGGTTCGGATCCCGGGTGAGGATGTATGCACTGCTTGTCGAGCCATGCTGTGGCAGGCGTCCCACGTATAAAGTAGAGGAAGATGGGCATGGATGTTAGCTCAGGGCCAGGCTTCCTCAGCAAAAAGAGGAGAATTGGCGGCAGGTGTTAGCTCAGGGCTAATCTTCCTCAAAAACAAACAACAACTCAGCTTTAGATGTCTCTTCCAGAATACCTTCCCTCACCTTCCATACCTAGGCCAGCTTAGGTGCCCATCCTCTGAGATTCCACAACCTGCCTATTCCTGCTCTTCGCCATATTGCCCGTGTCTTGGGCAGGAACTGTATCTTATTTCTTTTCCTTCTCCAGGACAAGTTTCAGGTCATCCCATACACTAATTAGAGCTGACATTAGGGCTGCTCTTTCCTAGGTGCCCACTAAGTGCTGTGCGTGATTGATGGCATTTAATCCTCACCATGAGGTATGTGTTTGTATTGTTCTTACCTTAAAGAAAAGGAAACCGAGAGCCAGAGAGGTTGGATGTCTTGCCCAAGCACAAGAGAGAGACAGGATTTAAGCCCAGTCAGTCTGACTGCAGAGCCTAAACTCTTAATCACTGAAGATACGTGGAATGAATGAGTAAACTAGCAAATGAAATAGTCGATGTGGGGCCAGCAATCCTGGAAGGCTGCCTGGACGAGTTGGTTTTTGGACCAGAGATGAGGGCCATAACTTGGTTGTAAAGAGTGAGGGAAGAGCCTCTGTTAGGGAGCCAAGATGGATGAATTGTGTAGGAGAAACATCACGTCCAGTGACCTGTCCAGAGCTTTGAGGACTCCACACAGGAAAGTCAGGGCAATGTCATCGCAGGGTCGTAAATGGTCTGGACTGGGAGCCCAAAAGCTGACTTTCTCTCCGGTCCTGGCTCCACTGCTGTGTGCCATTGGATTAGAAGCTCCAAGGCTTCATCCCACTCTGCCATTTTGCATCTCTATGACAGCGAGTGGAGGAGGGACCCTGGAGCGCAGTTTTGAGGCCCTCCTCGGGGCTGCTGGTCGGAGAGATGAGATGTGGACCCTCCTCGGGCTAGCTGCCCGCCACAGCCTCTGGACTGCATCTCAGAAAGCTGGGGAGATCAGCACATTTTCTCTCTAATTAGATAGTGTTAGCTTATCAATTTTGAATGAGATAAGTTTCCATTGATGATGTCCTGAATTGCTCCCCGGAGTGCTCATTAGTCACTTCCCCTGCAGCTGCCTTATTGTTTTCCAGCCGAGGGACCTGGCATTTCCCTTCCCCAGGAATGGGACACATGAGGCCGAGCCAGCGACACTGGCATTGGTCAGAGGGGCTGAGCAGGCCTGGGAGAGGGCCTGCCTGGTGAAATGACATGGCCCTCTGCTCTTGACCTTCATGCTTTGTCTCTGGCAGAGCCAATGTCTCACAGTAGGCACCCCAAATCCAGATTCCTCCGGGACTGGGCCACGACTCTGGAGGGCCACAGCTGAGCTCAACAAGCATTTATTAAGTACCTGGTGTGCCAGGCACCTTGTATCTGTAACCCGAATGTTCTCTAGCCTGGGGGAGGAGGTACAAATGAGGTCATATAAATATTAATGTCCAACTTGGCATCACTGCAGGCTTCGCATCCCCTCATAGTCTTTCCTGGTTATTTAAGGTGCTTCACAGGGTGGGGCTTCAGACATACTTGCAATATGTTGACACCGTCTTCGTTTCTTCCTACCCTTCCCCACCCTGGGACCCATGATGGGATCCCTCCTAATACTGCAATCTCTACTCTTACCGCCAGGTGGCGCTGTGCCCCCATGGTTGAGGCAGCCTGGAGGCCTCGGAAGAGAAACTAGGGTTGTGCTTCCAAAGGCCTGTGCAATTTCTCTTCCCTGTGGGGCGGGGAACAGGCCTGGGAGGCCTCAGGGCAGAGTCTGAGGACTACCTGAGTCTGCTGATCCCAGGAGCAGCTGGGCACAGCCTGGAGGGGCAGACGCAGGAATTTTCTCTCCAGTTCCTTCCTTTCTCTGCCCAACTCACCAGGAAGCTGGGTGCAGATGTGAAAGTTTTGAAAAACCCAGAAAATTCAGGGGGTGACCTATCCCACATTTCTCCCCCTATAATTTTCCAAGCATTCACATCTTTAAATATACTAACCATGATTTCTTTCAACAAAAACTAGATATGCATAATGCGTCACATGTTCTTAAAATACCCCGATGACTTCACATTGGTAAAGGGATGCTGAAAAAAATTGGATGGCATGGATTTTGATTTTCTCCCCAGAAGATTTTTCTCAGTGGAGAAATCCTGCTTCTCCCAGCCTGGCCTGCTTTCCTGGCTCTCATCTCCTTCGGTCCGTCCTTGCCTTTCGCTCTCCCTCCTATGCGTCAGGCTCCTGTGGCCCTCTGTCTTCCCACTTCCCCTTCTCTGTGGCCTCTTGTAGGAAACAGAACTGTCAACTTCTCTACTTGGGGGTTCTGCCTCTTGTCTGCCCTGTTTGCCTCTTGCCTTTGAGCGTGTATAAGAGTTTCTTCCTTCGCATGCGCCTCTGTCTTCCTCTCCGAGGTTATTCTGTCTGCTGCCGTGGGTCTCTCTCCTCACATCTTTCTCACCTGTGCCTGGCATCTACCCTCCCAGACCGGATTCCCCTCTCCCCCCTCCCCTGCTCAGCCCAGGGCCTGGCAGGGCAGGGTGGGAGGGCCCCTGTGACTGTGCAGTGGCTGCTCCTTGGGTTACATGGAAGTTCCTTTCCCAGGAAGAAAAGGCCCTCTGTCCACCCTTGCAGGCCCTGGAAGGCTCTGGGTGCTGGGACTCCCTGTGAGGAGCTGTCCCTTGCTCTTATGTCAGTTAGCACCTTGTCTGAGCCCCACAGTCTCCCTTTGAGGCTGACCAACGCCCCCCCCCCCATCATAGCCGAGAGGAATTCTGGCTCAGAGTGAAGTGATTGCCTCCAGGGCACACAGGGAGGAGCGGGTGGAGCTGGGGTTGAACTCAGGTCTTCTGATTTACCGTCATTTCTCTCGCTGGTCACCAGTTCCTGTGGACAGAGCTCTGTGCTGATGGTTGAGAGCCTGGGGTCTCGGTCCTGGTTCTCTCTCCAGTTGGGCAGCTCCTCTTCCTCGTCTGGGACTCCCCTTTCCCCACCGTACAACGGGAAGGGACCCCTTCTCTGCCCTGCCCACCGTACAGGGTTACCACAGACGTTGCACCCATGGCATGCAAAAGTGCTTGAATAACAGCCCGTGGGAACCAAGGGTCCAGAACTGTGCGCAGTCCCCTCGGTGGGAACCTGGGCTCAAAAGTCGATGGCCACATCCTCCGCTCAGGGTTGAGGCCCCACCGTCTGACCTCAGGTTTAGAGGAGACTCAGGTGAGGGCCTCTGGGCTTAGGGTGTAAAAGGCCTTCTCTTGTCACGGGACACTGGCGGGGAATGTCATTTATAGGACTCAGTCCTGCGTTCTTCATGTGAGGCGGCTTTGGGGTTCAGAGATCCCCTGAAAGTTGTGGACACCATCTCCTGCGTCTGGGGAAGAAAATCCATCTCTTTCATTGGATTCCCAAAGGGGTCCTCTGCCTATGAAAGTGTGGGACTCCTTTATCTACACCCCCTCAGTTTCTGTGGGCAGGCGAGGTACGGACACTAGAAGAGGCTTGTCTCTGGTCTCCTGTTGCCCAGGTGTCCTCAGCGAGGCAGCGTCACCCAGCAGGTGAGAGCTTGGCCTTGAGCCAGACCTGCGGCCCCCTCCTGGGCAGTGCAGCTTTGGGCTCACCCTTCGACCTCTCTGGCCTCAGAGCCCTGCGGAAGGTAGAAGGTAGAGATGACAGTCACGGCCGCCTGCTGAGGTGGTTGTGAGCGTGGGATGATACAGCGATGGGCGTGATCCTGAGGCATGGCGAGCTCTTCATGGTGATTCAGGGGTAAGAGTTCAGGGTCAGAGGGTGGTGGCTGCCCTTTCTGAACTTGGGGGGTTCGGCTCCTCTTTGGTCGCCTTTAGTAGTCATGGTCTGGCTCAGCTCATTGCTCTGGTGAGGTCAGGGGCTTGTCCGTCAGGGGCCTTCAGGCCTCTTGGGAGCCCCGGATGGGAGAAACCCGACAGGCCAGGTGAAGGACTCAGAGCCCAGGCTTTGGAGCCGGGCGATTCCAACCCCCTGAGCCTCTGCCCTTTGTCCCTGGCGCTAACGTCCTCCCGCCCTTGTCTGCCCCAGGGTCTGGGGGATGCGGAAGAGCACCAGGGTGCCAGGCCTGTCTGCCATCCTCTCCTCCTTCCTAGCCCAAGAGGGGTGATTATTTTCCAGGGAGGCACAGAGCCCCAGCACCCTCCACCTGCTCATGTCTCTTGGGAGTTCCCAGGACCCCTCCCTCCGTCCTCGTCTGAGGATGCAGAGTGACTGGAGGTGGGGAGAGCGCAGCCAGGACACCACTTATCCCCCTTTTCTGTCCTGGCGAGATTTGCTCCTCCACTCCTCCCAGCTGTCCTCGCTATTGCTTAAGTTTTCCTGAAGAGCCGGTGGAACTCTCACTTTGGGGGTTGTCGGTACAAGAAAAACTTTAAAAACAGTACCCTCTGATCTTTTTATTGTGTTTTAAAGAAACACAGCAAACATCATTGTCGACAAAGCCTTTCTATTTTCTGACCAATTGTGCTGTGCTGGAGCTCCCCACCCCGCCCCGGTTCCGAGTGTGCAGTTGTGCCGGGGTCTGAGTGGAGACAGGAGCAGGAGGCCTGGGTTCCAGCATGCCCGTCTGGGCCCAGTGTCCCCAGCTGTAATGGGAGGAGGGGGGACAAGATGAACTCCCCGGGGATTCACCCAGCCGGAGCTCTGTGCATTCTTTGGAGACTCTCTGGGGAGTATGAGGAGCCCGAAGGGTGGGGTCCTGAGCCCCCGTCTCCCCAGCAGCTTGTCCTTTCTCTATTTTTATTTATTGAGTTTTCTTGTAAGATTTTATTTGAAGAAAAGGTCTTGGTGATTAAACAAATAAACAATGAGAAGCTACTACTCCTTGAGTTGTACTGGGAGAAGGACTGTGTCTGCTGCGAAAGCCCTCAACAGATGTTTGCTGGACGGATGACAGGTGCATTTGTTCTTCTCTTGCTGTTCCTCGATTCTAGGTCTGAACCCCCTCCAGTCAGTGCACACGCTTTCCTCTCACTGTGCGTTTGTGCGCATGTGCATGTTGTGGGAGGCGGGGGCAGAGACCCTGCCTTGCAAGGCCGCTGGGGAATTGCCTGCACCCAGGTTCCAGTCACTGAGTTGAGATGGATGGGGGTCACGTGGGTTTTTATCCAGCCTTGGCTCAGAGTGGTGGTCCCCTGCTGAGAGGCCACTTAGCCTCTCTAGAGGTGACCAGCTGGCCGTTGATATGGCACCGG
The DNA here is from genome assembly GCF_041296265.1 of Equus caballus. Classification (NCBI taxonomy): domain Eukaryota; kingdom Metazoa; phylum Chordata; class Mammalia; order Perissodactyla; family Equidae; genus Equus; species Equus caballus. Next base: position 33,745,150 of record NC_091685.1, read on the forward strand.
ATCCTGGCCTTCCCTTCTGACCATCTAGGGTCTCAGCCAGCTCTGGCAAGGCTCAGTGGTCCCAGCGCCCCCCCTTTATGGGGTCCTGGGCCTGAGCAGCCAGCAGATGTCCCGCGCCCGGGGGTGAGGCATCCAACAGCCACATTGTTCTCTAAGTCTTGCCATCACTCTCTGATGCTGCTGCCCATGCCTCAGTTTCCCCATCTGGATAGGAGAGAGGGGAAAGGGAACAAAGGGGGCGAATGTGTGCCACACGTCTATTTTATGCTGAGCACTGCTGGGGCTGACTTCCCTTTTTCCGTCCACCAACATCAGTGTTGGGCTGGGTGCACAGCAGGGGCTTGCAAATGCTTATTTTTAACCCTAGAATGTCTGTGGGGCTGGTCCAGTCCTGTGGTTCTCAGTTCTGCAGAGTCCCAGGGTTCCGTGAAGGAGCTTTCAGGTGAGGTTTGAGGGGGAAGGCCCCCACCGTTGCCTTAAGTGGGTTTTATCTACATCAGATTTGGAAGAACTGGCTGATTTTGCAGCTGAAAAAAAGGATGTGATTTTCTGCAAGTTTCCCATTTTATGATGTAGAGCCAGAGGCCTGGAGGAGAGAATCAGCTTATTCAAGGCCACAAAGAGAGTCAATAACCAATTAACTACACTTATTGAGGACTTACTGTGTGCCAGGAATATGATGTATGATCTCCTTCCCCAGAACAAACCACTAGTAGGAATAATTATTATCCCCATTTGACATATGAGGAAACTGGCACAATGAGGTGAAATGATCATGGAGTTAGGCAATGACCGAGCAGGGCTTTAACTTGGCTGCCCCAGTGAAGGCTGCCCTCTTTGCCCTGGGCTACTGCACCAGACTGTGTACTGCCAGGTTTCCTTGCTGAGTGGTGGGGAGGCGGGGCAGCCCCCACTCCTGCCTGACTTGGTCCATCCCTCCATCTGGACCTGGCATCTTTAACACAGCCCTGGGCATCTGGCTCAGAGCCAGCTTCGGCTTTGTGGAGGAAGGCAGGAATGGGGTCCCGGAGTATGTGTCTCCCAGGTCTGGAGCTCCGGGTTACAGGAATGCCCCACTGAAGGCTGGAGAAAATGGAGGATTGAGTGAGGCCTTTGTGACGGAGACAGCTTGGAGGTGGAGGAAGGCCATCCTGACTCACACTTCCCCTTGCAGAACTTCTCTGTGACCTTGGAGACATCACTCAACCTTCAGGTACCTGATGTGCAAAATGGGCCTGACTGTCCCAGTCCTGCGCTTCCGAAGGCTAATGGAAGGCTCTGAGGGGATGGTCATGGAGATGCTTTTCTGACTGTGAAGTGCCTGGGAGGGGCGTGTGGTTCCGTAAGGGGGTGGCTACTGAGTTCAGAATGTGGGACGCTGCCACCTTTAACCTTCTTTGGAACAAGGCAAGGTAAACGTAGAAAGAGATGGGGTGGAAACAGACGGGTTGCTCTCACTGTGTGTGTGCTGTGTGTGCAGGAATTCGTCAGCCCTCTCTGTGCCTCTCTGCTTACCTTCTGTACAGTGGGACTGTGGCAGGTGCTCAACGTGTAAATTGCTTCATAACTCAGGAGCAAGGAAGGAGCCAGGAGATTACGAGATGAGGAGGGTGGTCCCAGCCCTGCATGCTGTCACCACTGTGGGTGTCCCCCACAGGGACCTGAAATCAGCTGGGAAGAGTGGCTTCTCTTGGCGCCATTACCAGCCTGTGACCTTGGCAAGTCACTCAGCCTCTTTCCTCTAACATCAGTTAAACAGGGGTAGGACGTCTCCTCTTTCTACCTCCAAAGGTATTTATTTTGAGAAGCAAAGCCCATAACGGATGTGAAAATGCTTTGGGGGAGAAAACAGAAAGCATGATACAAATGTAAGCTTCTTGTTGTAACTTTATCATGCTGCTTGTTATGCTTTTGTTTTCTCTTCCAGCACTTGGCCTGGTGGTAACCTCAAAGCAGACACTCGGTAAAGCCTTAATGAACGGAGATGGGTGGCATGCGGACTGGAGCAGAGGGCAGCCGGAGACCTGTTGCTTCTGCCACGGACAAGCTGCGGGATCTCTGGGCTTTAGTTTCCCCATTTGTAAAGGAGGAAGCTGGACGGGGTCATCTCTAAGGATCCTCCCAGCTCTGCCGGCTCTGAAATGGGAATGGATGAGGTGCTTCTGTTCTTTCTTACTCATTAAGTCATTTCTCAAATGTTTAGTGCACATCCACTCTCAGCCAGGCACCAGGAGCCTGATTCCATTTTGTTTTCATAAAAGTCCTGTGAGGCGCATAGGCAGCTAGCTAGCCACATGCCCCGTTTTACAGCTGAGATTATGGGCATTCAGAGAGGGGACACGACTTGCGCCAAGTCACACAGCTAGCAGACAGGGCTGGGAGTCAAACCCAGGCCTGAATCCAAAGGTCATGCCCATTGCGTTCTGCCCCATTGCCTCCGTCTCCCGATCCTCAGCCCCTCTCCAAGAGGTGTCTGGCTTCTGAAGGCCAGAGGACCCTTTTACACAGCTTGGGGAGGGGGCTGGGCTGGCTTCTCCCAGGGAGCCCCTCTACCAGATGTTACATCACTAAAAAACCTCACCCGTTTCCCTCCAGCCCGCCAACACCCAGAGTTCTAGGTTTAAGGGGAGAGGGAAGCTGAGGCCATTTTCACTATGGATGGGACCCCTTGCAGGGCAGCAGGTCAAGCCGGTTGAGATCTCAGCAGGGGACCTAGATGTTTCCCAGCCCTGCCATCAGCAAGCAGGTTGCATGACCTTAGGATGTTTGCCCCTTTCTGCGGTCAGGCTGGCTCCGCTGACTGAAGGCGGTCTCCAGGGGGAGAGCAGGTGCTGTTGGCTCTGGGTGAGGATAACGAGCCCTCCTCACGCACCTTGCCCCCTCAGAGTTACCATCTGCTTGGCAGATGCGCCTCCCAGGCCTCTGGGGCTGCCCCAGTCTCGCTGCCGGAGCCGGGAGCGCGCTCCTCGGCTCAGAAGCTACAGTCTCTCCCCAGGGCTCACGGCTGTTACTGGAAGGGAGGTCCCCGAGGGCAGAGGGCTGCAGGCCCGGGATGTCCCCGGCGGACGCAGCGGACGCCAAGAGCCAGGCATCCCGGGCGAGCCCGGCGTAATGAGGCGCTCCCCTCTCCTCCGGGAGGCGGGGCTGCCCTTTCCTCCCCCCTCCGCCTCCGCTCCGAGGCCCCGTGGGAGCCCGAGTCCACAGCCGCGGTGGGGAGCGGGGCCTTCCAGGGCGAACGAACGGAGTGGGGGAGGGAGCGTGTGGGGCCCAGGGGGCCGGGCCCCGAGAGTCTGAAGTGAGGCGCAAGGGTGGGGGGGAAGGGGCTCCCCGGCTTGTGGCTGGCGGGGGAGGCCGTGTCTGCAGGTCGCCCTGGTACCCTCCGACCTTTTGTCCCAGCATCTGGCCCCCAGCGAGACCGGCATCCGTCTCTCCTTCTCGGCGGGTCCGCTGCCCCTCCGCTCCCGGAACCCCCACTCCCCCAGCTCCCCGCGGGGGCCAGAGCAGGCGGCGGGGCGGGCGCGGAGCCGCAGCGCACCGGCTCGGGGCCGGGTAAACACCCCGCGGGAGGGGGCGCGGGGGGCGGAGGCGCCCGGAGGCCGCGGGGCCGGGGCGGGGCTCGCGGGGGCCCCTCCGCGCGGGCGGGACGGCGGGGGCAGGGGGCGGGGGCAGGAAGCGAGCCCGGCCCGGGCCGGCCGGCGCGGCCCCGTGACGTCGCTCGGCTTCCAGGGATCTCTCCCCGAGGCCCCGGGTCCCCTCCTCCCCGCCCTCCTCCCGCCCTCCTCCCCGTGCCTCGCCTCCGCGCCGCGGCCGGCATTTCTCGCTCGCAGCTCGCTCGCGGGCTGGCTCCTCTGTCCCAGCCTCCTTCTCCTCCCTCTCTCGCTCTCATCCTTCCCTCTCCGACCCCCTTTCTCTCCCTCCCGTTCCTTTCCCTTCTCCTCTGCTCTCGCCCCTCTGCCTCTCCGATCCCGATCTAGTCGTTCCCTCCCCCCTTTCTTCTCTTCCTCTCTCCCTCTCTCTTCTATCTCTTTCAGTCGATTTCCCCGTCTCCTTCTCTCTTTCGCTCTGTTTCTCTCCTCGTCTCCCTCTCGATTTCTCTCCCCCTCCTCCCTCCGGGTATCCTCTCCCCCCACCCCCGTGCCCTCCCTCCTCCCTCGCTCCCCTCCCCCTCCGCCCCTCGCAGCCCGGCCGCTCGCAGCTCCCAGTCTGCCTCCCCGAGCCAGCGCCGCCGCCGCCCGCACTCGCCGCAGGACCGGCCCGCCCGGCTTCCCGGGGTGCGCCCTCCTCGGCCCCGCGCCCTCCGGGCTCGCTGGGACAGCCTCCTGCTCCCGGCTCGCGGCCCCGCCCGGCCCGGCCCCCGCCCAGCGCCCGAGCGCGCCGAGGATGTGAGTCCTGCTCGCCTCTGCCAGAGCAGCAGCCACTCGCGCGCCGAGCCGGAGCGCAGCGCAGCGCAGCCGCGGGCGCTCGCCGGGTCGCTCGGGCGGGCTGCGCGCTCCTGCCCTAGCGGCGCCCCCCGGCCCCTAGCCGGCGCCACCGCCGCAGCAGCCCGCGGGCCGTCTCCGGCCGGCCGCCCCCGGCCCCAGCGCCGCTGACCCTGTCCGCCGCGGGCGGGGACGCGGGCGGAGGAGGCGCCGCCGCGGAGCCCCCGGACGCGACCATGTCGGAGGTGCTGCCCTACGGCGACGAGAAGCTGAGCCCCTACGGCGACGGCGGCGACGTGGGCCAGATCTTCTCCTGCCGCCTGCAGGACACCAACAACTTCTTCGGCGCTGGACAAAACAAGCGGCCGCCCAAGCTGGGCCAGATCGGCCGGAGCAAGCGGGGTGAGTTTGCGGCCCCCTCCCCAGATACCCCTTTTCTCCGGCACTGAGGCTTGGCCGAGGTTTGCTGGGGTCTCCCGCACCCGGGAGCCGGTTTCGACCCAATAGAATCCCATCATGCAGAATTGGGGGGATCCCGCACTGCGGTCCGCATTGAGCTGGCGGCGGGAACCCCTCTCGCTCAGCCTGATCCGCGGTGGGGTCACCGAGGGGGCGTGGCGGCTTCTAGCTGCAGCAGGGGCTGAAAGGTTATCCAGGGCCCCCTCCCCTCGCCAAAGTTTGCTTTTTGATGTCTGTTCTCCCCCTCTTTTGCGCAGTGTAGTCGCAGCTGCACCGGCTCTACAACCCCGAGGCGGGGTGTGGGGGGGGGGTCCCAGGGCTTCCCAAGGGATGGCATGGGGAACTGTGTGTCGGGTAGGGCCCCGTTCCTGCAGGGAAGGCGAGGGGCTTTCGGGTCGCAGGGGCTTTTCATTGTTACTCTGCAGGGGAGGGGGTTTGCCGAGCCTCGGCGCTCTGCCCAGGCTGGAAAAGCCTAGGAGAGACTGAGACGCAGAGAGGCTCCGAGAGGAGCTCCGGAGGCGCGGGGACAATGAGGGAGACCGACAGCTGCCGGGAGAGACTGAGACGCAGAGACAGGGAGGGAGGCTGGGGGCGGGGAGGAGACCGAGATGGGCAGAGACCGAGACAAAGCTCGGGAGAGGGAGCCAGAGCGGGAGAGCCAGCGAGCGGGGGACGCAAGTCTGGGGAGGACAGAGAAGCAGCTGAAACAATGAAGGCGACCGACACCCCAGACACAGAGAGAGACCCAGAGACCTCGACAGGTGACCGTCGCGCCGAGAGACTGATGAAGGGACTGAGGGAGGCGAGGCTAGGTAGAGATGGTGACAGAGGTGGAGGGCACTGCGGGAGGCAGACGCGGAGAGGCTGGCCAGCCCCAGGCCGGCGGCGGAGGGGGGCTCTGACCTCTGCAGCGGCGGGGTGAGCTGGGAGGCCGATTCCGCTGGCGGGTGGCGCGGAGAGGGCGCGCAAGAGGGGGAGCTTGCCCGGGTGAGGCTAGAACCCTCGACGGGCCGCGCGCCGTGGGAACCAGCCCCTGGCGTCCTCCCCTCGGCTCCCCGCACCTCCGCGCTCAGCCTTGGCTACCCGCGCCGCACTCGGGGCATCCCCGAGGGTCCCAGACCCGGAGATCTTGGCTCCTTCTCCCCTCCCTCTTCTGCCCCGGAGCCTTCTAAATAAATGTGCCCCGGGAGGGTGGGTGGGGTGAGGAAGCGGCCAGTGCGCGCCCGGGCTGCAGCCAGGGCTGTGGGATTTGCGCCGTCTCTGCTTCTTTTTCTTAGAACCCAGCTGGGATGCAGCCAGAGGGGTGTGGGGTGGGAGGTGGGGGGGAGTGGTTCAGAGGAAGGCAGCTAAGGGACCCTTGGCGAGGCAGAAGAGGCTGTGTCAGCGCGCAGGGAGCCCTCCTCCCTCGTCCCGCCCCCCCCCGCCTCTCCCGGGCGTAACCGGGAACGTCGGAGACCCCTGGCGAGGCCCAAGTGCGCTCACCTCTCCTTTTCTCTCCTTTTTTTTTTTGCAGTTGTTATTGAAGATGATAGGATTGATGACGTGCTGAAAAATATGACAGACAAGGCACCTCCTGGTGTCTAACTCCCCCAAAGACAATGAGTTAAGGGAGAGAAGGAGAATAAGAGCGGCGATAACAGTTATTGGCAAAAAGAGCATGAAAAGAGAAAGCACTTTGAAATTTATTGCTAGCTTGCTACCCACGATGAAATCAACAACCTGTATCTCGTGTCAGGCCGGGAGACAGAGGAGGCGTGAGGAGGAGGAGGTGGGGGAGGAGCAGCAAAAGGCTCTGGGCTCCTCTGCAAAAATAAAAATTTTGAAAAATTAAAAAAAAAAAAATCGCTATATACACACATATAAAGAAATAAAAAAGAAGTCTCAGTTGCAGCTATTTGTCAAAATTAATACCCATTTCTTTTTATATACGGTGAATATTGCGCAATTATAGATCTGGATTTTAAACTACTTAAATAGTGAAGTGGCCACACCAGGTGTTTTGATGTGGTGGCCTTCTTCACTGATTTGGCTCTTCCCAATGTTTACATTATTTAATCTTGCAAAAATGATTCTGTGCACTTGGATGTGAAATGCTGTCCAGTTTTATTTTTTTATGTTGTTATCCTCGGATGTACAAAAAAATCCAGAAAATGATCTCTATAGATATTGTTTTATTTTGGTCATCCTTCGAAGTTATCAGGAATGTGTTGAAAACAAGAAGAGACCTTTTCTAAGGAATGATACCTGGAAAGAATCCTTGTTTTACTTTAAAATGAATTGTAAAGCTTGTGTTTCTTTGTCGCTGCAAGCTATTTGCCCAAGTTATTGCAAATGGACACATTTTATATGTCAGGAGAAAACCCCACAAAAAACAAAGAAAAAAAATGCTTGAGCTTTTTCTAACCTCTCCCTGCAGTCTGGTGTAAGCAGCCTGTTTTTTTTCCTCTAATATTGTGTCAGTTTATTCTCTTTAATGGACTGTAAAAAAAAATGTAATCACAAGAGTGCCAAATATCTTGAAATGCCAAAAGGCATTTTGGTTTCCTTTCTTTTCCCTGTGCTCTGAGTCCCCGTAAAGGAATGCTTGGAGTGTCTTTTCTGTTATTTATAGGGGTTCTCTTAAGGCACACCAGCTGCCCGTTTTGCATGGTATTTGCAAAAATGCCTCTCGCGTGAGGAAATCTTTTACCATTTTTTGTTTGCAACTTTGGACCTCAAGAGGTTTCTTCTCGTCCCTTCCCTGTCCCCTCTTTTCTTAACTCGATGTTCTGTATGTTGCACCTTTAACCAGCACACAGGGCTATTTCTCCAATGTACAATAAAAGAACTCTTCCTGTGTCTCCCTCCTCTCTTCTCGGCTTTGCTTCAGGGGCTTGCTTTTTGTCTGCTGGTGGCGGGTGGAAGGAGGGAACCGGGGCTTCCATGCGTGAGGCACAAAGGCAGTGTGGAGGCCACTGTGGGTTGGGCTCAGATGTCAGGAGAGACAAGCTGGATCCGGCAAGGCCATCCTTGAAGGGCAAGTCCATTTAATTTGGGTTTGCATTGGGTCCCTTCCTGCTCCCCTGAGGTCTCTGCCAGCCGGGGTTCGGGCTTCCTGGATGAGGGCTGGTGTGTTGGGAGGTAACCAGTCTTAAGAGCAATGTTTGGAAGCTGGCAGCTTGGATTCAAATCCCAGCTCCTTCTCTTCCTAGCTCTATGGACTTAAGCAAGTCATAAGTCCCTTCACTTATTTTTTTTTTTATTTTTTAATTTTATTTGAGGAAGATTAGCCCTGAGCTAACATCCATGCCCATCTTCCTCTACTTCATATGTGGGATGCCTACCACAGCATGGCTTTTGCCAAGCGGTGCCATATCCACACCCGGGATCCGAACCGGCGAACCCCAGGCCACCGAAGCGGAACGTGCACACTTAACCACTGCGCCACCGGCTGGCCCCCTCCTTCACTTCTTTAAGCATCAGTTCCCGAGTCCGGGAAGTGGAGATGACAGAGCTCTTGCCTTGCAGGGTTGTTGGGAGGATTAACACAACACCCAGCACGTAGCAGCGCTCAGCGTCATGCGCCCATATCATTCTTCACTGTAGCCACCTGTCCTCAGATGCAGGGCTGAGGAGGACCTCTGCTCTGTCCCCGGTGCCTTTGCCTCCCTGAGTTCACAGGTCCCGGCCTGAGGGATGAGCCTGGCTCCCCTGGGGCCCACAGCCCTAGACGGCTCAGGCTTCCCCACCCAGCAAGCTGTCTTCCTCCAATCACTGCTCCTTATGAAAAAAGTTCTCAGCTCCATGTTGGGCTCAGGCAGTTAATGGCGGTGGAGCGGGCCCCTGGGGGGAGAGGAGTTGGGAGGGGAATTTTGGCTGAAGAAAGGCCAGGAGAGGGTTTTCTCCAGGGCTGTTCCACATCCAGGAGCCCCAGAGCCGGGAGCTTTTAATGTGTTTGTTGTAAAACTGTCAGCCGGGGAGTCACAACACGGCTCACAGTGACAGGAGCCTGAGTGTGACTCAGACATCAGGTAAGACAGGCCCGGGGAGGGGGGGTTGGAGGGGAAGAAAAGGGGCTCTAGAGGGCCTGTGGGGGAGAGGAGTGATGTGTCATCCCCCTTCTCAGGCAGTGGAGGCCCAGAGCTTCAGGAGGACCCAGCAGAAAGCCCATGGTCCTATCTAGTCATTATTAGGAATGGTGGGCAGGCTGGAGCTGGAGGTGCCAGCAGGATAATAGGGGAGGCCAGCTCGGTTTTCCCAGGCGTGTGACCCTGATCCCGAACCTGGCTCTCCTCTCTGCTGACCCCAGAGAATCCCAGAGTTTGGGAGCTGAGGGGCCTTTGGGCACCACGGATCCAGCTCTCTGCCCTGTGCTTTTCCCTTGGGAAGGCTGAGGATCGGCTGGAAGAGAGCTAGGGGCTGGGCGCACCTTCTATGTGGCATCAATCTGCCAAGAGAGGTAAGAGCCACAGGAACAGATCCTTTCAGAAGGCCCCGTCTCTGTCTGCAGGAGTAATTACTACTTACCTGATCAAAGCACTGCGCCATTATACGGAGCTTTCCCTTCCATTCTCTCACGCAAACAGTCCCGCAGCCCTGGAAACCCACAGCCATTAACTCTCTTCATTAGGTGAGGAAATTGACACCCCATAGTGGCTAAAGGGGCGACACAACATCCACATTAATTGAGCTTTTACTGTATGCCAGGCTCACCACAGTCCTATGAAGTAGGCATTATTATTATCCTGATTGTACGGAGAAACCAGGGCTCAGAGACATTAAGTAACTTGTATAAGGTCACTCAGCTAGTGGGTCACGGAAGCAGGACTTGAACCCAGAGCTCATACTCCAGGATGGGGATGCAGACTCATCTGACCCCAGACCCAGGCTCAGTGCCAGTGGCAGCCATTGTCTTTCAGCCTCAAAGATCCTTTTGTTGGTTCGTTGTTTTGAGGCTGGGCTCTCCTGCTTTTCTGCGCGACAGACACCTGCATGAAGGCTCAGCAGGGAGGACGGTTTGGATACGGCCAGCTAAGCCCTGGAGAAGCGGGGAGCGGCGGAGTTCTCGGCCCAGGCTCCGGGTCCATTTTAATAAGTGATGTATTAAAATGTTCCCGCTGGAGGCCGCCCCAGGCAGCCAAGGCGGGATCCTCTGCCTGGGAAGTCAGAGTCTGCCTTTCCGTTTCCTGGGAACTCTGTTCAGCAAAGGAAATGGAAATTTTTTACATGTACTATAACATTGGGGTAAACATGTGTTGAGAATGCACTTTGGGCACTGGGCAGAGATCAAATTATACCAAGTGTGGGATATGCTTGTAGTATCTGGTCAGGTAGCAATAAATAAGAAGAAGGCCAGTCAGAGTCCAAAGTGGGGGAGGGTGTCTCAAAGCCTCTGAGCATGGATCGATCGATCGAGCATCCAGAGCCACATTATTCAAACTTCACTAATTGAATGCTTGTGCTAAGGCCCCTCTCCCCGGCTTCTGCTTCTGCGGCCTGTCCAGGCTGACAGTCCAAAGGAATATCAAAAAGTACCTCTAACGAGAAAATTGGCAAATTAAGTTTTAAAAGAAAGAGACTTGATAATTACCGCTGTCTGGAGGCCACAGATGAAGGAGCGAGCGTGGGGTGCCTCTGCAGACAGCAGGCAGTCGATCCGCAGGGCCTCAGGGCCCGGCAGAATGGGCAGAGACGTGGGCGGCTGGCGCGAAATTAGAGGGCATGGATTTGGGACTTGATGACGTGAATTTGAAACCTCTCTCCTATACTTTCTAGATGGGACTTGGGGCCGGTTTCTCAAGCTCTTTGGGCCTCTGTTGCCTCTTCTATGAAATGGGGATGATGACAATGCCTGCAGCACAAAGCTTAAATGGGAACTCCTTCCATCTCCCACGCACAGGGTCTGGTGCGTAATAAATGGCAGCCAACATATGAACATATACCAAGTGCCTACTATGTACCAGGCGATGGACTTTCAAGACCTAGCAAACAGTTCTTGTTGCATCGAGCTGCTTTGCAAATGGTTTTTGGCAGCCCAGAGCTGACACCCCATAGGTCCTGAGGGGTAGTGGAGGCGCCACCACAGGGCGAGGGGATGGAGGAATCAGCTTGTCTCTCACTATCTTCATCAGCTCCCAAATCCCTGAGTAAATACCATCCTAAGGAAATCCATGAGCTAGCAAGCTCCAAAGGCAGTGTCAAGAGAAGCCTCCCACCCCACTTCTAACCAGAGCTCCCGAAGTCTTCCTTCTCTGGCTGGAGACTAGCAGGCACAGACTTCTTGTCCTGGGACAGAAAGAGCTTGGCTTTCTGCTTGGGTCCCCTCCTTCCTCCTTTGACAGATCTTCCTTGAATTTTATTCATTTGACAAACACCGACTTAGCACCTACTATGGGCCAGGTCTCCGGCTTGGCTAATTGGGTATACAATCATGGGAAATGGGAGTTTTCCCTGGGCTTGAAAATGAGGATATTTCCCATGGAAATGAGGTTGGGATCTAGGGGCTTGGATACCCCCAAAGTCAGCAGCTCAGATCCTTAATGCTGGCAAAAAGAGGGAACCAAAGAGAACCGGGTCTTGGGGATTGCCTGAAATCTAAACATGTGACCCATTTTTTTTTTTTTCTGAAGAAGATTTGCCCTGAGCAAATCTGTGCCAATCTTCCTCTTCTTTTGCTTGAGGAAGATTGGCCCTGAGCTAACATCTGTGCCAGTCTTCCTCTATTTTGTATGTGGGACACTGCCACAGCATGGCTGACAAGTGGTGTAGGTCTGCACATGGGATCCGAACCTGCAAACCCAGGCTGCCGAAGTAGAGTGTGCTGAACTTAACCACTACCCCACAGGGCCTGCCCTGTGACCCACTTTTTAAAAAATAAACTATACTTTAGAATAGTTTTAGATTTACAGAAAAGTTGTGATGATAATGCAGAGTTGCCATGAAGCCCTGACCCACTTTCCTGTATTGTTAACACCTGACGTTACTGTGGGACATTTTCACTACTAAGGAACCGACACTGGTACGTTATTGACTAACCTCCACAGTTCATTTGGATTTCATTAGTTTTTACCTAATGTCCTTTTCCTGTTCCACGATACACTTTAATTTAGTCATTGTGTCTCCTTAAGCTCCCCTTGGGTGTGATAATTTCTCAGACTTTCCTTGTTTTTTTATTTTTTATTTTATTTTTTTAAAGATTTTATTTTTTTCCTTTTTCTCCCCAAAGCCCCCCGGTGCATAGTTGTATATTCTTCGTTGTGGGTCCTTCTAGTTGTGGCACGTGGGACGCTGCCTCAGCGTGGTTTGATGAGCAGCGCCATGTCCGCGCCCAGGATTCGAACCAACGAAACACTGGGCTGCCTGCAGCGGAGCGCGGGAACTTAACCACTCCGCCACGGGGCCAGCCCCAAGACTTTCCCTGTTTTTGATGGAGTCCTGGTCTGGCATTTCGTAGACTGTCTGTCATTTGGGGTCTGTCTGATGTTTTTCTCGTGGTTCAGCTGGGGTTATGGGTTTTGGGAGGAAGACCACGGAGGCAAAGTGATATCCTCATCACATCATATCATGGGTAGCAGCTGTCAACATGACTGCTCACAGTTGATGTTGACCTTGATCACCGGGCTGACACAGCACTTCTCCGGTTTAACCACTGCAAAGTCACTCTTTCTTCCCCCCTTTCCATACTGGCCTCTTTGGAAGGAAATCATTATGTGAAGCCCACTTAAGGGGTGGAGTTATGTTCCCCCCTCCTTGAGGGGGGGAGTGTCTCCATAAATTGCTTGGGATTCTTTGCCCAGGCGTGTGAGTGACCCACTTTTCAGCTGTTCAACTTTGCCCCTGTGTTGGGCAAGCCCACTGTGGTTTAGATGTAATCATGAGTTCCAGGCAAACTGGGGAAAACAAAAATGCCCGCAGGGCCCAAGGTGCAGCCTGATGACCGATAGATGGAGCCTTACAAAAAAAGAGATTAAAAAACCCTTAATAAATAAAAGCAACTTCCTGTGGACGGGAACTGTCACCCTTGTTAGAAACTGTGCAGAATTTTCTCTTGGAAACCTTCAGGCAGCTGCTCTGGTTTATAAAATCTGCCTATTGGAGAGAAGGAGAAGGGAAAAAAAGGTTGTCGTTATTCCAGCAACAGAGATTCTCCCAAACCATATGCAAAAATAAATCCTCGGTGACCGGGCTGTATCCGGGGAAACCTGGCAGCTGGGCTGGAGTTTGTGGGGTGGCCCCAGGGGACAGAGAGCCTGTGTCCGCAGGCCCCAGCCGCTTCTCCAGCAGGATCAAGAATCCCAGAAAGACAGCCCCACCTCGATGGCGCAGGGCCCCCATCCACCTCCCCTCCCCTCCAGTTCTGGGATGAGGGTTCGGTTTATCTTGTTACCGCTCACATTGGAGGGTTTGTCCTTAACCCGGGGGGCAGTGCACATCCACAGGCCTGGGGGAAGGTCCTTGACCCAGAAACAGCTGTTTTGAGGACAAAGGGTCAGTAAAGGGAAAGGGATGTCAGGGAGGACAGGCCAAAGGGGGAGGAGGACCTGGGAAATGCGCCATGGGAAATCCTGAGTGGCCTTGGGGGTGTGGCGGGTGGGGGGTAGGCAGTGATGACAGGAAGTTGTCAGGGAAAGGGTATCCTGTAAGGCAGAGAGCCGGGTGGCTAAGGGCTTAAACAGCTTGGTTTGGGAGAGTGTTTGGGCAGAGCAAACTAACTAACCAATTAATTGAATCTGTATTCATTCAACGACTCATCTACTGGGTGTAGGGGTGAGGTGGGGTGGGTATGGCCCTGGCACTGAGGAGACCGGGCTGGCTAAAGCAAGGCCTTTCTGGCCTCCAGGGATCTCACTGCCTGGTCAACGACCATTTGATGACAGTGAAGCTTCAAGAGGTCAGGAAGGAGGGGGTGGGCCCACAGGAAGTTTAGGAAACCCATGGGGAACCCCAATAACATGCCACCAGCGTCCACGGTGGGTGTCTTAGAAAGGATTGGCGATTGCATTACAATCCCAGATGTGCCAGTAACGCACTGTGTGACTGTCACCACGCAGAGGTATTTCGCCTCTCCAAGGCTCTATTCTCAATATGGAAAATAATATTTATGAGGTGCTCGCTATAGGCCCGTAACTGTTCTATACTCTTTGACTTTCATTCATTTAATTTTCACAACAACCCTACGAGGTAGTTACTATTATTATTATTATCCCCATTTTACAGATAAGGGAAACTGAGGCACAAAGAAGTGAAGTCACCTGCCTGAAGTGGCACAGCTGCAAAGTCGTGGAGCTGGGATCAAAACCCAGGGAGGCTGACTCCGAGTCCCTGGTTTCAACTGCTCCAATATAAGGAGGGCGTCGGATGAGACGACTTTCTACCGCTTCTGGCAGCTCAGAGAGCTCAGGGTTCTGAGCCTAAAATGCTCATCCTCCTGTGGGGGAGGGGAGGCTGAGGATCCGGTTGGCGGTGAACCCTGGACCAGGCCGCCGGTTGCCATGGGGACGGCTGGGCGGGGTCGAGGCGGCGGGCCGCGGCGGGTTGCCCCGCCGGGCAGTTCCGGGGAGCTCCCGCCCATGGCAGGGAGCGGCCGAGCCGGCACCTGGGGCCGAGTTTTCCTGGCAGACGGAGCGGCAGTAATTCTCCGCTCTCAGACCCGGGGAGCCCGCAGGTCCCCTGCAGCCGTCTGAGCCTCCTGCCACCTGAACTCAATCCCCCACGAAGCCGCACTTATCTCCGGTTCATCTGTGTGAATTATTTACTGTGTCTGGCGGCCTCCCCGGCGGCCTCCGCCCTCTCTGCCCCCGCGGCCTTTTCACATCCTGGTTTGCAGCAGCCCCTTTTCCTGTCCAAGAAGTTCGCGGGTTAGGCCCAGGGGGAACTCGGGGCAGGGGCTTCCCGCCTCCTCCGCCTTCACCTGGGAATCCGTGTCCTGTAACCAGAGGGAGCTGCTGGGTTAGGAGTCTGGAGCGCTTAGATTCTCACAGCAATCCCACGGGGCAGGGATGCTGTATATTACCCCCATTTCCCATCTGAAGACACTGAGGCCAGAGGGTTTGAGTAATCTGTCTGCCATCAGGAAGGAGCCAGAGTGGAAATAGCTTGAGCCTGGCTCACATTAACTCTTAACCACTCCTAAACCTGATGCCATGTTGCTCCTTAGCTCGAGGGCCGTTTACTGGCACCCAAGAAGCTTGGGCGCCAGTCACACCTGTGACATACCATATGCACAGAGCAATGAGTCAGCCTACTGTGCCTGACCCTGTGCTGGGTGCTGGGGACACATGGATGAGTCAGGTGCAGCCCCTGCCCTCAAGCTGCTTCTATTTGGAGCCTGGGGGGGTCAGGGACAGGGAGCGGGTGAGGACAGACACGTTCACAACTAGTTGTGGTACAAGATGGAGGGCTGGGCACAGAGCAGTGAGTTCTGGGGCCGGGGGACCATTCAGTGAGCAGGGGGCCCTTCAACGGGGCCTTGGAGATGGAGGTGGGCGTGAGAAGGGCAGTCTGGGCTCAGGGAGGACCATGTGCAGAGGAACAGACGCTGCGAGGTTTGGGGTTTGCTTGAGAAAGGGCAGGTCCTCCGGGAAATGGTTGCAACAAGGCGTTTATGGTGGTGCCAGGGTTGGAGGACGGGGGCTTTGGGTCAGATCCTGGGGGTTCTTGAAATAGGAGCTCAAGGGTCCGTTTAGAGCAATGCTTCTTAATGGAGGGCAATTTTGCCCTCCAGGGGACATTTGGCAATGTCTGGAGACATTTCTGTTTGTCACAATGTGGGGAGGGGTTAGCACTACTAGCATCTAGTGGGTAGAGGCCGGGGATGCTGTTAAGCATCTATGGTGCACAGGACGGTCCCCACCACACGGAATCATCAACCCCAAATGTGCTGAAGTTGAGAAATCCTTGTTTAGATGTGTGTAAGAGCCTTTATCACTAACCTAAGTGAGATTTTGGGCAGGTCACTTCTCATGCCTCAGTTCCCTCCTCTCTATAATGGGCTGATTATATGAGCTAACATTTGAGGAAATAGCTGGCGTCTTCTTCATGTTTACCATGTGCTGGTCACACCGTAAATGCTTTACACATATTATCTCAGCTCATCCTTATGACCCAATGAAGAGTAAACTGCTACTACTACCCACAAATGTTTTCGGGGCTGCTCCTTAAGTGCTAAGCTCTGTACTAAGCTCTTTACATGTAGTATTCATTTATCTAATCCTCACAACCCCACGAGATAGGCACTATTATAATCTCCAGTGAACAGATAGGGAAACAGAGGCACCAGGAGATGGAAGCTTCCCGAGGGCGATGTCTGTCTTATTTTCTACTCTCTCTCCCTAGCATCCAGAACAGTGTCTAAAAAATATTTGTCTAGGAGGAAGTAAACAAACCCTCCATGGACTTCAGTTGGCCCATGAACCTCCTGAACCAGCAGTTGTGAAGAAGCTGGAGCACAGAAAAGCTGCAAGCAGGACCTTCAACCCCTTGTTTTCCGGTTGAGGCCTTGGGAAAGCCCCTTGGTGGTTTCTCTGGGCCCCTGGAGCCTGGCTCTGCTCCCACCACTGACAGAAAGGAACCTCATATGGGGCATTCCGGAGATGTCCAGAGGGCAGCAGGGCGGCAGGTCTCCCTGGAGTTCCAGCTGGGCTGGAGAGGACTGGCATCTTGGACTCTGACCAACGCCGGAACTCAGTCAGCACAAGGAAGTGTCTAGAGCTGGGACTGGACTTGTCCACTGCCCTGGTGAATAGGGAGAGATTTCACATTTAACCCAACCCTAGTCCTGACGTCAGGGCCATGAGTACCTGAGGGCATGTGGGAGAGTCAGACACAGTGGTAGATAATCATCGAGCGCTGTGCAGCCTTGGTGCTACACGCGTTAGGCGCACATCTCAGCCAGGCCTTGCAGCAGCCCGCGGAGGGAGCAGCGCTGTCCCTGCCCCATGGACAGGTGTGAAGCAGGTTTGAAGAAGTGCCTTCTTGTCCAAGGGCAATAGAGAGGCTTCAAGCTCAGCCTCTCTGATGCCTACATTAGCCTGAACCCTAAGCACACGTTCCACGAGTGACCTGAATGACCTGCGGCTGCTCTCTTCACTTCTCTGACCCTCATGTGTGAAATAGGACTGCACATCCAGGCCTCAGAAGATTGCTGGAGCGATTTAAAGGTGATAATGATAGAATACCGGCGCCTTCCCTGAGCTTCCTGGGGATCCATCAAATTTGGGCTTTGGGGTAGCCCTGGGGAGGGGTATAACAGAGCCAGTATTTGAGGAAGGGGGGCCAAGGGCAGGCAAGGTTTGTGGGGAGGCCTCTAAAGCCTGCGCTGTTCTGCTCTATGAAGCATGGCCACATCCAACCCTCTGTGTGGTCCCTTCCCATGATGCCGTGCTGCCTTTGGGCTGCAAAGTAGGCCATGCTGCTCCATCATCCACAGCTGTGCCTGGTGAGGGCAACTTCCTGGGAGCGCGTTGTGCAGCACTCTCCCCACTCCCTAAACAGTGAATGGATCAGTGGCAGTAAAAAGAGCAGATGGGGTGTGGTCTACACTGCAAGCCTCATCTCCTTCCACTCCTCTATAAGACTGCTACACCCTGGCCACGCTGTTCTTTCCAGAATGTCATACTTTATATGCCTCTGCATTTTTGCATATGCCATCCTCTCAGCCTCCCACCCCTTTCCATTTAGCCAAATTCTACTCATCTTCCAAGTTTCCGCTGAGATGTCACCTCTTCCAGGAAGCCTTCCCTGAGACCCTGCCACCTGAATTAGGTCCCTCGCTTAGGCTCCTGCAGCCCTGAGGCTTCCTCTGCCCAACACTCATCCCACTGGGTGTCATTGCTGGTCTGCCCTCCTCCATCAGCCTGTGTTTTCCTCTCGGGGGCACTGGGCTCTCTTAGTGGTCTCCATGTCCCCCGGGCTCCACACAAATGCCTGGCACATAACAGCTCCTCAGGGAGTGATGTCGAATTAATGTTATAATAATAACAATCTCTTGCATATGTAGAGCTCTTTTCCAGTTTCAAAAGCCTTTTTACGGCAATTATGTCATCCGATCCTCACAGAGAACCAACCATTTGAGGTACAGGGTGAGCATGGGTGTTTTTGTTTTACAAGGAAGAAAACAAGGCTGGAAGAGATTAGGTGTGTTGCCCAGGTGGCTGGTGGGACAGGTGCACTGCCCACATTGTCTTGCCCGAGGCTAGTGTGGATATATTTGGTCCAGAGTGGGAGCCTCCTCAGTATTCTAATTCTAGGCTTTTCGTCTTGGGGGTGGTGGTGGAGAGCTGGGGGCTAGGAGTTGCTGCTTTCAGGTCCGAGTGAGGAGCTGGGGTTAGCTGTGTGGTGGTGGGGGGTGGGTGTGTGTGAGCCTATTCTGGAAGGAAAATGGTGGGAGGCAGTGGCTTTCTTCTGCGAAAGTTTTTTCACCACTGTGCTGGTGATGGATGGTATAGAATACTGGAAATTCAGGAAAAAGAGATCCCAAATAGGGAAATGACTAAGTAAACTGTAGTCCATCCACTTGGAATATTTAGCAACCATTACAAATAATGTTTCTGTGGTTTGTGTGTTGACAAGGGAAAGTGCGTATACCATAATGCTCGAGGCAAAAAGGAGAGTGTGACTTGGACCTCTGCTAGGAGAACAGTGTTGTGGAATGGTTTGAATCCCAGTTCTGCCCCTTGGTGGCTGTGAACTTAGGCAAGCTAACCTCTCTGTGCCTCAGTTTCTTCATCCGTAAAATAGGCATGATAATAGTCCTACTTCATAGAGCCGTTGGGAGAATTAAATGAGTTAATACATATAAAACACTTAGAACAATGCCTGGAATATATTAAGCGTTAAGACTAGCTATTATTATTAATTATCACCTCAGCTATTGCAAATATATATAAGGAAAAATAAAAAGATGGAAGAAAAGGTCAACGGTGTTTTCTTTGGGATGAGAGTTAACGGATGATTTTTACTTTCTTTTTTTCCACTTCCCTGAATTCTCTGAATATTTTACAATGGGGATATATACCTTTTTTTTTTTAGGAAGATTAGCCCTGAGCTAACATCCGTGCCCATCTTCCTCTATTTTTCGTGGGATGCCTACCACAGCAGGGCTTCACAAGAGGTGCATATGTCCTCACCCGGGATCCCAACTGGTGAACCCCGGGCCACTGAAGCAGGGCGCACAAACTTAACCGCTGTGCCCCCGGGCTGGCCCCTGGATGTATACTTTCATTATCACAAGAGGATAAACCATTTCCCCCCAAACCACAATCGTGGGAACACAGACTCAGAAGCACTTTCCTTCTGGATTCAAGAGGGGTGACGGCAGGGAATCTCCTCCGTAATTAACACCCGGACGCCCCGGAACAGACCCATGTCAAGAGTTTTCTTTTGCCTGGGTCAGCGGCTCCCAGGTAATCATTCCCCAAACAGATCAGGCTGCCCCTTTCGTCTCTCATCTGCTTGTTTAATAGTTTTATATGATGCCTATTGAAACAAATAGCTGAGCAGTTTAAACACCCACAACCATAAACTGTCACCACCTGATGACAATGAGAATTCCCCAGGCAGGGCGCATCAGAGATGAAACTAAATCATTCTGACCACCCCTGTCATCATCACACTCTCCCTCTATCCAGTGAGACAAGGGCATTTACAGGGAAGGAAATGCCAACTGCTGTGTAAGCCGATACGGGCTGTCAGTCAGCTGGCCAGGCCCGCAGCCTGCCAGAGGAAGCCAGCCAGCTAGCCAGCTGGCCAGTCGGTCAGCGAATGACTGTGCTGAGCACACAGTAGGTGTTCAGTAATTGCTCCTTGTCAAATTCAATTGGAATTTTTTAGATCTGGCCGATGTACATGACACTGTGCTAGGCCCTGTCTTGTGTCTGCATGAGGAGAGGGTGGGTGCTAAAGGGTGGTCTTCACCTTTAAGGAGTAAAGGCCCATCGATCCTTTCAGGCCCTTCTACTTAGAATTGCATGAGTTCTGGGCTTTTGGGATGGTGGTCCCTGACCTAAGGGTCTATGCTATACCTTGATTTAATTTTTCTCCTAATCTTTTTTAGGGTATAGGTTTAAGTGACCACAGTAACCATCATTGCAACCTCTTACCACCTTTCACCTCCCCTATTTTTTCATCCATCCATCCATCTGTCCAATCATCCATTCATCCGACCATCTTTCTGTCCATCCAACCATCCAACCATTCGACCATCCATCCATCTTTCCAGCCAGACTGCCATGCATTGTGAAGCAATATAATGATGGATAAGTAATTAGACCCTGGGGTCAGAGTGCCTGGTTTTAAATCTCTTCGTGGTCTGGAAGGCAGAGAGACGACCAGACACTGAGGTGACAGGGCAAGCACAGGGTTTTGCGGGTACAGAGAGGAGGGAGCTGACATCCAAATGGAGCCTCAGGGGAGACTGCGCGTCTGGCACCATCATGGCGATCATCACTACTGGGATTCCTTTGACCAGTGGTGGGGCTCAGTCAAATGGAGTCATTTGCAAAGCTGGCCTAGTCCCTGGCATGCCTCCTCACCCCAGCACTCTGACTTTCCCACCCCTGGCCCCCATTGCCCACTCTATTGCCTTTCCTGGCCCTGTTCTCCACTCTCCCCAGGCTCCTGCATCCCTGCCCCCTACGTGTCAAATGTACCTGTCCCTAGAGCCCCTATTCTTGCTAGACGACAACTAATTAGGTTGATAATCTAGCTGGTGTAAATGGGCCAATAGGTATTAACATGTTCCTGTGACACCCCTCCCTCGTAACATTTGTTGTCACCATCTAGCAAGTGCATGTAGTAAGTGCATGAAATCACTTATGGTGAACATTGTGCACTATTCAGCACCAATTGTGTGCAATTACCATGTATTTTGAGCACCAAACGTGTGCCTTGACTCTGTTATTGAACATCTCATGTGTGCCCTTACTGTGAATTTCAACTGGGTCTAGATTTCAGATTTCTTCAAAAGACAGCATGCTGGAGCAGGGAGAATGAGGTCCCAGTCAGACGGCCCTGGGTTCACGTATCACTAAAACTCTTGCTAGCTCTTGGGCAAGTCATGCAACATCTCTGAGCCTCAGTTTCCTTATCTGTTAAATGGAGATAGTAATACCTACCTGGACGATGTGCAAAATGTTGTTGCAAACTGTCAAACCCTGTGTTCGTGTGAGTGTCATTCTAAGAGCTTGAAGTGCTCTGCAGATGCTCCCCCTGCAGAGGCAGGGGCCCAGGTGGCTGGAGATGCTGGGAGCATTCAGAGTGGCTGGGATCCCTGAGGCTGCTGCCCAGGGATGGGTGTGACATGGTGTCCAGGGGGGTGGCATATTACCACAGAGTGGCTTAAGACTGGTTGCTTTCTGATTGTCCTCCCCTGGATCCAATTACACAGGGCCTTGCAGGAAGTCTTACAAGCTGAGGGTGAAGATTTCACCCACACCAGCATCCACTAGGGTCTCAGTCACCGTCACTGGATGCCCTGTCTTACTTCCTCCCTTGGAGATTCACGTCATCCACCCCGCATCTCTGTGTTCCTTGCCTGAAGGAGTGCTTTGGCCAACCCTCTTCCTTGAGTTTGTTTTGTGTGTGTGTGAGGAAGATTGTTGCTGAGCTAACACCTGTGGCAAAATTCCTCTATTTTTTATGTGGGATGCTGCCACAACATGGCTTGACAAGTGGTGCTAGGTCCGTGCCCAGGATCCAAACCTGTGAACCCCGGGCCGCCAAAGCTGAGCGTGTGAACTTAACCTCTATGACACGGGGCCAGCCTCCCCCCCCCAGCCCCTTGAATTTTGAATCAGCAAAAACAGATGGTCCTCCTATAGTGAGACCCGGGGAGAGGCCTTAGCCCTGTGCACTAATCCATTCACACATTCATTCAGCGCATGTTTATCAAGTCCTACTGTGCGCTGAGCCCACACGTGAAACAGGGTGTGGTGGATGACGGTGCTGAGCTGGGACATGTCTGACGAGCAGTTTAAGGTGCTCCCCTCTCCTTTCCAAGACTCAATGAGCTTAGGGTCAGCGACATGGGCTGGGGATGGTACTTGGTCATCAAAAGCATTGGATACGCCCACTTCGAGGCTTCTGGGTTCAAATACTGTGTCAAAATGTCACAACTCTCCCAGACCATTGGAAACGAGAGAATCAGGAGAGCTGCTGCAACTGGGAGATACAGAGTTGAGATTATGATCTTGGAGGCAATAGGTCAAACGATGGGGGTGGGTGTTAGTGCCTGGGCTGGGGTTATGGAGAGAGAAGTGAGGGGAAGAAGAGAGGAGAGGGGACTGAGGAGGGAACGCTGGGAGCAGTCCAGTGGATGACTGGGAAGCCTGACAAGGTCGGCTCTAAGAAATGGGTGCAGGGTCCGTTGGGATGAGAGCTTGAAGAAAAGGCAGTGGTTAATAGTGTCAGAGGAGAGCCAGGACCTGGTGCTCATCTAGGCATTGATGACCTTGGGTACGGTCACCTCTGTGACTATGAAGCAGGAACCAGAACGAAGGGAGTTGGGAGTTAGAAGAGGTAGGGAGCCTTGGCCATTCTTTGGAGGAGGAGGACAGTGAGAGGGAGGGGCTGTTCTTGGGGTGGCGGACAGCTTTGGGTAGGATGCAGCCTGAGGCAGAGGGAAAGGGTCTCCTTGGTGCTGTGCGTACGCTAGGTGGGCACACAGTGTTTGTTGGCTCGTCATCCTTTTATGTCTACAGCGCCTTCTTATTCACCAAGTCCTGCCAGCTAACGGAAGCCAACCCACCCCTCGATAACTACTGAGCACCAGCTATGTGCCGGGTTCTGTTTTATGTGCTGGGGATACAGCAGTGAAAAGATGGACAGGATCCTCACCTTCAAGGATCTTCCCATCTGGCGTGGTGAGAAAGACAATGAGCATATTATAACTAAACTAACTTTCGGCGCTGATGGGGGCTCAGATGGAGGTAGTATCCATCGGGTTTAATCCGAGAAGCAGCAACGTTAGGAATGGTACAGAATAAGGCTTTATTATAGGGGTTAGACCTTATTCAAGGTGGGAACTCGTGGGGCAGTCTCTGTAGGCTGCTGCCTCTGCATCTGGGGTTAAGCCTGAGTGGGTATAGGTCGGCCAGGCTGGCAGGCAGGAAGGAAAGCTGGATGTGGGCGAGAGCAAGGACCAACTGGAAGCTGCATCCGCCTCTCTGCACCTCCAACCTCGATGCCTAGACAAGCGGGCGCCCTTCACCAGGGAGCTGTGCACACACTTGGCTCAGGACTCCGAGAAGTCAAAGGGGAAGACCTGGCGGAGCTGGAGGAGCGGCCGCCCCTCGCCAACAAAGTGGGCCAGCAGATCAGAGATGAGGGCCCACCCTGCCCCCACCTTCAGAGCGTAAGAAAGATACCCAGCTGCTGCTGCTTCGTTCTCCCCACCCACATCTCACCTGGATGCCTCTTGCTCCTCATGCCACACCAGCGCCATCCAGGGGAGGGAATTTTGGGAGAAGTCATTCCAACTTAGTTGCATGTGTTAGTTGCCCTGACATAGGGCAAAGCTAGCCCAGAGACGAAGTAGGATAGTGGGATAGAGGGCGACGGGGTGGGGGGGGGGGGCGGGGGGGTGTTGCTTTAGCTCAGGTGAGTGGGGAAGACCCTCTGAGGAAGTGGCATTGGCGACAAGACCTGGGGAAGAGAGCTTGGCGTGTGCCAGGGACGGGGAGAAGGGCAGGGTGGCTGGGGCCTGGAGATGAGGGGAGAGGCCAAGATGAGTCTCAGAGGGCACCGGAGCCATAGCAGGTCGGGGCTCACAGGCCATGGTTGTATTTGGTTCTGGTCTCCACGGGAAGGGGTTTAAGCAGGACAGTGATGTGGCATGATTTAAGCTTTTGAAAGCTCACTCGTGATGCTGGTTGGATGAGAGACTATGGGGAGTGGGGTGGGAAAGACTGGAAGTGGGGAGAGGGGTGGGGGGGGCTCAGGTTGGGGCTCATTCCGTGGTCTAAAGAAGAGATGATGACAGCCAGAACGAGGGTGCTAGCTGTGGGATGAGAGAGAGGTGTTTGGATTCTGGGTCCACTTTGGGGTTAGAGACAGGATTGAGATGGGTTTGTGATGAAGGGTAGAGAGGTATTAAGGTCCTCAAGAATAACAGAATTATCATCCTGAGCTCCTTTGGTCCTTGGTTCTGGGAAAGACTGTCCTTTCTCTAGTGGTTTCCTTGCTAGCGGCCCCTGCCCTCAACAGCAGTGAGAACCCATGATCTGTACCCTCATCTGTGTCCTCCCCCTCCACATACAAGACTGGCCCTCACCCCTACCTGCTGCATCCCCACCTTGGCAGTCCTATGCCTTTGAGCTCCGGTCAGCTGTCAGCACCCCCCATGTCCTATGCCTTTAAGAAGGGAGAGAAGGGCCAAGTGAAATCTCTCTCCTCAAAATCCTGCCCTAATGAGAGGCAGAGGGAGAAGATAATAAAAGCAAGAACAGCCTGGGGGGGAAAAGAAAAGATTTTCATCCTCCCCACCCTGCAAGTTCCCCTCTGGCTCTGAGAAGCCTCAGAAGATTTCTCTCGAACATATGAGTAATACTCGGTGAAAACGCTGTCCTCGAGCAGAGGGAGAAGATGGAATGATTCTGTGTTTGATTAGAATTTATTTCCAACCTGCAGCCTCCCTGGTGCCAGCCTCCCACGCGCCGCCCCTGCAGAGCTTGGCGGCCAGAGAGGCGAGGCAAGGCAAGAGGAACGAGGGGAGAAGAGAGAGGAGGGGAGAGGGGAGGCAGAGGCATCTGCAGGCTCCGGAGAACATCCGAGTGTCCTCTTGACGGCGGGGACAGGGAAGAGAGCATGCCCTCCACCTGCTGCCCTCAGAGAGGGAGGCCAGCGGGGCTGCTGGTCTGGCGCAACTGTGAGGAAGAGCTGATTGGATTTGCTGGGGTCGGGGGAGGGGTGGTTGATGGGAGCCGCCAGCCAGGTCTGGCTCCTAGCTCGTTGGGTCACTCACATACCCTCTCTGGGTCTCAGTTTCCTCATCTGGCTTCGACAAGCTTTTAAGGACCTCAGTGGCTATGATTTTAGGACAACTGCAACATGCCTATCTGGGAGCCAGTCTGGTTCTCACTGGGTTGTGTTGGGGGAGTCAAATTGGCGAGTGATGTGGGGCAGAAGGGAGGGGTCGGGGCAAGCCTGGAGTATCGAGACTTTGGGACAAGGGCTCTCTGCCTTTTTGGGTCATCTCTAGGGAGCTGGGCTATGTCACACTGGGTGGCTCTCCTTCATCCCTTCACTCATTCATTCACGATTTGTTCTTCACAGGCTACGTGCCCGAAGCTGTGCTGGGTACAGTGGGCAAGACAGTCCCGACCTCAAAAGGCTCCCGTGTGGTGGGGGAGGGCAAGCACAGGGTGCTGGGGACACTGAAGAAAGACGCCTGACCCCGGCTTTGGAGGTCAGAGAAGGCTTCCTGGGGAAGCTGACGTCTAAGCTGGGACCCAAAGGGCGAATGGGGGAAGCCAGGAGAGGGATGGGGAAGGGAAGCACCAGGAAGAGGGGAGGTCTATGCAGAGGTGTGGGATGAGAAGAAGCAGGGATGTGGGGAGACTGAAACAGGCTAGTGTGATGGAAAGAGGTCCCAGGGTGGGAGGGGCGGTGGGGGACGGATGGGTTCAGATTTGGTTCTGGGGTCGTGGGAGCCATGGAAGGCTCTGAGCAGCATCTCTCCAGGAAGGCGTCTGGCCAAGAGCATTTCAGGACTGTGGGTGTCTGTGTGAGACCCCAGTCTTTTAAGGCCCCTGGGACCCTCTTTGCTCACCCCGGAAGTGAAGCACCTGGAGGGGGAACTAGACCTCTCTAGCATGGGTCTAGGGCTTCAGTGGGTAAAAGCTTTGGACAGACAGACTTTAGTTCCATCATGGAGTCTCAGAGCTGGATCTGGCCAGCCTACTGGGCATGAACTCCCATCCCTGGAGTAGCTGGGTGGCCATCTGTCCAGCTCTGGAAGGAAGAGTGATCGAGATGGACAGACTTTCACCTTGGAGTGAAGAGGCATGAGCACTGGAATCAGCACAGACACATATGGTTTCCCAATATTGGCTCTGTCATGCACAAGCTGTGCATCCTTGGGTAAGTCAGGTAACCCCTCTGAGCCCCAGTTTCCTTATTTGTAAAACGACATTAATAGCATCTACTTCCCAGTGTGGTTTTGATAGCTAAACAAGATGATGATGATGGTAGTGGTGATGATGATGTTGATGGGGATGACGGTGCTCTTAACAGCTAATATTGATTGAGTCCTTAATCCTTTTAGAGGATGGTGAAGTGCACCGTTGAGGTCCCCGCTTCGGGACCAAGGCATCCACCCGCCAGTTTCCGGGAGTGTTGCCTCCTGAAAGTTCAGTGCTGAGTGCCCCTCAGAACTGCCCTCAGCTGAGTTAAGATCACACCGCTTCCCTGGGCGCAGACTCCTGGCCTCAGCGTGGGAGAGCTCGAAGGGTGGCCCCTGCCCTGGAGCTCCCGACAGTGGCAACTGCTGAGCTGGTCAACTTGTCCTTCTGCCCAGCCCTGCTTCCTGCACCCCCGCACAGATGCTTTCCCAAGCGCCCTTCTTGACAAACCTGCGTCCCAAGCTTCTGACTCCTGAGGCTGTTTCTCAGGAGTCCGCTGGAGGACAGCCCTTTGTCCCCATCAGGTCATGCAGTCCTCCCAACAGCCTGTGAAGGGAGATGCCATGATTAAACCATTATTACACGCAAGGAAACTGCGGAGTAAAGAGGTTAAGTCTTTGTGTGCAGCCGCACCGGGTGGTAAATGGCAGAGCTTGGGTTTGAACACAGGGCGCCTGACTCTACAACCCATCTTGTAACCAGCCTCTGGAGCCTGGCCTGTCACAGGCAGCCAGCAAAGGGCAGGATGTAGTTAATACCCTTTCCTGCCCTGAGAGTTCAGCTGCGGATGACTCTGGACCCTTGCCATGTGCTTGGAGGGAGACCCCACGTCCCCTCCCCCCTCCCCATCTTGCTGGCGGCCGCGATAGTAGCAGCATCAGCAGTCTTCAGGAGCCTCCCCTGTGCGCCAGCATTGCGCTGTGGAACACAGCACCTCCCTCTGCCACCCACTCCCCAGCTGCCGATGGAACACCCTTGTTACGCCGCCAGGGTGGGAGCCTTCGCCTGTGCGCCGCCTCACATGTAGTTGGTGCCGCTGGGGATGCTGCTGGGAGAACAGATCTGGAATCTGATCCTGGCTTACCCTGGAGGACCGAGGCTTGAGCCAGGCCTGGACCTGTGATGAGCAGTGTTCTGGTCGTGGGGAGACCTGGCTCTATTCCCAGGACCCCCATTGACCCAGAAGGGGTTCCTGTGCTTCTGGGCCTCGGTTCCCCGCCCAAAGATGGGCAGTGACGCTCAGGGGTCCTTCAGAGCTAGAGTGACATAGCTCACCTCCCATGGATGTCCCGGACGACTATTGCTTCTTCATCCCTCACACCCTCTGAATGGCCAGAAAGCCATCTCCTGAGTCACGGGCTTTGCAGTTTGTCAACTCCTTCACAGACATGGTCACGTTGGAACCCCACAGCCCCACTGTGAGGCTGGGCGATCGCCTTCCTGTGTCAGATGGTAAAGAGAGGCTCAGAGAGGGGAAGCGGCTTGCCTCAGGCCATTCAATCTTTTGAACACTCTTGAAATCCCCTCATTTTTAAGCTACAAATAAAAATATCAGAATTGAGAGCTTCGAAACCATCCCGTCGGATCCTTTGGTTGGACAGACAGGGCCTGACGGCTCTCTCTCTCCGCGGTTGCACCATGACCAGCGGCAGAGCTGGGGCCAGAGCCGAGTCTGGGGCTCATCCAATTCCTCTTGGTTGGGTATTTTTCAAATTTCACACCATGAATTACTTCCCATTTAAGACTAAAATCTAAACCACTAATGGGAAGGTAAGTGCCGCACAAGCTTGTGGACATTTGGTCCCTGTTTCTGATTGCCTGTTGCGGGGAGGGATGCAGAGCTCCATGGCGACGATCGGGCCCAGTTCACCTTCTAACACAGCTGCGGGTGTGCATGGCGGAGATGGCTTCGTGCGTTCATTTTCCTATCACGGCAGCACAGGAGGCCCAGGGAAAGGTGAGGCTGAGCAGCAGAGACAAAGAAATGTGTGTGTTCTGGCAAATTTGGGGAATTAACTCTGAGGTTGTTCCAAGGAGAAAATGATGTTTTGAATCAGGAGTTATTATACATCTGAGCTCACTGCCTTTTAAAGAACACCTTGTTTACTTAACTGTTCTGTCTACAGATTTATTTATACCTGGCTCAGTTTCAAAAAGCATCTGAAGTGGCTAGTTATTTAATCAGATTGTGAGTTCCTTCAGGGGAGGAACTCCCTAACTTCGTTATCTCTCTTCTTCTGATAGGCTAACTCCTGCTTGCCCCAACCCCCTGCCCTCTCAGCTGGATTCTATGCTTCTCTCTCGTAATAGTCCATTCTGTGTTTTTGTTTTCAACTGAACTGTGAGCTCAGTGAAGCAAGGGACTATGTATTGCACATCTCAGTATCTCGTGCAACCACCTATCCATCCACCCAACAGCCAAGCATCCATCCAACGATCCATGGTCCATCTATGATCCATCCATCTTTACAATCATCCATTCATGTGACCATCCATCTGTCTATCATCCATCCATCTGTCCATCCATCTCTATAATCATCCATTCATGTGACCATCCATCTATCTATCATCCATCGATCTGTCCATCCATCTCTATAGTCATCCATTCATGTGACCATCCATCTATCTATCATCCATCCCTCCGTCCATCCATCTCTATAATCATCCATTCATGCAACCATCCATCCATTCTTTCAAAACCCAAGAAAGTTGCACAAATGAAGTCAAACAAGATGAACTAGAAGTAATTATCCTTTGCCCAGTGCTCATTTTGTTCCAAGCACCTTGCTGAGTGTAGCATATACATTAGCTGATTGAGTAAGTGAAACTAAAATCTCCCAAAGAGTCCATGAGGTAGGATTATTACCACCATATTTCAGATGAGGAAAGTAAGGTGGAGAGAGTTTTAGTAACTTGCCCAAGGTCACATGGTTGGTAAACGGCAGAGTCTGTCTCCAGATCCCGTGATCTCCTGCTTCACCATGGTGGGAAATATTTCTAGGGGATGAAATCCTCCCCTCAACGACCTAACCTTTCTCACCCCCAATCCTCATCTCCTCAAGCTCTCCCCCGCCCTACCCCCCATTCCTTCTTAAGAAGGACCATGGTTCCCGATCTTAACCCCTGGAGACAGAGGGAGAGTGAGAAAAGGCCTAGGCAAGGAAGAAGACAGCTCTGGCAGGCAGGCCAAAGCTCTCTTCTCCCACCCCTTCCTCTGGGGAAGGCGGGGCAGCCTCAGGCGTGCAGCTTTGCTGGGAGTGGGCAGTGATGCGTCAGGGTGAGGGGGGCCAATTGATGTTAAAAGCATTAGGCCCCAGAAGCCCTTGGGGCTTTGGGGAAAGGAAGTTTGGCTGTTTCAAGTCCACAGGAAGCGAATGGAGTTCACAGAGAGCCTGTGGGTCTTCTCCACCTGAGGCCCTCCAGGCACCTTCTTCCCTGTCCAGAACGAAACCCATTTCTTTTCTGCCCCACCTCCTCCACCTGCTTTTTCCCCTGCCCTTCTCTCTTGCTCTGGAAGTGACACTGCCATCCATCCTTTTCCCTGTTGTTCCAATTCTCTTTCCCCATTCCTTCAGGTAACAGCACCCCTTTTCTTGGGATAATTGGTCCTCACTCATTCTAGTTCTAATAGGACCAGCCCATCAGAATTCTGCTTCCTGGCTGTGGGAGTAGGACACATCCCAGTTAGGCCAATCATAATTCCCCCGGGGCTCAGGCCACAGCTGCAGGGGCAGAGATAGACAAGTGACCAAGCCTGACGAGTCCGAGCTCTTCCTTGGGATTTTCTAACTGGAGCTGATAGGGAAAATGTCTCATCCTGGATGGTTACAAAGCTGTAAAGATCTGAGTGCTGAGCTCTTTGTGGTTGGATAGAGAATGACTCTGAGATACAGAGAGGAAGAGGGAATCCTGAAGATGCCTGAGGCTCAGGTTCTGATTGCTCCTGAGGTCAGCTCTGCCTCTGACTTCCCCTCGGTTAGTTTTCAGGGCAGGGGTGAGTGGGTGGGCAATACGTTTGTCCTTTTCCCTCATGGTTTGATGTTGTTTCTGTCACCTGCAATCAAAGAATCCTGATGATCACATGGCTCAAACCAGCAACTCAAGTATCTTCCTTCGTTCAGCCCTCCCCTTTGCCTCCTCATCCAATCAAAACCAAATTTCTCAAACTCTGCCTTCTGATGAGCTCTCAACTCTGCTCACTTCTCCCGTCCCCACAGCCTGGTGGGTCATCTCTCTGGGTCTGGGCTCACTGTCTCCGATCTCTCACTTTATTCAGAATAGTCTTTGTAGCACACAAATCTGACCTGGTTATTCCATGGCTGCATACCTTTCAATGGCTCCCCCATTACTCCCAAGATAAAATCCTAGCCTTTTGGGTTTTTGCTTTTTTTTTTTTTTAGGTGAGGAAGATTTGCCCTGAGCTAACATCCATTGCCAATTTTCCTCTTTTTTTTTTACTTGAGGAAGATTGTCCTTGGGCTAACATCTGTGCCAATCTTCCTCTATTATGCATGTGGGTCACCACGACAGCATGGCTGATGAATAGAGGAAGTCCACACCCAGGATCCTAACCCATGAACCCTGGGATGCTAAGGTGGAGTACATCAAACTTTAACTACTTGGCCACGGGGCCAGCTCCAATCCTAGCCTTTTAAAAAACCCTTTATTTTGAAATAATTTTCGATTTATAGAACAGTTGTTAAAAATACTATAGCTTCTCCTAATGTTAACATCTCACATAACTATGATATGTTTATTGAAACCAAGAAATTAACATTGGAGGCACGCTATTAACTTAATCACAGATTTCATTCAGATTTTGCCAGTTTTTTCTATATTGTTCTTTTTTCTGTTCCAGGCTCTGATCCAGGATCTCAAGTTGCACTTAGAAGTCCTAGCTTTTCAACAGGACACTGAAAACCTGCGATGTGGCCTCTGTTTACCTAACAGCCCATCTCTAGTCACTTACACCACCCCTTTCTGCTCTGACCACCCTGAATTACCTGCCGTTCCTTAAAGGGGCCAAGACTTTCCTTACCCCTGGGCCTTTGCACATGCTGTTCCATCTGTCCAAGGAGCCCCTACTCCCTTTCTTGGCCTAATGCTTATTCATCTTTTAAGACTCCATTCAGTTAGCTCTCCTAGGAAGGTTTCTCAACCAAACCCAGCCGACCCCTGGGCTTCTCCATCCACGCCCCCTTGTCCTGTGCTCGCTCCATCCTTCTCTTTTTATCCTGGATTCTGATGATCTGTTTCCTTGTCCTCCTCATTGGGTTGGAAAACCTTGGGGCCAGTGCCCTGATGTATTTATCTCTGTGAGAAGTCAATGAAAGCTTGCAAAATGGATGAAGTTAGGAAAAAGTCAATACCCACACAATTGGTGGCAATAGCTCAGAGGGAGAAATTGGCTGACCACAGGAGGCTTCTTGACTTGAGTCTTGCAGGACGGAGTGATAAACTAGCATTTATTGAGCACAGGCTATGTGCCACGCATTATTCCAATCACTTTACACATACTAATTGAATTCCCCCCAAAACTCTATGAGATAGGTACTATTATTCTCCCCATCTTATAGATAAAAGAAAAGAGGTGAAAGACCCTAGCAAGGTGCACAATTAGAAGCAGAGCTGAGATAGACCCAGAAGTGCTCCCACTTTGCTAGACTTTGGTATGTGTATATGTATGGCCTGCGTAAGGGGCAAGGAGGTAAGTTTCCAGGCTGGGGCAACTGGTAAACTAAAACCATTTTCAAAGGTAAGCATGGATGACGCAGGTTCTCGAAGAGTCTCTGCTGGGAGGTTGTGTTGTTGGTTCCTCTTAGTGGGGACGGATGAGGGGACAGCTTTTTGGAGATGCGGACCTAGAGAAGGGGAGTGACTGCATCCTAGTGGTCAAGGCCACTGATGCTCTCTGAGCGTAAGTTGGCCAGAAGCTAATTAATCAGAGAGCTCTGAGAATTGGGAGCAACCCAAGAGGAGAATGTCCGAAGGAAGGAAGAACGCAGAGGCCCAGAGAAAGTAGAGCCCCCTGAGCCAGGGGGCACGGAGTCAGGAAGAGCCTGCCAGAGTGAGATCCTCTACGAAATTCCCGCAAGATGGACGCTGCGGCTCGGCGGGGCCCCTGTAAACCACCACCGCGTTTGTCATTTACAGCCTGAGCTTTCCTCCGGCTGCAGCTATACAGCTTTGGCCCCTAAATGGAGCTGTAGCTCCTTGCATTAGAGATGACTACTATTTGTGCAGTGCCTTATGAGAAAGGCCTTTCATACTCTGTTGTTTTCAATTCATCCCTCCGATGCCCACACAAGGTAGGCAGGCATTATTTCCATGTGCTGTTTGCAGAGTAGGAAGTGGAGACTTGGTGAGGAAAATGACTTGCCTGAGGTCACACAGCTAGAAAGGGACACAATAAATGGTGAATGAATGAATAAAGAAGAACTTAAACCAGATCTATTTGAGTCTAGTTTCTATTCCTTTTCTGTAACCTCTGAGAAAGGGAATTTAGTGCCTAGATCTGGAGCACCTGGCACATAATGGGAGTGCAATAAATAGTTCTTGAATGAATGAAAGAATGAAAGTGGTATCAGAAAGAAGTAGGAGAGAAAGGCCCTAATAACACAAAAACCTGCCATTTATTGAACACTTAGTTCGTATCTGGAACGATGCACACAACGCATCATCCAAGCGATGCTTAACACAACTTAGCTGACAAGAGTATCACTCTCCCCATTTCACAGGGGAGACTGTGGGAGCGGGGACTCAAGTTGGTCATGGACCCCACAGCCAGTGAGCCGTATAGACAGGATGAGAGCCCAGGACTGACATGGAGCATTTGCGCTTACCGTAAGCCATTTGATGGTCACCTACATGGACAGACACACACGGACACATACTCACACACAAACACGCCACAGACACATGGAGATATATACTCACACAGACACACACAAAGACACCCAGAGATACACACATGGACACACACTTGAGTATTCACACAGACTCATGAGTTACGATCTTTGGAGATTCCCTGATGCCTTGGCTCATGTCTCACATGAGTAAATCCCAGCGAATCTTCTTTTTAAGAGTTCCCTGGCTGGTTCTGATCTGCCCAAAGAATACAAAGAACCAAGCTTTCTGGAGAGGAAAACCCTCCCTTCCCCTACTCCTTCTAGCTTTTCTGAGAAGATGATGGAAAATCCAACTGGGAAGGGACCAGAGGAAGGGGAGAGTGATGAAACTGCGGGGAGCTGGGAGGCTGTTCCCACTGGACTCAATTGCTTTGCATAGTTTTTAATTCTTCCTAAAAACGGCAGGTGGTGGATCCTCTAGCTGGCTGGGCTGTGGGGCACCCTGGTCCTCAGGGGCAATCAGCTTCTTTTCCTATGGAACATTACTGCCTTCCAACCTCCACCTGCACCGTAGGAAGAGTCACAGCCCATTCTCTGTGGAAGGGCAAAGAACCCTGGTTTAGGAGTCAGACTCAGTTTCAAATTAAGCTCAACCTCCTTCTGACTGTGTAAACTTGGGCAACTCACTTTGCCTCTTCGAGCCTCACTTTCCTCATCTGTAAAATGGGGGGAGTAGTACCTCCCTCATAGGTGATGGGGAGGATTAACGGAGGTGATTCCTATAAAATGCCCAGCACTGAGCCTGGCACAGAGCAGGTGCACAGTCAGTGGTGTTCCTTGCTCTTCTCCCACCCAGCACTCTTTCCTCACTGCTTCCGTGTGGCTGGTCCCCTGACAGTCACATTGGGGCCATGGACATACCACAGCCCCTGGCCTAGGCCCTGGCATATAGTAGATAACCAATAAATGTGTGTTAAATGAATCTTTCCGGAATCCAGATCTGCTCTTGACTCTCCTGTATCCCCAAATTTGTCGATGAACCTTTGTTTCCTTCAGAAGAGCAGCCTGAGCTACTAGCTAGGTATTTGAAGCCTCTCGTGATCTGACCCCAGATTCACTGCCTCCCAGAACTGCCCTTGGCCCTCAGACCTGGCAATGGGGCCCCTGCCCTGGGCCTGTGCTTTAGAAGGTCCTGATCTGGCCTTCCTCTGGCCAGGCCCATCCCCATGGGGCAAGCAGTTTGCAAGGCCAAGGAGACCGTCCACCCAGAAATCACACCGCTTCTTCTGGACTAGCTCTGGGACCCAGGCCCCCAGTTCCCTCTTCCAATGGCCCTGAGTTTGCTTCTGGGGCCTGCAAGGGCCTCTTCCCTGGGTTGTCATCCTCCTGCAGTTGGACCGCATTTCTGGTGTGTGTGTTCCTAAGCCCAAGGAATGGCCAAGGGGTGGCCCCTTGTCAGACCTGTGAATGGTGGTTGGCCATGTGCACATGTGACCCCACCTGTGCAGGGGAGGCTCCTGCAGAGTGGGATGGAATCTGTGTTGGGGAGAGAAGGGGTGGAGGGATGCTCCTGACACAGGCCCCCTGGGACCCCGCACCCCTCCTACCTCCCTTGCCCAGGTGTGGAGGCAGGAGGTGGTGCCTGTGGGTTTGGAGACCCTTGTGTTGGAGACGCCTGTTTTCTGGGCCTGGAGCTGGCCTATCTGTGGGCACCACTCTGGGCAGGGATGGGCTATTCTGTTCAGGGAGAGGGAGTGTTCCGACCTGGGGGACAAAGTGGCCATAAGTGACATCAGGAGGTCCCGAGGAAGCTCCCTGGCCCTAAGGTGGGACTACAACGCGGCCTGTGGCTCTGGTCCACTTTTTGGTTCTTTCCAGGAGCTGGTGAGGTGCGGCCACTGAAGAAAGGGGACAGGGAGAGCAGGGATAGTAGGGAGCCCCAGACCCCATGCAGGGCCAGGGCCTGCTGCGTGGTGGCGGGGGTGGGGCACCAGGAGCAGCCCTGAGGAGGGGCCTGGCCAGGTCCTCGGTGTTTCCAGCTGGGCTCTACTCACTAGGTTAGTGAGAGCCTGGCATCAAGGAGACCCAGACTCAGTCCCCACGTAGGCTCCACACAGTTGGCCCAGAGAAGGGGGTGGCTTGCCTAAGGAAAAGAGTGGCAGAGCTGGCTCTTAAACCCAGGATCCCCCTGTCCCTTGTTTGGTCACTTTATCGAGGTATAATTTACATACAAGAAAATGTGCCAATTTCAAGTGTACAATCTGATGAATTTGACAAACGTGTACAGTTGTGTTGCCATGACCACAGTCACGATATAGAACATTTTCGTCAGCCTCATGCCCCTTTGCCACCGTCCCCTCCCCAACCTCCCAGCCCAGGCAACCACTGATCTGTTTCCTGTCCCTGTAGAATTTCGCATGGATGGAATCACGTGGTGTGTGTCTTGTGAGTCTGCCTTCTTTCATTCAGCACAGTTATTCTGAGACTCATCCATGTTGTTGCTTGTGTCCATACTTCCTTTTCATTGCTGAGTAGTATTCTATTGTAAAGAGGTATCACATTTTGTCCATTCACCAGTTGATGGGCATTTGAGTTGTTTCCAGATTTTGGCTATTACCAAGAAGGCTGCTGTGAACAATCGCATACAGGTGTTTGCACGGATGGACGTATGTCTTCCTTTCTCTTGAGTGAGACTTCTGGGTCATATGGTAATGAGACTGCTGGTTCATATGGTAATAAGACCGCTGGTTCATATGGTAAGTGGGTGCCAAGTGTTCTGCAAAGCGGCTCTCTTATTTGGCATTTTCATCGGCAGCATATGAGAGGTCCAGTGCCTCCAGATCCTTGCCAACACTTAAACCCAAGACTCCTGTCCCCAAAGCCCAGGTGGTGGTGAGGCCGTGAATTGAAGAGGGCAGGTGGGGGGTGGAGGCAGGCCTTGGGGGGGCTGCTTATTTCTGTGAGGATCTTCGGCTGTCAGAAGAACAAGAAACTCCAGGGATGTTGAGCTCTGCACGGTCATTTTACAGATGGGAAAACAGAGGCCCAGAAGGGGAAGGGGCCTCTGCTAGTCCTACACGGACCTGGCGCTGGTAGAGCTGGGAGGAGGCAGTGAAGTGGAGTGAGGTTCAGAGCAGAGATTTAGAAGTTGGGTTAGCTCCAGATTCTAGCCTTGGCTTAGCCGATTACTGACCTTTCCGAGCCTCCACTCTTTCTTCTGTAGAATGGGGGCACAAACAACCTCGCAGGGAAGGTTGGAAGGATTAAGTGCCTGGAGCTTGAGAAATTCAAGAAACATTTATTGAGCACCTACTATGTACCAGGCACTGTTCTTCGTGCAGGGGATACAGCAGCGAACGAGATAAACACAGTCCCTGTGTTCATGGAGCCTACAGACAGTGGAGACAGATTACAAGTAAGGAAACGAACAAATAAAATCAATAGTTATAAATGGTGGCAAATACTATTCGAAGGAGCTATGTTGTCATCTGTGTCAAAGGGGGTGATCAGAGAGTCCCTCCAAAGAGATGATATTTAAGGTGGACCTGAATGCCTGGGAGGGGCTGATGGGGTGGGGAGCTGGAGGGAATGGTGTTCCAGGCTGTGGGAACATCATACGCAAAGGTGCAGAGTTTAGGAAAGCTCACGGTATTTTGGGCACAGAAAGGGTGGTGAGACCCTGGTTGAGGTCCAGGAGAGAGTAGCGTGGAGACACCAGAGAGAGATGTGCTGGGGCCAGGTTGTGCCGGGCCTTCCAGGAGTTTGGATTTTATTCGAAGAGCAGATTTATTTTAGATGCAGTAAGTGTTAGCCGTTATTATTCTTCCTCTTATTTTCCATCACTCAGGGGTCTTAATTCCCAGTTGGAACCTCATTCCAAAACCCCAATGTGGGCAGGTGCAAGGCTGGGGTCTGCAGCCAGCTGAGCCGGGCCCCCACTCCGACCTCTCCGGCAGGCCTGGCAAGCTGAGTGGCACCAGCTGGTGGGGTGGGGGTAGGGGGAGACCATCTGCTGTTCCCTATTGTCCATCAGCCCATTGTCTGATCCATGCCCTCCGCTCTGAGGACAACGGGTGACAATGAGGGAATGCGATCTCCGGGCTCCTGTTTCCCGGCCTGGCCCCTCGCCCCCACGATGACACCAGGAGAATGCCCCCCTGGGGCGGAGGCGGGGCCTCTGCCAAGCGGGAGGCAGCACCACATGCATCCCTCATCATCTCCCTGGCAACCGCAGCTGCCAAATTGTTGGTTGGAGGGTTTTTTTTAGCGTCCCGAGTGGGGGTTTGCTTCTTGCATCCCCCTAAAGAGTGGGATGCTCTGGGGAAATGATCTGCCTATGGCCTCCTCAGGGCCCAGCTCCTGGCCTGGGGTCCACGGCCTCCTCAGGCCATCTGGGAGTCCAGCACAGGCACACGCCAAGTCAGACCAAGCACATGCTTAAGATGCCGATAAGATGGAGGCAGCAAAATAAACTCAAATGATATTTGAGACAAAGCATCAATGTTGTCATCATCCAAAATATCAGAATGTTGTTAAACTTCTTTGTGCTCAGTTTACGCGTTAGGATTATTTTTATTTGGACTTACGTGGTGGGGGACTCTCTTGCTTAGAGTCTGCAAGTGTGGACCCGCCCCTCAGGGAGCATGAAGGGAAGAGAGCAGACCCCTGGACAGCTGCCCTCTCATGCCGCCATCAGAGAGACTCAAGTCTTGCAGGGGAGCTTTGAGCTGACTTGTTAGCAGCAGGTGACGTCTGCTCTCTGGTGTTCCAGAAGCCAAGAGGGCCAGGTAGTGATCGTAACAGCCAATGTTTACTGAACATTTACCACGTGCTAGTATTTGCTTATATATAGCAACACGTCTAATCCTCACAGCAAATCCAGGAGGCGAGTACTGTTATCATCACCCCCATTTTGTAGATGGGAATGCTGAAGTGCAGAGAGGTTAAATATATCATCCAAAGTCACACAGCGATTGGGTAACAGAACCAGGATTTGAAGCTGGCGGCCGAGCTCTTGTGCTCCTTATGCTCTCTCTTTTTCTCTGTCTCTCTGCACCCTGATTCCTGGTGGGCTTGTGCACAGCTCCTCTTTCAGGAGATGAGCCCCAGCCCCAGTCCCACTCCAGGTCAGACCTCTGGGGAGATAAAGATAAAGAGTCCAGGTAGCTCTCCAGGCTACCCGGCTGACCTGGCATAGCTGGAGGTTAGGAGCTAGACCACTGAGTTTGCGGCCCCACTCTGATATTTACTGACTACGTGGCTTTGGGTAAGCTACTTCACCTCTCTGAGCCTCACTCTGCCCTTCTGTAATTTGGGATGACGACTGTGTTTTTCTCACTGGGTTGGTTTGAGCATTAATTGAGTTGAGGTACGTAAGCACCTAGAACAACGCATGCTCCGTAAATGCTAAGGATGATTGTTATTATTGCTTTCGCCTCCTTTTAGGGTGATCATAGGGCTTGAATAATGGGTGAAGGCACTTGGTATGTGGAAGACAATTGCACAAATGTCAGGGTTTGGTGTGACTCACATAAATACGGAGTGTTCAATCTGGAGAGCGGGAGAGGGTGGGGGCTGAGATGAACCATCACCCCCGGGTGCTAAGTGCCAAGCCAGCTCAGTGGGATGGTAGTGGGGCACCAGCAGCTAAGAGGCAGGCAAGGCTGCCAGTCTGCACTGCTCCCTGAGCCAAAGGAAAAAGCCTCGGGCTGGGACCCCTGGCATGTTCCTTTCCCTCTCTGGACCTCAGGCTGCCCATCTGTAGGATGGGTGGTTGGGACTAGCTGACTCCTGAGCCCCTCTGTTCCAGCTCTGATTTTCTGTGACTCTGATAGAATAAGAGGATGCGTAAAAATGAAAGTGGAAAATAGACACATGGTGTGGTACATGGATTGCACAAGGATGCCCAGTTCTTCCCTTTTCTCTGTAATCTCGCCATTTACAAAATGACTTTGCAGCTTCTCCCTTCGAGAGGTGGAGTCTGTTTCCCCAGCCCCCGAGCTGGCTGTCCTGGTGCTTCGCTACGGCTCATGGAAGTGGAGGGAGTGGCAACTTGGTGCTAGCTCCAAGTTTAGGCCTCAAGAGGACTTGCAGCTTCCTCTCTCTCTCTCCTCTCTCTCTCTCTCTCTCTCCCCTTCTCTCTCCTCCTCCCTCCTTCCTTCTGTCTCTCCTTCTCTCTCACATTTTCTACTTCTCTCTGACCCTTGTGACTGCCACGTTGGCAATTCTGGGTGAGCCTGCTGGAGGACGAGAGACATATGGCCCAGCCACTGCCATCCTCCCAGCTCACAGCCAGCACATTGTCAGACAGGTGAGCTCGGGACCACCCTAGACCAGCTAGCCCCCAGCCTCCCGCGAGCTGTCAGCAGACACATGAGCAAGACGAGCTGAGATCAGCCGAGCCTGGTCCAGAGCAGCAGGACCACCCAGCTGACCTGCAGGCTAGGGAGACAAAATAAATGTTTACCGTGTGTGCCACTGAGGTTTTGTGGTTGTTACACAGCATTACTGAGTCAGTGGATAACTGATACATGTGGTCAGTGGCAAAAGGTGTGGCTTTGATCCTCTGTATGACCTCTGCTGGGAATTGTCTGTTGCTCTCCTCAGTGGGGGGACCAGGGAGGGTCGTTAAAGTAATGGTTGAGAACTTAAGGTCTGGATGCGGACTCCTGCCTTGCGTTGGATTCCAGCTTTTCCACTTTCTAGCTGTGCGGCTTTGGTCAAGTTATTTATCAGAGAGGCCTCTCTTTTCTCTAAAATCTAAATAATCATAGACCCCACCTTTGGGGTTTTATGTGGATTAAGTGAGTTAATTCACATAAAGCACTTAGAAAACGTTGCAGTTTTTGTGGCTTTAAAGTCTGAGTCAGATAAATGTGAGACTGAATCCTGGTCCTGCCATTCACTGGGGGGTGGACTTGAGTTCTTTCTCAGGTGCCACGTCCTGATCTGTAACCTTGAGATGCTACCTCCTAAATGGGGTTGTGTATATAAAGGGCTCGACCCAGTGCCTGACCCAGAGGATGCTCAGGAAGTCTCAGTTTTGGAGAGCCACCTGCCACTTCCAGGGACACGGAATGTCAGAACCGATGTCCCTTGGACACCAGTTCTAGTTCAACTTCCTCAGATTAAAGATGGGGAAAGTGAGGCCCAGAGTGGGACTTGTTCAAGGTCACACAGGTCACTGGGTGGACATTCTGACCTCTAACCTGATGCCCCTTCCGTGGAGCTAGGATGGTCGTGCCCCTAAGAGGTATGAGTGTTCAAAAGAGCAGAGCTAGACTCTGCAGCCTGTCCTGCCCGGGCCAGATGGGAGGACCAGGCTCTCCCTGGGTGGCGGAGCCTCTTACTTATCTTTGCCCTGAGCCCATCCAGGGCTGGGGCAGGAGATGCCCCAGGGAGGTGGGGCCAGGACTCTGACCCTGGAGCACACTACATATTGAGGTCAGAAGTTTAGGTGGTGAGTAACCCATGTGACACAGGCCTCACTGTGAACAGAGGGCAGCAAGGCCAAGGTTATCCATAGAGTATCCATGGGGTATTTCCCCGGTTGCCATGGGGAAACTGAGGCTCAGGATGGGCAGGGCCCTGCCCAGGATGCCCATTTGGGCAGAGGCAGAGTCAGCCTGGAACCCAGGCCTCCTGACCCCGACCTGGGGCTTTCTGCTCAGCTCTGCACTACTGCCCCCACCCCCTGTCCCTGCCCCTGCCCTGTGGGTGTGACTGACAGGGAAGACAGGAGAGGGCAGGACGTAGCCTGCCCCACTCCAGGCCCCAGCCTGGCTCGGGAGCCTCCCTGGGGTTGCCCTCTAGCCCCACCTCTGTCCCCAGTGATTACAGGGCTGCCAGGCCTGGCTGTGGCCCAGCCACTCCCTCCCGGGCCCTCTCTGGGGAATAGGGCCCTGACTGCATTGTCTGTAGGGGCCAGCATCAATGCTGAGTCAGCAGTCCCCCAGCACCGACCTGCCTCTGTGGATGACCCTTCAGGTCTCAGCTTGTCTCCAGAGAGGAGGCATGGGGTTCCCTGCTTCTTTCTAGCTCTTTCCTTGGGCTGGCCCTGCAGGCTGAGGGTGCCATGTATGTGTGTGTGTGTGTGTGTGCACGTGCATTCACATGCACGCCGTGTTCGTTCTGTAGGCTTACTGTGTACACAGCAGGTAGGTATATGGGTGTGTTCCCATAAGTTCTTACCAGACCCTTGAGTATGAGCTGTGTGCACAAGTTGTGCACAGTGTGTGTGCATGCACTGGAGAATAAGGGAGCCCATGGGGCAGGTGCACAATATGCTCGCACCCTGAGCACTTCCTGTATACGCTGTGTGCACTGCGTGTGAACTCTGAGTGTGTGCATGCGTGTTGTGTGCGTACACGTCATAATCACACCATTTACCATGCACGTTGTGAAGGCACATGGTGGCTGGTCCTCTGAGAACCAGGCCTGGCTCTGGGGGGTGGGCTGGGAAGCCTCAAGGTCCAGCGTTGTGCGCATGTCCGGCCTGACCCTGCCAGCTTGGCCCGGGGCCTGCTTCTGCGGTACCTGCTCCCACAGCTCAGACAGCCCAGGGACTCGCCTGTAGGGAGCTGGAGCCGGGTGGATCACCTCCAGCGGGGTCCTGCACTGGATGCTGGTGACACTCAGAGACCTCGGCACCTGCATCTCCTCCTGGCAGAGACGGGGAGGCAGGTTCTGGGGGACTCTTTTGGTCAATCTGCCCTTGATCTCTGGCCCCAAAGTTCTTTGTCTCCAGGATGCCTGCTGTCTCTGAGGGTCCTACATATAATAAGTCGTTGAACCTTTGTGCGGGGGGCTGCGGGCTCCTGCAAGCTCCTTGGTTGTATTTGACCTCACAGCTGGCCTTGCTCCAGCCAGGGAGTGAGGAGCTAGGCTGTCCAGAACCCAGTCTGTTGGCATCCAGGTCCTGGGCCCCCGGCCACTGCCCCACCCTGCCAGGGCACCTCCAGAGACTCCTGTAGCCACCCGATGGCTGGAGGGAGGGAAGGACAACACTGGAAACTCACATTCACCCGCTCCCACTCCGTGCCCTCATGTAATCTAGGCATGAGACACAGCACCATCTCCTCACCCCCATTCCAGGGCTGCCATGGCAACGCAGAAGTTAGCTCGCCATCTGCTGTCTGTGGGGACCTCAGTCAGGCCTTTGCCATGCTAGGAATCAGTGTGGGGAGGCGTCTGACCTGCTCCAGGGCAGCCATTGGCCACGGCTGGTACCTCTTAGCCCTGGAGTGGTCAGAGACAGTGCAGCCTGGAGTCCCTTTGGCTGCTGGAGAAGAGTGGACATCGAGAGAGCCCATGGTTCTCCGTGGGGCTAACCTCTCCTACTAACATCCTCTCTCAGGGCAGGGTCAGAGACATTCACACTGGAGGGTAAATGACTAACCCCTTCTGGGAGGGCAGTGGGTTGAGGGGGTGTAGAAACTTGGACTTTAATAGAAATCAGAAGCTTAAATTAACAGATTATCAACAGGGAAGATTTTAGGCATGAGAGGGAAGTGTAGGGATATCAAACAATTTAAAACTTAGTTGCTACAGTGGTCCTAGGTACGCATTGAGGCTATTGCAAATCTCAGTTGTCCTTGGGTGTCCATGGGAGCTGGGAAGGGACACATGCCTCATCTGGCCTGCAGCTCTGAGGCCTTTGCCACTGTTGGGAGCTGCATTTTTCCTACTGGGCTCAGAGATCCCCCCATCCCCACTTC
This sequence comes from Equus caballus, assembly GCF_041296265.1. Lineage (NCBI taxonomy): Eukaryota > Metazoa > Chordata > Mammalia > Perissodactyla > Equidae > Equus > Equus caballus. The sequence goes on from NC_091685.1 coordinate 33,787,686, forward strand.
TGGCTCCTCTCTGTTTGTTTTCTTTGGAGAAAAGTTCTTTCTTGGATGCTCTGTGCTTAGTGTGAAAAGAGCAGTGGAGAGGAGGAGGGAGTCAGGACTTCAGCAGAGGAGTGACATGGGGGTAGGGAGTGGTGGTGGGGGGGGGTGGGAGAAGAGGAGAGGGGCAGAAAGAGAAGGGAGGTTGGAAGGAAACTGAGACCAGTCGCAGGGTCTGTTTGAATCTTGGACCTGCCACTAGAGGGCGCATGAGAGAGGGTGAGTGACGTCTCCCTGTGACTCAGTTTCCCTATCTGTGAAACGGGTTCAATAACTTCCCGGGGCGTCTGTGAGGATGGGGAAGACGTATGTGGAGGCCTGGCACGGTGAGAGCACACAGCGGCTGCTTAGGAAATGGCAGTTGCCACCCCCTTCCCCTCTGCCATGGGTTCTGTGTCAGGGAGGGAAGTTTCTAGACCCTGCCCCAGGCCCTCGCTCTTAGAAGGAGGATGCTGTGGCATCTGAGCCCGTGTCCTGCTGACCTGGGTCCCACAGTCTGCCTGAGCGAGGAACCACCTCCCGCAGGCCCTGGGCAGGTCCCATAGGCCTTCTCCTCGCCAGGCGACAGGTCCACAGGCTGGGAGTAACCCACATAAATCGAGGTCAGTGTACTGCGCGGAGCCGGGATGCCGGAGTCCTCCACCTCAGGGGCTCCTGGCCCAATCCCAGGCCCAGGAACTGGGACAAACCCGGAGATAAACAGGGGAGCCGTTCTCAGAGGCCGAGCCCACCTCCTTGCCACGCCCAACCGTCGGGGCCCCAACAGCACCCAGCTTGGCTTGGTAGGGAAGTGAAGGGTACAGAGGGGGGTGGGGGAGCAGGGCAGAATACCCAACCCTCTCCACCAACGAGCTCCTTTCTGTGAAATTCTAGCATCTGCAAATTTATTTCTGCCAGCAATTTACCTTTTCTGCAAGCAAGAGAAATCTGTTCTTGTTTATGACTCACTGCTTTTTCGGAAAGATGAGAAAAAGAAGCATCTGCAGTTGGGAATGAGACAAGGAGGTGAAGTTGGGTGGCAGGGCCAGGAAAGACGAGCCCTGGCCTTCAGTCTGATGTGGTCTCACTCCTGCTTAACCAGAGGCGATTGTTTGCTGCCTGGAGGCACATGGCTTTATTAATAGCCACACAGCATCCTTTTTGATAAAGCAAACATTTTCTGAGTAAATAAACTTTGAAGCTTAAAATCGAAAGCTCTACCTGACTCGATGTAATAAACTGGAAAATATGCTGTCTGTAGAAACCTGTTAGAAAATGTTGAGCCAAATTAGAATAGTCTGGGTGGGGGTTTAGCATTAGAGCCACAGCTGGGGGCTGGAGAAGGGGGCCCGGACCCTGTCCCTGGGGAGTAGGGCCGGGCACCTTCTCATTTTCTGTGTGGGACACTACCACTAGAAGATGCCCCGAGGGTCCTTCCCTCCTCCCCCGTCGATGCCTCGGTCAGTCACCTCAGGTGACATCACCTGGTGGTGTAGGGTCTGCCAGTTGTCCCTAGTATTCAGGTGTCTCCAGCTCAAGACTACATTTCCCAGCCGCCTTTGCACCTAATCTGACCATGTGACTGGGATCTAGACAGTGGGATGTGAGTGAAAGTGACATAGGCAATTTCTGGGTTGTGCCCTTAAAAGGACAGGACGTGCTTTCCCCTCCCCTTCCCCTCCTTCTGCTGCTGGAGCTGACCTCTTGGACCCCAGGATGGAAGCCACATGTGGAGGCTGGCAGAGCAGCCCTGGAAATGCACCCCTGGACCGTCATATGCGGGAGAAGTAAACCTTCATCTTGTTTAAGCCAATGTATTTGGGGGTCTATGTGTAACAACAGCTTATTTCGTAACTTACTTCTTCTGGTGGCAAACGCAGCCTGAAACTAGCCCAAATCCTGCCGTGAGTTCCTGGCGCATCGCGGTTCAGCCACAACCAGTGTGGCATCGTGGTACAGAGCCCGTCAGACCCGCCGTCAAATCCCCGTTCCCTCACCTAGAAGCTGTGTGCCTTTGGGCAGAGCCCTTAATCTCACTGCATGGGCTGATTTCAGTCAGAAATGCCTTCCACCTGGTGACCCTGTGTCCACATGCATGTGTCACTGAAATAAAAGTTTCATGGAACAAAACTCAGCCTTACTGCCCGCAGTGCACGCTGAGAGTCACTGTCTCAGGGGTTCTCAAACTGTGCTCCTTGGATCAGCAGCATCAGCATCACCTGAGAACTTGTTAGAACTACAGTGTCTTGGGCTCCATCCTAAACCTGCTGAATCAGAGACTGGGGTGGCGCCCAGCAATCTATGTTTTAACAAGCCTTCTGGGTGATTCTGATGCAGCTGAAGTTTAACAACCACTGTTTCACTCCATTTAAAAAAATGCTGGTTGTCACCTACTAAATTGATCTCATAACCCGCTAATAGGAGTCAGACTTATGTAGACTGAACAGATGTCTGTTGGTTTTCCTGCCAGCATTCATTCCTTCTTCAACTTCCCAAGTTTTCATCAGAAGAACTGCCCCTAGCCCACGGCTCCAGGGACAGGTCAAGACCCAGGCCTGGTCCGCTGAAGCAGGGGCTGGTGCAGGAGGAGCATACGATCCTTGTCATTCAAAGAGACGCAATCCTGAGACTTTGCTGGAGCTGTTGGGAAAGAGGCACTCTTTCCCAGGGGTTGCTGAGCTGTAGGAAGAGAGCACAGGGCTGCCCCTGCTGCTGGAAGAGCCCCAGAGAGGCTGCCTGAGGCTGGAGGCGTCTCCGAGGGGAGCTGAGCGATGGATGGGACAGCGTGCAGATGCTTTCAGCATCCTGCATCACCTTACGCTTGATCTCAGGCGCAGCTGCCGGGGTCCACCTCAAGTGTCTCTGGAGCTCAGGAGCCTGCTTGGCCGGAGCACAGGTGCGGCTCTAACGTTCAGGGAAGTTAATACCCTTGGGGCCACCCCTACCCAGTGCAGTGAGGAGCTGGTGGGTGAATGTCCCCAGCTCCCATTCTTCAGAAGGATAATGCTGGGAGGTCGCGTGCTTCCCAGAGCTTCCAGAGGAAGCCAGCCCCTGTTGCTTATCACAGTGAATTTGAAAACACATCCTGTCTCACCCTTTCCTTCTTTTCTTCAGCCTCCTCTCTCTCTCATTCCTGCTGCCTGCCACCCCCTCCCAAATAAGCTACCTGCACCCAGATCCTCGTCTGAGGCTCTGTTCTCACAGAAACCCAAGCTGAGACAGACAGATTCCTGTTGACATTTGAGCATTTGGGTCCAGCCGTACTTGACAGAAACTCTGCTCCTGGGCTTCTCAGTTAAGTGAGCCAAACAATTCCCCGCTTTTTCTATGTGTGTTAGTTCTCTGTTACTGTGTAACAAATCACCTCCAAACGTAGCTGCTCTAAACAGCAGCATCTGCTATGTCAGCGTTTCTGTGGGTGAGATTCCAGGGGTGGTCCTCTGGCTCAGGGTTCCTCATGAGACTGCAATGAAGGTGTCACCTAGGCTGTGTCATCACAGGGCTTGACAGACAAAGGATTTGCTTCCAAGCTCACTTCCATTGGCAGATTTCAGTTCCTGGTGGATCGTGAAGAGGTCCTCAGTTCTGTGCTTTTTGGCGGCCAAAGGCCACCCTCAGTTCCTCGCTATGTGGGCCTCTCCAGAGGGCAGCTCACAACATGGCAGCCGACTTCCATCAGAGCCACTGAGAGAGAGAGACAAAGAGAGTGAGTGAGCAAAATGGAAGCCAGAGCTTGTTGACACCTAATTTTTTCAGTGACATCCCAACACTGTGTGGTATTCTATTTGTTAGAAGCAAGTCACTAGGTCCAGCGCACACTCAAGGGGAGGGGATGACACAAGGACATGAACACCAGGAGGTGGGCATCATCAGGAGCCGTCTTAGAACCTGCCTACCACCCGCTCCAAGGAGCGTGAGCCCGCAGTTCCAAGGCACTGAGCTGGAAAGGCCTTGAGTGTCAGAATGGAAGCCTGGACACCAAAACCAGCCTCTGATCCATTCCAAGGTAGGGAGAACTGACAGGAGTCCAGGGGACACTTGGGGCATCTTGGTGGGGAGACTGCAAAGTCCTGGTGGGAAGGAAGTGGAAAAAGGACATGGACTATGGGGGTCCCCCTTGTGACTCAGGAAAAACCTGCAGAGGGTCATTGCTCTTCTCTTCGTTAAGGGCTAGTCTTTCTGTTTGATTTTCACCAGGCTATTACGATAGTAGCTAACCTTTATTTAACGTTTATTCTGTGTCCAACCCTTGGCTAAGAACTTCACTTGAATGATCTCAATTAATCCTGACCTGGGAGATCAGACCTGAAAGTATCCCATTTTCCAAGATGAGGAAAGATGGAGCTGCAGAGAGGCTAAGTAACTCGCCTGAGGACACATGGCCATTGAAGTGGGGTCACTGGAAATTCATCAGAGTCTAAGTCTTTACCTGCCTGGTGATCACAGCCATGTCAGCTCGATGAAGCATCCACGAGGCTTGAACACGGTCATTCACTCAGAGCCTTAATCCCCTCCCCTTGTCTTAAGCTTCTACCCTAACCTTTTCCTGGTACTGAGTTTTCATTACCGCCACCATTTATAGATCTCCTTTGGGTCATGGAAGCCATGGACCTGCTTCCCCTTCAAAAAGGCACTCATGCGCTCCAACGCGTGTATGCCAAAGGGGCAACTGACTTCCTGAAGGGCCCCAGGGCCCCAGGATGGACTCTGATTGGCTCAACTTGGGTCACGTGCCCACCCTGGAACCTGTCACTGCAGCCTAGGTGGTTGGTGCTCTGGTTGGCCAGACCCTGAGGGACCGTGGCATCTCATCTTCCCATTTTACAGATGGAAAATCAGAGCCTAGAGGGGAAGAGTGACCTGCTCAAGGTCACACCACACGGGTGGGCGCAGGTCAGACTCACGCAGTGAGGCAGGTCTGTCCCTCAGCCTGCAGCTTCCTCCCAAGCTGGGATGTGACTGAGTCCTTGATGTATTCCCAGCCACCTGTTCCGGTCCTGGCACACAGTAGGCATTTAACGAGCACTAGAGAAATCGATCTGAAAAGCCCCTGAAGGGCACAGAGAGTGAATGGATGGAAGTGGAGGAGAAGTCACCTGGGGCATGAATGACACCTCAGAGTTGGCCCTGGAACACCGTCCTGCGGGATGCTAATGGGTATCCCAGGGAAAAAGAAAGGGCTGCATGCGGAAATAAGTTTGTGAAACACAAAGGGAATTGGGTTCTTTACATTAGAACTTCTCAGAACTCTTCTCAACAGGCTCGGGATAGCGTATCCCCAATGCAGGAGATGGCGTGCAGCGTTCCCCAGTTGTTTGACCATATAATCCTTTTTATTAAGTGGGATTTTTGAAGGATTAGTGTTTAGAGAAACATTTTGGGGAATGCCAGGGATACAAGGATCAGCATGGACCAGAGTGGTCACGGAAGGCTTCTTGGAAGAGGAGGTAGCTCAGCTACCTTCATGGACAAGAGGGTTAGGAGAATCAGATGAGCGCAGGGAAGGCATCCCAAATGAATCACAAGAGAAAGCACTAAATATTATAGCACATATGAGAAGAAGGGCTTATATGGGTCAAGACTCCATTGGAGACAAGTATCGGAAGTGCAATGCAGACTGGCTTAGGCAAAACGGGGAATTTATTGGTCCGTGTAACTGATTTCAGGCATGGCTGGATCCAGGTATTGAATGATGCCCTCAGGGATAAGTATTGGTTTTGTTCTCAGGCAGACTCTCCTCCCAGGGGGCCTGGCATCTCGAGGCTCACCTGCTGCCAGCTAGCAACCTCAGCAGGAAGTGAGAAGCTTTTGTACAATAGTTTCATCCAAAGTCCAAGGATGGACTCTTATTGGCTCAGCGTGGGTCATGTGCTTGCCTGGGTACCAATTGCTGTAACCTAGGAGATTTGGTGCTCTGACTGCCCACATCCTTAGGGATCGTTGCATCCCATCCTCTCATTAACAGATGGAGAAACTGGAGCCCAGAGAGGAAGATTGACTTGCTCAAGGTTGCACAGCAGTGAGTGGCAGAGTGAGGACAGGAGCTTTCAGTTCAGGGTTCTTCCTGCCATAGCTGGTGCCTGAGGCCACTCAGATCAGTGTGGACTGAGCAGAACGCCTGCTGGCATCTTTGTACTGAGTCTCTGTCTGGAGGAGCCCTGCCTGGAGATGAGGCTGGAAAGGACGAGAGTTCCAAGGCCTTGAAGGACCAGACAGGCTGCGAGAAGAGCCCCATGACTGCATTGGCTCTGAGCACGTGGCAGCTGGCTGTGGTTGGGGAAGGCAAAAGATGCAGATCAGAAGCAGGTGGAGAGAATGGCTCCCTGGCTTCTAGTGGGGACGATGGGGCAGGGGTGGATGTGAGGGGAGATCTGTCAGAATGGGGGTCTGCTGAGGTCTGGGGTGTCCAGCCAACTCTCCCATCTCTCTGAGTTTCTACATCCAAACTGTCGTTGGCCTCTTGATGTCTGAATATCTCTAACAATCCACTTCTCTCTGTTCTACCAACGCCATCCTAGTCTGAGCTACCATCCTCTCTCACCTGGCTGCTGGCAACAGTCTTTTAAAGGTCTCCTCTCTTCCATTCTTGCCTTCACCCTGCCCCCCCCGACCCCGCCCCAGTCCTATTCTTTTCATAGCAATCTGGGTGTTTTTTAAGAACTCAAATCAAGTGTCGTCACTAAAATTTCCAATGGCTCTCCATTATTTTCAAGATAAAATCCAAACTGTGGCCCCTCAGCATCTCTCCTGCCTCTTCCTGGGGAATTCTCCACACTGCACTCCAGACACATGGGCTTCTCATTGAAGGAGCCACATCCCCTTACCTCTGAGTCTTTGCACATGCTGTTCCACCTGCTGGAACTTCCCACTGCCCTCTTCCCTTCGCTAAATCTTGATCCTCCCTCAGATATCAGCTCAATGTCCCTTCCTTTCCTTTAAGGTATCTTTCCCAGTGCCTTCCTTAAGACTGGACTGGCTCTACCTGCTAAGGCCCCCACAGTGCCTGCTCCCTGGGAGGTGAGGAAACTCAGGGTCAGAGAGAGAAAGAACTCATCTGAGGTCACATGACTGGTAGAGCCAGATTAAATTCAGTTCAGTGAAGATGTATTGAGCCCTCACTATGGGCCAGCAAATCAGATCAGGTCCCCTGCTCTAGAGGAGCTCTCAGACCAGCAGGGGAGACGGACCTGTAACCATGGGTGAGGACAGGGTCTGTGGGAGCTGAGAGGAGAGGCTCTGGACCTAACTTCAGGGAGGCAGGGAGAGCTGCCGGATGGGGTGACGTCCGAGCTGAGATGTGGTGGAGAGATGCCAAGCACATGTGCAATAACTCCTTTACTCACTGAATGAATGAACGAATACGCACATTTGCATCTCTGGGGATGCAGATGTCGGGGGTACGTACATGTGTGTGCGTGGATGTTTGAATGAATTGATATCCACTTACGTGCATGTGTCAATATGCATGCAAAAATAGGCTGTGTATCTAGATATGCATATAAACGGGTGCATTCGCAAGAGTATGTGCGTGTGAGTACAAATACGGATTTACATTGTGTGTACATGCACACAGAGGCAGTATCATGTAGTGGAACCAGCCCACCTGTTCAGATCTGACTCTGGCACTTGTCTGTCCTGGGCAAGTTAACCTGTTGGTCATCAATAAAATAGGGAGAATAATAGTACCTCCCTGTCTAGGTTGGGTTCTTTAGAAGCAGAGCGTGAGACAGGCATTCTCACTCAAGTGATTTATTTCGAGAGGGACCTGTAAGGGCGTGGGGGAAACAGGCTAGAGGTGGAGGAGAAGCCGGGCTGAGATGTGGGTTCAGCTGAAGTCTGGTCTCAGCCTGACCCCACGGGGAGCTCTGGAGCATGAATGACAGCTTGGAGTTGGCCCACCTTGGGCAAAGGAGGCCAGCCCTTGCCAGCCAGTCACTGGCTGTGTCCCCCGACCCTCCCCCTGGAGGAGGAAGTAATCTCCCAGGCGTTTCCCGGTGATGCATCTTGGGTTGGCTGAAGGCAGGACTCCAGAGAGGGAGCAGATGCGGGCAGGTGGCAGCCCGTGTCACAGCAGCCAGGGGACGGGTGCTCCAACAGCCTTAACGGCGCCTTGCTTCTCAAAACGAGGTCGTGGGGACCCACAGCCTCGCCTCACCTGGGAGCTTGTTAGGAATGCAGAGTCCCAGGCCCTGCTGACTCAGAACCTGCCTTTTAACACCATGCCCAGTGCTGAGCAGGTTAAAATTTGGGAAGCACTACAGGAAACGACCTCACACGGTTGTTGTGAGGGTTAAACGAGGTGAAGGTATAGACAGCCCTTCAACAGCATCTGTGCACAGTAGGTGCTATTACTATTGTTCACGTGGAGGTGTGCTCTGCGTTTGCTCATCCAGACACAACATGTGTGAATAAATGAGCATGGGGAGGATGGGTTGCGTAATCTGCAGGAACCAGTGCAAAATGAAGCGGAGGCCCCTTGTCCAAAAATCAGACAGCAGACAGATCCTTGAACCTAGCGGGGTCCCTTCCAACCTTGGGGCCCTGTGTGATGGCGCAGGCACATGGACGTGGGTGCCTGTCTTTGAGGCCCCGATGATGGGGGGGGGGGCGGGGTTCATTTCTATGGTGATTTGGCCCATCTTGGTTTTACAGAGGGAAGCCCGGGTGAGACATGCTGGAGCTGGCAATTGGACCCCTGTCTCCCATTTCCGGGGGGTTCTTCCCTCTCCCCTCTCACAGCCGGGGTGTGTGTGTGTGTGTGTGTCTCAGGGCCCGCCTCGGTGCCACTGACTTTGGGGAATCTGGGGAATCGTGGAGGACTCGCAGCCGAGAAATGTTCTCCCACGTTTGCACATTGCAAAGAGACATTGGAGTATGTCTTCCGTGAATGTGGGTATCCATTCCCAGGGAGCTCTCGCTGCTCCGGAGAAGGGGTGTGAAATTTAATTTGCACTAATTATCCCGAAGTGAGAGGAGCGGGAAATGAGCTGGCTCTGCACATTCGGCCTCTTCCAGCAGCTCCAGTTCCCCAGGTTGCAGTTTATTTAAGAGCACGGGGTGGGGGTGGGGTGGGAGGGGTGCTGTGACCATGGCAACCGCAGCTGCTGGGATTTTGGGGGTGGCTGGGCGGGGAGGCTGGATGGGGGAGGGGAGGGGAGGGGAGGGATGGGGAGGGCGAGGGCTGGCGTAGACCCGGGGCCGGGGCACGGGCAGAGCCCCGCTGCCTCTGAGGGGGGAAGGAGCGGAGAGGGAGGAGAGGGAAGGAGCCCCCTCCCGACCCCGGTTTGGCTCGGGGAGGCCTGTGGCGGGAGAAGGTCAGCAGCTCTATCCCAGGAGACAGATGGACTGTCCCGTCGGAGGGAGAGAAGGTTTTCCTTGTTACAGTGATTCCCTGGGGCAACCGTGTCCCACCGAGGCCCCCAGGGCCTAGGCTGAGCTGCAGGGCAGAAACCCAGCGAGGCAGCTGGCAGAGGGAGCACTCCCGGAGAAGGAGGGACTCTGGAGCCAAGGACAAAGGCCCTGCCGCTGTCCTCTTGCTGCTTTCCAACCCGTTCCTCAGCTCTAACTTTCTCCCCTCCCTTCTCTCCTCCTCCCCTCCGCAGTCTCTTCTCTCCCTTCCCCCTTCCTCTCTCCCCACGGATGCTCTTTCCTGCCACCACTAGAGGGCGCCGAGGCGCCACGGTCGCCTGTGACTTACCTGCCCAGGACGAGCTGCGGGCGCCTTGAAGGGCTGGGTGGGGCAGGGCAGGACGCCCCACAGCAGCTGCGTCCTCAGGAGAGCTGGGCTGATTCTAGCCTGTTTGGAGCCTGGGGCCGGTCTGGGCTGCTCCCAACGGCCCGGGATGTCACAATGACCTCCTCCCATCAACCTAAAGGGGAGGGGGATTTTGGAGGGAGAGAGGGGGCTCCTTTGGGTCCCGGAAGGAAGGAGCCTGCGTTTCCATCCCATCCCTCTCACCTCCTCCGGCAAGTGGCATCCTCCAGCAAGTGGCATCACTCTTCACGCTGCAGTTTCCTTTTCTGTAAAATGGGGGCAACCACCCCCTTCAGTTGTGAGGGCTGGATAGAATACCGTACAGGAACTGATGCATAGCAGGCACTCAGGTAGAAGTTTCCTTTGCCTTAGTAGGTCAGTTGGTCAGGCAATCAGTCAACAAATGTTTATTGGGCACCTACTATGTGCTAGGGGCTCTGCTGGGCACTGGGGACAACCAGGAACAAGGCAGACGCAGGGCTTGTCATCATGAAGCTTTCACCCTAGCAAGGGTAAAATTATTGTACATATTGAAAAGTCATTTTTACATTATTGTAAATTCTTAAGTCATTATAGATGTATGTAATATGTTCCAAAAGGAAAGTTCTGGATGCCATGGGAATGCAGATCGGGGAAGCTGACGGTCAAGCTGAGCTATGGAGGATGAATAGGTCAGGCACGAGGGAGGCAAGCAGGAAGGGCCTTTCAGGCGGAAGGAACAGCAGATGCAGAGGCCTGGGGGGGGGGAGCAGCAGGATGTATTGCAGGCACTAAAGGGGGTCCACTGTGGCAGGGGTTGATGGGAAGGAACGGGTGTGGGACGAGCTGGAGAGTGGCCACGTGCCAGGCTGCCTGGAGGATACGGGCGCAGGTTCAGTCCTGGGGCATCAGGAGTGCAGAGTAGAGGCCCGGCAGCCTTTTTGTGACAGAGAAGAGATGGGCATTTTCAAAGTGATGACAACGTTTCTGAACAGGAAAGGAGCTTTTCTTCCCCCAACGGTCTTAGAGCATCTAAAAATAAAACAGGCGTCGAGAGAAAATCCTGGTGATGACAGCATGACACTGGGGCTCACATGTGGACAGAAGGGGGACCCAAGGGGACTGGGAGCCTCAGCCGGCCTCTCAGCACCCAGGGGGAGGACCTAGAGTCAGGACCCTGGTCTCCAGGCTGCGGCCTGAGGAGTCTTTTCACTGTTGGTTGCCTCAGTATACCCATCTGTGAAACGGGGAGAGCTGGTCCCGGGGCCCCTGCGAAAAGCTGCTCTGAAGGACTTGCCAGGGAGGAGGTTTGCTGGTCCACAGTCCAGGTCTGTGCGCTTCGTATTAAGCTGCTCTCTTTGCATCGATCGTCAGGAGACAAAGGTTTTACTGAGCCCCTGCTATGATGTGAGTGCTGTGTTGGGTATGGGAGGGGGTGAGGTGGGCTTCAGAAGTGGGAATTGTGGTTCCAGCATCAGGGGGCTCTCAGTCTAGACGGAGAGATGAGACTCGTGCATGAGATAATGTCGTAGAATGTCATAGAAAAAACCGGTCTGTGCGTGTTCCCTGCTTTCCTCCCACCCCACCTTATCTCTCACTGTCCACATCTACGTTTTCAAGTGCTCGCTCTGCTCTGGGCACCGTGTAAGGGACTCTACAAGCATTCATCTCCCTTAATCCTTGCCACCTCCCTGAGAGGCGGGTATTATTGTCCCACTTTACAGATGAAGAAACTGAGGCTCAGAAAAGTTGAGTGACTTTCCCAAGATCACATAGATGCTAACTGTCAGATCCGGAGTTAGACCCCAAATTTGTCTGAGTCCAGACCTGTCCTCCTAGTTGCTAATGATGTACGTGGACCTAGTACCACCTTTCCCAGTTGTCATCGAGGTAATTATTGGGGGGCAGCTTGTGTGTCATGCAGAGAGGGAGAGGGAGAAAGATTCTAAGATTCTTTTAAAATACAAAGATGGGAGAAGTAGGCATCCATCACCGTCAGTCACCTACTCTTTAGTGCGAATTAGTAGCTTCTTTCCTGGCACTGAGATTGGGGGTAAGAGGCGAGGGTAATAAGGGAGCATGTATGACTTAGACAGGGTGTCTAGGCTGGGGGTGTTGCTGTGGGTAGGGGAGGGCACTGGCACTAACTCACCTGTTGGGGAGGGAGCAGGCAGGGGAGGTGTCATGGCTAATGCTTTGGTTAGAGAGCTGGTTCTGCTGGTAGCTTGCTATTGACCCTGAGCAAGTCCCTTTCTCTTGGAGGGCGATGCCTCCCCTCTGTACAGTAAGAAGAGGGGACGAAATGAGACTAAGCTCTCCTCCAGATTAGAAAGTCAGTGCTGACTCTGTCTCCCGGAGTTTGATGTGGGGCGGCCGTAACTGGCATCAGAAGCCCAGACGTTCTGTTTCACATCTGGGGGGGCCCCAAACAGAGGCGAGCAGTGATAGGCTGAGCCGTCTAGTGCCTGGCTTGCTGGGGCCCTGGGGGCTGAGCCACCGCCAGCAGCTGCAGTGCCCAAGCTTGTTGAGCCATCACTCTGACTTAGAGCTTCATCAGCTCCTGATTAATTTGTGCTTCTCATTGTGACCCACCTGGAAGCAAAAACTGAGAATCCGGGGAGCCGGCCCGGTGTCGCAGAGGTTAAGTTCGCACATTCCGCTTCGGCGGCCCGGGGTTCGCCGGTTCAGATCCTGGGTGCGGACATGGCACCTCTTGGCACGCCATGCTGTGGTAGGCGTTCCACATATAAAGTAGAGGAAGATGGGCACGGATGTTAGCTCAGGACCAGTCTTCCTCAGCAAAAAGAGGAGGATTGGCGGCGGATGTTAGCTCAGGGTTAATCTGCCTCAAAAAACACAAAACCAGAAAACAAAAAACCCTGACAATCCGGTATCCTGGAGGAAGCTAGGCTCAAACGTGGTCTCTGTTGCCTATTGAGGAAGGGGCTCCTTTTTCTCCAACTCCTTCCTGCCTCCTCCTCTGCGCTGCAAAGCGCTGCAGGTCGAGGAGCTCCAGACTTGGAGACAGCCAGATCTGTGATCCACGCTTGGCTCTTTTTAGCTCTGTGGTCTCGGATAAGCTGCTAAACCTCTCTGAGCCTCATCCGGAACACGGGGTAAACCTACCCATCTCCCAGGGCCCTTGACAGGACTACAGGAGGACGTTTGTGGAGGTGCCTGGTACACAGTAGGTATTCAATAAATGCCAGTGGATTCTGGGTCAGCACCAGCCCTGACAGACAGTGACGGTTTCTCCAGCAATGGGTCTGTTTCCTTTAGACCATTGCGTAGCTTCTGGAGGATTTTCCCTTGGGACAGAGGCGGTGGGCAGGGCCAGGCAAGATCCTCAGCCTTGCAGCAATGCCGTGTCCCCACTTGTTTCCTCTCTTTGGGGCCAGACCCCAGCCCTTGGCTGAATGCACAGGCCTTCGATTCTGTAAGAGCCAATCTAAGGCACCTGGTCAGCTTCCTGCCCACTGCTCCCTCCCCCGCCCTCCAGCCTCCTTTCTCCTCCCAGCTCTGCAATGGGACCGTTGGGGTCCCAAGAACAGAGGTTTTATTTTTAAGTCCAAAAAGTTTTAATTTTCATCAAAGTTATCTATACACGCGGTTTAAAAAGTTAATGAGTTCTCTAAGATTTATTATGAAAACCAGCTGTCCCCGACCTCTGGCCATTTCCCATCCTCCGGAGAGGCAGCCACTTTGGTTCCTTGTAGCTGATTATTTTGGTATTTATATTCATGTTTCTAAGTAACGTGCTTGTATTGCTACTTTTTGAATTTTCATTTTCTGGTTAGTTATTTGGCTTTTTTTAGTAACAATTTTATTGAGATATAATTCATATACCATACAATTCACCCATTTAAAGTGTACAATTCAGTGGTGGTTAGTATATTTCCACAGTTGTGCGACTATCATTACAATCAATTTTACAGCATCTTCATCACCTCAAAAGGAAACCCTGTATGCCTTAGCTACCACCAATTGCCCCTTTGCCTCCAGCCCTGAACAACCACTAATGTCCTTTCTGCCCTGGATATTTGCCTATTCTGGACATTTTATATGAGTGGATCATATAGGATGTGGTCTTTTGTGACTGGCCTCCTTCACTTAGCATCATGTTTTCAAGGTTCATCCATATTGTGGCATGTATCAGTACCTCAGTCCTTTTTACAGCCAAATATTCCATTGGCTAGACACACCGCATTTTGTTTATCATTCATCCATTGATGGACATTTGGGTTGTTTCCACACTTTGGCTATTATGAATGATGCTGCTGTGAACATTCATGTAAAAGTTTTTGTGTGGACATGTTTTCATTTCTTTTGGGTTTGTTATAACCTAGAAGTGGAATGGCTGGGTCGTAGAGGAACTTGACATTTAAACTTTTGAGGAACTCTGAGACCATTTTCCACAGTGACTGCACCATTTTACGTTCCTACTAGCAATGTATGAGGTTTCTAAGGTGGGGGATCAGAATTGTGTCTCCCACCTCAAAATGTGTCTCTTTGTCTTGGTTATTTTTAAGGACAAAAGATTCTGAAGGAAACTTTGACCTTCCCCCTAACTGCTTCAAAGGGTTTAAGATAGAAGGCCTCTCTCCAGGACAGGCCATCCCCATAGATAACTCTGGGTATTGGTAGACTGAGAGGGTCCCTGCTAAGCCCATTTTTATCAAAATTCTCTCGCTTGAGTCACATTGTCTATAGATGGCCCAGCAAACACTTGTTTATCAAACATTTATTTTTCCATCTCCATGTAAATTGCCTTCCTCCCCTTTGAAGTCCTAAACCACCCCCTCCCCCCAACATCCTCCTTTGTCTTTAGCTGAAGATGGTATTTAAGGTGGTGGCTTTGGCCGTTTTGGTGAGTTACTCAGTTTTCCTGGGTTTCTTCCATGTATACATGTTATTAAACTTTGATTTTCTCCTGTTATTCTGTCTCATGTCAATTTAATTCTTAGACTAACCAGAAGGACCTAGAGGGTGGAGGAATTGTCTTCCCCCCTTATACCAATTTTTCCACGTCCTTGTCAACACTTGTTATTATTTGACTCTGATTGTAGCCATCCTGGTTGGTGTGAAATGGTATAACATTGTGGTTTCGATTTGCATTTCCGTGACGGCTAATGATGTTCATTATATTTTCATTTGTTTTTGGATATTTGTTTATCTTGTTTGGAAAAATGTCTATTCAGATCCTTTGCCTATCTTTAGTTTGGATTATATTCATGTGCCACGTATGACATTTGGGTCAATGATGGATGGCACATACAACAGTGGTCCCATAAGATTAGTACTATATAGCCTAGGTGTGTAGTAGGCTATACTGTCTAGGTCTGTGATGTTTACCATCTTAACAATATTATATTTTATGATCCATGAACATAGGACATCTTGTGATTTATTTATATCTTTTCTAATTTTTTTCAACAATTTTGTAGTTCTTAGAGTATAAGTTTTACACTACTTTTGTTAAATTTATTCCTAGGTATTTTATTCTTTTTGATGCTAACGTAAATAGAACTGTTTTCTTAATTTCATATTTGGATCATTCACAGTGCACAGAAATACAACTGATTTTTGTATATTGATTTTGTATCCTGCAACCTTGCTGAACTTGTTTGTTAATTCTAGTAGTTTTTAGTGGATTCCTTTTGATTTTCTATATCCATGATCATGTCATCTGTGAGTAGAGATATTTTACTTCTTTCTTTCTTTTTCTTGTCTACTTGCCCTGCCTAGAACCTCCAGTGCGATGTTGAATAGAAAGTGGTGAGAGTGGATATCCTTGTCTTGTTCCTTTTCTTAGGGGAAAAGCATTCAGTATTTCACCATTAAGTGTGATGCTAATTGTGGGCTTTTCTTAACTGCCCTTCATCAGGTTGAAGAACTTCCCATATATTCCTAGTTTGTTGAGTGTTTTCGTAATGAACGGGTGTTGGGTTTTGTCAGATGCTTTTTCTGTGTTTATTGAGATGACAGTGTGATTTTTCTATTGATATGGTATATTACATTAATTGATTTTCAGATGTTAAACCAACCTTGCATTCCTGGGATGAATCCCACTTGGTCATGATGTATAATTCTTTTTATATATTGTTGGATTTGGTTTGCAAGCATTCCATTGAGGATTTTGCATCTATATTCTTAAAAAATATTGGTCTATAATTTTCTTTTCTTGTGATGTCTCTGTCTGGTTTTGGTATTAGTAATACTGGGAATGTCTTTATTATGATCTCCTTCCTTTTTGAAAGATAGTCTTTTTGGCTGTAGGATTCTTGCTTGGCAGTATTTTTCTTTAAGCACTTTGATGACATTATCCCACTGCCTTCTGGTCCGCATTGTGTCTGACGAGAAGTCAACTGTTAATCTCATTGAGTTCACTTCTAAGTGATGATTCGTTTTCCTCTTGCTGTTTTGGAGATTTTTCTCCTTATCATTCTCTTTCAGCATTTTTGCTACTTTGCATTTATCCTATTGGAGTCTTTTTGAGCTTCTTAAGTCTGTAGATTAAATTCATCAAATTTGGGAAGTTTTCAGTCATCATTTCTTTGAATTTTTTGTGCTGATTTCTTTGTCTCCTCTCCTTCTGATGCTCCTGCATTGCAAGTGCTGGTGTGCTTGGTGGTGATGCTCACTGCCCTGAAGCTCTTCATTGTCTTTCATTGTTTTTTCTGTCTGTTCTTTGGTTTGCATAATCTGTCTTGGACTTTGCTAATTATTTCTTCTGCCAGTTCAAATTTGCTGTTGAGCCCCTCTAGTGAGCTTTTAATTTCATTTATTGTACTTTTCAGCTCCAGAATTTCCATTAAAAAAAAACTTCTCTCTCTTTATTTATGTTCTCTACTTGATGAGACATCATCATATCTTCCTTTACTTCTTTAAGCATGGTTTCCTTTAGTTCTTTGATAATATTTATGACAGCTACTTTGAATTCTTGTTAAATCTGACATCTAGCCACTCTCACAGGCAGTTTCTGTTGCTTGCTTTTTTTTCCTTGTGTGTGGGTCAAACTTTTTGGTTTCCTATAATTTTCTTGTTGGAAATTAGACTTTTAAAATACCGTGTTGTAGCGATTCTGGCTTTCAAGGGTTTAGTTTTTGAGGTCATTGTTTGAGATTTGTTCTGACCCAGGAGAGCTCTTCTTATCTGTCTCCTTCCCTGGTTCTCCCTGATAAACTAGTCAGTTTATGGTTTAGATTATGTCCTAAACGAATCTACCAGTGTCCTCTTAATTGGTTTGCACCACAACCTCTCCTGTTTTTGAGAGCACCTTTAGGCTTTAACTTCCCCAAACTGTGTTGCAAATGAATTACTCCTTTTGAGACAACTTCCAGAACTCTCTTTTATGGCCTGTGTCTCCCCTTGGGCAAGATCTGAGCCAGGTCTCTGGAGTTGGGGAAGGGGAAAATGGTACTCTCCTCTCTGAGTGGCACATCTGCTTTAGGAGCTGGGCACTTGGCGGAGTGGAGGATGGCTGTAACCTCTGGTCTTCTCAGCTTGCCTCCCCTGGCATGGAAACTCTGCTTTATGAATGAGGCAGGATGAGGGTGACTGGGGCCCCAGTATTTCTCAGCATGCCACTTCCAAGGTTAGAGCCTCCATCCCACTGGTAGGGGCTGAGAAGAGGAAGGGAGCCTCATCTCTCAGCTGCACTCACCTAGAACTTAGCCTGTGCAACAGTAAGCTGGGGCAGGGTGAGAAATACTGATATCCTGCCCTTCCTGGGAAGATATTGCAGGCCTCCAACTGGGAGCTAGGGTGAGAGAGAGCCCTGTGCTATCGGCTGCACTCATCTGCAGTGGAGTTTCCATAATGAGATGGGAGTGGAGAGGGAGAAAGTGGATCATAGTTCAAATGCCGCAGTCTCTTGCTGTTCCTACAGAGTTTTATTAGGTTTTCTTGAATAAATGTTTCTCCATTTGCTCTATGCCCTTAGGACCATTTACAGAGACTCCAAATGGTGCTAGAGACTTTAAACAATTTTCAGCAGTTTCACTGGGGAACAAGTCTGCAGAACTCCTCACATTGCCAAGCCAGAAGTAGAGCTCTAGCTATTTGATTTTAGACTAAGGAAGATGAGGATTCAGCTTTCTCTTCCATCCTTACCTTTCTCTTCCCATTCTCCCATCCTCCCAATAATGCGATGGGTTTTTTTTTCCCTTTTCTGTGCAAGTTTTTGTTTTTCCCGGAGTTACTAATTGCTTTTAAAAAAAAGTATCTCTGTTTGCTTTTACTTATAACTGAGTAAACGCTAAACTCTTGGCTGATAGTGTGAATCTCCTCTGAAGATGTTTAGATGCATCAGGTTTTCTATCAATTCATCTTCCTGAGGAATCTTCAGAGCTTTCTGACCAGCTTCAGGTTGGACTAGGTGCTTTCTATACCTGGTGCATGGATGTCCTCTTGGGATCCTTCACTATCAACCCAGAGGATTCTTCTCTTGTGTTGGATTTTCAGTTTCTTTTATCCCATGTCTTCCTCCTTCTTTGTTTATTCCCTTTGTTTTGGTGGAGCACATCCTTCAGTACTTCAAGAGAAAAGATACGTGGGATGTTAATCTTTGGAGAATTTGCACATCTGAAAATGTCTTTATTCTATCCCCATCCTTGACTGGCTGTTAGGCTAGGTGTAGAATTCCAGGTTGGAAATTATTTTCCTCCAGAAAATGTGAAGACTCTGCTCTATTGCCCTCTGGCTTCCAGTATTGCTTTGAGGAAAAGGACACTGTTCTCATTCCTTATCTTTTCAATCTGGAAGCTTAGAGAATCTTGTTAGTTCCCAGGATAGTGACACTTCACGACAATGTGCTTTGGCAAGGGTCTGTTTTCATTTGTTGTGCTGGACCCTCTGTCAGTCCTTGAAATCTAGAAAGCTGTTCTTCGGGTCTGTCAAATTTTCTTGAATTATTTTATTGATGATTCACTATCCACCTTTATTCTATTCTTTCTGGAACTCTTATTATCTGAAGATGGAACTCTTAGACAAGTCTTCTAAATTTTCTCTCCTATTTTCTTTACCTGTCACTCTAAAAAAGCTAAACTGTATCTTCCAATTTTTTCCTTTTTAAATTTCTGCCGTTATATTTTTAATTTTTAAAAGCTCTATTGTTTTGTGCTCTGTGTCTCTTTTTTATGAGAATCCTATTTTAATCTCACCTGTGCCTGTGTTATGTGATCTCTCTGATGATATTAAGACAGATTTTTTTTTCCCTCGCTATTCTCTGTTATCTTCAAGTTGGTGTTTTCTGTTTGTTTTATTTTTATCTTTCCGGTTGCAGGCATTCTTCAGACGTCTGGTGAGCCTCAGTTATCTCTTCATATTTAAAAATAGAAAAGTAGGAGCTGATTGGGAGTTCTGAGACATGGGTAGGGCTTGTGGGCTGTGGGCTTCTTCTTGGGGTGATCTGGCAGGGCTGCTTGGTTGGGAAACCTTCAATGTTGGTATCTCCGGGGTTTCTCGAAGTCTTTTCTCCTTGGTCCACCATGTTCCCCGGAGCAAGCTCCTCCAGTTGTCCGCATGCAGGGTGTCAGTCTGGCTGGCAGGGTCCCGAGAGCAGAGCGGCGGAAGATGATTGGGGTCTTGACGTGAGCTCAGATTCACCGAGTCCGCCCGTCATCAGCAGGGTGCCACCCGCTACACTGCTCCTGGTGTCCCCGAGTCCGCCCGTCATCAGCAGGGTGCCACCCGGTACACTGCTCCTGGTGTCCCCGAGTCCGCCCGTCATCAGCAGGGTGCCACCCGGTACACTGCTCCTGGTGTCCCCGAGTCCGCCCGTCATCAGCAGGGTGCCACCCGGTACACTGCTCCTGGTGTCCCCGAGTCCGCCCGTCATCAGCAGGGTGCCACCCGGTACACTGCTCCTGGTGTCCCCGAGTCCGCCCGTCACCAGCAGGGTGCCACCCGGTACACTGCTCCTGGTGTCCTCGGTCTAGAGGTGTCTGGTCTGGGGTGATAACAGCTTCTTAAACAGCCTTTCAAAGAATCCTCTTTATTGGAACTGCCCTTTACTCCACCTTCCAGGGGTGGCCAATCTTTGAGTCTTTTGGGGATTTTCTTTTTACCAATTCGTTTTCCTCAATTGTCCATTTATTTTCTGGCTCCTGAAATTTTGCAATTTTCTCTCCCATTCTCCCCATCCTTCTGCGCTCATACCTTCAAACATTTGATGAAATCCCTTTACTATTACTTTAGCATCCAAGAGGTGGGGGAACCAAAGTGGTCGTGTGTGTTCAATCTGCCAACTTTACCTGGACGTCCTCTCTTCTCACTGCCTCCGCCATCTCTGTAGAGGAAGGCTCCGTGCTTCCAGTTGCTGAGGTCAAAACTCTGGAGCCATCCCTGACTCCTCTCTTTCTCCTGTACCCCAGCTCCAATCTCACGGCAAAACTTGGGAGCTCTACTTTCAAAATATATCCAGCATTCACCACCTCCACTGCTACCATTCAAAGCTATGCCACATCGTCCCTCACCTGGACACTGCGGGAACCCCTCGCTCCCTCCCTCTTTCTGTCTTTGCATCTCCTAGAGTCTGCTCTCTGTACAGCAGCCTCTGTCGCATCCCCTCACTCCTCTACCCACAGCTCTCCTGTGGCTTCCATCGCACTCTGAATAAGAGCCTGAATCCCAACAGAGGTCAACAAGGCCCTGAGTGCTCAAGCCCCACGTCCCTTCCCAGCCATCTCACATCTCACAGCCGTGCGGCCATCTCACAGCACACAGCCGGCTCCCTCCCGGATCTTCCCTTTCCTGGGGGCTCACTCTCACCTCCTTTGGGTCACCTGTGACCCTTCCCTGACCTTTTTATTTAAAAGTGCATCCCTCTTCCTCCTTGGACCCTCTCCATCTTTTTTATCCCACTTTATCTGTCTCTATAGCAACTCTTGAGATTGGACGTATTTATATTTCCTTGTTTAGTTATTTATAGCTTGCCTCCCCTCTCCAAAATGGATGGTCTCAAGGGCAGGGATTTTGGTTTATTTTGTTCACTGCTAGAACCCCAACAGCTAGAACGGTGCCTGGCATATAGTAGGCGCTCAATAAATGTGTTGCATGTATGCATGAATGAATGAATGGCTGCTTGCTTGGCCCTAGCCTTGGCTCTGGGACTGACCTTGATCCAGGCAGGGGATTTAAGGAGCTCTGAGTCTATACTCCTCCCCTTCACTCATTCATTCATTAATCCATTTATCCATCCATGCATTGTCACTGTTGTTGTGAGTACTAATATTCCAAAGCTAGAAAGTGGCAGAGGGGGATTTGGCCCCAGGCTATCTGACTCCGAGCCCTGGCTCCAAAGTCGCTGCTAAGACAGGCCCTCCACAAGGTTGGAAGAATAAGACTAAGACCTGATTCCTTGTCCTGGGGGTAGAAGTTAGAACAGAGCCCGTCCCCAGGCTGCCCATGCTCATGCACTTCTCCCTGCTGGATGGGCAGTCCCTTGAGAGAGTGTGCAAGGGGAAGCTCCAACGATGCCACCTCAGGGAAGCCCCCCAGGACTGCCAAGGGCAGAGACAGCTCTTCCTTGCCTGCTCTGTCAGAACTGTGTGCATCCTTCTATCAGGGTGAGCATCCGATTTCTTATAATCGGCTGCCACTCTTGTCCATCCTCAACTGCGAGATTTTCCAGGACATGACCTGAGTCTTGTTCAGCTCAGTGTCCTAAGGGGTACTGAAGGAGCAATGGAATGAATGAAGCAGACTAGGAGCCTGAACTGGAATTCAAGCTCTGCCACTCACTAGCTGTGTGACCTGGGGAAGTTCCTGAACTCTCTGGGCCTCAGTTCCCTTGCCTACAGAATGGGGAGGAAAGGAGTCCCCATTCCATGAGAATCCAGTGAATTAATGAATGAAATTTCCTTGTGCAGTACCTGGCACAGAGTAGTGAATAGAGTAGGCTGTTCTTATGAGCCAGGCCTCCAGGCCCAGCCCACTGGCTCATCACCCCCCAGCAGCAGGTGCCTCCCCTGCCTTCCCCCGGTGCCCAGTGCAGCTGGCTAAGCTCCTGGTCCATCAGCTTGGCCCTCTGCCGTTTAGGGATTGGCCTGTCTGCACTTGGCGTTGGCCTCCAAAGAACCTGGCCCGACACATCGTGTCCTTAGTTGCCGGCTGAACTGGAGACAGTCACTGCTGGGGACAACTGAGGTCTCCCCTGGTGGGGCGACAGGGCAGCGGGCTTCGGATGAGGGGCAGTGCCTGAGATGCCCCGTGGACCGGAGCTGCTGCAGGAGCAGAGGCGGGCAGGGGCGATGGGGCAGGGGTATCAGGGAGGGTGATCCTGGCGGGGGAGGGGGCGCCGGGAAGGATTTGGGGAAGTAAGTCTGTATTTTTGTTGTGCTTCTTAAAAGTTAAAAAAAGGGGCCGGCCCCGTGGCTGAGTGGTTAAGTTTGCGTGCTCCGCTGTGGTGGCCCTGGGTTTCTCTGGTTTGGATCCTGGGCACCGACATGGCGCTGCTCATCAAGCCATGCTGAGGTGGTGTCCCACGTGCCACAACTGGAAGGACTCACAACTAAAATATACAACTGTGTACTGGGGGGATTTGGGGAGAAGAAGAAAAAGGAAAAAAAAGTTAAAAAGAGTTTTTCTCTAATCAAGGCATGCAGATTTCAAATACTGTCTTCGTTGGCAGGTCATCAACTCCTTGACCTTTTGGGGAGGAGCCCCTCCCGTTCCTTCCCTGAAGCCATGAGACGTGGGGCTGAGGGCGTGGAGTGGGCACTCTGTGGGCCAAGAGACATTCCCAGTAGTCCCTCCTTTGTTGTAATTCATTGTTAGGTGCCCGACTTCTCTCCAAGAGGATATCGAGGGTAGGGCTATTCAACTTTCTGCCCCTTTTGTGTCCAGTGCAATGCTTCCCGCAGTATAATTATTGTAGTCATCTTTTTTTTCCAGTTTTATTGAGAAGTAATTGACATACATCACTGTGTAAGTTTAAGACACACAGCACGATGGTTTGATGGACTTATAGTTATCTTTTAACGAGCACTTACGCCAATCTTGAAGTAGGTTCTACTGTTTCCCTCATCTTGGGATGAGGAAATAGATTCAGAGAGGTTAAGGGGCCCAGCCGTGGTCACACAGCTGGAGGTGGCACGGCCAAGATCTGACTCCTCTGAACCCGTCTTGTGAACGGTGGCATGCTCCCCCCGCCATATTGAGCGAGAGTTTGTTGAGTGACTGACAGGGTTGACGTGAGATGGTAGGTGGCTGTGTCAACAGTAAAGGGATTGAACAGCTCCCCTCTGCCAGCTGCAGCTGTTTGTCTGGGACAGGAAGGGAGAGGGGGCGTGGGGCCCACCCTTGGGGGTTGGGATCAGGCTTGGAGAACTACCAGAGATTTGGATGTTCCGGTGGGGACCAGAGCTGCCCAGGGTCATTTGCTGCCTCCTCTTTGCATGGAGAATCTGGTCTCCAGGGCAAAGGGCTCCCCAGCTCTGTTCGAGCCTGTCCCAGGGTGGGGAAGCCCCCTTTCAGGGATGAATAGCTCGGGTTATTAGGGAGGCCCCTCTCCCTCCTCTCCTCCTTGTTTGGTCCTTGTTTCCCCCCCAGGATCCTGTAGAAGAAGTGGAGTCAGCCTGATGCCTTTTTACATGTTTGTTGAATGAATAATAGAAAGGTGCCAATGTGGCCCTCAGGGAGTTGAGTATGAGCTGATGTTCCTGCCCCCTCGCCTCGTTTCCCTGTTGTTAACATCTTACACGACATGGTCTATTCATCAAAACTACGACACCCACATTGGTAGGTAACTATTAACTCCAGGCTTTATTTGGGTTTTACCAGTTTTTCCGCTAACATGCTTTTCCTGTTCCAGGATCCCAGCCAGGACCCTACGCGGCGTGTAGTCGTCGCGCCACCTTTGTGGCCTCTGGTCTGTGACAGTTTCACAGCCTTTTCCTTGGTTTTCACGACCTCGAGAGTGTTGAGGAGTAATGGCCGGTTACTTTATAGAATGTCCCTTAATTTGGGTTTGTCTGGTGTTCTTATCATGAGTCTGGGCTTACGGGGTTTTGGAAAGCTGACAGCAGGGGCGAAGTGCCCTTCTTGTCTCATCGTGTCGGGGTACACGACACCCACATGACGTCACGGGTGATGTGAGCCTCGACTGCTTGGGTAAGGTGGTGTTCGCCAGGTCTCTCCCCTGTGAGGGTGGAGAGCTCAGTCTGTACCAAACGCTGTTTAATCCTCATTTAATCCTCCAACCCCCGGAGGAGGATCCTCTTACCATGTCCATCTTGAGATGAGGAAACTGAGGCACAGAACGTTAAAGTAGCTGTGCAAGGTTATGTAGAAGGCAAGTCTCGAACCCAGCAACCTGGTTCTAGAGCCCATGTTTTAAGCACTCTTCAAGATATCTGCTCTGGTCTGAGTACTCTCATTGGCCACCTGGATTCCTGCAATGGCCTCGCCTTGTTTCCCCTCTGTCTCATCTACTACGCCAAACCCCTCGGTCACTCTGCTCTAGCCACCCTGGCCTCCTTGCTGCTCTATGAACATGCTGGGCACATTCCCACCCCAGGGCCTTTGCACGTGCTTTTCCTTTGTTTGGAACACTCCATGTCACCCAGGTGGTTTGCCTGATGTGCCTCCCCTCCTTGTCTGATCATCTTATTTAAAATTCAAACCCACCGCCCAGCACTCTCTGGCCCCCCCACTTTATTTTTTCCACAGCACTTCTCAGCATCTGACATTCTCTTTATTTTATGTATTCATTGATTGGTTATCTGTCTCCCTCGACTAGAATGTAAGCCCCACGAGGATGGAGATTTGGGTCTGCCTTGTTCACGGCTGTGTCTCCAGTGCCTGGGACAGTACCTGGCACAGAGTCTGGGCTTCGTAAACATCTGTGCGTGAATGCCCTGCGCTTGCTTGACCCCAGGATGTCTCCATCAACACATCCCTGATGAGAAGGTCCACAGCCCGAACCCCAGGCAAACGGTCAGAGGCCTCCCGCAGGCTGACATGGATTCATTTACGAATTGGGTCATTTGGCAGATTGTGGAGCTACTTAACCATCCAGGCCCTCGGCCTGGCATGTAAGCTCCCGGAGGAAGGAAGGGGGCTCTCTTTTGTTTGCTCTTTGAACAAACTCATTTAATACATTGCCTTGCCCACAAAATGCTCCATAGATGCTTGTTGAAAAAAAACCACCCAAAAGAACCAGCAGTGACACGGTCTCCTCGAAAGTAATCTACAAACTACCTCCTTTCCTTATGGCGCTTGTCAGTTCCCACAGACCCTTTCTCTCACACACGCACACACACACTCATACACTCACACACACACTCACACGCACACACACTCATACACACACACACTCACACTTATACAAACACACACACACACACCCCAGTCGTGGTGGGGAAACAGCATCTATTTACATATAAATATCTTAGCGGCCTGATGGATCTGAAAGGAAGGAACAGAAAGAAATCAGGGGATGCTCTCCAGGGGAGGTAGTGAAAATATTATGCAATTTAATGTATTTATACGAATAGTTTGCTCTGATCAGAAGCTCTGGGGAAACTGGAGGGAGTCTAGTGGGAGAAGCAGGGATTGAAAAACAGAGATCTCGCCCCTCCCCCTCCATGGAGGTCATGTGGAAAACTGGGGCTCTAGGCACCTTTAAAAACGGTCTTTGTCTGTGCCCACTACGTGCCAGGAGCTTTATGCTCAAAGATCTCATTTCGTCCTCCAGCGGTCCTTCTCTCTACTGCAGGGGGGGACATGGAGGCACACGGCAGTCCAGTGACTTGCCTGGGGCTGCAGAGCTGGTCAGCGGGAGCGCGGGGAGGGACCCCAGCCTGTCTGGCTTCTCCTGCTTGCCCGTTCCGCTGTCTTCCTGCCCCAGCCTCCCCCTGAGCTATCCTCTCTGGGTTTGGGGCCCCTCTCTTCCTCGGTAGCTAGTAAAGCCCCGAGACAGTGGGATAGACTAAAAGCCTCTCAGACACTCAGACACCGGCGTGTCCTTGCTTCCCCAGAATCCCTTCCGGATCCTTGATTCCTGGGCCACGTGCCTCAGCATGGCCGCCTAGGAGGTCTTGTGTCGCCGTGTGAGCTGTGACCCCCGGCCAGCACGGCTATACCGCAGAGGCGGGGACTGAGGGAGGAGGGTGGGGGGGAAACCCGGGAGAGGCCCGTTCTTGATTTGCGCGTCAGCCTTGGCTCTGGAAATGAAATGCCTTTTAACCTCGTTGCCTGCTGTCCTTTGTTCCCTCTGTGATGCTCTCTGGTGCCAGGAGGCCCTTGGCCACAGGACACGTGTTTAACAAATCCAATAAAGCCTTTATTTGGCCGGCTGCTTGTTCCCTGGAGCTCGCTGGCCTGGGAGACACTGCCTCCCTCAGGTTTCTCACCCGTGTGCAGGGCAGGGCCAGGGCTAGGAGAAGCGGGGAGCCAGGGAGCTTGCATTGCTCATGAGGGTGACAGATGGTGCCTGGGGCAGTGTCCTGAGACCTGAGCGCTGGTCCCAGCTCTGCCACCAACTCTCGGTTGGATCTCGAGCAATCGCTGGACACACTGGGTCTTGGTTTTTCTTCTGTGAAGTGGCAGGCTTAGATTGGGTCAATGGGTTTTATATATTTTATATACATTTTATATATATTTTATATATTTTATATATTTTTAAGCAGTGAAACCCAATTCCCAAGTGGAGTGTGCTCTGGAAGTCTCAGCTTGGATGGCTCTGGCCCTTGGTCACTACTCCTCTGACCTTTTGTGTTTTTAAGATGGCAGGCTTGTTTCTCCCTCAGGACCTTTGCACTAGCTTTTCCTTTTGCATGAATACCCTCCCTGAGAATGATCTGTGCATAGCTGGCCCTTCTCTTGTCATTCAGGCATCAGCTCAGATGTTACTTCCTCAGAGGGGCTTCTCTGAGCCTGTCTAATGAGGTCCTGCACCCCTGAGTCATTCTGTACCCTATCCCCTTTCTTCTGGGTCCTTAGCACTTATCACTTCTTGATGTTTTCTTGTGTCTTTAGTTGTTAACACGTTTGTCCGTTTATCTGGTCTGTTTTCCCCGCTAGCTTACAGATTTCGTGAGGACAGCTTTCTCTCCTTCACTGCTCTACTCAACAAATATCTGAGGAATGGTTGAGTGAATAATTGAATGACTATCTAAAACAGGTGAAGGTGAGGCTGTTCTGGGTTGGAGCAGGTGTGGAGGGCTGTGTACCCCACTGGCTGGACCACCCCCTCACGATCTCCCTCCTCCCTCGGTCTTTGAGGCCCCTCCCCGCCCCCCTCTGGGGCACTGCAAAACCCAGCTTGAAAACCATCTGTGCTTGCTTACTCTAAGGCTCTCGCAGCTCTGACAGTCCACGGCCACGTCTGAAATCAGTGGTTCATCTAAGAAGTGCTTCAGGGTTTCAGAGAAGGGCAAGGCGAGGAAGGGTTTTAGTCGTCTCCGAGGAGGTGCCCTTAAACTGGTTTGGAGGTTCAGACAGTGCCAAGGGGCTTTGAGGTGGAAGAAGAGAACAGGAGCAGAGGCCCGGGCCCTCCCCGGGTATCTGTGAGGCAGCCAGGCTGGCAGGGTTCGGGGGAGACTAGATGGGAACCGATGGACGTGGCCAGCTGTCAGGGGGCCCTGAATGCTGAGGTGAGATGGTTGTGCCTGATTTGTGACATGTGGGGAGTTGGCCTGAAGCTCTGAGCAGGACAGTAGACTCATCAGGGCCTGGCGTGTGGAAAATAAAATAGAGAGGACAGAAATGGAGGCAGGGAGACCAGAGAGGAGGCTGAGAGATGATGAGGCCTGGACCAAGGAGATGGAGCGAGGGACGGGATCCAGGAGGGAAAGGGGCCTAAGGATGGAGCTGATTTGGCAGTGAGCTAGTGTGTTGGGAAAGGAAGAAGCAAGAGGCTAAGAGAGTCTGAAGTTTCCTATCGGCTTATGAGGATGATGCTCTGGTCCAGGAAATGTTCTGGACGACTGTGTTGTCAGGGGTGCTGGGGGAGGGCTGGGCTTGCAGGCATGGGGGTTCCCCCCTTCCCCTGCCCCAGGTCCGGAGGATAAGGCTTCACAACTCATTGCTCCCCAGCTCAGGCTGCCTGGGCAGAGAGGAACGTTTGGGGCAGCCCTCCGGCTTGGCACCCTCCCCACAGGCCCCAGGATTAATGTGCTAACGGTCACCCAGGGGCCCTGGCAGAGAGTGAGGATGACTCAGTGTCCACTCATCCTGCTGCAGAGAACCAGGCACAGGTGGAATGCCCTGGGAGCACCGGACCGGGGAGCCGCCTTTGACTGTGAGGGCTGGCATGTGACGGGCACGTCTGTGATGGTCCGCATCTCCTAAGGGATGACGACAGGGTCATCTTCTCAATCCCACAGGCCGTTCCCCTAACGCTCCTCTCCAGCACGAGCCCTGAGGGCTCCACAGTCCGCCCAGTTAGACAGAAAACCAGCCCTGGAAGAGTCAACTCCGGAGGGAGATAAGAATGTAAGGGCGTGCTCTCCCTCGGGGCATATTCCAGAGTTGGGGTGCTGCCTGGAGAGGGAGCCTGACTGCCAGAGATGGAGGGTATTTTTTTGACATCTAGAGTGTGTTCTGAACCTTGGGGAAAATATTCTGGAATTCGAGGACAGATTTTGGAATTCCATGCTGTTCCAGAACTCTGGGCTCTGTTTCAGAATTCTCAGCGCTGTTTGAGAAGCCTGGGTGTATTCTGGAATTCTGGGACATATTTTGGAACTTTGGGGGCCTGCTGGAGTCCTGGGCTGGCTCCCCATCGTTCACCTCCTTGGGCTTGTCTTATCTGCTATGATCTGCGGGTACACATGGTTACAGGGAGGCAGTTGCTATGGCAACAGTAACCATGGGGTGTATCAACTCCCAGAATTTACTCTGAGCCTGTGACATTTTAGCTGGTGGAGAACCGCGGTGAGCTCCCGAGAGCCTGAGGAGCAGGGATTCCTGCCAACCCTGTCTTTGTGCCTCCCTCCCCCACCTCAGATAACCTCCCTCTGGGCCCTGGATCTGGCTGGCTGACACTCCCTCTGGCAAATGAATATTCAAAAGCAGCCGGAAAGTGTGTTCAAATCTTATAAACTCCTGCCTGCCTTGCTCCTTTTAAATGCATTGGCATCTTCTGTTTTGCCCCATTTACCTGCCAGAAAAGTGAAGGGTAATTCCAGGAGCTGAGAATAAGTGCTTTTGCCAAGTTGCTTTGACCTAAGTGGGGTAGGAGAGGGGTGCGGCTGAGGTCCTTGTAGATTGGGTCCCTCAAACGAGTCTCACAGAATCCTGAAATACTGGAGTGCATCTGCTGAAACCACGGTCCAGGGAGGGGAAGCGAGGCAGGTAAGTGGCAGAGGCAGGCCAGAACCCAGGCTGGGCTCCCCTCCCCAGTGGCTGTGTTCTTAACCCAGCCCTCTGTGCCTGCTCCTCCCCTTCACCCCGGCTACAGAAGTAGGCTTGCTTGCTGAGCCCCCGCTTCTGTCTACAAAATCACAGACTGTCATGTCTGGAGGATCCTTGAGAATCACCGGGGCTCTATGAATGGGGAAACTGAGGCTCAGAGACATCCCTCAGATGGTTGGTTAGTGCTAGAGCAGGGACTTGAATTTCTGGCTCCCAGTTCTGAGCTCAGAGCCCTTGCTGTCACACTCATCTCTCCCACCCTGTATGATTCATTCATTTATTCACCATCCATCCATCACCCATCGATCCATCCATCCATCATCCATCCATCCATGCATCATCCATCATCCATCCATCACCCATCCATCACCCATCCATCCATCATCCATCCATCATCCATCCATCCATCATCCATCCATCATCCATCCCTCCATCATCCATCCATCATCCATCATTCATCCATTATTCATCCATCCATCCATCCATCATCCATCCATCATCCATCCATCATCCATCCATCATCCATCCATCATCCATCCCTCCATCATCCATCATCCATCCATCATCCATCCATCACCCATCCATCATCCATCCATCACCCATCCATCATCCATCCATCACCCATCCATCCATCCATCCATCATCCCTCCCTCCATCTGTTCAGAAACATATTAAGCAGCTGCTGAACGCCCTGTCCCACCTTGGGCTGAACATGAGAGGAAGTTCTTGGTTGGGTCCCTGGTGATGATCCAGGCTACCTGGTCAGCCTACCTCATCTATCTGCCTTTCTGCCAAACAGACATTCTCCCACCCGGACCATCGTGTGCCCATTCCCGCCTCTGCCCCCAAGGCCAATACACCAAACTCAGTCTGGTTTCTGCCTCTTTGCTCATGACGTCCCCCTGCCTGGAATACCCTCATACCTGATAATTTATCCAAACTCTGCTCATCTTTTAGGGCCCATGAAAAAGCTTTCCGTCCTCCACAAAGCGTTTCCTCACCACCCAGGCCATCCGAGCCCTCCTTTCTCCTGTGACCCTTTGACTAGGAACAGCACAAATGAGTCCCTATTTCCTGCTTTTTGGTGTTGTCCCAGTTCACTCCTGGAAAACAGGCTGCTATTTTATTCCTAGTACTGCTGTTGATTTACTACATTTGGGCAATTCTGTGATGTAAAGAAAATGCCACGAGATGTGGAGTCAGACAAGGGGCCAAGTGTTAGCTTTACAGATGAAATGCTGTGTGATCTTGAGCAAGTCACTGAACCTCTCTGAACCACAGGGGCGTGCGGTACAGCTTCACAAGATGATACGTTTGAAAACTCTAAGCTCTGAATAAACAGGCGAAGTCTTCCTCATCTCAGGATCTATTTCCCTCTGTGACGGTGAGGCTTGTGGTCTTGAATCACTGCTGAGAGTTTAAGGCACGGATACCGTCATCCTCTCCTGTTCCTCACCCCCAGGGGGGAGCCCGGACTTCAAGGCAATGTGCCAAGAGGGGTCTTGCTAAGCAGCCTTTGCTTTTTAGTCTCTTCTCTCCAGTAAGATCCAAGGTGATTGTGGGATAGTGGGATTTGTTTTTCTGCTGAGAAGACTCATTTCCTCAATTGGTGGAGGGTGGGCTGGGGCCTGGGCAGGCCTTTGAGTATTTCCCAAGGGGCCGTGGCTTCCTGGGGGACAGCCTGCTGTCTGGGAAAGCGGGAAAGCTTTGGCGGCTTGTCTTCCTGTCTGTGGGCTCCTGACTTTAATCTTCATCGTGTTTCTCTTTCCTGAGCTGCGGCTTTCACGCTCCTTGGGGGCCTGTGGGCGGAGGCTTAGGCCTTAAGCACCTTTGTTGTTTTCTCCTGCTGATTGATCTGTGTTTTCCAGAGCAGAGATTTCTTTAATCACAGTAGTTCCAGGAGAAAAACTCAGCCGGGTCTGTCCTCACCTCAAAATAAATCAAAACACAGGGAAGTTACGTGGGTCAGCCTCAACCAAGCATCCACGCGTGCCCACTGCATACACAGGCCCGGGTGTGCGCACGGGGGGCACGTCTTCACACGGGGATGGGCGCGCATAAGGCCTCTCATGCGTGTTGGCGCCCGGCAGGCACACAGCGCGTGTCCGTTGTGCTCAGCTGCATCTCCCTCCCCCACTCATTGCAGGTGTCCACTCAGGTCTACGCGGGGGTAGATTTATATGTGTGCCAGCACGGAGAGGGGCGCTCAGTGGTGGGTGTGCATCCACCGTGTGCACAGGCTTGTACACCCACCTGCACCTATCTGTGTAAAGATGTAGACCGACGTGTGTCCATGTGCCACCAAGACAGCAATAGCAGCTGAGAGTTACACACCCGATGTGCCGGTGCTGTGAACTTGGGGTGTGAACTCTCGGAGCCCTCACGACGACACCATGACGTCCATACAGGTGATGCATTGTTATCCCCATTTTCACAGATGTGGAAACTGAGGCTCAGCGAGGTCATTAACTTGCCCAAGTTCCCAGAGCCAGGACGGGGCGGGGCTGGGGTTTGACCCTGGGCAGTCGCCTCCACGGTGCACACTCGTGACCCCGGCACTAACTTGGTAGTAAAGGTCTGTCCTTGCAGACCCTGCAGGGAACACGCCAGTCCCCGGGCCGGGCCTTCGGGCAGTTTTGCCCACGGATGTGAAGATGGGCACGTGGCGAGTGTGCACACACCCGTGCCGAGCTGCCCCCTCGGGCAATGCCAGGAGCAGTTCAGCCTTTTCAGGGGCCAGTGCCCTGCGGCTCCTGGGCCCACCTCTCTACAACTGACCATCTTCCACGGCGATTTCTTTTCTCAGGTCACATGTCCCAGGGCCCAGCTGAGCCCCACCAGGCAGGGGGCAGAGAAGCAGGCCACTCCCCCCAGTGCTGGGTCTTTCCCAGCAGTCAGGCAGCTCTTACAGCCCCGCCCTGCCATGTTCCCATCCCTACCCTCATCTCCTGTGAGATCACTTTTAAGGACAAATGCCTTCCCCAGGAGGCTATCTGGATCTGTCTGAAGGTGTTAGGGGCCCCTTCCCTGAACACCTACAGTGTGGCTTGGGATTTCCCTGGGTCCTACTTCTGGCTCTGCTGCTTCTCAGCTGTGTGACCCTGGGCAAGTTTCTTAACCTCTCTGAGCCTCAGTTTTCTCATCTGTAAAATGAGGACAATATTAACACCTACCCCAAGAGTTAGTGGGAAGGATAGATGAATTAATACCTGGAAAGGGCTTGCAGCAGCACCTAGCACTTACTGTTGTCATCATCATTGTTGGTCTAGTCCTTACTGGCCTGCTAGTGTCTGGTTACTTGGCCAGCCTCCCCCGCAGGTGGAGCGCTCTGCAAGGGCAGGGACCGTGGCTCGTTTCTCCTTCTGTCCCAGGGCCTGGTTTGTCCCTGGTGCGTTGTTGATGCTGCTCCGCGTTGATTGAATGTCTGAATGAAGGAGCCCAGTCGTTTCCCCAGTGGGACCAGTTCTCTCCATGAGTGGGATAAACCCCATCTTTCCGTCGAGGGGGTGGGGTGAGGCTGCTGGCTCTATGCCAGGGATGCAAAGTAGGGCAGGCCTCCCCAGGGGGGTTGCCGTGGCAACAGGGAAGTTCTGCTCTGGAGGCAGACACACGCACGGCACGACAGGGTTGGTTGGGAGGCATGGCAGGGCCGCCCGCCTAGAGTAGGGAGACGGGCTGTTGAAGTGGCTTTCGAGCCTCAGTGACTTATCTGTAAAATGGGGGCTAAGCTCTCAGCTCACGATTAGGGTCATATTTAAGGGGGTCAGAGATGGGGACGGCTGTTGAGAGATGCAGAGGGCTGTGCCAGTCTTGGCTGCTTTGTGATGATCTTGCCCACCAGCAGAGAGGCATGACGGGAGAAAGGACATTGCTTTCTTCACCGCTGTACCCCCAGCTCCTAATTCAGTGCCTGACACTTAGTGGCTGATAATAAATATTTGCTAAATGAAGAATTAGTCAAATAAGAAGATGAGGACATTTCACAGTCCTGCCCCAACACGACACCTAGAGTCCTACCAGGTCCTGATTCCGAGCTGTGGTCTATATTAGAGACCCCTTGACGCGACCTCTGACCTGCTCCAGACCCCACGGAGCCCTGAGTACCACTTCCCACCCTAGTTGTAAACTCTGTGAGGGCAGTCTGGGGACTGGGGGCCATCTGGCCTTGGGAAAATTGTCCTAGACTGGGCTTCTTGGACTTGGCTGATGACAGAAGCTTGGGGTGGGGGTGTGGGAGGCTGTCATGGTGGATATAAGGAATGCAGGTTCCCAGGCCCCTCCCCAGCTCTACTTAACCAGACTCTCTGGGATGCGGTCCAGCATTTGGGGTGGTAAGAAGCTCCCAGGGGATTCTGGTGAGTGGCCAGGTTTGGGACCTTCTGCTCAGGACACAGCCTCCTGCAGTTGGAGGGGCCTTAAGGGGTCTTCCTGGCCAGCCCAGGAGCTTCTCGTCCACTTGGGGAGACTGAGGCCCAGAGAGGGGCGTTCCTTGGCTTGGTCCTAACTCTGGTGCTCCTTGGTCCTGTGGCTTGGGCCATCTGCCTGGCCTCTCTACTTCGTCTTGTCCATCAGCACTCATGGTGTCCCCCCAGCCCGGCTTCTCCTGCGGGCTGACTGTTACTGCTCTCGCCTATGCGTCCTGGTTGGCCCAGGGCAGCAGGGAAGGAACGAGCTGCTGTACCCGACAGCTCTGAGTTTGCAGCCCGGCTCTTCTTTTTGGCTTCTTGGCCAAGTGCCTTGACCCTCTTGGGCATCAGCCTCTTCCTCTGCAAAATGGCACAACCCGACATATGTCAGGGAGAAGTGGGTTGGTGAGGCATTTGAGTGTGGACTTCGCAGCCAGGGAGTACTGGTTTGAATCCTGGCTCCACCAGGTTGACGGCTGTGTGGCCCTAGGGAAACGACTTCGCCTCTCTGAGCTTTAGCACCCTCATCTGTAAAATGGGGGAGATGAATCCCAGCTTCACGGAGGTCACGGTGAGGGTTAAGTGTGAGGGTGCCCGTGAAGTGCATAGTAGGGGGCTCAGCTGAAATGGATGCCCTTTTAAAGAAAGGCGGGAAGACGGTGACTCAGGTGTCAGCGTGGTCCCGCAGCGCTAGAGAGAAGCTAGAGAGGCGGCCAGGAGCCTCTGTATCCGAAGGGCAACCCAGCGCAGGGGCCGTGGAGGGGAGAGGTGTTTGCCTGAACAGCCAGAGCCACGGAGAGGCCCCTGGTGTCTGTCCATTAGCCGGTTCCTGCTGAGTCGGAGCGAGTTGGAGGCTGGGAAGTGATGAGCCGTCGCAGCTGTGCGGCACTTTCTCTGCTGAAAAGCAGTTTCCAACTTGTTATCTTAATGCGTCCTCACAATAACCCTGCTAATTGTTAGCCCAGGGATCAGGCTTCCTGTTTCAGATGGGGTGACAAGAGGCCAGAGAGGTCAACCGGCTGGGCCAAGGTCACACAGCACAGCAGTGGCCAGAGACAGGGAAGGCGGAGGTGACTGTGTTTCTAAAGGACAGTGACCAGCTGGAGGGGATCCCTCCTGACTCGGATCTAGCTTAACTGCTGCTTGCTGCAGTGCTCCGAAGCCAGATGTCTGAGTTCAAACCTGCCTCTGCCACTTCCTAAACGTGTGCCTTGAGGAAGTCACTTAACCCCTGTAAGCCCGGGCTCTTCATCTGTCAAATGGGAAGAATAATAGTACCTACCCCATAGGGTTGTTGTGGGGAGGAGCCCCGTCAATATGTGTGAAGCGTGTGCTCAGCACATGGTGCGTTCACTCTCTTAGGCTCGGCTCTCTGCTCCCAGATGCTATGTGCCCCTAAAGTCACATCACCTGTCTGGGCCTCATCCTTTTCGTCTGCCAGAGGGGCACTTACTTTGTCCCAGGCATTGTGCTAGGCCCCCGCAAGTCAGGATCTCGTTTGATATCAGCCGCAACCAATGAGGCCAGTCCTTTTAGTCCCATTCTTCGGATGAGGGAACCAAGATGCAGAGAAGTGCATGGATGTGTCTGTAGTGACTTGGCTAGTGACCGAGATAATCCAACTCAAACTCAGACCTGAGATTCCAGAGCCCAGGGCCCCGAAACGTGCCTGTCCCTGGGTCTCCCTCCAGGGCATCCTTCAGGGCTGATAGACTTGACTTTGGAGTCTGGGGACTGGAGCTGCCTGGATGCTGGAGCGGCGGGATCCAGCCTGATGTTGGTACCCGCCCCCCCCCCCCCCCCCGCCCCCGGCCTCAGTCTGTGCCCTGCCCTGGCAGGGGGCTCCAGTCCTGCCTGGGCCTTCCCACTTCCCTGGGATCAGGGGGAGGCTGGCAGGCCCCAGGCCATGGTGAGAAGGCCATTAGCTGGCACTGGAGCGCGAGTGCTAGTAATGACCCTGTTTTCATACGGAGGCGGCGCGCGGTCTCTCCCCACGCTCGAATCTGCTCCCGGAGCTCCCATTCTGGAAGGCAGCAGCCGCAGGTTATGTAACTGGGAGTGGGTTATGTAAGGATGTAGCAGGCCCTGGTGGGATTGGGGAATAGAGCAGCCCCCCCAGCCCTGCTCCCAGCCCCCAGCAGAAGCCTCTGGAGCAGGGCCAGCTTCCTGCTCCCACACCGCTCAGCTGTCCACCCAGGGACGGAGAGCTGCAGCCGGGACTGGGCAGGAGTGGGAAGCGCGGGGCAGTGGTATGGAACGAGACAGCGCTGGTCAGGGCATCAGGACTCCTACTTGGGTCCCAGCTCTCTCAGGAACTGGACAAATCCCTTCCCCTCTCCAGGCCTCAGTTTCCCTTTCTGGAAAACTGAGGAGGGTGACTTGGGTAATCTCTAGGGGCCCTCCCACAGCCAGGGGGCCAATATTTCTCTCATCTTGGAGAGCAAGGTCCAGATTTCTGGGTGCCAACTCCTATGCTGTTGCCAGCGTGCTTGAGCGGGGCACATCCCCTCTCTGGGCCCTGATCCACTTGTTTGTCTAACAGGGAGATGAGCTCCCTGCCAGCTTTGTGAGTGCCAGCTGTGTCTGGACTTTTGGGTTCTGGAGGTGGGCAAGAGAGTGGAGGCCTGGTGTCTTATCCCCTACTCTCTCCTTGGCTCGTGGAGTCCTGGCAGAGACCAGCCACACCACGTAATGCTAACAGTGACAGTGATGACAACTACCACTGACTGGCCAGGCCCTGTGCTAAGCCTCTTTTCACGCATCACCCCATCTAATTCTCACAAGAGGCCTATGCAGTATGTACTCTTATTATCCCTAATCTATAGATAGGGGCTGAGGCTCAGAGAGGGCAAGCGACCTGCCCAATCTCACAGAGCCAGTCAGTGGCCAGGTCAGGATTCGATTCCAGGCCTGTCAGACTCCCGAGCCCAGGGCACTGTGAGTTGGCACAGAAATGGCCTGGTTCTCTCCAGAGACCGGAGGACTGAGTATGGCCAGATGGTGTAAACAGGCCTGTTCTGCGGTCTAGGCGCTCAGGAATGTCCGTCCCCCTCACTGGCCACCCCCGGGCCTCTCTGGACTCCCCCCACCCCCTGTTCTCTTTGTGCCACCCACGTTGGCCATGGTGGCATCTGTGAAGTGGGCAGCACAGCCTGCAGGCTGTGTGGGCAGTTGGCACAGAGGGTGCGTGAGCACTTGTATTTTTAAACCCCCCACTCCAGCCGATCTCGGAAGTTGGTTCAGAAAGGGCCGAGGGGTTTTCTTGGGGCACTGCTGACCCTGAGTGGGAGGGCGGGGGGCATTGTTGGCATCAGGAGGTGCCTCCCAATAGGTGAGGCTCTTGCCAGCCAATGAGATGCTCAGCACCGGCCGGGGGCTGTGCCCCTTGGACCCTGGGAGCCCCAGGCAGCCTGAGCAAAGATCACGGGAGCAGTGGGCAGGTCGGAGGCTTGGAAGGAGTAAACCAAGGAGAGCAGGAGAGCAGGAGAGGAGGGCGGAGGTGGAACGGAGGCAGAAGGAGCCACAGGATGCAGCTGCGAGGGCCCTTAGGAACCTTCGAGTCCGACCCACTCACTCTGAGACGGGGAAGCTGAGGACCCAAGAAGGAAAACAGCCAGGTCACACGCTGTGAGTGAGAGCAGAGCCCGGCCTGGAACCCAGAGCCCTCGATCCCTGAGCGAGAGCAACCGGGGACTAACTTTTCGTCTTGGCCCCCAGGGAAGTCCTGCTTGCGGGGGCTCAAAGGAGAGACTCATGGATTCGTTCGTTCTTCGAATCTGTGTTGAGCACCTACTGTGTACCACGACGGTGGCTGGGCACGGGGACATAGATATAACTCAAGCACAGCCCCCGCCTGGGGGAGCCCCATTCTGTTTTTTATCTCTAGGAGTCGCTGAGACCTTTCCCACTTTTCTGTCATTTGTTCTGGGAGGGCCTCAGGGCAGGGGTGCACCTTCTATCCCACAGAACTGGGCACAGAAGGGGCTTTCAGAGAATGTTTGTAGAATGAAACTAAACCGAACCCAACGAGAATCAACCTCACTGTGTAACACTCTCTGATTTAAAGTGTGGAGCTGGGAAACCTTAGTCCTGATCTGACCCTCTTCCCATGGGACCACCCAACCCCTCTGTGTGTATGCTGTCCTTGCAGAGCCCCTTATAATCTCTCCCTGTTGACTCTTCACTTTCTATTCTGTGACTGCATCCCTACTATGTGCCAGACACAGTGTTGGGCAGACACTACTGTGCCCGTACAGCGACTGATGACACTACACACACACACACACCAGGAGGCATTAAAGGTTTATTCCTCATATAATGAAGCTTCCTAGGGAGAGTAGGGAAGCTCCCAAGTAGGTCCAAAAGGGGCTTGAGGGAGCAGGAAAAGGAGACTGGCTTGGAGTTTTTATGGGTGGATGGACCTCAAGGGCATTATGGGGTTTTTATGGACCTCATGGTTTGGGGTGAGGGTTCCCGGTGCAGGGCTGGCACCTTCGTGGTTTGAACTTCCTGCTGGTACCGAAGGAGGGAGCACCTGGTTTTCTTATCAGCTTCCCAGATGTGAGGCAAAAGGGCAAGGCAGAGTGGTGGGCTTGAATACTGCCAGCAGTCAAGCGTCAAAAATGGAATCAGACTCTATTACTTAGCCACACCTACCCCCGTCCACCACCATCTCTAAATCTTGGCAGACACTAATCTGTGCTCCAGATCTATAATTTGCTCATTTTAAGAATGTTGTATAAGTGAAATCATAGGCTATGTGACCTTTTGAGATTGGCTTTTTCCCCCTTGCTCAGCATAATGCCCTTGATTTCCATCCGAGTTGTTTCATGTATCAGGAGTTGGTTCCTTTTTTTTCTGAGTAGCATGCCATGGTGTGAACGTACCACAGTGTTTGTTTAACCATTCACCTTTGGAAGACGTTTTGGTTGTTTCCAGTTTTTGACTATTACAAATAAAGCTGCAATGCTACTTTGTCTAATATTAACTAATATTAGATATTATTATCTAATGTAATATTAGCTAATATTAATGTAGCCACTCCTGCTGTCTTCTGATCACTGTTTGCACGCTATATTCTTTCTCATTCTTTTCTTTCAACCTGTCCATATCATTACATTTGAAGAAAATTTCTTGTTAGATAGTATATAGTTGGATTATGTTTTTTTAATCCACTATGCCAGTCTCTGTCTTTTAATTGATATATTTAGACCATTTACATTTAATATAACTGATATATTACAATTTAAGTCTGCCAATTTATTTTTTGCTTTCTGTTTGCTCCCCCTGTTTTTCATTTCTGTTTTCTTTTCCTTGCTTTACTGTTGATTACCTAAACATTGTTCAGAATTCTACTTTGATTGATCTATAGTATGTCTGAGTGTATCTCTTTGTATAGATCTTTTAGCGTTTCTAGATATTACATTATACATACATAACTTATCACAGTCTGTTGGTACTGACGTTTTACTAGTTTGAGTAAAATCTTACCTGCTTTAAAGTCCCTTTCCCTCCTCACTTTAAATATAATTGTCTTAAATATTTTCGCTGTGTAATTTGTATATATATCTCTCTCCATATTTCTGCTCTTCCTTCCTTCCTGATGTTCCAAGATTCCTTAATTTCCTTACTGTTCCAAGAACTTCCATTAGCCATTATTTTAGGGTAGGTCTGCAGATGACAAATTCCCCTATTTTTCCTTCATCTGAGAATGTCTTGACTTTCCCTTGATTCCTGAAGGATAATTTCAGCAGATACAGAATTTAAGGTTTACAGTTTTTTTTCTTTCAATACTTGAAAAATGTCATGCCACTTTCTTCTGGGCTCCATAGTTTCTGATAAACCATTGTCATCTGAACAGTTTCTCCACAGGTAAAGTATCTTTTCTCTCTCCCTGCTTTTAATATTTTTTTCATTGTCTTTAGTTTAAGTTTGATCTGATGTGTCTTAGTGTAGCTTTTTGTAGATTTATCCTATTTGCAGTTCACTCAGCTTCTTGAGTCTATAGGTTTATGTCTTTGGCCAAATTTGGGAAATTTGCAGTCATTGTTTCTTTCTCAGCTCTACCTACTTCCTCATTTCCTAGGATTCTGATGACAGGAATGTCAGATCTTTTGTTATGGTCCCATAGGTCCCTGAGGTTCATTTTCTTTTCAGTCTATCTTCTCTCTTGTTCAGATTGGGCAATTTCTGTGGTTCTATCTTCAAATTCTCTGCTTTATTCCCTCTCTACTCTCTATTTTGCTATTGAGCTCATTCATTGTATTAAAAATTTTTTTGTTTAGTGTATTTATCAGTTCTAAAATTTTCCATTTAGTTCTTTACATCTATTTCTTTCCTGAGACTTTCTGATATTTTAATTTTTTTTAATGTGTTTGCAGTTGTTTGTCAAAGGATTTTTGTGATGACTGTTTTAAAATTTGTCAGACAATTCTAACATCTGTATCTGCTCAGTGCTGGCATCTGCCTATTGTCTTTTCTCGTCCAGGATGAGATTTTCCTAGTTTTGGTATGATGAATAATTTTCACTTGTATCCTGGACATTTTTGGCATTATATTGTGAGATTCTGGGTCTTATTTAAATCTTCTGACACCATGCCAGTGAGGGAAGGGGAGTGCCGCCTCATTACTGCCAGGCGGGTGAGTGTCCAGGTTCCCCACTTGACATTTGACACCGCAGGGGAGAAGGGCGTCTTGTTACTATTGGGCAGAGGTGGGATTTCAGGTTCCCCACTAGGGCTCCACTGATATCAGCTTGGCTGGGAGTGGAAGGGGTGCCTTTTTATTGCTCCCCACATATCTCCCACTAACGCTGGAGCTGGAGAAGGCCTCATGACGCTGGGTGGTAGTGAAAGTTTTGGCTTCTGCTCAGTCTCCTCTATTACCGTGTAGGAGGGAGGGCAGGGCTGCCTCATTACCGCTGGGTGGGGGTGAAAGTCCAGGATTATCATGTGGTCTCTACTGACACCATGATGGGGTGGCAGAAGGGGAGTTACCAACTGGCAGGCATGAAAGTCCTGGCTCTTCACTGGGCCTTCTCTGGTACCACTCTGGCAGGGGGAGGGGTGGAGTGGGGTGGGGTGGAGGGGTGCCCCCTTATAGCCTGGTGAGGATGAAATTCTAGGCTCTCTACTCAGCCTTTGCCGATGGGTTGGGGATGGGACCATGTATTTTCCTGTGGTCTTTGGCGGGAGTTGAATGGTTATTACTTGGATGTTTTCTGTGTGCCAGGTTCTTTCTCTTTCCTGGCTCTTTAGCTAGGCAGAGCAAGCTTTTCTTGGGGCTTTTTAATCTGCTCCCAATGGCACTTTCAGGTTGCTGGCTTCTCCAGCTCCCAGTCTGAGATATATAAGACAAAAAAAAGACTCAAGGAACTCAATGTTGTGTCATCCCTTAGGTCCCTAGCCAGTCTGCCCTTCCCACCTTCAGGGTCTATGTATGCTTGTTTTAGACATAATGTCCAAGGTTGTTAGCAGGACTTACCAGGAGGAATAGGGAAAACGCACTTACTCCATTTTAGTTCAGAACCAGAAGTCAACTTGGTTCTCTGAAGTGTTTGAAACAAAAAAAAGTAGATCTGTTTTATCTACTTGGCTAGAAAGAGAAACAAGCTTTGGTTCCAAAATAAAGAGATAAATCAGTTGAATATAATTTGGCATCTGTTGGATGAAACAGAAAGTAAATGTCTGATTGTTTGCAGGGTCTTGATCAGAGAAGAATAGTATGGTTGGCACACCCTTGGCATTAGGGTTATCACCAGGAGAGAAAGCAGCCCAGCACACCTACCGCTGCACATGTGATAACGATGTAGTAATAGGAGGTGGTGAGTGGACAAGCTAATTTAGACCTAGAAGAGGACAGCCCAGGGTTACCACCCAGGGGGAGTACAGATAACCCCAAGGAAGGTACCTTCACTGGGACTGGGTTGGGTGAGGCCTAAGTGGGATGGGGGAGGGAGGCAAGGGGTTGGGCATTTTGTGAAAATGTGTAAATCTAAACATGTGTGTGAGAATGTGGGTTGATGCAGGCCTTCTGTGTCTTCTGCTGGCCCTGGTCAGGTTCCTGAAGCCAATAAGTGGTTAGTTTATCACTCTGTGCCTAACAGAGTACCTGGAACATAGTAGGTGCTCAATAGATCTTTGTTGACAGAATGAATGGATGAATGATTGAGTGAATGAGTGTTTAACTGCATCACCTCATTTAATTCACTAGATCTTGTTGCTGCCTGGAGGTTCCCCATTGATGGAGAAGAGTTGGAGGCTTACTCTCCCGAGGCCGTGGGTGAGTGGTCTGTGGAGAGCCCTCAAGGCAGTGGCGCATAGGTTTTCATGCTTGAAGAGGTAGACCAGCTGAGACGGAGGAGATCAGGGAGTCAACAGTTCATACACCATTGGCCCATCCATTCACCTACCCATCCAGGATCGGGGCCAGGTGTTTCAGGTTTTCATGTCCAGAAGGTTGGGCCTATGGGAAGGGAGAGGTGAGCAGAAGATTAATATTTCATCCATTCATCCATCCACCCTCCCACCCATCCATCCATCCGCCCCCAGTCCATCCACCCATCTACCCATTCATCCGTGTATCTATCCTCCCATCCATCCATTCATCCATCCAGGTTGGGTCCAGACTGTTCCCGTTGTTGAATGCTGGCCTCAGGATTTTAGACTGAAAGCTATCTTTTGTGACAGCTGTCTGGGAAAAGAGGTTAATTTACATGAACAGCCCAAGTGCATGCTGGAAGCTAATTAGGGCTTAAGCAGGAATAGTCTTCAGACCCTGGAGTAAGTGGAGCGTAGGCATTTCAGGAAGAGACCTCTCCACTCTCTCATGCCAGTTTCAGAGAAAGATGGGGACCAGATGGGACACAGCTACTCTCATGAGCAAAACACCTGGAGTCTGTACTTATTAACCAGTTTATACTAACTCTAGAGTATAGGGCAGCAGATGGATTGGCTGTTCTGAAAAGTTTTTGAAAGGGAGAGTACACAGTTAGGCTTTCCGGCGTCACTGTTGGATTCAAGAATGGGTAACAAATGCTTCTTGAATGAATAAATAACCTGGGAGGGGGTGACTTTCAAATGCTCCTGCCTTTGAGCAGAGACCACAAGTATCTCCTCAGGGTCAAAGTCAAGACTGGGCCTGTGGGAGTGGCCAGGCCTCTTGGAGGAACCAACGCCTTTCATTCCCCCTCACATGGGCTGTGCTTGATTCCTCTCTGTGCTCAGTGTCTGACACATTGTAGATGCCAGTGATGTTTACAGAATGGGCGAGTGTACAAACATATCCATCAGTCAACAAATCTTTGCTGAGCTCCTACCATGTGCCAGGCATTGTCCTGGGAGCTGAGGGGACAACCGCAGACGAGACCAACGGGTGATGGTGTCTTGGAGCCATGGCCCAGTGGTTGTTCCTGGCAAAAAAGGGTGAAGGGAGGGCAGCACCTTCCGAGAAGCCAAAATTGGTGGAAACCCGTAAGTGTTGTTTGTTGAGCGCTGCTCCATGCCGAGATATAGGTTGCCTCTCTGAGGTCCCCACCCTGGGGCTGGGCTCTTTTATTTGCTCTGCTTTACAGACGAGGAAGTGAGGCTCCAGCAGCTGCCGTGACTCACCCAAGGCCACGTGGGGGGAGGGTGGGGAAGTCAGGATTGGAATTCAAATCTGGCTCCAAAGCCCCAGTTCTCACCCACTTGGCTCGATTGCCAGGGAGGGTGGAAGGGGGTGGCAAGGGGGGTCTGCAGGAGCAGGCCCGGGAGAAATTTGGAGAGTTATCTCAGATGCTGTCTTGGTCCTAACACCCTCTTGTCGTTGAGTGTGAAGCTGTCCTGGGTGACTTCAGGTTCCCTGTTGCCTGCCCACTGAGAAGGCGGATCTGCCATGCAAGTCATGTCTGCCCACCCCCGATATGGATTCTATACATTTACGCAAATGCCTGAATACAAATTACATAGTGTTGTAATTTCTAAACACCACCCTGCCACTCAGAACTGCAGGGGGAGGCGCTGAGTGCTTGGGAAAGCCGTCCACAGCCCTTGGCCCGGCGGGGCGCACTGTGGCTCTGGTAGGGTGGCGTAACTCAGTGTTGTTGCTGCCCCCACCGCCGCCGCGGTGGCAGGAGGGAGAACCTGGTTCTGCTGCGGCTTCGACGTTGACAGCGTCCGGGCTATTTGTCTAAGTCTGCGTTGATTCCTCCCCACATCTGGAGCTTAATCCAGAAACTAGGATGATTATCATAATAAAACAATAATTGTAGCCAACTCTCATTGAGCAATTTCTATAGCCCGGAGGCTTAATTCTCACAACCGCCCTTGGAAGCAGGTACTTTGTCATCTCCATTTTAGGAAGGTAGAAACAGGCTCAGAGAGGTTAAGCAATTCACTCAAGGTCACCCTGCTAGTAATTGGTGGAGGTGATTACAAACCTATCTCTGATGGATTTAAATGTCTGGCTCTTAGCTATGACGTTGCCCTGTCCCCATCTACTTCCTCCCTCTGGGACCCATCAAGGACAGCTTCCTGGGGGGAGCAGCCTGCAGCAGTGAACTCACGGAGGATCCATGAGAACAAAACCAAGGGTCCACTAAGTGTGTGTGCAAAGGCTTTGAGCGTGTGTCCATTTGT
This sequence comes from Equus caballus, assembly GCF_041296265.1. NCBI lineage: Eukaryota > Metazoa > Chordata > Mammalia > Perissodactyla > Equidae > Equus > Equus caballus. The sequence goes on from NC_091685.1 coordinate 33,831,815, forward strand.
GTGTTCACCCGTGTCCTTGAGTTTTGCACATGCGCATGTGCTTGAAGTTGCGTGTGTTCTGCATGTGCTTGCATCCTCACATGTGTTTGGCTGGGTGCTTTTGTGTTCTTGTTCGTAAGTCTCAGCGTGCGTGTGTGTTCGTGCTAATGTACATTAAGCATGTGTCTAATTTTTATTGAGTGCCACTGTTTTCCAGGCTTGACTAGAAGTGTTTTACAGGTATCAACTCATTTCGTCCTCACCGCAACCCTCCGAGGCAGCTTCTATTAATAGCCCCAAATCACGGATGAGGCAGTTGAGGCGCAGGGAGGGTACCAATTGCCCAAGCATCCCTTCTTGTGATTACAGAACCTGTTTTCTTCCTTTACGCCCGCCCTCCCTCATTTCTGGTCCATGTGGCCTAGGTATCGGGACCCACCTCCCTCACACTTGGGTTGGCCATGGCACCCAGGTGTGGCAAGTGAGAGTCACTGCGATTCAAGCAGCTGAACCAGGCAGCTCATGGGAAGCATCTGCGGGTAGTTCAGTGTTACGGAAATTATGGTCTGCAGATGGCAGCATCAGGTTCCTGGGCCCCAGCCCAGACCCCCGAAATCAGGCATCTGTGCTTTCATAAGCCCTCCAGCCGACCCTTGTGCACTCAGGAATCTGGACCTTGAAGTTAGACTGCCTGGGTGGGGGCTGGAATTCCAGCTCTGCCACTTGTCAGCTACGGGCAAGTTATAGAAGCTTTCTGTGCCTCAGTCTCCTCATCTGTGAAATGGACATAATGGTAGTCCTGACACGTTTGAGGACTGAATAGCTTCATACACAGAAAGTGCCCAGAGCAGTCCCTGGCATGTGGCTAGTTGCCCGAGGGTTCACTGTTACCTTTATTGCTCAGGGACAGGCATAGGACCCAGTCCCTCCCAGTGAACACCAGCCCTGAGACTGGCTGGCACCTTTAGGAAAAAAGTGTCTCTCTGCTGAGATAGGATGTAAGCTGGCGCTGCTGGGGACCGCACTGTGTGCCCCCTCAGGGAGAGGGCTTGCCCGAGAATAAGGCAGCACAGAAGGAAGCAAAGGGGCGAGGGGGCTCCGAGGGCATTTTTGGAACACCTGGTCCATGCCTAAGCCACAGGGCTTTCAATTTCATGAGCAAGTATGTTTCGTTTTGGCCTTAGCCACTTTGAGTTGGGTTCCTGTCATGTACACATGAAGGACTCCAGCCAAGTGCCCCGTCTGACCCAAACATTTTTCGGAGAAGTGACTGAAGCAAGTCCAAGGCCAGACAGCAAGGTGGGGCGATGCTCGAATTCCTGACCCTCGTTCTGGCACCTCTTCTTGGCTGTCTTGTCACCATGAGGGGACTCCAGGCCTCACCTCCCAGCCTCAATTGTCGGTTCTCCCTGGCGGGCCACTGAAGGCCCAGCCTGCATGTTGCAGGTACCACTGCATTTCTTTGCCAGCATCACTGTTTGCCTGAGATGGGTGGCAGAGCCTCCTCCCAGAGACCAAGCTCCATGTTCGTCAGCCTCATCACCAGCCTGGGCGCATTAGCCGTGTGGGGACTTTCTGAGGCTCCTGGGCCTTTTGAATGTCAAGATCTTCCCTCTGCAGGCCCCCTCTGTAGCTGCCGCTGGGCCCCCTCACTGGCAGTGCCAGGGCTCCAAGCCCCGAGCCTGGAGATGGGCTGAGGTCAGAGGGACCTTGTGGGCAGTGGCGTGTCCATCTCCTTCCTTCCTTATTCAAGGTACGGTAGGAGCGGGGCAGGCCAGAGGCCGTTTTTTGCCTTCCCTTCTCCGGCTGGCGTGCCTCTGGCTTCCTGCTTCTTTCCCCAGCCTGACCAGCCTCTCTCTGCCTTCTGCCATCACGCCAGTGGTTTTCCCTCGGTCTTGCCCAGTTTCCTCCTCTCCCATCCTCCCCTGTCCGCTCCCAGCCTTCCCATGTCTCCCCATTTCGAGTTCTCACCTTCTCCTCATCTCCCAAACTCTGCAGTCTCTCTGTCTTCCAGTCTCCCTCAGCTTCTTCAAATCTCCCAGCCTCCTTTAAACACCCCTGTCTGACCTCTCCCTTTTCTAGGCCTCCCCAGCTCGGCCCCACTCACCCCAAAGTCCCCATGACTCCAGGCTTTTCCCTTTTCCCAGGGCTCTCCTGATTTCTCCCTGCTCTCTGAATCTCCCTCCGTCCTCTCCTTGCCTCAGGCAGAGCCCCACACCTGTCTCCCCTCCCCCTTCCCTTTCCTCCAGGTGGCCCGCTGCCAGCCGGGTACCAGTCGGGTTGCCATGGGAACCGCTGAGCTGCTTAGGAAGCTGCCATAGATCTAATCACAGGCTGTGAGGTTTCAAGGAACAGCTCACTTTCTGGACGAAAGGCTGGTGCTGACAGCCAATTAGGCTGATGCTGGGGGGTGGGTGGTGGGGGAGAGTAGGAGCCACGAAGATGTCAGCCAAGGCAGGCCTCGGGGGTCCCCGGGGGCAGGAGGCCAGGTCCACCTAGCTCACACTGTCTGCCGCCTCACTGGCACTCTCAGACCTTCTGGGATTTTCCTGAAGGGATCATTGATGCTCCGTTTGGTCTCTCCTTCTCCTCCCCTCTCACATTCATTCATTTACTCACCAAACTGCCCACCACCTTTTGGTCAGGTGATCCAGAGGCCTTCCCAGTGCAGTGGGAGAGACAGACCCTAACAGAGGAACCGTCCCCCAGTGGACTGGGCTCTGCTGGAGGGCATCCGGGGGCTGTGGGAGACCCAAGGAGGGTGGGAGGTCTATGCTGATGGGGCACAGTGAGGGGACTCGGGGATGCGCTTCACAGGGGAACCTTGAGCTGAGTCTCGAGGAGGGACTGGAGTGTGTCAGCTAATCAAAAGGTGAGACCCCTTCTGGACCCACAAGTTCTGTCTCTGAAGGTGGCCATGCAATCTGTTTTGAGAACGCTTGAGTGAGGCCATAAGGAGCCACTACAGACTGAGACGTTTCCGGGGTGGCTGTGGGGTGTCCCTTCAGAGCAGAGCCTTCTTGGAGCTGTGCCAAGGATGGGCGGGCAGAGGGGGTGATCCCACTCCTGGAAAGATAGCCCAAAGTTCACAGTATCCAAGTCCCCTGGGGTCGGTGGTCTGCGTTTCGGGAGGGCAAAAGGGTGGGGGGTCATTTGGGGAGACGTTCCCACCTGCTAATGCTTCCCACCCCGCTTCAGCTGTGTAGCCAACAGGATTGCATCAGAGCTTTATGGCCAGAGGGCCTGCCAGCTTGATCTAGTCTTCCATGGCTCCCCCTGGTTTCTTTCATTCAAGCCAGAGACTGTGTTTGCACATAATTTGCATACATTTGCATGTGGTGAAGGCTGGGCCCGGCAGAACATGGGAAAACACATTTTTCTCGCCAGAGCGCTGGCAGCATCGATTAGAGAGCTCAGCTGTGCAGAGACCAGGCCTATAAAATTCTTCCCTCCGTTGACCCTGACCCTCCTTAGGCACCCTGGCTCCATCCTTCCCCCTCCTGTGGGGCTTGGGCCCCAAGTCGGCAGGCAGGAAGGCTGTGCCACTCAGGGAGCCTGGATTCTCCTGGTCCTGGCTTCACTTTTCCTCTCGATGTCTCCACCTGCCTTTGTACAAGTCTAGGGTTTACAAGAGATGGAAAGTGGAGGGTGTGTATCTGAAGAAGTGCCACATTGTTCATTCACGCACTTGTTTACTCTTTTGGTTCTATTTGTTGTTTGCTTATGATGTACCCATGCCCTCTGTTCTGGAATGAACAAAACCAGCCGTGATCCCTGCCTTCGGGGAGTTCCAGGGAGACTGGCATTGATCAAACGACCACAGAAATCAATGTACAAGTGCAACTGTGGCAAGTGCTACATAGAGACACGCTGTGCTTTATGGGAGCCCAGAATTAGTCTGGAAAGTCACAGAAGACTTCCTGGAGGAAGCGTCCTTCAGCTGAGATGTTAAATATAAGATGTTATCTAGATAAAGAGGGGCTAGAAGAGCCTTCCAGGGAGAAGAAAAAGCATGTGCAAAGGCCCTGGGGTGGGAAGGAGCAGAGGGAGTGTGAGAAGGGAGAGAAAGGTGCTGTGTCTGAGTGAGAGGGATGTGAAGTGAGAATAGACAGGAAGGTGGGGCCATCCCCTCAGGGCCTTTCTGACCCACTAGGGGAGGTTGTCTTTAGGTCAATGATGACTTTATTCTAAGAGCAGTGGGAACCATTAAGCTAGGAAGTGACATAATCAGGTCTGTGTTTTGCAAAGATGGCCTGCAGTGTGGGGTGAAGAATGGGGGCAGTGGAAGCAGGAACGCCAGTCGGCAGGCTGTGGCACTGTCCAGGTGACGGAAGGCCAGGCTTGGGTTAGGTCATGAAGGTGGCGATGGAGAGAGGGGAGGAAGCTGTGAGGTGATCAGGCGACAGGCGATAGAGCGGGTATAGTGTTGATAATGATCTCTAGATTTCTGAACAGCCTTTGAGCCACTGGGGGAAGCCCAGGTTTGAGGATGAAGAGCAGGACCTGCATTATGGTCACGTGGAGTTTGCATTGCCTCTGAGGCATCCTAGTGGCAGTTGGAAGGATCTGGAGCTCAGGGGAGAGTAGTTACGGGTGTTGTGTCTTCCCACCCCCCAGCCCTCAGCCCCAGGAAGAGGGACTCATCAGGAGCCGGTCTGCATCTAGCACCTTCCAGAAGCAACTAACCTTATCTGTCTTTAGGTTAGTGTTTTAGCCTTTTTTCTAATCCAAAGGTGGGCAGAATATTGGGGAATATGATAAGCATCTTCCCTCCTTATGCGTATTAAACTCGCATCCTTCCTACGTGGCGATGGCATTCTCTGAACTCTGAGTCGGCACCACAGAGGAATTCCAGGCTAGCTCCTGGAGTGGTGCACAGTCTGGAGGACATGCTTTGGATGCAAAACCTTTAGAATTCCTGGGATCTTTTGATGGTGTAGGGGATCAGAATTTGCCACCCCCAAATGTGTCTCTTTGGCTTGATTATTTTTAAGGACAAAAGATTCCGAAGGAAATTTTGACCTTCCTCTGAAATGCCTAAAAGAATTGAAGCTCAAAGAGCCTGTCCCAGGAAGGGGCTATCGCCATAATAGTTCTAGGTGTGGTAGACAGGAAGGCAGCTAGCAGGCCCATTTTTCTCCAAATCTCTTGCAGGTCTCATTGTCTATAAATGGCCCAGTAAACATTTGTTTATCAAACATTTGCTGTTCCATCTCCGTGTGAATTGCCTTCCTCCCCTTTGAAGTCCTGACTCCACCCCTCCCAACGTCGCCCTTTGTCTTTAGCTGAAGATGGTATTTAAGCAGTGGCTTCTGCCATTTTGTCGAGTTGCTCAGTCTTCCTGGGTTTCTCCCATGTGTACATGTTATTAAACTTGGTTTGATTTTCTTCTGTTATTCCGTCTCACGTCAATTTAATTCTCAGACCTACCAGAAGGACCTAGAGGGGCGAGGAATGGTTCTTCCTCCCCTATAATGGTTTGTGGGGATGAAGAGACTGAATATTTGAAATTGGGACAATCTCAGAAAATTGAGGCTGTATGGTTTCCATGCTATGTAGGAATGGGAGACACCAGAAGGGGAGGGCGGAGACAGGACGGGAAAGGAAAAGAGGCTCTGTGATTTAGGAACACCTGCTGGGTGCCAGGCCTTAGGCTAGTTTTTTTTTTTTTTTTCTTTTTAATAGCATCATCCTATTTGCTTCTCACAAAAGTGAGGGGAGGTATTAATCAGCCCATTTTACAGATGAGAAAACTGAGGCTCAGAGAGGTTAGATAACTTGCCCCAAGTCGCAAAGGTAGTATGGGTTGGAGGTAGAGTTCTAACCCAGGCTCTTTCTACCACAGCAGCCACATCTGGAAGTGGAGTGTTCATCTGGAGCCCAGGACGGATTTGGTTTTCTTAAGGACCAGGGGCCCGGAGGGCAAGGAGTCACCCTCCGCTCACAGGACTCAGCCGTGGGCTGGTTTGGGTTTCCGGCGTTCCGCTCTCAGTCCAGTCCTCTGCACCCAGCTCTCACCCCCACTTAGCAGCCCACCTCCCCCTCCCCCTGCAGGAACTTTCCACCCTGGTGCCTTGCTCTGCCGTCTGACCCCCGGGAATGCTGCACTTTTCACCTCCACGCGGTTTCTCCTGCGGCGATTGCTCTCAGCGTGCCCTGTTCTGCAGGCCCTGCCTGCCGTCCACAGCCCGGCTCGGGCACGCTCCTCCTCGTCCTTCATGACCCAGCTTAGGGTCTCCTCTGAACCCTCCCTGCTCCTCCAGGTGGAGTCGAGCCCTCCTTCTTCTGGGTCAGCAGGGTTGCTTAAGAGCCGCAAGGCCGTGTTCAAATCCTGACTCCGCCGCTTAGGAGCTCTGTGACTCAGGGCAAGTTACTCCATCGCCGTGGGTCCCAGTCCGCTCCTCTGTAAAGTGGGGATCATATGGTGCTCACTTCACAGGCTCGTGGTGAGATTCACATAATGAGATGACGGGAGTAAAACTCTCAGCCCAAGCCTGGCAGGTGGCAAGCCCTCTGTGAGCCATGGCCACTCTATGGCATGGCGCCCACTCTTTTCGAGGGTTTATTTACTTGTCTGTCTTCCTCACCAGGCTGGGAGCTTCTTGAGGACACTGGCTTTCTTTTATTTCAGCATTCCCAGTACTCTCACAGGCCTGATATGTACTAGATATTTAGTGGATGTTTGTTGGATGGATGGACATGCTAGCGTTTTTATTCTATATATTTGACTTCTCTTTTCCGCATCTAGCTTTTCAAGGTAACAACTGGGTTTCACGATCAATTGTGTCCTTTACAGAGCCTGGTCTGCACGTAGTAGGTGCTCAAACAAGGTTTGTGGCTTATTTCCTTAGGCAGCCCCTTCCCAGACAAGCGGAGTCCAGCCTCTGATCCACACATGCATCGCAGTCCTCCTGGGTGTAATGGATACATATTTCTTATTGCCCATGTGTCTCGCCTTCCCTGCCGAACACTGTATTAAACGGCTGTTCAGCAGCTCAAGTGCACAAATATTCCTTTCAAAATTATTACATTCACCTTTTGTTGGCAGAACATGCCATATGAAACCTCCCAACTGCTTATTGAGTGTGGGTGTGTGTTTTCTGCTTCCGTCTCAACAGCAGTGCTGAGACCAAAAGGCCTTGTCGGGGTTCTAAGTACTGCTTTGCCAAGTACTGGCTGGACCCAAGGGGCCAGTGGGGAAGCTGATTTTGGGCTGACCTGAGCTGACCTAGGTGGGGCTGTCATCGCCATCCCATCATCATTGTCTTCATCACTGACACCACCACTGCCACCATTACCATCTTTACTGCCATTACCACCATCTCTATCCCCATCACCACCCCCATTACCACCACCATCACCACCACTACTACCACCATCACCATCACCACCAACACCACCACCGCCACCACCATCACCACCATGGCCACAACACCACCACCACCACCACCACCACCATCACCATCACCACCACCATCACCACCATGGCCACCACCATGGCCACCACCACCACCACCACCATCACCATCACCATCACCACCATGGCCACCACCGTGGCCACCACCATGGCCACCACCACCACCACCACCACCACCACCATCACCATCACCACCATGGCCGCCACCATGGCCACCACCATGGCCACCACCATCACCACCACCACCACCACCACCACCACCACCACCATCACCATCACCACCATGGCCACCACCGTGGCCACCACCATCACCACCACCACCACCACCACCATCACCATCACCACCATGGCTGCCACCATGGCCACCACCATGGCCACCACCATCACCACCACCACCACTACCACCACCACCACCACCATCACCACCATCACCATCACCACCATGGCCACCGCCATCGCCACCACCATCACCACCATAACCACCACCACCACAACAACCACCATCGTCACCACCATCACCACCATGGCCACCACCATGGCCACCAACACCACCACCATCACCACCACCATCACGACCATCACCACCACCACCATCACCATCACCACCATGGCCACCACCATGGCCACCACCATGGCCACCACCATCACCACCATCGCCACCAACACCACCACCATCACCACCACCGCCACCATCACCGCCATCACTGCCACCACTGCTGCCACCGCCGCCAGCACCATCACCACCACCATCACCACCATTGCCACCATCCCGCCATCATCACCACCACCATCACCACCACCACCACCGCCAACACCACCACCACCACCATCACCACCATCACACCAACATTGCCACTATCTCATCAATATCACCACCACGATCACCACTGCTATCTACAGAACCACCATTACCATCACTATTAGCACTATCACCATCACACTATCATCACCACCACAATTAATAGTACTATTAATTATTCACATTTACTGAGAGCTAAGCACCTTATATGCATAATTTTATTTAATCCTCAAGATGGCCCTACAGGTAGGCACATTTTTAATTCTTGTCTTACAGATGAGAAAACTGAAGCTCAGAGTGGTTAAGAAACTTGCCCAACATCACACAGCCAGCAGGTTGTGAAGTCAGGTTTTTTTTTAAACTCAAGTCAACAGACTTTTAATGAGTGTCCATTGGCACCAGGATATGGTCCCTTCCATTACCAGGGACTCAAAAATGAGCGTGCTTCCTGACTAGGGAGATCTTTACAGCTCTCTGAGGGAGACTGGGCACATATGATTAATACAAACAGCTTAAAGGTGTGTTTAAGAGAGCGCAGGTGAACTTCCCTGAGGGCCCCGAGAGAGAAAGATTATTTGTGGTTAGGACCTGTACCTAGGGGCACCCCTAACTACACATGTTTTGGTAAAAGCCATCCTAGGCTTTTTGGTCACTTAAGACTCTTCTTGCCTTTACAACGGCCCCCAGAATGTGGCCGACTCAAGGGAAGACTGGCCGCCTCTCTGATTCCACGTGCCGAAGCCCTGGGCCAGTTTCTCTTGCTTCTCTGGGTCTCCCAGGACCACCATCTTGGTTTCCACCTGGAAGGGAGTTTAGCAGTCCTCTCATAGAGGGAGAAAGCTGAAACTCAGAGAAGGGAGGGACTTACTGAAGGCTCAGAGTAAATTTCTTTTTTTCTCAACTTGCCTGACAGCTCAGACACTCTGTGAGGACTGCGTGGACTCTCAGTTTACCAAGAACGAAAGGGGGAGCACCCACGTTAGGACTGTCTGTCCTCCTCTGCTGGTTTATGCAGTGAATGGCGGAGGAGGAGCCCCTCCCTCAGTCCCCTTCAAGGGGACCTCAGGACATGCTGGGTGGGCCTGGGGGGAGGGGGCTGAGAGCTCTTTGTCCACCAGTCCTTCCGGGCTTCATCTTCCGCATGGCTGGCCAGGGAATCCTTCCCATAGAGAAGGAAGGTTCCAGAGTACATGGTGTCATCTCCAGATCCCTCATTGGAAAAATGGATAAGCAGCGTTTCAGTCTGGGCTCCCTTCCTGGAGTTGCAGCCCGGTCCCTTTTCCAAGGAGGCTGGAGCAGGCAAGGGGGAGAGTTAAAGGAAGTTAAAGATATGTTTGTAAAGATGTTTAAAAATATAAAGATATTTGGTCTGAGTGATGAATATAATCCTGTCCTTTGGCATCCTCTCAGGAGACTACAGGAAAGCCTTCTGCTTGCCTTTTGATGATTTCTGGGTATGAGACTGATGTTTCTCTGACTGTGACTCATGCTGAGGTGGACTTCAAGGAGGAGGCCAGATGGACTGGCTCTACGAGAGTCACACTTGATTCCTTCGTTTGCTCATACAATAAATATTTTTTGACCTCCCGCAAAGTTCAGGCTTTGTGCTGGGCATGGAGCTCCGAGGTGAGGACGAAGCAGAAGTGGCACTCACCCCATGGGGAGGGCAGACGTGACTCTAACAGTTACACAAAATTACAAATAAGTTTTACAAACCTCTACCCAAAAGCAGCAGGGGCAGCTAAGAGAACAGGGAATAGCCGACTAGAGCGTTTTTGGGAGTTGGCGCTTCCTTGAGGAAATGATGACCAATGGTTATTTTACAGCTTGGGAAACTGAGGCACAGGAAGATTGAGTAAATTGTCCCATGACATATGGCTGGTAAGTAGTGAAGTAGAGATTTGAACCCAGGCCCTCTGGCTTTGGAATCCAGCCTCTAAACCATTTTACTCCTAAAGTTTCTGGGGATGAGTGGGTTTGACAAGGCAAAGATGGGGTGGCCGTGGGGATAGTGGTGAGTTCCAGGCAGGTGGGGGGAGATGGGCGGGGCCCGATTGTGTGGGTCTAGTAGGAGTGTCAGGGTTTGGGTCAGGATCCCGGCAGGATGAGCTCCGCGGGCAGGCACCGTGTCTGTTTCCTTTACTCGTGAATACCCGGCTCTGAGCATACTGCCTGGCACATAGTAGGAGGTGATGAATGACTGAACAGAGGGAGAGAACTCCCCTCTCTCCAGCCCTTGCCCTGCTTGGCCTGCTCAGTTTTCACTGTCCTTCAAAACCCCCTGGGATCTTGGTAAAAATATAAATGCTGGGGGTCCAGCCCTGGAAAGTCCAGTTTCGTAAATCTTGGCTGGGCCTGGGGATCTGTATTTTCCATAAGCTCCCCAGGTGACTCTGACTTCCCCTGGCTGTCCCCTGGGCACCCCTGGGAGGGGAAAGTTCGTCTTGTAATGGGTGGCGTGGAGGTGGGGTGCTACCCTGCAGACACTTGAGGGGCCACACCTCAAACTTATGTCTTCCCATCGCAGTGTTTATCCACAGCACTGCAGAGAGAGACGCTCTTGGAAGGGGGTCTTCCAACGGACCAGCAGCCCCCTCGTCCTTTGGGAGAGCAGATATCAGCTCCTGGGCTGAGCCTGACCACCTGAACCCCCAGAACCTGGGTGGGATCATTGTCGACCTTGAGTTTTATGTATTCCTGTAAACTCCTCAGAAGTCTGGAGGGAACCAGGAGAGAGAGACATCAATCAATCAACCAAGCAGCCAATCAGCCAATCAGCCCGTCCAGAGAAGAGAGGAAGAAGAGGGAAGGGTGGAGGTAAGGGAAGAGGGTGAAATAGAGGAGACGGCGGGCGAGAGACTGAGGGAGATGAGGCGTGAGAGCAGAAAGAGGGAGAGAACAGAGAGACAGGGAGAGACGGAGCGGGGAGAGAGCCCGGGCCCAGCGGGGATGGGGTGGCTCTGCGGGATGGGCCTGAGCAGCGGCAGTTCTGGGCAGCTCACAGCAAGGCACTGGGTCCCCAGGCATTCCTGGAGCGGCTCGGAGGGGTCACCAGGGAATGTGACCACAGCTTGCAGGTGTTGAGGGAGATGGTGGGAAGTCCCACCCCTTCTCTCCCCAGGTTCAGGGTTTCAGCTGCTGGGAAAGGGCCCATGCCCAAGGGCTCTCCTGGACACCAGGCCACTCCTCCGTGGTAGCCATCACTAAATGATGTTAGAGCAGGTGCAGTAGGCGGGGCCGGAGGTGGCCGGGAAAGGCAGCTGTGCCCGCCCGGTGGAGTCCGGGGCTCCACTTTATTCAGACCTCAAGACCTGAGGTGTGGTGGTCCCAGCGACCCTCTGCATCAGGACGGGCCACTGAGCTGTTTGCAGGTGGACTGGCAGTCATGTAGGCCAGACGGGGGCCCACTTGCAGGAAAAAGGTGAGGCTGATGTGTCAGTTTCCCCAGCTAGAAAATGAGGGCAAAGGCCCAGAAGGTCATACCTACAGATATTAATATTGAGCTCCTGTTACATGTCACACTTCTTCTGCAGGCCTTCCAGGACCCCATCCTGACCTGCCCATACTCACAGCTCCAACCTCAGCCCAGGCCACTTTCCCTACCACTCCCTGTCTTCAACCTCACCAGCCTCATAGACACCAAGGCTGTTGCCTCCTCAGGGCCTTTGCACGTGCTGCTCCCTCTGCAGAATATCTCTCTGTGGTCTTTGTATGACTGGCTCCTTCTTGCCATTCATCTCTTTAGAGAAACCTTCCATGATCACCCTGTCTCAGGTAGCTTCCCAGTCACTTGCCATTGTGTTAGTTGGTTTTATTTTTTGTCACTTCACTCTCCCCAGCTCCCAGCATGTGCAGTCTATTAAAGAAGTGACCTTGTCCTTCTTAGTCTCTGGGGTATCCCGCCTCCAGCCCCATATCCAGCTCAGTGCTGGCATGTATAGACACTGCGAGTCTGTCTGCTGAATAAAATGAGTGAATGAATGAAGGAAGGAATGCAGCTAGAGTAGCTGCTGCTTAATTGGTGTTATTTCATGTGGGTATCGTGAATACCTACTTTCGTTAGATAATTGAAGTGGGTGTTATTGTCAACATCCTACATATGAGGAAACCGCGCTCACATAACACAGCTGGGACCAGACCCAGGACCCTGCCCCCAAAGCCCTCAGTCTTTCCATTGCCCGAGGCTGCCCTACCCTTTGCTGAGCCAAGAAAAGACATCAGCAATGAGGAGGTGGGGGTTATTATTTGCATTTAGACATGAGGAGGTGGTGGCTCAGGGTTAAGTCACCGGTTCCTGGCTAGTGGCATTCAGCACTGCCACCCACAGGCCTGTGGTGGTGATGATCTCCCCGCATGTTCCTTGTTCCCACCTCCTGCAACTCTGGGATTCTGGGAGGCCCAGGGCCGGGCTGGGAGTAAGTGGCTGCCACATGGTCCACCCATCGCCTCCAGTAGTGGCTCCTGGAGGAGCCAGGGGCCGATGCCCAGTCTGAATGAGGTGCTGGGGCACAGGAGAAAGTACTGCCCTTCAAAGCCATTTGAGCTCACTCCCCAGCTAGACCCTGCAGGATATTCTGACTGGGGAGGTGCCCAGGGCAGCCCGAGGCTGCCTGCCCACAAGACAGAGCCCCCTTACCCTTGTGGGCGGCAGGGAAGTGCCACGTGTGCCCTGAGGCTGCAGGAGTGGCCTGCACCTCTGAGAACCACTGAGCTGAGGTTATCACCATCCAGGGACAAGATCTTGGCCTTTAGAGCCCCTGAGGTCTAGATTTAAGTGCCAGCTCTGCAACTCACGGCTCTGTGATGTTAGGTAAGTCACGTAGCTCTGAGCCTCAGTTTCCCTATCTGTACGAGGGAGAGTGCTTCTCAAAGTGCCTGGCCCACAGAAAGTCACGTAAGAGGCATCACCCCCTCTCCATCCGGGCCGCTCCTGCAGTTCCTTCTCCGTGCCTTGGACACACTCTTCTCTGACTGGATGTCTTGCCTGCTGGAAAAACTTCTCATCCTTCTGCCTGGCAGACCCCTCCGCAGGGAAGCCTTCCCAGACACCCCCAGAGGGCCGGTCCATCCTGGCTTCTCTGACCCCCACAGTGCTCTGGAGTGAGGGGGTTGTAAGGGTCAGTGGGCGGGCCTTGAGGACCCAGGCTGTGGTTTGTTCCTCCACGTCCCCAGCGCCCAGCACAGGACTCAGCACAGAGGAGGAGCAAAAGGAATATCACTTGAACAAATAGATGGAAGAGGAATTAAAAATAGGAATGAGTTAATGAGCAAAGAAAGGGATGGAGGAGAGAAAGGAGGAGGAAAGGAGGGAAGAGGGACAAAAAGGAGGGAAAAGGGGAAAGAAGGAAGGGAGGGAAGAAAACAGAAGGAAAGAAGAATGAAGAGAGAAAGAGGGCAGAGAGGGAGGATGGGTTCCAGGCTCAGGTCCCTTAGGGGTCCCCACCCTCCCCCCGCCCCGCAGTGCTGACACATTGGAGCCGGTCCCTCTGCCCTGCCTGCTCCTCTCTGCCTGTCACTCCACAGAGGTCTTCCGTTGCCTCCAGCTCGCACAAAATAGTCGTTGTTCTTTTGCCTGCTTTGCTCTGTCTCTTTCTGCCTCTTAGGTGCCCAAAATGGCAGAATTATCAGAGGTAAAACATGTCTGTCACCAGGCGGGGGGGTGGGGATGCTGCTACTGGCTGATTCATCGGAAGATGCTCCTCCCCCTGGGTCTTGGGGTGCAGAGGCTGACTCAGGCCTCACTCCGTCTTCCTGAGAGGACCCAGAGCAAGTGGCAAAGGCTATGAAAAGGGACAGGCCCTGGGGCTGGAGAATTTCTTTGAGAACACCTGAGGTCAGAGAATTCTTGGCCAAGGGGCAGACCCCAGCCCTGAGTGTGGGAGGGGGTGGGGAAGTGGTCCAGGGCTGGGAGGGGGGTTGCAAACTCAGCCGGGCATCCTGGAGCATCCCTATAGGCAATGCCTTGAGCATGACTTGGGGCAGCGGGTATCTTGGGATGGGCTTGTGCTGGGAATAGGGGACACTCTCCTAATGTGGCTGGAGATGGGGCTGAGAGTGTTAAGATGGCAGGCTGAGAGGCAGAGGCCAAGATTCAGAAAGGCTGCTGAGGCCTCAGCCAGCCTGGGTCTGAGATGATGGCCACACGGACTCCAGCTGATTAGCTGCTGTTTACCGTGTGCCTACTATGTGCCAGGTCCCATGCTAGGTGCTTTAGGGGCCTGTCTGATTCCATCCTCATACTAGGCATCATCCCCATCCCCCTGTGAGGAAACCATGGCATGGATAGTTGAAGGAAACCATCAAGTCCTCACCTAGAGAATGTCAGAGCCAAGATTTGAACTAAGGCCTGTCAAGCGCTGTTGCCTCCCTGCCGAGGCCCACTTCAAAAACACAATTGGTTGGGGCTGGCCAGGTGGCATAGTGGTTAAGTTTCTGTGCTTCGCTTTGGCGGCCTGGGGTTCACGGGTTCAGATTCCAGGCACAGACCTACACACTGCTCATCAAGCCATGCTGTGGCAGCATCCTAAGTACAACACATAGAGGAAGATTGGCACAGATGTTAGCTGAGGGACAATCTTCCTCACTAAAAAACAAAACCAAACCAAACCACAAAAAACACCCCAATTTATTAATCTTTCTAGAATATAATAACACATGGTAGCTGTAGAGATTTGGAAAGTCGAGTTCAAAAAAGAAAATAGAACTTACCCTAAACCAAGTATTTTTTTTCTATGCCCTTTAAAAAAACTGTACAGCGCACACCACTTGGCATCTTGTCTTTCCTACTTAACATCAGAGCATAAGCATTTTCCTATGTGAGTGAAACTCTCAGTCAGATGATAGGTAATGGCTGTCACAGTATTCTGGTTGGAGATGGGGACCCTAATTTCTTTAGCCATTCCCCTACATTTGGACTTTGGATGGACTCCAGGTTTTCCCTGTTATAAGCAACGCTGTGATGCATTTCTTTGTGTTCACGCTTTTTCTATACTTCAATGATTTCCTGAGCATAGATTTCTGGAAGGAGAATTATTGGATCAAAGGAGGGGCTGCTTTTGGGGGCAGGGAGACGGGCAAAGGACTGAGAGTTCCTGGTGGTCTGCCCCGGAGAGGGTGGTTTCTGGCTAAGAGAGACCAACTCACGAGGGAGGCTGGCTTCCTTTGGTCTAACATTTCTGATTTCTGACAATGGAAAATAGACTTAAAACAGAGCTTTCGACACTACCCTTTTGACTGTTTCTTTACCCTCTCCCAGGAGCTGGTGGGTGGGTGTTGAGGGACCTTCATGTCATCACCAAGGTCCTGGAGGCATCCACTGATTCAGAGATCTTGAGGATCATCTCATGCAACCCTCCCCACATTGACACAGCTGTGCATTTGACAGTTGTGGCAGAAACTTGTCAGAGTCACTCTGCTTGATAGGAACTTTGCTGCTGCCAGACACAGGCCCCCTGACTCCCAGTCCATTGCTCTTTCCACAACATTAGTTGCTTCTCATTTTTTGATTCCAGGTCATATAATTCTATACCCTGAGCATAATGAATAACAATCGCTGGTACCATGGTTGCCATGGCAACACTGGCCCCAAATTTCCTCCCAGAGGTTCTGGGAGTGCGGGCTTGGGATGTAAGAAGCCTAAGGCTGGGGTGGGGGCTGACCTGGATGGGGCTGGAGACCACTGGTGTCTCAGGCCAATGGGATGGCATCACCCTGGATGCCCTCAAGGAAGCCCCAGGGCTGGGCCCAGAGCAGGGGCTGTCACCAATCCTGCTCTAATTTGGTGCTGATGCTTCCCGTGAAAGGAGAAGCAGGATGCATGCTTCAGACTTTTTTTAAGACCAGAAGATGCGAGGCACCTAAGCAGGGAGGAGCTGCTGGAGAGAAACCACATCAGGCCCTTCTGAAGTTCTAGGGAGGGAACAAGGCAGTAGAGGCTTGTGGCCCTGCTGGGTGACAGGTGCTGGTTTGTTCTGGGGAAACAGCACAGAAAAGTGCCTGGGAGAGGGCTAGGCCCAGAATGGAGTTCCAGGGGTGGAGGGGGTCCCCAAGACACAGTTGTGGAGCTTGCAGGCAGGACCAGCCCCAAATCCTACTCAGCAGGTGTCCTCAGAGCACTGTCCAGACAAGGGCCTCACATGGGCTACAGCCGCAGAAGAGGGAGGTGAGCTCGTGGAGGAGAATGGCGGAGAGTAGGGACCTGGGAGGAAGTTGGGGCGGGGAGTTTAGGGTACAGGAGCTGAGGGGCTGAGAGAGGAGGGCTTCAGCTTCTGCCTTCCTTGGTTATTTTATCTTCGTCTCTCTTCTCCTCCATCCTTAGCCACCTCGCTCTTCCACACTCCAAGGCTCTCCCGGCTCCATCTCCTTCTTGCCCTTTCCTTTCTATCTGCCTTCTTGCCCTCTTGTTTCTCCTCCGTCCCTCTCTTTCTCTCTCTTTTGTCTCCTCTCTTCTCCTCCCCTCCTTCCTCCAGCCACTCTCCTCTTCTCTCCTTCCTCCTGTCCTCCCAGGTGACTAGAAATGCCGCCATTCTCAGCCTTGTGTGCAGCAAAATCAATCTTAATTTTATAAACAAACAAATAAATAAACTCAACCATACTAGCTCTTCCTGTCTCCCAGCCATCATGTGGGTCTGACCCGTTTGCTCAGGGAATCTATACATCAGTCCAAGCAAACGCAATTGAAAAGGAAAATCTATTGCTAAGTTTTTCCAAAGGTAAATCGACATACATCTAGGACAGCATTTCCCAAACTGTGGCTTATGAACTCCAGGTCCTCAAGATGCGAGATGAAGCTCAGTGATGTGGTTAAGGCACAGACTCTGGAGTCCACCTGCCTGGGTTCAAAACCCTGCTCTGTAGCACACTAGCCATGTGACCTTGGGTAAGTACTTAATCCTTCTGTGTCTCAGTTTCTCTTTCTGCAAAATGGTAATAATAGTAGTACCTGCTTCATAGATTGTTGTGAAAATTAAATGCCTTAACATTGAAAGATCTTAGAACAGCACCTGGCACTTAATAAGTGCTATGTAGCCGTTAGCTATTCCTACAGATGTTCCATGAAAGGAAGTTTGAGAACCACTGAGAACTTCTCACCCACCATCTTGGAAATAACCAACACACAATAGAGCATTGGAGGACCCAGAAGTCCCACAGCAAAAAGACCTGTTTTACTTTGTTTACCGTCATAATTCTCAAACTTATTTTTACTAGAGTACTCTGCTTCCTTCTTCATAGGCACAAAATACCTGTCTCTTAGGACATGCCCAGATTTGAGGGTCACAGTTTGAGAAATGTTGGTTTGGGATTATTCAATGTTTTGAGACCCTAGTGAATGATAGGGGGAGAAAGCACTCTCTGAATCATGAAAAAGATCTGGAGTGAAACCCCAGCATTATCCTACCAGCCACAAGGCCCAGGAAATGTCACAGCCAGGCCCAGAGAAGGGACGCGACTTACCCAAGGCCATACAGTTAGTTAGGGGGAGACCCAAGACTAATACACAGGCCTCCCAGCCCAGGACCCTTCCACTTCCTTCTTCTCTTTCCCTTCATTGCCAAGTAAAAGCAGGAGGTCTTTCTTTTTTTTTTTTAAAAGATTTTATTTTTTTCCTTTTTCTCCCCAAACCCCCCCAGTACATAGTTGTATATTCTTCGTTGTGGGTCCTTCTAGTTGTGGCATGTGGGACGCTGCCTCAGCATGGTTTGATGAGCAGTGCCGTGTCCGTGCCCAGGATTCGAACCAATGAAACACTGGGCTGCCTGCAGCGGAGGCGCAGGAACTTAACTACTTGGCCATGGGGCCAGCCCCAGGAGGTCTTTTTTGAGAGAAGGTGTCTGTCATCTTCGAGACTGATGTGAATCCCCC
Organism: Equus caballus; assembly: GCF_041296265.1. Taxonomy (NCBI): domain Eukaryota; kingdom Metazoa; phylum Chordata; class Mammalia; order Perissodactyla; family Equidae; genus Equus; species Equus caballus. Next base: position 33,849,871 of record NC_091685.1, read on the forward strand.
CTGCCGATTGACTTTTCATGCCCTGCAAATCTTGGGCCACCGTGGCCCCAAAGAACATATGCTTTCATCCCAACCAGGGAGACGGAGGGGGTGAGATTTTCCACTATTCCCTCCCCACCAAAGAACGTAAAAGAGCTAAGCTCCCAGCACAGGTGGCCGACCATGTGCTTGACCATGTGCTCTTGAGAGCCAACGCGGTGCCCCTGTCCCTGGTGCTGAAACGTGCCTGGCACCTGGGCAGTATTCTCAACCCCAAGCCTATCTGCAATGGCTGTTGCAGAGTCTCCTAGGGAGGACCCATCAACACTGATTCCCCAGGCCTTGCATCTCACCCGTTGAATCAGAATCTTCTGGGGTCAGTGCCCAGCTTCTGTGCATTTGAAAATCTTCTGAGGGGTGTTGGGACCCCACTACCTTGGGGAGCATTTGTGTGTCCCAATCCTAGTTCATCAGTTCATCTCTCCCACGGATCATTGTTTTCAGTGATATTATTTTCTGACTTTTCTGAAAAAGATTGTAATTTTGATACTCTCACCGAAAAAGTAAATCATTTTATATGTTTCACATTAATGGAGCAGATTTTATGGGCGGTTGGCAGTTCTATTATTTTTATAGCAGTAGCAATTTTTTTCCACTCTGGGAGCTTGAGGGTGCATATTCCCTCCTGATTCCATATTCGTGGTGCTCTGCAGGCCTGGCAATTTAGGGCGCTGGAGTGGTTTTAATAATGTTCATGTGCTCTCCATCCCCATGCTGCACTGTTCCAGGCAAAGATGAGATGCCTCTATTGTGGAATTTCTCTTCCAGATACTTTTCTTTCCCTCTGAGACCCTGAGGAAAATCCTCAGTGGAGAAACAGTTGCATTGAACATTCTACCGAGAAAGATGCCAGCAGGATGGAGCCAGAGAGCTTCACTAGCCTCTGACGACCCCCTTGGGCTCTAATGCTGTGGGGGAGGGTGAACTCAACCCTTGCAGACTGCATCACCCCCTTATCTGATTTCCCAGGTGCCAGAGCAGCTGACTTGGAGGCTGCAAGGAGGTGTTGAGTAGTGATCACAATCACAGGCTTTGGAGTCAGACCTGGGTTCAAAGCCTGGTTCTGCCTTTTGCTGGCCGTATGACCCTGGACAAGTTGCTTCCACTTCCTGGGCCTCAGTTGCCTAACGTGTAACATATGGACAGCACTATGCCTGCCTCAGCAGGGTTGACGTAGAGATCATGTGAGAAAATGGACATCAAAGTGTCATCCTGTAAGCCAACGTAAGTGACTGTAATCATACAAATGAATCTCCACCCAGTGGTGGCAGCAAACCTAAGGAGGGCATTTGCCTTTTAATTTGATATTCTTGGTGTCCTGCAAACTTTTACTTCTCTCCCCCTCCCTTGGGAATCAAGTTCTAAGAATGAAGTTGAAGGTAGATGTGTGGGGTCATGGAAGGGCAAGGTTGTATGTCCAGAGCAGAGTGTTGGTCACTGACTCTTTTAAGGTATTTTTTTGAGGTGCCTCTAAAGGGCAGTCCAATCCAGAGGAAGAAAGGAGAATGTCCCAGGGGTTGGACATCTCAATCCCTGGTGTGGAAGCCTTGGGCCAGTGTGGACCTGGAGCTGCTCAGGTCTTGGAGTTGGCGTGAGGGAGCAGAACCAATGCTTACAAACTGGGGACCCCCTTACCCCTTTGTGCAGATGGGAAAACGGAGCCCAAAAGGGTCAAGTGACTTGCTCAAGGCCATAGGGTTTTTTGGCAGCAGAACCAATGGAAAGAACCGGGTGTCGTTTTCATTGCACCACACAGACTCCTGGGCATGGCGCAGTGAGTCCAGTCACTGCTTCTGTCTAGACTGAAAAAGAAAAGAGTCAAGAGGGTGTGGATTAGTTTCTGGGAAGATGGACTGGATTGGTTCTGTGTGGCCCCACCCGGAAGCAGTGAAACTTAAGCATTAGGAACATAGATTTTGGCATCAGATAGGCTGAAATATGAGTTCTGACTTTGCTATTCACCACCACTATGAGTGTAGCCCCCCAGAGCCTCAGTTTCTTCATCTGTGCAGTGGGTCTAATGGGAAACGCTACGTCAGTGATGTTGAGAGTCAATAAGACAGCCAGTGGTGATATAGATGATGACACACTTTGCTCCTTTTACAAATGAGACTTTAGTTCTGTGTCTAGGCACGTGCTAAGATGTTGAATGAGAAAGTGAAGGGGTTCGCTGTGGCCCGGAATAGCCAATAATGTATGCAAAATTGTATGCAGACTTCCAGTGACAGAAGGAGTTGCCTGCATGATAGTGAGCTCGTCATCACCGGAGACAAGCAAGCCCCTCGGTGGGGGGCGGATGCTGAGGAGAGGATTCAGGCATCTGCTGGAGAAACGGACCAGTGCCTCTGATGTTCCATGATGCTCGCTCTCCCCCTTCTCAGTTCCCTGGCTCCTGCTCACCGGGGGCCTCTGTTTTCCAAAGCAGCAAGCAGCCTTCTTGGTAATTACTTTTGGACTTATTAAGCATAATTATCCACTAATCGCATACAACCAGTAATTACTGTGGCTGTTACCAGGGGCCTACCCATGCAGTCCCGCCTGCAGCCCTAGGGTCCAACACCGAGCTGGGGCCTGAGGTGGAGGTGGGGCTCCCTGCCACGGGGTTAGGGGGGCTCGGTAGAGATGGGGCTGTGGGTGCTCCTTCAGCCTGGGCACCAGGCTGGGGAAGGAGCTGCTCACACACGCTGGTCCCAGGGCCACTCCAAGCTCACCAGTCAGTCCTTCCAAACGCTCCCCACCCTGTGATGCAGGCCGAGGGCACCTGCCTTTGCCCATGCCGGCCCCTCCTCCTGCGACTCTTCTTTTATTCCCCTTCCTTCTCTCCAACCAACTGCTCTCCCTTCTTCCCTTCCTTCAAATATTTTTGAGTCTCTTTTATGTTCCTGGCACTATTCTAGGCACTAGAGATTCCGCAGTGGGGCAGGGGGAGGACAAAATCCATATAACATTTGAGCAGAGGAGTGGCTTAATCTGACTTGTATTTTTATATCTCTACTCTGTCCACAGAGAAACTGGCGGGGGGGGGGGGGGGGGGAGGGTTGCCCAATGAGGAGGAGCTGTTGCAACAATCCAGGTGAGAAACGACGGGGGCTGGGGCTAACATGCAGCCGTGGAGCGGGGAGGAATGGAAGGATTCCAGAAACATCTTTAAGATAGAGAGGACAGGCTTCCCTGATGAGCTAGATAAGAGGTGTGTGAGAGAGACAGGCATCAAATGAGACGCCAAGGTTTCTGCCTCAACACCGGAAGGAGGGAGCTGCCTCTTGTTGAACCCGGGAAGACTGCGGGTGAAGCAGGTTTCAGAGGGGAGGCAGGTGTTCGGTTCCGGGCATGTTAAGGTCTTAGACATCCAAGGGAGGTGTTAGCCTGTGGTTCAGAGGAGACAGGCCTGGCTGGGGCGGCATGTGGGAGCCCTCCATGCATGGATGACATTTAAAGCATCCATACTGGATGTGCTCATCTAGTGAGTGAGGCCGGGTAAGAAGAGGCCCATGGTCCGTGGGGCCCTGAGGTCCACCAGGGTTAAGGGACTGGGCAGGTGAGAAGGAGCCAGCACAGAAGACTGAGAAGGAGCAGTCAGAGAGACGGGGGTGGGGGGGGTGGGGGGGGGGTGAATCCACCGGAAGAAAGAGTGTCAAGTAGGAAGGAGGGAGCTCTCACCTCTCCATCCTTGGGGCACCAGATTCTGCCTCTTCGGCTCCCCTCCTTCTGTCCTCACTTCCCTCCGTCGGTTTATTCCCCCTCTCTCTTTTTTCTTTCCTTATCGCTTTCAGAGTCTTTCTCTACGTCTCTCTCTCCCCTGGGCTCCTTCTTTGGGCCTCTCCCTCCACTCCTACCTGCTCGTTCCCTGGCAGCGGCAGCGGGTCGGGGACCCTGGGGCGCGGGAATCTCCCAACAGCCACCGGCACATGCACATGCCAATCTCCCAGCGTCTCAGAACCAGCACGCGGCCCCGTGCAGCGCCTCCTGCCCGTGTAATACGCTCTAATATTTATTTACATGCCTTTCAGACTACTACTTATTAAGGTATCGCTGCCAACTGTGCGCGGGCTAATTGCTCTTAATGTGCCCCCTCCCGGTTCCCACGGTGACGCCTTCGTGAAGGCAGAGCCAGAGGCAGAGCCAGAGCCGCTCCGAGCGGGGAAACCGAGGACTGAGCGCGCGGAGGGTGCCGGGAGTGCGGGTGACCGCGCGGGGTGGGGGCGCGGGGCCGCGGAAACTGTGCAGGGAGGCGCAGACGGTGCTGGGAGCGCGCAGTTGGAGAGGTGGGGACGCGGGGAGAGCAGGATAGGGGTCGCAGAGCGGGGGCGAAAGAGGCGTGCCTGAAGCACAATTCGGAATCTCGCAGCGGGGTGGGCTTACTGGAGCGCGAGGGGCGGGGCAGGGAACCCGGGTGGGGGTCTTAGAACGGGGTGGGGGAGGGACCTAGGGACGGCGGGGCGGGGCAGGGGGACGCAGGAGGTGGTCTTGGAGCGGGTGGGGGACCTTGGGGGCGGGGCGGGGCAGGGGGACGCAGGTGGGGGTCTTGGAGCGGGTGGGCCCCCCCTCCCCTCCCCGAGCGCGAGGCTGGGCTGGAGTGAGGTTCGGACGGGCAGCGCTTGGGCCTCACGCGGCGCGTTTGGCTGTGGGCGGACAGACCGACGACCGCGGGGCCCTGGGAGGGGGCCGTCGCCTCCCCCCACCCCACCCGCGTAGGCGGCGGCCTCGCCTCTGCTGGTTCTCCCGACGTCAGCAGCAGCCGCCGGAGCCGGAGGGAGCAGTTTAATTGGCAGGATTTTGGGTTAAGAACAGATGTGGCTTCGCTGGGTTTGGAGGCAGGGCGCGCGGGGGCGGGGAGGGTGCTGGTCGGAGTGGGAAGGGAACGGAAAACAGGCAGAGAGACCCCGGCTGGGCGCCCCTGCAAAGAGGAGACAAAGGCAGGGATGGGCGTAGGGCTGGGAGAGGGAAGCGGAAGAAGAGGGACAGAAAATACAGCCTCTTCGTTGCGAGAGGGGGCTAACTTGGGGACATTTATCCATTTAATTTTATTACTGATACTGTGGGTACAGTGTCAGTGATACCCCAGGCCTTGGTGGTGTCACCCTCAAAATTCCTCTGGGAATTGTGGCTTCATAACACCCAGGGGGCTGTGCGCTGCCCCTGCCCCCGCTCTCAGTAAAGACTGGTTAAAGCGGGCTGGGCAGGGGCCTCTTGGGTCTGTCTGCTGAGCCGCACTGGGCCCAGCGCCTCTCTTGCTGTGAACAGCGCTGCGGTGGGGGTGCTGATTTTCCAGATGCGCGCATCGGGCCTCTGAAAGGTGAAGTGACTCGCCCAGCTAGTAACAGGCAGACGCTGGATGGAGAGGCCGGCCTAGAAGCCCATGCATTTTCCACTGCCCAGGGCCAAACCTCTGATTGATGGTGGTTGTAATTTCATCAGGCCTCTGGCCCTGAGGGACGTTGTTGTGGTGTCCGCGGAGCTTTCTGGAACTGAATCCGGTCGATCTGCCTGGTTGGTGTTTGCTGGAGCACTGGGGCTTGCTATTGGCGCTGCATGTCCCGGGTTCCCAGAGCTCATTTCTCCATCCCTGGACCAGATGTGGCCGTGCTGGGCTCTGCCACCTGAATGCTGGGAGCCTGATGGCCCAGGGGAAAGTTCCTTGCCTCCAGGAGAACTGGGGGCTGAGTCGGTGGGGGCAGTCCCACCACCCTTTCATCCTGGAATGTTCTGGAGTCTGGAATCAGGATGTTAAACTCACCAGCCTCAGAATTGGAGGGAACCTTGGGAGTTATCCAGTCCTCAGTCCTCCTCCCTCGTTAAACGGGGGAACTGAGACACAGAGAGGGGAAGGAACTTGCCTGGGGGCACACAGTCTGTGCGCCTGAAATGACCTGCGCCTTCACTCAGTGAGGACTGGGAGGTGTGGAGGCCCCTCCCCCCATCTTCTTATTTCAGCATAAAGGGGTCTGGGTTTTCCTGGAAATGGGGAGGGCGGCCAGATTTGTTTACTGTGTGCCCCCCACCTTCTTTCCAGCTCCTGCTCCCTCACCTGACGCTCTGCTGTGCTAGGACCTGACTGCCCCAGTCTAAGTATCTCCCTTCTGGGTGTCGCCCGCTGAAATCTCCTGTCCCTAGCCCTCACCTACACACGTGTTTCCACTGGGGCCTTTCTGAAGACATCACCTTAGAGTAGCTGTAACGTAGCATCTTTAGACCCAGTGAGGGCAAGTTTGGGGGACCTGAGTGGCCTTGGTCCAGGCCCTATTCTTCTCTGGGCCTCAGCATCTCCATCTGTAAAATGGTGGGTGGTGTGGACATTTGGAGGGTTCTAAGCATCCTTTCTAGTTCTGACATCTTGGGACTGCCCACGGTGCGAGCCGCTGGCACCCGAGTCCCCCAGGCCAGGGCCCACCTGCTGCTTCCCTTCCTTGGGGCAGGAGTAGGTGTGGGTCATGGGGTACAAACGCTGGAGAGAAGGTGAAGCCCTCTGGGTGCAGTGAGCAGTGTGTGATGAGCAGGGCAAAGCAGGAGCGTTGGCACCCATTCTCCTCCTTGTCTGGAGCCTCCTGGTTCCCGGTTCCTTCCTGGGGAGGGACAGGAAGAGTTGGACTCCATTTGCCTTCTGGGGACGGTGTGGGGAGGAGGGGGCTCTGTGGGAAGGGGGCTGTGAGCCTGGAAGAGCAGCTCTTCCTCTAATGTGGAGGAAGCGAAGAGCTCAGCAACAAGCGCTGCCCTCCCTACTTGGCCCAGTTGGCCTAGCCCTGTGGTACCCGGCACCCGGTGGGTGTGGAGTGAATTCGCAGGTGGAGTGAACGAATGGATCAACGTCTTGAAGTAGAGACCTGGCCCTAGAGTTGGGCAGACTTGGGTTTGGATCCTGCCCCTGCCAGTTTCTAGCTGGGTGACCTCGAGCAGATTACTTAATGTCTCTGAACTTCAGTTTCCTCATCTGTAACACGAAAATGATACTTCACAGAGTTGTGAGGGGCAAATGAGACGTCTGACATTTAGGACTCCCCAGATTATAACTTCTGGTTATTCTCACTAAAGATAGAATGATTGGATCACCCCCTAACCTTTCACTTCAGCACACATTTACTGAGCATCTAGAATGTTCTAGGTGCGTAGAGCTGACTGAGGTCCGGTCTCTGTTCTCAGGTTGCTGAGAGTCTGATGGGGGAGACACGTGGCCACACAGCCTTGAAATGCTACTGAGAAGTACTGGTGACAGCCATTACCTGGAGTATGGAGGGCTGTGGGAGAGATCCAGTCTGCTCTGGAGTGCAGGTCAGAGAAGGCTTCCTGGAGGAGGTGAGCTCCACAATGAGCTTTGAAGGAGATTGCCCTTGGCTAACATCCATCATGGACAGAGAAAACATGGCAAAGACGTGAACGGCTTGCTTGGGGAACACTCGGAATCCAGACTTGGCTCCTATGTCACTTGTTGGGAGGTGCTCTAGGATAAATAGCATCCTCCCCAACCTATCACTCCCTCCCCGCTAATACTGCTACATTTTTCTGCCTTATCACCTTTGGCCCTGGTATATATTTGCTTGATTTTGTGTCTCTTGTCTGTCTCTCCCCACTAGACCATCAGCCCCATGAACACGGTGTTAAGGGTTGAATTGTGTCTCCCTCCAAATTCGTATGTTGAATTCCTAACCCCTCATACCTCCGAATGCGACTGTATTTGGAGACAGGATCTTTACAGAGGTAATCAAGTGAAAATGAGGTCATTATGGTGAGCCGCGATCTATGACTGGTGTCCTTATCAAAAGGGGAAATTTGGAGACACACACACACAGGGAGACGCCATGTGAAGGCGGGAGTGATGCTGCCACGAGCCAAGGAAGCTCCAGAGGCTGGAATAGATCCAGAAGGAAGCAACCTTGCTGACACCGTGACCTTGGACTTCCAGCCTCCAGAACCACGTGACAAAACACTTCTGTTGTTTGAGCTCCTGGTCTGTGGTGCTCTGTCGTCGCAGCCCTGACACGTGAATCCGGGCGGACTCTGTTCTGTTCCTTGCTGGCTCCCCAGCCCAGAACACGGCCCGGCATGTAGTGGGTCACAGGATTCCCAGCTCCCAAATGAATTAACCCTGGTTGTGACATGCAGTGATGAGGGCCAGATCTTGAGTGACAGTGGTGAGGGAGCAGAGGACCTGCGAGGCAGAACAAGGGGGTGGTGCACACAAGGGGGTCTGGCATCTTCAACCCCTGACAAGTTTCATCTCCCCTTTCTGTTCTTTCCCAAAGCGGTGATCTTTTGCATGATCAAATCCCACCTTTCTCTTGACCAATGTGCAAAGCTCATGGGACTTGGGACCATCTCGGATCCCCCCTTGGGGGAGTGGGGAAAGGGGCTGTCCGCAAACTGATCACTTGGACAGAGTCCTAAAGCAGGTGCTACTGGAGTGGAGGCGCGGGGGAGTTGCCTCAGAGAGTGCCTAGTCTGATGGAGGAGACAGCCCTGGTCTGACGGAGGAGACTGAAGTCTGTGCCCTTAGAGAGCCTCCAGTCTGATGGTGGGGTACACGGCCCCTGCCCTGGGGGAGACCTCCGCATAGGATTGGGAGCTCCCAGTCTGATGGGGGAGCCAGAACGCACCTACACACGGTCATCAAATATCCCATGAGAAGCTGCTGCTGAGAGGGGGCCTGGGGAGGCTTCCTGAAAGAACTGGGTTTACACGGAGTTTGGAGAAGGAGGGTGCTAGTGTGGTGGAGACGGGAGGAGCGGGCTGAGCAGGGAAGGACGAAGTAGCCACCTTCTCCTTTCCAGTCCCAGGTGAGCTAGCCCGGTGTCCGGACCCACGGCGAACACGTGACCAGCACAGCCTTTCAGTGGGCTTCCTAGCCATCACGAATCACCCATTTTTAGCAGAGAAAAAAGGCTGTTGACGGGGGACAGGAATAGCTTCTAAAGCGTCCCTTCATCCCTGTCACTCCTCTTTCCCCAAACGTCTCAGCGGGCCCTGGGCCTGAAGGCAGTGCATGCCCACAGCGCCCTCTGCTGGACAGTGTCGGAGCGGCGCTGCGGGCTCTGCGGCCGGGGCGTTTGTGCCAACGGCCCCTGGTTTCCCGCCCTGGGGAAGCCCGAGATTCTGAAGCCAGGAATGAAGGATAGACAGGAACTAGGTCAGTGCCTGGGAGGGTCCATATCTTCAACCTAGAGGATCTTGGAGCTTGAGAGTCGTGTAGGGTGTCGTTAGTTCTGTTTCGGGTGGCTGAGGGAGCCATCACAGACAACTTCCCATCCAGATCTTATCACGGGCTCAGGAGCTGGCGTGGCCACTATTCTGAGTATCTGGGGCCCTTCCTCCCCCCCCCCCCCCCAGCATAGGAGAGGACCCCCTCCCAGCAGATTACCTATGTCTCATTATATCACAGGGGACGTGAGTCCCTTTCTTCCCCCGACTCTGGATCTGGGGGTGGCTGGATGCTTCCAGGAGAGATTCCTGACGGGAGATTGTAGGTGATGCTCAGATGGGAGATGAGGATGCTCACATTGTAGGTGATGCTCAGATGCGGATGAGTCAACTGCTGCTGGATGGCAGGACAAGAGAGCTTTGCAGATCTAGGCTGGGACTCCATATTTTTTCCCCATTTCAGAACAGGATAGACCAGGATAAGATTACTTTAGCCCAGGGGAGCTCAGGCTTCCCAGGGGGCCAGCAGTGCCTTGGCGGGGACTGCAGACATAGAACAGAGGACCCGGGAGAGCCAGAGACTCGAATCAGTGGCTCGCTTCATTCTGTCCTACAGAGTTCCTGGAGAGAATGCAGGGGCCCCGAGTTCCTGATTCCTGAGCATGTTTTCCATAGTGTGAGGGGCTAGGAGACCCTTATTGCCACCCCCCCCCCCCAGCAGGACACACACACATACACATACACACACACACACACACACACACACACAAACTGGCTTTGACAGGATGCACAATGGGAGAAGAGAACAAAGACGCAATTTCTTGCAAAGTTCCGTGAAGTAGTGCCCAGGTCATATAAGTCAGCGAGGTGCTAAGGGGACCTCAGGCCCCCCAGCAGCCTAGAGCTGTGGTGGGGGCCGAGAAGGGGCTTGTCTATCTTGGTGAAAGCCCACTGCCCAGGGGAAAATCACCCATGCGGGCCACGCCTGCGAACGGTGCTTCCCTTTCTCGTCTCGGCCTGCCGGCTCCTTGACCTCTTCCTGCTGGAGGCCGTTAGCCCATCGCGGTGATGTTTGGGGGCCTGTCGGGAATTCCTATTTTAGTCAGCTGTCCTCCCTGAAGGCTGCAAAGGGATGATTTTGAGGGAACAAGGTAAACTGCCAAAGGTTTTCCAAATGAGCCTTTAGATTTTGGGGTCAGTCTGTGTGGATTCCAAGACAAAATGGTGGCTGGGGACGATTTTCAAATAAATATATTTTGTGATCACTAATTGCTGCTGAGGAAAATCTGCAATGTGGGAAGCTGCTCTGACAAGGCACTGCAGCAGGTGCTGGCCGTGCCTAGCCCGATCCCCTCAGCTCGTTTCGGTTGGGTGCACTCGGGCCGGACACCGGCTAGCACCTGTGCTGCTGTGCTGGCAGCCTGCTCTAGCTGCAGAAGCCAGCTCGGCTGGGGCACCTGTGGCAGGCCAGAAGTGGAGTGAATGCCCCTGGGAGTGACCTTCAACTGTGACTGAGCGGAGCTGGTGCACACCACCCTCCCCCCCATTCCTTCACTGTGAGCTTTGAGACGTGCATCTCTCCTGGTTCCCAGAGCCCCGAAGTGGGATGAAGGTCCAGCCTATAGTAGTGACCTGCTTAGTACCATCCCTTTATTGGTGTCCTTCCTGTGGCTATTTCACCTCCTCACTTGCCTAAGGGTGTTTCCTGGGATCACACAAATACTCTATTGGCACTGAATCCTTATCTGAGGCTCTGCTCCTGGGGGAATTACTGTGACCAAGTGTCTCAAGTTTCCCAGGACTGTCCCAGTTTTAAAAATGAAAGTCCCACATCCTGAGGGCCCAGGCAAACTGGGACCGTTGATCGCCCTTGGGGGAACCTAAACCAAGACAGCTGTGCCCACACTAGGGGAGGCGAACAGATCCCTGAACCACTAGTTTGAAAGCCAAGTATCAGCTTTGAGAACAAAAGAGCAGACACAAGGATTGTGTGTTGTACCGTCAGGTTCAGCAGTTTTTATGAGCTAAAAGCTTAGGAGAGAACAGAAGCTACTGTTACAGAGAAGCCATTCCCTTGAGCACAGACACACTCAGACAGCTGGGGGTGTGACTTGCTAATTATGGGTGGACATGAGATGGCTGATGTCCAGGACTTTTACCAGCTACTGGGCAAAAAGCCGACGTATGTTCCAAGAACAAGAAGTGGCACAGGCTTCATGGGGACATTATGGGTGAGCAGGCAAGGGCAGGGGACAGCACATTGTAGGCACTTGAGGCTCTGAGGGGGACAAGCACCGGCCATGCTACTTGAGCCAAAGCCACCTGGGCAAAGAGTGAAACTACATTGTGTGTGTCACCACATTCGACCACATGGAGACGGGGCACTTTGCCTTGGGAAGCGGCTGTAAGCTCAAGACAGCTGGCTCCGGGCCAAGGAGAGTTGCAGCATGAACAGGAGAAATCCACTTTGTCAGGTGGCTGGGGAGGCGCTGCTGTCGAGAGGCTGAAGTCCACAGGCTGGGGGCCGGGTGAGCACGGGGGCCAGGGAGCGCCATCGGAGGGGGCTGGGGCCTGGCCAGGAGATGCTGCCAAGCTCCTGACCTCAGGACAGATCTCTGTGGATCAGATTATCCAGCTGCAAAATGCTGCTCATGCCCCTGCCCTGGTTATTTTGACGTGGGCTCTGTGGAGTGTGCAACAGCTGAGGAATGTGCCCATTTTTTTTTGGTTCTTGTTGATTTCCCTACTCCCTGCTAGATAAAAAATCTAGGGTAAAAAAAAAAATCTTCCAAACACCATGGCAGTGAACACACAACCCATTTCTGGGTAGCAATGCTCTTTTCCTTCCTTTCCCAGGATGCTAAGGATGCATTTGTGTTTGGGGACCACTTGGAGGTGTTCCAATAGGCAAGTAGTGAGGACAGCATTGGAGCCCCCAATGGCAGGTGCTGGAGGGTCACAGATTCCAGCCGGGCAGGTTACGGGTGGCCAGTCACCAGGGGTAGCCTGCAGACAGATTGGGGGAGACCCCTTCCCTCACTTCCTCTCATCGGGAGTCCCTGCCAAGGAAGAGAGAAGGGGAACAGTAGCGGAGAGAGGAAGAAACAGCCTTCAGATAAAGGTCGGGACCAACAGGGGCAAGTCAGGATTTAGAGGAAACTTCCAGAAACCTTTTCTGATAGCTGTTCCAGCGAACCAGCTGGAAGGGAGGAAGAGGAACCCTTGCTTTCTCAAACACCTGAGGAGCGGGTGAAAACCCACCAGCAGCTCATCTCGGAACCAGCTACTGCCTTCAGCAGTCACAACAGTGGAGGACAGTGGGTGGCATTCGTTGTGTCCACAGGCAGGGACAGGCTGGGAAAAGACAGTGCTGGCTGGAAACTGAAGCTGCTTATTTACGAGTCCAGGGTAAGTTTGCCTAAGGGGGGGGCCCAGTTTTGCCGGGATCTGCCGTTAGTCTCCTTGGCTAGGGGGCTCAGAGAGAAGACTCTGCCTGTGTGTGGCCGGAGGTTGGACCTTGGGGTGCTTTGTTGCAGGGACCCCCCTGCTCCCCTGGACCAGGGGTCCCACAGCAGGAGCTCCTGCCAGAGTCCCCTACTGCCTCTCCTTTGGCCACACAAGAGCAGGGCCACTGTGGCCAGCTTTACTGACACCGTCACGAAAGTCAGGAAGCTCCAGGGTCGGCCCATTAGTGCCCATGGTGTCTAGCCCACACCCACAGATGGCGGGACCACAAGCTGGGGATGTGGCCAAACACACCCACTGGGAACACCAGGAAGTGGGGAAATGGTACATGGAGCAGGCATTCTTCAAATGCTCCTCCCCAAGCTCCAAAAACGACAGGAACACCACCTATATTCACTTGGCTTCCCCACTGTGCCTGGCATACAGTAGGAACTCAATAAAGGCTTTTTGAATGTTAGTGTCCGAAGAACCCTAAGGGAGCTCTGGACCAGCCTTTTCCCAAAGGATAACCTGGGGAGAGTGATCTTCTGAATTACTGACAATACACATTTGCACATTCATGAACTGACCTAAAGAACTCTGTCTTGTGATTCCCTGATGTTTTTGCCCATGAGTTGTTAATTCACATATCGACCAAGGAATAGTGTTGGAAGTGCTAATCTAGTGTAACCTGATCATTCTACAAAAGATGAACTGGGGCCCAGAGAAAGCCAGCAATTTGCCAAAAGTCACACAGCACCCTGGTGGTGGAGTTTGGACCAACACTTAAATTCCCCAGGTCTCAGCTCAGTGTTCTTCCCACTGAAGGCCAGGCTCTGTTGGACATGCCACTAGGCATCTGTACTCTCCTGACTCTTCAGCTGGGCAGGGCGTAAATGTCCCTTTGCATAACTTAGAAAGCAAGGGCTAGTTTAACAAGGAATTCGGATTAATCCAAATTAACCCCAATCACAGGGGCAACGTTTCACCTGAGAACCTTTGGAACCGCTTCAGCTGCAATGCCTGTGCCAATTACCTGAGGCTCTTATCTTTTACTTAAAGCTAGTCCCTTTGCTCCTCTGCCTGGCAGATTTCTAAGAACGCACGTCATCTCACTACTACTGAAGCTCTTTCAACAATGCCCTTGGCCAGATGTTCCCAAGCCCTTGGATTATTTGAAATCAATGAGGATTTGTCCTCTGCACCTTTGGGTGCTGGGCAGGGGAGCCAGAGAACGTGTGGTCAGCAATTCACACGTGCATCAAAATTGCCCAGAGCTCCAGCAGCTGCTCCTGGGGCAGGATCCGAGGAGGGTCCTGGGAGAAGGCGGGTGGTGCGCCGCCCCCTCACTGCGTTCCTCGGTTACTCCTTCCAGGCGTCTTGCAGCACTAGTTCCACCCTGGGCAGGTGCTGGGCCCCCTTGAGCCCTGGTCGTTGTCCACACTGAGCCTGGAGACCCAGAATCAGGTGAGTCGGGAGGCTGGGCAGCCCAGTCCAACCTGGCCGTGCTAGAGGAGGAGCGAGACCCAGAGAGCACACGTGACATGCTCAGGTCACACTGACGATTAGAGCAAGCCCGGGGTCGCTAGCTGGAAAACATCTCAGAGGCAGAGAATCTGGGAATGTCAGGGCACAGGGAAGCCCCCAGCTCCAGGGCACCCAGAGAGGGGAAGCCACTTGCCCAAACTAGTGCCAGGCGTTCCACTTCTCCACCTGACAATATTTCCATTACTGGGGGGCCAAGGAAGCGATGCCACACCCCTCCCTCCACGCCCTGAAGCTGGGGCTGCATAGCTGCAGGAGCGTTCTTCTCAGGGGAGGCGGCGTGCAGGCATATAAGGCTGTCCTCAAACCTGCTAGAGGCCTCGAGCAAGAGAGCCTGAAGCCCTATCCATCTCCGTGGCACTGACTTTGGGCCAACACCCCAGACTGGCATGCTGCTTCACCAGGGGCCGCGGTGGCCATGGTGTTGGTGACTGCCCGGCTGGATTCCTCCCTGAGGCGGAGTCTGACGCAGAGCAGAGCAGTCAGCAGATGGCAAGCCTCCAGCCCCTTCCCCCGCCTTAGGGATGGACCAGCAGCTTGTTGTGGGAGCCTTGGCGGGGCTGGTTGGCAAGAGGCGCTCCTGGGAGATTTCGCAGCACAGCAGGAGGGCAGGGCACGGCTCTGCCTCAGGGGTGCGCTGTGTGTGGGGCAGGGGACCACATCCTGGTGGGGCTGCCTTTTCTCCATACCCAGTGGGCGTTCTGCTGGACGCCTCTCTCCCTCAGCCCCTGGACAGAGGGGGAGAGCGGGGCAGCCTGGCATCCCAAATTGGTGGGCTTCCTTGGTGAGGGCCAGACCCACCTCCAGGAGGAGAGTCTTTGGGGCAGAGGTGACTGGCACCAGCCATGAGGGAATCTGAGGCTGTGACACCCCTGTCACCACGTGGTGTCACACGGTGGGCCTGAGAGAGGGAAGTCCCCAAGGGCTCTCTGCTTTGAAGCTTCAGGAATCTTTCATTTCCTTGAATAAATCATGCCTCCCGCTGAGGCTGCCTCCCCAGAGGCACTGCAGCCAAGCCTGGTTCTCTGTTGCACAGAAGGTCCCTGTCCCCCACAGTGTCGCATGGCTAGAGATGGCCCCACTATCCCAGAATGCAGCGGACACTGGCTGCCTCTCTAGCCCCTCGGCACAAGCAGATAGATTTCGTGTTACGCAATTCCCCAAAGTGTGTAAATTATTCAAGGTGTCGTCTGGTTTCTCCACTTTCTGTGACCATGTCTATTCTTTCTAGACTATTTTTGCACAAACTGTGCCTTAATTCTAACACCGTGGCTCGCAGGGTGTCTCCCCTTGTCCTGCCCATGAGCTCTTCTTAGATGCGGGTCACAGATAATCTGCAAACAGATACTGAAATATACTAAGGGCTTCCAAGCCAAAGGAAAAGGCCCCGGGTGGCACTTCTGCAAAGCATTGGGAAGGATGACCCTCCAGTCGGTTTGTAATGGGATTGAGGGGCCCTGGACCGTCACCATGGAGACAAGTGCGTGCCCCACAATGCAGCAGGCAGAGGTGGTCTCCCCATGCCTAGACGCAAGCTTGAGGGTCTGGTTACCTGCAATCTTTGGGTTCGCTCATCCACCCTTTTTTTTGAGGGGGACTCTGTCCATGTGATCTTCCTCCAGAGAGAACTCAGGCTTAAACTGCACTCTCTCCCTCCACCCCGAGTGGCAGTAAACCCCACAGCTGCCCGCGTGTCCAGGCAGAAAGGAACCTTTGAACTTTCTAGAGATCTGGTCCAACTCCCTCAGCTCGCCCACTTAATTTACAGGTGGGGAAACTGAGGCCCAGACAGGGGGCAGGGGCTGGCCTAAAGTTGCATGGCGAGGTGGGATTGAACTCAGGCCTCCCCAGTTGCCAGTCCAGGGCTCTTTCTAGCAACCAGTATATTGACTACAGCTTCAGAAGTCCCCGCTACTAGGCCCAAAGGGTCCCGTCCTCTCCTCCCCCGCCCCAGCCTCCCTTCGTCCCCACTACACGTAATTCGGGTGATAGCAGAGCACATTGAACTCCAGGTTCTCGTCCCAGTGCCGCAGCAGCACGAACAGCTGGCGGGCAGCAGCCTTGAGCGTGCCCCGCGTTCGGCCCTCGGGCACCTCCTGCTGCTCCAGCCACGAGTTGGCCTTCGCGGCCACCAGCTCCCACTCAACGAAGTAGGAGGCCGAGCTGTGCTCCAGCCACGCCAGTGCCACCACCGTGGCCCACAGCTTCCCCGTGAGTTCTGTCACAGCCCCGGGCTCCCAGCCTGGCTTGCCCTCCGCCAGGGGCTCCGTGGAGAGGCTGTCACAGGAGGCGTGCCGAGGTGAGGGGCTGGTGCCTGGCTGAGGACTGAGGGTCTTAGACTCGGGCTGGCGGGCGGTGAGGGACACGCGGTGGCAGGTGAAGGGCGAGGTCCACTTGAGCTTCTCCATGGGGATGTGGGTGGCCTCGCAGAAGGCTTGGTTGAGCAGGAAGGCTCCGGAGGCCAGCTGCAGAGACACCTGTGTGTGGGGGAGCCCTCAGTGGGCCTCAGACTCTTTAGCCCGTGGAGCCTCAGGCCATGCTAAAGGCCTGGGTCCGCAGAGCCCACCCGTTCACCTCCCCCAGCTCGCCCTGCTACCTGGGGCATCTGCGGGACGCCCAGGGCAGCTGAGCACAGGCCACGCTTTATCCCAGAGGCACTTCACACTGACCACTCTTCAAGCTCATCTCCACATCTTCACTCCAAACCTGCCTCTTGTCCCGGGCAGGGGGGCCCAGCTCGGCCACTGGGACCGTGCCCTGCTGTCTAGCGGCCTCTGGACGGCTCACCGCCCTCCTCCTCCCTCCACACCAATCAGTTTTCAAGTCCCACTGGCCTGCTTTCTAGACAGCTCTGCAACCCACCATGTGCCTCCCCATGTTGTCCCTGCCTTTGCTTTCCTCCCCTGTCCCCATCCTCCACCCACTCCATCTTGCCTGCACCCTGAGGGGTCTCTGTAAGGCACAGATCATGTTGCTGTCTGCAGTAGCTTCCATTTGCTCTCAGATAAGTCCAAACTGGGATTTCTGAAGTGCTGGTTCATCCTTGGCTCTTCCCCTCAAACCCCGTTCTCCGGCCACCCAGCTTTCTCTCTCCTGTCTAGGCTGTCGGCCCGAACTCCCCCTCCTCCAGGTCTCGGCTTAACCACCACACTCTGCAGCGAGTCCTGCTCCATTCCTCCCGGACCTCAAGCCTGGAGTCGGTGTCTGCCCTCGACGTCCCTCACCGGACTCGACCCCTCCTATCATGGCGCCCAAGGATCAGAACTACGTGGTTCCTTGTCTGTGTCCCCCCTAGACACTTAGTGCCACGGGCTCAGGGACTAGGGCCGTCTAGTTCCGGGTTGTCTCCCAGGGTCTAGCACTGTGCCTGGCTCAGCAAATACCTGTTGAGGGAATACGTGCATAGCGCTCTGCTGCCTCGGCTATCTGGAAGTTCCAAGTGGCGCTCTGCACTTGGTGTGTGTGTGCAGCTGTGCAGCAAAGCTCCAGCTGCGTCCCTCCTTCCAGCCCCTCTGATCCCCCAGCCCCGCTGGGCCCCAGATGTGGCAGGGCCACGCTCCCTTGCTCCTACCCTGTCACAGCATGCTGGCGCGTCCGCAGAGCCTTTGCTAAACACAGTGCGTGTCCCTGGGATGTTAATTTTACTCACTTGTGAGTCATTTCAAGGCTTATTTTTATGTATTGAAAAACAGACACACTTAGATGGTGGAGTAAAATGCAAAATTCCTGTGAATCTTTAAAGCGAAGACAGCAGATTGCAAAGAATTTTTGGGATGCTGGGGCTCGCTTCTAGCAACACTCTTAGACCCCGGGTGGGGGACTCATGCAAACTCCCTCGGCCCTGCCGGCTACTTGGGTGGGAAGGTGTAGGTCTTCTTCCCTTTGTGGAGGGGGAAGGTGGGCAGGGAGCCCCCAGGCAGGCTCCTCTGCGGAGTGTCCAGGACTGAGATCGGGGGTCTGGGGCACTCACCAGCGGGACATAGTTGAAGCTTGGGCTCCCCGGGCTTGGCTCTGGAGCCTTGGTCAGAGGCTTGGTCAGGAAGCCCTTGGCCGCCCGCGTCAGCAGCCTGGACTTGTTCAGATTTAGCCTGTGAGGGTGGAGCCGGGAAGAGTGGTCACAGCCACCCTGGCAGTGTCCTTGGTCATCGCCCCCCAGTGCCCACTCAGCAGCCTCTGAAAGTCAGGGCCAGAGGGACTCTGACCAATGGCTTCCTACAACCTCCTCACTTGACAGCTGGGGAAACTGAGGCCGGGGTGGGGGCTAAATTTCCCCCGAGTTGCTCAGTGAGTTAGCAGCAGATTAGTGTTCTTTTTTTTTTTTTTTTTTTTTGAGAGAAATTAGCCCTGAGCTAACATCTGCCGCCAATCCTCCTCTTTTTGCTGAGGAAGACTGGCCCTGAGCTAACATCTGTGCCCATCTTCCTCTACTTTATATGTGGGACGCCTACGACAGCATGGCGTGCCAAGAGGTGCCATGTCCGCACCCAGGATACGAACCGGCAAACCCCGGGCCGCCGCAGCAGAATGTGTGAACTTAACTGCTGCACTACGGGGCCGGCTGCTCATTAGTGTTCTTTTTATGACCCTCTTCTGACGGCGTACTCCTGTTCAGCCCAGTGGTTCAGCCCATGCTGGCCCTCCCAGGGGGATCTGCATTCGCAAGGTGACCACGGACACATGGGAGATGAACCACAGTGGGGGGATCTTCCTCAGGGCGATGCCTGAAGACAGCTATCACTGGGGAGGGGGCCTTCTTGGCACCCTTCAGATTGTTCCTTTTTGTCTCAGTGGTAGGCTGGGCCTGCCTTTGGCCTTCCAAACCAGGGACAGCCCCGGGAAAACGGTTGGCTGTAGAGAGTACCCCACTGCAAATCCCACATACCTGGATCCAAAGAGAGTGTCTGAGGCCTTTAAGGACGAAAGGGTATTGGTGGCCAGGCTGCGCAGTGGACCTGGAGAGCCACAGAATGACAGTTGGGGCCTGACAGACGACCCTGTGCAACTGCTCACTGCCCAGCTGGGGAAACAGAGGCCCAGAGAGGGGCAGGGGATTGCCTACATCCCTAGGGACCCGATCTAACCATTAGGCTGCAGGGCTGTTTCTGCCCCAGTTGGTCGAGGGAAGGGTGAAATAAGTGGGTCCATGTGTAAGAAGCAGGCCTCCAAGTTTCCTTGGCTGGCAGCCCCTGGTGTCTTGTGGAAGGTTACCTGTGGGGGCAGTGACAGCTTCACATCTACCCCTCATCCCCGAGTGGAGACATGGAGTGCCCTTCCCTGGCACATGACTGGAGGGTTCTAGGCAGAGTGAGGTGGTAGGAAGGCCCCTCAGCTTGGCCTGATTCCGGGCCCAGCTCTGACACTAACTTGCTGTGTGACCTTGGTCAAGTCACTTCACCTCTCTGAGTCTCAGTGTCCTCATCTTTAAACTGGGGATATTCCTATTTATCTCGCACAGGGCTGTTCTGAGGACTAAATGAACACCGAGGACTTTGTCAGGCTAAGACCCTCCTAGTCCAAGGATTAATCACCAAGGATTAATCATTTAATTAAGGAGAGAGCTGGACCACTGTCCACTCACCTTCAGAGGCAGCGTAGCTCTCACGTCCTGGGGACACGGTCTCGCTGAAGGGCCCACTGGGGCCTTCCTTCACAGCTGCAACAGAGGAAGCCCATGAGGCCTGACTCCCAGCCCTCCTTCTCCCCTCCTCTCCCCCCCGGGAGAGTGGTGGTCTGAATTCACGGTACCTGCGGCTGGGCTGGGAGAGCAAGGTCAGGGTTCCCATCCCTGCTTGGATGGGCCTTCATCTTCCAAAGACACCACCATGGCTCCACCATGAGAGTCAGACATGCCTGGGTTCAAATCCCGACTTCCCCACTGACTAGCTGTGTGACCTCGGGAAAGTTACTTGATGTTTCGTTTGCAAATTGGGGGTGACGGTACCTATCTCGCCGTGTTGGTGTAAGGCTTAGATGATACACAGAGAGGCGCTGAGTGCCTGGCCTGAGGTCCTGCTCGATGAAGCCCTGGGCTGCAGACCCGGCCGGGAAGCAGGAGCAGCTCGGGGGCCTGAGCATGGGGGCTTGGCGGGGGAGTGAGGCGGGCATCTGTTCATCAGGGCTGTGCCTCACTGAGGAGGGGCCCATGCCGGCTCTCCAGGAGGAACATGGTGCTGACTTGTCAGGGGCTCTGAGCCTCAGTTTCCCCATCTGTAAAATGGGGATAATAATTGTACACAGCTTGTTCGAAATGCACAATTGAGGTGATTATTCTTATGATTAGTATTTCAAGGGCTGGAGAAAGATGGGCAATATACTAAAAGGGAATAATGCAATTTTTGGAAAAAATGTCGTGCACAAATATCTTCACCAAAGCGTTTGGCTCCCGTTGAGACTGTTACAGCTCTGTGAGGGCCAAGAAGCTCTGCTTATTGCTGGGTGCCCTGGGGCAGCACAAGAGGGAACTAGTGGCTGAACCACAAAATGACTGAGGCAACCAGGAGGCCGAGAGCATAGTGGTTAACCTCATGGGCTCTGGAGCCAGACACTGCCTGGGTTCAAGTCTTGCCTCTACCACGGATCTGCTGTGTGATCTTCAGTAAGTCACTTAACCTCTCTGAGCCTCAGTGTCCCCATCCTTTAATGGGGAAAATAATAGAAACTCTTTGAGACGGGTGTGAGGAGTCATGGATAGTTATAGCAGTGCCCAGCACATAGAGAACTCTCAGGAAGTGCTGGCCATTGTCATCCTCGGGGAGGGGAAGGACCTGGGATAGAATAAGACTTTAGAAGTCACAGACCCTGGGTGTGACTCAGAGGACGATTGAAAAGAAGGGATTTGTGATTGTGATGGAAGCCCTGGGGCACCAAGAGTGAGCTACAGAGCAAGGAAAGTGTAGACCAGAAATTTCCCTAGACTGGAAGCCCAGCTTGGCTCAGGCATGGGGCAGGTTACCCCCGTGCTGGAGGCTCTGAGGGACCAAGGAGCTGGCAGAGCTCCTTAATTCTGCAGAGCTCCTCTGGATTTCCGCACACCATTCCTTTCTTAACCCATCACCGTGTGTGAGCGCTTCCTAGGCCCTCAGGTGAAAAGCTGTTATGGTCTGGCTGTCTGGATGAGTGGCCGGGGGACCTCTGAGGTCCTTCCACGCACAGAAGAAGGCGGGAGATCTGCACGGTACACGTGAGGGCATGGAGGAAAGTCAGGACTGGTGCAGCAGTTAGGCTATCTTGAGGGCGATAGAAAGACATGCAGACATTCGAGACACAGAGGGTTCAAGCCATTCTGTGAATTAGTGCAAAGTCACCAAAAGGTCAAACCCTGGATCTTCAAGGACCCCAGGTGCAGGCACAATGAAGTCAAGTGAAGGCAGAAGGAGGCTGTGGTGGGTGGGGGGGAATCCTGAAATAAGCAGACGGTGGGACCCAAACAGGTGGAACTGCCTCTGTGCTCTTTGCTTTTCCCCTTGTTTATTAGGTTTCTGGCATTCAGTGCCCGGAGGGACTCAGGATGGAAGCAGGGAACAGCCAGTGGGGTTGGCAGCCCTTGGAAGGGGAGCGCTGGGGGGATGGGAGGGCACGGGGTCTGCTGCTGTCTGGCTTCAGGGCTCCCTCAGGAAAGCCGTGTTAGTGGTGGCGCGCTTGGGCCAGTTTGAGCCCGTCTGCCCATCTCAGGCCTCGGAGAGCCCGGGAGGCCTGGCCTTGCCCTGGCCCTGAGACTCAGAGAGAGGCTGGGGTCTTGGACACGAGAGGCCGTGACTCACGGGCCCAGGTTTCAGAAGGTGCACAAGGGGGCTCTTACTTGGGCTCTGCCATTGGCCATCTCCTGCTGCCGAGGCTTCCACAAGCGTGGTCTGCAACCGTCCAAAGCCAGCAGAGGGGCCCGTCCACCGTCGGCTCAGGACCCGAGAGCTGGTCATCCGCAAAGCCGCACCTTCAGGAGGACAAGGAGCAGTGGTCAGCTGGGGACAGTTGGGCCAGTCCTTCGCCACCTGCCCAGGGCTGGCAGGAATGAGTCTAGCTTCACTCCGTCAATTATCCAAAGGCAGGAAGGCCTTGTACACGGTAAGCCCATGAGCTTGGGAGCCAGAATGACCCGTGTCTGAACCCCAGCCGCATCTCTCAGTAGCTGCATGGGGTGCTAAACACTCTGAGCCTCAGCATCCTTATATAGAAAATGGGAGGCATAATACCCACCTTGCTGGGTAGATCCCATTGCCGAGATAACGTTCGGAAAGCAGCAGTGTTTCCTAGTTAGTTAAAAGGCTGGTTTCTCAGGAATACCCCACTTTCCTTCTCTCCCAGTTTGCTGTCTCAGAGACCAAGCTCTCAGTTCCCCCTCCCACAGGGCAGCCCTTTGAGGTCCCAGCACATCACCAATGGGGGATGGATGGAAGAGAATGAAGCTACAGCACCCTAAAGTGTGTTTTGGGGAACCCCACTCTTGGAGAGCACTAGATGGTATATTGTCACTTAAAAAACAAGACGTTCTACTGAGAAATACGTTTTGGAGAAACTGCGTACTGTAGTCCATTCTCTGAGTCTCTCGATGTATATTAACATCCGAAAGGCCCTGAGAAGTTCTGCAGGAAAGAGAGCTTCTGGGCTTTAGTTAATCCAGCGGTTCCTAAATGTATTTCCTATGTTTTTGCTGAATAGCCATTAACAGGACACGGAACCAGGGTTCTAGTTTCTCAGAACATACGCTGGGAAGGGCTGATCCAGATCTTAGGACAAAAAAAAAGGGGTAGGGGACAGCAGGAATGAGGAAAGGGACAATTTGTTTCCAAAGACAATTCTTTTATGACGTCTGCTAAAAAAAAAAGAAAAAGAAAGAAGGGCCGGCCCAGCAGCATAGTGGTTAAAGTCACATGATCTGCTTTGGTGGCCCATGGTTTGCAGTTCGGATCCCAGGCACAGACCTACACACTGCTCATCAAGCCATGCTGTGGCAGCATCCCACATATAAAACAGAGGAAGATTGGCACAGATGTTAGCTCAGGGACAATCTTCCTCCAGCCAAAAGAGGAAGATTGGCACAGATATTAGCTCAGGGACAATCTTCCTCCAGCCAAAAGAGGAAGATTGGCACAGATGTTAGCTCAGTGAGGACAATCTTCCTCACCAAAAGAAAAGAAAAAAAAGAAAGAAAGCAAAAAAGAAAAAAGGAGCTGCAAAGGACAGGAAAATGTAATTTTGGGGAAAAAAAGTAGATATGGTTCCTAAACATATGAAAAATATTTCACAGACAAACTAAAGAAATTCTCCCAAAGAAAGATCTTTCTCACCTTTCAGACTGGCAGGGTTTAGGAAGATGGACAATATTCAGTGCTGGCTGGGGTGGACATCGGAACAGCCTTTGGAGCAGGGCCCGTATGGTAACATACATCCCAATTTTAAAGGGGCAGACCCGCTGATGTGCATGCAATCTTATGTCTAAGAGTTAATTACCCCTGCGGAGATAACCAGGCAGGGGCACAAAGATGTTCTTTGCAGCACATGGGTCATTCTGGCTCCAAAGCTCATGGGCTTGCCGTGTACAAGGCCTTCCTGCCTTTGGATAATTGACCGAGTGAAGCTAGACTAATCAACAGGGAAGAATCTGAAGGCGTGGTAATAGGGGCTGGTTAAGTGGGTTCTCATGCACCTTAAGGGGCAGTGGAGAGCACCAGGGGGGAGCACAGACTCTGGAGCCAGGCCACTGGGACTCAAAGCCTGGCTCTGCCCCTCCCTGCTGTGTGACTGTGGGCAGGTAACCTTCTCCGCCTCTGCTTCCCCATCTGTAAAATGGGGCTAATAACAGTATCCACTCGCAGAGCTGTTTTGAGGATTAAATGATTTAATACATAAAGTGCTTTGGAGCACTGTCTGATTGGCTATTACGGTGACGATAGTTTCCTGTAGTGGAATATGCTGCAGCTATTAAAATGATGATATAGACTCAGTGTAATGGAAAGATATCTTCTACACCTGTATTTTGTAAAGCCTAGAACATACTGATTGATCTAATTCATGCAAAATTATCTGCCTTTTGATTTCTCTATATGTAGATATTCCTTGGGAGAAGTCTGAAGGATGGTCCCACCAAGGAGGTAATTGGTCCTCATTTCCGGAAAACCGTCACTTCCAGTCACTTTTATTTATTTTATGTCTCTATATTTTGGAATTTTCTAGAGTGAGCACATATCCTTGTCTCCAGTAGGAAAAATACAGTAAAGGCATATTCGTTTGTGGGAAAAAGGGAGTGGATGGTGTCATAGCCTTCTGCAGAGCAGTGGATGGGGGCTCATGTGCCCCCTACCCCTCTTTTGGTGGCCAAACCATCTGCTGGGGGCCTTGCTGCTTCTAGGCCCTTCCTTGCACCCCTTCCTGCAGGTCTGTGCTCCTTGGTATGCCAGCCCCCTCCTCCGGCTCACGGGGGCTGCTTGGCCCTCAGGAGTGCCCTGGCTGCCCACCTGCCTTACTGGAGTTGGGGTACCCCACCACGGTGGGCAGGTACCGGCTCTTGCTCATGTCCACAGGCACGAAGGCTGTGTACTTGCTGATGACATTGCAGGCCTTGCTGGTGTGCACAGCGCTCACCTGGTAGCGGCGGCTGGACCCTGTGGAGAGAGAAGCTGGGGTCACTCTGTGCACTCTGGAAGCTAAATGGAGGGCTAGACCAGTGGTCCCCATCTTTAGGATTAAACAAGCCCTGAAAATCAAGGGGTTGCCAACTTGCCAGTTAAGGACATTTAAAAAAAAAACACCCAGATTATTAATCTCCATTGTCATTTCATAAAATAAGGAAATTTTGATGTAAAAGAAGTAAGATATTATCTAAGAATAAAAGACAGTTACTTCCTTTAAATAATTTTATTGTTATTAAAAAACCCCTCTGTGTTGTCTGTATTTTCTGTTTTCACTTTGCAGCTGTCTGGTGAGAACCTTGCTGGAGGATTTCACAGGCCCCCTGGCTGATCTCATCTGATCACTGATCTAACCCATTTGGACAATCTTGCAGAGAAAATTGAAAACCAGAGAGGGAGAGTGGGGAGCACAGTGTCACACAGCGAGTTAGTAACGGACCTGAGATCAGGACTCAGGAGGGTCTGACCTCAAAGCTCAAGCTCTTCCCACTGAACAGGTGAACATTCTCCGTGGCTCTCTGCCTCCAAGGAGCCATGGAGATGGATGCACAAGTGCTGTGTACCCTTGTAAGGTGAGGTGCTCATGAGAAGAAAAAAAATACTTATACAGAAATACAAGTAATATAAAATATAAACAATGTATTATTATATAAATAAAGCACAAACCTATAACAAATACTATAAATATTCTCTATATCTCCATCTATCTATTCTCCAGGTGAGCTCCATCAAGATCCCGGGAGCCTCTCTGTTAGGAAAGTTTGCCCCAGTTCCTGAACTCAGCTCCCCTCCATCCCTGTTAGACAGTCTCTTGCATCCTTGTGTTTCTTCTTAACAGCACTTCCGACAACTGCACTCAGTTAATTGCATGTATAATTATTTGATTAATGTCAGCTTCCTTGCTAGTCTGTGTCAAGAACTCACAGATAAGGACCGGGATGGTGGCGGTCACTGCGCTGTTCAGCCCCCAGCCTGGACCCCCGCGGATCCACAATCAATAAACGGCGTTGATGAGTGAGTGGACCCACTAGGTAGGTCTAGGCGGTTCTATGGGAAGGTGTGGTCCCAGGAGAGCGGGGCAGGGGAAATGGGGCTGTCCCCATTGTTCTGTCTCCAGAGCCCTACAGGGGGCGCTGCAAGGAGAAGCCCTGGGAAGTGAGGAGGAGTGGGGATACTGAGGCCGAGGGGAAGGAGGGAGGAGAGGAGAGGACAGATCGCCGCATCACCGGGTGGGGTGGGAGGGCTGGAGGAGCCTAGGGCTGGGGGGAGAGGGGCGCCTGGAAGCAGGGGGATAGGGGCAGATCGAGGAAGGGTAGGGGGATGGGGGCAGATCAAGGAAGGAATGGAGTCCTGGGCAGTGTGTGTGTGCGCGCGTGTGCGTGTGCGTGTGTGTGCGTGCGCGCGCGCGCTAGGGAGACAGTGTTGGGGGTGGGGGGCACCTAAGGGCAGCGGTGGGGGAGGCAGGATGGAGCACTGGGTGGTAGCAGGGCTGTGAGGAGACCAAGGGGCTGAAGCCAGGGGAGGAGGCGGATCATGGGGGAGGGGAAGGGGCATTGGGCGGGGCGCTGAGGAGGGGCGGGGCCTGGAGGACTGGGAGGAGGTGGATCATGGGGAGGGGGCGGGGCATTGGGCGGGGATCGGGGCGGGGCCAGGAGGACGCGGAGGAGGTGCGTAATGGGGAGGGGGCGGGGGCGTTGGGCGGGGCTGTGGGAAGGGGCGGGGCCTGGAGCAGTGGGAGGAGATGGATCATGGGGTGGGGCTGCGAGGAGGGGGCGCGGAAGGTGGGCGAGCAGGGCGCCGGTCTGTGGCGCTCACCGTGCTCGATCTCGCCCTCGCGCTCCGCCAGCTGCTCGAAGTCGCGGATGATGGCGCGGGCCGCCAGGTGGTGGAAAGTCTCGCTCCACAGGTCGGCGTCGCGCGCGCCGCCTGGCTCGGGGCCGGGGAGCCCCAGCTCGAAGCTCACCTCCCACTGCAAACGTTGGCTGTCACGCAGGCCTTTGACCACGGCCTTGCCCAACACCGGGCCTGGGGTGGCGGGCCTGCCGGGACTGGCCTGCTCCTCGGACTCAGCCGGGGGCTCCCAGTCCGAGGACGTCTCCATTTCGAAGGCGGAGGGGTGATGGGACGGCTCTGCGGGCAGAGGGACAAGCAGTTGGTGCTTTGATCTGGGGGACAGAGTTCAATCCACAGGGAACATCGTCCCTCCCTGGGCGCAGATACACCTAAGCAAGTACAGTCCCCCCCAAGGAACTGACAACTTCCCTAGGACAGCTGGGGTGGCAAGGGTTTGTTCCCAAGAGTGA
Organism: Equus caballus; assembly: GCF_041296265.1. Lineage (NCBI taxonomy): Eukaryota > Metazoa > Chordata > Mammalia > Perissodactyla > Equidae > Equus > Equus caballus. The sequence goes on from NC_091685.1 coordinate 33,876,956, forward strand.
GACAGACTGCCTCCCAGGAATCTGGTACCTGGCGGGGTCAGATAGGGTGCGGTGAGAATACAGCTGCAGGGAGGGTATCTGGGAGCCCCAGAGGCAGCCGAAGGACCAGGTTAATTGGGAAAGAGGGGTTGGTGAGGTCCTGGGGAGGGATGGGCTACAGCAGACCCCGCCCCCCTCCATGATCTCCCCCTCCCCCCGCCAAGGGCACAGACGCAGGCCTCTGCCCTTGGGCCTGTTATCTGAAGCTAGGCCACAGCCAAAGATTCCTCCCTGTCCCCAGTCAGGTCCCAGACCCTGCGGGCACTTACCCAGGTCCCCAGGGCTGTGGCTGTCTGAGGCAGGCTTCAGGCCGGACCCAAGATCCAGCTCTTTCATGGGGCTCCGGGGCTGAGTGTCCTGGCCAGAGGACTGGCAGCCTTGGGGCAGTAGTGAGGGCCTGCGGGCCCCTGGGCCCCGGAGTTTGGGGCCCTGGCTTAGGCCTGGGCCACTGGACAGCAAGAGCTAGGAGTGCAAGAGGAAGGGGAGGAAGCTGAGCTCCTGGTGGCTGTCCCTGTCTCTTCACCCCCAGCCACAGCTCCTCCCTGGGCACTGCCTCTGCAGGACTAAGGACACATGACCTACTCTTCGTTACCCATGAGAAACATCAACACGAATAATTCCAAACCATGGATGAAGTCCAGACCGCAAAAAAACATGGAAAATCACATACCATGGATAATTCTAAACCCACTTTTTTTTTTTGCCATAACATTTAAAACTTTTATGGTGTGTGTGGTTAAAATTATCAGTCTTTTCCCTTATGTCTTCTCATATGGCATGCTTAAAAAGCCTTTCCCACACAAAAAATTCTAGAATTTTTGTGATCTTTTTGTTTGTTTAAATCTTTGATTCACATAAAATTTATTTTGGTGTAAGGAAATAGGGACCAGCCTTTTTCTTGATTTCCTGAATAGTGCAAATCTCAACACCATTTATCGAACGCAGTTTATTCATTGCGTCCCTACGGTTTATCATTTCTCCATTTCTATCCCGACGAAGCTCTCATGTACATTTGGTTTTATTTCTGGACTTTCTGTTCTGTTTTGTGGATTAAATCTGTCTATTCTTGTGCTGGTACAAAAAACATCAAAAGGCAAGGGATAAACTGGGAAATATATTTGCAACACGCATGACAAAGATCATTTTCAAGAAAATGCTCTTATGAATCATGGTGGGGAGGGAGATAAACAATAGAATAATGGATTAAGGGCATACAGGCAGTTCATAGAAAAAGTATCCAATAAGCCCGTAGAAAATACTCAGCCCCGTGAGAAATTAGAGCAATCTAAATTAAAATGTTACAATTTTTTTTTTCCATTTGGCAGATTGGCAAATATTTAAACGTTTGAGCAGTGTGGTCAATGGGCAGACAGTCTCTTATGAACTGTTGGTGGAAGTGTACACTGATGCATACTTGTGGGAGAAGAATTTAGCAATGTGCTAGCAACATTAAAAATGCACAGGCTCCTTTTACCCAGCGATTCCACTTTTAGGAATTTAACTCTGTGGAATTTATTCGTCTATGTGCACGTACTGTATATTTGTTTCAGCATCGTTTGTAAAAGTGAAAATCTGGAAACTATCTGAATGTGCATCATTACAGGTTGACAAATAAATGATGGTACATCCATGCGATGGAACACCACACAACACTGAAAAGAACGAGGCAGCTTTCTGCATACCAATATGGGAAGATGTCCAAGATAAAACTTATTTTTAAAAAGTAAATTGCAACTGTTCTGTATTTTGATTGTGGAGATAGTTACATGACTATTTGCGTTTGTCAGAACTCATAGAACTGTTCACCAAAAAGAGTAATTTTACTATATATAAAAAAAGTGAATTAAAAAGATTTAAAAAATTGGAGAGCAGGTTATGCATGTGATTATTCAAAACATATACATGTGTTGCGCGTGTGCGTTTGTGTGTGTTTAGTATTTCTTGAAGGAGACACTCAAAACTAAGTGGATCTGGGCACAGGGGAGGGGTACTTTTATTTTTACTTTATACCCTACTGAATTGTTTGAGGATTTTTATTGCAAACTCTGAGTGTGTATTACTTTTGTAATTAGAGAATGTTAAATTAATTAAAAACGAATTTTGTGCCTCTGGGAATATATACATCTCCTGGTAGGGGCAGGGAGCAAACGCACTTACTAGGTATAACAGACAGAAAAAGTGCCTTTCAGTCTTTCAGGCCAATAGTTAACCATGGGGTCTTTTTCATCTCTATCAAGTATTTATTGGGAAGAGGACTGTGCCTCCGCATTGGATGGGGGCTCCTTGGGGCAGGAGCTGGGGTCTTTCTTTCTGTCTCCTTTGGGTGTGAGGTCCTGGGAATAGTACAAGAGTATGGGAGAAGAAAGGGACTGGTCACTCTTAGGATGGCCTCACTGGGAGTGGTACCCAGCCAGGGCTGCTGGGTTGCAGGGAATCCTTAACCCCCCTCCCACATCAGAGCCTGGGAGTCCCTCCACCCCTTCCCCCCTGTCACCACTGCACTGAGAAACAGAAACAGGTTAGTCTCAGATTCAGCCCTTCATCCAGTCAGGGGCTGCAAGGGAGTGTGTATGTGTGTGCAGGTGCATGTGTGTGCGTTAGCACGAGTGTGCTGGGGAGACTCAGACCCGGAAGAAGCCAAGCATGGGACAGAGATGAGCAAAGATGGGCCAGAAGCACGCAGGAAAGAAGAGAAGTCAAGCTGCCCAGAGCTCTCACCAAGTAGAGCTGCATTTAAAGGACGTCTACTGTGTGCCAGGTGTTGCATCAGGCACTTCATCTCTTAGCAGCTGATGCTTGCAAGAGTCCACCACTTAGCGTTGGCTCCCAATAAATATCTGTTGATGGCTGTTAGCTCAATCATTGGCGCAAGCTATTTTCCCATCTCATAGATGAAGAAATTGGGGCTCAGAGAGGTTAAGCAATATGTTTGAGGAGCTGAGTCTGCCTGACTCCAAGGTCAGTGTCTTCCAACCGTGAGTAGTCCCTGGCTAGGCACGGAGAAGGCCTCGGGGACGAGGTGGCAGTGTTTCCATCCTTGGGGAGTGTAGGGGCTCATGCGTATGTGCAGGCAGGGAGGGAGGGCTGGTGGGTGGAGTGGGAGAGTGAAAGACTGTTTTCATGGAACCACAGACTCATAATGACAAAGGAACATAAAGTCCATTCTTAAGAAAATGGGCTAAAGCATACAGATAACATCAACCCCAATTTAGTTTAGGACAGCGTTTCTCAATCTGGGATTTTGCCCCCTTCCCCAGGAGACGTTTATCGGTGTCTGCAGACCTTTTTGGTTGTTACGACTGGGGGTGGCAGTTACTGGCATTCAGTGGATAGAGGCCAGGGATGCTGCCAAGCAGTCTACATGCGCAGGACAGCCCCCACAACAAAGAGTTATCATGTCAATAGTGCTGAGGCTGAGAAACTCTGGTTTAGCTGCATGGCAGATGACTGGTCCTGCTGTGGCTCTGACTCTGAGATGATCTCTGCCCTGAGTGAATGCACAACTCTTGGGATTTGCAGAAGGTGTAATTTGATGGAAGCAAGGGAGGAAGCAAGGGTTTTGCAGGCAAAAGGTCCTGGGTTGCAATTCTATGATTGGCTGTGTGACCCTGGATAGGTTATTTTACCTCTCTGGCCCTGAGTTTCCACATATGTAGAGAATGGGGATAGCCAGCCCTCACAGTCCCTCCTTTCCCAGGGGTGCTGTAGAATCAAGTGAGAATGTAGATGGGGATGCTACTTGCCAACTGGGAAGTGCTGTGTGCAGAGAGTGGGTAATGTCATCGACCAATGGGGATCATTATTAGGAAAATGTCATTGGGGGTCATGTAGGTGAAGCTCCAGAAAAAGGAGGAAGAAGGGACTCACTTCACAGTGTAAGTCGTGGCCCCATCCTTGTGGTCAAAGCAGGAGACACAGCTCTCCCTTGTCCGTGACCTCCCCCAGCTCCAACCTCTCCAACCTGCCCTGCTCAGGTACCTGCAAATCAATCTGCCGCGGAGGGGCATCCAGGCTGGTCTGGTTGGTGAGGTCCTGCAGCTTGGCTTTCCTCAGTGGGTATCTCCTGGCAGCCACCGTGGGGTCGCTAGCTGTGGGGGCCCTTGGCGAGGGCTTGTGGTTGGTGATCTGGTTGGTGCTATATGCCCGCCGTCGCTGGCAGAGGTCTAAACCTGGGCAGGGATGGTGGCAGGCGAGCCATCAGGGTGGAGGACAGCAGGGAAAGAGAGGGATTCGCATAACCCTTTCCTGCTTGGACATTTCTTGAATTTTCCACTGTTTGCTTGCTGAAATATTTGCAGGTGCCCCACCTTACCTGGCATTCAAAGCCTTGCCTAATCTGGCCCTGATCTACCTCCCCAGCTACTCTCCTTTCTGTTCCTTTTCCAAGGTATTACGTGCTCCAAACATGATGAGTAACCAGTTGTGTGTGTCTTTTCTAGGCATCACACCTCCACATCTTTGCTCAGGCAGTGTCTGCTGCCTGGAATCTCCTCTCCCTTCCCACTTCGAAGAACCAATGCCCTCATTATGTCTCTGTTGATATCCTCTACCAGATGTGCCTTTCTCTGGGATCCTCACAGTTTGTTAAACTTTCCTGTGGCAGCGTCACTCTGCTTTCTATCAGAGTTAAGATCAATTGTGTTTCTCTCACTGGATGGAGGGCTTATGAAGGACGAGTGCCATGTTTGAGTCATCTTTGCTTCCCCCACTGCGCTAAGCACCCAGCCTTACTGGGTGATAAGTGAATCCCCTCTGAATGGAAACTAACACCATAAAGAGGCTTTGGAGGCAGACAGGTCTAGATATTTTATCTATACTCTATGTCTTTCATGTTCCATGAGTTTAGCCAAGTTGCTTAAATTCTGCAAGTCTCAATTTCCTCATCTGTAAAATAGGTGTAATGGTATCCATCTCTGCAGCTGCTGACTATTCAATGAGATTGTTTGTATAAAGTGCTTAGCACATAGCAATTGCTGGGTAAAATGGAGCAGTCGTGGCCGCCTTGGAGAAGGGAGTGAAGCACAAAGAGCAGCAGACTAACCAGGATTGGTGGCTGAGTCTCCACTGGACGACCGGGCATCTTTGGCTTGCCTCAGGTTGAAGGGTGCCTCCAAGCTCTTGGGACAGTCTCTGCTGTCCGGGCCAGGCCCCTCCTGTGATTGGTAGAAGACAGAGCTGCCAGACTCCTGAGAGTGCAGCATGCTGTACCGTCTCCTCTTGTCCTGGAGGGAGGGAGAGAGAAGAGGCCTGGGAGTGAAGCTAGATGTCAGGAAGGACATCCACAAGACAGCGAGGAGTGTGAGAGGAGGCGATGGACGTGCCATGTTTGAAGAATCAGGATAATGGGAAAGTTTTTTGCTTGCTTGGGGAATTCAGGCAGACTTCTGTTTAAGAGGTGATGAATGGAATTGACTTTTCATATCACTTATATTGTTTATATTTTTAATTATCTTATTTAATTTAAAAAACATACAATTCTAAATGCCACTGCTGTCTCCAAATAGGTAACCAAAATTAACAAAATGAACCATCTCTCCCTTCCATTCCATTTTCCATGACATACACATACATATAAAACATAAGAGCTTTTGGGGGTCATCATTTGTTTTACAAAAACTGGACCACGTTACTTACATTTATTGGTATCTTGAATTTTTCACTTAAAGCATTTTGGAAATCCTGCATGTCGGCAATTTGACGGCACGATAGTCTCCCATCCCTTATTGTTAAGCAATCACTTTGTGGCCGTTTATTTTTATCACCATAAAAAATGTTACAATAAATCCTTGGACATAAATTGATTACATCACTTTTATTTCTATGTATTAGCATTTTTGGAGGGATTTCTAGGTTCAAAAGTTATGTATTTCTAATTTCATTAGTTATTTCTAGATTGCTTTCTAGAAAAGGAACAAATCATGTTTACACCAACAATGTACAAGGGTACCCTTTACCCAAAAGCCCTACTAGTAGTGGGAGAAAACTTTGCTAGTCTCGCAGGTAAGGAAAGGAGAATGGGTTTGGTGGTCCCTTCTAGTGGTAGGGTCTGTTGATGTTCTGCTGCCTGCCAGACCTCCAAGAAGGGCCCAGATTGTTCAAAGACTTGGCCAGCATTACGCCTGGCACTTTTTTCCTTGCAGTTGAACTCTCCACTCTCCATAACACATTAACCATTACTGACCATAGTTTTTAAGAGATTCCATAACATTCTGAAATCTGGAAATTTCACATAAAATTCTAACTTCTTTTGAAAGAATGGAAACACGTTTAACCCAGGGTTTACATTCCTGCATGGCAACAGTTTTTTAGAGCTCAGTAGGGCCTGCCCGAGTTAGACAGGGCATGTACGATCCAGTTTGCCATATTCCTCACCACTCCTGTTGCCTCTTTAGGAACTCACTGATAATGGCTATCCCTCATGGCATCCCTTTAATTTTTGCAAGTCCATGGTATTCATTTTATACCTGCCCAATCCCTCTAGGCACTGAGTTTTGACTCCTGCTTAAAAACAAAACAAGACAATAAATCCTTCAAGGGGAAGTGGAGAGACTGACTAAAGAGGGAAGAAGGATGAGGAACTAGTTTCTCAGGCAATCTCCAACATTTTAGCATGAATTCTGCCTCCCTTCGAGTTCTTTACTTTTATCCCACTTATGCCACCACGTATGAGAGAATTATTCATGTAAATAAATAAAACACAAACTCGTCTAAGGAGATATGACCTGAATAGATTGTTTAGGGAAAGAAACCTGAGTGCAGTTGTTTTGAACTGAATTATCAAAATTGGTTTGGGGAAATTATGTAAAATGCAGGTTCCATGGGCCTTACCCTCAGAGATTTTTATTCAGCAGACTGGGGTTGGAGCTAGAGCTCTGCATTTTAAATGTGTTCCCCAAGTTCTTCTGCTGCAGGTGATCTTGAGAACCACCTATTGAGATTGTAGCATTTACCCAAGCAGTGTCACCAGACCGGATGCCCATGACTGGCAACCACACCCCACAACTGTAAACCCAGATGCAATTAGTTCCTAGCTGCTGTAAATAGTCTTTCCAGCTAAGGATGGCTTTATGGGCAGGGTTCTGGGTCCCCATTGACCCCTAGAATTTCTAAGATACTTACAGATCTGGGGTTGGAGATGTATAAGGAGGCATCACACACAATGCCATAACCCACCAGCCGTTCTCCAGGGAAGAGGGAGCTGGTGCTGACAGGTGAGATCAGGACCTCGGTGGTCTCAGGGAAGACCCACTCCACAGTCACATCACTCAGGACTGGGGCCATGGCCTTCTTCAGGGATTTGACCATCTGTTGGGCAGGTCAGAACACAGGTTGGGGGGATGTGTGAGCACGCGCATGTGCGGATGAGGAGCATGAAGACCCTGTGAGTATGAGCATGGTAGGATGCAAGCACGGAAGAAGGGACAGTAGGCCTTGGGGTGGCTTGCCCAGCAGTGAACATCCTTCTAAGCTTTTTAGACTCCTGGGATGTCAGACTTGGAGCAGATCTTAGCTGTCGTCTTCTCTAAGCTCAGCGTTTTATAAATGAGAAAATCCAAGACTTAAGTAGGGCTGTGACTAGCCCAGGGGACACAGAAAGTTTGTGTCAAAACATGGACTGGATAGTGACATTGAGCAAGTTAATTTGCCTTCCCGGGCCTCAGTTTCCCCTTCTGTTAAAGTGAGTTAGTAATTCTCAACTCTTGGTGTAGTTGGGAGGACTAGCCGAGATACTAGATTTGAGGTATCTGCCACATGATAGGTGGTCAATAAATGACAGCTGTGGTTTAGCATCTCCCAGGCTGATCTCCTCAAATGTGCTACAAAGCTGGAGAAAAATGATTTGGGGATTGTGCAGCCACAGAGATGCATCCTCAAATTTCCCTTCAAGAGAGACTGTGTCCTTTTCCTGCAAGGAATGCAGTCAGGCGACAGTCTTCAGAAGCAGTGCCCCGGCTTTCCAGCCAACATCACACCTCTCCCTGGAAGCCCTCAGGCCATGACTGAGCATGGCAGGGATACCAGTGCCTGACATTTCAGCCCAACACAGACTACCTGCTGGGAACTCTTTGCTCCAGAGCTTCCCTTTGGGCCAGCTGAGACCCTGCCAGATCTGCACTGCAGCCTGAAGTGCTCCCTGCCCAAACCTGCTTTCCTCCTTTCCTTTCATAGGCGTTGCATCTGCCTCATGGACTTAAGAGTTTTCCTTCCTGGTTCTTCCCATTTTCTCTTTCACAGACATCGTCTCCCAATAAACCTCTTGCGCTCTTAACCCTAGCTCTGTCTCTGGTTCCTGGAGGACCTGGACTGACAGGGGGGTTTCCAAAGGGTTGGATTATTTGTGCCAATTGTGCAGGAAATGGAGAAAAGACTCTAATCTCCTTGATTTCTGGGCCTTTTAGATTCTTCTGAGCCACCATTTGTCATCATCAGGAACATGGCCAGAAATGACCCCAAACACAAATCCATATCCAGAGAGGCAGGGACTCCTTCAGGAGCCCCAGTTCTGCTCAGCCAGTGGATAGCGCGTGGTCCGGTGGCTGAAGATCCAGTATCTTGTATGAGCTCCAGGGGTCGTCTGCCCTGTGGCCTCCCCCTCTCTGATTCTCACTGGGGTGCAGTGTGGCCCAAGGGAGAGCTCAGACTCGGGGTAAAATCCCAGCCCCACCACTGAGTTGCTGTGTGACAGGTCGGGCCTCTGAGCTTCCAGCAGCAGAAGAGACTCAAGCCCTTGCACATACCTTGGGTTGCAGCCGCTCTCCTTCCGCCAGGAACTCGGCACTGCCCTTGGACACGGTTGCCAGCCCTTTCACCAGTCTGTGGCAGACAGTGGGTCCAATTCCAAAACTATAGCACCTAGGGGAAGGGGAGGACAGAGGCTGCTATGTTCCATCCTTTCTGCCAGCGTTGTCCGCTGATGGAGAAAGGGCCAGAGCATGAGACGGCAGAGCTATCTCAGAGCTGGCCCTAACTGCAGGCAGAGGGCGAGGGAGAAGGAATGGGCTCATCAGTGGACACTCCTATTCACACGTAGGGCCCGTAAACTCGCACCTCAGTACAGAGTCAAAGCAGCAGGCAGGACTTCCTCTCTTCCTCTGCCTAGGCTGCTTTTTGGAAGCTGTATGCAGAAGTGTGGGCATCTCATCCTGAACTTTTGAGGGAAAAAGGCCAACTCTGAAGTCAGCTCCATCATCCTGGAAGCAAAGCACTATAGGATTGCCTCCTCTCCTTCTGGCATTTTCCATGTTGCCCTGTTTCTGGTACCCCCAGCCCAGGGCAGCCCAGGATAACCAAGCCCTGGACCTTCAGCCTGTGCCAACCTGGTGGAGAAGGCGTGGTTTCGCACCAGCTCCAGCACCTTCCCAGTGTTGTTGACCGCCCCGTCTGTGATCAAGAAGAGAAGCCGCGGATGGCCTCGGTGCACTGGCTGCCGGGTGATCCACTTGAGCGGGGAGAGGATGTTGGTGCCACCCATGTCAGCCCTCATTCTCTGGATGTTGTCACAGGCCACGGCCAAGCTCTCCTGCAGTGAAGGGACACAGGTAGGGGAGACAGTCCTCAGGTCACCATATGGCCTGGTGACTCTAAGTACCCTGGGCGACGAGTCCTTTGTTTCCCTAGATAATGGTTCAGCCTCACTGGAGTTGCCCTGTTCCCAATTTCATCTCTGCCCCACACACAGAAAGAATAGCTGGCCACTTATTTGGTGTGATTCTGCCCCATAACACCCCCACCAATGCCTGAAATGCCACCGTTTGTGGTGTATTAACTTATCATTATCCTTTCTGGTTCCTCTTTAAAATATAAACACTCCTAGAAAAGTTGGCATGTCAAACCCTTAATTGCTCAGCACAAATGAGGTTTCCTTTTCTGATGAGGGAGGCAGGCAGTGTGGTAGAAAGTACACTAGGCTAGAAGTCTTAATACCTGAGTCCTGGCCTGACTGTGACACTACATCCGTACGATGCTTTGAGGAAAGCATTTCCCCAAACTGGGCTTCAGAGTCCCTGCCTCCTGCACCAGCGCTGTGAGACCCAACTGGCCAAGGCTTACTGGCACCAGATGGATGTCACTGCAGCAAGGGCAGATTCTCACTGGACATCAGATGTCCTCCTGCTCCGGACTCAGGAAGATGCTCTTCCAACATCCACACTGGGAATAACAACGTGTATCAAAAGTCTTAAGATGTGTATGTACCTTTTGAACGAGCAAGACTAGGAATTCATCCCAGGGGAATTACTAAGGATGCATGCAAAGTCTTTGCTACGAAGGTGACTAAATAGAAACAAATGGAAACAACTTAAATGCCCAACTGGAGGAGTTTAGTTAAATAATTTGCAATCTATCTGTGCAGTGAAATACTAGGCAGCCGTTAAAATTATGTTGCAGGTTAATACCTACTGGCTTGGAAATATGCTCACGATAGACTATTGCGTTGGAAAAGCAGGTTACAGAACAGTATGGAAGGCCTAATCCTATCTTTATTGGAAATGCGTATAAATGTGGATAACAAGATCTGGAGGGATTTTGAGTAAGCCCTTAACAGTGGTTCTTCTTTTTTTCTGACTGATGTGATCATGAGAGATTGAAAAAATTTTCTTTTTGATTATATAGGTCTAAAAATTTGGGGGCAATCATAATGTTATTTTTGTATTTTAAAAACCCATAAAGTTATTTTTAATTGAATAGTGGTCCCTATGTCCTTCCTTCCTTCCTTCCCTCCTTCATTCCCTCCTTCCTTCCTTCCAGTTCCTAGCCTTGGGTAGGATGCTCCGATTTTGAACATGCTGCTGGGGCCACAGTCCTCTTGTTCCAGATTGTAGCTTGAGCCTGTGAGTTGCATTCTTAGCCCATCTCCATGTCCACTTACCCACCTACTCACTCCCCTACCCCTTACCATTCACTCCTCTGGCTCAGCCTTGCCTGAGTCTATCATTCTCATGAGACAGAGGCTTCAGTGAGTGGGAGGCCTGTTATCCTCTCTACCCCATCCCTGTACCCCCTCTCTGTGCACACTCATACTTTGTCCAACATATTCTTTATTTTAAAGAGGGGTGATGTCAGAAGGCTGAGATGTCAGAAAAATGCCTACACGGAGATAACCCCTTTTTAATTCTCTGTCCCTGGGCATCATCTAGGCTTTATGTGGGTGGACAGCTTCTGAGACAGGCCCCAGGATTATCTCCTCTTTCTTTTTCCTTCCTTTTCTCTTTCCTTCCTTTCCTTCCTCTCTCACCATCCACCCTCTCCTGGTCCCAGTCTTGCCCCCTCCTTACCTCACTGTAGGTCTGACTGGAAGGGAAGAGTGTCTTAAATGTGGATCCAAACCCAATGACATTGAAGAGGCAGGCTGGCATGAGGCTCTTAAGAGCCACCAGCATGGCATCCTGGCAGGCAAGAAAGGGATTTTCAGGATTCGGGAAGGAGTTATACCTCTGCCACCACACGCCAGTATTCTCATCCCAGCACAGAAGAAGCCTGCAAACAGACCTTTTACCCTCTGTCTGTACCCAACCTCACCTTCTCCCCCAGATCGGGAAATTTGCTGATGCTGACCAGCGGCGGCACCAAAGCCATCAGCATAAAACTTCTCATCCATGTAGCAAGTCTGACTTCTCAAAGCCATTCTATTATGGTTTGCCAGTTCCGTTTCACCTCCTGCTGACCCTGAGAGGGAGGGAGAGCAGGGAGCACCCACTCCTTTCTGCCAGAACAAAATTGACATCTAACGGGAGCACGTGGTCTGGTCCAGGTCACACTGGTGATGGAACAGGCTTCTGGCTTTCATCCAAGGCCTTTTGCAGCAGACTCATGCTAACTATCATTAACGAGGGACAGATTTCTTAGGGACAGTCTCTTTAGCTCGTATTTGCTGAATGCCCAAGACGTACTTTACATGCGTTACCCCACGTAATCTTCACAATAGCCCTGAGGCGGGCACAACATCACCCCCACTTTATACAAGAGAAAACTGAGGCACAGAGAAGTGAAGTGACTTGTTGGTGAGCATCCTGATAGTAAATCGTGGAGCCAAGACTCAAACACATGTCACTTTGCCTCCGAAATCTGTGAACATTGTGGAATCTTAACCTGTTTAACTATGCAACACCAAGAGACCTTGATGAAGGTATATTGAAAAAAATAATGACAAAGAGGGGATGTGGAGGAGTGACAGGAGGGAAAATGATGACACCGAGGATGATGACGATGATACAGTGCAATGATAAATGTTGAGTAGTTATTATGTGCCAAACACTGTGCTAAGCACTTTATATTAGTTATCTCATTTGATCTCTGTACCATGTATTATAGCATAATGGTTAAGAAGATACACTTTGATGTTAAACATATCTGGGCTGAAATCTCACCTTCACCATTGCTAACTTGACCTTGGGCTAGTTGGGTCACTCCTCTGAGCCTCATCCTGACACATAGGAAGCATTCAGTAAACGTTTATTATCACCAACCCAGTGAAATACATATTACTATCAATACCTCTGTTTTACAGGTAAGGAAACTGAGGCTCAGAGGGTTAAGGAATTGCACTGGATAACAAAACCTAAGAACATGACTGAGGCTTTCAAAACATAGCTCCGAGATCTTTATTCATGTTGGCTCTGCCTTGGCGTGGAGCTCAGGAATGAGGAGCTCTCCCGTATGCCCATATAGTTTATTGATAGCATCTCAGCATCTCAGCATCTCAGCATGGCTTCAGGCAAACAAACTGTTATACTCCAGAATATAGAAGAAAACAGTCACAAGTGGATCCTGGCAATTTCCACACCATACGGCCTTCCAGGACCCACAGACCTGCAGCCCCTTTCCCATCCTCCTCTGTAAACATTAACATTAAACATTAGCATTAACATTCTCTCTGTCTCTCCTTGTTGTTTGTGTCAATACATTTTGTTTTTCTGCAAAAGAAGTCAATATCTGCTTGTTTTTTCATTAGCCACTAACGTATATTCCTGCTAGCAGGAGACTCTGCTGATCCATTCAGATTGTCTCTGCTCACACCTATTAGAATTTTTAAAGCCATGTTTATGGCAGCAAGTGGCAGCTGAAGAATGAGACCAGCTGCAGGAAATTAAATTGGCTGAACTTTCCCCTTTGGCATGACTGTTTGGATTTTTGCTCTGTCCTGCCTCCCTAAGCCTAGTTTTTCGTAAAACTCCAACATAATGGGCCACAATTAGTGAGTGACCCAAGCAACGCCCAAATGGCCTCATTGTCAGTGGGGAAAGGGGTGTGTGGCCTGAGTAATTTCTGTGCTTTCTCTAACAGGGGCGTGTGTAGCAGAATGGATTGTGCCAATGCAAAGCCATTTGTGAAGGGATGACCTTAAGCTCTGTGAGCTGAACTGGAAAAGAGAGCAAGAGAGACTCCATGGGGAAAGAGGCTGAGAGGAGAGCCAGAGGGAGTTATTGTCAGAGAATTCTGGAATGTAAAGGTTGGAAAGGTCTTTAGTTCAGGAAATGGATTTCCACTCATAAACCAACTCCATTTAACTGGTAGTAATTGCCTGGAACACAAGATGAGAAGAGACTGAGTCCAGACTCAGCATGAAAAAAAATGTCGTGGTCTGTCATTGATGTCTGTCTGGGCTTGGGAGAGGGGAACAGAGGAACATGTGACATATGTTTGCCCTCCCTGAATTAATCCTTTCTTTTCACTTTACAGAAAGGATAAATGAAGCCCAGAGTTGAAAACCAACTTGTCCAAAGCCACATAGCAAGTGAGTGGCAGACTTGATCCTGGAACCCAGGCATTGCCCTTTCCACTAAGCCATGCAGCAGAAATGGCATAATCAGAGAAGAGAGCTTTTCTTAGTGGAAGAGAATTATAATTCTCTATCAGTAAGGTAAGGAAAATGAGCACTGAACCAAGATATGGAAGGCTTAGGCTCCCTCACTAACCCTGTGACAGTGAGAAAAACACTTAAGTTCTTGGGGACTCAGTTTCCTTACCTGAAAAATGGATTAAATGCTCTCTGGCAGATGCTTTGGGTTTATGATCCCATGATTCTTTAGAGTAACTGAAGATACGTCTTACAAATTGATACAGCTATGGAACGGAATGGAATACACACGGCCACACAAACCTAGAGCATGCTTCAGTACTCCAGCACTATGGACAGCTCCCCATTCCAATTCCTGTCTTTGATGGCGGGCCAGATGGGGAAAGGTATTAATTAGTCCTGCATCCCAGTGTCAAGAGGAACTCGGGTCTCACATGATTGCTCTGCCATACTTCAAGACAAAACCCAGTCGTGGCAAGGCTGAGGAGTTAGCTGTCATCACAGATCCCGCTAACCTCTCCCCTCTTTGCTGATCCTGTTGTCCTGGAAACAAGAGTTTGCTCCAGGGACAAACTAGTGGAGCGGATGAAATTTCATTTGACAGCAGAGCCCTCTCCCTTTTTGTTGATGAGGATCCCTCGTTTTCTTGAACTACGATCCTTTACCTGGTTCAATAAACAGCGACTGAGGGCTTTCTATGCGTAAGCACAGAGCAAGGCCCCACGGGGAGAGGTAGATGAGGAAGACATGATTCTTCCCCCTAATGAACTCGTAACTCCAGAGGAGGAGACAGACATCTACACAACTAAAAATACAAAGGGGAGTTGGAAAATGCCATAATAGAGGTGAATAATCTCCTGAGGGAGATGAAACGTCTCTGGATATGTAGGGGGAAGGTTTTATCATTCTTTCTTCTGCACTCCTTCAGAAGTCTCCACTGCAACAAGACCATGATCCCAGGCATAATTTAGTAGCAGGACTGTGCCCGTTACTTGAGTGTGAGCTCCTTGAGGGTAAGAACTATGTTTATAACCTCCTTTCTTTCCAGATGGGCAAGCACAGGGCTTTGCACATATTAGGCATTAAAAAAAAGGATGAACCAAATCTTTTCTACTAGATTCTACCCATTCATTGATATCAGGGGCCATCTCCAATGAATCTCTGATGCCAGGTGGTAGTGATAGTTAGACAGACATGGGTTAAATCTTAGGCCACACTAGCTGTGTGACCTTGGGTAGGTCACTGAAACTCTCAGGATGGGTTTTCCCATTTGGAAAATGTGACAATAGGACCGAGCTCATGGGCTTGTCTGGATTAAACATCAAGCTGTGCATTAAGTAGTAGGCACAGTGTCTGGCATGCAGTAGGCCCTCAGCAAACGTTAGTTTCCTTCCTCTCTTCCCTGTGCCCCTCTCCACTCAGTACCTAGTGAGGTGTTTTAGCCAGAACAGGCACTCAACAAAGGTTTGTAGAATGCCAAGGAAAGCTACTGATGACTTCACCCCTTGTAAACGGACAGCAGAACTAACTCTCCTCACACCACTTCAGGGCTTGATTTTTGGAGTGAGTTGAGTTTGGGTGTCTCTGTTCAAACTGGTTTTAAAAAGTTGCTGTTGTTCCTTTTAGTCCTGGATTGTCATTTAGGAAAGTGGTTCAAATGTGGAAGGAGGGCTCCCTGGAACAGAAAGTGCTGAGGAAGCAGGTTTGGGGGAGCACAACTGGTTTACCCTGGAGCCCTAGACCCCGCGGGAAGGGGTCCTCCTACAGGTACCTTGACGAGGAGGATGTTGGTTCCACTCATGCTGCCGCTCCTGTCAATGAGGAAGATAAACTCGCCATGGGCCTTTCTCAGGTTGGGCTGGACTGACTGGAGGTCAGGACAGAAGTTGAGCATGATGACAGAATGGTGGGGGATGTCCTTGTGGAGACGCTTCCGGATGATTTCTGTCTGGAGGAGAAAGGAAAACTCTCTCATTTGGGCATTCAAGGGGTCTAGAGCTGCTCCTGGGAGCTCACGCTGGTTCCCCGTTATTCACCAAGTTTTGTCAAGATGCCACTCACACTCTTGTGTGAAAGACTTCCGGTTGACGGTACCTGCTCCTCCGTTTGCTAGACTTTCGCAGGTTGCATCAGCAAACATGGACTTCGGAGGCAGAAAGACCTGGGTTTGAATCCCAGCTCTATCACCATCCAGCTGTGCGACCTTGGGCAAATCCCTCCTCTGGGTCTGTCTCTTCATTCGTAGAGTGGGGCAAACAACATCCACTTCTCAGGGTGCTCACGAGGATGAACTGAGCTGGCATGCAAATGGGAAGCTTCTGGCACACAGGCAGGCCCCCAGCTGAATAGTGGTTTCTTCCACTTTCACACCCAGTGCGGAAGCCACTCTCTGGCTCATCTTGGTTGTGAACTTGATTTTCCTGGTTTACTGATTCTCTCCTACTGATAACTTCTTACTCGTTCTTCAAACTTTACCTCTTTGGAAAACCTGCCGCAATCTTCCAGGTGGACTTAAGCACCTGGTTTTCTCACCGAGCTGTACAGATTAAATGCAATGCTTGTGCAGCCCGCTACCCGGCAGAGAGTAATTGTCTCTAAGCAGCAGCCAGCCTCGCTGTTGCTGCTGCCGCTGTTTGTCCTGGGCACCCAGGCACTCCTCACACTGCAGGTTTTGCTTGTATTTCTGCCTCCCCTCTAGCGTGTATGCTACTTGAAGGCAGGTCATGCCTGAGTTGCATCTCCAGAGCTTAGCACAGAGCCTGGTACAGAGACAGGTGCAGGAAATGCTAAAGGAAGGACAGCACCACAGTTCTTCATCCTCGTACGTGGCCTCTTATCTGCCCTCACACGCTGCCGCTGAACCCTCCTTCTTGACCCTCCCATTCACGCCGCACCAAACCTCATTTCCTCCATCCTCACTCTGCTTTTCTCTCTCTCCACTCCGACTTTCTCTCTGTGTGTCTTTTTATCTGTCTCTGCGTGTAGGTGTCTGTGTCTGTTTCTCAGTTTCTGTCTGTTTGGGTCCCTTCCCCACTTCAATAGATTACATCATCACCACCCAGGTGAAGATGATGGCATCATCATAATCAGTGATGATTGACACCTAGGTCAAACCAAAGACCTAGCACACGTCTTTGATGCCTCTCCTTTCCTCATCCCACACATCTACTCCTTCAGCAAAGGATTTCCAGTTCTACAGCTAAAATTCATCCCGCACTTGTCCTCTCCTCTCTGTCTCCACTGTCACCACCCAAGTTTAGGACAGTAGCATCGCTTGCCTAGACCTTTGCAGTAGACTCTTGCTGGCCTCTTTCCTCCACTTCAATCTCCCTGTGGTCCATTCTACATAGAGCGGCCAGCACGATCATGCTTGTCACCCTCTTGCTTAAGCCATAGATTCCCCTCGTACCTTGCACCATGATTTATAAAGCCCCCTATGGCCAACCCCCGCCTTCCTGTCCACTTCATCTTTGCCCATGTTGCTCCCTACATTTCAACCACACTAGCCACCTCTCTGTTTTCCAAACACATCACCATTATTCTGCTTCTAGTTCTCTGCACATTCTTTCCATTTTTCACTTTCTACCAGGCCTCATTCTCAGACAGGCTTGCTCTAAGCACCTAGCTGAAAGGCATCCAGAGCTTATCTGTCATTGTCATATCACCCCATTTTATTTTTTTCATGGTTCCCAGCCCTCTCTAAACTGATCTTGCTCATTTATTTACCTCTTGTCTGTGCTAGAATGTAAGCTTCATGAGGACAAGGGTGTATCATTTTCAGTGTTGCCTCCCCACTGCCCAGAACAGAGCTTGACATCTGTTGGGCACTTAGTGTTTGTTGAATGAATAAATGAGAAAATGAATCTGTGTGGGTCTTTTTGTCTGCCACTGACCTGTGTGTGAATCTTTATTTTTTCAGCCTCTCCGTCTCTATTTGTCTCTGCTTCTCTCTGTATCTCTGTCTCTTCTACATAATGTCTTCCTCTGTGTCATTTGCCCCCTCTTTGCTAAATCACAGTTTTTGACAGCTTGTCCTACCCACTCTTCCTGACTGATGTTCGCCCTCTGGATGCCAACCTCCCTCCCTGGCGAGCGATTGTGCTCTCCCTCCCACACGGAGCTCCTCTGCTGAAAGCCACTGCCCAGCCTGACTCTCCTGATGACAGAGCCAGAGGCAGCAACAGCCACATCTGCCAGCGAGAGGAGCCTCCTCCAGGAATCTGATGTTTGCCTTTTCAAGGGACGAGTGGGGCTCTGGCTCAGGATTCTCTAACGTCTCCTCAAGCCGCCACTATTCAATTACAATAAACTCGTCATTTCTTAGCAGCTTCGCGTTGATGGCTGTCATCCTTGGGGCTCATGAGAATACAGGGTATTTGCATAAACAACCCAAGGTGGCAAATTAATTCCCTTTTGCTCCAGCGCTCCCAGAGCTAATTGATTTAAGGCTTGGCAGGCAGGGGAGCTGGCCCCAGGCCTGGGAGGTCCATTGCCACCCCCTCGTTTGCCCACGTGCTGCTGTTCTCAGAGCTCAGCGGCACCCCTGGCATTGCCATCCCGGACTCTGAGAGCCTGGCCCAGCCTCTTCTTCCAACTGACTCAGGTGGGTGAGGGGCCCCTCTGGGAGGGCTGGTGTTTCTGGGGGGTCTCTAACATGGGGATGATATGATGGACACTGAGCCATCTACAGCTTCCCTTTGCCATCTCTCCCTCCCACCCCCCACTCAACAGGTGCTTCCAGTGGGGTCTGTATCAGTGAGGACAGTGTGAGCAGTAAGCTGCCTACATGTTCCTATACCCTCCCCCTCGGCCATCATCCTCGCCAGGCAGGCCAGCAGAAATGGGAGGGACCCTTCTATCCAGTGCCGCTGCCCCACAGGATCTAGTCTGAGTTCTTAGCTCCACTGTCACCAAGGCCAACCCCCAGAGAACAGTCTGCCCTTTCTCCCAGCTCACCAGTTCTTTTTCGGGGCTAAACCTCAGTTTTCTCATCTGAAAAGAGGGGACAATAAAAAGAAGGGTGTCATCATTCTTAAACCCATCTTGGCATTCAGGACCCGGCTCTGTGTGCAAGGCCACGACCAGGAGACCGTGGCCCAACTGTGCTGTCGGCTCTCCCTTCCCTCCCCCGCCTCGTTAGCCTCCAGCTTCGTGGGGGAGGGCACAAGCAGAAGGAAAGCATCTTTCTCAGGCTTTCCCTGCTCTGCCATTATTCTTGAAGTAACAGCAAACAAGGCTCCCAGAGAGAGGAAGAGCAAGAGACCCATTCAGCGGGTGGGAAAAGAGAGGTCCAGGAGTAAAGGTGAAGTTGGAAGGGCACTCGGCTGCAGGGTCCCGGGTACCCCTGCCGGGTGGTGTAGCCTAGAGAAGACCGACGTTGTTTCTGCCACCTGCCTAGAATTTCTCCTGGCTTATGCTCCTTGGAGGCACTAGGAGAAGGTGGCCTAGGAGGTGGCCCGGAGGCGGGAGGACAGCGCCAGGGTGACTGCTGCTCTGGGAGTCCACGTTCCCTCTGCCCCGCAGTGCCCCAGCCCACAGGGGGAAACACTGACGAGGATCTGCCACCAGCCCGCTGTGTGCCCTCGGGCAGGTCACCCCCCACCTCAGGCTCAGTCTCCTCATTGGTCCAGTGAAGGCCAAGTTCCCAGTGCCACCCAGTTCTGCCACCGCTGCCTCCCTGAGCCCCTCACCTTTCGCTCTGCGCTGCTGCTCTTCTTCATCCCTTTCATGAGATCTGTTCTTCCCTTCAGGTGCTGCTCAAACTCCCCCAGGGTCATGTCCCCTTTCTCCAGCAGGACATGTGGAATGTGGGGCTCTGCAGAGACCAGATCAGCTCTTGGCGCTTGTCCGAGGGTGAGGGTGAGCCAGCCAGGGCCTTAGTTTAGGGCTGGGATCCAGTTGAGTGGGGAGGACTCCTCACTGGAAGAGGGGAGCCTGAAGCAGTGGGGGGCCGTGGGAAGACTCCTTAGCTGGGAAGCAGGAGAGCCTAGTGGCCATGGGGGCCTCATGGCCCTCTCTGGGCCTCAGTTTACCCACATGTGCAATGGGAGTGGGACTGGGCTCCCTGTTCTTTTCAGGTCCTGACATTCTATCAAATCCTAAAGAAATAAAAGAGTTGCTCCCTGAAGGTTCAGAGCTCCCAGGGCCTCACTGAGCTTAGGGTTTCAGAGATCCTTTGCTCAACCGGCCTGGGGGGAAAGCGTTCCCATGGGTGGATGAGACCCCAGGGCCTCTGGAGCTAGAATGGGGGCAGGAGACACTCGATTCTGCCAGCTAGAGCCAAGTTTCCCAGGAGGCAGGCAGCTGGTCTCCTCTCCTCTCCTGGGCACTCCGATCCTCTCCCCGGCTGGCCACTGGGCAAAGGGCCACAGGTCTGTGCCCACAGGAGCAGTACCTCCTCCCTCCCGCAGGCGTCCCAGGGGCCCCGCCTGGTGCACAGTACCGCTGGGGTGGATGAGGATCTCCACGGGCCGGTCGAAGGTGTGCCTGTTGGCCAGCGTGATAATGATGCTCTTGGCCGAGCGTGCAGACGGGGCGGCATCAGCTCGGATCTCGTGGGTGGGACTCTCCACCCCTGAGTGGTACAAGAAGACAGGATAGATTCAGAAGCTCCAGGAGAGACAGGGGCTCGATGGGAGACCCTGAGACCCGGGCCAGAGGTGCCTGGCACTCCAGCCGTCTCAGGGGCTCCTGAACTGCTGTGTAACCATGGACGGGCCTCCTCAGTTTCCCCATCTGCCGGACGGGGGCTTAGGTGGTGTCAAGTGGTCCTTTCTGCCCTGATCTCAGGATCCGGGGGGGTCAAAGGTGTTGCTTCCTCATAGGGACCATAAAGATAGAAAGAGCTCACGCCCCATCAGTGGGCGCTCCATAAACGCCTCTCGTGTGGAACGTCATGATGCTCTGGGAGAACACTCCTTGACAAGAAACCACATCTTAGCGTCCTTTTAAAATCTTGAGTGAATTGGGGAAGGGAATCATCAGAACAATGGTTCCTGACACACTTGGTTTTTATTTAGAAAATTAAGAATAGATCTACCATATGATCCAGCTATCCCACTGCTGGGTATTTATCCAAAGAACTTGAAAACACATAAGCATAAAGATACCTGCACCCCTATGTTCAGTGAAGCATTATTCACAATAGCCAAGACTTGGAAGCAACCTAGGTGCCCATCAAGGGACGAATGGATAAAGAAGATGTGGTATATGTACACAACGGAATATTACTCAGTTATAAGAGATGATGAAATCCGGCCATTTGTGACAACATGGATGGTCCTTGAGGGTATTATGCTGAGTGAAATAAGTCAGAGGGAGAAAGTCAAATACCGTATGATCTCACTCATAAGTAGAAGATAAAAACAACGACAAACAAACGCATAGCAATGGAGATTGGATTGGTGGTTACCAGAGGGGAAGGGGGGAGCGCAAAAGGGGTGAGTAGGCTCACATGTGAGGGGGTGGACTATAATTAGTTTTTGGGTGGTGAACATGATGTCATTGACACAGGTTTCAAATCTGAAAGCTATATAATGTTATAATCCAATGTTACTGCAATTAAAAAAAATAAAAAATTAAAAAAAAAAGGAGAAGAATGATGGTTCCCAACTCTGGCTGCATGTTAGAATCTCCTGGGAGCTTTTGAATAAATACCCAGGACACCCCCTAGACTGACGTCATCAGAAATTCTGGGGTGGGGTCCAGGTGGCAGGATTTTGAAAGCTCCCCAGATGGCTCTGCTCTGCAAGACGAGAACCAGGAGGCAGGTTATGGCTGTGGCCTCTGGGAGAGGACCAAGAACCACTGTGGCCCCATGCACGTTTCCCCAAGGAAGCCACTGAGGTTGAGATGGGGACAGCCTTGAAACCTGTCTTGAGAGGGGCTCATCTTTGGGCTGTGTGATGGGGAGCAGGAAATGGGGGTCCATAAAGCTCTGTGTGCTTCAGGTTATCTTCCTTCTGGGCCGGCCAGCTTCTCCGCCTGCCCCTTCCTCTCTATCGCCAGCAGCTTTGGGCCTGAAGCTCTCCCCACCCTGGGGCCATGAGTCTTCTTTCTGGCCCCCATCTGGGTTTGCGCAGCTCCCTCTCACCTGCGAGCAGGCACGGCCCACGGATCTCCAGCTGGAAGTTGAACTCATATTCCATGGGGTTGGACACATCGGTGTCCAGGAGAGTTGCCAGGCACAGCTTGTTCCAGGGGTCCGGGGCCTGGGTCCCGAAGCAATGCCTGTCTTTGCTGGGAAGGGGGTCGAGAGGAGGAGAAGGAGGCGGGCAGCCAGGCCCGAGGCAGGGGGCCAGCACGAGAAGACATGGAGAGGACGGTGAGTCCCAGGCAGCCCAGGCACCCTGCAGCCCAGACCACAAGGGGCTGCAGAGGTTCCTCCTGCCCAGACCCTTCCTCTCCCCCGAACCAGACCCCGTGGAGAGCCTGGGATCAGACATAAGGCACAGTTACGTAGGAAGGATGGGCCAGGTGCTAGGCACAGTGCTGTACAGCGCCAGCTCAAATTGCTCCCACCATGAGCCCCAGAAGAGGCACGAGGGGTCCAACTCGCCATCTCCCACACGCGGACACTGAGGCTTAGGGAGACGAGGTGACCAGTCTAGGTTCCCACCACCAGGAGCTGGCAGAGCTTGCATCCTCACCCGGGTCTGTCTGTGATGCGCTGCAGCCCACCACTTCCTGAGTCCCTGCTCTGTCTCTGTGAGCTGGGAGCCCCTGCTCAAGCCCGTCTCCTCTAAGTCTCGGTTTTCTCATCCATTAAATGGGATAATAGCAACACAGCTGTCTTGAGTGAGGCTTAGCAAAGTCTGTCACCTGCTGAAGGCTTGTTTCTGGGCCCTCTTTCTGTGTCATCCCCCACTCTGTCTCTGCTCCCTTCACCTCCCCTCCACAGTCACACCCTCTAAGGTCTTTGATATATATCCTTAAATATGCGCGTATCCTTGTAAAATAGACGGTGGCATTTGGTCGCGAATGTGTTTTAAACTGAAAAGACTGCACCATATTATGAATCTCATTCAATCGCTTCCTCTTCTTGACTCAACGCTGTGCTTTTAAGCTCTGTCCAGGGGGCTGTCTGCAAACCGAGCCTTTGCTGTGCCCGTGGTACCGCTCGGGGGCATCCGTACATTGCACTGATTTGTTCCCAGCTCCACCTGCCCGTGTCCACAGATACCGCACCGTGGAGAGCCTCCCCTGCGTCCCCTTGGACTTATGAAGGGATTCTCTGGGATCCCCTGGTCACAGGGCACACACGGAGGGTTGTCAGATTGCTTTCCAGGGTGGCTGTCCCACTTTCCACTCCCACCGGCAGCCAACAAATCTCCTTCTCGCCTCGTCCTTGCTAACACTTGGCATTCTCTGTTTTTCTTATTTTCTTTGTGTCGCTCTATCTGAGTAGCTTTCAGGTTTGTAGGGATTTGACGCAAGCTTCTCCCAAGAGCACTTCTGTTAGCTCCGCCCACAGGAACGGGCAGGAATGAGCTTATCTGGGCCCCTTCAGGGGCACCAGGGCCTCCTGGGCATCTTATTCCCTGATCCACCAAAATCATTTTTTTTTTTTTTTGAGGAACATTAGCCTTGAATTAACATCTGCCAATCCTCCTCTTTTTGCTGAGGAAGACTGGCCCTGAGCTAACATCTGTGCCCACCTTCCTCTACTTTATATATGGGACGCCTACCACAGCATGGCGTGCCAAGAGGTGCCATGTCCGCACCCGGGATCCGAACCAGCAAACCCCAGGCTGTGGAGAAGCGGAACATGCGAACTTAACCGCTGTGCCACCCGGCCGGCCCCTCCACCAAAATCTTGAATGTCCCCAGCTTTGTTAGGCCCTGCCTCTCAAATGCACAAGGCTTGGCGCCCACGGCAGCACTTACAGAGATGACACCCAAGGTGGGTGCTCCCTGGTCTGAGATTGTGCTGCCAGCTTCTCTGTTGTGCCAACAAATGTTTTCACCCTAGACTTCAGGGTCCTACATGATCTCACTCCCCACCACCTCTCTGACCTCTCTCCTTCCCTCCCCACTCTGCTATCACTACACTAGCCTTCCTGCTGCTCCTCAAGCACACCAAGCCTGCTGCTGCCTCAGGGCCTTTGCACTTCCTGCTCCCTCTGCCCTCTGCCCAGAATGTTCTTCCTTCAGAATATTTCCTTGGCTTGCTGCCTTCATTCACATCAGGCCACACACGTTGCCTAAGCCATGTCTATTCCAGCTAAAATAGCACCCACCCCACCCTGTCCCTCTCTAACCTCTGTAGCACTGATCTTCACAGAACTCATCATCTAGCCTATTACACGTTTATGGCTTATTTCTTTACTGTCTGTCTCCCGCCATTAGAACGCCAGCCCCTTATGGGCAGGGACCTTATCTGTCTAGCTGCCTGCTGTGTTCCCAGCACCCAAACAGTGCCAGGCACAGAGTAGGTGTTAGATTATTATTCGTGGAGACCAAGGAGCACCCTCCAGGCTGGCCTCTCATGGGAGGCTGCAATAACCCCTCCCCACTCAGCTCGGCCTGCGGTCAGTGTTTTAGCCGGTGGTGTCCAGGAGTTTGCTGACCTGTCCTGTGTCCTGGTGGCCTCTGCTCCCAGCTGTCCCCGGAGCCATACCCATGTGTGTATGAAACTCCTGGAGACACGTGGCCCATCTTACCAGATTTCAACTTGGCTCAAAGATTTGGGGTGAGAGTTGGGGTCGGGGGAGCTAAGTAGTTTAACTAGCAATTAATTTCAAGTGTTATTTTTATACCCAAATGGCACTAAGATACTGTGGAATAGATTTTAAAAATTCACGTGAAAGAGAAAATACAAGACTAGAAAAGACATCCCCCGCGTGTAGCAGGCTACTTAAAGATGTCGTCCTTGCTCCCTGCACAGGAAAGCTCATTTTCCTCTGTCCTCAGACGAGGAGATGGGAGGAGCCCTGATCTCAGCTGCAGGCACCTCAGAGGACCACAGAGAAGTCATCCTGGGACTGGGTTTGCTGTCTTCCCCGCCCTGCCCTGATGAAAACTTTTTTAAGGGCTCCTTGTTGCTTTTGGGAGAAATTCAAAGTCTGCTGGGGCCACAGTGCGACCTGCATCTCTGCAGCCTCATCTCATGCCACCTGTGCTTCAGTTCCTCTCTGGGACCCTGTCCTTGCTACCTCAGGGCCTTTGCTCTTGCTGTTCTCGCCGACAGGAATGCTCGTCTCTGTGCCTACATCCCCCTCATCGCTCAGCTCTCAGCTGAAATTCCAGTCCTCAAAGAAGCCTGGCCGGGGCCCCCTTTTATTCTCTTAGCCCAAGGAACTTCTCCTGCACGGCGCTTTTCGCGTCATTAATTCCGCACGCGAGTACGTCAATAGTCCCACATTAGCTGTGTTGTTAGGTGGATGATGATCTCTCCCACCAAGCTCCGAGAAGGTGGGAGCCGTGTTAGTTTCGTGCCCTCTGTCTCCCTAACACTTGGCCCAGTGCCCAGCATGTGGTAGCGCTCGGAAAACGCCTCTGGAGAGCCTTAGGGAATAAAGCTTGGAAATTCTGGTGCCAGGCTGCCGGATCCCAGCACTTCTGGCCGGTAGCAGCACAGGGCATTTCAGGGAGAGTCTTCAAGGCGAGCAGGGGAGGAGCGGTAATTCAGACAGTGGCCCCTGTAGCCCTGAGCCTTACCTTCTGCTCCCCGTCTCCCCACCCTGCACTCCCATGACTTGACCTGGCCGGTCCCTGCAGCCCACTGAGACTGCATGCTCATCCGGCAGGGGGCCCTTACCCGGCGGCCTGTTGGTTGGAGGAGCCAGTGCTCTCGGTGCAGAACTGGGGCACGGTCGGGGCGCAGACAGCAGGCAGGAGGACCCGCACAGCCCCGCTGGGCAGTGTCGGGAGCTCCGACGAGGTGCTGACGAAGATGGTGACGTTCTCCATGGGGGCGATGGTCCCCAGGTTGACCACGAACAGGATCCGCTCCAAATCCTCATCCAAAGCCACCTTTCCCGGTGTGAAGGAACGAGGGGTGATGGACACCCCCTCTTGCGGACTGTTTCCTAAGTGCCAGGCCTGGAGTCAGGGGCTGTGCATCTATCATGTCTAGTCCCCTCTAATTGCTGTGTGGCAGCTTTGAGGAGCTCATTTTGCCGATGGGGAAACTGAGGCTCAGCATGGGGGTGCCACTTGCCCAAGTGACTTGACGAATAACTAACTCATTGAACCAGGATCTGAATCCATGGGGGTCTGAAGCCAGATTCGTGTACCTCCCACTGTGCCCTACTGTGAGTGGGAGACGTGGACCCACATGGCCCCGACAGAGGGCCACATCTCTGCCCGCAGACTCTCCTTCCACCGGCATCCCATCCAAACGCCCCCTGCCTTTGGGATCCATGTTTTGCTCCTGCGCTCCCCTTCCACCTGAAAGGCCCACTCCCCCATCCCTACTTAGCCAGTCTTGCCCTTCCCTCCAGCCCCTCCAGAAAACTCCCTGGTCCCTGGTCCAGACCCCTCTTTCCCTCCTCTGACATTACCCAGGCCTCTTTCGGCACAGCCGCTTCCCGCCTCCCATCGTGGTTCCTCCCACCATGTCCCGGCACTGTTCCCCAGGCTGTGAGCAGTCATAACGGCTTGAGGGCAACTCTAATCTTACACGTGGTGAATGCCCATTAGAAGATTCTTGATCATCTTAATGATCAGGTGAACAAACTTCACCTTGATCACAGATCCAAAGTAGGAATCTGCTACATTATATGATACTTGGTCTGGATTCAAGCCCTGGGTCTGCCACTAACATGCTGTGTGACCTTAGGCCAGTCACTCACCCTCTCTGAGCCTCAGTCGCCTCAATAGTGGGCATCAGTAGTTGTTATTTGAGTACTTACTCTGCACCAGGGACTGCGATGAGTGCTCTGCAGACATGTTCTCTGTTGAGCATTGGGTGCGTATAATTGTTAGTTCCATTTTACAGATAAGGCTTAATTTCTTATCCAAGCTCACACCATTTGCAAGCAATAGGACAGGGAGTCAAACTCAGGTGTGACTCACTCCACAACTTCTGGGTTTAAATGACATGCTGTTCTTTTGTTTAGAGACATCTTAAAAACCCTTTTGTTGCCTTCTTTGGTCATTACCATGCTTTTGAGGTGAGAACAAGAACAGTTATCTCTATTTCACAGACATTAAAGTGAGATCAGAGAGGTTAATTATTGGCCTGAGGTCACACAGGATTCCTGACTCCTAGTTTAGTGCTCTCTCTACCCTATCCCATTGTTGCCCTTTCCGTCTGCCTGAGACCCCAGCCAGGCCCAGGCGCTGCCACAGCCCTTCCAGCCTCCTTACCTGTGACAGTTGTGGTTCGGATGCGGTTGGCATCGAAGTGGCCACTCTCCATCTTGGCTTTGTCCTTGATCTGTACCGTCACGACACGGTCGGCAATGACGGCCTCAAAGCCGATCACCGTGGTGTACTCATCCAGTGGATACACAAAGAGGCCTGCCAGAGCAGGGCCCAGCATCGCGGGGTGCCCGGGCCCACTCCGCATGCCCCGCCCTGGGAGGGAACCCGAGCCTTTGGCCTGCCAAAGGGCGGTGTCACTGCCAGTCAGAGGATGCCTGAGAGCACCAGGCTGGGACCTCATGGCTCTGGGGCCGAGCAGATGCTGTGCGAACATCAGGGCGACTAGAAAAGAGACAGCTGCTCCCCTGTCCCGCCAGCTTACTCTGCAGGCACGAGGATGCCGTGGCCAGGCCTTCTGATTTGCCAAGAGAGAGTGGAAATCCGGATTTTATGTGACCTGCTGTGTGAGCCTAATAAGACACATGTGTGTGGTGTGGCGTCTAGGAGCTGGGGCCTCGGAGGAGGTAGACCAGGTTCTAATCTGGGCTCTGCACCCTTCCCTGGCCTGGTGACCTTGCATAGGACATTCAGCTTCTCTAAGCCTCACAGCTCCATCTGTAAAATGGGAATAATAGGGCCAAACTCATAGAGTCGTCACGGAAAGTGAAGAAATAGCCACCATGTGTTAAGCTATGTGCCCCAGAGTGTGTGCCCCACATTTTTATACCTTAGTGCTTCTCAAACTCTAAAAGCCTGGGAGTCTTGTGAAAATGCAGATTCTGATTCAGTAGTTCTGGGGTGGGGTCTGAGAGTCTGCATTTCTAACCAGCTCCTGAGTGATGCCGATGGCTCGGGTGCCACACTTGGAGGATCAAGGTCATATCTTGTTTAATCTGCCCACAGACACTGGGATGGCACAGTGCTGGGCCCATGACAAGCCCCCCACAAACCTCGGCTTCCGGCCCCTCTGAGCCTCAGTTTCCTCCTCTGTAAAATGGGGGACCTAGGGACCTGGTCCTGTGGCCAAGTGGTTAAAGTTCTGTGCACTCTGCTTTGGTGGCCCGGGTTCGCAGGTTTGGATCCTGGGCGTGGACCTGCTCCACTCACCAGCCATGCCAGGCGTGTTAGCAATGGATGTTAGCTCAGGGCGAATCTTCCTCAGCTCAAAAAAACAAAAAACAAAGAAACCGCGAAGGGACTGGCTCTTTCTGCATGCGGAAAACCACCGGCCTGTCCCAAAGCTGTTGAGTAATTTAGTCTCCTGGGCCCCCAGTGGGTCCTATTTCAAGCCACCCTTTCCAGGTTTCCTTAGACAGAGGAACGGGGTCATTGACTCCACCCGGGAGACTTCTGAAGGGAAGAAACTTTCCCTGCGGGGTCCTTTTAGGAATTGAAATGGCTTCAGGACCTCAGGTTGGGCTGGAGGGTGGTGCCCCAAGACATGTAGCTTGGGGGTTGGGAGGCCCCTGTCACTGTGGATGAGAAGGAATCCAGCCATACAACCTTTATAGGGCAGCTTCCCAGCCAGCCTTCCTGTAACTCCCTCCCTTAGGGGGAAGGAGAGGAATTTACAAAGAACTCTCGAAGGCAAAGCTCCCTCCTACTCCTGACTGCCCCACATTGATGATTGTATTCGCAGAGTGTTTTCCACTCCACCTGGTCCTTTCTCGGGCGTTACCTCATCTGCTCCTCCCGTAAACCCCGGCCCCCAGACAGGCAGAGGAGCATCCTGATTTTGAGAAGGACAGTGGCTTCCCCCAAGGTCACAGGGACAAGAGCCACGCCTAGGACTGGGAGCTCTGGGCTTCCACTGAGCCTTGCTGCTCTCCTGCTGGGAGGCTCCCTGGAGAAAGTGGAGCGCTGAACTTTGACACGGTGGGAGGGCTTTGTGGGAGGTAAGTTGTGCTGGGACCCTTGGGGGGGGCTGAGCCCAAACCTGGGCTCGACCTGACCCAACTTGCTGCTAGCTTTGAGGCCTGCAGGGCAGAATGGCATCCTTATTTTACAGATGAGGAAACTGAGACTCAGAGAGGTTATATGACCCACCCATGCCAGCCGCTGGTACATGTCAGGATGAGGATTCAACGTGGAGTGGGGGGTGGCCCTGGGGAAGCCCAACAGGGGTCCTTACCCTGGAAGGGCTGGGCTTCCAGGTTGCCATAGGTGAGGGAGGCGGTCAGACCCAGGGCGTAACCACTGACAAAGGAGGTGACATCGGACGCGGTGAGGGGCAGGGCTGCCCCCGTGATCTGGTTCAGTAGACCCGGCATCCCGCTGGATACTCAGCCTTCAGGGCCTGCGAGAGACAGGAAGGGAGGAAGTGGGCAGAGGCTGCCCACCCCTCCCCACCCCAGCTCTCCCACTTCAGACCCCACAGACAGGCAGGGCATCATTCGCTTCATTTCCCCAAGAACTTCCAGTTAGTGACCCATGATAACTCTCAACCATCCCCGAGAAGAGAAGTGGTCATCTCATTTCTTCCCATTTCATAGTAGAGAAACTGAGGCCTGAAGACACGTGACCTGCCTGGATTCACTCAACAGGTTGGAGCACAGTCAGGGCCAGAGCCCAAGCAGGCTCACATCCAACCTGGGATTCCCCGAGATAGACAGTGCTCTCCTAACCCCAGAAGGGTCCGGGGACTAGGGCTCTGACCCATCCCTCTGTCAGGTCTATAATCTCCGAGCTGGCGATGCTTCCTGTGCAAAGTGAGGGGATTGGAATAGCTCACCAACACTCTCCTCTGACTCCATGAATCTACCCCTTCCAGTCAGCACTCCAATTGTGAGGGGTGTGGGGGTACCCCAGAGAAATACGGGTGTACTTCCTTTCACTGCCTTTCGCTTTATGGCACTTCCCAGGGACTGCGTTTTCTACAAGTTGAAGGTTTGCGGCAACCTCACGTCGAGCGAGTCTATCGGGGCCATTTTCCCAACAGCATTTGCTCACTTCGTGTCTCTGTGTCACATTTTGGTAATTCTCGCAGTATGTCAAACTTTTTCATTATTATTCTCTTTGTTATGGTGATGTGTGATCAGTGATCTTTGTTGTTACTCTTGTAGTTGCTTTGGGGCACCGCGAACCACTTCCCATATAAGATGGTGAGCTTAATCAATAAATGCTGTGTGCGCTCTGACTGCTCCACTGACGAGCCATTCCCATCTCTCCCCCTCCCTCGGGCTTCCCTGTGTCCTGAGACACGACAATATTGAAATCAGGCCAATTAATAACCTACAAGGGCCTCTGTGTTCAAGTGAAAGGAAGAGTCACACGTGTCTCACTTTAAATCAAAAGCTAGAAATGATTAAGCTCAGTGAGGAGGGCGTGTCGGAAGCTGAGATAGCCTCAAAGCCAGGCCTCTGATGCCAAACAGTCAGCCAAGTTGTGAAGGCAAGGAAAAGTTCTTGAAGGAATTAAAAGTGCTACTCCAGTGAACACACAAATGACGAGAAAGTGAAACAGCCTTGTTGCTGCGGCGCAGAAAGTTTGAGTGGGCTGGATGGAAGATCCAACCAGCCACGACGTTCTCTTAAACCAAAAGCCTGATCCAGAGCAAGGCCCGAGCTCTCTCCAATTCTGTGAAGGGTGAGAGCTGAGGAAGCTGCAGAAGCAAAGGCTGAAGCCAGCAGACGTTGGTTCATGCGTTTTAAGGAAAGAAGTGTCTCCATTACATAAAAGTGCAGGGGAAGCAGGAAGTGCTGATGGAGAAGCTGCAGCGAGTTCTCCAGAAGATCTAGCTACGACCGTTAATGAAGGGGCTACAGTGAACAACAGGTTTTCAATGTAGACGAAACAGCTTTATACTGAAAGAAGATGCCATCTAGAACTTTCATAGCTAGAGGGGAGAGGTCAACGCCTGGCTTCAAAGCTTCAAAGGACAGGCTGACTCTCTCGTTAGGGGCTTATGCAGCTGGTGACTTTAAGTTGAAGCCGGTGCTCATTTACCATTCAGAAAATTCTAGAGCCCTTAAGAATGATGCTAAATCTATTCTACCTGTGTTCTATAAATGGAACAACAAAGCCCAGATGACAGCACATCTCTTTACAGCATGGTTTCCTGAATATTTTAAGCCCACTGTTGAGACCTACTGCTCTGATAAAAAGATCCCTTTCAAAATATGACTGTTAATTGACAATGACCCGGTCACCCGGGAGCTCTGACGGAGATGCACAACGAGATTAGTGTTTTCTTGCCGGCTAACACAACATCCATTCTGCAGCCCATGGAGCAGGGGGTAATTTTGACTTTCATGGATTGTTATTTAAGAAACACATTTCATAAGGCCATAGCTGTCATACAGAGTGATTCCTCTGATGGATCTGGGCAAAGTAAAGCGATCAAAACATCAACATTAGCAGGAGTTTGGAAGAGGTTGATTCCAACCTTCATGGATGACTTTGAGGGGTTCAAGACTTCTGAGGAGGAAGTCCCTGCAGATGTCGGGGAAACAGCAAGAGAACTAGAATTAGAGGTGGAGCCTGAAGTCCGGGCTGAACTGCTGCCACCTCATGATAAAGCTTTAATGGATGAGGAGTTGCTTCTCCCGGATGAGCAAAGAAAGTGGCTTCTTGAGAGGGAGCCTACTCCTGGTGAGGATGCCGTGAAGACTGTTGAAATGACAACAAAGGATTCAGAATAGTGTATAAACTTAGCGGATAAAGCAGAGGCAGAGTTGGAAAGGATTGATTCCACCGTTGAAAGAAGTTCTTCTGTGGGTAAAATGCCGTCAAACGGCGTCACATGCTACTGAGACATTGTTCGTGAAAGGAAGAGTCAGTCGATGTGGCAAACTTCAACTTGTCTTATTTTAAGAAATTGCCGCAGCCGCCCCGTCCT
Organism: Equus caballus; assembly: GCF_041296265.1. NCBI lineage: Eukaryota > Metazoa > Chordata > Mammalia > Perissodactyla > Equidae > Equus > Equus caballus. Next base: position 33,908,935 of record NC_091685.1, read on the forward strand.
TCAGCAAACACCACCCTGATCAGTCAGCAGCTGTCAACATCGAGGCAAGAACCTCCACCAGCAAAAGATTACGACTTGCTGAAGGCTCAGATGACGGTTAGCGTTTTTTGGCAATAAAGCATTTTTTAATTAAGGTATATACATTGTTTTTTAAAGATATAATGCTATTGCACACTTAACAGACTACAGTATAGAGTAAACATAACTTTTATATGCACTGGGAAACCAAAAAATTCGTGTGACTTGCTTTATTGTGATATTCACTTTATTGTGGTGGCCTGGAACCAAACCCACAGTATCTCTGAGGTACGCCTGTACCAAAGGGAGGAGAGCCACCATCCCTCCAAGTGTGCAGGCCAAAAGCCTGGGAGGCATTCCTGGCAGCTCTTTTTCCCCACTCCCAACACCCAATCCATCACCACAGCTTGTGATTTATCTCTGGAAAAGCCCTGGCATCCATCCATGTCTTTCCTTCTCTGCCACCAGCATCTTTGTCCAAACCACCAGCATCTCTACCTGGACCACAGCTCCTCATTGGTCTTTTGAATCTACGCTCCTCCCTCACTGGAACCCATTCTCTATTCAGTGGCAGATGAACATAGCAACCCAGAAGTTGGACAGGTCTCCACCCGCTACCAGCGGTTTCCCGTTGCTCGTAGGATAGAGAGCAAAGCCCTTAAGATGGCCTAGGGCCCTGTGTGGCCCGGCCCTGCTGGCCTCTCCAGCTCATCCCTCCCCATGTTCCCAGACATGCTGTGGATCTCCCAGCTTCCACTGCATTCCTCAGCATGTCATGTGCTCTCCCACCTTTATATTGCCACCTGGAATGCTCACTACAACACACTTTCAAACTCACAACCTCCTGCTGGTCCTTCCGTGTCAACTCAGGGTCGCCCTTGCAGGGAAGCGAGACCACCTGCGTCCAGCGTCCTTCATCTGCCTCGCACAGAACCGAGTTTCTCTCCCTCAGAATACTCCTGTCAGTTTGTAGGGATACGTTTTGTCTCTGTGAGATTATTCTGTTGTTGTCTGTCATCCCCTTTAGAGTGTATGCTCCTGGAGGGCACGGGGCCATGTCTATTTTGCTTGCCCTTGTAGCATCAACACTGATTAAATGAATGAAAGAACGGATGGCTGTCATCACTCCAACATGAAGACTCATAGCACTTCTCAGGGCAACGTATCCATTATCTGTGAGGCTCCTGAGACCCTTCCAGGTAATCATTGTCCTTGAGGGGTTGGGTAGGGATGGGAAGTGAAGTGAAACAAAGAGTGTGGAATACAAATCTGAGGTCAGATTCTCTCGGGGTTTTCCTTCTGTGGTGTATGAGCCAGGCTAGGCTGCCATGGGCTGGTAGCCTGTTGCCGTGTATTTGCAAGGCTGTTCAATGAATGCCGATTACTCTGCCTTTTCTCAAAGAAGGGAACCCTTTCCCTCTAGGTTCTCCTCGTGTCCCCTCCAGGATCCTCAGATGCTTCTGCCCTCTCTGTCAGGCCAGCAGCGTCTTTTTAATTATGTTCTCCCTGGTGGCTCCAGCCCAGACGGCTCTCAGTCCTGGCTTATCTGTGCCAGGCTGATTGACAGCAGGCGGCAGATAAGGAGCCAGGAGGGAGCTGTTGTATCCCCAGCCGCCTTCTCTCAGGAGCTCTCTGTCCTGGAGGCCCGAGCAAAGGCTGGCGACTCTCGGGGGCAGAACAAGATGGCGGAGTTCATTTCCTGATCCACGTCTCCTGCCACCCACGCTCCCTCCCTCCTCCTTTTCCTGGTTTGCTCTTGGCCAGAATGCTAATTGGGGAACGCAGCTTCAGGGAACCAGCACCCAGATGTGTGGCAAACTTGGACTTAAGCTCCAGTCCATCTTGGGGTGGAGTTTTGCCAAGGGCATCTTATCTAATCCAGTCTCCCCACACTGCCTTGGTGCCCACCCCAGGCTTCCTAGAGAGGCCCCTCGCCCAGGGAGTGGGGCTTGGGTGAGCAATATTGGTAACATGGGGCAGATTCACTCAGAACTGACACTTTAACAATCAGCTCTCTTGGGAAGAATAAACTTGAAATTCTTTGGGGCCTAATTTAATGCATATCTTCATCAATTCACCCAGCACTGATAAGCACCAACTGTATTCCAGGCCCTGAATTAGCCACTGGAGATCCAAAGATAAGATGCAGCTCTGTCCTAAAAGAGCTTACACTCTAGTGGCAGAGGAGGTCGGGGAGTGGGGGAAGATGGTAACTGCAGCTGGAATTTATTGAATATCAAAATTGTGCCAGGCATATATATTATCTCACTTAATCCCGCAACCACCTTATAAGGTGCACTGTTGCTTTGCAGTTGACAACATCGAGGCCTCAAGAGAGATGTGTTTGGTTTTGCACATGAGTTTGGGGTGCCTGAAGGACAGGGGTACAATGGATGCTTGTGTATGACTTTCTCCTGGGAGGAGCCCAGGGCCATCCCTGTGAGAGACGGGGACCAGAGAAAACCATGTTGAGCGTCCTCCCTCCAACCATCCCAACCTGGGTGGTGAGTGGGCCCCAGGCCACGGGAAACACCCGGGGGACACAGGGAAGAAGCTACCAGCATTGTCTCGGGGACAGTGTGAGAGGCGGGCTTTGCTTCAGGAACAGTGTCAGGGTGATGGTTTTAGTGTGTCAGGGTCAACACAGAAAACTTAGAGCAGCCACTGGGAGAAGTGGGGGGCAGAAGAGAGGATTCTTAAGAAGGGGTGCCCTGAGTTACAAACTGGGTCCCATTTAATGCTCTTTAAAAGGCACAAAGAAAACTTTGAATTCTGTGGGCTGTTGGCCTGAGTTTCTTTGAATGACATGTTGAGCTGAACCTCAGCCCTGAGAATTCTATGCTGGTTACAGGAGGCGTCGGTGCGACTGAAATAGCAAGACTGTTTCTGTTTTCTTTCTTTTTGTTTTTTGAGGAAGATTAGCCCTGAGCTAATATCTGCCACCAATCTTCCTCTTTTTGCTGAGGAAGACTGGCCCTGAGCTAACATCTGTGCCCATCTTCCTCTACTTTTTAATATGTGGGGTGCCTGCAGCAGCATGGCTTGCCAAGCAGTGTGTAGGTCTGCACCCAGGATCTGAACCGGTGACCCCTGGCCACTGAAGTGGAACATGTGAACTTAATTGCTGAGCCACCGGGCTGGGCCCTCAAGATTTCCTTGATGGTCTAGAACTCGTAAGCCCTGAAGGATCGCAACCTTTGGGCAAGCCTCTTTGGAGCCAGACAAGCCTGGATTTGAATCCCGGTGGATAACTTACTTTCTCACTCACTCTGAGTGAGTCATTTTATTCTCTGACTGCTGGTTCCCTCGTCTACAAAACTGGGTGAGCGGAGGGGCCACTACCTCCCACCACCAGCACTGTGAAGATGAAATTGAATAATCTACAAAAAGCACCCAGCACAGCGCCTGGCACATAACCAGTACTCAGTAAATATTTATAAAGGAAATGAATGAATGAATGAATGTCAGCAGCTTCCCAAGGACACTCACCCTTCGTGATCGCCTAGGTGCTGGGGAGACAGTGGGGAACAAGGCAAGTATGAGACATAAACTAATGGAAGAGACAGACCTTAAATAAAGCTGCAAGCCAACAGATTCCAAATCTGAGCCCCTCTTGTCCCCTCCCCTGCTACCACCCTCTTGTTCCCCTACAGTCTATTCCCAATGAAACAGACAGAGTGACACTTTGAAGACACGGATCCAGTCACATGACTCTCCGGTACAACCCCCTGACGACTCGCCACGTCCCTCAGGGCCCCTGATCTGGCCTCACGCCCGTTTCCCTTCTGAACTCCCCGTTTTTGACTTCATGCTGGCCCTTCTCCTGCCTTAGATCTTTTGCACTGGCTGTTCCCACTTCTGGGAATGCTTTTCCCTTAGATAGCTGTGTGGCTCGTTCCCTCACTCCTTCAAGTCTTTGCTCAAATGGCAAATTCTCAGGAAGGCCCAGCCTTAACACTGTATTTAAGCTTGCAACCCATGCTTCCATCGTACTTCCAATCCCTCATCCTGCCATTTTTATTCTTCCCACAGCACGTGTCACTAACATACTGTATATAAAATATGCATTAGGTTTGGTCCCAATCATCTGCTTCCCCTCCACATGGGTGAGGATTCTGGGCCTGTTTTTCTCGCTGACATCCCCCGAGGACTTTAAATAGTGCTTGGTAGGTGATGAATAAATATTCGTTGAATGACTGAACCAATCAATACGTAATCATAATGTAAAGCTGGCTGTTTCTGGGTTTCCCATGCATCCAGCTGAAGGAGAAAAGTCCCTAGCTACCAGGCCCGGGGCAGCTCTTCAGAGCTGTTGACACTAAACCCATCACACTCTCGTCCCAGTGTCTATCAGTCAGAGTCAGCATCCCAAATACACCCTCCTTGGCAGTACGTGGGTCCCACCCATCTTTTAACAGACTATCAGGCCCTAAGGGACACTCTGTTATTCTGCGACCCTGAGCCAGCCCCTGGCCATCTCCTGCCTCTCCTGTCACCCCCCACTGTGTCCCTGCAGCCACCGCTCCACAGCCAGAGGGCTCCCAGTATTCCGTGCCTCTCTGGAGATTCTGTCTGTGTCCTTGCTGGAGAACCTGCTTCCCCCTCAGTCCTCTCCAGGAGTGGGTGCTTATTCCTTGTTGCCCCTTAGAGTTGGGAGGTGGGGTGGGTGCCGTCCTTAGTCCCAACAGCTGCTCCAAGACCATTGCTCTTCTACCTTTCTATGAAACCCCTTCTCCGTGGGTGGGGGGACTGACACTCTTTGGCTTACCCTCTCCCAGGTCCTGGTCCCACCCTCCTTTTAGCAAACTCTTGGCACCTGGCTCCTGGCTCCCTCTGCTCCCCGAGCCCGGCCATCACCTGGGTGACTGGAGCATCCATGGGAACAGTGCCTCCCACTCCCTGACCCCGCATGTCAGTAACCTTCGCTTCCCCTCCAGCTCAGCCTCCCATTTCCACTCTCACACCTTGAACTGGAGACCGTCCGTGACCGCTCCATCTCCAAAACCGCTCACCCAGGCACATGGGTCACGGGTAAAATCCCAAACTCTCAGCACGTCTTATCCCTCCTGCCTTGCTTGTTTTCTCCTCGGCACTTATCACCATCTCACATGCGTATATTCCGCTTACTTATCTTGTATCCCCCAACTCTCTGGAGTGAAGTCCCCAACGAGGGCAGGGATTTTGTTTTAGTTTGTCCACTTCTATATCCACTTCCCAAGAATAATGCCAGGGCATAGTTGGTGCTCAATAAATATTTGTCGAAGGGATGAAGCATCATCCCAAATGCTTTATATATACAACTTGGCAACTGCCCTCAGAGGTGGGAGCTCTTAGTATTCCTGTTTTATGGTAGAAAACACCAAAGCTCAGAGAGGTGAGGTAGCTTGTCTGAGGCCACACAGCCAATAGGTTATGAGGCTGAGAACTGAACCCAAGCAGCACCACAGAGCCCCTGTGCTTAACCATCAGGCTACACTGCCTCCTGCATTAAGCTTCTCCCTGAGCCTTGACACCTGCACCCAAGCGCTCTCTTGAAATCCTCCCTCCTCTCCATCCCCATTGCTGCTGCTTCATTGCTCTCTCCTGGACCGTCTCTACCAACTCTGGCCTAATCCTTCACCCTCCTAGTGGTTTACCTTCCACTCCATCACCTCGTGTGTGTGTGTGTGTGTGTGTGCATGCGCACACACACACGCACACACGAACAAGAGCCTCCCTTTTCCCTGAGTTTAATGGCTCCCCACTGCTTTTGTCCGACAGGGCAGGGTGAACTCCTAGCATGGCATTCAAGGCTCTTCCCTGTCGGGTCCCCATCTCTGTCCAGGGTCACCTCCTGCCATGTGTTGCTTGTTCCTTTTGCTCCACACACACTAACCTTCTCATGCCGGGAACAAATCAGGTTCTTCCCCACCCTGGAGTCTGTTCCTATAATGATGGTTGCCTTCTTCTCTGCTGTTCAAAGTCCTGTTCGCCATTCAAGGCCCAGTTCCACTGTTGCCTCCTCCATGAAGCCTTCCCTGACATCTCAGCCCATCAGACACGCCCTCCTCAAACCTTCCACAGCCTTTGGGCACTTGCCTGTCACCTCTCACATCGGGAAGCGCTGTGACTGCCCCTCCGTAATGCACGTCAACCCCGCAGGGCTGCGAGTGCTGGAAGAACAGGGTGCGTACCTCCTTCTCCGCCTGTGTCCCAGCTTCCTGCGCAGGGCTCGGGTCAGACGAGGAGCTCTAAATGGGGGTGCCTACCAGGTTCCAGTGCTGTACAGTCATTGCTAATGCTCACACCCACCCTCACTTTACAAGTGGGGAAAATGAGGCATGGCAGAGAGGTCTGGAACCCAGAATTACACAGCTGGTGAGCGGTCAGGCTGGATGGGATGGGAAGCCTGTCCCTTCCCTTCCCCGGCTGCTTCCAGTCCATGCTGAGCAAGGAGAGAGTGATGAGGGAGGGACGGAGGGAGGGCAGGAGGGAGGACCAGGAGCCTGGTGAACTGGGGCTGTGGGCCTCAGGGACCCTGAGCTTCCCCAGGCTCTGCAGCCTCTCAAGCTGTGGCTGTGATCCTGGTCACGCCGTGAGCTCAGCCAGCCCCTGCCCACCCCCCAGGCTCCAGAAGATGCCTCTGGGGAGGCCTGTGTCCTGGAACAGCCTGGGGTGCAGTGTTCTAGGCTGAGAACAGAGACTGGGCCAAGAGGTACCCGCAGCGTGTGACTTGATTTAGACGCGACGCAGGAAGGATGCGCAGCAAAGGGAGCAGGGAGGAGAGTGCTGGGGCCCTGCTTCGTGCGCAGTCATCATGACGGGGTGGAGAGCGCCTGCATCAGGGGTCCTGGCGTCCCAGAGAGGGGCGTCACCCCCCTTGCCAGGGGATGTTTGCTCTTCAGAAAGAGATCGGGAAGGGGCAAACTTGCTTGGCGGGCAGCGGCTAGGTCCCAGTGTCTAGAGTACTGTCTGGGTTAGAGTCCTGACACCACTTCCTGGTGGCTTTGGGCCAGCTCCTTGGCTGGGCTCTGCCACTTATATATCGTGTGACCTTGAGCAAGTTACTTAACCTCTTTGTGTCTTAGCTTCTGCATCTGTAAAATGGGAGCATGACGGTGCCCACCCCTCAGAAACCGGGCGGATGAAGGAGAGAATGCCCGTCAAGCAAGTGGGTGGGAAGCAGGTGAGTCCTGAAGGGGCTGGGGGCTTCTCTTCTCTGCCTTCTTCCATAGGCCCTCCCAGCAAGGCCCACTTCTTGGGCTGGGTGACCCCTGCACAGGCCTCCGAGCTGACAGAGTTGGAGGATCCTTGGGTTTCTCACAAAGTACCCATCATCCCAGTACCCACTCTGATTCTGCCCTTCGAGCTGAAATCCGCCCGACCCCTTTCACCCCAAGTTCATTACTGTCCCAGGGACGTCATGGCAGACCTCCTCCCTCCATCTGGAAAGCCATTCTCGAGGCCGCTCGTCGTCACAGATCCCCCCACACCCCACGATGTCCACAGAATCAGGGCCCCTGGCTGAGTGGGCTCTGCCAGGCCTGGGCGAGATGCAGACTGTGAGCCCCCCAAGCAATTCCGGCCTTGACCTCCTGACTGCTTACCTCGGGCCGAGGGTCCTCATCCTCTTCCTGTTGCTGACCCCTCTAGAAAGTCCATGCTTTCATGCCCCAATTTCACACCCTCTGAGGACTGCTGCACTCAACCAGCACCAACACTCCCACCAAAGTGGGGGCAGAGTCGACAGCTTCTCTGGATCCAGTCTGATTGTTCTAGGCTTCTAGAACCCGGGGCTTCTCACATTCTGGTCTCCTTCCTCTGAACCTCCCACCTTGGGCCCATATCTAGCTGGTGTGGGTAACAAACCCCTGCTTCTGATCCTCCTACCCGATCCCCTTTACTCCATGCTCCAGCCAGTCAAGGCCACTTGCTCTTCCTCTAAACAAGCCTGGCCTTTCTGTGTCTCTTCTGAAGCTGCTGGCTCTACCAGGAACGCAGCCCCCGCTCCTCCCTCTCCCCCAGAGGAGATCTTACCCATCCTACGAGGCCCAGCTCAAATGCCACCACCTCCATGAAGCCTCCTCGGGGTCCTGTGCTGGAGAGGACTGCTGCCACCAGCACAGGTCAGCTATCCCACTCTCCACGTGTCATGTGTCCGTGCAACAAGTGGACATGGAACATCTGCTGTGCACCAGACACTGTGTGGGGCCTAGGCCACAGAGGTCACCAAGACGGACAAGGAGCCTGCTCCCCACCCAGCTGGGAGGCTGTCAGTTCCTAGAATTCAGGCAAGAAGTCTGTCTGTCCTCCGGGTTGGGCCTAGAGTCAGTGCTCAGCAATGAATTGAATGGATGAACGGATGTGCTTCATTTGTTGAATAAGTGAGTGAATGGATGAATGAATAGGATGGAATGTGTCGGGGATGGGAATAGGCGTTGGCTATGGGTTCATTTAAAGAATCTGATAGTGGGAGGAATCTGTCTATTGCAGCCCGAAGCCTGTAGGATTCCATCCCAGAGACAGCCATCATCTCCTTTTTGGGGGGAAAACTGGGGAAATAATCAGGACAGAAGACACCCAGGCCTCTCAGCTTAGTGTGCCCGTACTGCCGAGAGAGCTGGAGGCTGGCCAGTCTGGATGTCCAGGACGGTCAGCCCCGCGGGTGGCGGAGGCCCAAGCCACCCAGGGCTTCTGAGGCTTCCGGCTAAGAGGCTGCATCTGGACCTGCTGAAGGAGGGAGGGAGAGGCACGACAAGATCTGAAAGCTTCGGGTAAAGGAGGGCTGCCTGCCGGGCTTCTGAAGAGTCTTTGCACGGAACATTAAGGAGGGATGGCTTAAATACATGTACACGGTGCTGGTGGCAGGCGGACGCCACCTGTCCCCTGGGGAACCAGTGAGGGTCCAGTGGGAGAGTCTCTGGCCACCGAGGGTCACTCAGAAATGAGCCCCCACATCGCTGGGAAAATTGGACTCCATTTACACAAGTTCAGTTCCCACCCACCTTTCCAGGGGCGCATTTGCAAGGGGAGCTCCCCCGGGGGGGCTGCCAGCATCACTGCAGCCCCATGAAAGGCACTAAATGGATGCTCTTTGAGCCTTGTCCATCTCTCCAGCTCCCTGTCGGCTGATGAGCTCACGGGATGAAGGCGCGGAGGGCGGGCTGTTTTAGAATCCCCCTGCTGCCATTTCCCTTCTAGGACTCCTCTCTTTCCTTGGGGGCTCCTAGCAAATTGAAGAGAGATCCTTGCACCGTGCCCTCCGCAAACACCTCTAAGGAAGCTCATTCCTGCTCCTGGCACCTGCCTTTCCTCCTCCGTACCCAGCACTTTCTCAGTGGCAACTTGTGTGAAACTCAGTTTCTCCCTCTCGGGCATGTAAAATGGTAGTTTATTTCCCAGCATTCTCTTGAGGATTACTGCATATAAAGTGCTTACCCCAGGGTCTTGTCCTCAAAAAAGGGTAGCGATCGCTTTTATATCCTTTTCTCCTTGGGATTTCCTCTGGTTTTCTCCCACCAATTGGACTGCATCTGGGCACCTGTGTTTTGTCATTTCCCCATGGAGGCCACCCGCAGCCCCTCGACCCGTTATCTAGCCACCCCACGGACTCCCTTTCCCAGGGCACCCGGCCTGGGCGTCGGCTAAAGAATGTAGCCATTGCCTCGGCTCCCCTATGAGGTCCCAGTTGGTTTGTGCCAAGATGCAAGGCTGTTCCCCGACTCATGCTGTCCCCTCAGATGGCACAGAGACGCCATGTGGGCTGAGGGCACTGGACAAGGAGACAAGGCCCCGAGGTCCGAGTGCCAGTTGTGCACCCACTCCATGTGGGCCCCAGACTGGGACCCTGCTCTCACACACTGCTGTGCTCATCTCTCGGGCCTGGCACACGACACAACTGGTGGGATGTAAAGACTGGTGGGCTGCTGGCTTAGTGTCTGTCTTTGCCCCGGGGGTGGGGACCAAAGCTGTCCTGTCCCTCGGTGTGTCCCCGGCATGAAGAACAGCGGCTGAAACAGCTCTTAAAGAACAGCAAGAGCGAACACAAACTGAGCAGTTCCTGTCTACAGGGCATCTTCCACCTGCTCGTCACGCTTTAGCTCAGGTGACCCCCAGCATGACCCTGTGACGCAGGCGTGACTATTGTCCCCATTTTGCAGATGAAGAAACTGAGGCCCAGAGTGGTTCCTTCCTTTGCCCCGGGAGATACCCTTGTGAGCGCTGGAGCTGGGATTCGGACTCTGGCTTCAGAGATGGATCTCTTAACCACAGGCCTTCTCACCCCCTCGGTAGTAGATTGCAGAAGGAACAAATGAATGACCTGGAGAGGGTCCCTCCCAACCCCACCTGGGTCTTGGTGCCTTTACCTAACGACATGAAGAGGTGGGCCTGGAGAATTAATGTCATACCCTCCCCCAAATGGATAGCCCAGGGTCCACTCCAGAAGGAATCAAATGCCCTCAGTAGTTCTATGGGAACTGAAGATGGGCATCGGTTCCCCACTTTAAGGTTCCCTTTTTAAGGGGCCCCCATGTCCGACTATTTAGTCTACTACTCAGAGGTGGCACTCAGTGTTTCTAGAATCCCCGTAAAGACCCTATGGAGCAGATCATTTTCACTCTACAGCGGAGGAAACCAAGGCCCAGAGAGGTTAAGTAAATCTCAAGGTCACACAGCGAGTTGGTGGGAGAGTCAGAATTTGAACCCAAGCCGTCTGCCTCCAGAACCTGGGCTGTTAACAGTGTCCCTCTGCTGTCTGCTGGCCAGGTCCAGGTGCCAAGGCCCAGTCAGTGCACCTGGGAGCTGCTTGCTCTTATTCAGAGGCTGCGATCCCTCGGCGTGGATGGGGACAAAACCCACAGGTTCCACACCCTACTGGCTCCTGCCCTTCTGATGCTCCTTCCGGGAGGAGGGGGGGCGCTGGGAGCGGGGAGCGGGGCAGCGTCTGTCCCCAGGCTTTGCGCAGAGACGATGGATAAACAGCATTGCTCTCCTCCCACAGAGTCGGCACATTGGAGGCAACTCCCACCTGGAAAGCATCTCAAATGGAACAGAGGGGACACACAGAGAGGCCTCACGATGAATCTCATGGGACAACTTACTGCAGGAGAACCTCGGGAGAGGCTGGCTGTGTCCCTCTTCTTGGAAAGACTCCAGTGGGGTAAAGACAGCTGAAGATTCCCAGGGAATGAGCCAGATGAAGAAGCTGGGTCTGGGGTACAGAGCTTCCTACTGCCCCCTAGCTTTAAGGAACAGGATTCAGAAGTCCCTGACACTTATGGCAAACTGTTACTAAGTGGGAAACTGGCTAAGCTATTGACATGGATTCTCACACTGATTCTTCATGACCCCATAAGAGGTTTTTTTTTAACAGATGATCTGGGTGAACATAAGAGAGGTTAAGAAACTTGCCCAAGGTCACAACGCTAATAAATGGCATCTTTGGGACTCGAACCCTGGCGGTCTCATTTCGGTGCCCCTGCATTTGCACTACGCCATTGCGAAATCCACAGTATCAGCACCCCATGTCCGAAGAAGTGAGAGGAAAGCCTTGTCTCTGAGAGTCCAAGGGACACAGTGGGGTTGTCAGCAACGGAGACCAAACCGACCAGGGCCGAGTGAGCAGAGGGGAGGCCGGCTGAGGCTGGCCAGCCAGCCTGAGGGTCAAGGGCTCACGCTCTGGAGTCCATACCGTTGGATTTGAAGCCGGACTCCGACTCATACTCGGTGACATGGGCTAGTTCCCTCACCTCTCTGAGCCTCAGCTTTTTGCTCTGTACAAAGGGCACAGGAGCGGGCCTGCCTCCTGGCGTTGTTGAGAGGAAACGAACCAGCGCGTGTACAGTGCTGAGCAGGGTGCCTGGCACGGAGAAGGGCTCCTCAGAGCTGCACAGGCGTGTGCGACTCAGCTAAGGTAGCCAGGGGCCAAGCTCAAGCTGCGTGAACAAACACCGCTGACTTAAAGGTGAGCAGGCAGCTGTGGCCACCGTCGGGGGAGACGGCGTGAGGGGGGAAGCTGGTCACGGCCAGACCTTCCAACAGGCTCTGGACGAATCTCTTAGAAAGGGGATCTTAGAAAAGGCTTCAAGGTTCAAAGAATTGAAATGATGGAGTTAAAGGTAGTGAGGGGGCTTCTAGTCCTTGACCGATTTACCCTCTCAAATCCACCACCTGGCCGTAAACGTGACGAGCATCCATGCCTTAGATGAAGCGAGTTATAATCAAAGCACTTTCACATCCGTGAGTTAATCGGAACTCAATGGGTAGGGGCAAAGAAAAAAAAAACAATTACTATCCCCATTTTAAGGATCAGGGGACTGCAGTAACACGAGAGAATGGGAGCTCTGTGACAGAGCTTTCTGCACACTGAGGACTGAATGTTCGTGTCCTCCCCCCTGGGTCCCACATTGAAGCCCCCATCCCCAACGGGATGGTATCTGGAAGTGGGGCCTTTGGGAGGTGACTGGATTCAGATGAAGCCACGAGGGTGGGGCCCCCATGATGGGATTCTATAGGAAGAAGAAGAAGCCAGAGCTCTCTCTTTCTCTACCATGAGGACACAGCCAGAAGGTGCCCAGTCACCTGTAAACCAGGACGAAGGCCCCCGCCAAGAACCTCACCTTGCTGGGACCTGATCTCAGACTTCCAGCCTCCAGAGCTGCGAGAAGCAAATTGCTGTCTAAGCCATCCAGTCTGCGGTATTTTTGTTAGAGCAGCCCGAGCTGACCAAGACACTATTGAAACTAACTTGCTGCTTCACCAAGCTGGGCTTGAGGGTGGTGGACGCTGAGGTATTCAGATATGCTGATCAGAGCTGAGTGCTAATGGCCAGGGTTGAGGGCTAAGATGCTCAAAGGGATCCAACCCAAGACGACCCTGCCTCTTCCCGCATTTCCTATAAGTATTCTCATAAAGGCTGCTGTGCCCCTCTTGAGGAAGCCTGAGTGTGATCTTAATGCTGTCTGGGCACGTGGCAGGCTGTACTTCCCTGCCCCCTTGAAGGTGTGGCTGTATGTCTTGCTTTGGCCAATGAACTGAGTGGAGGTGAAGTGGGTCACTTCCAGGCAAAAGCTTTAAAAGCCCGTGTGTGATTGGCCACGTCTTGTTCCCTGCCACGGTGATTGTGGAGACACGTGTCCACGAGGAGCCTCTGGTAACCTGAACCTGGGAGTGGCTATGTTGTGTGACAACATGTGTGACCTGCTTTGGACATGTGACGTGAGCAAGAATTAAAATGTTGCCTCTACAGCATAACCGAACCCAACTTGGTGAGTAGAACCACGAACGTTTGGGTCTCTGAGCAAAGATGATGGTCCTAGGGACAGAAGCCACAACATTGGGAAGGGAGTAAGAGGTGGGGGAAGGAAAAATTGGCCAGGGGGTTCGCTAGAATCTAAGCTCCGTGAAGGCAGAGATTTTCGTGTATTTTATCCACAATTGTATGCCCTGTGCCTAGAGGGGTGCCTGGCAATCAGTAGGTGCTCATTAAAAGTTGAATAAATGAATGAATGAGGCAGGCAATGCGGAAGCAAGAGGCTTGAAAATCAAAAGTGCATAGTTCTGGAAGGGGCCCCATAGTCATTCCCTCACTCATTCATTCATTCATTCATAAACTCTACAAATACTGAACACTGACCACATAAGGTCTCCATATTCCTCCAATAATTGGACCAGAAAAAGGCCACTCCAAGCAAACCCACTTATGACAGGGACCACGAGCCAGCCCTGTTGGCCTAGTGGTTGAAGTTAGGTGCTCTCATGGCTTTCAGTGGCCTGGATTTGCTTCCTGGTTGAGGAACCACACTGCTCGTCTGTCAGTTGCCATGCTGTGGTGGTGACTCACACAGAAGAACTGAAAGGACTTACATCTAGGATATACAACCATGCTGGAGCTTTGGGGAGGGGAAAAAAAAAGAGGAAGATTGGCAACAGATACTAGCTCAGGGCAAATCTTTCCTGGCAAAAAACCCCCCACAAAGAATGCCTGCTCCCTATTCATGAGATTGTTCAATCTCTCCCTATTAAAAAAAAAACAACAGACTAGGACCAAAATTTCACAGGAAATGGTGAGTGAAAAAGTTTCCAACTGGGATTTTATTTTGAAAAGCAAAACTAAAAATATGAAAATAGACTCTTATATTGGACCAAAATAAGAGTGTAATTACACCAGGTGCTAAAATTTTCAATGAACAAAGAGCAAATCAAGTATTTATTGGGTTAAGGGGGATAATTTTTTGAACAAAATTAGATGCTAGCGTGGTATGACATTTTTTCATTTCATATTTCACCGACAGGAGAATGATGAAAGTTTCCTGTCATGACTCATTGCTGCCAATTTTCTCTTCTTCTATTGTGAACTAGCCGCCCTCTGCCAGGTTAGAATTTGTCTAGGACTTTGTGTGGCATTAGAAGAGTCCTCCAGTGTCCCCTTTCATTGGCTTCGTTAAATCCTGCAACTCTCACAGGATTTCAGTTGCACCGTGCCATCCTTTGGCATGGGATGGTCAGTTGTTGATCACACCCAACAACCAAAGAGAACATGATGGACATAGATGTTAAGTGACGGGCAGGGGTTGATGCTGATGTTGAGCAAGGAGAGACGTTCAGCAGGGACTTTTTAAGTGGTCAGTTCATTGACATTCTTCCATTACGGTGACTTTTTTTTTAACCTACAACCTCACATCTGTGGGGGTCTCAAATAACAATTATGCAGACCCCTGCATGGGATCTGAACAAGGAACGGGGGATACATAGCAAACCAGGTGGACCCATGCCCTGCCTTCCAGCCGCTCTCGCCCGTGGCCCTGTTCTAGGCTGTGTGGGGGCAGCCACTGCAGCTGCCTGCCTGACCCTGTGTCCTTCACTGTCTCTGGAGTGGCACCTATGGGAGGAACCTCTTAGCAGTGTCCTGGGCCCAGCAGCTGGATCCCCAGTGCGGTAACAGGAAGGGGGAGAAGAGCTTTGCACGGAGGTCACTTGGCTCCCTTCCCTGAGGAACATTCACCATGCATCATTTAGCAAAGAGTTTTCCAGCTGGAGACTTGGATCCCTCCAGATCCCAGTGAGGATCCAGGAGGGGAAATGTCAATGCCTTGGGTTAGTCAATCTGTCTTCCTGGGGTCTCGGTCTGATCACAGAGCTTCTCTGCTCCAGGACTGTCAGTAGCTTTACCAGAAGCCCAGCTCCTTCCTGCCCAATCCAGCCTCCCCGATGATCCCCTCCGCCATCCGCCTCTGCAGCCTGATCCCAGGTCACTCCTCCCCTCTCATCCTATGTTCCTGACAAACCAGAGTATTTGCTCCTCCCCAGACCCGCATGAGCCCCAGCTCCACACCCTGGCTATGCTCTCCCCCAACGCAGAGCACCATTGTCCCATCTACGTGTTTCTGAACCTCCTCATCCCCTGGGTCCTTTCCAGTCCCACCTCCCTGGAGCCTTTCCTGACCCCTTTATCTGGGTGTGATTTCTCCTTCCTCAGAGCCCCCCAGGATACAGCCTCGCTCAGCTGTACCCTGCTGTAATAATCCCATCCATGGAGTGGCCCAGCATCTCTTCTGGCACAAGGGCCCTTCTCATTTCAGTTTTTCTCGGGGCGTCCAGGATGAGCACAGACTCAGGAACTGCTGGATGAACCTGCCAACATCTCTCACTTCATTTCTGGTGAAATGGCTCTGCCATTTGCTATGTGACCTTAACCCTAGCTCTTGGAGCTCTCTAAGACTCAGTTTCACCATGTGTAAAATGGGGATTAAATAAAATGCTACGGGCCAGCTACCTGGTAAGGGGAGTCACAAGGCGGGGAAGACACCAGGTCCTGGTCCCCTCCGTCCCGCTGCCCCTCCTCTGTTTCTTTTGGAGGCTCATTCCCTAGGGCCAGGACTAAAGTGAGGGGAGTGACTGGTCGGTGGAGTCAAAGATTCCTCAAGGTCCAACCTCAGGCCTTCTCCTCTGCCCTCTGCTCTCTCCCGGAGTGGTTGACCCCACCCTGCTCCGACGTGCGAGCAGACAACTCACAAATGTCTCCCTCCGCCTGGCCCTCGCCTCCTGCCTCAGGCTCACAGAGGCCCCCTTGGCATTCTCCTCTTGGCTAGCTTGCAGAGACCTCAAATCCAAGAGCTCTTCTCATGGCTGCTATTTTACGTAATCTTGGGTTAAAGTCAATCTCCCCACTTGAGCCTGCAAGCTCCTTGAGGACAGGCACCGAATGCCCAGCACAGAGCCTGGCATATGGTGGGCACCCAGTGACCAAATGGTTTTCATTCCTTTCCGTCTTTCTACCCTAGGTTGTCTGTTCATTCACACTGACTTATTTGATCCCCATCGACCAAGACCTTCTGCCCCTCCCCACCCTGTGCTCACACCTCTGGCCACATATGAAACTTCCCTGGTCCTCTTCGTCCATCCGTATATCCACATCCCTCCATTGCTTCCTCCAAGTCCCCACCCTAACATCACCTCCTCCAGGAAGCCTTCTGAGCCCCACACTGAACACCCCTGATCCCAATTGCTCTCCCAGAGTGTTTCATGGACCAGCCATGCTGCTGGGCAAATGGCCAGGGAAAGGCTCTGGCTGGGTTTTCCTGAGGGATCAGCCAGTGGGCACATTCTCTTAAAGGAGGTTAATGGGCTGAAAGGATCTGTGCACTCCTTGTGATCTGGAGCCGTACTTTGTCCACTGATCTCAATGGGCTGTCCCCAGTGCCCCCAGGGAAGTCTGCTGACTTCTCGTTTATGGTGACCCTCTGCTTGGCGTGGCCCAAGCCCCCTTCCCAGTATGGCTGGACTTGGAACGCCTGTGAGACCACCAGAAACCTAAGTCAGCTCAGCCACTGGTCACCCAGGTCGTGTGGCTGGAGGGAATTGGCCAGGAGGGGCTAAGAGAGACCCTCTCACCTGGCAGAGAGGACAACTTGAACCTGAGCAGAAGCCCAAGGCCGGGGTTCTGGAGGAGCAGCTGACCTGGAGCTCTTGGGTGCCTCTTCCACCGTCCCTGTCCCCCCAGGGCTGTCCCTTTTCCCTGTGTAGCCAGCCTCCCCTAGAACCACAATCAGCGTCTTACGTCTGGTAGGGAAAGGCCCGCCAGCCAGCGCAGGCGCCCACTCAGAGCCGAGCACAGCGAGGGAGACCAGGAGGGACCGAAACGCCGCTCCGCCCACTGGGCCAGGACAACTTTCCTGACAGCCCATCTCACCAGGCAGCAAACAAAGGGCCAATGGCTGGAGTCCCGTCTAAGAGCTTCGTCTGGCCTGGATTTGCGGCTGGTCTTCCACAGACCCCAAGGTGCCTAAGGCTGGGGAGGATGCTCAGAGCCCCAGCCACTCCCAGCCCAGGAGCCTTGGCGTGTCTCATGTTCGAAAAGCAGTGGGGTCTGCAGGGCCCCCATCAGGGTGCAGTGCTCACCTCACCCTGGGCCCTGGATTGTAACGTGGGCGAGGCTGGATTGGAACAAGCCGAAACGCTGTCCCTGGGAAGGGATGCTAACCAAGGCTGGACGACGAGGGTACAGCATGCGGCTACCCCGTCAGGCCTTGGGGCTCCTGCCCAGCAACCTCTGAGTCAAGTTCAACCCATAATTGTCTACACATGTGCATGCAAACACACACATCCCCCCCCCCAACTTCTAAATCCCTGTACACCAGCAGACACAGGGTATCCCACACACGTACCCCTAAACAATGAAGCACACTTACACACGCACCACAGCCCCCCTTACCAACTCAGGTAGCTCACGCCATACCCCACCCTCCAGGAACGCACCCCTACGCTCACATGCCCTATACACTTCTCAAGCACACATCCTCACACACGCCACACACGCCTGCTCAGTGTTGGCAGCCCCCAACCCAGTTACCCAAGGGACCCTCCGAGCCCTCTGCCCTCCACCCTATGCAGGAGGCCTGGATTTCATCCAGTGCCCTTTGAGCCTCTGCCCCGTTCCTGTGACCTGACTGGGTACAGACAGGTGAACCCAGGGAACAGGCTTCTGTGCCGGCAGAGGAGGAGAGGAAGAGCGCCCTGCCTCCTCTCAAGCTTCTTCAAAAAAAGAAGGAAAGAAAGGGGAGCAGGAACAGAGACAGGAAGGTGCCTGTTGCTCTTGGAGGGGAGGGGAGGAGGGGACGGTGCTGGCCCCTGCCCTCCAAGCTCCCATCTGCTGCCGGAGGGAGCCTCCATGGGGAGGGAACTGTTGGGGCTGCTGGAGATGTTATGACGGGACTTCCAGCGGGGGTTTGACGTGTTAGCAGACGCCACTGCTGCATGCGGGTGCCAAGTCCCCTGGTTCCCCCCACCCCCACTGCGCCTGCCCACCTCCCACCCTCCCAAGGACCCCTTCTCCCTCCTGCAGCCCCCCTTACCTCTCAGGTTCTGGGGGACACGGGGCTCTGAGAAGGGCACGCACTTGGCTGGCGGCTTTGGGGACAGTCACATGGCAGGCACCCAGAGGGCAGTGGGCATGAGCCTGGCAGCCAGGGATGGGCAGCCTGCAGAGCTCCTGACTGCCCCGGGGCCTGGGAGGACAGACAAGAGAGGATGGGGACCGGGAGATGGTGGAAACAGGTGGCAGGGATGGCGGTGGGGAGATCCAGAGAGAGGGAGGAGGGAGGCAGAGACAGAGAGAAGGGAGAGACAGAGAGACAGGGGGAGGGACACACAGAGAGAGTCACACACAGAAAAAAGACAGAGAGAGAGAGAGAGAGAGAGGGCTCCAGAAAAAGGGAGAGAGGAAGGAGGAGAGAGAGAGAGAGAGATGCGAGAGATGCGAGCAGCAACATGTGGTTGTGGTCTCTCTCACTTCTAACGCTGGAGCATCCTGAGCCTCTGCTGATCCCCGTCCAACTAGTGCAAGCACACACCCTGCTGCACAGACACACTCACTCACACACCCACTGACACACGGAGACACACAATTCACCGTAGATGCACCCTCACAATCCCTCACACGCACACCCTCAGGACGGCTCAGCGGCCTGCCCCTCATCCTCACACCCGCGGACCAGCCCTTACCTTGCCCCAGGAGCAACACGTGTCTGGGCAAACGCCCGCTCTGTCCACAGCCCCAGCGGCCGCCTCCCGGCTCCCAGAGCTGCTGGAGGGGGCGCCCAGAGCTGGGCTCCAGTGCCCGAGCCCAGCGCCCGCTGCCCTGGCAGCCGGCTGGCTGGATGCCCACATTGCGATGGCTGTTTGGGTGGCCTGCAGGAAGCAGAGCCATTTGTTTTGTCAGAGTGTAACCATGACAATCACCCCATGCGCACACCGCGGTGCTGCTCCCCCCTCACCCCTTCCCTCCCCCCTCCTCCGGAGCACAGGAGAAAGCAGGAGGCCACTTAACAGCCTCTGCTAATTCCTGTGGGGCTGATGGAAAAGGCCTGGCCAGCGACAACAGGCCTGCGAGCAGCCCCCACCCGGGGGACCGGGCTGCCTCCAGGGGGTTCAGCACGGTGCAGGGCCTGCCTGGGCCCTGGGACCCCTCTGCCTGAGACCAGAGCCGAGCTGGCCTCCTCTAAATCTCCTTGTCCCTCATCAAGTCCATCAAGTCCGTTTTAGTCCCGCCCCCGCCCCCATGGCCACGAAGCAGCCGACCAGACAGCTCTGGTCCTCACGGGGACGTGGGCAGGTTATCTGCTAAGACCCTTGGCCATACCTGTCAAGCCTTAGTGTCCGAGCCATCACCCCCTGCCCCTGGTCATGCCAAAGCCACCAGGGAAATTTCTAGGCTTTTAGGTGCAGCTCTGGGAGGCATCAGACTGGAGGTCGGGCTTCTGGGTACAAAGCTGGACAGCCCAGAGAGCCAGAGGATTAGCACGATCAAGGAGAGTGGATCTGGAAGCCCAGAAGGCTGCCAGGTGGGACTGCGATAACCCACTTTGGAGTCTAGAGTTCACGGGTCCCCGGCAGAGGCGGCCGATGCCTCAGGTGGGCAGGAAAGGACTATACACACCCACATCTCATCTAGTCCTAATGAAAACCCCAAGAAGAGGGGCTTTAGCCCAACTTTACGGAGAAACTACGGGTCAGAGAGGCGGAGTGACTTGCCCAAGGCCACATGGCTGGGAGGGGACAGAGCAGGGATTCAAACTCATACCTGTCAGATCCCAATGCCCGGGGCCTTTCCATCACACCTCGTCGGCCTTTTCTAGCTGTCACTGTGTGCCAGGCGCTGCATGAAAAGCCTGGAAGAGGTGCGTACTCGCTCGTTATGCTCCAAACGCAGGGAGGTGGATGCTATGCTCAGAGCTCAGAGAATGACCTCAGAGAGGTGAAGTAACTTGCCCAAGACCACACAGCAAATGCAAGAGCTGAAATTTGAGTCCAGCTCTGTCTGACTCCATCTTTCTACCCTGTCTCCTTTACCACACATCAGGTGTTTCCTGCAAGTAGGGGGCTGGGGCTTAAGGGACATGGCCACTTAGAATTCCAAGCCTCCTCTCAAGATGCCCAAAGCCCAATTCTCAGCCCTCATGAAGTTGAGGATCTCTGTCCCCAAGTAAGCTGCCGCCCCTTCAGTTTCCACGTCCACTGGTTATCCTTTCTACTCAGCCATCAAGCCTGGAGTTGGCATTTCAGGACCAAAGTTCTCTGGGAGTCCAGGTAGCCTGGTGGAGTGCTCCAGGCTGTGAAGAAGAAATGAGAGGTGGCGGGTGGATCTGAGACGTGAGCTGGGTGGGGAGGCGAGGCTGCCACCTTCGAGGTGCTTTCCTGAGCTGCCTCTGCTTGACGCCTTCGAGATTCCCTTACCCATTGTACTGGCTTCCCAGGGCTGCTGGACAAATGGCCACGAACTCAGTGCCTCAGAGGAAGACACGTGTATTCTCTCACAGTTCTAGAGGCTTGAAGTCTGACATCAAGGTGTCGGCAGGGCCGTGCTCCCTCCGAAGGCTGTAGGCGAGAGTCCTCACTGCCTCTTCCAGGTTCTGGGGTGGCCGGAGGTCCTTGGCTTGCGTCCTCCTCTCTCCCCTGTCTGCCTCTGTCTTCACACAGCCATCTTCCCTGGGTGTCTCTGTGGCTCGATGTGGCTGTCCCCAGATCTCCCTTTCCTTTCTCTTATAAAAACACCAGCTGACGATCAGGACTCACTCTAGTCCAGGATGACTTCACCTCAACCTGATAACATCTACAAAGACCCCATTCCAAAGAAGGTCACGTTCACAACCCACAGGGCTTAGGACTTGAACGTCTTTTTTAGGGACACAATTCAACCTACAAAACCCATTCAGAAGGTAATAAAGAAGGATGTGGGACAGGCATGACTCCAAGACGCCAGTCCTCTGGACTTCTAGAAATTTGGAGAGGAGGGGAAAGCAAGTGGCAACATAATGTAGTATTTAAATGTGGACTCTGGTGCTGGACTGTATGGGTTCAAGTCCTGACTCTGCTGTCCCCTGGCTGTGTGTCCTTGGGGAAATTACTTAAGCTCTCTGTGCCCCCGACTCTCTGCTGTAAAATGAGGATGAGTTGAAGTATTGTTATGATAATTAAATGAGTTAATATTTGCAAAGCACTTCAGATAGCGTGGCACTTAATAAGCATCATATGAGTGTCTTTTAAACATTAAATGCCCCCGAGACCAATGTTACTGTTTCATAGGTGTGAAAACCGAGGTCCAGAAAGGGGAGGTGACATCCACCAGGTCTCTCAGTTGTGTCAGCCGGGATACAGGTCACTTCTGCTTCCTTCCTCCGGGGTTACCCTCGGGGACAGTAAATCTCCTCTCCAGGTGTTGTGCAGTTGGAGAAACCCAGCAGACGGTCTGGAGGGGCAGCAAGAGAGGAAGAGGTATGCGCAGAGGGGAAGCGGGGATCCAGCGAGGGTGGAAGCAGCAGATGCCTCCCGCTCCCAAACACACACCTCTTTCCCCACCCACCCCTCTGCGTGCAGGATCGGAAGCCGCTGTACGACTTTCTGCCCACATGGAGGGAAACAAGTCTCCGGAATGTGTAATCAACACAGTCTGAGTGAGAAGGGAGAGCTGGTCCTCAAGTGACACGAGCTGGGGGCCCGGGGCAGAGCTAGCAGAGATCAGGGAGGGCCTGGGCGGGTACAGGCCTGGGGGTTGGTTCTTTCCCCAGAACGCCCTGAGCAGGGTGCTCGGGCTGCACAGACGTTGCATCTGGGATGAGCCCTGTCTCAGGCTTAGCTCCCAACGGGGCTGGACCCTGCTGAGTGTGGCTGTGGGGTACAAAGGGGAACAGGGCCAAGCTTTGGAGGCAGTGGGGCTGACATGCACCACATTCTTAGCAAAAAACTCATGAACTCCCTTCCTTTCTTTAGCTTTCCCTTCCAAGCCCTCATCTGGTGCAGGAAATTGCACACATGGTCCCAGTTCTTCACCTCTCCCCGGATCCACATCCGTATCCGCGCACATCCATATGACTTGGGAATTCTTCTTCTAAGAAGGTGGAATAGCGCCCCCACCCCTTTACCTTGGGTTCAGCCCTATGGCTTAACCAATGGGATGCTGGCATGTACGACATAACTAAAGGCTTGTAAAGTGCTTACCTGATTGGGCTCCTTCTCTTGGGCCTCTGCCCTCTTTGCCATGAGAATATGCCCCCCTGGTGCCAGGAGCAGGACGAGGGACACACAGAGCAGGACCAAACCATCCCACTCAGGTCCAGCTGAGATCAACCAGTCTCAGAGGTATAAGCAACTCCAGTCAAGCCCGGCCAAGCCCCGCCAAGATCAACCAACTCTTAGCCGATCTGGAATAAATGACTTGTTTTGAGTCACTGAGCGTGGAGTGGCTCAGTTTGCAGCCTTTTCTGGCAGTAGGTAACTGATAAGCCACCTCTTGTAGATCTCACCTTCCTGATGTCTTTTGGGCACACCCCTCCTCTCCATCCCCTTGCCTCAGTACCAGCCTCCTAACAGCCTCCTACCTGGGCTTCCTGTCTCCAGTCTCACACACTCTAATCCGTTCCTCACGCTGCATCCAGATCTTTGTGATATCTGATGATGGCTGTCTCTACCTGTTACCCTCTTTCTCAACCCACTTCAAGAACTCTCCCATGGCCTTCAGTAAAAAGGTCCCCTCCTTAGCTTAGCATTCAAGACCTTTTAGGATCTGCCCTGCCCTCTCTCTGGTCCTGCTCTTGCTCCTCCATGTGGCCCTTCCTCCAGCCACATGGAACTACTTGTGGTTCCCTAGACTTTGAGTTGTTTCATACCTCTGGGATTTTACCAGTGTTTATCCCTCCATCTAAAAGATAACCTTTTCCACCTAGCTATTTTCTACTTGCCCTGCAAAGAAAGCACCATCTCTTTGAGGAAGCCTAGCCATCTCCGTTAGATAGCCTCATAGTCTCAGTTAGCTAATGTAGCTCCCATGCCCAACACGGGGCTCAGCATACAGGAGGTGCTCAGCTACTGTGACACTGGATGAATAAGTGAATGAGGGAATGAATGAATGAGCCTCTCTCGAGAGCAGTGTCACAACTAACATATACCCATATTTACAGCGTCTGATGCTGGTCCTGACACGTAACAGGGCGTCATTAATCTCTGTGGAATAAGTGAATGAATGAACATGCGACCCTCTCGCCTCAGTGGCCCAAAGAGTCAAAGGCCAACTGCCTCTCTCCTCCCAGAGAAGGTGGCAGTGGGAGAGGGGGCCTTGGTCTCGGCATGGCGGGAGGAAGGCCCGAGTAGGGTGTTGGCATAGGAGAGGCAGGGGCGGTGGGAGCTGGCTACTCCAGGTCCAGCCAGAGGAGCTGCATTGTCTGTGGAGTTTAAAGACAATCAAAGGGGGGCTGGCCCTGTGGCCGAGTGGTTAAGTTCGCGCGCTCCGCTGCAGGCGGCCCAGTGTTTCTTTGGGTCGAATCCTGGGCGCAGACATGGCACTGCTCATCAAACCACGCTGAGGCAGCGTCCCACATGCCACAACTAGAATGTAGAATGAAGAATATACAACTATGGACTGGGGGGCTTTGGGGAGAAAAAGGAAAAAAAAAAGTAAAATTTAAAGGCAATCAAAGGGACTAAAATCAATCCGCGTGTCATTATCACCACGCAGGGGAGTCAAAACAATGTGTGTGACAAAATGGCACCCCTTTCTGAGGATACCACGCCCACCGCCTCTGCCTTGATGTCGCGCTGTGTGGAGAATACACTCCATCCTTCTGTCCCTGATGCTCGCCAGCCCCACGAGGGTCTGCGCCACCAGAGGACATCCTTGGAGAGACGGATCAGCTGTGTCTCTGGGGAAAGGGACACTAGCAACCTCAGTGGCCCAGCCTGGAGTACAAAGGCTTACAGCCTCAGTATAATGCTCCCTATTTCAGGTCAGACACTGGGAGCCCACTGGCAGGGCCATGGGACACATAACTAGGAGGCGGCAAGGACAGGATTTGCCCCCAGGTCTGGGTGCCTCCTGAGCTTGTCATCTTCGCCACGTTTAGCTCCTGTGTACAGCCGGCCCTCGAGTTTGCTCTCCTCCTGCCCGCTGCTGGCCCCTCTGGGCGTTGACTGAGGACCCGGCATTGCTGAGGACAGGGCTGGTCAGCCTGGAGGCTGCCTCATCACCTTTGACAGCACAAGCTTTAGGAAAGAGGCCAGCCTTGGCCTAGGGGACAAGTCTTTGCTCAGCCACTCATATATAACACCTGACACCAGTCCCCTGCGGATCGAACCTCTGGGTGGGAAGACTGGCCTGGAGCCTGGTCCCATCACTTGCTATTTGTGGGGACCACTTCTCCTTTCTGAGGCTTGATTCTCTCACCTCGAGAGTAGCGATGTAATTCCTGTCTCCCCGCTGGTGATGGCAGCCCTGTCCATCCCGCTGTGCAGCCAGCTACCTGGATGCTCCCTCCAGCTCTGCTGCCACAGCCACTGCCAAGCTGCCCTGGTCTCCCTCCAGGATGACTGCAGCAGCCCCCCGGCCCTGCCTCCCCTCAGGCCCCTCTGTCTGTTCTCCGTGCAGCGCCCAGCATGAACCTTGCAGACCATCACACCCGGTCCTGGGACACCCTGATTAAACCGCAAATGCTGCCATTGCGCCCAGGATAAAGACGCAATTCCTCTGCACCCGGGCCAACAGGGAGCACCTGCAGGTCTGGTCCCTGCTGACTTCTCCCGCTTCGTTTCCACTCCGCATTCTCCAGAAAGGCTGGTTCCTCGCAGGCCCTCACCGTCTCTGGGCTGTCTCCCAGAGCTTTGTCCAAGCCACTCCACTTCCCCAGAACATTCTTCCCTGCTCTCTTCAGTTGAGACCTCTACTTCTTCAGGTGTCAGCACGAGCATCACTTCCTCCGGGGACCCTTAGGGGCAAATCGTCTTATTACAGGCTCTCATGGACCGAGTCCCTGTCCTTCGTAGACTTGATCGCACTTGTCGTGACTGCAATTATTGTCATGAGGTCACTCGATGAGTGTCTTTCGCTCCCACTACAATGCAAGCTCCAGGAAGACCAACCCCTTATGTCTTTTGGCCACTGTTTCTGCCACACCCAGCATAGTGCCTGGCACGGGGTCGGCACTCAGCAAATATTTCTTGAATAATCGAAGAAGTGAAATGAAAAGAAACCATTGATGGAAAGACTCTTATCAAAAGTATAAATCCAAAGCCATTCGGAATTATTATTAGACCCAGTTTATAGATGAGGAAACTGATGGTCAGAAAAGTTAAGGGACTCGCCCAAGTCTCCTGGCTTAATGGCAGAGCCAGGGCTGGAACCCAGATGCCAGTCCTGGCGCACGGAGGGGCTTGATCCCTGCCAGGTAGGCTCAGCCTGGCTCCGCCTCTTCCTCCAGCGCGTGTCCCGCACCTGCTGCCTCTCCAGGGGGCGGGCTGCCTGGAGTTTGCAGCTGGCAGCTGACAGGGTTCGAGGCTGGTGGCAGACGGCTGCTCTGCCCCCAGGTGCCTGATTCTTATTGAGGATCTATTACCATACGTGGCGTCTTGGTACAAACAAGCAGGCAGCAACAGCTCCTGGCTTCAAAGCCATCCTGGGGGCAGGAACACAGCCCAACCTGGCGAAGGGCCCCGTGCAGCTCAGGGTGGCAGAGAGAGAGGTGGGGGCTGGGCATGCAGGTGTCTCAGAACAGGTGGCTGCTCGAGAGCGACTGGAAGGAGGCAAGGGGGGCTCCTCAGGGGACAAAGAAGGGCTGAATCTCTGAAACTATCAATCTCGTACTGTACTCTTCCAATCTTTAAAAATAGACACACTGCAAAGAAGGATAAGAGGGAAACAAAGAAGAAAAATTCTTTGAAGTGTGGTTGGGAGCGCTTCCATAGATTTCTTGCCCTCTTGCCGCTCATTGTTTCTTCCCAGGAGAAAAGGATAATGTGTTTCTAGTCCCTGAAATCTTTGGGCCAGCTTGGGACACTCTGCGTATTGAGGACCTACAATGAAGCTGGCCCTGTGCCAGGCGTGTTCATACATGCTGGGTGACAATGTGAAGGTGAATGCCAACCCTAACATCATGAATCCTGCATCCTGCATCCACCACCGGACCATTAAAGATTCCAAAGAGGGGAATTTGAGTGACCCGACACAGAGTCACTGGGGCGGGGGGTGGCACGTTGGATGGGGAAGTCAGGGGGGGCTTCTCTGAGGAGGTGGCATCTGAGCTGAAGCATGAAGGATGAGGAGGAACCCAGCTGTTTAAAGAACGGGGTCTGGGAGAGAGCAGCAGGCACAGTGGATGAGAAGGGACGACCCAAGGAAGAGAAAGGAGACCGAGGCTGGCTGGAGCAAAGTGAGGGTGGCCCATGCAGAAGAGAAGGGGGCAGGAGGTGACAAGGAACAGTGCAGGTCACTGTGGAGTTGGAATTTTACTCTGAGAGCCATGAGCCGTTCTAAGAAGGGGAAAAATATGCTTTTGTTTACGTTTTAGGAGATCAAGCTGGCCACTGTGTAATGAATAGATTAGAGTGGGGTGAGCTGGAGAAGGTTGTTGGGGAAATACTGGGGTAACAGAAGTAAAAGATGGCATCAGTGGAGGGGTGGCAGTGGGCATGGAGAGCAGCGTTGGACTGGGTAGGGGCACAAGGAAAAGGGAAGAATCAAGAGCCCTCCCCAGGTGATGGGTTTGTGCAAGGTGGGTATGCTGCCAATCATGAGGTAGGGAGGGTCGGGGGAGGACCAGGTTGGAGGTGGCGTTGGTGGGAATCCAGAAATCTGTTTTGGACATAATGAGTTTATGGCAAATCGCGTATCCGGGTAGAGTTCATAGTTTTGCTATATGAGTTTGGAGCTCAGATAACACCAAGCTGAAGATAAAATTCAGGAGTCATAAAGCTCTAGATGGTAATTAATACCGCCGTCTGTAGGCTGAGAGCTGGTTGAGTGCCAACTGAAAATTCATGAGAGCAGGGACCTTGCCTGTCATTGTCGTTGCTCTCTGCTCCTGTCACCTACAATCTAGCACATAGTAAGCACTTGAGTCACTACTGAAGATTAAAAGGAGAAGATGCAAAGAAAGCCAAGGACAGGATCTCTTTCTTCAAGGAGCTTACGTCATGCAGGGCCACCCAGAGGCAAACGCAGCCTCCAATGCGTAGAACAAACAGCTTTCCAGCCAGTTCAGAATCAGGGGCCACGAGAATGAGCCAGGGCTGACATTACCTTAGCTTCACAGAGCCTGCCTTGATGCGTGGTCCAAATTAGGCTGCATACGCTTGTGAGAAAAACTGAAGGAGCTTGAAAACGAGCATTTCCAAGCCCTGAGAACATCTATTCCATGCTGTACATCAGATGCGCGGTTGGTGGGTCTACACAGCCTTTGTTCTCGCTCTCCTGCAGCACATTGTGTGCATCTTTCCCACTGCACTGGCTTCCTGCATGGCCGTCCTTACCTCAGAGACGGCCTCACCGCCCTCCCCCGAACATCGGCTCCATCCACAGAACCGCGAGCTTGTGAGGATGGGAGGCTTTGTCTGACGTGTCCTCGTGACTCCAGAGATGGCCTGGGGGCTGGGCACATGACAGATAATAGATAACCGATGCCCCTAATAGGTAATAGTAGATCGATGGGTTTATCGAACAAGTGAATTCTTAGCTATTTATTGAAGCAAATTCTCTAAGGATCTCTCTTAGATAATGCCTCTTGAAATTACTACACATGGTCCAACAGCAATAGAACTATATTTTGGGTTTTAAAACTCACTACATGGTAGTTGCGTGATCGGGAGTAAACTCTTAACCTTTCTGTGCCTCGGTTTCTTCTAAACACAGCTCAGAAATGGTCTTCAGTGCCAACCTTCTCTCTGTCTGTAGCACGTAAAAATTTATACGTGCTCATTCGCATGTCGTGGTGCTCCTGGCTGAGCTGAAGCTAACACAGGACAGAGGTAATTACAACCTCTGCTTGGGCAAGGAAGACCGTGCAGAAAGCTTTGGGAGCCAAAGCCCCGGGCCAGAGGTGGAAAATTTGTAAAGTGCCTGGTTGAGAAAGGCATTGAAAGGAAGGGTATGCATTATTTTTATAATAAAAAATAATTAAGATATCTGTGGTCAGTCCATCGGCAAATACGGTGGAGTCTCCCTCCAAAACCTCTCTCCAATTCACCCTCCTCTCACCATGCCCCTGCCCTCCCCCCCCCCAGACTCTGCAGCAGCCTCCTCTCACCATCCCCCTGCCCTCCCCCCCCTCCCCCAGACTCTGCAGCAGCCTCCTCTCTCTGCTCTCCCGGCCTCCCCTCCTGCTTCACCCTAGAGAGCGACATTTTTAAAGCATAAATTAAATCACATCCCTGCTTTGCTTAAAATCCTTTGGGGATTACATCACACTCAAAATAAAATCCAAACTCCTCACCTTGCTCTTGAATGACCCGCCCAGCCTCCGTCTCCGACCTCACATCCCACCTCTCTCTCTCCGACCTGGGTTCCAGAAATTTACCCTCTTCCCGGTTCCTCCGGCCCAGCCCTCCGCACCGCCCCCACACTGTTCCTGCCACCTGGAATGCTCTGTCCCTTGCTTTTGGCAGGAAGGCTCTTAGGTCTCAGCATTCAGGTCACCTCCTCAGAGAGGTCCTCCCTGACTGCCTCATGCCAAGGTCCACCCTCCTCTTAGTTTATATAATTGAAAGCATCCTGTTGATTTCCTTAGCAGCTCTTCTCACAATTTTTAATTTCTCTGTTCATTTGTTTATTTACCATCTCTGTCCCCCACTAGACCACAAACTCCGTAAAGAACAAATACCATGTTGCATTTAGTCCCCAGCGCATCTCCAGAACTTAGCACATAGCAGATGCTCCATAGACAGTCATTGCATGAACAAACTCTCCCCATTCTGCATGGACCCCAGCATGGCTCCAACACAGTAAGGGCAGAGGGGGAAAAGAGGCTGTTTGGGAATCTTGAGGCTTTGACTAGAGGAGCACTGGACTATTGCACCCTATATAGGCAGCAGTGGGAGCACCCACAAAAACTGCACCCAGCCCTGGGCAGGCAACTCCAAGATTGCCTAGCATGAACTTGTCTGGAAGCGTGTGTAAGACAATCCCCTCCCCCACGACTTCCAGAAACACTTAAAAGAAGGAACTTTGTGAAGTTCTGAGGTCCCACCCAGTCAGTGGAGCCCCACGTCTGTGGGTTCCGTGCATTCATGTTAATGACGTTTGCTGATGGTTGCTCACCTTCGTTAGGGCCCTTTGCCCTCGGCGTAATAAAATGGCGTTTGGATTTAGTAAGCACAGCTGCATTTCTGCCAGTCTTGCATTCTCCAACGGGGAGTCGGGCTCAGCACGGCCCTTTAAAGTTGGCTCTGATAGAGGCAGAGGGCCTTCAGGAAACAATCTGACTTAGCGCTGGGAAAATGCGCGAACAGCATCTTCTCCCACAGCTTGTTCTCTGTTCCTCCCTTCTGCAGACATTCAATGACAAGCGTTAACACGGGCAAAAAGCAGGACCTTAAATGCTTCTGGCGGGAAGTTTCTGGCCAGTGCTGGGCCTTCTTTTCAAGGTGGAAAAAGGGGGGCTGGTGCTTAAGAACCATTCACCTGCTTAGCTCCTGCCTGCCCAGACACCCCCAAGGTGAGCGCTTATCCGCTCCACTTCCTAAATCCCTGCCATGGAATCAAGGGACCAGCCCACGTTCCGCAGGTTCTCAGGGACCCAGGAACATGGTCCAGGCAAATGCAGTCACACAGTCTTCCTCCTTAGCAAGGAGCATTTCTGTTTGTGGTGGGAAGGGGTTGGGGGATAGGCTGGGACTTGTGGCCAAAGACGGCCCACGGTGATCTTGTGTGGCATGTGTACTAGCTGCTGCTGCTGTATCTTCTCAGTTTTATTTGTGAGAATCTCTGATCTCATTCCCTGATGGAGCTTGGGCAAGTTACTTGAGCTCGCTGGATCTGGAAATCCTCTTCTAAAAGGGGGGACAATGATGCCTGCCTTGCAGGTGGTCGTGAAGACAGATGAGATCAGGCAGGCTGAGGGTTGGGCATCGTGCCTGGCACGGGCTGAGCTGTCCCCGCCCCCACCTTGGTCTCAGCCCTTGTAGCAGCACCAGGACCTTGGCAGGTTACTCTCAACAGCTGCCAAACCAATCTACTAAGTATCCACATAAGAACACATCACACATCTTAACTGTTACATTTCCACACTGATGCTAATGTAACCAGCTGTGATTTAGTGCACACTCTCTACATTCCAGGGAATTTTCATTTTTCAACAGATCTGGTCCTCACAACAGCCCTGCAAGATAAGTCTTTGTTACGATCCCCATTTTGTAAATGAGGACACTGGCACTCAGCGAGGTGAGGGAATTAGAAGGCAGAGCCAAGATTTGAACCCAGGACATCTGCCTGTCTCCTTGGCACCACACCGCGTCTCCCCCATGCAGCTCTCCTGCACGGGAGCTTTCCACGACCTGCTTTAACTGTGACTCCTCCTCCCCACCGAGGAGACTCGCTCCTGTGGTGTGGTGACAGTCACTGTAGACACGCGGACCGGCCTATCCACAGAACGAATTGACTGATGGTTCCCCTGGGCTCTCAGAGGCAATTGATTGCAACAATACATTCCAAGCAAGTTTGAAGATGCTTTTTCTCCCTCAAAGACTTTGTCCTTCTGAGGTTGGACCCCGGGCTCAGCCCCCAGAGAATGAAGAAGACTGATTTGACATCCCCAGGAGCAGCCCAGGGCCTCCCAGTAGCTAGGCCGTTGCCATGGTGTCCACCTTAGCTCCTCGGAGGCTGGGCCCAGCCGGCACAGTCCAGATAAGCATCAGATCATGCCAGGCTGGTGGCAATGTTGCCAAGGGGATGCCGGCCTCTGAGATGCTCTGGTGCTGGAGAGAAGCCAGTGGGAGGCAGGGACAGGGGTTCAGAAGGACATCTTCCTCCTAGGGGCTGGTCCTCCACTCCTGAAAAGTCCCTGCCTGTTGACGTCTCTCGAAGTGCCTAGCGCCGTGCCTGGTGATGGTGCACGCTCACTCACTCACTCATTCATTCAACCAATGTTTATTGAGCACCCCTGTGTGCCAAGCTCTGGAGACGCACAGAGAAGGTGAAAACACACACAGCGCTGACCTCAAGGAGCTTAGATTTTAGTGGAAGAGGAAGCTACTAATTAATGTACGAGAATAGCTGCGACAAATGCCACCAAGAGAACTCCGTGGTGCTTGTCTGACATAGGGAATTTGACCTACTGAGGGAGGTCGAGAAGTCTACTTGAGTTGAGATCTGCATGAGTAGGTGTTAACTAGAGGAGAAGAAGGAAAAGCAGAGGCAGAGGGAACAGCATGTGCAAAGGCTGTGTGGTGGTGATGGATGGAGCAGGAGAGGCACAGATCCCGCAGGCCCTTGCAGATCACGCGAAGGAATCTGGCTTTAATCTCAAGGTCAGTAAGAAGTCATCAGAAAGCTTTAAGGCAGGGGTGATGTGATCAGATCCATTCTGAAGTGATGACCTAGCTGCGGAGTGATGGTTTGGAGGGGAGGCTCCAAGTGGACGTGGAGAGATCAGAGGTGGTGGAAAAAGTGCTCAGTAAGTGTTTTGAAACTATTTTCCAAAGCTGTCCCCCATCTCCCTCCCCCACTGCCACCACCTTGGTTCGGGCATCTTCATCTCTTTCACACAGCTCCAAGCGCCGCTAACTGGACTCTCGGCCTCTGCTCTTTCCCATCTGTCATCCACCTCACAATGGCTGGCAGAGTTCCCATGCAAAACTCCAAGTGCGATCACTCTTTCCATGGACTACATGGTGGTTCTCTGTGTCTTCCTTCCTCCGGCCTGAAATGCAGGGCTCACTCATTGCGGTTCCATCCCCTCCCCAGGCTCCTTTCCAGCTTCTGGAACATAGGGTGACTTTTATCCCCAGGCGGACTCTCTGCCTGGAATGCCGTCTCCTCCTCCCAGTGCCAGCAGCGCTGCCTCATCCTTCAGGAGCCAACCCGGAGAGTCCTCCTTGACGGCTCCTGCTGGTGTCTTTCCTGGTACATTGGTCCAGATCCTGATTTATTTCCATGTTGCCTTTTTAGGTGAGGGAGAGAATTGATGCCTTTTGGAGCATCTACTCAGACCAGGCTCCTAGAAGTACAGAAATTCATTTAATCCTGGTAACAACTACCATGTAAAGAAAATACAGTTATTTAGGTTTTAAAGATGAGAAAACCCAGGCTCAGAGAAGAGAAATAACTCGCCTGCAGTTACACCGCAAGTGAGTGGCAGAGTTGGGGTCTGTTTGTCCCACAGCAGTGCTTCTCCCTGAGCAGGGCTCAGATGGGGGTGTCATTTGGCCTCCTGGGGTCCATCATACCTGGGAAGGGGAGCAATCAGGAAACAAGGCAACGAAGGGCAAACCTCTTGCTCCCTCCAGATCTGCTCCTTGCTCAAGGTCCCTCTGTGTCAGAAAATGATATTAATACCAGGTGTTTATATGTTATAAACATTTGTATGTTGTATAGAACATTCACCTATTTATTGCACATGTATCTGTGTCAAGCTATGCAAACCGCTTTGCTACCATTATCTTAACAAAAGCTTTACAAGAATCTTGCAAGGGAGCTGCCGTGATTACGCTCCTCCTGTGGAGGGGAAACTGAGACCCAAGCCCTCATCTACAGAGAGAGAGATTCGGCTGGGCTAGCCCCCAAGCCCGCAGTCCCTACCTCTATGAAATACGCCTTGCACATGTACCAGGAATGGTTTTCTCTGGGTTTCAAGGTCAGTGGGGCTCAACCACCTTTGTGGTCCTCACAGCTTTCCTCAGAGCCTCACTGTCCCCCCAGCCCAGGGTCTCCACATGCTTCTGGAATTCTCTGGCAGGAAGGAGGCAACCTTCATTTCAGTTCACTGTATTTCATACGTGCATCCACTCGTCCATCTATTATACATCCATCCATCCAACAAACATTTATTAGTACCTACTGTGTGCCATGCCCTACTATGTGCAGGGAGGACAGAGATCAAAAAGGCATGGCCCTCAAGGAACCCGCAGGCCAGTGCTGCTCCCTGCCCACCAAAGCTATTAGTAACAATGCAGAGCTAGTTAGAAAATCTGATTTTTCGAAGGGCTCAGTGACTTGTCAAAGGTTGGTAGCCTGAAGGCATGCCCAGAAAGTCCTAATTTTTTCCACCTCCAGTAAGGGCTCGGTCAGATGCTGCAAACTGATGGGAAAAGGAATTAGCTCAGCCGTGCTCGTCCCTCATGAACATCAACAATCAGGAAACATCTTGCAGAGTCTGGGCAACGTCATCATGGCTGGATTTCCCATGGCCCAGGTGGCTTTGCTGAGATTTTTCTAGAGGCAGATTGTCACAGCTCTTCTGTTAGTGTCAGCGCAGGAAGCATCTTTCAACATCTCACCCTTCCTGTTGACACTTCTGCCAGCGGGGTGGCTGGAAGACAAGCACTGCCTTCCTGAAGAAGTTACTGTAAAAGCTGGCGTTCATTCTGTGCCTTCTGTAGTCCAGGCTCTTTGTAGGCTGTGTCACCACTCCCTGTAATGACCCTGGAATGTAGGTGGTACTATCCCCACTTTACAGACGAAAACGCCAAGGCTCGTTGGGGGAGAGCACCTTGCGTAAGGTCAGCCAGCCAGGCACTGGAGTGCTGGGGTGGGAGACCGGGCCCCTCTGACGCAGCCTGATCGACTGTCATGTACCGTAGTGCTTCACGGCCAGGCAGCCCCGCCTGCAGTCGCAGCACTTACAAACTTGTAATGTCCTCTAAGTTTCTGATCCCTTTGCTTGTGGGGATTGAGAAGGTCCGAGTGCTTCAGAGATGGTAATGGGAGACCACTAGACACAGCTCTCAACTTCTATGAAGATAGAGTCTAAAAGTTTGGAATCTGGAATCCATTTTCCTTGATAAGATGGTGGTCGGACTTCCAGACTGGCCCGCAAAATCCCATTTGGCCCCGAAATACTTTGAGGATGACTAGTGGTATTTCATCTACACCCAATGGTCGTTATAACCCTGTTGCTACAAGAAACGCATTCTGAGGTTTCACTCAATATGCTAACAGCATCTCTCCCCTCTTCAGTGTCCCCCCACCCCAAGCCACAGACTCTGAGCTCCTCCCAAAGGGCAAGGATGGGGCTTAACTCCTTGTCTATGACGGAGGGACCCCTCTGGACACTGGTCAACTCTCCACCTCTATCGAAGACCGTGTCTGACACGCAGCATGTTTCACTAGCTGTTGATAAAACAAGAGAGTGGGGGGCGAGGGGGCAGTGGGCAAGAGGGAAAGTAAGATATTAGAATGGGAAAGAGAGGGGGACAGACAGGAAATCAATAGCTTTGATCACTGCGCAGGTGGTTTGGAGGGGAGAGGGGCGGACTCGGCAGGTAAGCCAGCCAGATATGCCTGTGCTAAACTTGGCCTCCACCAATGGAATTCTGCTTCCGGCTGGCTGGCCTGTCTCAAAGATAAAGAGTTCCTCAACAACAGGGAAGGCTGTCCTGTCTGCCCCCCATAGGGGCACATATCCTGTTAAGCCAGCAGCAGCCCTACCAGGCCCTGGCTGCCAATGTAGGGCTGTGAGGGCTGACGCTTGTGCCTCGCCAATGACTCCTTCGCATCCTGGGTGTCCATTTGCCCTTTCCTGACGGCAGAGACTTTGTCTGGCAGACAGGCATCGCTGGGTGTTGCCATGGTGATGGCTATGATGTCACTTGGGAGTAAATCAAATGGCAATTCTTGCATTCGAACAGCTCCACATCAGAGGGTTGTTAGGGACGAGGGAAATGTCAATGCGGCAAGAGGCGTCATAGAGGGCGTCTGCGCTGCGTCCACCTCCCACGTCTCCCCTTGCTTTGTCGCCTGAGACGAGGCTCATTTGTTCATTCACTCATGCAAATAATTTCTTGAGCACCTACTCTGTGCCAAGCACTGTCCTGGGGATGGAGCTGTGGAGAAGATGCTGTGGTTCCTGTACGACAGCACAGGTGACAGTTACAGGCACACAAAAAAATTACACGATAACATGTCGCTACCTCTGTGATTCACGCTATGAAGGAAAGTACCAGGAGTATACTGGTTTGCTTGGGCTGCCATAATAAAGGACCACAGATTGGGTGGTTTAAAAGACAGAAATTTATGTTCTCACAATTGCAGAAGCTGGAAGTCCAAGAGCCAGGTGCTGGCAGGGTTAGTTTCTTCTGTGGCCTCTCTCCTTGGCTTGCAGGTGGCTGTCTTCTCTTTGTGTCTTCGCGTGGTCTTCCTTCTCTGTGTGTCTGTCCTAATGTTTTCTGCCTGTAAAGACACCAGTCATATCAGATCAGGGCCCCTCTAATACCTCAATTTAACTTAATTACCTCTTTAAAGACCCTCTCTCCATGTGACGCACTAGGGGCTGTGAACTTCAGCCCATGCAGAAAGTTAGAAGGATGCCTAAGAGAGTGTCCAAGCTAGCAGGGTGGATGAGCGGCATGGAAGGCCTTCCTGAAGAAACGGCACTTCAATAGAGACCTGAAGGACTAGAAGGGGTTTCCAGGAAGCGGGGCAGAGATGGAAGACGACTTTCTAGGCAGAGGAAACAGATGTGCCAAGGCCAAGAGCTGGGAAGTCTCCTGGGGATTTCAAGGAATTAATTAAAAGACCAGTGTGTGGGGCCGACCTGGTGGCACAGCCGTTAAGCTCACATGTTCTGCTTCGGTGGCCCGGGGTTTGCTGGTGTGGATCCCGGGTGTGGACATGGCACTGCTTGACAAGCCATGCTGTGGTAGGCGTCCCACATATAAAGTAGAGGAAGATGGGCATGGATGTTAGCTCAGGGCCAGTCTTCCTCAGCAAAAAAAAGAGGAGGATTGGCAGCAGATGTTAGCTCAGGGCTAATCTTCCTTAAAAAAAAAAAAGGACCAGTGTGGCTGTAGTAGGGTGAGTGGGGCAAAAGTATGAGAGGTTAGCAGGTGCCAGATCACACGGCACCTTGCCGGCAACAGTAAGAATCTGGACTTTCTCCTGCAAGCAGTGGGAAGCCAACAATGGGTTTTAAGCAGAAGAACAACTTGATCAGAGCATTCTTTTAAAAGATGGCTTGTCCACTGGTTTGGGGAGGCTCCCCACGGTGGAGGCTACGCAGCAGTTCAGGTGTGATAGACTGTATTATCTCCCTTCAATTCTTCCTCCCTTCCTGGCCCTTGCCGTGGTGTCCCATCCATGGGAGGGATATATTTTCTGCCCCATTGTCTTTGGCCTTAACTATATGACTTGCTTTAACTAACAGAATGTTAGTGGATGTAGCACAAGCAGGGGCTTTAAAAGCATTTGCATGGTTTGGCTTACATTCTTAAGCATCTGCCACCTGCCATGAGAAGAACATGCCCTGGGTAGCTCTGGTCCATGCAGAATGGACCAGAGAAGACCAGAACTTGACCTGTGGCCTAAAGAAGTACTGTCCCAAATGACTTCTAAACCAATCACCAAGAAAAATAAACATTTGTAGTGGCAAGCCACTGAGATTGGGGGTGGAGGGTTGTTTGTTATGTGGCATTATCACAGCAATAGCTGACTAATACACCAAGCAAGAGATGAAGTTGGCTTGAATTAAGGTGATGACAATGGGGCTGGAGAGAAGCGGGCAGATATATTTTGTAGTTGTCACCCTATAGGTGGCATTTAAGTCCTGGGATGGATCCAACAGGAATAGACTGTGGAACAAGGAGAGGGACCAGAATTAATCCTTGAGAGATTTCATCTCTAAAGGTTGGCAGTGCATTAGTCTGCTTCGGCTGCCCTAGCAGAATACCACGGATTTAAACAACAGAAATTTATTTTCTCACAGTTTTGTAGGCTGGAGGCCCAAGATCCAGGCACTGGCAGTGCTGGTTTCTGGTGAAATCTCTCTTCCTGGCTTGTAGGTGGCCACCTTGCTGTGTCCTCACATGGCCTTTCCTCTGTGCACGTGCCCTCTGGTGTCTCTTCCTCTTCTTAAAAGGACACGAATTAGGACCCCACCTTTATGACTTCATTTAATCTTAATTATCTCCTTGAAGGCGCCATCTCGGAACACAGTCACTATGGGGGTTAGGACTTCAACATACGAATCTGGGGGGACACGATCCAGTCCATAACAGGTAGCATCTCCTAAGGGCCAGGTATTGGGTACAAAGACAAAAGCCATAAGGCCTCTTAGGAATGTATGGGGAAGTCACACAGTGTCAGATCCACTGGATTTTATTAGTCAAAGTAAGTCACATAGCCAGCTCACATTCAAAGAGGCGGGAGAAATAGATTCCATCTCTTGGTGGGAGAGGTGGCAAAGCCCCATGGGAAAAAGGGCCTGTGGGATGGGAGGGATCGTGTGCCCATCTTGGGAAGTGAACATCACAAAGGCTTCAAGGATAAGTGTGTAGGAACCTTCAGAATTCTCCCTGGTCCTCTGGTCACCACGAAGAGACTTGACAGTTACCTGGAGGCAGACCCATCTGAAGGCCAAGACGCCGCCAGGAGAGTTTCCTCTCACCCTTCCTTCAGTCGAGCCAGTTATCTGAGAACATCCGTGCTGGAACTTACCTCATTCTACAGCTCTGAGAGGGACCTAGAATTTCCTTGAGCCTGAAAATGATGGACCCCTCAGCATCTTCTAAAGGCGATGTGGTGGTTGACATCCGATGCCTGTGTTTTTCCTGCCCAGCCCCTGTCCTTCCTTTTTGTGATAATGCAGCTGTTGCTCCTTTTGTGAACCCCTTCTCCTTCCCCGTCGGCAGGATTGGTAGGGCTGTCCACCAAGGTGTCCTGCCCATCACCTAGGCAAGAGGGGGACTCAGGACTGGGGCTGCTCCCTTGTAAGTCTAAAGGGAAGGCACTGGAAGACAGTGACAAGGTGAACATGACTCACCTGCAGGGCCCCGGGGGGAATTATGCTTTGGTCCTGCCCGCTGTGTTCTTGGTTTCTTGTTCTTTCTGAGATCTGGTTTGTTTGTTTCAGCTCTTCCTTTGATCTGTTAGCTTTCCCACAGCTTCCCAATGAATTTCTTCTTTACTCAAGTGAGCCAGTCTGGATTTCTGTTCTATGCAATTGAAGATCCCTAAGGTCGGTCTTGGCTGCAGAAATCTGACATGGCGCTGTTTGCCACAGTAACCTAAAGAAGCTTTGACCCAGGAGAAACCTTTCTTCCAACTGTCCTTTGGGGAGAGGGAGTTGGAACGTGCTCCATTAAGACAACTTGGAGCCATTGCATGGCTTTCTCCCTTGCAGTGTCTTGATGACACGGGAGTAAGACGGATTTCCCAGCTTGCTCTGAATTTCTTGTCGCTGTCCATTCTAGGTTGCCACAGAGCCCGCTGCTATAGGGGAAGTTTCCTGGACTATGTATGACAACATCAAATGCTGGAAGGAAACGGATCTTCGAGCAAAGGGAAGGCCACTGGCGGCCCTCCTGATGGTGGCCCTGGCAGAGCAGTGGACCCCAAGTCACTGCCAGAGACTCAGGAAAGCATCGGTGAAGAAGAAACCAGACCAAGGACTGTGTTTTTCAGGGCAGTGGGGAAAGGAGGCATCAATAACCAGGGGACCCGGGTTCCCCAACTCGCTGGCTGTGAAACCTTGGGTGAGTTGCTCTGATACTCAGTTTCTTTATTTGTCAAATTGAGAGAAATGATAACACTACCACTTAAAGGTTGTTAAGGAGATTAAGTACATATAGGTCAGAGTTTTCTAGAATTTGGTGTACATATCCCTGGTGGAGCATTAGATAATTTCAGTTGGTACCCAAAAAGGCAAATTTCATTTTAATAGTTGTGTGTTTATTTCTATGGAGATCAACACGAGTAATGAGCACCCTGTGGCTTCAATTTTGTGGATATTATTCTTCAGGACAAGGTCAAGTTAAAAGTTAGTCACTTTAAAGAAAAATCTTAAGTAAATAATGATGTGGCGATCATTCAACAAATGTGGCTTTGGACACAGTGGTGCTCACAGAGGGGCATGAGGAAGATGGAGGGGGCTGGTGAGGGGGGATGAGGCAATGGGAACCAGGGCCTGGCTGGATCCGGGCCCATGGGGTCAGAGGTTGCAGCTCCCTATGGAATATTCTGCCTAGGGCAATGGTGAGGAGGTGACTGCAGCTCCCTCTGAGCAGGACCTTCTGGACTGGACTTCTATCCACCTCCTGATGCCATGAGGGTGGTGCCCACCGTGCTTTGGGAAGACGAACTCTCGTCCCGCACCCCCGGGGACAAGCTGTGCTGTGGCTACGGGGGCAGCGGAGGGTGGCCTCCGTCTCTTCTCCTTC
This sequence comes from Equus caballus, assembly GCF_041296265.1. Classification (NCBI taxonomy): domain Eukaryota; kingdom Metazoa; phylum Chordata; class Mammalia; order Perissodactyla; family Equidae; genus Equus; species Equus caballus. The sequence continues at coordinate 33,948,553 of NC_091685.1, forward strand.
TGCCTCTGAACTGATTTCTCGCTAGATTCCCTCTCTCCAGTGGGGCATTGGTGGGAACCATGGGCTGTGAGCACAGTTCAGGCAGGGCTGGGTTTAAATCTTGCCTCTGCCATTCACTGGCTCTGAGGCTTTGGGGAAATCCCATCCCGCTTTGAGCCTCGGTTTCCTCAACTGTGAAATGGGAGTGAGAAAAATTTTTGGCAAATGTGTTCCCCACCTAATTCCCAAAGAGATTTGGAATGGCAGCAGATAGGGATCACAGTGGCCTGGTGACTCATGAGGCTACTGAGAGGACAGATGAGACAACCCACGAGGGCATCTACACAGCGCTCTATAAATACGCGTCTCCTTACATGGCTAATCCAGGGCCCCACAAAAGCCCGGGGCCTCCGTCCGTCTCTCTGTGGGAGGGTGTGGCCGTGGGAAGGCTGGGCGGGGCCCTCCCCAAGGCTCCTTCCAGCCAGACACAGCCTCTTCCCGCTGGGCTTCGTTCTGCTCTGAACAAAGCTGGGCAGCTGGGTGGGTTTTATGTGTCTTCGCTCCCCCTTTCCTCCCATCTGTTTCGGGGTAGTGGGTTTAGACTCAGAGAGACCTGTATGGTCTCAGCTCTGTCACTAACCAGCCTGGTGACCTCACACAAGTTCTTCAATCTCTATGTGCCTCGCTTTCCTCATCTACAAAATGGGAATAAACATAACAACTAATGGGTTCTTGTGGGGAGTAAATGAGATGAGGAACGTACAAGCCTCCAAGAGCTTTCCCAGCTCATAGCAGGTGGCCCTGACACTCTTGTCCTGCCCTTCCCAGCAGGAGCTCAGTGTCTCATGTTCCAAAACAACCTTCCACAACCTCACTTCCCCCTCAGACAATTCCCACTCCTTCTCTCTGTCTGCTGCAGGGCCTCAGGAGGAAACTGCTGTGTGTGTGTCCAGGGCTCTTGGCTGGAAGCAGAACTGGGGCAAGGGGTGCCGGCTAAGTGACAGCCGCCTGGGAGGAGGGCCTTGGCACCGGTGAGTGAATGCAATTAGTACTGAGGAGGCCCAGGTTTCCTGTGCATATGGGCCTGTTAACTGGGCCACTGCGCTCCTCTCAATGAACACTGATTAGCGAGGTTTGAGCAGGGTGCTGGCCCCAGGCGGGTGGGTAGGAGAAATAGGAGTGGGTCATAGAGATTAGCAACAACAATAATAATAACAGCCATCACTTATTGAGTGCTTAGCATGGTTATTCTAAGAGCAACGTGTGCATTACTTTAATCTTGATCTTTGCTCTTTGAGAGTTAATATTAATAATGATTATCACTACCATTATCTAGTACTTATCCTGCTCCAGCCTCTATGTCACACACTGAACACACATTTTCTCAATTATTCCCCCAACAACCCTCTGAAGCAGATACCATTACCATCCCCATTTTACAGGTGAGGGAGCTGAGGCCCACGTAAGTTCCTGGGGCCAGATCAGTGCTTCTCACACATGAGTGGCACACACAAAACAGCTGAGGGTCTCGTTCAACTCGAGATTCAGCAGGTCTGGGGGGGGAGGCCTGAGACTCTGCGTTTCTAACAGGCTCCTGGGTGATGGGGATGCTGTTGGCTTGTGGTCGACCCTGGAGCAGGGTGGTCGTAGATGACCCAGCTGGAGAGAGGCCGAGCTGGGATCCCAGCACACACTGTCATGCAGCTAAATCAAGTGTGGGGCTGACTTTGAAAAGCACCATAATGAGAGAGAGAATCAGAGAGACTGTGTGAGAGGACAGAGGAGGGAGGGCCTGCTTCTGACCAGAGGGTTGAAGGAAGCCTGCCTGGAGGAGGTGGTTTGAGGAGGGCCTTAAAGGATGGGTAAGATTTTGACAGAGATGAAAGGGGAGGGGCATCTCAGGCCCAGGGAACCCATGAGCAATAATATGGAGAAACAAATGAGTGGGATGCATTTGGGAGATATTGCTGAAGCATAGGGTATGTTAGCAGTTGAACTGTGGACCCCCAAAATTCGTATGTTGGAGTCCTAACCCCCGACCTCAGCATGTGACCTTATGTGGAAATGGAGTCACTATGAATGTAATTGGTTAAGATGAGGTCACAGTGGAGTAGGGTGGGCCCTAATCCAATATGACTGGAGTCCTTACAAAAAGGGGAGATTCGGACGCAAAGACACATGCACAGGGAGAATGCCCTGTGAAGATGGGAGTTATGCCTCCACAAGCCAAGGACTCCCAGACCCTGGGAGGGAGGCTTGGACCGGATCCTCCCCTCCCCCCTTCAGAGGGCACGCAGCCTCGTCAACACCTTGATCTTGGACTGACTTCTCACCTCCAGAACGGGGAGACGATAACTTCCTGTGGTTTAAGCCACTCAGCGTGTGGTACTTGGTTATGGCAGGCCTAGCAGACTTACGCAGGGCATCTGTTGGGTGCCTGCTTTGTGTGTTGGCAAATGGCCTCAAGAGAGAAAAATGCCCCTTTGTGCCTAACAACTGCAATTTTAGCCCCAAGAAGATCCCTTGTCACAAGGGGAAACAGGTAAGAGAAAGGATAACTGGTTCAAGAGGAGCCCGTGCCCCACTGCCTGGGACCTGTGTCCATGAAACGAGGTGTCTTTCCACCTATAGAAAGCAACATACACCCAAAGCTAAGGCATAAATCGAAGTATTTCCAAGTCCTGATTTAAGTTTCTTTCCTTAGCTGAGGTCATGGGTGGGATACGGGGCAAGAACTACCAGGTACTGAGTCCTGCTATGTGTCAAGCTTGTGCTAGGCAATCTCCATGCTTTAATTTCATCCCGCTGCACTTTTAGAAGGAAGATCTTGTCATCCTCATTTCACAGAGGATGAGACTGAGGGTCAGAGAGTTTGGGTCACTTGCCCAAGGACCCATAGATAGAAAATAGCACAACAGACATTGGAACCCAGTGGTCTAACTTCTCCCATCCCTCCCACCATTACAGTATGCATAACGATGGGAAAGGTGACCCAGAGCGGGGACACTTGACGAAGGGAAGGAGTCCGAAATCAGGAGGTTAGCAAAGACATCTGCCTACAGAATTCCTACCATGTGAGATAACAGCCCCCTTATTGTTCAAGCTACTTTTAGTTGGACCGTCTGTTGTTTGCAACCAAAAGCATCCTAACAGAATCAGCCGTTTAAAACGAGCCAGGTCTTCAGGACTACGATGTATTGAAAGCGCGGCATGTCAAGAGCAGCTGGCAAACATATCCTTGTCCTCCCCCCTGCCCCCCACATTCTGAACCAATTGAGAAATAAGAACAAGAGAAAAGCAGATGGAGCCCCCAACATCACCTTTACTAAAGATAAAGCTGCTCTGGGAGAACGTGGCTCGGTCCTCAGAGAAGTGGGCTGCCTTATGTCGCACCCGGAATAGGCAGGCTCCCCCAGCTGGTGTAGGCAGCTTTGGGCCATGGCAGGGACTGGAAGAACCAAGCAGAAGCTGGCTCCCCGTGGGCAGCTCAGTCCCAGGGGAGAGCGGGGAGGAAGGCTCTGGGCTACCGTTGCCAAGTGCCTTATCCCAGACTCGCCAAGGAGCTAGGTCACTCGGTGGGGAGGGCGTGAGAGGGGGTGGAGAGCCACCAGCAGAGTCTAGATAGTGTTGCTTCTGGAGGACTCATCAGGAACGAGGAAGAAATTTTCTTCTAAAAGGGTAAAATTGAATGGAAAGGAGGAAGGAAGGAGCGGGGGAGGAAGGAAGGAGCGGGGGAGGAAGGAAGGAAGCAAGGCAGGCAAGCCAGAAAAAGAGTAATTGTATGGTATGAACTCATTTCTGTTCAAAAATGGAAAAAACCTATATGTGTGCATATGTTTGTGTGAGCACAGACAGACAGGGAAGAGTACACACCAAGGTTGCCCCCAGGGGGGAGGGTGGAGGAGGGAGAGAAAGAGGATCAGTGGGGTTTAGGGGGTGAAGGGGAAGAAGATACAAGGTTCTTGCCCACCGGGAGCTGCCAGTCCTGCGGGGAAGCTCAGACGACCTTCTAGATCCCATCTGGACAATGAGATCGGGTTACGGGTTCGGACTGGAACTTGATCCTGCAGACTGGTCATGGGAGGTTGAAGAGGCCAGAGGAGGGCTCATGGAGGAGATGAACACAGACTGCGAGGCCAAGAGAGCAGACCAGTGGCTCTCAAAAAGTGGTCCCCAGACCAGCAGCATCCACATCACCTGGACACTTGTTAGAAACACAAATTCTTGCGCCTCAGCCCAGATCTACTGAATCAGAAACTTGGGGGATGTTTTACCAAGCCCTCCAGGTGACCCTGATGCTTGCTGACCTCTGAGAACCACCAATGTAGAAGATGCAGCTTTGCAGTCGGATCACCTGGGTTTAAATCCTGCCTCTGGTTCTTAATAACTCTGTGGTCTTGAGCAACTCAACTTCTGTGAGCCTCAAGCTCCTCACTGGGAGAATGGGAATATCGTCCCATCTTATATGATGATTATTATGAAGTATATGCTAGACACCGTTCTTGATACTGAGGTCCAGAGTTGACCAGTTATGACCTCTGACCTCGAGGAGCTAGCAGTCAGTGGGCTGTAATAAGAGCCAATATTTACTAGGCACCTGCTATGTGCCGGACATTATGCTGACTGGTTAATGTGTGTTGTCTCATTTAGGTCTTACAACACCCTTGTGAGGAAGGAAGAATTATTATCTCCATTTCAGATGAGGCTGAGTGGCCAAGCAAAATGCACACGGCCACTGAGTGTGGACAGCCAAGAGCCAAACACAGGTTGAGTCCAGAGCTCAAGGGAGAGAAACCTCCAAGTAGCTGAGTAAGCCCAGTGTGGAGACCCCCTTTCCCAGAGAAGAGAGATCAGAGCTGCAAGAGAGGCTCCAGGTAAAGGTGAGAGGAGTTTTATCAGGGCCCCCTCCTTGGCTGCTTAGGTGTGGGGGCAAATTTTTCTACGATTCCACACCTACTTCCCATTTCAAAGGATCTGCATTTTAAATCTTTAAAGCTTTTGGCTCAAGATCATTGCCATAATTCTAGAACAAGGAAGGGGTACTCTGTTCCTTGCTTCCCAGAAAAGCCAAAACATTCAAGAAAGAACTGAGTTGTGCAGAACTTCTGAGAAGGCAACTGCAGTGTTTCGGGGCTAATGGCATGAAAGTGTCGTCATGCCAAAGCCTTGCTGCCATATTGAATTGCTGGTCATATTTAACTTTGGTCAATCTCTGTCTGCCTGCTCCCCACCTCTACTGCCTCTTGCTGGGCTCATTATCTGCTCTTCTCTGACCTGCTCTGTGTCTCTAGAAACCGACCACCTCAAACCCCATCAGTCAGCTGCCCCTGGCCTCTGGCTTCCAGTTGGAGGTACCAAGAGGAGATTGGAAGGCAAGTAGAAAGAGAGATTGGCCTCTATTTTCTGCACTCCTCTGCTGGCCACAGTGAATCTCACAGAGGCTGCTTTTCTCTGTGACCACAGCCCCCGCGGAGCTCCCTCTGCCGTGGCTCCAGCCCTCAGTAGCAGCCAGCCCCTCCCTTGTCCCTCAAGGTCTGGAACAACTTTCTGCTGGTGCTGGCCCCTTGGGTGCTTCACCATCCTTCACCTGAACTCTGCCCACGCCTCATTAACAGTCTCTTTATTATGTTCTCTTCCTGCTAAACTTTTTGAGCATTCCACGGTTTCCAGAGTGGGGTCCTTGCTGATACAGACACCTACACCAATAATGGCTAGCATTTATGGGGTTCTTACCATCTGCGTGGCCTTGTTCTAAGAGCATTACATGCTTTAATTCATTTCACCCTCCCTGTGTAGTAGATGCTATCTGGCATCATTCTTGAATGAACGCTAGTTCCCTTTGGCCAGTGAACTTCAGACATGGTTCCAGATGGAGGAAACGGAGCAGTCAATCAAATGGAAGCTCCTAGAATGGAATCTGACTTGTATTACCATGCTGTGGAAGCTGCTGTTGCAGAGGCCCGGTGCCTCTGACGGTGGCAGCCTCTTGTCGGGGTTTATTTTTCCTCCCTGAGCTCTTTGAGTGCTGGAACTATTTCCTAGGCTGCTGGGTCCCTCCCAGCACCCCGTGCAGGCCAGGAGGCTGGCAGCAGATGCTCCACGGGCTCCTGGGCCTGGCTGATTGGCTGATACTGTGTGGCTGAATAAGTAGATGCTTTCAGAGCAGCTGCTGCCAGGGGAAAATTCCAAGTGCAAAATATTATTATTAATTATCACGATTGCTCTTTCAGCTGCAGGCACTGCGTCTGCTTAGAAGGAAGAGATAAGACAATCCTGCCAACGAAAAAGACTGATTAATGGATTTTGTCCTCTGAGAGGAGGGTGCAGCTGTTATTATTTCCTTTTTAATGACTTCTAGACTGAAGTTAAAAAATACTACAACCACCTGGATTTGAGGCCTGGCTACGTCCAAGGCCGTGTGACCTCGGGTGAATTACTTAACCTCTCTGTGCCTCAGAGTCTTCAAGGATTAAATGAGACGTTAGGACTAGGTAACATCTAAGATGACTTCCAGCAGTTCTCCCAAGATGCTGGGCAGTGCAACACTAACTAAGGCCCCAGCTGATTGGCTATCTGTGTTCATCCATCCTTTCTCCTACCAATGGGGCACTCTTGAATGCCAACGCCTCCTGCCTCCTGGGTTCTTCAGGACCGGAGAGTTGAATGCGTTCTCTTTCTGTTGCTGTGAGAGTCACGGGCATGATTGGGGAAGAGACAGAGGTAAGGGCCTGACGGAGAGTCCCCTCTTCCTCCTCCTCCTTCATGATCACAAGAGGGTGAAGAACGAGAGAGGCAACGGCAGCCACCAGCTCCCCCCGTTGGACCCTTTGCATGGTACTCAGTCACTGTGATGAGCACTTTGTAAAATTCATCCTTTTAATCCTCGTAACACCGTGATGAGGGATGTGCTGTGGTCACCTTTCTTTACTGAGGAGGAAATGGAGGCATGGAGACTTTTATGTCACTTCTCTGAGGTCACACAGCTGGAAGTAGCTTCCAACCCTCAGGCTAGCCCGCTGGGTCTCAACCCTGCCTGCACATTAGAATCACCTGGAAGGGCTGGCCTGGTGGCATAGTGGTTAAGTTTGCACCCTCCGCTTTGGCAGCCTGGGGTTCGCCAGTTCGAATCCCAGGCGTGGACCTAGCACCACTCATTAAGCCATGCTGTGGCAGCATCCCACATAAAAGAGGAAGATTGGCACAGCTGTTAGCTCAGGGCCAATCTTCCTCCCACACACACACACAAAGGAATCACCTGGAGAATGAAAATGCTGATGCCCAGGTTCCAGAGGCTCTGATTGAGTTGGTTTGGGGTGCCGCTGGCTATCTGGGCTTTTAGAATCTCCCCCAGATGATTCTAGTACCGGATCTTATATGTATAATGTTTTTGCCTATACATACATAGTTATGGTAAAGTTTAGTTTATAAACCCGGCACAGTAAGAGATTAACAGCAATAACTAATAATAAAATAGAACGATTGTAACAATATACCATAATAAATTGCCAGCATCACTACTCTTGCGCTTTGGGGCCATTATGAAGTAACATAAGGGTTCCTTGAACACAAGCACTGCGACACCATGACAGTCCATCTGATAACCAAGACGGCTACTAAGTGACGACTGGGCGGGTAGTGTGCATGTGACGTGGATGCCACGGACAAAGGGATGATTCATGTCCCCGTGGGACGGAGCCAGATGGCGAGAGATTTCATCACGCTACTCGGAATGGCACAGTTTAAAACTTATGAGTTGTTTATTTCTGGAATTTTCCATTTAATACTTTCGGGCTGTGGGTGACTGAAACTACGGAAAGTGAAACCGCGGATAAAGGGGGACACTGTACCTATTTTTCAGATGAGGGAATTGAGGCTCAGAGAAGGGCAATGGACTGACCTGAGTTTCTCTGTCTTGCGTGGCTCCCGCTCATCACCTTGAGGTGGGAGCACGGGGGAAGTGATTCGGGAGCTTGAGGAGCCGATCCTGCTCTGCGAGGCCCCCCACAGCCCAGTATCTCTGACTCTCCCCAGGCTGTCCCAGGGGATGGTCTCTACCATCTCTCCCTCAGTCCTGCTGCCCAGGTTGGCATCAGTGAAGCCACGAGGGAGCTGGGGACCTCAAGCAGAGGAGATGGGAGGTGGGGACATGGCTGGGTCAGCCCTGGGGACTTAATTATCCTTCGCCTTGGCCTGAGCCTTTGTCCTCATCCTCCCCCAGCACAGGATTTCCTGAGCTGAGTCCTCACAGGTTTGAACCGGCTGAGATCAGCAGCATCTGATCCATCGTGAGCACTGGGGCCGAGCATACTGACCCCGGGCGGGAACAGCCTGCGGACTTGGACTTAAACGAAATCATAAAAGCAACCACCTAAGAAGTACTTCTTATGGGCCAGGCACCATGAACATTCTTTCATTTAAGCCTCACAAACATAAGTGGGAAATATTGCGAATACTAGGTTTCAACTGTGGAAATAGAGGCCTAAAAGGGTTAAATGATTTGCCCAGGGTCCGTCAGCTAGTAAGTGTCTGAATGGAGATTTGAATCCAGGTCACCTGCCGATGTTAGCCGAAATGCCACCTCCTCCAGGAAGCCCTCCCTGAACACCAAGACCCGCCAGAACAGATCCCTTTATTATGCTCCAGCATTCTCTCTGTGTTACTTACCTCCTTTATATGTAAGTATTGTCAGTGCTGTATTCGATGAGGCTCTGTGTCTCCTCATAGGCTGTAACTCCTTGAGGGGCTCTGTTTTTGCTCAATCCCCCCATGTCCCCGCTTTTCAGCCTAGTGCCTACCACATGGCAGACCAGCTGCCCAGTAAGTTGGGAATGGTCTCCAAGTTAGGCTCTTCAAAGAAAGGAGCATGCCCCAGAAGGAGAAAGCTGGGATTCTTGCCTTATTAAGGATATTGGGAATCCCTGAGAATTTTTAACCCAAGAAGAAAATTCTTACAGATTCCATCACAGTTGTGCATCTCTTATGCATCTTTCTTGGCCCGGTGGAAGCCAAGGAGCCTGAGCTGAGCAGGGAGAGCTCTGTCCGTTCCATTGGATCATCCAAATTCCCTGAGCATTGCATACGTGCCGGGGCCGGCATTTAACCGCATGTGGCAGAGGCGCACCCATTGGATGAAGCAAACGGGGTTTGATTTTTCTATCTGACAACCAGTCAGAAGCAGCCAGGCCCGGGCTCTCACAGCTGCTCAGGGAGGTCCTTGAGGACTCAGGGTCCTTCCAGATGTCTGCTCAGCTATCATCCTCGTGACCACAAGACGGCTGCTCCACCTCGAGGTGTGGAGTCCAAGTTCCCAGGTGGGAAGAGGGGGTGAGGAGGGGTGGAAACGCAGGGTCATGGGCAGAGAGCCAGCTGGCTCTGACCCTTTATCAGGAAAGCAATGGCTTTTCTAGAAACCCATCCTGTAGAACTCAACTTGCATCTCAGTGGTCCAAGTGAGTCACAGGGTCCCTGAGCTTCCAGGGAGCCTGGGAGATGACTATTTTTAATTAGGCATATCCCCACGTTGGGATTCTGTTAGGAAGGATGGATTTGTGGAGGCCACTGGCACTATGCATCATATGGGCTCTGTGCTGGGCATAAGAAATATAAAGATGAACGGCATATGGCCCCCTCCCACCGCGGGACGCACTGCCTGGTAGAGGAGCCAGACACAAACGCAACCTTTTCCAGTACAACCTCGACATTGTTCGGAGAGTGCTTGGGAGTATCGAGAAGTAAGGAGAGAATATATTACCTGGGGAGCTGCAGCAGGTATCACAAAGAAGATGACATTTTGACATTTGGGATCAGTGACAATGGGATAATAGTTTAGTATGGAAATACAGCGAAGGCCTGACTTTTTAAGGTCTGGTCTCAAACTTTCTGTTAGCTCCAGCTCTTTGGATTACTCCATTATGAATGCTTCCAACCCACATACAACTAGCTCTCTTTTTCCTTCTTTGAGATGGGTTCTGAAGGATGAGTAGGAGTTCGGCAGATAAACAGTGAGAGCCTGGTCATTCCAAATCTGGTTCCAATCTATCTTTCAGCCACTCATTAAACTCCATCTCTAATTATGAGATTTTAAGTGGAGGTTAAGAGCATGAACTCTGGGTCCAGCCAGACTGGGCTAGAATCCCGACTCTGACAATTCTTAGCTGTGTGAACTTGGACAAGTCACTTCACCTCTCTGTGCCACAATTTCCTCATGTCAGCTCTTGAGATTACTGCGCTCTGTGTGCCTTAGAGCCCCCCAGATAACTTGCCATTCCCACTTATTCCCTAGTCCTTTATCTCTCTATGCCCTTCCCTCTGTGCACAGGCTGTCTTGCCTGCCCGGCATGCCCATCCCCCTTGGTTCTCGGGGATGCAGTGCTCCCGTGGTGGTGACTCATCCTCGGCCAGCTGCTTAGAGGGCGAGAAAGGACTTCATCGGAGTCAGATGTATGCAGGAAGACGGATAGCAGTCACGCGGCCCAGCTGCAGAGCCTGGCCTTGCCGGTCTTAGGGATGAGGGGACAGGGGAAATGAGCGCTTGGTGAACCCCGATCACATGGGGGAGCGCCAGATGCATCATCTGAGCCCCGAGACAACCCTGTGAGGTAGATATTTTTATGTCCCTTTTGTAGTCCGGGAAACTGGAGCTCTGTGAGGTGAAGCAATTTGTCCCCTATTGCACAGCAATAAGTGACACACCTGGATTTGAGCTCTGCCTGTCTAATGCAGAAGCCCGAGCCCCTTCCCTCAGACTCTCAGGGCTTCGCAGTGGCTTTCCTTGTCCTGGCTTCTGCTCTGTTTCTGGAGGTCAACCCTTCCGTTTTGAGGTTTCACTTCTGGGTATTCCAGATGAGGACGAATTCCACCTTGAGTTTCCCTCTTACTCTTCGACCCTCTTTCTGAGCTGGGGCAGCCGTTCTCATCGGGGGGTGGGGTGATTTTCCTCCCCGCACAAACGGCTGGAGACGTTTGTACTACATCGTTCCACTGTCGCAACTGGGCAGGTGGGCTGCTGCTGGTGCCCAGAGGGAGAGGCCTGGGGTGCTGCCCAGCCTCCTGCGGTGCACGGGACATCCCCCTACAGCAAAAATGATCCCGCCCGAAATGTCAGGGGGTGCTGAGGACGAGGAACCCGGGTTAGTCTCCTTCAGTCTTCCTGTACACCAAGAAAGTGGCTTCTTTCTGGAAGGTTCCCTGAGCAGTTCTTGCTGCACTTTCCCCTCCCACTCTTGACAGCGCAAAGCAGCAAGATTGCCCTGTGCTGGTTCTGTTTTCCATGCGTGGGGGTGGGGGTGGGGGTATCTCCCTTCTCTGCTCATCTCGTAAATTCTAGTGCATCTAATTCCATTCTTTGTAGTTATAATTCTCATGAAGCGTCTGCCGCCTGGAGTTCGTACCGTGAGCCCATGGGTTACCTAGGACAAGTCATTTAACTCTTTGAAGACTCAAAGGCCATCTTCAAAATGGAGATAACCACAGCCCCACACCTGGTTAGCGCGGTTTGACGATTCAGAGGGCCCAGGCTGCTGGTAAATACTGGATATGAGTCTGACACTGTCGTTGCTCTGAGCTGCTGCTCCCACCTGTTGGCCCCTTCTCTGAGCCGTTTCCTTTCTTTGGAAAGCATCTGGGAAGCTCGTCTTCACCTCCTGCAGGCTAGGGATGTCCTTTCTAAACAACGCTCTCCATTTTGCATTCCACTGCAGACCCCCTTTGTTGCAGAGTCCATTTATTGGACTTTATTTATTATTATGCTTTATCAAGAACTTGTTCCTGGAAGGGTACCGCGGTCTCAGTCCCTGTGTCACACAGGGGTGAGCCCGTAAACATTTGCTCGACAGGCTTTTTGGTCCCTCTGATGTGAAGATGGTCCTCCCCAATCTTTCTTAGCTAAGAATTATCTTCTGCAAGTTGGGTGTAAGATGCTTCCGATTGTCTGGAAGGGCACCGTGGTGGCCATCCTCACCTCACCGTATTCTTGCTGCTGCTCTGCGTCCAGCATCTGTCCCCAGGAGCCCCTGCCCCACCCCAGGCCCAGGCTCAGCTGGCACACAGCACCCAGTACAGAGACCCTCCCCCTCCCCCTAGGAGTCACTACCCGATTGCAGGTCCCCAGTACCACACCCCACGGACCTCCTCCTCGGCATCCTTTCCTGCCATGGGGATTCAGGGAAAGGAGGACACAGCCCTTCCTTAAACCCTGGTCTTTCCAACTCAGGAGGCTGACTCATGTGCAGTGACGATGACCACACAGCGCACTATTTGCCATGACAGGGGCCAGAAGGTCGCAGCTGAGGGAGCCCAGAGGAGGCCTGGGCAGCGAGTGGGCTTCCTGGAGGAGGTGACGCCAAAGGTGTGCTATATTCCACAGGACCTCTGCAGTCCTTGGGGATGAGTATCCCAGAGAAAGACACCTCCATGGGGACCGTTGAGTCTATCTCTGTCACCTAGGTGGTGATATTACAGTGGCATTAAGTGACAAAATAGCAAATGGTCCGAGCCCCTCAGCCTGATCCTGGCATGGCTCTGGTTTCCTCGGGGTAGCAGAGACATGGCCAGGGCTGACCACCCAGAAGCCTGGCTCCTGCCTTGCTCCTCTCTCAAGAACAAGGGTCACTGTGGCTGACCCATAAACAGCCCCATTTCTCCACCTCCCTGTCCCTACGCCCTTTGCACTGTGACTGGGCAGCTCTTCCCATCAAGAGGTGGGGTCTACTCCCCCCGACCCCCATTGAATCTGCGCTGGCTTTGCTTGTTCTGGCCAGCAGAATGTGGTGGGAAAGATGCTGTGCCAGTGATGGGCGTGGACCTCAAAGGGCCTTGTGGCCTCATGTGCCCCCCTGCTCGGGACCCTGCCACCAACACATGCAGAAGCCCAGCTAGCCTCCTGGAAGAATGGGAGACATGTAGCCCAGTCACCAGCACCCCTGGTCGCCCCAGCCCACAGCCAGCTGATCCCCAGCAGCAGCTCGGCCCTGCTGCCCTGCTGTTGACCTGCCCAGCCAGCCAGGTTCTCAGCTAAGTACACAGCTGTTGCTGTAAGCTGCTGCATTTCGGAGTGGTTGTTATGCAGCAGGAGCTGACCGATACAGGCATTCCCGAATTCCAAGCATGCAGGACTCAGATGGCACAGGCTGTGGGGTTGGCGGGAGGAAGCCTGGCTGCAGGCAGATGGGCTGGCTGGCTGCAGGGCCTCACCTACCCTCATGTTTGCCATCACCTGGGCTCTGCCCCGGAGATCAGACCCTGGGCCTCCATCTGCACGGTTACAACCAGGTGCAGTCTGCCCGGCAGTCCCCGGGCCCAAGCTCTGTGGCCTCATCTCCTGCTTCCTGGTCCTCCCCAAAGCCTTTCTGTGGCTTCCCATGACCCTCAGGGTGAAATCCAAACTCCTCACTCAACCCCCATGACTCCCACTTCTCCCCTCCCCCTGGGCCTCATGGCTCCCACTCTCTCACTCCACTCCAGGGACCCCAGCCTCAGGCCCACAAAACCTGCCCCTTTGCACATGACTCCTCCAGATTCCCCGCTCTTCCCTGGCACCATCACAGCCCCCTCCTCACTTCCTTCAGGCCTCGGCTCCCATATCACTTTATCAACCAGCTCGAATAGACTGCTCCTTAGCAAACGGCACCTGTCACTCTCTCCTCCCTCCTCCTGCTTTATTTCTTTTCAGACTGCTCAGCACGTCCACACTGTGAGACCTCCAGTGGGAGCCAGCGAGGGTTATGAAGGGAGGGTGGGGTGGTGAGGAAGAGGATCCTTCTCGGGTCCTACAGGGCACAGAGCCGGCTGACGGGAGCCCAGCATCCCGGGAGCAGCCAGCCAGGCTCTCTGCCCAACAGCCACCAGCAACACTGTTGGCAGTGACGCGCTTCAGCCACTTCTAGGAGCTGGCGTCTTACTCAGCAGCACAAGTCCAGATTTATGGCCGTGGCATAACTGCTTACAAGCCCCCTGTGGGTGACACATTTGTCAAAAATACTTTGATTTAAGGTGGCCCTAGAGGCCTGTTCTGTGGAACACAGGAGGCCCCATGATGCAGGGTCTACCCAGGAGCCCTGCTGTCTGAAATCCTCTAATTGAGGGCCCGGCGTTCAGGGCCTCTCTCCGAATTGCTAGAGCCTGCAAAAGAGAGACTTCTGAAACTGGGACGTAGGACTCCCTGCTCCCCTGGGGGCTCAGATCAGTCGGCAGGAGGCAGAGCTGGGGGCCTGTCGGGGTCCAAGGGACCGTGTAGCATTATGGTGAGGAGCACGGAGTCTGGACCAGACAGCCTGGATCAAAAGCCCAGTTCTCTCACTGACCTGCTGAGTGACCTGGGAAGTCACATAACAGCTCTGATTCTCAGCTTCCTCATCTGAGGAAAGATATGCATGAAAACAGTGTGTCCTTACAGGGTTGCGGCGACCCCATGAAATGCTCAGACCAGGGCCTGGCATGACACCAGAGCTGTGGGGGTAACTTGTCATCATCCTCGTTCTCATCACAGGGTGAGGGTTGGAGCCACAGTGAAAGTTAAGAGGCTCCAACGGCCGTTCCCCGTGCAAGACTGTCCTGGAACCCAGGCCCTCATGGACCCCGGGGGTGGGAGTCAGGGTGGAGTCTGGGAACCAGACAAGGACAGGGCAGAGATGCTGGGGGGCTAGACCAAGTGCCCACTAGTGGTCACAGGTCAGGGGGCGGGGAGGAGACCTCCCTTCCAAGCTCAAGACCTCGGAGAGGGGGCCTGTGTCAAGGGCCCAGGAGGTTGGGATGAGCCGGGGGAGCGCATGATCAGAGACCACGACTCTGCAGCCCCACAGCAGGGGTGGAGCCTTCCTGGCCAGGACACGGCTCTCTGTTCCAGGCTCGAGGGCATCGCGGTGCTGCTCCCAGGGTCTCCATCTGGCGACCAGGCAAGGAGCCGGCAAGGAGTGAGAGAAGGGAGTCTACAAAACCACAGGTGCTTCCTTGTCAAAATGACGCTGGGGGGATGAGGCAGGGAACGAGACGAAGAGGAAGCAAGCGCCTCTCAGGCCTTTAGGAGAAATGTGCCAGAATGGTCTTCATGCCAGCTCGGCAGAGCCCACAGAGGGAAATGGGAAGGCAGGCTGTCGGGTCCGATTCCAATGCTGCAGCCTCAGGGACCCAGGTCCCACCCACCAGCCCTCCTGTGTGTAGCCGACACTAAGAGGAAGGAACACAGACCCTGCCCTCAGGGAGCCCAGCCAGACTCCATGTCGGGGTCACCCCAGCACGGTCATTACAGACTCAGCCCCTCCTCAGTGTTTGCACTTCCTCGTCCTCACAAAAACATCCACAGATGGCTACACAGGGCCTCCCAGGGCACTTGCACATACCAGAAATTGCAGCAGTAGAAAGAGAGAGAAGGGTAGCAGACAGACAGGAGGAAAATTATCAAGGACCTGAGGGCCTCAATGCTTACAAGTTTTTTTTAAAGATTGGCACCTGAGCTAACAACTGTTCCAATCTTTTTTTTTTTCTGCTTTTTCTCCCCAAAGCCCCCTGGTACGTAGTTGTATATTTTAGTTGTGGGTCCTTCAAGTTGTGGCATGTGGGATGCCGCCTCAGCATGGCCTGATGAGTGGTGCCATGTCCGTGCCCAGGCTCCGAACAGGCGAAACCCTGGGCCGCCACAGCAGAGTGTGCGAACTTAACCACTCGGCCATGGGGCTGGCCCCTCAATGCTTACAATTTTTAAAAAGGCTCCTTGATATACAACTGGAGAAAGGAGCCCATCTAGCAAACAGTGCTGGGACAGATGGGTATCCATATAGGAAAATGAAGTTGGATCCCTACCTCACTTCACATCCCCAAACCAATTCCAGACACATTAAAAACCTACATTTGAAAGGGAAACTTTTAAAACTTAAGAATAATTTTCTATGGGGGATGATCTTTTCAAACTTGGGGTTGGGAACAATTTCTTAAACAAGAAACAAAAAGCTCACTAAGCATTAAAAAAGTGATAGATTTGACTAGAGTAAAAGGAAGAATTACCTTTTACCAGAAGACAGGTGAAAAGACAAACCACGAATGGCAAGAAGACATTTGGAATATGCAAAACCAGCAGAGGATTAGTACCCAGAGAAGTAAAGAACTCCTACAAATCCAAAGGAGACAGAGAAGCAATGAGCAGAAAGGCTGCAGCAGGTGTTTCTTAGAGGAGAACACAGGCACACAGAGAACAGGGGAAGAGCGGCTCAAATCCACGAGCGTACAAGGACGTGCACATTAAGATCTCAGTGAGCTGGCATCTGATGCCCACTAGCCCGGCCAAAAGTAAGACACCAAGGGTCTGAGAGGGTAGAGACCACCTCGAACAGTGTTAATGAGAGCGTCAACTGTACACCACTTAGGAAATCACTTGGGCATTTTCTTGTTGGGCTGACCATTCACACACCTTCTAACCCTGCAAGTCCACCCCTAGGCATTACAGAAGTCACGTACAAGAAGATCTCATAGCAGCGTTGTTAATAACAGAAAAAAAATAAAACGGAAATGACCCAAATACTCATGGACTGGAGAATGCAAAAATAAACTGTGGAATAGTCACACCATTTATTTTCACACCAGTAAAAATAAACTACAGCTATACACGACAGCATGGATAAAGCTTAGAAATAGTAAAATGTTGAGTGAAAAATGCAAATCTTAGAAGTCCATACTTAGTACACCGTTTTTATAAAGCTCAAGAACAAACAAAACAAAATATTGCTTGGAATTACGTAGTAAACCTGTGAGCAAGAGAATGATAAACAAACACAACATTTGGGACAGTGGTGACCTCCAGGGCAGGACAGGATGCAAACACACAGATTCAGGTTATTGAGAAGGTTCCAGTTCTGGAGCGAGTGGTGTGTTCACAGATGCTCATAATTTTCTTATCCTTCATAATGTAAAAAACACATTAAATATCAAAAAGATACAGGCAGAGGAGAAGAAAGAGGAGGAACACTGTGTGGATCCAGACAGATCCAGTGTGATGTCCCTGTCACACAGCTCACTGTTTTCACTTTGTGTCACCCAGGGTACCCAGAGGTCTGTAGGGAGGTCAGACCAGGAGGCAGAAGAGGACCAGAAACTGGATGAGGGCGTTCCTTCCCCTGGGCCTCAGTTTTATTATTACCAGGAATGACAAATGGCTGGCATGTGTGGCAGAGTTCTCCCCCTCCTATTGCAGACATTACTAATGGATTGCAGCACTCTCTCATGCTGAGCACATATACAGCTTTGGACTCATTCTCAGCTTGGCACAGCAGGCTCCCAGGGATGGTGGGTCAGAGATGGCACACTCAGTGATACTTCCCTGCTGAGCCTGGAGAGTCCATCCAGCTCTGGCCTGGGAGTTTTGGAGCCAGGCCGGCAGGCGCCAGCACTCTGAAAGGCAGTGCCTCTCAAGGAGCAGCCGCTGGCTCTGGGGCTGGCCCTGGCCAGACCCTGGCAGGTGGAACCTCAGCTTCTACAGCACCCACCCCCGTGGCCTCCAGTCTCCAGGAGCCCCCTGCTGCCCACCCACCATCCCTCCAGGCCTCCGTGCTCCCACCTGTTGGGTGGGCAGGCTCAGGTCTACCCTATGCTGGGGCGCTTTGCAGACTTGACAACAGGTCAACTGGCACAGAGGGCCAGGTGGGAGCTCATCGTGCCCCTCTACCCCAGAGGGCACCTGGAATGCCCACTGTGCCTTATCAACCAGCCTCCCCCGCAGAAGAACGGCATTCTTCCCACCCCCTTGCCTCCTGGGGCCTACAGGCCTTTGGAGGCCCCATCTTCCCTCCCCTCCAGGCCTCAGCTCATAGGACCCCTCCGTGGTCACACTTCCCCAGCTCCTTCCTCCCCAGCAGGGTCAGCGTCCCCTCCTGTAGACGGCCACGCCACGGTTCAGCTTTCTCACGGAGAACTTGTGTCTGGGGCCAGGCTCTGTGGGTGTCTGTCCCCTACTTCGGGGAGCCCCTCAGAGACCGCCTCACAACTGGCATGAAAATAATAACGCCATCGGGAACAACAACAATTCCTCGGGATCAGTGGACTTTTCCAAACACTCTCTGCCTGTCGCATCTGCATCACAGCCAGAGGAGTCGGCTGTGAGGGCCACACTTCACTCCCATGATGACAACAAGAAAGCCAGGGCCACAAAGGGGAGTGACTTTTTAGCATCACTTCCCACCTGCCCACTTCCTGGGAACCCCAGGAAGTTTTTCCATCAGGGCCCTGAAACCCTGGTCCCACGTAGACGTGCCTCCTGTCCCCCAGGCGGGGGACCACTGAGTGACCACAGTCCCGAGTCCCCGAGTGTCCTGCTCCTGCAGATTATTTCAGCAAGGAGATCATATCAAGAGATATTTTATCCAGTGACATGCCATTTTCGGTGATTCCTCTCTCCTCCATTTTATTCATCTTGTGCAAATTTTAAATGTCTGCTGGGGCTGTGTGCTCAGGAAGTCTTGATTTACTAGTAGAACTGTGGCAGGTTCTTAGAAGACAAGGACAGGAGCTTAGGGCATCTTGATGTCTCCAGAGTGGAGACGAAGGTGTCTCTGGCTGCTTTGTCCTGGAACAAAGCACCAGCACTCGCCCACATGTGGCCCACCGGACTCCCAATCAGAGTCTACCACTGACGCCCATTGTGTGGCAGGGTCTGGAACCTGCTGTTATCATCACTGTGGACTCCGAGGAGCAATCACCGCATGCCACTTGTCACTTTCAAAGGCGTGGAAACAAGAACACTTGTGTCCAGGGGGATACAGATGCCAGGTGTTCACTTCTGGTCCTGGCTCCTCCTGGCTCATCCTCTTTCAAGCCCTAGAAACTTTGGGCACACTGCTTCTGGCTCTAGAACCTCCTACCAGGCTCCCCCAGCAAGTTCCCCACCCGGACAACTCCAACGCCTCCTCAAATCCACTCTGATGTCTCCTCCTCCAGGCAGTCTCCCTTGCCTTCCCTCTGGCCTCTTTCATATACTTTTATTATACTCTTATATACCAGCTTGAATGATCACAGTGGGTTTGAACGCTGCTGCTTGCAGGTCTGTCTCCCCTGCCCCGGGGTGGGTGTGTGGGAGCAGGGCTTACGGCTGATTCACCCCCGTTACCTCCAGCTCCTCAGCACGGGCCCTGGCACATAGTGAGGATGGAGCAGGGCCTCAAAAAAAGCATGAGCTAAATACCTGGCCTGTATCTTCATGGAATTTATAGCTCAGTGAAAGAGATATAATGACTAAGAAGGTAAATTCAGGGTACTTTGCACACAGATCAGGCGATCCTTTCCTGAGCACCTTGCATTTAAGCCAAGATCTCACTGGTGAGTAAATATAAACTGGGCAGAAAAGAGTAGAAAGAACTTCCCAAGGAGAGAGAACAGACCACGATCTAAGGTGGGAGGGAGAGGCTTGTGTGAGCACTGAAGGCTGCAGCAGAGAGACGGGGCAGTGATCGGGAGCTCGTGGACCGCGGGGACCAGTGAGGGGAGGCTGGGTTATGCCGACAACAAATGAGTCCCCAGATCTCCGGGCCCCCAATCAGGTCTGTCTATCTCTCATGCTCTGCGTCCACGTGGCTCTGCTGCTTGTCGCCTTTCCTCTGGACTCAGGCTGTGGGGCAGCCTGTCTGCAACATCGCCATTGCCCCGGGAGAAGGAGAAGAAGTGGTAAAGCGCACACAGGCTCTTCGCTGTTCCTCAGCCCGTTTGCCGTGCCCGAGAGCAACAAGGAGCAGGGCCGCCTGATCCTCCGGCATGCAGGGGCCGCCACAGGGGCACCGAGGGTGGGCGAGCCGTCGTCCAGTTCCACACCACGCTTACGATTCTGGTGACTATCGTAGGAGCAAGGACAACCACTGAATACATTCTCCATTTGTAGCAAGTCACTCTGGCCATAGCGAGGAGAACAACAGATTGGAAATGGACAAGAGTGGATTTGGGGAGGAAAATTCGGAGGCCATTTCAATTTTCCAGGTCAAAAAAAGGACAGACCTTTAGACCAGGGTCATGGCAGAGGAAATGGAGAGAAACCAACAGATTAAAAAGAGAGGAGGTTGGAGTGATGTGCGAAGGGAAGCAGAGACGAGTGGCTACGTGGCCCCAGGGTGGGGGAAGGAACGGAGCAGGCTTGGTTTCTCATGCCTTACCAGCTGCGGGCTCTGGTCTTTCGGGAAGACCAGTTAGCCCGTTTTCTGCTTATTCTGGGGTTCCTTGTGTTCTCCTAATGAGTCTCTCCCTCTTGCTTAAAAAAAAAGAAAAAATGAGCTAAATAAAGGAGGGAATGAATGGATTAAGAAGGCAATGAGTGCTGAGTGAACTGACAAATGAGTGACAGAGTGACCAGGGGAATTCACTCATGTCCCCAGATGTTCAAAGAATGAAGAGAAACTAGACTCAACCAGAAGAAAAAGGACGTCCTCCCCACTGGGCATGCTCAGAGGGACCCTCCCCCCTCCACCAACACCTCAGGGTCTCAGTTCCTCCAGGGAGATGGCCAATTTCAGCTGCGACAGAGGAGGAGAGGGTGGGCCGGGAGGGAGGGGGAAGGAGAGGGAGGCAGAGGATGGACGGGCTCTGTGGGACCTCTATGTCATCCTCTCCTCCCCGCCATGTGGCCTCCCTGCATTTCCCTTTCAGAGTCCACAGCTTGACCATCCGTGGTGGGCAGGCTTGGAAGTCACAAACACCCCAAAAGAGATTTTCTGTCGCAGCAGCAGCACTGGGCAGCTCACAGAAACTCGGAGCCCAGGGTCTGCACAGGCTCAGAAAGCCCAGGATCCTCCTCTGCCCTGGGTGCCCCCGACAGCCCAAAGGGGAAGGGGTCAGACGCGCAACAGTGTGACTGTGGCCTCCTCTCAGCCCAGCCCGCCTCTGGAGCATCGCGGTCACTGTCCGTGACGCACATGGGGTGCCTCACAGCTGGAGACACGCTGTAGGACTGACCCACAGAATGTCAGAGCTAAGGGGGCTCCAAGACCTCATTTTCCCCAACACTTTGCTTTGCAGATGGGAAAGCAGAAGCCCAGAGAGGGGAAGGAATTCCCTCAGGTCACACAGTGAGGGGCAGAGAGGGAATGGAAGCTAGCTTTTGGACAGAACTCATTTCTTTCGGAAGGCTCCTGGGCGATGGCCCCTGCCTGGAACAACTAACAGCCTTGGAAACTCAGAGTAGCACACAGTAGGTGCTCAGCAGACATTTGTGGACTGAATAAGTGATTATTATGGGACACAAAAAGCAGACCGTGAAGCTGGGAGTGGACCCCAAATCCTGTCTTCCAACAGGAAGTCCTGCTCCTCTTTGCTACCAGTGAAGCGGGGCTTGGAAAGGAGGCGAGGGAGGGAAGAAGCGCGGCCGTGAATCCTTTGTAAGGAGAAATCAGTGGGGAGCGGGAAGCCCATGGGAGTAGGCTCATCCCAGGAAATCAGGTAGAGAGGAGCATGGTGGCTGGACCCTTGGCCCTGCTCTCCCAGGCACCACACCATCCCCCACCTGGGGAACAGGGAGCACTTAGGTTTGGAATCCTGGGGAAGAGAAGTTCTATTTCCGTTGGGCTGTTGAGGCCTGTGACCGGTGGTGGCCATCTTCTTTCATCAACGGAAAAACCACTTGAGAAGGACACCAGTACAGAGGGGAGGAAGCCAAGCCAAGAGGCTGGGAGAGCCGATTCCTGCTGACGGCATCAAGCACCCAGGTACAGCCTTGCCTGAAGCTGTCTGCCTTTAGACTTCTTAGTTACATAAATCATTCTCTCCTGCTTTGCTGTTTGCTTGTTCAAGCCACTTTGGGTTTTCTGTCACTGTCTATTAAAAATATTCTGGGGGCCGGCTGAGTGGCATAGCAGTTAAATTTGTGCGCTCTGCTTCAGTGGTCCAGGGTTTGTGGGTTTGGATCCCTGATGTGGACCTACACACCGCTCATCAAGCCACGCTGTGGCAGCGTCTCACCTACAAAACCGAGGCAGATTGGCACAGATGTTAGCTCAGTGCCAATCTTCCTCAAAAAAAAAAAAAAAGAAAAAAAAAATCTGTTTCTTCCAGCTGGCTAAACGGAGCACTCTGGAACAGCAACAGTATGTAGGATTTAGGCTAGCTTCAAGGAAGAACTTCCAGATAATACTGCAAGACTCCACTCTAACCTGGAGATCCAAATGGACTCGAGCAATATCTGTTGGGGGCCTGCTGCAGGCTGGGCCACTCACGTTGCCCAAATTAATCCTCATTTTAGAGGACAAGAGTGAGGCTCAGAAAAGGGAGGTAACTGACTCTAGTGAGGAAGTGCGGCCAAGGTACCCAGTGCCACGTGTGGCGTACCGTGAGTGCCTGAGACCTGGTGGCTGCCCCGTGCCCGTCAGGCAGTTCGCACTGAAGGGAGGAAGGGAACCTTGGCTCACCGGCACCACAAGCCCTCCCAGCTCCCCCACACCCGCATCCCTTTCTCTCGCTTTGCTTGGCAGAATCATGCTCACGGGACCACAACGGCCAGTGTCTGGAGCTGCTGCAGGGGAGGCCAGGAGCCTTCACCCGCCCCCGTCCTTGGGGACACCTCCTTCCTTTGGGCCTTGGGGGTCCTATTCCCTACTTGCACACCAGAGATCTTTTCCAGAATACGCAGAGAACCTCGCTCACTTTGGAACAGGATGCGTCCATCACCGCCCTTTCCACATCTCCCTGAAACGCAGCTCGGGTCCTCCTTTCTTTGCATCATGGCCTCCGGGGCTGTCGCGGGAGAGACCAGGCAGACGGTCCATCAACAGCTCCGCACTTGGGGCCCCTGTGAGGCAAGAGCTGCCCACTGGGAAGCGCTGTTCACAAGGGACCTCACACTCCAGCTGAAGGGGCTGTGGAGGCCCCGAGGGCCGGAAGCAGTGCTCAGGCCAAAGTGATCCCAAAGGCTTCTTGCTGGCTGGGGCCTTCTGGCCATGCTGGAGGGTGGGGGGGCGAGGTCCCTGCAGTGTCTGAGGACCCACTGTGTGCAGGCTCAGGGTGCACAGAGAAGCAAGGGCAGAAGCCGGCCCCAGAGGTGTTCACAAGCCAAATATGGACAAGCCAGCCAGGCAGACAGAGAACCAGAGCTCACGGGCTGTTTTCATGGGTGAAGGGTGGGGGTCGGGGCAGAGACCCATGCCTGCTGGGGAACTAGTTAAGGATAGGGAATTTTTCACTGAGACTCGAAGGCTGTACCAGTTAGATATGTTTGGCTGAAGTAACAGAAAACTTTACTAAGAGTGGCTTAAACTACAAAGGCATCTAATGTTTAATGTTTAAAGATGATGTGAGAGATGGGAAGTCCAGAGGTGGTCTGGTGGCCCAATAACGTCATCGGTGACTCAGATGCCACCCACCTCTCTACTCCACCATTAACAGAATGTTAGTGTCACTCCCTCGTGATTGCAGTGTGGTTGCCTCCACTCCAGCCATCACATCTGCATAGTTAGTGCTCAAGCCAGAAGCAAGAGGGCACCTTCCTCATTGCCCATCTCTTTCTTTTCAGGAAGGAAAATCTCTCACAGAAGCCCCCATAGACTTCCTCTAAGATCTCATTGGCCAGAACAAGTCCCTGTCCCAACCAATCACCAGAGGTGGGGGAGGGGAAGGGGAGCAGTTGCCATGACTGGCTTGGACCAGTCATGATTCCTCCAAAATGAGCATCCCCAGGAGGAAGGCAGGGTGAGGTGGGCAAAGGCTGCTGTGTGAGCAACCAACTCGATGCTGCCACAAAGGAGAAATGGACGAGGGAGCTGCGGTTTCCAAGACAAGGGAACAGAAGAGCAGGAGGAACAGCATACCACGCAGAGGTGCAGAGGCGCGGTAGCTACTGGTGGTTCATTACCGCATGAGCACAGCAGGGGTGGGGCAAGGTGGGCAGGGCCTCATATTCCGTTAGATGCCTGGAGCAAGGCGGGCCCTGGGCAATAGGGAGCTACTGAGAGATGCTGAGCAGAGAGTGAGCACAGCCACAGACGGGAAACTGCAGGTATGCAGGGGCCCTGTGGACCTTTACTTCTTTACCTGGCACATGAGGACCACAGCGTGTCCAGCCTGGGCAGGCGGGTTAGATGGACTGGGAATGTAGCCCTCAAAGTAAGGGGTTTATCGTGTGCCCCCCGAAGGTAGCTGAGAAGGGGTGCAGGTGGGTAAGGTCCGGGACCAGGGTCCCTGGGAAGTGTCCTCAAGGACCGCTATGTCTTCTGACTCCAAAGCTGCACGCTAACCTCCTACCTGTCTCCCGCTCCCTCGTGCATCACTGCAGCCAGGCATTCTGCAAACCGCAGGAGTGCCAGGGGCCGTGACCCCGGGGTCAGCACCAAGGGCACCAGCAACAGGCACCCGTCCAACACTCCATCTCCAGCAGCTCAGACAGCACAGCGCCACTGTGAGGTGGCCACTGCCAGACCAATTATAGTGAGAAGCTGAGCCTCCAAAGGGGCAAAGGACTTGTCCAAGGTCACACAGACTGAGAATGTTTAGAAGCTAGGGCTGCCTGTCTGTCACGCAAGCAGACAGGCCAGCCTCAGGCAATGACAGCCAAGTGAACTCAGCACAGAGCAGGGTGTGTGTGTCATGGTGGGGGCGAGGGTACTGGACGGGCAGGCTGCGGAACAGATGCCCAGAAGGGCAGAGTCTCGCAGGGTGAGGGCACTGCTGTCCCTCTGCTGGAGAGCAGAGGAAAGGCGCTCCTGCTGGAGGACCAGCTCGTGCAAAGGCCGGGAGGTGCTGCAGCATGAGAAACACGGCTTGTGTGTGACAGAGGGGGACAATGGAAGCCACTGCTCACGCGGGAGGAGGCCCCTGGACTTCCCCTCCTCCCCGGCTTGCCCCTGACCCTGGCAGCTCTGCCTCCATCCATCTCTCTGTCTCCCCTCCTCCTGCTGCCCCGAGGCCCAGCCCCTGAGCCGGCTCCTCCTCATCGTCCTGCACTTTCCACATTGTCCCGTCTTGGCTCAGACACCACAGACACCTTCCCTCCCTTGAAGTGATAATTAAGTTTCTCATTACTGAGGGATACCCTCATGACATGTCTTCAAAGTTTAAAAAAAATTTAAATTGAAAAAAAAATCCAGACTGTTAATGGTCTAAATGAGCAGATGGCGAGCGAAGGTTGCTCAGGTTCCCAATAATGAAAGAGCCCTGGTCCCGGAGCGGGAGGGAGGGGGTGAACTTGACCCCCATGTGGCCCGTGGGTAATCCTTTCGTCTATTCAGGGTTTTAGCCATCGTCACATTTCTGAGCCCATTTCTGCATCTGGCCCAGAGCCCTCCCAGAGCTCACAGGCTGGAGAGGTCATCAGAGTGTGACGATAGCGCCGGGGGGGTCCAGGTGAGGCCTCAGGGGGCCGTAGGAGGGGCTGGGGATCAGGAACAGCTTTATGGAGGAGGTGACGTCTGAGCTGGGTCTCCAAGGACCAGCCGTCATCTAGCTAGGGCCTGGCACCAAGAAGGAACCAAACACATGACGAGTGAATTAGTGAGTGAATGAACGAATTGGCATCCGCCTAACAGACAGCAAGGAGGGGCAGCCCACCCAAGCAAAGGCATGAAACACAGGGCCTCCTGGGGAACGTGAGGAGGGGCTGCCATGCAGTGCCCGACTCACCCCCGTTATGGCCATCTTGCTGCCACAATAGCCGTGCTCTGGCCGCCCGGGAGCCCTGGCCTGCCCTCTGCTCTGGGATACTGCTCGTCATTCCCAGCCACACCAGCGTGTGTCACCTCCATGTCCCTGTGTGTAAGGGCACCAGCCTCTTGGGGGTTTGTGAAGAGGGGGAGGTCAGTGTGCAGCCCCAGGCTGAGGACAGGAGGGAGAGGGTCACGGGGTCCCGAGGCGGTGGATCCAGGGGCCGGGGGGCATTGGCAGATGGGGTGGGGAGGAGCCATGCTCGGGGGCGGAGGATCCCACTGGCGGAGGTTCCCTCACCCAGCGGGGCTTCATGGAGAAAAGGGAGTCGTGGGGCAAGGACTCAACTCCACCTGGGCCAAACTGACTTGGAGAAGCTCAGGGGACACCCAGACAGAGAAGTCTAGGAGGAGCTGGACGTGGGGGTAAAGGCACCACAGATGGTCAGGGTCAGAGTTTGAGAGCCAGATGAGATGGGGCCGAGGGGCAGTGGAAGGGGCTGGAGGACATTGAGGACATTCACTAACTGGGGTCATCAAGGTGGAGACTGCTGTGTTGATTTCACAGCCTCCTGGTGCCTGACATAGCTGGGCCCAGGGAGGCCATTCAATAAACGCATACTGACTTAACCCAAATTCACTTGTTTCTACTTTAAATCATGGAACAGGATAGAATTTGCTGGACCCAGGTTAATTAGTAGGAAGCTGAAAGCAAGGATTATAAACAAAAGCAAGATACAGACTTGAGATAAAACTAAGAATCCACACTAATAACTAAGACTCTCAAACATGCAGCCCACTGTGGCCTCAGGGCCTTTGCACTTGCTGGTCTCGCAGCCTGGAACACTCTACCCTCTGCATTGCTTGCTCCCTAAACATCTTTGGGAATTTGCTCAAACGTCCTTCCTGACTTAATTTTTCTCCATGGTACATATCACCGCCTGACTTTGTGTATATTTTACCTATTTTTTTCTCTGTCTCCCCCACTAGGCTGTCAGCTGTACGAGAATGGCGACCTCTGTGTGCTTCACTCTGCTGTGCCCGGTGTCTGGAGCTGGCCCACAGGCAGTAGGGCCTCAGTGGTGTGCGCTGGGCAAGTGAACACCGCCGACCACAAGCAAGCACATTTCTGGGAGTTCTCAGTGTTACTGGCTCACTCGCTGTTTATGGAGCCCCGCTCTGTGCCCTGCCCCGACTTAGGCCGCAGGCACGACGTCAGTGAAGGAGACGAGAAAATAAACTCTGCTGCCCCCATGGAGCTGACATCGCAGAGGGAAACAAAGAGTGAGGAGAGCACAGCAGGTAAGAAGGCAGAAGTGCCACAGAGGAGAAGCGAGGCTCAGGGGTCAGGAGGGCGCGGGTTGGGGCACAGAGGTGGGAGGAGAGGAGTGAGGATGAGGGCCCCGGATGGTGCAGGGCCTGGGGGCTCCTGTGAGGACTTTCCTTCTGGGTGGGCACAGTCAGGGTGGGGTGCTGAGCCAGGGGTCAGGCCCCGAATGCTGTGAGAGGAATGAGGCGGGTGACGGTAGGGAGACCGGGTTGGGGAGGCTGTCACTGTAGATGGAGCAGGCAGGGAAGGCTCCTTTGAGGAGGTGACATTTGAGCTGAGCCCTTGTCTGGACCATGTTTCTAGCTTCTGTAAAACTGATGCCTTAACACCTGTCCTGCGTGCGGAGGTGGGACATGCCTTGTTCTGACTCCCTTCCACTCAGCCTCCTGCCCGCCTCGGTGCCCCCTCACCCCACCCTCAGGAAGAGCCCTCCTTTCCAATACAAACCAACCCACTTTTCCAATACAAACCAACCAATCCAGTGTCCATCCACACCCCAACCACCTCCTCTACCGGACACGCATATTCTGGGCCACTATCCACTGCTCTTATCACCCAGGGCAGGTACCAGACAACTGGGACAGCCCCTACGCCCCAGAGCCTGTGAAATTATTCAGGCCAGCCAGTCCTAAGCCTGCTCACCCTGCCCCACTGTTCCTTTCTGCAGAAACCACAGTAAAGTCTCCTGCCACAGGTCCCCTACTCCCTCTGCCTCCTGACCACCCTGGTGCTTCCCCGTGAGGCCCTGTGTGGCCCTGTGTGGCATGCCCCCTCCTCTGGGAACTGTGAGTAACAGACTATCTTGTCAATGGCATCATCTCCTGATCTGTTGGCCTTACTGAACCTCAAATTTTTCATTAATACTTTCTGTCTTGGACCAGCCCTCAGGACACTTTGCACTTAGTGTAAACAAATGAAGAATAAATGAATGATCTACCCTTTTACAACATCTTCAACAAGTTTAATATTTTAATATACACTGAACTTCCTTTTCCCCACGAAATTGGAGCCTCCATAAGAGTGGAGGGCATATCAGAAATTACACGGACAAGGCCAGACCCCTGGGAAGCCCTGAATATCTGTGTCCCCAGACGGAGGGCTCAGGCCAAGCGTGACGGAGTCCGAGTCTCCGCCCTCATACTGTGACTGGCATTTGGCTGGTTTTTCAAATTCACCTTTTAATCTTGTCAGTTTAGCAGGGAGCTCGTCACTTCCAAACTCATCTTTCTAGCAATAATCAAGTTACATCACGCGTGAGACGGCCTGTTCCCTGAGTTATTTCATGAGAATCCACAGACATTAGCAGGGAGTCAGCCCAGCCTACTTCAGAACAAGGGGCATCTTTGGGAGCAGTGAGGGTGCACAGCGCGGGAGGACAGAACAAGAGGATGCCCTGGGAGATACCAGCCCCAGACTTAGGAGCATCAACCTAGAGGCATGAGATTTCCAGAGAAGCGCCCAGAGAGGGGAGTGGGTTGGAGCTGAGCTTGGCTGTCACCTCATGGAAAGGGGGGCTGAAAATTTCAGACAGCTGTGGCCCTGGGAGCAGCCTGACCCAAGGGAACCACACAGAAAGTCCTCTCTGAGACTGTTGTCCTGGTCAGGACAAGGTTCAGCTGCTGTAACAAAGGCGCCCACAGGAGAGTGGCGCACAGAAGCTGGCATCTCTCCTGCGCTCACTCTGGAGACAGACAGTCCAGGGCTGGTCCGGCAGGGCTGCTCTGGGAGGCTCCTCTCCCTGTTGCCGTCACCCCAGAGGAGCTGCCCTCATCAGTGTGGAGCAGGACAGAGGGAGCAAGGACAGAGGGAGAAGCAGAAGGAAGGACATGCTTCTCTCCTAGGAAATATCCTAGAAACCGCACAAATCGCTTCCCTTCCCATCCTGGAGGGAGAGCTTGGCTCCATGCGCAGCCTAGCTGCAGAGGAGGCTGGGAACTCTGTAGTCATGGGTGACCACACACCCAGTTAAAAGTCAGGTGTTTGGTTGCTCTGAGAAGTGGACGATGCCATTGGAAGCCACCTGGACCTCTCTGCCACACCCCTTTTAATGTTTCCTCCCACCACCCCACCACTCCCTACTCTGAGTTCGCATTTTATGAAAAATTGTCCATCAGACAAATTGCATTAAGTCACTCATAATTCAGGAACCAGCTGAAAATCATGGGCCGGTGGGTGCTTTTCATTAGATTTGCTGGCAAATCGCTGCTGGGGCTCCATTACCAACTCTGAGGTTCTCTCCTACAGAGCCCACGGTGCATGAGCAGCCAGCAGTGTCTTCTCCAACGGAAGCCCATCACGTCGCTCCCTGCGCCTGGACCCCCTGCTCCTTGGAACAAAACCCAAAGCCCTTGCTGTGGAACTGAACTTGGACTAATGAGGGAGCTCGGAGGCAGCCGCGGCCCCAGCCAGCCAGGGTCCAGGCTCACAGAAGAGGAGGAGAAAGCCTCGTCAGCAGAGCCTTCTGTTATCAGAGCTGACTGCTCTTCCAGGCCGTGAGCTGGGGGATATTTAAGCTTGGAGACCCAGCGAGAAATGCACCAGTGGGGAGTGGTCCCAGAAACAAGGGGTGCTGGCCCAACGCCCCACTCCCCAGCCTCACACCCCACCTCTGTCTTGTATGCTCCTGACACTCTAGCTCCTGTCTGGAAGGCCTCTGCTCCATTTCCTGTGGTCAGAGCTGTGTCTCGGGACCCTGCTAGACACCACTTCCCTAAGATGCTGTCCTGACACGGCCAGCAGCAGCGAGCGTGTGCTGTGCTGGGCATGTCCTTCCTTTGTACCTGTGAACAGGTGACTGTACGATGGGGAAGTCCCCATCTTGTCTTCCCAGCTGGACCGTGCTCTTTGGGCAGGATCCGTGTCTGATTCACCTCGGGGAGCCCGACAGGGTTTGGTCAAGTGCCCAGCATGTGGGCTTCACAGAGAGTGAACCTCGTGGGCAAGAGTGTCTGTGGGAAACTGAACAATTCAGTGTGAGTAAAGTGCAAGGAGGGGGTGGTGGCGAAAAGGTCTGCAGGGGGACAGGTCACAGAGGGTCCCGAAAGCCCACTCAGGCACTGGGACTTGCCCTGAAGGGAATGAGAGCCCTGGGCGGATTTCAAGCAGAGCAACACTGGTGGATCACACATTGGGCTGTTTGGCGTAAAGGAAACCAAAACGGGGGACATGCAGGGGGAGCGACAAGACCCCCAGCCCATCCCCAGCCCTCTTCTTACTTCCCCTGGCCCTGCTCTCTATGGACGAAGGAAAATCTTCTCTGCCCGCTCAGATGCTGGGACCGTGCTGGGGCCGTCTCGTGAGAATGTGGAAAGACTCTGCACACAGTGCCACCCGCCTTGCAAGCAGCAGCCAGCGGCCTCCTGGACATCCTCAGCGTCTTAGGAGGCCAGGCAGAAGCTCTCTGACAGATGAATCCTCCTCTGGACCCCCCAGGATGTCTGGCTTCCCGTGAGCTCCTCTGGAACCTTGAGCAGGCTGAACAGCCCGCACCTCGGTCACGACTCTCAGCGGGACTGCTCTGTGCCACTGTCATAAAAAGGAGAAATCATCCCAGGGGACAGGCCCAACTCATGCATAATAGTCAGAAAACTCAGCTGTACCTGGAAGTGACCTGAGGCTGCTTTTTGGGCCCACACCCGTGCCACTTCTCTGGCTCCCCACACAGGCTGGCTCACGGGGCTTGGTTCCCCTATCATGGACCTCTTGGTTGTAGATAATAAAGGCCACAGGATCGGAAGTTTCCCTCGGTCCTTCTGGAAATGTTAGGTAACGTTAGTACACAGTTTCTCCCTTTCTGCCCTGCACCATGGCTCCCAGCCTTTTCCCTTCAGAACCACATTCATTGCTGCTGAGAGTTACCATAATAATTCTAAGTCATTTTTCCACTTTGTCGTTCTGATTAACTCCAAGTACTACATCACTACACACTTCTCAAACTGGAGCATGCACGGCCCCATTTCTGTGTAGGGAGAATGCAAAAGTAACTGTGACACACCTTTCTGGAGCATCCAGTTGATTACAAGACTTGGAAGACCAAGGACTTTACCAGAACTGTCCCTCTACCCTACAAACATGGAAGAAGAGATGGAGGGGACAGGAGAGGGAAGAAGTGCCCGAGGAAAAGCAGCCCAGCCTCTGAAGTTTCACCCAGGTTGGGGCCAAGGGGCACACCTGCAGCGAGGTGGCCTCTCCTCGTGTCCCCAGGCACCTCCAGGCCGTCCTCGAAGTTCACCAAGTATCTTGGATATATGCTTCTGAAGGCCATGGAGATGCCAGATGCCATTCTGATGTGAATCCCGTGTGGAGGAGGCTGCAGCAGCTTGCACACCTCCATCGTCTGCTGGACCAAATCCTCTCACCTGGATGTCCGCGCACATATGGCGTGTGCTTCTCGCACTGCTCCCGCTCACAGCTGAATGCATCTCACCTCTGGCCAAACTCCCTCGCCACTGTGCCAGCCTGTGGAGCTCGGCATCTTGCTCTCCATTTAAAACGCAGGGGTTTGGCTTGACCTCCCCACCATCTTTGATTTGGACCCTGCCATGAGATCAAATTGGCTTCACTCTATTGTGTTTGCCATGCCGGTTCTTGCTGGGCACACAGAAACAGAAGCGTCTTATAAAGTTTAAGAATCTACCAGCGGACCTCCTTGGGCCCTGGCTGGGGCCAGAGGGAGAGGCTGGGGTCGCCCCAGCACGCTGCCCAGCGTGCAGGAAGGTTCCACTGCAGGACACACCCTGGGGGCAGTTGCTTTCCGCTGGGCCGCCACTACTGTTGCTGGTGCTGTGGGTGGAGGGGAAGGCCCCAGGGCCGTTCTGGAGGGTTGGGCTGGGGGTGGCAGTTCTCGACTCCAGGCTGGCCGGGGTACTGGCAGGCTCTTTGGCCTTTGGCCCTGACCCCTGTTTCTCCCCAGGCTGCTGATTTTCTGCCTTGCAGAGCCAGATGCGAAAACCATGTTCGCTGTGATCACGTCTTCCTGGGAGTGCAAAGGCCTTCAGATGCACCGTGCAGGTCTGGGAAGAGCTGCAGCTGTTGGGGTCAATGACCTTACAGTGACGGTGTGACCCTCCACCCGGGGTTTCTTGGAACTAAGCATCAGGCACGTGGACGTAACATCGTCATACCTCCTTCTTGTTAAGGAATCCTGGATCTTGTCCCACTCAAAGCCCATGTTCATCATTACCTGTGTCACCCAGGAGTCCCTGTTGTCACAGGGCAGCTCCTGGTAAGGCCTGAGTCTCTCCTGGCCCATATTGACCCACAGGTCCTCCAGGACATCTTTTAAACTCCTTTTCTTGCTGGGGTCAAGGGTCATCAGTTCTTTCAAGAGCCTTCTGCATTCCAGTGAAAGGAACATGGGAAGCGGGTATCGCTGGCTCAGCACCAGCTGCTGCACTGTGCAGATGTCCTCTCCCAGGATAGGTGGGACCCAGTGACTATAACGTAAAGAATAACGCCAAGGTTCCAGATATCAGCCGGGGGACTGTATAGCCTGGGCCCTGGAAGGTCTCCAGGCAGTATAACCAGGCCACTGCAGTACGCGCTCAGCTTGCACCCGACGAACACGTTGCTGAGGCTGAAGTCCGCCAGCTTCACATTCAGTTCAGCATCCAGAGGCAGGTTCTCCAGGCTCAGGCCCCTGTGGACGATGCCTCTGTGGTGGCAGTATCGGAGAGCCGAGCCGAGCTGCCGGAATTTTCCTTGGGCCTCTTCCTCCAGCACGCCGCCGTGGTTTCATAAGTAATCGAGTGTGTCTCCTCCACTAACATCCTC
Organism: Equus caballus; assembly: GCF_041296265.1. Taxonomy (NCBI): domain Eukaryota; kingdom Metazoa; phylum Chordata; class Mammalia; order Perissodactyla; family Equidae; genus Equus; species Equus caballus. The sequence continues at coordinate 33,981,220 of NC_091685.1, forward strand.
CAGGACGAAGAACAATGTTTCCTCCGTGTCAATCACCTCAAACAACCTTACAATATGGGGGTGACTCAAGGCCTTCAGGCTGTGGACTTCACGGAAAAGTTCCCTGATTCTGGTGAGGCTGTGTCAAGTCTTGCGAATGACTTTAACAGCCACCTCTGTCACGGTTGGGATGTGCCAGGCCAACTTCGCGCTGGAGAAGATACCCTTTCCAATGGTCTTGAGGAGCTCATAATTGTTAACACAGGTCTTCTTGTTGGCAGAGGTGGCTGCAAGGCCCAGAAGCATGGTGACCTGCTAACTACATTAACTGACAATACTAACAATGCTAACTATGCTTACTAACTACGCTAACAAACAAAACTATAGTATGCTAACTACTAGTAACTAATGATACTAACAATGCCACCTATGCTTACTAACTATGCAAATAAATAATACTGACTAAACATGCTAACTACTAACTATACCAACAATACTAACTGTCCTAACAATACTAAATTTAAAAATTAAAGAAAATGAGAAAGAGAACAAAGAAAAAATGAGAAAAGTACAAAGGGAAATTGAGAAAAAGAAAAAATAAAAAAGTGAGAAAAAGAAAGGAAAAATGAGAAAAAGACAAAAAGAATTTTAAAAATGAGAAAGGAGAACAAAGAAAAATAAAAAATAATAAGAAAAAATAGGAAATAAAAATAATAACAAAAAAAAGAGTAGATAAAAAGGAAAAAATAAACAAAATGGGGGGTGGTGAGCAAACAAGCTGGCTGTGGTCCAGCTACAGGTCACCAAAAGTTAGCTTCCTGGGTTATAAGAACCAAAAACCTAGGCCTGGCCAGAGACTTTATAGGTATTTTGCAATTTCATTACAGTGGCTCACTAGGAGGGCAAAGCAAGAAATGTGCCAACCATGACTGAGGAGAAACCACAGTGATTTTCTCACTTTTTGGTCTCAATACCCCTTTAGTCTTAAAAAAAGGACCCCAGACAAAGGGTTAATCTCCATACTATATAAAGAGCTCACACAACTCGACAACAACAAATCAAACAACCTGATCAAAAAATGGGCAGAGGATATAAACAGACATTTCTCCAAAGAAGATATACAGATGGCCGATAGGCACATGAAAAGATGCTCATCATCTCTGATCATCAGGGAAATGCAAATCAAAACTACATTAAGATATCACGTTACACTCGTTAGAATGGCAAAAATAACCAAAACAAAAAAGAACAAATGTTGGAGAGGATGTGGAGAAAAGGAAACCCTCATACACTACTGGTGGGAATGCAAACTGGTGCAGCCACTATGGAAAACAGTATGGAAATTTCTCAAAAAATTAAAACTAGAAATACCATATGACCCAGCCATCCCACTACTGGGTATCTATCCAAAGAACTTGAAATCAGCAGTTCAGAGAGACCCAGGCACCCCTATGTTCATTGCAGCATTATTCACAATAGCCTAGACGTGGAAGCAACCCAAGCGCCCATCAACTGATGAGTGGATAAAGAAGATGTGGTATATATACACAATGGAATACTACTCAGCCATAAAAAAGAATAAAATCATCCCATTACAAGAACACAGATGGACCTTGACGGTATTAGGTTAAGTGAAATAAGCCAGACAGACAATCTCTGTATGACTCCACTCATATGTGGAAGATAAACAAACACATGGACAAGGAGAACAGATCAGTGGTTATCAGGAGGAAGGGGAGTGGGGGGTAGGCACAAAGGGTGAAGAGGTGCACCTATAAGATGACTGACAAATAGTAATGTACAACTGAAATTTCACAAGTTTGTAAACTATTATAACCTCAATAATAATAAAAAAGGACTCCAAAGGGCTTTTCACTTATGTGGGATATTAGAGAGTGATATTTATTAGAAATTAAAATCTGTAGGATGCTTCAGTGGCCTTTTCATTTCTAATTTAAAAATCTGTAATAATTTCTGGCTTTTAAAGACCTCATAATGTCTACACTTAAAATCTTCAATTCCTTTTCCTTAAACTCTGATTAGTCTCAAAATGATCCTATAACTTAACTCATGTTATAATACTATAGGATGCTGGTGTCGCCTATAATACTATAGGAAAACGTTCTGTTGTATAAGACATGAGAACCAGGAACTTGCAAGAAAACACTGGATGGGGTGTCTGTGACAAGTTCCTCTTTATCAGTTCAGGTGCTAGCAGGAAATACACAGCACGCTCAAATTTGGTAATTTGAGGTGAGTCTAATAAAAGGACCATTTGTAGAGATGTGGGCTGGGTGTGAGGCAACATAAGAGGGTGCAGTATGCTGGGGCTAGAAACCATGGGGAGCCATTACCCACCGCCCTCTGCCCCCGGGGCTGCCAGGGAGCAGTTAGCAGGAACCCAAAGAGAACAGCCTGTGGGTAGAGAGCTGCTTGACTAAAAGCGTGGCCTTTGGAGATCAGCCAGGCGGCAGTGAAGCTGCAGGAAGGGGGCCAGGGAAATAAATACCCCTCCCTACTTTCTTGCCTTCCTCGCCAGCCAAGCTCCAAAATGGCCAAACTCATAGATATGGTCCACGTGATCCAGCCTTCTGGGGCAGAGAGCAGGATGGAAAGTGGGTTTGCAGAGCTAAATGGAAGCTTCCAGCACAACACGCTCTTTCCGCTATTGTTGTCGAAGCATTTCTCTTCTATTTGCTAACTCCTAGGGTGGGGACAAGGCCTCCTGGGAACGGAGGCTGGACGCAGGGCAGCAGCAAGAATACGATGCAGTAAGGATGGCCGTTACGGTCCCCTTCCAGACAGTGGGAAGTAGGTCTGCAGCTCAGGGCTCAGGCGCTGGGCAGGACCGTGACCCTCAGGAAAGAAGAGAGACTACCCACCCTGAGGGTTCCAGGGTGGCACTGGACAGAGGAAAAGTCAGGCAGGCCTGCCGCCCCCGAGGAAGAGAGCGACGTCGGCCACCCTTGACGATAGTTTCCAGTTACTGGAGTTTCTGTTGCCTGAATTCTGACTGCCCCGCAACCAAGTTCAGCCTGGATCTCTCTTGTCTGAACCACTGCCAGGCAGTGCAGAACACAGATGGGCCACCTCTGTGTACAGAGGTGACTGGGCAGTCCCACCAAACCAATCACAGTTTCTGCCATGGTCTGCTACACGGCATGGAGGATTACTGTGCTGGAGACAGGCTCATATTAAAATATTAACCTACATTTAAAATGTTTCCATCGTGTCCACGGGGATCTCCATTCCATATGTTTGCAGGGGCTCTGGGGCCAGCAGTGTGTCTGACTTTGAGTGTTTTAAAATGAAGGCTAAAGGTGACTTGCAATAAACCAGCACAAGTAATAACACAGAGGCCAAGACACCCCCCTTAGTTAATATTGACTTTGAAGGCTTTCCTTCCGTGAACAGCATCAGAGGCTGCTAGACCCTAGAGGCCACCTCCTTTAACTGGTTCAACCTCCCTTGGTTTAAATTCTTCTCTTCGCCCCTCCCTTCCTCTCTCCTTTCTTCCCAAAATGTGTTCAGCTGACCACCTGTATTAGTTTCCTGTGGCTGCTGTAACAAATGACCACAAACTCGGCAGCTTAAAACAACACAAACTTACTATCTTACAGTTTGGAGGTCAGAAGTCTGAAATGGGTCTTACCAGGCTAAAATCAAGGTGTCAGCACGGCTGTGTTCCCTCTGGAGAATCCACTTCTCGGCCATTTCCAGCTTCTAGAGGCCAGCATTCCTCCACTCATGGCCCCTCCCTCCATCTTCAAAGCTAGCAATGGACAGTCAAGTGTTTCCCACGATGCATCACTCTGACTCTGATTCTCCTGCCTCCCTCCTTCACTTAGAAGGACTCTTCTGATTCCATTGGGCCCAGCTGGAGAATCCAGAATAATCTCCCCATCTCAAGACCCTTAATTTAATCACATCTACAAAATCCCTTTCGCCACATCAAGTAACACATTCACAGGTTCTGGGAATCAGGATGTGGACATCTTTGGGAGCCCATTATTCTGCCTACCCCTCATGCAGGTTAACTTCAAGTTATGTGCTTTCCTAGTACATACCCTCCTTATTCACGGTGCCCATCAACACGGAAGTTCACTGTAGTGGTGAAATTAGTGATTTAATGTCTATCCCCCTAACTGGATAAAAAACTCTCCAAAGGAGGAGATTATAGATGTTTTGACAACCACTAGCGTATTCTCAGAGCTTCCTAGCAGCAAAGGCAAGTAAGGAAGCATGTTGAGAAGGGAGGAAGAAGAGAAAAGAAAACAATAGCTAACTTTTAATGATCACTCACCTGTGTGCCAGCAATGTTCCAGGTGTTTTTAGCCTATTTAGTTCACACGTTGTGAAGGAGGGGCTGTCAGCTACAGAAAGCAGTAGCACAGCTGGGATTCAGAATCCCTGATCTGAACCACTGTGTCACATAAACAAATACTCTCAAACAGTATTTCATGTGCCATAATAGAAGTCTGAGAGGCAGAAATGAAGGAGGGAGGGACCAGGTCTACAGATGTGTCAGGCAAGATTTTCCAGAAGATGTAATACATGGAAGGCAGAGGGGGGTGTGCCGAGTTGGGGGTGGGGCGGGGGAAGGAGGGCTGTGATGGGGAGTGGAGCAAGGTGTTCAAGGCAGAGGAGGCTATATGAACAAAGTCCCAGGCAGGAAATTGCTTGGTGTTTTCTAGAAATTGAAGATGATGCAGTACCGCTGGAGCTTAGGCGGTGAAAGGCAGGGCACAGAGCAGGAGATGGGGCTGAAGTGGGAGGCAGAGGCTCCATTCCGAGAACGCTGTCAGCCATGTCTAGGCTTTAGACACTGTCCTAAAGAAAATGGGAAGCCATTGGAAGACTTTCGATGCTGAGGTTTTAACAAAATCAGCTTACTCACCACGTGGAAGAAGGATTGCAGGGTTGGGATGCTGAAGGCAACGAGGCAAGTGGAGCGCGTGTGAATGGGAAGCCTAGTGCTGGAACCCAGAGGTTTCATGGCTCCAGCCCAGGGCATTGCCAGCTGTGCATCTGGACCCTCCCCACGGCCTCACCACCACCAAGAGAGGGAGTGCGGTGGGGAAGCAGAGAGCCCTCTGCTCTCGGAATGAAGAAATCGAAAGTCCAATCTCTGCTTCAAAACCAGGCAAAGGGAGGAGAAGCGAGCCAGAGAGAAACGCATTTAATTCTTTTTTCTTTTTTTTTAAAATGTATTTTTGCATCTAACATGATTTCTAATTTTTGTTTTTTTAAGATTTTTTTTCCCTTTTTCTCCCCAAATCCCCCCGGTACATAGTTGTGTATTTTTAGTTGTGGGTCCTTCTGGTTGTGGCATGTGGATGCCACCTCAGCATGGCTTGATGAGTGGTGCCATGTCTGCACCCAGGCTCCGAACCGGTGAAACCCTGGGCCGGCGAAGTGGAGCGCGAGAACTTAAGCACTCAGCCACGGGGCCGGCCCCTGCATTTAATTCTTAACTCACAGTGAAGACTTCCTCCAAGAAGATTCATTCAGAAATTACTTCTCCTCCCTGTGAACACCTCCCACTGATGTTCCTGCCACGCCTTCATTCAATCAACAAATATTGAGCACCTACTGTATGCCCAGCACTGTGTTAGGCACCATGTTAGATGCAGAAATGAATGACTCTGACTTGTTCTTTGCCCTTGTGGAGTTTACTGTCTAGTAGGAGAATAAAACATCGATCAAATTAATGCATATATTGTAACATGATTTTAAGCGTGGCAAGCCCCATGAAGAAGCTGATGGGGAGCGTGATGACGGCAGATTGCATCACTGGTTCCAGTTCTTTACCTCTCCTTGTAGTTTCAACTGTGTCATGTGACTTTGAAGTTTCTTCCATAACAGCACAGTATATTTCCACACTCCATTGACTTTTAGCTTAGCCATGTGACTTACTTTGTCCAGTAAGATGAAGTGGAGGTGACAGTGAGCCAATTCAAAGGGTAGGTCTTGGCAGGTCTTGGTGTGCTCCCTTTTGCCCTCCTGTGTCTCTGCCATCACCTTGAGAATACGCCTTGGCTAGCCTGCTGGCCCCACGAGGAGGCTGAGAGACACATGGAGCACGGCTGCCCCAGCTGAGCCACTCTAGCTAAGAGGAGGCTAGATGAACTGACCTGACCCCACAGCTCTAAAGATGAATGAGAGGGCCCAGCTGAGATCAGCAGAGCTACCCAGCCAATCCCAGCCAGGGTCAGCTAACCCAGCTCACCTGCACACTTGTGAGTTCAAGAAATGCTTATTGATGTAAGCCGCTGAGAGTGGCTATTTGTTATGCAGCATTATTGTTTATAGTTAGGTGACACACTGACTTATTCTAAGCAGGCTATGGCGGGACTCCCTGAAGAAATGGCATCTCAGCAACAGCCAAGTTCAGTGGGTGAAGGAGGAGAAGAGGAGCATTCCAGGCTGAGGGATGAGCAAAGGCCCTGAGGCAAGAAGGACATGACCATTCGAGAAACTGAAAGAAAGCAGGATTTTCTGGGGGTGCAAAGGTGCGGTGGAAGAGCACTGGCAAGGAAACACGCCTGTACGGTTCCCTGCTCTGGCATGGCACTAAGCCAAGTCAATGTGCTATATAGTATTGTGCATTTTTATGATGCTTCCAGATATAACTCCCTTGGGAAAAGGGTCCATGATTTATTGATCTTCCTCTCCTCTCACTCTGCCAGAGCAATATCCCACTGCACCTAACTGCCCAATATCTGGGGTGAATGAAGGCGTTCAGCTAAGGGTGCTGAAAGAACAGCTCCTTGGCATCTCCTGAACTTTGGACCACGACTACAACGTTTCTTCCTTAATAATTAATTCACTTATAACACAGTTGTTTGAAATGGGAGGCCCCTCTCCTTTACCTATCACCCTCTATTTTCATATTGAGCTGTTTGTTTCCTCATGGCATTTATCACCACCTGTCGTTATATTTACGGAGTTAATTGTTCCAGTATCTGCCTTTTCCAGTACAATGAGGGCGGGGACTTCACCTTGTCCAGGACTGTATCCTCAGTGCCCAGGACTGTGTGTTGAATGAATGGCTGATCAGATGCTGAAATATTTAATACTGAAGAACCCTTCAGCAAGTACAACCTAGAAGTTAGTGTATTGATTATGTTGGTTCAGTAAGAACCTGGGAACAGCTTTCTTGTACGGGATGGGGAGAATTCACGGGCAAAGTAGGAGTGGTTAAGCAATCTGTGATTCTTATGATTCTTACTGGAATAGGTGGGACCTTAGGTGTTTAGCATAAGGCTCTGTAGTTAATGGGTTACAGTATTGTATCAGTTATTCGTTGCTGCATAACATACCCAACCTGCGTGGCTTAAAACAACCACCATGACATTTGCTCACAATTCTGTAGGACAAAAATGCGGGATAAGTTCAGCTGGGTGACTCTGCTGGTCTCACCTGAATTAACTCACATGGCTGCTATCATCTGGCAAGCAGTCTAGGGCTGGAAGAGCCAAATGCTGGTGGTGCCGGATGATGACTGGGCCATTCCCTCCCCAGGATCTCTCATCCTCAAGCACGACGGCAGCCTCAGGGCAAAACGTAGGGTGACCAGCCATACCGCTTTGCCTGGGACTATCTTGGTTTTAGCAATGAAAGTCCCACATCACAGGAAACTCCTCGGGCCTGGGAAAACCAGGATGGTTGATCACTCTAGCTGCAAGAAAGGAAGAGAGTGGGAGTCACAAGGCCTCTGAGGTCTAGGCTCGGAACTTCCATGGTGAGACTTGTACTTGTCAAAGAGTGTCAGACGCCAGCCCAGATTCAAGGGGGTAGAGAACCAGACTCCATCTCTTGATGGGAAATGCAGGACACACACACACTGCAAAGCAGAGTGCACACAGGGCTGGGAGGGTTTCTGCAGTCTACCACAGGTATTATGGAAAGCAAGTCCACAGACGCAGAAGTCAAAGTAAGGCTTTTTCGTTTTTTGAAAAATCTATACAGAAGATGAAAATGTTGGGAGAGCCATCACTAGCCAAATGTTGAGTGACAACTGCACTTCAGTGTCTTTATACAACAAAATTACAAGCTTTCTTTTATACACAAGCACAACCTAAGACACCCCTCTTTTGGAGCAATGCGCCTTGTGGTCAGCAGATTAGGAGAAATCTAATGGTGAAAGATGGTGAAATATTCAGGTAAAGGAGAGAAGACTTCTTGGTAATTAAGAGCGGGGAGGGAAAATTTCGTAATCTTCATTTAACCATACCAAAAAGGCGATTTCAAGGGCAGCATTCACAACCTGTCCAGTAAAATATTTGGGATAATAAAACTTTGCACTTATCTAACGCCTACTTTGTGCCAGACTGTTCTCGTGTAAGAGACTTACGTCCATTAACACACTTAAAACTCACATGACAGATGAGTAAACTGAGGCCCAACGTCACCTAGGTAGTTAAGCAGTGGAGTCGGGATTTGAACCCAGACAGTCTGGCTCTTAACTTGCCTTTTCAGGAGCTACCACTTGCCCGAGAGTTCAACCTGCTTTTTCCAGCCAGCAGTCGGAACAGTGACCTGAAGGTCTGTCTGTCCTGCCGGCTGCTCTTTCCCATCAGGGTCAGAGACAGAGAGGACGGCCGGGAGAGTTTGGCCTCGGAACTGAAGTCTACGGCTTGGGTTCCCAGCCCGGCGGGAATGGAGGCGCCTCTTGCGCAGGCGCAGAGGCCTCGTCCGTATTGCCGCCGGGTCCGCAGCCCCACAGTACGACAGCCAGGCCGCCCTCCCCCGACCCGCGTTCGTGGCCTTCGAGGTGGGAGAGGGCAGGCGGCGGCCGCGAAGGTCCGCAGGGCTGGGGCGGAGGGACCCAGAGCAGGCCTGGAAAACGCGGAACCCGAGAGGGCCCCCGAGGCAGGGATGGCCGCCGCCCGGGCCGGGGCGGGGGGAGGGGGGGGGAGGGGCTGCTGAAGATGGGACCGCGCCGCGAGGAGGAGCGCGTCCACGCACGCGCACAGCGCGCTTGGGGGACCGGGAGGGACCGAGTTCGCTCTGCCTCCCTGGGCCTAGGCTCCGCATCCTTGCGGGGGTCGAGCGGCTGCGGCTGCCCCCCGACTCTGCTCCTTCCGGGGATGCTGATGACGTTCACTGGGCACTGAGTGCCACTTATTAACGAGATGCCCAGAGTGGAAGCACTTGGCTTGCCGTTAAGCGCGTTGTAAATGTGAGCTCCCAGGAACCCCCATCCGTGTTTGCGGTTCCTTTTTATTAGGAAGGAGGTCAGGCTTTGTCGTTTCCTGGCCTCGGGTCACCCCGCCCTCCCTGGCCGGACTCCTTGTCGGTGGGTCCAGTTAGTCACGGGAAGAGTGGAGAATAGGATGGGCTCAGTGCGGGGAGGTGACTGTGATGCCGCCGTCGCTGTTCCGTTTATCTTTGCTACTCCTTCAAAGGGGTTAAAGTGAGTTGGTAATTTGTAACCACTCTGAGCGTAGTTCTCTGGCAGGTTCGGAATATATTTCAGTCTCCTAATTAATTTGGGAGGTTGAAAATTGCTGATGTTGAAATGGAACATTTGTTCCCTTCCTTCCCCGTTTGGTTAATAAAAAACCAGTAATAGGAAAAGCACCCCTGGCATTCTCATTGCTTCCTCTTCATTTATAAGGCTCAGTGTTCCATTTGTCGACATATAGTGTAATATTTATTTTCTAGTAGCTTCGAACATGTTTATACAATAACTAACTTGGACGGGGTATTGTGCCAAGCCCTCAGCACATGAGAAAAGGACTCTGATGTAGTCCCTGCTCTCAGGGAGTTACTGTATTGAGAAAGAAGGTAGTAGGGGATCTCATAGAAGTAGAGTTAAATTAGGACTAAATGGGGATTTCACAGACAACATCCATTAGTTTGTTAACGCTATTGGTGGTTTTATTTTACTCATGATTGGTGTCATGTTTCTCAGTGAACATGGTTTAGAACCCAAATTACATGCTTTCCCAGTCCCTTAGTTGTCATGAAGAAGAGTTGAAGTGCTTTACCCACTCTGGGTCCACTATCCATCATCACAGACATGCTCCTGACTCTGGGAACATATTCTAAAAGGACCTGTGTCAGGCACGTAAAAGGAGAATTTCTGAGGCTTAATTTTGCTTCTCTTGTTACCGTTTTGGCATTTGCTACCCTGTTCTGTGAACATGCATTCCTGACTCTTAAGCTCTTTTATCCTTCTTTTAAGGTACAGCTAGTCTGCCACGCTTTCCTAATCATCTGTATCACATTGATCTTTCCTTTATTTAAATTGTAACATGCACAGTCCACGGCTCTTATCTGGACATTTAATCATAGCCCACTTTGCCTTGTTAGTTAACTCTCATTATAAACTGTGTGTTGTTGAGCAGGAAGTTGGGGACAAGGTACAGTAAATGGAAAAGCACAAGTTTGGGAAATAAACAGATATAAGCTTGAATTCTGGTCTTGCTGCTTATTGGCTATGTGATTGAAACCTTTTTGAACCTCGGTTTTTTCAGCTATCACATGTAGAAGCTATCTTCTGCAGAATTGTTACTCTAGGCACGTAGGGAAAATTAAATAAGATGGGAAGTACCTTTCTTTCATTCCTCCCCACCTTTGTATTTTCTATTCCAGCCCTATCTAGTGTTTGTGTCTATAGGTTCTATTTAATACTAGTTGAATGAATGAGGGCCTGTCACATACAGTTAAATTACGAGTGTGGACTAAAGGTTTTCTCTTTCACCCAGAATCATAAAATTTTGGAATATGTGTCTTCTGGTTCTCAGCCAGTGTTCTGCCCACTGTTTGGTGTAGTCCACAATAAGTATTTCTTGAATACATACTAAGTTCAAAGCACTGTCTCTTCAAAGAATAGATGAGGCAGAGTTCCTGTTCTCAAGAAGTTTCAGTCGATCTGAGAAGCTAGTGATATCTGTCTCTTATTGGTGTCAACTCTGTGCCAACAACTACACCTCTAAACGTTGGAGTTCTCTGGGGTGTGGTCCAGGTCATCTTTTGGCTTGACACTCTCCTGGGGTGAACTCATCCACCTCCGTGGCTTTACCCACTACATTCCAGAGGCTGCCACATTTATATCTAACGTCCAGCCATGGAAACTTCAAACACATATATCCAACCACCTACTTAGCAAATGCACTTATTCCACAACTGCCTCAAATTAGGCTTATCTGCAACCAGCCCTCTTGCCCTCCAAACCTGCTCTCCCTCCAGTGTTCCCCGCCTTCCCTGAGTGGGGAAGTCAAGGACCCGGAACTCATCCTTGTCGTCTCCTGTCTCTCCTAAGCCCTCCCTGCATCCAACAGATCACTAAGGCGTACAGCTCGTACAGCACTTACTTCTCTCCACCTCCAGTGATACCACCTGAGTTCAAGCCACGGTCATCTGTCCCCTGAACCACCATAACAGCTGCCTCTCGGCCCTCTCCCCTAATCCATTTCCCACGTGGCGACAAGAGTGATCTTTTTAGGTACAGAGCTGGTCAGGCCGCTTCCCTGCTGAAAATCCCCCAGTGCTTTTGCTGGCAGATTAAGGTTTGGAGTCATTCCCCAGCCCTCAGACAGGCCATGTAAGTTGCCCCTGCTGACTTCTCCACCTCCACCGCCTTCCGCTGCCCCCTCAGCTAGCTCCTTCCGCCACACTGACCTTCTTTTTGTGCATCGATGGTCACTTTTTCAGGGAAGCCCTCCCTGCCCCCTGCTATTTAGGTCAGGCTCCCTTGTTATGCCTTCTGATGAAATCCTGACCTCTTTTTTTGTACTCCTTATCTTAATTATAATTATACAGTACTCTTTGCATGAGTATTTGGTCATCGATTTGCCCGTTAATCTGCAGGCTCCTTGAGAACAGATAGCACGTTGCCTCAGCACCCAGCACTGTGCCTAGAATACACAGATGCCCATTAAATAATGGTTGAAAGAACGAGAGCAGTAAGATAGCTTATGCCAAGTGTCAAAGAAAAGCTCAAAACGTTGAATGTGATGAGAATTCAGAGAAAGGAGAGATCACTGGGCCTCGGGTGGGGGAGGTGAGTTATTTCTTAGAGAAGAACAGAAGACTTGTTCGGAGGTGGCTATGGCTCTGCATATTCAGGGACAAAGAGTGTACCAGTTTGACAGAAGAACAATTTCATATAAGGTAGGATTCAAAATAAAGGTGGGGAAGTAAGTTGAGGCCATCTGTGGACGGCTTCAGGCGCCAGGCTAAGGAATTTAAACTTTATTCTGCAGACAATAGGAAGCCATTGGTATTTTTTGAGCAGGAATGGTAACATTTGCAAGTCAGTGGCATGAGAAATATGTCTTTTGGGACTCTCAGTTGCTAGCGAGAGGAACTCATCCCAAGTAAGCTTAGGCAAAAGGGGATTTATTGGCTTATACACCTGGAGAGTCCAAGGATAGGGCATACTTTAGGCATAGCTTGATCCAGCAGTTCAAATGATGTAACTGGTTTCTTTCTGAATCTCTCTGCTCTGCATCCTTTGAGTAGGCTCCTTTCTCTGGCAGGCTTCCCCTCATGGTGACAGAATGGTTGCAGCAGCTCCAAGATCACGTCTTTCAAGGCTAGAGTCTAGGAAAAACATCATCAACTCTCCCAGTGACTCCAATAACAATCCTAGAATTGAGTCTTGATGGCTGGGACAACCTGGTTTCGTTCATGTACACCTCTCAGGACCAGTCACCCGAGGAATGCAGTGTCCCAAGTGGCTTAGGCCTAGTTCAAATTCACAGTCCCCCCTTCCCCAGCTCGGGGTGGGGTCAGCCCTGACCAAACTACATTGAATGAGAACAGAGGAGGAGTGAATTTTCAAATGAAAACAAGATTGTGGCTGGAAGCAGGGTCCTTGGAGGCTGGGCCCCAAACCAATAAATGTCTCTAACAGGAAAGCTCTGCTTGCTGAAGGTGCACGTGGATCTACTGAATTGTTTCCATAGAGAGAAATCAGAGGGGAGAGGACTTATGACGGATAGAAGGTGTCCAGGACACCACACCTGTCTCGTTGACCGTAAATGGGCGCGTTCTGCCATTTCAGAAGAAGACTCTTATCGTTTCATTTTAGGAGCCGTTGTTGCTGTATGTTTGTGAAGGAAAGGCTGCTAACTTGGCAGGATTGTTAATCTCTCTGGGTTTAGGATGATTTAATTCTTTCTGAATTTGTTGTTATAAAAAAAAAATGGGTTAAAAAAAGACCAGATTCTTTTTTGCTTTTCTCTTGGTTTTTATTTAGCCCACAAATAATATCACAGCAACAATAAGGAAGAAAAAAAGGGAGAAATAGTAGTCTACTGTGTCTTCTTAAAGAGGCAGGCAGCCCTTGGCAGATGTGTAAATATTGTCTTCAGTTTATCTTATATCCTCTAAATGTGGACTTGTCAAAAGAAAAAAAAAGAGAGAAAGGCTTTTTTCTGTAATAGCACCAAGAGGTACGTTACAAAGTAGAACATGGCTCTGTTGAACTTTTTAATAAGTATTGGCCAGACAAGAAAAATGATAGTCCTTACTCATCCAATTTAAGAGGGAGGAGCTTGAGGAAAGTGGGGCTAAAGAAAGGAATCTGTATAATGTTTATTTACCTTTATTCTGTGGTCATTTCTTCTACTGCATAGTCTCCTAGGTGAGGGAAATGCAGCTCCTAAACCATTGTCTGTCTTCTAGTGTAAACTCTTGAGAGCTGGCTGGTCACTGAGTTCCCAACTTTGTGAAAGCTCCATCGAGCCAAGAGACCATTAAATACATATTTGTGAACGAGAATGTTGAATTGTTTTGTCGTGACCTCAGCTGAGAGAGGGGATTGGCTAGTGTGGGAGTATCCTGTGGTAAGATTGTCATCTGATGGATTGACCTACTTTGATCAGGGTTTTTTCCCTCCAGCACTGTTAAGCCTTTTTGACAATTCATGGCCCATCTATTAATTGAATGTGATTGAGACAAACATTGAATGCTATCGTTTTCAGACCATAATTGAAAAAGCATAGCTTTTCCAAACGTGTGGGGAAGACTAGGATTTGGAAAGCCTCTGGACATCAGTAACATCTGACAGATATGTAGGTGGCAAATTGAATAAATAGGATCTGTCATGTGCTGGCAAGTGGTTTCTGTAAATAGGAAATTAACGTTACCCACAATGAGTCAGATCTGAAATAATGGTATTCAAAACTGTTGACTCCCACTCAGGTATTCTAAGGACTAAGTCAGCCATTCTTAACCCTTTTTAAAATGCGAGGTACGAGAATATGACAGGTGGTGACCCTGAAGCGTTATCAGTCCCCTTTGGGCTCATTTGCATAATACACACACCAGCCGATGCAATCAACATTTATCAGCTCATGCCCTTCACAATTAACGGAGTCGTCTCATGAGTGCTTCCGTGGCGTGGTCTTCCTCCCGTCTCCCCGACAGCGAGCCTGCAGTCGTCCAGTTCTCCCTTCGCTCCCGTTCCCGTGAAGATGCTCCTATCTTCCCTCCCCGGCTAGGTAGAGAAATGGTGCGTGCTGCCCTGGTCCTCCTGGCCTTCCCGCATCTCCCATTTCACTGTCCTGTCCACTTCCGTTGGGTGCTCCCTCCAATGGACTACATTCTTGCTCCCTTTCCAAGCTTAGTTTTCAGCAAAACTGAAAAATCATCACCAGCATATGAAAGATTTAAGGCACTCTTTTTTAGGATGATTTTTTTTAAACTTAAGCATTTCACCTCATCATAATGATGTCATCAATGATACAGTGCAAGCCCCTGATGCGTGGGACCAGCAGTCTGAACCTAACTTTTCACTTACATCAGGGCCGTTCTCTATTTCCGAGGGTGCTTTGTCGAGTGTAGACAACAGTGAACAGCACCACTCTCGACTCTCTTAATCACATGGTGCTTATGTTGTCGTCGCTCTTTGGGGATGCCTGGCTCTGACTGCAGCCCTCTCCTGGCCTCCCAGCATTGTGCAGCACTTTACACGTCGGTCCCTGTTCTGGGTTGGATGTGGGTAATTCCTCCCCACGGTGCTCCCTTTTCAGCCCCGAGCGTTAAAGCGAACATGCGGTCGGCAGGTGCACAGGCGCCCTGCACACCCACCCGTGCTCGTCCTCGTCCTCGTCCTCGTCCTCATTAGCTGTCTTTCTTCAATGCAAATCACCAGCGGAGTGCAACTTCCAGTCCTGCTGCAAATGCTAAAAGCCGGATGTGCGCTGACTTCACTCCTCCTAAGCAGCAGCTGGTGCCTCCTCCTTTCCTCCTGTGCATCTCTTGAGCCCAGTTCGGGAAAATAACATTCCTTTGGTGCCTTGGCCAGGGATGTTCTCAATGTCCTGCAGTACAGCCGCTATCCAATGCCTATTCTGTAGATGGCACATCCTCTCTACCGTATCTTTGAATCCTCATGTCAGCTCTGGGAGGTAGGTATGGAGTCGGAAAGACCTGGGTTTGGATACTAGTGCTGCCATTCACCAGCTGTGTGACCTGAAGTACCTCAAGTGACCTCTCTGAGTTTTATTTCTCTAGCTATATAATGAAGATAATAGTCCCCGCTCCACAGGGTCATTGTGAGATTCAAGCAGGATGGTTGATGGGGAGCCCTTAGCCCAGTGCCTTGGCGTGTTCCAAGTGCTTGAGGAAGGGGAGCTCCCGTCACGGAGGGTGGAACTTGGCCGGCTGACTTCGCTTATGCAAGGAAATACACCTGGTAAGTGATGGAACTGAACTGTGAATTCAAATCTTTTGAATCTATATCCTTTTCTTCCTCTCCTCCTTTACTAGAAAGGAGGCTGTGTTAGTGCCAGAGCACTGTGAAAAAGAAATTGGAGCTCCTGGGTATTTTGGCAGTGAGCTATGCAATTACACTCCAAGGCTAATAATAAAAAAATTATAATGTGGTAGCTAATATCTATTGAGCCCCCGCTGTACGGTAGGTGCGTGCGAGGCAACTGGCAGCATTCTCTAATCTTTTAAACAGGGATCTCCAAAATTCAGTCATTTGTGTTCTGTCTTCACAATTTTTGCTATTTCTGTATACCACCTCTATCATTATTTTATGTAATTTTCTTTAAAAATTGGTTCACCTTATTACTTAAGTAAATGTGTTTTAAAAGAAAGTAATTGTCACTATTGTAAATAGAAAGTCAGCATCGTTTACCATAAATAGGAGATGACCAGTAAAGTAAGTACAATTAAAACAAAGCAGGCTTGTCAAGTCCCCGCTAGATGATGCTCTGGGCCTGAGGCCTGTTCTCTGTTAAAAAGGGAGGTTAGCAAGTGCTGGAGATGCCTTGCAGACATCGAGAACCAAACAGCTATTTCTTCTGGCCTTAAGTGAACAACTGAAAGAGAACTGGGAAAAGAGTAACATTCTCTCTTGGAATTCCATGTTCTTTAATGCCCCATCCATATACCACCGAATAACTTCCCGTCTGTTTCCTGCTGAGCGAAACACTGCCCCACGACAAGCTTGCAGGGAGCTGTCATTACCCTGTTTTACAGATGACAGCTGAAGCTCAGAGAAGTCACATCACTTACCCAAGGCTGGACATCTAATGAGTGTTAAAGCCAAGACAGGGTTAAAACCAAGTCTTTCTCCAGAAACATGAGAGAAATGTGTCCAGCTTCGGCAGGCTTGATGACAGGGCCTGCCCAGGAGCACCAGAGTGCTTGCTCGGGTTTTCTGTTTCAAGTTCCTGGTCCTCGAGCTCATTGAGTCACTCAGATCCTCAGCAGCCTGAGAAGCCTGGACACCCTTGTGGAGGGGGTGGTCCAGGCGCCTGGAACTGGGCAGTCGGGGATCCTGGCAGCTGGCAGTCATGTGCTGGCGGCAGCTTCCCCCTCTGCACGTTGAGCTGTGGCAGTGCATTGCAGCCGCCTCCCCGCTGGAGGCACTACTGGCTGGGCCTGTTGGGGGGTGTGGGTGGCAGAAGGGGCCAGGACCTGAGGCTGTCCTGGGTCATCGACTGGAGTAGCACCCTGCCCTCCTATAGAACATCTACAGGCACTGGAGTGGTAGAAAGAGAAGCCTGAACTCAAATCCCAATTACTCCAGTAAATTGTTTAGCACAGTAAACTTGGGAAAACACTTACCTTTCTGTGCCTCACTTTTCTAATCTGAGAAACAGGGGTGATGCCAGTACCCCCTCCCCGCCGCGGGGTTGTGCTGAAGATGAAATGTGCTGAAGCTTGAGTACCTCTCAACGTGCTGGCTGCTCATTAAGTGATGGTTTTCTCCTTTCCCTCCTCCTCCCCAGTTTGGCACATACACGCGACCTCCAATCCTGCCTCCCCACCCTCCCCCAGACTGATGTAATCTGGAGGACCTGGGCTGAGACCATGCGTATTTGGGCCAGGTGGTGGGAATATAATATCTTTCCCACGTCGGGAGTGCCGTGACCAGTTGTGGTTTCTCCTATTCTCCAGCAAATTGTGGTTCATAGCTTGCCGAAGTTTTTCTGATTTTTTTCTTTAAGAAACCTTTGGGCTTTCTGCCTGTTGCCATTGCAACAAGAGAAGATGTCATGACATCTGACATTTGCTGAGGCCACCAGTCTGTCCTGCGTGGCATTTTCTGACTTTTTCTGGCTGTGTCAGGCCAGCTTTCCTGTGCGTTGGAACGTCAGGGTAGGTTGACTGTAGGAATTGCCAGCGTCACTCCTCCTTGTTGCTTCTGTTTCCTGCCTGACAGCGCAGGACGGGATCCCAGCAGAGAGGAAGTCGTTGTTTTTCATGGCACAAACCTCAAAAGGATAAGGTTATACGGCCAAAACCTGGGGTTCCCCTAATGGCCTGTCATGCGTCTGTCCTGTGAATTTACAGCAGCCCTTTACCTTGTTCCTGCTCTCTGGAGTGTTAGGTTTCTACAAAACTGGGGAGGAAACATAGCATGGACTTATATACACTATCTCCTGTACTATTCAACAGTCCTATGACATAGGCTTTGTCATCTGTATTTTACAGATGAAGACATGGAGAAGCAGAGAATTTCAGCAAGTTACTAAGATTATATACCCAACAAGTGACCGAGCTGGGAGGCAAACCCCGGCCCTTGACCAATCCCCCATCAAACGCCCTGTTAGGAAGCCATCCCCTCCTTTTAGATTCTCAGGCCTCCCCTGCACCCCACCCTGCCCGCCCACCGCCCGCCTCCCGCCTCCCACCTCCTCAGGACTGAAGCACTCATTCCTCCAGCTTCTGGGACTGTTGGTGGCTGACAGCTCTCAGCAGAGTCCCCTCCGCTGGCCTGCCTGCCTCGGTGCAGCACGACTCTGCAGGGCCACCCCAGCGCCAGGCCCGCCGTGGGATCGGCTGAGGCTTTGGCTTTGACTACATTGCAGTTCTGTTTCTCCTGCCCGCACCTCGGCCTTCACTCGTCCACAGCTGTGATCGGGGCACACCCTCCAATAAGCTTTCTCGTACAAATCTCTGTCTTGAGATCCGTTGCTCAGGGAATCCAGCCTTCAGTGCAAGCATAGTCAGTGGAATTGTCCATATTCTGGTCCCTCCC
This sequence comes from Equus caballus, assembly GCF_041296265.1. NCBI lineage: Eukaryota > Metazoa > Chordata > Mammalia > Perissodactyla > Equidae > Equus > Equus caballus. The sequence goes on from NC_091685.1 coordinate 33,999,656, forward strand.
TGTTTGGTGCATAAGCCTGCATCCTGCTAAAGGGAGATGGAGAAAGGCTATGAGCCACGGGGGCCAGATTAGAACCTTACACTCCACCACTTAGCGGTGTGATCCTGCAGATTGATCCACCTGCTCGGAACCTCAGCTTCCTTGTTGTAATCGGGCATCAGAACAGTAGCTATCTCATGAGCTGTGGGAATGGGGGTAGCTTGGGTCATGCATTTAGAACAGAGCCTGGCACATGGTAACGGGCAGTAAATGTCAGGCATCAGTAGTAGCAGACCCTGCTGAGAACTCCATGTTCCCTGTTTCCCTGGTTTCCTCGAAATCACACTCTCCTGGTTCACCCACTTTTCTCATCATTTGTCTTCTGTTTGTTCCCTGGCTCCTCCTCCTCCTCCTCTCAGTTTGGGTATTCTCCAGGTTCTGTCCCTTCCCCACTTCTTCCTTTCTTGTTCCGTGCTCTCTCTCCAGTCTCCTCCACTCTGCCGGATGTGGCCTGCAAGCCCTTGAGTGCAAGGAGTGGCCCTTGAAGCGGGCTGTATTTTTTAAAAGGTGCAGTTTATCAGGAGGATGGGCAGACCTGTCATTTACATGAATGACCAGAGCGTTTCCCATTTTGGCTGCTCCAAAAGTCAGTCTGTCAAAGGTTTTGAATTGTGTTAGTGATTTTGTTTGCAACTTATGCCCTTGAGTAAGGGCACCTGCCTGGCTTGTAATCAGCAGCGCTATTGTCAAGGCTGATGATGCAGAGAAGGCAAGAGGAGGCGGAGAGAAAGGGAAGGACCGGCTGAAGTTCTGACAAGAGACAGGGTAAAGGGATTCTGTGAAGTTCCTGGAATAATGAGGACAATGAGCTGTTATTCTCAGGACTTCACTTTTAGACTAAGTACCTTAAATCTCACTTGTTTACGTACGAATTACAAGACTTCCAGGAAAGCATAAAATCCATGAAAATTCTATACAAGAAATTCTACTAGAGGAAGATGGGCACCGATGTTAGGGCAAGTCTTCCTCAAAAAAAAAAAAAGAGAAAGAAATTCTACTGATGGCCTATTTGGGATTCAATTGATCTACAGCTAAGTCAGTGAGAAAATATTTTCTGACGTCACAAATTGGGATTAAACAATGTGGTTCTAGGAGAGGAAGAGGAAGAGGGCCCGGGAGAGGAGAGGATACTGCAGACAAATGTGAGGAGAGAAGGGGAGACGGGAACTAACATTTATTAGTCATTACCATGTGCTCAGCACCTGACAAATGTTTACTCATTTAATATCCACAAAACCTCAGTGAGCATAGAGTCTGTTAGCCCCCATTTACAGATCAGGAACCAGGAACTCAGAACACCTGAAAATCCTTCCTAAGGCCACCCTCAGGACACCTGATCCCAAAGCCCACGTCCAAAATGATGCGGGGACGGTGAGCCGAAGAGTCAAAAGAAAGATTTCTTGGACTCTCAAGGTCTGGCAGTAGTGCTCTTTTATTTAAAGAATAGTATGGAATAGCGTGGGGACAGGACCCATGGGCAGTCAGAGCTGCTGCTGCAGCAATGTGTTGAGGGTTAGGGCTAAATTTATAAGGCATGGGTACATGACTTATTTTTACTGGAAAAAGAAAAGATGATGTAAAAAGTCGTTAAATGATGTCAGTGCAGATGGGGTCTGGTTATTGTGTGGTCGTATAACTTTAGATATGAATCTGGTCACATAGATCGGCATGTAGGTGAGGATGCCCTGGGCTTCTCTCCCTGGGGCAGCCCTAATTCACACCATAAAAATCCACCCGTTCATATAGATGGACATGTAGGTCAGGTCACCTTGGGTTTCTCTACCTGGGGCAGCCTTAATCCACATCACTAAACACCCCACCGGGCTGGAAGGGCTGCCTGGTGAGGAGCAGGGACTCTGATGCTGTAACTCCAAGATCCTTGGTCACCTTCAGTTTCTGTCCTCACCCTGTGACATGTAGGGACAGTGCTACAAGGTCACAATTAAACAGGATATTCCTGAGTAGTGACCTTGATTTGTTTATAACACAAACCAATTGAAGTTTTATGATGAGTTCATAACCCCCTCCCTCAAGTCCGACATCCATTCCCTCCATATACAGATGCACACGTGCACGCACACACACGCACCATGCACATGCACACACACACAACATACCATTCACACACACACACACTATGTACACACTCCCCTTAATTCAGAAAAGCCTTTGGAGAGCTTCAGGTCTGTTAAATCTCATACTATCTTTGGTTCAATCCATTGTAGCCAAATGGATTGAAGCTGCTTTCAATCTCCTCTCCAGCTTAGAAAATTCCAGAAGCGGGGTGGGGTTTTAATATCTGGGTGCTAAGATAAGGCCTTGTGTTGGCCAGCCAGTGAAATCCTTTCATCACACGTGCGTGAAACCTCCTTGCTTATGTGAGGAGCCCTACCGAACCATTTCTTATTTGATGGCCTTTTATGATGGCTACAAAGACATGAAAAGAAGGAGAAATTGTTTTGAAGAAGAGAGTTTAGGCAAGAAATAAAGATGTTTCCTTTCCTCTGTGCTTGATTTTTTAAAAAAATAATCTTAGCAGTTGAAATCTGATACTTGTGGTTTTGAAGAATAAAATTCCCAAGGCTTTATGCTGGCCTTTTGTGGGGCTCTGACCTGGCCGCCGGCCCACAGTCTGTTCAGCTGAGCGTGATGGAAACTCAGCATAGGCAGTGAAAGTAACATACAGGCAATAAACAACGGCCATCGCCCGAGAATAGACATCTCAGATGTGAAGTACTTTTAAAGTGGAGTGTGTGCTAGGATCTATGCTCGCCTCGATGTGGCACTGCAAAAAATGAGGCTGCGTTTCCATGAATCTTAGGTTTGAGAGGTCTTTCCAAGATTCTTCTTGGTTGCCTAGAATCCAAAGGTTTCATAAGGTCAAAGAAAGTCATCCTAGAGAACATTCGAGGACAGACTGTGAGCCAAAAGCATCCGTTTCGCTTTCTCCTTTTATTCCTGCCTGTGAAATATTTTCCAATTATTTTTCCATGTTGTTCTTAAGCAGCTAGTTCTTTGTGCTTTACTGACGAGACTTTCTAAGCAAGGGGTTGAACCATTCACTTCAGAAATAAAATGTTCACAGGACTCCCTCTATCTGGAAATCCACTTGCAAGAACAAAGTTTGTGCCACTGCCTGGGGTTAAGAAACCCATTTTTTTCTTGCAAGTGGTCCTCTTCAACTTGCCTCCACCTTCACTTCCCAGTTCACTCTGCTCTCAGGTTCTGATTTAAAAGCACTTAATTAGGGTGCTAATTAGCACCTAATCAGGTTGCTAATGAAGTAGTTGACAGCCCAGATCAATTAAAAAAGGAAGAAGCGTCCGTGGCCTTTTGTTTGCAGCCTCTACAGGAGATGACATTCTCTTTTTAATTGCTTTGAAACAATTTGCTGAACCAATCAGCCTCTGTCCCGGTCAGGTCGCCTGTGCCAGCGAGAGGCTGCACTGCAGCAGGAGGAAAGCCTTTGGGTTTTGTAAAGCAAGGTTCTCCTTTCTCTGTGCTTGATGCTTTATAAATCTTACACTTCTGAGGGGGTTGCTCTGCTCACCTAGCCCCGCTCCTGACCACGTATATTCTGAGATAACAGCTAAAGATCCTGACTAAGCAGAATTATCATTTAACCACCACATCCCCCATAGTACACATATGTATCTACCTGAAAAAGGAGCAGGGAGAATTAAAACCAGATAAATGTTTTAAATAATGTTTCTTCTTTTTTTCTTTGTGCTAACCTGGATGCTGGACTCTAGACACAGAACTCTAGAGTTTTGATGATTATTTTTGTAAAAATAACAATAGTGGGAGAATTCTGACATAGTAGGCATTACTCAGTGTAAAATAAAGTTGCTTTCTAGGTTGCAGTCATCTTGCTCAATGTGTGAGGGTTATTGTGAAGCCAGGCCCGCGTTAGAACAGAAGGGCCCGAGGTCCGGAAGCAGACGGTGAGATAAGGGAGCGAGGAGAGGGAGGCAGCGATCCGAGGGCAGCGCGTACCACTACTGCAGAGGAGCCAAATACATGAGTGGTTTAACTAAATATTTTTAAAATACATATTGAGCACCTATTGTGAGCCAGGCACTATGCTGAGCATAGATTATAGGGCAATGAGCAAACCGTGACTGTTTGGAAGACAGACAATAAACTGTAAATATATTGTAATGTAAATAATATAAATAAATTACAGTGTGCAAAGTGCCGCCTAACAGAAATCCTGAGTGCTGTGGGCATGTCCTTTACGGACACTGCAGACTTCCCGAGGAATGCAGTTTAAGCTGAGAAGTGAAGGTCAAGCTAGAGAGGGCTGGGCAGAAGGGCCAGAACAGAGTCCCCATTACAGGAATAGGACACGAAAGCAGGAGAGAGAGAAAAAGCAGGTTTTGTTCTAGGAGCTAAGAGAAGCCCCACATGCTGGAGCAGAGAGAAGAAGGGAAGGATTTCTTGGGTCGAGGCTGGAGCGGTCCCCAATCACTCACAGCTTTTTAAGCTCCACGGAGGATTTTGGACTATAAGGGAATGGGACAGCATTAAAAGGTTTTAAGCAGGTGATTCTTATGATCAGATTGTGTCCTTGAAATAGCCCAGCAGCTATGTGGACGACTGATGAGAAGAGGTCTGGATGGGAAGTGGGCGATCATTTAGGTTTTCGCAGTGGTCCAAGTGCAAGTCGATGATGGCCTGAACTAGGATGCCGACAGTGGGGATGGGGACAGGTGGATAGATGTGAGAGACATGTAGAAGATAGAATGAGCAAGAATTGGTGGTTATGGATGTTGGGAATGAGGGAAAGGGAGTAGTCCTTTCCTAAAGGTATGGTTCCTAAGGTATGGCTTGAGCAACTGGGTTTAAGGTGGGACCATTTACTGAGATTAGGAGTGGTGGGGAGAGAGTAGAACTGGGGGTGGGCATGGGGCAACTATGATTCAAGTCTTGGCCGTGTTTAGTTTGAAGCATCAAATGGCGACGTCATGAGGAGCAGTGGGATTGGCGGGTCTGGAGCCTGCAGGAGCTAGAGATGTGGGAGTCCTCGGCCAACAGCAGACTATAAATCTCTGGCGCTCCACAAAATTCCCTTGCAGGGCAGGAGATTCCCTCCTCCAAGAGGAGGCTCAAATCCAGAGCTGAGCCCTGAAGAATTCCAACGTTTAATGGTTCCTTAGCAGAGGAGGAATCAGGACTCAGCCAAGGCAACTAAGAAGGAGCTGCCAAATACAAGAGGAGAAATCTGGAGAGGACCTTTTTTGGAGATGGTTTTTATTTCCAAGGCTTTCTGCAAGAAGATCGTTGTGAACTGATAACCACTTCAGGCCTGAGAGCACTGGTTTTCAAAAACACTTAAGCAGAGGCCAGTCCGGTGGCAAAGTGGTTAAGTTCGCACACTCTGCTTCGGCCACCCAGGGTTTGCAGGTTCGAATCCCAGGCACGGACCTACACACCACTCATCAAGCCATGCTGTGGCAGTGTCCCACATACAAAATAGAGGAAGACTGGCACAGCTGTTAGCTCAGGGCCAATCTCTCTCACCAAAAAAAGAAAAAAAGAAAGAAAAACCTTTAAGCAGCAGAATCCACCTGAAAGTAAAATCTTATGTGGATGCCACCTGGAAAGGTGGAGGCTGGGCTGAGGTCCTGCTCACTCAGCCATCCCCTGGTCACCCCCACCGCCCATCTCGGAACCCCAAGGCTCTTTGGAAGGACGTTGGAACAGCCCTGCCCTAGAGGAGAGCCCCTTGGCCCACAGAGCCCAGGACTACTCCTGGCAGAATCATCTTGGATTCTCTTCTGAGGCTGCGCACCACAGCGCCCCATGATCCGTCAGCTCCCTTGCACCTAAGGAGCTTACAGAAATCTGACCTCTGTGTTCTCCAGGTTAGAAAGTATCAGTATTCTCAACCCACCCCCTCCCTTCAGGAAATGCCTCCTAATCCTTTGAAACCCAGCTTCCACACCATTTTCTTCATGAATCTTTCTAGGCCCGCATTCAGGACGGATCGTGCCTCCCCTGTGCTGCCTCCTGCTGCCCTCATCGCACGGACTGCTCAGATTTATTCACACACCTTCTCCCCTCCCAGACTTCGAGTTTCTCTAGGGCGGGGACCAAGTCTTTACATACTAAAGCCGAGATAGTACCCGGCACAGTGTGGGTGTTGAATAAGTGTTTGCCCAGTTGGATTGAATTACATTGAATTACACTTGGAAGGGCCCGCGGATAGTCAGTCTACAGTGCTTCCTCTCGTCCGTAAAGGTGAGGGTCAGCTCCAGCGCATGAGTGGCAGACCTGCTTCTGGAATCCAGACTCCCGAGTTCCAGTCCAATTTTCTTAGGATCTCTTCTTCAGTGCTCTACAGTTAACAGCACTGAATAAATATGTAAATGTTGGAGAAAACTCTCCTTAGTCTGCAAGCTGTAGGTGGCTCTAGCCGGTTTAGACGGCGCTATCGCAGTATCACCCACCAGGCCCACGGCGTAAAGTGATTCTCTTTGGAGTCATTTTTCCTAAGTAGAAGTGTGACTGTCTCTCCTCCTCGTCCTCGCCACCTGTCACGGTTCTGGCTCCTTCACAGATTCCCCGTCACTTCGAATTCTTAGCTTCAAAAAAGGGCCGCTTCTCACATTTTCTAGTGCGAATGCTTTGTTTGTTTTTAATCTCCTCTTACAGGATTTGGCCCAAGAGTGGTTCCAATATAAAGGCTCTGGAGCTTTCTCTGTGTGGACAAGGGTTAGGAAATTCCTCGGAGGGATAAGTAAAATTGGCCTCTCTTCCTTGGAGCCAGAGGAACGGTTCTTTTTTTGAAGACCGGTTGAGGAGGGGTTCTCAAGGGCCATCCTTGAATAGAAAAGCTGCAAGCACGTCTCTTTCACCATTAGTGCTGGCAGTGCCACGGTCCCCAATTTGGAAGGAACAGACCAAAGGGCCTGAGAACCTGGCTGCTCGCTTCTCCCTGCCCTTTATCATTTCCCGGGGTCAGTTATTTGTGTCCCTTTAGATCTCCCCTTCTCACACTATTCCGCTTCCCAGCTCTTGGCCAACAATTATTGTCACCCTACCAATTTTGTTGAGGAAGTGGAGAAGGCAGTGGGAAGAAAGACCTGGAACTCAGAACTGGAACTTGTGTTCAACCCCCCGCTCTGCCACTTACCAGCGTGCAGTCTGCCCCTTAGCCTCTGAGAGCCTCAGTTTCCTCCTCTGTAGAATGGGACTACTAGCACCTTCCTACCTGGTAGTTGTGAGGATTGGCGAAAATGTATCCAAAGCCCCCGGCAGAGGGCTTGGCCCGTGGAGCCACCCAATCAACGTTTGTTCCTAAACCAAATGTTTTCAGGTGAAATCATGAATTTCACTTGCTTTAATCCTGGTTGCACATCCAAAATGGTTATGATTGATCTGTGTACCCACCGTTCTGTGGAAGCAAGTGTTTGGTGCGATAAACAGTTTGCAGCTCAAATTACTGTTGTTGTTAACATGCGTATTGATGGGGTGTCTCTTTTAAAGAGAGATTCTAGCATGATAAGTAGTTACTTGTAGCTGAACACACACAAAGAATGAAACCCAGATCTCGTTGTGTATCTTGCCTGTTTTGTGTTTGAAAAATATGATTTCATCTGTCAAAACAAAAAGAAAAACTGTTTCACCGAGGGAGGCACTTGGACTAATTGAGTTTTGGTTCCGTAGCTACTCGGGGTATCCGTGGCAACAGTTTAGGCCAGAGCTGAGCTTCCCAGAGCTCTGCCTTCAGGTGGAGGGCACACAAGGTAAGACCTCTTTGTGTCTCTCAGCTCATGTCTGTAGGCAGTATGTGCTTTTTAGAGAGCTTGTTGAATTATAAGGAAGATGTGGGTGGCCAGCTTCTTTCCCTTGAATAGAAATATTATACTTTTTAAACTGTCTGATTTTGATTTAATAGCTCTCTGGTTAAGAGGTGCCATATAATAGTATCTTAACATCAGTTTAAGAGCAACCTGTAGGGTCACTCTGTTTTTGAATCTTTCTACGGGAAGCCATCACTTTCCTATTCATAGGGCCTCCCTAAGAAAGCTCTGCTACTTGAGTAGGCCATTTGTAACATCAAATACAATGGCTGGATTCTCTTTCCTTTTTTTCAATATTGAGTACTTGCCGGAAACTGTTTTAGTACAAACTAGTTGTGTATGAAAGTAAACCCGAAGGAAATAATCAGGCACACCAAAAAAGCTTAGCACAGTCATCTCAGCGTTACTCACAATAGGAAAACACTGGAAACAGCTGAGATGCCCAGCAAAGAGGACGTCGTTAGGGAGATTGGAACATGCCATAAGAGGGCGTTTCATACAGCCTTTAAAAGTTGCGTTTATAAAAAGTTTTTAATGGAAGACATGGGAAAATATCTATGATATAATGTTAAACTAGGACATAAAATTGTAAGGTGAGCCTGATCTTGACTTAAATTTAAAAAGGTATATAGATGAAGACCAAAAGGCAATGTGCCAAGCAGATAATTGTACCAAAGCTGTTACTTGGCAGTGGGACTGTAAGTGATTTTTATTTTATTCTTTATATCTCCCCATATTTTCTAAGTTTTCATAGTGCACGTTAATAACTTCAATTTAGGTAAAAGTGTTATTAACAAAAGTAAAGACAAAATCTCGTAGGTTCAGGGAGGGGACGGTGGTAGAACCATTAAACTAAAAAATGGTAGCAAGTGGCAGCTGTTGGATATTAATGCTTAGCACTTATATAACATTTCATGGGAGGTTTTAAAGTGTTTTATAGCAGCTGAGCTCATTTTCATACCAGCCCTGTGTGGTAGGCAGCAGGAATTGTAATGATTTTATGGATTAAAAAAAAAAAAAAAAAAAACAGGCACAGAATGAACACTGTGTTTTGCTTCTACTGATGTTTTTAGACTGTGAAATTAGGGCCTACGTGAGGACATATTGCTACTGTTACCCATCCCCAGAAGCACAGACATTTAGGCTGGGCAAGGACCTTAGAAACGGTGTGCGGTCCACCACCTGGCAAAGGAGAAACCGACGTGAAGCACTGAGTTGGCCTAACGTTTGGAAAGATGCCTTGTTTAGCATGGGGCATGTTCCAGAGGGGCCTTTTAGTTTAATATATAACATTATCCCTGCTGAGGGCCTTCAAACGAAAAAGGGGGGAGTCTAATAAATTATTACAGATTAGATTGGAGGTGGGGTAGGTAGGAGGCTATGAGGATCCAGAGAAAGTGACCTCAACTCCTGCTTGCTGGATTCCCGCCAGATCAGTGTATCCAGGACTCTTTGCATCCCCTTGTAACAGACCATCCGAGCTCCTCTTCTGTGGAAATCCAGTCCCCCGGATTTCCATGCCTCTGGTGTTTCCAGCACACCAGCCCACCTAGGATAACTTTCAAATTTAGGATCCAACGCACACCCTCCTTAGAGTGATAAAACAATTCTAAGCTTCTGTCCTTCCCCAGTTTTCTGATGTGCTTTTTAAAGGTAGTCACAGTCCAGATTCAGAGGAGGCGAACACACATATTCTCCTACAGTTCCATCCCTGACATCTTTATCGGTGCTTAACTGAGGATGTCTTTTTTTCACAGCACTCAAGAGTTTGCAGGGATCCAAGAAAAGGCAAATGCTAACGTGAAGATGCAATTTTGGAGTTCAGTAGATACCTGGGTTTGAGTGGAGCTTCTCCCTTTGGCGAATTGGCCCTCAGTTTCTTCAAAGTATAAAAAGAAAGTAATGAGAACCATAGGAGCGGCATTAGTCAGGCTAGGCTAGGCTATGCTGCCGTAACAAGTAGAGCTTGAAATATCCCTGGCTGAGCACAGCAAAAATGGATTTTTTTTGCTCTTACAAAATGTGATGTGCGTCATGTGGGCACTCTTCCGACTGGTGTCTCTGAGAGGCAGATGTCATCCGTCTAGTGTTGTCACCCTCTCAACATGTGGCTTCTGGGGTCACTGAGCAGGGAAGAGAGAGCTAAAAGGTCAGGCCCGGGCTCTTAGATGTTGTGTCCAGAAATGATACATGTCACTTCCACTCGTATTTCATTGACTCAAACTAACCACATGGCTTTGTTTAACTGCAAGAAGACAGACGTTCAGGAGAACACATGGGCTACGGGATGAGCAGTCCCTGCCACGTTACTAACATTCACTGAGCCTTTCTTGTGTGCCAGGCACGATGACAAACGCTTCACGTATTCATCTCATTTAATCCTCAACCTTAGGAAGTAATTGCTAACATCTCCATTACGCAGATGAATAACTGAGCCATACAGAGGTTAGGCAAGTCTCCGCGCTAGTAAGTGATGGAGCCAGAATTTAAAGCCAAACAGTCTGACTCCACGGCCTGAGTTCTTAACCTCTGTGCCTATTGCCTCCCTAATAATATCTCTTCTGGAGGGATTTCTGTAAAATTATAGGCAATGTAAATAAAACACCTGGTATGCAGTATCTGACATGTAGTAGTTACTCGCAAATGGCAGCTATTTCTATTGTCATTGTCGTTATTGGTTATACCTCAAATCCTTTCTGAGTCAAGGCAGAATATAAATAGATGACTATGTGACAGAGCTTTGTGAAAAGGTATCTCTTTTGTCCTGGCCTCTGGGGCTGCATGGAATGCTTTAGTACAAGCTTGCAGAGAAGTATCAAGTAATTATCATCAGATGGAAGCGTTTCAGCATGTCGTGATGTCGTGCCCATTCTTACCCTGTAAATGGCATGAAAGCAAAGTCTACATTCTAATGACTGGCCTGCCATGTCTCATTACATTATTTGCAAGGTTGCTCTGAACAAAATCTAAGGACACACCAGTAGTTTATCTTGTATTTGTTTTAATTAAACACTAGCTCTGATCTTGACTTGTTCTGGAGGTAATTAAAGCAAGGCTATTGTGCTATAAAGTGATTTTGTGAGGCCAGAAATATTTTCGGTGTTGAAGTGACTCCCCTGTGCCTTTGCTGCCATGAGTTAATTGACACGGCCCCGGCCCTTTCTGGGGAAGCCTCAGCAGCTGGAGACAGCCCGCGGTGTGGGTGAGCGAGCAGACAGCACCCCCCTGAGAAAAGGCGCGGTTTTGGATTCTCTAGGTTTGCACAGACCAGTGAAGGATAACATTGAGTTTGTAGAAAGACTGGGGCAACTAATGGTGTGTATAAACCTGTGTGACTGTGGTGGTTGGTGCCATTCCTTCTTACCGGCTGGGAGAAAGAAGGCAGAATCTTGGTACTTGCGAATATATCTAGCTCTTCCCTAATGCTGGGAGTTGACGGATGGCTCCTTTTTATTTCGTATCTTCTTTCAGAAGCCCAATTTCTGCCATAGATTGCAGCCCATTGTCTCTGACAAAAGAAGACGCATTCCTAGGAATCTCCCACTCATTACACCATTGAGAGTGTAAGGTGCTGTGCTCATCAATGGACCAGGATGGAAAGATCAGGAGGCACTGCTCCAGCTCTGTCACACACACATAGGGAAACAATAAACTAAGCGAGAGAGAACTTCAACAGTGCTAAATAGAGAGACTCAGGGCAGCGCAGAGGAAGGGGCAATTAACAGGATCAGGCAGAGGACGGCAGAATCATATATGTGGATGCCTCATGGTCCTTTCACACCAATCAGAGCTCACAGGTATTACTGTCTCTAAGAACTAAAAAGGTCAAGTTAGATCATGTAATTCCCCAGTTTCATTTTAGCCTTAATCCAATATCATGCTGAAGGATCTTTGGATTATTGACACTTTGGGCATTGGAAACGATGTCAGCCAGATACTGGATAAATTTTGGCAAGTCTTTAAAAAGAAGTATTTTGCAAAATAGCGTGTACTCTATGATTACAACTATACAAAAATATCTATATACGTGTCCCGTATACAGATGGGAATATGCATGGTGAAGGTAGTTATTTTATTTTATTTTTTTTTAGATTGGCACCTGGGCTAACAACTGTTGCCAATCTTTTTTTTTTTTCCTGCTTTTATTTCCCAAACCACCCCGCGCCCCCGGTACATAGTTGTATATCTTAGTTGCAGGTGCTTCTGGTTGTGGGATGTGGGACGCCGCCTTAACATGGCCTAACGAGCAGTGCCATGTCCGTGCCCAGGATCCAAACCCTGGGCCGCCGCAGCAGAGCGTGCGAACTTAACCACTCGGCCACGGAGCCAGCCCCTGAAGGTAGTTATTTTGCGGTGGTGAGAATATGAATTATTTCTTAGGAAATATTTTTTTCAATATTGTGTTGCCTTCAATTTAAAGAGAGAACAAAGAATTATTTTGTTATATCCAAAACAGTACATTTTTAAAAATCAATGGGAAAAACATCAATGGTGAGGTTCAGAAAAGGAACTTTCAAGAATAACTCAAGACCAGTCACACTGGATGGAAATTCTGACCTTTGGGCAGAGAACTTGAAAGGGGTTTTAAAACAGAAACACATTTTTAGGGAAATACATGAAGCTTTTTAGAAGTCAGTACATCTTGGTCATTACGGATTTGCTATTGATATTGTTTCAAATATCATAGCAAAACTAAGAACATTCTAAATTTCAGAAAAAAATTCTGCATAATCACACAAATGCCACAAACCAAGCTATCTTTCTATTTTTTCCTTATACTCGAATATTTGCTCATATATACACAAAATTTAACATAATCTAGCTTTAGATATATTTATACAGTTTTTTGCCCCATAAAAGACTATAAGTATTTTTACCCGATACACTATTGTTTCAAATATTCAAAAAAGGGTTTACTGACTACTTTTAAAACATGGTCATTCTGGAAAGTTATTGACTCGAACTATTTGAACTTCTCAAAAAAAATAATGATATCAGGATTATGGCTGAAAAGAAAGAGACGTCAGTCTTGCCATCTTTGACTTGAACGGACAGGAAAGGGACTGGTCACAGGTGACCTGCACACTCATCTCTGGGACTCCAGGCCAGAGATGCCAGCAGAGGGGTCTTGTTCGAAGGGTCTTTCTAAAGCTTCTGAGCCTTGATTCTCTGAGGCTGACGTTCTAAAAAGCTGAGCTGTAAATGGAGGTCCAGCACAGAGCCTGCACCAGAATCCTCTGGCGGCTTGTCCTGGTGAAAACGGGGTGACATAGGCGATTCAGGCACCTTGTCCTGGTGAAAACGGGGCGACGCAGGCGATTCAGGCCCTGCCTCCAGGGACCTGCCTGTCCTGGCCAACCTCAACCCGAGCTCTACCCTTTTAAAACCAAATTGCTTTTTGAAGTGTAAGCTCCTGACCATTTCCTGTTCTGTCCTGATTCAACCTGCAGAGCCCGACTGCACCATCTCTGCCTGGTCCTGAAGGAGCAGCTGCCACCAGCGCCTTCTCGGGGGCTGGGCCAAGCCGAACCGCGCAGCCGACACCCACAGTGCTGCAGGCCCTGGCCAGCTGCAGTTGGAGGCACAGTGCCATCTAGCGGATAAAAGAAAAAAGGCTCCATCGCTTTTTTTTTTAAGTTACTGGAGAACCATAGACCAAAGAATCAGCTGTCTTTATTTGCTACCAAAGGAGCTTGATAACCAGAGAAGGAAATGGATTTCCTGAATGTCACACAGCCAGCTTGTGGCCGCATTGACACTACAGAGCCTCATCATTTGAGCCTTGGTCCAGCATTCTCCGCACTATACCACAGTAAAGAAACCAGAGGATAAAACAGCTTCTAGTTTTGGCTGAGTGGCATTTCAGACCTCTGCTGAGGTGGAGGTGAACACAAGCGGGGGCCAGCGTCTGAAGAGATGGTGTCAGTTATTCACTATCGAATGCCTTGGCTGGACTCTCTCAGTCATGGGTGCAAGGCCAGAGCAAATTCAGTTGTCCACCTTGCTCTCCCTCCCAGCAAATCTGCCATGAAACTCAGCACAAGATAAGACCAGGTGCATTGCACTGGGTGAGGGAGCAGGAGATGCCACAGGTGTCCTGTGCCCTGGGTGGAGAGAAGAGAAAGAGCTTGTGGGCTGCCAGCCCAGTCTTTCCCAGCCCGTGTTATTTACAGCTAAGGAAAATTTTGTGCATCTGACCCTGGTCCTACTTCCTTCTCCCACCTTTTAGAAACTCCCTACAACTCTAAGTTCCTGGTCCCCAGGTGCCCAGGCTAGGTCCCCAGATCCCAGAAGAGGGGTGGGGTGGGGGTGGGGGCGGGGGCAGCACCCTCGTTTTCTGCCCTCTGGGGACTGCCGCGACCTGGGTTAACGCAGACTGCCGTGACACAGTGCATGACATGTGGGCTTCTCAGCCAGGCTGCAGCTAAAAGGCACTACACTGAGCCGAGTGTTCCCCACGATGGTGGAGGGGAGCACACGCTGCATTATTCAGTGTCAGTGTGGGGGTGGGGGGAGGGGAAAGTCAATGCCTCATTTCATTCCTTCAAAATTAAATCCTAGATGTTGACTGGAAACATATGGCGATGCTTTGGGATCAATCCTGTTTCTCGTGGATATCCTAAAACAGCAAAAGGCTTTCTTGGCTGTGTTCCCTTCCTTCAGAGGCTGGCCTTCCTTGACTCCCGGACCATCATTCCGGCAGGCAAGATGAGCCCATCCTGCCTTACACTGAAGGTCACTGGCAGAGTCCTGAGCTGTAAATGTGAGCATGAAGGGTGTGCTCTTAACTGTTAAACTCACTCCTTTCATTTAATTTCTTTAAAGCTAATTAGAGCAAGGGAAACTTTTAATGCCATTTGTTTTTCTAACCCAGGGAATCTGACTTAGGGACTTCTGTGGCCTGGAATGTCCTGAACCGGCCAAGATTTGACAAAGCCTTCGGTGCCCAGGGCACTGTCTGAGTCACAGAGCAGCATCGCACAGCCTGGTTCACCCCGGGCAAAAACGTTCCAAGTTCTCTGGATGAACAGCCTACAGATGCCCAGCACTGAAGGCCTGGGTCTGGCAGCCCCCAAACAGAAAGCCCACCCCAAGGGAGGTCCTGCTTCGACACCTCTCCACCGTCACTGTCCTGCCCTCCAAAATTCACTCTCCTCCAAAGCACTTGGTTAAAACTGGGCTTTGTCGCGCTGTCAGGAGTCTGTTGAGCTGTAGAAGCACAGACAGTCCCACTTTTCAGCTCAGCACATCCCTGGAAAAGGGGCTCTAAAGAGGACCTTCAGGATGTCGATCATATTTTCTTATAGGAACGCTCTTCTAATTGGGGTGCGTTTCTAACCAGAGTCGTGGCTTCAAATGAATCACCGTGATTTCCAGCAGCATGTCATCAAAGCCAATATGTCCCCAAACCTCTGTAATCATCTATCAGAAGAAAATCTCTGACAAGCCTTTTTCTCTTGATGCTGGCAGAGCCCTCAGCTCATTACTCAGTGTTCCTGAGCTGAGCTCTCCCTCCCCGCCGCACGGGCTGGAGCCCTTTCTTTCCTCTCCTGCCCTTGATCTTGAGGCTGTTAGCCCCCTCGTTGTTCCGCACTAGCTGGCTCTTCTCCTTTCTTCACTGAATTCCTTTAGCTAAAAGACCTTTGAACAATTTACGATTTCAGTGCTCTCCTTTCCCGCCAACCCCCACATTTGGCATAACCCACGCTGTGACGAGCAGCACCCCAGATCATCATGACCCCGTCCCTCCCCGCATTACTGAGCCTGGACTGTGATTAGCATATAAAGAAAATCCCTGTGCAGTGCTCTTACAGGTTGGAGCCCTCCAACAGTCTGAATATACCCCAATTCGCTCCGCCTTAAGGGGACAGGGTAGCTAAAAAGGGCATTCATTCATTCCAAAGGTATTTATTGATTTCTATGTGCCAAGTACTTTCCAAGTCACTTGGGATATAGCTGTGAATAAAACAGATAAAAATCCACTTGGGGCTCGAGTGAGGATGTAATGAGCAGGAAGATAATTGGCTTGGAAGTCTGAGGAGCTAGTCTAGATGCTTCCACTAACCGGCTAAGTCACTTCTGCCTCTCTGATCCAGTCTCCTCATCTGGAGAATGAAAAGATTGGACTTGGTCCCAGACAAGGACTCACCCCTGTGACCATCTAAGGGCTCTTTGGTTTGTGATCTTTCTTATACTCTAGAATCTTCGGCTTCCCAGCCAAGCGAGTAGAGCTCCCTGCATCTCCTTAAGTGGGGCATTCACGCCGACTCCACTCTCGACCCTCGCAATTCTTTTCTGCTTTGACCGTTCTTTGGTCCTGAGAAAGAGAGAAGAGAGAGCCCTCTCCATCAGGTTCGCCTGCCTGCCTTTCCCGCTTGTCCCCCCCGCATCCTCCCCTCTCCACTCCCATGTGGTCACAAACATTTGTCAAGAACAAATGACCTCTTCTTCAAAGACGGTTGTTGTGGGCGGGATGCCTCTTTGGGGTCACTGTGATGCCTTTGGGGGCATCTGTTTTCCTGGGCATGCTCGAGGAAGCCAGCGAACAGATCACAGGGAGGATGCGGTACAGTTGGTGCAACAGAACCACTGGAAACCAATTAACAGACTGAAAACCAGAGAAAGGCCGGCGGCCAAAGAACAGGCACCCCGTGGTAAACAATTACCAGTGTGGGCAGGGACAGCGATGTAGGTCAGCTCGCAGCCAGGAAATAGTTTTACAAGTGCGAAATGTGAATCCCTTCTGGAAGCAGAATCTGGGTAGAGGTTTTCTTTCTATATTTGGGCAGATGACCACCTGGTTGTCCTGCAACTCCCCTCGGTTTCTGAGCAGCTGGTCTTGGCTACCACCTCCCTCCAAAAGAAAACGGCTCAGGGGCCTTCTAACCTTGACCTTGACCTTGATGGTCACGAGAGACGGATGGGAGGCTAGATCCCGCTTTATAAGCTAGGTCCCCACAGGGTGCCTGTATTGTACTCTCACCTTCTGAGGACGCTGGATGCTTTCCGTCGCAGCTGTGGTACATTCTTTGTTTTTGAGAGCAGACCTTTCAGCACTACGGCGCTTGGAAAGATTTACCAGTTTCAGATGAATATCCGGGGAACCCTGAAATTAAGACCAACACCCAAGCTTTAAGGACGATTCTGGCAGGGGTTTGGTCAAGGGGAAACAGGAGACTTGGGGGTTCAGATCCAGCTCGGTGTGCGATCGAGTCCTAGGAGTGCTCGGGTGCTCACGCCCAGAGGCTCAGGTCGGGAAGAGCCACTGAGACCTTTCACCTCCGAACTGGAGCCCCAGCTTTTACGGCGGACGAAGTGCTTCCACATTCATTCTGTCTTGGTTCCTCAGAACAGACTGGAAAGTGGGCAGGGCAGGTGTTAACAGCTCCACTTCGTAGAGAAGGAAACTGAGGCCAGAGAAGACTCCGGACATGCATTTGCTGAGCTGTATGTGACAGTGAAGACTGGAGGGAGGTCTCCCAGGGCCGAGGTGGGCGTCTTTCTACCACCCCGCAGTGTGTTGGGGGGTCTTCTGAGCGGCCTGGGTCAGACAAGGCAGTTGTGCTGGTGAAAGCGTATTTCTGGTATCTCTCGTTAACCTTATCCTAGGAAATACTTTAGGTTTCCTAGGAACTCATGGGAGGCTGATCCTGACCTATGGCTGGGTAGAGGCACCCAGCCCACTAGAAACCACTGTCCCTGAGGACAGAGCCACAGAACCCTGATGGGCATTTCTCTAGGTGGTTCTTGACTCTGCTTCCACAAGACCAGAGAGGAAACTACACCCTCTAAATCCCCACGGCTCCCCAGGGAAACAACAATTGTGTTTACCAAGGACTTCAGGAGCTCCACTCTCTGGTCCCCAGGCTGGTGCAGCTTTGCCCCGAGGCTGCTTTCCTTCCCGACCACCCTTGGCCTCTGGATTATGTGGACGTGTTGACCAGACCCTGAGACCCTCTCCTTCTCAGGCACTGCGTAGGGCAGCTTTTTGGGCATACGACCCTCATGATGGTTGAACTTTCTGCTGGTCTTTTCATAGAAGAACAAAGAACTGTCGTCCTCAACTTAGCAACATAAACCTCCACCCATGACAAACACCTGTTCCCAGCTAGTCATGGAGCATTTCTTAAAATGGTACGTGAGAAAGTTTGCAAAAGCAGTGGTCTGGAATCCTTCTGGTCTTAGTTAACTTTGCCAGCTGAGTTGTCTTCCTAGGTGAATAACAGGAGAGTATTGCTTTGACTCATCTCTAGCCAGCTGGACGAGCTGTAGTGCGCACTGGCACCCCCAAATATTGTTGCATGTGGCAAATGCTTGGCGTGAAACAATTCCCCTCCAAGCCCTTTCTGGGGCCTCATTCCAGCGGGGTAACTGTTGGGGTGAAGGAATTCATTGTGCGGAGGAGTTCAATGTCTTTTTTTAAACCAGGAATTGAGAAGTGTGACTAATGAGCACGCTGTAAAAGCCACAGACCACCTCATTAAATGTTGGAGCCATTTCCCAGGCTGGGTAGAAATGAAAATCCCCAAAGAAAGACCACCCCGCCAATTAATGAAGAGCTTTTCCTCAGTGTGATGCATATTTAGCAGACATTTTTGATAGACAAAGAGCGTTTACCAGAAGCCTTCAAAAAAGCCCCCTGATTTCTGATGGGATGTGGAGGGATGAGAGAAAGAGGAGGAAGAGATTTCTCTGCATGGTGTACCGGATGTTAGCAAAGAGCAGCTGGTTTGAGATTTCAGGGTTCAGGTGATTCTGGACTGTTTCTCCTTCTCTGCAAGGACCCTTCTGTCATGATGGGTTTTGCTTACTCTTCTAGGGCCTGCCCCTAGGGTTGTTGAAGGTTACAAGAGAGAATCCACACAAAGCTTGTTCTCAGTGCCTGGTGCACAGCAAACGTTGAGGGTATTTGTTGCCCGTGTCACTCATCACATCAACATTACGGGAGGAGCTGTGTCCCTTTTTGCGGGTGAGGGAACAGAGGCAGCGGTCAGGGAGGGCTGTTGCCCATGGCCACTGCACAAGGTCTCAGCTACACTCGGGCTGATCTTTCCAGGCCAGGCTGAGTGGAGGGACAGCGACGGAGAGAGCTCAGGCTGCACGTCGGTGGGCTGCTGGTCAGTCTTGTTCCACTGTAGTCCCAGCCCTCCCGTGCATTTCAACCATCTGGGTTGTGCCAAGACAGCACTGCTGACCCGCTAGCATGGTTGTAAATACAAAAGCTCCACACTGTCCTTTATAAAGAACCCTATTACTTGGCTAGTGGCTTGGAGTAAGGCCATGCTTCATGCTGCAACAGGCTTAGCTCAGGCCCTCGGAACTGGTCTCCCTGCTTCCAGGCTGTCTCACCCTCCTCTACCCTTCACACAGCCACCAAGAGGCCTTTCTAGAACCATCTTCTGATTTGGGTCATGATACACCCCTATTTTAAAGTTTCTGCTGGCTCCCCTTTGCCTACAAGGTCAAGTCCACACTCCTCAGTGTGGCCTTCAGAGCCCTTTATAATCACCCCACCCACCATCCCCAGAAGGACACGCTCTAGTCACTCTGAACTCACCCTTCATGGTAGGGCAGGCCCTTTCCTGACTCCAGACTTCTGCCCATGCTCTTCCCACCACCTGGAGGCCACCCCTACCCACTTCTCTGCTTGGCAAACTCCTGTTTCATCATTCAAGACCCAGCTGCAGGAGCACCCCCTCTGGGTGGCCTTCCTGACTTTCTCCAGCAGAGGTTCACACTCTCCTCTGCGAGCAGGAGCCTGCTGCTGGTGTCGAGACGTTTCCTGGTATTCAAGAGTGGGCCCCTGCCCCCCACCACCCCCACTTCTGCACGGGGCTGGGGTCCCGCTGAACGGTGTAGCCTGGCCTGGACCATGTTTCCAAACTTGTCACCTGCTGTCCACATCAACCTCCTTAAGAGACACAGTGTGAATATTTACACCAGAAATTGTCCTAGACATGGAAATTGTGTAACTGACGATTAGGGGATAAAAAACACTGTTAAATCGTCTCGTCTTCTTTGTGGTAACAAAATGGAGAAGCACTGGGATTTCGAATGGAACTGTTCTGTAAACTCTAGCAGGGGTTCTCAACAGGGGTGGGAGACAAGGTATTTCAGAGTCACCCATGGGGGTTTCTTACATAGATTGGATACAGATGCCAAGCCCGCCTGTCTGCCCACCCCTCGGCCACCCCTGTTCTGCTCCAGTCACTGAGCAGGGCTTCATCATCTGCGACACCGGGATGCTCGGCAAAGCAAATCTTCCTTTCTGAATCTCCACTGCCTCGGCTATAAAATGGAGGTAGTAACGTCTGCCTCAGAGGAATATACTGAAGAGCCAATGAGATTCTATCTGTGAAGTTCTTAATGGACACTAAAAGCAAGTTAGTTCCATTCTCCTTGTCCCTTCCTCACTTCAGCCAGAAATCACCCCAGGTTCCACGGGGCAGCCCTAGAAGGAAGGAAGTTCTCAGAGCATGGCAGCCGTGACACAGAGGGACCGGTCAAGCCAGAGGGTTGGAGGCCTTGGTGAAATGCTGCCTCTTTTCCTCTTCTTTCTACTGCTTGGGAAAAGCTCTACCCACGGACACTTGATGGCGAGGGTTCCATAGATTTAGCTCGCATCCATATTTGCATATTATTCAAAGAATTGGGGCCTTAGCCACTATTTCTGGCCAGTGTCCTTTGTGTCCGCTCGATTTAATCACCGGGGTGTAGGTTGGCCTGTGAATGGCTGCAGAGCTCTTCCAGAAAGTACACCAGGTGGCGCTGTGGAGGGACCAAAGCAGGAGCACTTTGGGAGGGAGGGAGAAGCAGACCGCTGATGCAGGGCTGTGCTGGCGGTGGACAGAGCCCTTGGTGGCCCGCCAGCCGTCAGGTGCAGGTGCCCTGCTCAGGGGCACCCCTCTGACTCTAAGACTGTATTTGAGCACACACGAGAGCACCCCTCTCTGTTTTCCTTGCAGATTGTTGACAAAGAGTGGTGACCATATGCCACACTCAATTCTAAGTGCTTCCTGTGTGTTAACCGTTTAATTCCCATAACCCTGGGAGCTAAGTACACTAACTACTCTCTAAAAGCACCTGGAAACTGAGGCACAGAGAGGCTAGAGAACTTGCCTGGGGTGACCTGGCTGTAGGTGGGCCCAGGTGGTCTGGCCCCAGGGGCCACGTGCTTCAACACTCACCACCCCACGCAAAGCTCAGTTTGCCCTGGCAGCTTCAATAACTTCACGTGGCTCATGTTACCCCCTAGGTCTTTGAGGTTAAGCCAGCAGTACCGCGTAGAGAAGATTCTTCCAGGAAGCTGGGGGTTCCGATGCCTCTTAGATGATGTAACTTTAGGTTGCCATTTTCAAGAGGCCAAAAACCAGTGTACTGGGGGTATGGTCTTGGGCCATGGGGCATTCACTCATTTATTTGTTACATGTTTACCAGGAGGGGTGTAGACAGGCAAGGTCCCAGCTCTCGTGGAACTTATTGGGGTTGGGAAAACAGCTAATCAATGAGTGTATAAATAAGAAAATTTCAGGTAATAATAAAAAGTGAAGGAAAGGAAAGGCAGGTTAATGAGGTTCGTGGGGTAGAGACTGACTGTAGATGGAGGAGGGGAAGGGGAGAGAGGGATGAACGCGCTGGTGCGGCAGGCAGATCCTTCTCTATGAATTCTGAACTAAATGTTTCCTAATTCTGTGATCTCCTTCAGGCGGAGGAAAAGCCATCTCACTTGTACAGCAACCTCTACACACACTCATTGCACAGCCACTCTTTCCTGTTACAGCATCAGTTCAGGCACAGGTTATACATTAAATAAGGGAGGACTTGTTCTCCAAGTGCCAGAGGCCCTGGAGCGTGGTCAGGCTGCCTGTGCGCCTTGCCTGCCCACCTGGCCCCAGGTGTAGATGGTGCAGAAACGCAGCCCCATTCAGGCTGGGCAGCTGGCCGAGTCGCAGGGCTCTATGGCAATTGTGGAACTTGAACCTCAGATCTGAGTGTTTTGCAGAAACGAGCCTGTTTGTGCTACAGCTCAGCAGTAGTGCTTGCTTTTAGCAAAGTCGCCCATTACAAGCAATAAAGACCCACTTCCTGGTGGGCTGCGGAGTCACAGAATGGAAAGGGTCCTGAGAGCTTGCCCAGCCTGTCTTCAGACACAGAATATGTAAACCATTCTGGTCACAAGGCTCCGTTTCTCTTCTTGGATATATCCAAAGACAGAGATCACAGAGGGACCCCCAAAATCTATTCCCCCAATGTCCTCAGCGTTACAGCTCTGCCTTAGATAGAGTCTCGGAGCCCAGGTCCGTTTTCATTCAGGAACGTGATCCCGGAGAGGGACATGCACTTAAATGGCGGCTGTCTCGCCTGCAGATCGGGCTTGTGTTCTTGTGAAAATGTAAAATATTTAGAGAACAGGAACCTACCTGTCTCCATGGTCCCTCGCTGCTAAGAATATATTATCTTGATTAAGGTAATGAGAGACGTGCTCTGAAACAGGTGGATGAGGACCAAAGCAGATGGACTGAATTAATTTGTGTTTGCCAGCTCTACACAGAGCACTGCAAGGACTTTGAAAACCATGCCAAGCTCACCGAGGATGGCATCATTGTGAGACATGTCACTGTGAACTGGAGGAAGGGCTTGGGTGACCCAAATGACCCCAGTTAGTTTTATGCCTGGGATGCTGAGTGGTTGTTTTGTTTTGAAAGCAGGATATTTAACAGTTTCATTTCGGGGAGGTTGGCACCTGCCCTGTACAGAGTCTATTGTTAGGCACCCTAGGCACCCGGAGGAGCACAAAGAGGAATGAGTCACAGGCCAGTGTTGAAGGGCCTGGAAGCCTTGTAAAAGAGGCCAGCTGCACGCTGGTTCCAGGACATCGCTCCTCCCTTGGCTGGTTCCCTCCTACCCAGCCCTCTGAGCCTCAGCTCCCATATTACTTTCTAGAAGCTTCCCCCATCCTCCATCTGTGATTCCATGATATCTTTTAATGTATTTGTTAATTCCATAAACACTTACTGGGTGCCCACTGTGTGCCAGGCCCTGTTTAGACAGCTGTGCTAATCTCACGATGTTCTGGTTTTCTGCATACCCATCTGCCTCCCCACGCTGGACGGGGAGCTCCTTGAGGGCGGGGAGCACTTCTTCCTTCGTGCATCCCCAGTACCTGGCACAGAGCAGCCGCTCAGTACATGTCTGTGGAACAAATGAAGAGAGAAATGACAACAATATAAGATGGGTAGTTACTAAAAGAAAAGTTAGCATTTATACATATTTTTACAGGTGTCAAAACATTCTCAGTAAACGTTACTTCATCTGGTTCTTCATAAGAACCCCTTGTGAAGCAATCGTTTCCATTTGTGGGTGGGAAGGTTGAGGCTTGGGCAAAGTATGACCCACCCAGTAGAACATGGGACTTTGGAGGCCAAATCCTTTGCTCTTTCTACTCCACACAGGAGTGTGTCTTCTATGAGAATCTGAGGGAATAATGAGCTGGGGGAACCCAGGGAAGGGAGAGGTCACCCTCAGCAGAGAGCATGAGAGACAGCTGGGCCTGAAGCTGGAACTGAAAGGTGGCTCCTGACCAGCAGAGCGAGGGGTTGGTAGGGAGGATGGCCCAGGGCAGGCTTGGGGGCCAGTCACTGGTCTGGCCTGTTGAGATTGAGAGGAAGAGGGCCATATACCATGGGTGCTGGAAGGACCTTGAAATGACCTAGCCCAGCCCAGCAGTTCTTAGTCTAGCTGACCCTTAGCATTCCTCTGAGTGTTTGGGGAGGGGGGCAGTTCTAAAAGGGTGGTCCCTAGGCTCCAACTCCAGAAACTTTAAATCAGAAGATCTGGGGCAGATCTTTTGAAAAAGCTCCAGAGCCTTTTGCATGCCGCAGTCCCCTTTTAAAATCCATTATTCAATTTTTCCCTTTTGGATAGTCTTAGAGTTCAGACGCCTTTTAGGAGGCATTTGTAGTTATGTTGAGTCAAAGGTTTGCTGGGATGGTCTGCATTTTCCCCAATGCTCGCAGCCTAGCTCTTGTCTGCCAGCTGCACACCCCTCTTTACACGCTGGTCTTCCCACTCCTCTGCCTGGCAATGAAGGGATAGCCTCCGGAGTTGGCGGTGAGTGTGTATGTTGATTTGTTCTCTCTAGAGCAGAGGGCTCACACCTTGGCCTTCCTGGAGGAGGGGACCGGGGAATCTAGACTGGTTGGTACCAGATACCTTGGCCTCCTGGGGATGATTTAAGCAGCATAGCACAACCTGAACAGCCAGGACCAAGTTCAAGAGCATTTCCAGGAAGTCCCGGGAGTATGCCCTCAATGGCCCCTCTCCAGTATAAATGACAGTTGGGGGCAAATACTCTCTGTAGAGTGCTCCCAGACTGGCCTTTGGCTCAATCTGCCTCTTGCACCTCCTCCACCCTCTTTTTAAACCCAAATTAAAAGGCATTAGAAGACAGTGTCTTGGTAGCCCAGGTTCTCAGACTGAATGTTCATGGCTTTGACCAGGCTCCCGTGAAGTTGAGCATTCAGATATCCTTCTGAGACTATTTGTTGTAGATCAATAGGAACATTTTCTGCCACTATTCTGCTTAGTTGGTTTCAGATTGTGAAATGAGATAAAAGACTAGTACAGTACTTACCATGTATGGTATTTGTTAATTTACATGCCTCTTCCCACTAGATTAGAAATTCCTTGAGAGCAAAGATCAGTCTGATTCATCTTTATGCTCCATGTCTGGTGCATGTGCGTGTTCAGTTTTTTGGCTCAATGAAAAGATAGATATTTAAATAAGATTTGATTCATAAAAATCCAACATGCGTACAGTTCAGTTCACGACTATATGGATTTTTTTTCTTTTCTGCTTTATTTCCCCAACCCTCCCCCGTACACAGTTGTATATCCTAGTTGCAGGTCCTTCTAGTTGTGGGATATGGGACACTGCCTCAATGTGGCCTGATGAGCCGTGCCATGTCCGCGCCCAGGATCCGAACCCTGGGCCGCTGCAGTAGAGCGCGCGAACTTAACCACTCGGCCACGGAGCCGGCCCCCGACTATACGGATTTTGAAAAGTCTATGCTTATATCAAGTGTAACGCATATATCAACAAATGTGAATGTTAAGAACAAAGAAATTTACCTCTCAGCCCCTCATCAGTCCCCACTTTCCTTGGTTTTATTTTGAATAGAGTGTCCAATATGACAACAAATTAACTGCACCTTGAGTTTTTAATTTTAATACTAAAAATATGTTGAAAGATATGTAAAAGTCTTACTATTTAATAACAATCAAAGACATGAAAAAAATTTTTTTAAAGCTTTCAGTTTCTATTTTCAACTAACAAAAGTAAGGAAAATTATAAAAAGCAGTAACCTCAAAACTGAAGATGCTGCAATGACACTGTCAGGTGCTTGCAATATAATCCTTTGAAAAGCAAAGTAAAATCCATAAAGTTTTTAATATAATTTGACCAACCTATCCTGTTCCTGGAAATTTGTCCTAAAGAAATAATTCTAAAGATGCAAAAAGCTACATAAATGAAGATTTCAGCATTGACTTCTATAGCAAAAAAACTGGAAACATGTAAAGTTCCATAAAAGGGAAATAGTTTAATAAACCACAATACAGCAATATGTGGAAATATTACTCAGTCTTGAAATAATTATGAAGACTGTTGAATTTTGGAAAAAGAATATAAAACTGCTGTGTTTGCTAGAATTATAAATGTTAAAAATATGCGTGTGTGCCTACTGGCAAGAAAATAATGTGTAAATAAATTTAATCTTTAAGAATGAAACAATATATGCCAAATATTAACAATGATTATTTCTGACTGAAAGGATTATGGACGATTTTT
This sequence comes from Equus caballus, assembly GCF_041296265.1. Classification (NCBI taxonomy): domain Eukaryota; kingdom Metazoa; phylum Chordata; class Mammalia; order Perissodactyla; family Equidae; genus Equus; species Equus caballus. The sequence continues at coordinate 34,025,351 of NC_091685.1, forward strand.
ATTTCCCTCTTCAATCTTCTCTATATTTTCCAAGTTTTCTATTAAAAAAAACATGTTTTGTTTTGGGAACCTCTTCCGCCTGGAAAAATAATTTATGATGATGATGCATATTATGGGTTAGTATTTACTTTAATACTATTTTTATAATTAAATTAAATATTACTTTTTTTAGAAAGTAAATGGATTATACACCCAGAAGCTGAGCCCTTCTCATGACATGTGTGGCTACCATTCTGGTCTTCATTTCTTGCTTGGATTATAGAAGTAATAGCTTCTACTTGGTCTTCCATCTTCTATCCTTGCCTGTTCTCAGAGCCAGAGTGCTGATTTGAGCATATATGTCAGAATTGCAATTTAGGATGTGCGCCCTATGGCAAACCATAGGCAAGTACAGAAGACAAAGAAGGGGAGCTGCCTTTCTAGAGAAAAAGGGGGGATAGGGAGGCGCTGTTCTAAAGGAAAGTCCATTGCGGGGAAAGTAACAGTTCAGAGTGGAAACAGCTTCTCATTGGCTCAGCTGCGGCTTTTTCATTGGCTGGGCTGTTCCTAGGTGGGGAGAGAAATCTTCCTTCAGTAGTAAAGTAGTTTTACTTCCTGTCCAAGATGCAAGCTCTTGGGCTCTTCCTGTTTGGTATAACTCACGATGTGTGATAAGGTATAAGAACGCCCCCTACAGGCCTTCCTGACTCCAATTTAGTGAAGTTTTTTTTATTATTAATTTCCACAACTCCTATCATACTATATAGCTTATTATGTACATTGTTTCTTTTCTGTCTCCCCACGGTAGGGGGTAAAACATAACCCCCATAGAGGCAAGGAATTTTGGTCTGCTCTGTTCACTGATAGGCCTGATATGTGCCTGGCATTTAGGTGCCTAATATATATTTGTTGAATGAATTTGTTACAGAAGCTCTGAATAAGATGAGAGCCTGCTGGGAACTCCAGTAAGAAGAAAAAGAGCTAGCTGAGGTCCAGGCCTGGGTTGGGGAAACTAACAAACTCTCTGCAGAGTCTGGATCCAGAATCTTCAGGGCATGGTACATTTAAGTCTGGTCTGGGTTGACACTGCAGTATCCCTGGGCTGGATGCAGGCGATGGGGTGGCGGCAGCAGGTGATTTCCAGACTGTCCTTCCCAGTTGGGAGGATGAGAGTTGCTGCCTTTCTCCTATGATTTGTCTGAAGGTGGCTGGCCACTCTTGTTAACAGTGGGCTGGGGCTGGAGCTGACCCAGGATGTCTGTGGGTGGTACTTGATGTGGATCAAGGCTGCCTCAGGGAGAAAAGCCCAAGGCGTCCTGGCCTACATGCCATCTATCATCCTCCGGGAAGTATAGGACGTCCTGGCCTGATTCGACCTGATTCGTATCCCAAGTTATACGACCACCAGATAACCAGACCCCACCTGCACCGATACCATTTTAACGACTTTTTTACGTGATTCTTCCTTTGTCTTGTAAATAAATAACTCATACCTGTGCCTTATAAATTTAGCCCTACCCTCAACCCATTGCACTGCCCATGGGTCCTGTCCCCATGCCTACAGCTCTTCACTGCCCATGGGTCCTGTCCCCATGCCTACAGCTCTTCACTGCCCATGGGTCCTGTCCCCATGCCTACAGCTCTTCACTGCCCATGGGTCCTGTCCCCATGCTATTCTCTGAATAAAGGAGCACTGCTACCAGACCTTGAGAGTCCCAGAAATCTTTCTTTCAACTCCTCGGCTCGCCAAGCCTGCGTCAGTACTCACCCAAAAGAGTAGACCCATGATCCCTACCTCTCCTCAGAGGGCCGATGTCAGAGAGGCATGGTCCTCAGCTGGTCACAAAAAGGACCAAGGCCTTTACTGCACAGACCTCTTCATTGTGAAGAACAGGTGCGCATGAAAATTATGAAACTAGGAGCTTTGTTAACTAGGCCAAAGGACAGCGGTTTTATTTGTCCTCCAGAGGAGAAATGCATCCCAATGCTGCATTTGAATCAAAGGAATGAAGGGAGGCAAGAGAGGGAGGGAAGGAAGAGGGGAGATATAGATAAATAATGTATTATTTTACTGGAAGAAGGATTTCTTAAGTAACCTTGGTCTGTAGTCATACCCTTAGAGTTAGATGGTAATTGATTTCGTTTAACCTACACATTAAGTGAAATAGCAACCTTTTTAGTTGCATTTCTTCTTAATTAAAGCAATTAATAGCACTGGATTCTCTGTACACTCTGTCCAAAACCCTTCATGCATTTCCTTCCCATGAACATCGCTGCTGGGCAGTGTTTTTCCCCTGCCCACTACGTGTTTGTCTTGTTGCTGTCATGTTTGTTTGTCTGTTTTTGCAGAAAAACTCCACATTGGTGATATGGTCAAGCTAAGTCCACTTGGGTAAATCCCAACTTGTCAAATTAGCTTGCTTTTTTTTCCCTAAAAAGATGGATTACGTGTCCAGAATCTGACCACTTCTCGTGACATCTATGGCTACCCCTGGCCCAAGCCAGCATCGTCTCTCCCCTGGTTACTGTCAAGGCCCAGTAGTTGGTCTTCCATTTTCCCCGTGAGCCCTACAGTCTACTCAACACAGCAGCCAGCGCGCTCCTCTGAGCAGGACCATCAGGATGAGGCTGCTTAATTGTGCCCATCGGCAGTTGTCACATCAGTTGTTCAACCTCTCGGGGCAGGATTTAAGTGTGTCCCAAAACACCTCCAGAGATCTGTTCTGCATCGCCTGGGAGCGCGGCTGCTTCCGAAGCTGTCGCAAGGCAGAGCAGCACAGAGGGACGTCAGAAAGGGCTGGCAGAAACAGCCCTAATCAGGAGAGGAAAATGTCACATCACCAGTGTAGACAAAATAAAACACCCAACTTTATTTTTGTAACATGAGTTACTGTCTTGTGTGTTGGCGAGTCGCCGAAAGTCCGCTCCACTTGGCTTGCCTCCTCCGCAGTGGCCTCTGACCTTCGCTGCTGATATAGTGGGGTTTGGGTTCGTTCTGGTTTCGGGGCGAGGCTAAACAGGCTCGAGAACTTTTATCTTCATTGTCGTGTGTTGCCTTAGGGGACTAAGAAAACAGATGGTCCTGCTTAATTCTCAGAACGATTTCCAAACCAATGCTAAAGTAAAATAACCACGTTATCTTCGCAATTCTATTTAAAAGGTAGAAAAGTAGATGATCTTACCATATAAAGGGCTCATCTAAAATAACGCCCAAACCGCAGGAAACTGTGCATCTTTTGATCTCACCTTATTAGGAAGACCTCAACAGAAAATCACGTAAAGAGAAACTTCTTTGCCTCTCGGGGTGGGTTGGCTCTATATGATGTTAGAAACCCATTTAAAACGGTGATGAAAGCATGAACAAGAGCAAACTTCAGCGCCTGGAATGCCCACTTTTGCGACACATGACAGTGATAGTGATCTCTCACCAGTGTGTAAGGTTAATTGGAGCAGGAGCCTCAAGACTTGGTTTCTCTGTCTGTAAAGCATCTTACGCAGCAGGGAGCTCTGGGGTACTGCTGGCCACGGTCAGGTTCACCGGGTCTCTGCCGCAGGACTGCCCTGGCTTGGCGGCTGCTGGCTGGGTCTCCAGGTCCTTTCAGGGCAAGGACTGTTGTGTCAAAACCACCTGCCATCTGTTGGTGAAAACTTTTTGGATTCTCGATGAGTCACTTATTTCTCCTGCTGTTCCTCCTGCTGCCAGGACTAGTTTACCTAGTGGACTTTCCCAGGGATATACTGGACTAACTCGTCATGAAGCTTTGTCCTGTGCAAAGTTCTGTCCCTAATGAGCAACCTCTTGTGCCAGCACGAGAAAAGGTGGAGACAAGTTCCCCGGGCACTTCCACGAGGTGGGGAGAAGACAGGGCAGAGAGCCAGCCTCATCCTCACTCCAGGGGCCTTCCCGGTGAAGCTCCAGCTACTGCCTTCCAGCGCTTTGAGTTCAGAGTCCAGAGGTGTTTCAGATTTTCTTGCCCATGCTCTCTTGCTAGGGCACCAACGCCTGACACCAAGTGTGGCAGAGGGTAGGCCCTCAGTGACTGTTGGTTAAATGGATGACTGAGGTCTGTGACCACAGGGTGGGCAAAGTGACTTACCCAGGGCCACCAAGAGTAGCACACTGGGCCCAGTTTAGCCCAGTAGGCCAGGGTGCCTAATTGATGCAGAGCCACCAAGAACTCTGAAATTCTGATATAGTCTGTTCTTGCCAACTTCAAAAGGAGAGTACGTGCAATTATTCTGGGGAGAAATTCAGGCATCTCTTGCCACACAGACGAGCGTGGTGCTATGATCTAAGCGGAAAGCAAGAGATAGGGGAAAGTGGGCATCTGCAACCCTGGGCAAGAGGACTAGGATTTAACGGCAGAGCCAAGTGCTTTGCCAAGGAGAAACCTGAGGATCCGACTCACGAGCCCCTCTGACCACTAAGAGTGGCAGTGGAAGTCTGGGCTAAAACACAAGATACGCTTCTCCACTGACTCAGTTTCACACAAACCGGTTTTTATTGTTAGTATCATCATCTTTTGTCCCCCCCAAAAGTGTTTATTAAGGTGGTTCAAATCTAGCTTTATTCACATATCCTAATATATTTCTATGCTTTATGCCTTCCGTTGTTTTCGCCACCCCCAAATTCTAAGGTAAACAGCAGCAGCAAACCCCGAAGTGTGGAAGATTCCAACCCCTTCAAACATGCTCCATTGCACTGAAGTTTTCTAAAGATTTCCTGCCTCGAGCAATTACCGAGTCCCAGGTGGGTGGGAGTTTATTCTTACCACAGAGGAGGTGTGGGTCTGTGGGAGGCTCTTCCCCCTGCTCCTACATCAGAGGCAGAGTTAGGAGATTGAGTCCTGGCTGGGAGGTGGAACTCCTGTACCGGGAGGACCAGACTCGAGCCACCAGGCCCTTCTGCCAGGGTCACTGATTGGGAGAGGTGGCCAGTTGCGTGGGCCTGCTCAAGGCACTGAGAGCCCCAGCCGACCTTGGCAGGCAAAGGAGCAGCTGAACAAATGGTCTTAAGAAGTGGTATGAAGGATGGTATTAAGAAATTTCATGAAACATTTAGGAATAATCTCTTCTAGAGTGATCTGGCTGGTGTGGGATGCAGCCAGGACAAGGAGAGCCTTCTTCAGAGGAAATGATGGTGGTACTAATCTCCATGGCTAAGTATCGATTTGCTGGGAGTCACATTTCCAACCACATCCCTTATCTATGCACAAGATACACTTGTTGCTGAGGTAGCAACACTGAAAGCAACCCAGAAAGGACTCCTGCCTTCTCTGTGTACCCAGGAAGTGGGGTCCATAGCAGTACTCGGGGCTTTGTGATGGTTAAGCTTGGGGGGACAAGTGTTCCCTACTCTGAACGGTGATTTGGCCATAAAGGGGATCCAGAGGAGAGGTGGCACTCTTGCTGAACTTACAGTACAAGAGAACTTTGGCAAACTGTCCACGTCACCACTGCAGAGTTGGAAAAACAAGACTCTGTGGTCTTCAACACAGCTTCAGGCTAAGGCAGTCAGAGGCACTTCACGCCCATCAACCAGACTCGGGCACATGGTCTCCCAGCACAGGGACAGCAAAGTGACACCAAACTGAGGCGCCGTCCTCCTCCGGAGGATTCTAAATCAGAGAACAGGGGCACTGTTGTCGCTTCAGGGGCGCCTCTGTGTTTGAAGTAGGCGAGACACTGAAACTGGGAGATAACACGATGTACCCACAACCAGATAAGCCAAGGAGGCCTTGAGTATAAACTTGTACAGACTTAGAGCCTTGTGCATTTTAAAAACAAAAGATTCCATTACTGACAAAAGCAAAGGGAATCAGATTACACCGGCTTTTCTCAGCTTTGGAAAAATTTTGCACACAGTGAGTACCTACCAAAAGTTGTAAAATCTCGTCAGTCTCTCTTAAAAAGTAGCTACTGGCTAATCCACGGTTGTGGTAGCAAGTGACTTTCCAGCTCTCAGACTACTTAGCAATGTTGATGTGCTCGCATGTTTGTATTAGCAAAAGAGCTGCTCTTTCCTCTGAAGCCACCTCACACAAACAGTAATCCCCAAAAACCTCGACACGTCGAGCCCAGCAAAGGGGCTCCTTCCACGAGAGGGTCAACCGCCTGTTTCTCAAAGATGCTTGCAAGAAATACAAATGCCACGTCGACATTTCCTGAACCCTGGTTATTTACCAGACTAGAATCCTCTCTGGGAAGTGTTTAATCCCGCATCAAATACAGAAAGGCAAACCATTGGCTTCAAGAGAGTGAGAGTTCATTGTAAAGGCAAACAGGTGCTCCAGAGGGACCCAAAACTCTGGAAAGGAGAAGGCCTGGTTGCAGCTGTTTCAGGAACCGCCTCGGGAACTTGCCAGTTCATCCCAGTGGTGGAGAGAATTTAACAACTGGAAGAGAATCTTCTTAAGGCACCCAGTGCCTGTGCAAATTTCACTGCTTCAAAGGAGATGCTGTGAAGACAAGAGTCCCAAGCATCACAGCCACACCAGGTTCACATGGCACTTCGAACCAAGCTGCCTGGGAGGCCATGGCACCCGAGCACGCTCCTTGCTCAGAGACCCAGGACCCCAGCTGGGTGGCTGCAGACTCATGGCCACCCCTCCCCATCTTCCTGGGAGATGCCCAGCACCGACTTGTGGGGGATTCTGCACTCTTGCAGAGATTTGGTGAGGTCAGAGAAACGTCTCCTGGGCACCTCCATCGTTTCAACGCTGCAGTGTCGGTAGCTGGCCTTGTTCTTGTGCTCAGCCACAGCAACAACGGTCTGTAAGTTGTCGGTTGGCCGGAAATGGCGTACAAACCTTCGACCTGAGGGTGATCTGACAGCAAGCAGCAGCCTTGGCTCCTGATCTGATGGTTCCTCCAGGTCTCCAGGCCCGGAGGGGCTCTGTCTCTTGGTTTGGACAATGAATTTCCTCTCCGGGGAACGAGCTCGGGCTCTGGAATCTTCTGTGCTCATCTTCCTGGTGCAGGACTCCTCTCGGTACAGAGCCTGGATGCCGCTCAGCTGCAGTGAGCCGGCCTTTTCGGCCACGGTTTCCACAGCCCTCTCCTCCAGGGTCTTCCTGTTGATGGAAGGAAGAACTGGGTATTTATTGAGGGAAGACGAACCCCCGAAGGACACCTGCTGCGGCAGCTCCGGGACCTCCTCAGGAGCTCCCTGATTCGGAGATTTGGGTGCACAGGCTCCTGGTTTCTGGCTGCTTGGCAACTCATAGGGAATGGCTGGAGGCAGGCAAGGCGGTGTGCGCTGAGAGCCCACCTCTGCGCCCTGGGATTTGTGCAGACTGGGCCGCGTCCGTCCCTTGGCGGACTTGGGCCTTATGACGTGCATGTCTGGCTGCCAAACGAAGCTGTCAGCCGCTGTGCTGATAACAGTGCCGCATTCAGGGGGGGTTATGTTTACAGGAGCTTCTGTGGCCATTGCTTCTCAAGACCCCTAAAAAAGCAGGAGAAAAGAGAGAAGGTCATCGATTAAACTTTCTGGGACTTCTGGGTCCGAGCCCTTCACTCTCCAGGTGCCAGAACAACCAACAACCAACCAGCCGCTGTCGGTGGCAGAAGGCTTCTCTGGATTTTTGGCATCTGGAGAGGGGCGTCAGTTGCAATTCATTCATTCATTTCAGCACTTGGCATTTACCAATGAACCAAAGTCCTTACAACTTAAATTATTCGAGTGAGGAAAGACCCACAAGTAAATCGATATTATCAAAGAGTAATAAGGAATGAGGAAAATAAACAGAACCTTGGGACCAAAAGTGACTAGGGTGGGAGACTAATTCTTATGCTTATTGGGGGAGCTTCCTTTAGGCTGAGAGACCAGAGGAATGAAAAGGAACAAGCCATGGTCCAGTCTACGGGAAGGGGTCAGCTAACTTTTTCTGTAAGTATTTTCAGATTTGGAAGCCACGTGGTCTCTGTTCCAGCTACTGAACCCTGCCACTGTAGCATAAGAACAGCCATACACAATACATAAACTAACGATTGCAGCTGTGTTCCTATAAAAAAAAACTTTATTTGCAAAGACGAGGTGGGCCAGATTTGGCCCACAGGCCATGGTTTGCCCACCCTTGATCTAGGGGGCAAGTTTCCAGGCGAGGGGAGAGCAAGGGCAAATCCCAAGGCACGGCCGGGCTTGCTGTGCTCTGAGGCATCTGCGGGCTCCGGGGGTGGGGAGCCCCCAGGCGTGGCCTGTTCCCTCCCACTGACATGGAGGCAGAGAAAGGAGTGCTCCCGGTAGCTGCCTTTGCTTAAAAGAGCAAAAGCAACGCTGTTAAGATACTAGGCAGGGAAACAGACTCAGCTGCACTCAAGAGCTGAGAGGCAGATGACAACTTCTCCCCGCACCCCATCTAAGGAGCTTCTTAAACAGGGACTGCCAGCGGCTCCGGTCCAGGGTTCACTGTGGGAGAGCCACCCTCGGTGACTCCCATTTTCCCTTTCTCCCTCATTCCTTTTCTGACTCTTTCCCCATCTTCCCATAGCTTGCCCTTACTTCATGTTCCTTCCTACTGTCTTTTCATTCAGCCTTGCTAGGTGGCTCTGAACAAATTACTTTAACGCAACATACCTCCACTGCCCTAACTTTGCCACCAGTGGGTTTCGGGGAGAGGAGCAGGAAGCCCCTCTGCGGACCCGCCCACTGGCCAGAACTCAGGGAGATGCTCAGGTTCCAGACTGGGGTCAGCAAACCTTTTCCGTAAATGGCCAGATAGTAAATATTTTTGGCTCTGTGGGCCATATAGTCTGTCATAACTACTCAGCTCTGCCCTTGTAGTGTGAAAGCTGCCATGGACGGTATATAAATGAACAAGTGTGGCTGTGTTCCAATGAAATTTCATTTACAGACACTAAAATTTGAATTTCATATAATTTTCATGTGGCACAAAATATTATTCGTCTTTTGATTTTTTTTCAACCATTTAAAAATGTAAAAGCTATTCTTAGCTCACGAACCACACAAAAATGGGTGGTGGGCCAGATCTGAGCGGTGAGCCATCACTTACCAAACTCTGTGCTAGCCCAGCTCCAAAGGGGACTCTGGGCACAGGCTAATTCTATAAATGTGCGAGCCAGAAAAGCAGAGCAATTGCCCCAGGGTCACAAAGCCAGCTAGCGGCAGAGCATGAAACAGAACCCAGGTCTTGTGACATCTGGTCCTGTTCTTGAGGACCGGGCTTGGTGTCTCCCCAGCACTTATCATTTTCTGTCTTCCCACCTACCTTGTAAACACTTTGGGGGCCTCCAGACTTGGATCTCCCAACAGGGTGCTCATTACCAGTGAAATCACATGGAAGCATGTTCTGAAGTGCGGCGGGAGGCGTAAGCATTTCTCTATGCAGGCCCAGAACTGCCAAATGAGATCTCCCCCTCTTTCCTCGCCATTTTGGTGGGCCCTCCACTGACACGGTTACCACCAGCTCCTCCTCCCCATTCCTGGTTACATCCTTCCCAGGACACTGCCACGTCTTGGGCTCCCCACCTCCCTCTGAATCCTGACCACTACTGTGACTGCTGCTCTCTCTGCCCACAAGCTGACCAGGTCTCTCCCAGCCCTCTAAAGACCTTCTGGTAACTTCCCAGTGCCTCATGGTCCCCAAGAAGCAGCGTGTTTGGGTGCAAAGGACACAGCACCTGATGTCATAAGACCCGAGTTCTATTTCAGGTTCTGCCAAGAGCTAGCTATGTGACCACGGGGCGATCATTCTACCTTTCTGCTGCATCACTTTCCTCAATGACAGAATTGGCTATATCACCTAGAAGACGTTATTTAAACACCTCTGAACATCAGTCTCTTTATCTGCACCATGCAGACAGTAATAAGAAATAATGCAGGTAAGGCTGTAAGCACCAGGCTTAGGACACAGCCAAGGCTTAATTAAGTGGTAAGGCTTTTTTCCTTTTGTTTTTGTTTTTCTGTTTGTTGAGTGCTTTCTATAATTTTAGGTCCAAAAGTCTTACTTGTTGCTTCAGAGCTTTTTCCCAGGGCATCCTTGGTGGCTGCACTCCTAGTCACCCTCCAACCAGATGGGTAAATCAGGGCACTGGTGCCTACCCTGCCCACTGCGCAGAAATGCCAGAAGGTTGGTTTCAACGAGCTCCTGCCTATGAAATTGCCTCAAAAATGCAAAAGAAACGCTTTCTAATAAATTTCTTCTAACTCCACACTTTAATCCTATACTTACCTCAAATTCACTAACTCCAAGCTACCTCCATCACCCAGTCCTGAAGGATGTCATTCAAGCCTCTGAGCTTTGCACTCTAACATTCTGTGCACATTATCATTACTGCCTAATTTTAGGAAGCATCCTCTTCTTTCCCACTAAAACCACAACTAAACAACACACAGTAGCCCTACACATGCCTGAAGTCCTACTCAGTTCAAAATCTACCCTCTCTTTCTTAACTCAAAGGCCTGTTTCCCGATTCTGCTCACAGACTGAGTCTGTCCACATTTTCCACTTCTCCCAGTCTTTCACACCCAATCTGGCAGCTGGGAGTTCAGGAGCCTTCTCCTTGGCATCCAAAAAGCCTGCCCAGCTCCTTGTTAATTTAATCTATCTTCTCATCAACTGTGAAGAATGTGGTTTTTTTTATAAACATATTTTAGTTTTACTTGAGTTCTAAAGTCCCTCACTTACAATTAAGCAGCTCTGCACTTGAACTCAAGACGGCAGGAGCAGGTCCTAATTGTCCAACCGTTCTGCTAAGACAAGCTCCACTGGGAAAGCGCCTCCCCTCCCGGCCTGGCCTGCCCTCCCCCCCGGGGAATGGCTATTAATTTGCCACAGCTTCGACAGAATTATCACAGACTTGGCTTCCAACTCCCACACAAGCCTCAGGAAGGCTCGACTGTCAGCAAGTTTGGTAACTTAGAAACCTCTTCCTTAACGACTTTGATAAGGAAAGTCATGTGTTCTCATAGGCTCTCTGCGGGGTTATTTTTAACAGTAAAACTTGAGTATGTGCATGTACTTTCTATACCTTTTGGTACTATATAATTATCCATGTTCAGGGGGTGTCATATTCAAGACACCCTGGTCATAAGATAACATGACTTGGAGCTGGCTCAGAGGAAAAAAAAAAAACCTCAATTATGACTAATTCCTATAAGCCCACTCATGGTTATTTAGAGACTAACACCTCCTTCAGGTAAAACCGTTCCATCGAACCTGCTTTCATAACCCACTGCCTCCTCTCGAGCGCGGGACCATCTGTTGCATGGAGGGAACACCAACTCTCCCCAGCCTCTATCTCACAGAGAGGGGAGGGCACGGAAACAGGTGTTTGGGGACCTGGACCAACTCACACCTTGGGTCCCTGACTCTGCCTGCCCCCCTCAGTCCAGGGAGGCTTCTACAGCACCCATCACTGTCCCTGCTCAGCTCATTTCACCACCTCTAGGCCTGGCAGACTCTCAACCACAAAGTGATTTGACAAGATCTGGGCGTAGGCATCCATCAAGCTGCCAGCTGAAGAGGCAAGTGGCCTGTTTACTTAAACATAATAGCTGCACCCCCGAGGGCTGCTAGGAGTCAGGAAACAAACATTGATAACTGTTTCCAAGGAACCGCCAGAAGGGCAGGTGCCCACTCCTTCAGACTAATTGCCCAACCAACTAGAAAGAAGGAAACATTGATAGGAAAAGCTAAAGCCATATTCCTGCTTTCCAAAGGCACCCACCTCCCACCAGAGGGGCAGCTCACCCTTTCTCACTCACAACCTAAATCTAAATTGACAGTAAATGCAATAAAATATACCCACCCACATCCCATCTGCTGGTATATACCAAGGATGCATGCATTTGAATTGGTCTTTTAAAACTGTTCATCAGTTAATACCACCCCCTGCCAATGCCCCCTCCTCCTCGTGAGGCTCAGGATGAAAACACTCAGAAGAACCAACAGGAGATGGTAGCTGGCCTGAGAATGAGAAAACTTTGGTACCATTCCCAGTTCCACCCGGGCTAATGATTAGAAGGCACTGTCCTATGCAGAGTGCCACATTTAAAAGGGGGAGTGGAGAAATTGGACCACAAGCCACCAAGTGATCAAAGGTTTGGAAAAGGAACTGGGGATGATTCCAAAGGTGGAAGGGTGGGGGGGCAGCTCAATTATCTCCACGGCCTGGCAGCTCTGGAAGGAAACAAGCTTAAGCAGTAGAAGGAGGGCTTTGGGGGAGGGCAAGAAAGGCATCCAGAAAGTGAGAGTTGCCTTGGGTGAAAGAGGCTTGGTCTGGGGGAGGCTCAGATCTGGTTCCGGTCTCTCCGTGTGACAGGACATCCTGCTGTCCCTCTGGATCTGTGCCCTCCTCTGTACTGCCCAGCCAGAAGGGCATGGCCCAGCGCTTTCCTAGGCCCTCTGGCTTCCGCAGAGCCCGGCAGGTGTCCTAATCCAGCAAGGGTGAGCTCTGGCCAGGCTGGCTTTGCCCCTGGGGAGTAGCCACTTCTCTCACGGGCCCTCGCCTGTCTCCCGGGGTTCGCCACAGGGCGGGGTCTGGAGATGCCCATCGGGGCGATGTACCGGGGGAGGTTGGGGGGGGGGGGGGGCTCGGATCCACCTCTCTGGGACCCGTCCAGGCCTCTAGAGGGAGGCCGGGCCGCGCTCACCTCGCAGCTCGGCTCCATCCGCCGCCGTCGCCCTGCTCCGTCCCGCCGGTAAACAGCCTGGGTCTCCCGGGCAACCGCGCTGGTGGGGGGCCACGTGCTTCCGGTCTGGCAGGATTGGCCTGGCCTGGCCTGGCGAGGTGGGATAGGGGGCTGGGCGCGGGGGCGGAGGCCTTGGTGGCGACAGGGCGCCAGTTGGTCTCGCTTGCCTGCCTGGTTGCTCACCTCCGAGGGGAGAGACCATCAAGGGGCGGAGAGCCCTGGCCTGGGGGCCTAAGGGAGGGGAACAGTCTCGCCTGACTCAAACCCTGTGACCTTGAATCTTGAATTGGGCCCTGATCTTCTCGTGTCATGAAGCTGCTAGACTGGTTTCTGTGAACCCTGGAATCTGAGTGGCTGCTCTTTGGGCATCTGAGTTCAGGATCACTTGTCTGCCTTTTCTGTCCTCAGTGCAACCCTTTCCACACCAGTTCCTCGTCCTCCTCCTCTCCACATCAGCCTCCCGCTGCCAGGCCACATCCGGAACCAGCTTATCAACCACATCTGCTTTGATTCTCCAACCAAGACCTCTTGTACTTCCAGCAACTCTGGTCACTTCCACCTCATTTGTCTTTCAGCATCTTCCAGACTCCAGTTCATGGCCCTCTGCTTTCTCCCTGCCTATCAGCCTGCTTCTCCCCGATCCTGTCCAGTCTGTGGTCGGTTGCCTCAGCCAGTCTCTTGAAGAATCCTCCATATGCCCTTGTCCTGCTGTCTCTCCATCCCTCCCACCTGATGGAACCCCAGTCAGTCCACCTACACCCAGGTGCTGAAGAAATGGTGACCAGCCCCAGACGTTGAGGTAACGGGAACGTGATCTCCAACCTCAATTGGGCATACAACCCTATGCAGAAATCCTTCCACTTTCCCCAGCTCCGTTCTGTCTCCTTTCTCCTCAGTGGCTCTTTCAAACCTTGTCCTCTCTCCTGAAATTGCCCCCCTCTGCCCCCTCTCTCCTCCCATTCAGAAGGCATCCTTCCTCCCCTCTTCAGAGAGAAGCTGGAAGCCATCGTATGGGAAGGCTGTCAGCTTTCTGCCAGGAAACTTACAGACTTGTCTACTTTTGTTTCCTTGCTTTCCTCCTTTCCTCTGTTCTAATGGGAGGGAACCGTCCTCTGATTTTGTCCAAGACTGACTCCCGTCCACGACTGCCCTGAAGCCTGTTCCCTGCCACAGGGCCTGACGTACACACACCCTTCCCATACTCCAGGCATTTGCTCCTGCTGTCACCTTTGCCTAGAAGATTCTTCTTCACCCTCCCCAACTCCTCCTCTCCTTCCTTTGCCAAATGCCCACTTGCCCTTCAGATCCCAACTTAATGGATGAACACTTTCTTGCAAAATGGAATTAAGGTGGCTTCAGGAGTCCTAACTGGACTATTGTCTGCCAGGCGCTGTTCTAGATTCTTGGAATATGCAGATGAATAATTTAGTGACTGTGTTATTGAAAGGTAATGTTAGTAGACATTCAAGAGCCATATTATCAGAGGAAAGAATTAGGATTCATTACCTGGAATTGTGGCAAACTATTTGCTGTCTTGTCTGTCTCAGACGCATGGACACAGGATTGCGACAGAGCACAACTCTGACCCTCCTATGAGATGTTCACAGTTGGTTGAGAAAACACATCTCATACCCATAGAGGGTTACAAATCAGAGTATTTTCAATACATTTGAGCCAAGGGTGGAAGAGCAGGCACGGGCTGGACGTGATTATGTGCCAAGTGATTGGCAACGGCAGAAAGTTCTTTGGGGCCTGGAAAGGAGAGAATCCTTTCAATGGTGTTGTTTCTGCCCATCTCAGGAAGGAAGCCCCTGATGCGTGGGAGCTGCTGGCGAGGGCCTGGGCTGGGCAGGCCTCATGCTGGGTGGCCTCCTCGCCTACCCTCGATGTCCAAGGAGGCATCTGAGGCCCCAGGAAGGTGCAGGAGCTGGCGGTTTGAGGATCTGATGGTTTTGCAGCTCGGTGCTGGTGGCTTATTTCTTGTAAATGATTCTGTCAGAAATATCTAAGCAATGCACTTCAGCCTTTCAACGCCCACCCAAAAAAGATGAAAGTGGATTCTTCATCAGCTATTTTAATATCACCTAAGAATTATGCAATCTTCTGGAAAATCAAATTGGCTTCTCATCCCCTTTGTGTGTGTGTGTGTGTGTATGTGTGTGTGTGTCCCCACATGGGCATGCAGTGAAATGGTACTTATGCCTGAGGCCTGTTGAATATTCCGCAGTATGTGCCTTTTGCTCTCCGGTGCCACGTAATGCACAGTCCCGGGGGCGGCTGGAGGGAAGGAAAGGAAGCTGGCCAGTCAATTGCTGTGCCCACCTGCTCCTTAAAGAGACAGCTGACTCTGCTGTCCTTGTCCCTCCTTAGAGAGGGTGTCTTCACAGGAGGAACCCGATAATGCCCGGTCTCTGGCACACACGCGCAGTGGATTCTTAGTAAACGTGGCCAGAGGTCACTGCTCTGCCAGCTTAGATGTGGACTCACCCTCCTTTCCGGCCATGGTTCCCTCTGCTCCCCAGCTCTCTCCCTGGGCATCAGTCACCTTGTTCCCCAAATGGGCCCTCAGCTTTTCCATCTCCAGGGTCTTTGCTCATTCCTGCCCCACCCTGCTCCCTTCCTTGAAATTAATCCAAACTTACTGATCCTTCAAGGCCCATCTTAAAAGTCATCTCTTTCATGAAGGCCGTTTCTGACCAGCCCCTCCCTGTACCCCCAAAACTCATGTGCTTTTCCTGGTTCCTTTGGGTCCAGTAGAACAGTCCCAAGAAAGCAACTGAACCTCAGGGCCCCCCAAATTACTGAGTGGTAGAGCAGTTTTAGAACCCCACCCGGCTGATTCCAAAGCCCACCCTGTATCCCAGACCCCTGTCCGCACTCGGCATTCCTACATGGGACTTTATCTGTACCTGCCTGCTGCACAGGTCATAGGGGTTGCAGCCATGGCCTCTGGAGTCAAGGCTTGAGTTGGAATCCCGGCTCCGCCACTTGCTAGCCGAGGACCTTGGGTAACTGATTTAACTTCTCTGAACCTCAGTTTCCACATCTGTAGAATGGAGATGATAAGAATAGGATTGTTGTGAGGGAGAAATGAGATAACATGTCAAGGTCTTAGCACAGTGCCTGGCACATGGTAAAGGATTGGTGAAGGTTAACACTCATCCTCATCCTGTTTCCGTCTCCTTGTGGGCGGGAACTTGCCTGTGTCTGAGTCTCCTGCTTTGCCCACACAGTGCCTGCTTCGTGGTAGGTGCTCAGTAAATGAGAATTAAATTATGATGATGGTGATGCTGATTCCACAGCTGGCTTTTCTACTGAGAGATCCAGCAAAGCTGCCGTTGGTGACCCCACGAGGATTTCTGGCTTGAAGTCTAAATGACCTCCCCCCAGCCCGGGCTGAAGGCAGAAGCGTCAGCTTCTTAGCAGCTTGTCCCCAAAGAGCATTTGGCCTCTTTTTGAACTAGTGACTTCTAGATTTTGGAGTCTATACCCAGTGTCCTCCTCTGTCTGTCCTCGATCCCATTAGACATGTTGATTGAGATGATGGATAACCTTCAAGCGGAAGGTCGACTGGATGGATACTCTGGCAGAGAGGCCAAGAGGCTGGCACAGTTAGTCGTGCCTCCTGGTGGATCAGCGTCCCGAGGGGACCTGCAAGAGGGAAGATTCTGGATAATGAAACTTACCCCTTGAAGTACCACAGTTAGTTTTTTATTTATTATTTTCCCCATTTTGTGAGAAAATATCCAAACTATATTGCCTACTGCCCAGTCTTCTTAAGCAGAACATATCAAACACCACAACTCACCTTGGCTACTGTTGACCAAGTGCTTTCGCCTTCAGGAGCTTGTTGAGTCTTGCCTGTGATCCGTAGGGGGCCAGGGTCATTGTCTCCACCTCACAGATGAAGAAGCTAAGGCTCGGGGAGCATAAACGGCTCTGCCAGGAAGTGATGGAGCTCTACTGCAACCCTCTTCTCTAATATAGATCCGGAGTTATTTGCTCTCCACCTTTGCAATCTCTTGCACAATGCAACATTTTCTTGGTCACTGGAAGTCAATAACTGTGCTCCAGATGCAGGGCTGGTGCCGTGGCTGGAGCTCTCTGCCCCTACACTCAACGGCCCCAGGGCTTGTAAGCTTGATCAGTTCTCGTTTTAATCATTGCTCCCTCCCCTTTGCCTTCCTACTACGAGCAGCCACTCTAGCTTCACTCCTGTTCATCTTCTGGGTCTGAGAAAAAGAGGCTGATGCCTCATTAGAATTGCGTCTAAAAGAAGATGCTGTGGTGTCTGCTTGCATGCTCGGTTTTTGGTTGTGTTTCTCAGCTGTGTTTTGGATAAGAACAGTGCTTGGCTCACCACCCACAGGTGAGCAGGAGGACTGCCAAGGGGTTTGGGTGCTGCCTTTGTGGTCAGACACACCTGGGTTAAGTCCTGTCTCTGTCAATGTGCAGAGAAAAGTACTAACTTCTGCCGGCCTCTGTTCCCTCATCCGTAAACTGGGGTTGATCATCTACGCCTCGCTGAGAGTACTGAAAGAAGATTCAAGGAGATAACCCATGTGCCGTGCTTAGCCCTGTGCTGGTTCTCAGTAGGTTGTAATTTTTGTTTTTATTTCTGTAACTTGAAGCATGATAGGACTCTGATCATTCATTCATTCATTCCTCAAACCTTTATGTACTGCCTGTCTCTCTGTGCCTAGTTTCCTTCTCTGTAAATTAAGGATAATGTCTATCTAGCTGGGGGATGTAAGGACTTAATGAGTAAATGTATGTAAAATGCTCAGAAACTGTGCAAGATATAAAATAAGTGTGAACGAGTGTTACCCACCATCATCATCAGTACTAGTTTGTGCTAGATAGATGCTAGGTGGACAAAATAAATTGACCTGTGGCCTACGGATCTTGCAGGCTCTTTCCTCCTTATTTTGTCTACAGGAAAAAAGCCAACCAGTGATTCCTCACTGTCTACATAAGATGGATTGATGAGTCTGAGAGGGCATCTTAGGGACCTGCCAACTTGCTGGTTTAGGGGAGTCCATGCCCCCGTCTCTACCACGTTCTCACCCCTCATCATATCTCTGTGCTCTCGGTTTTGGTTGAGCACAATCCAGAGCACCCACAAATGGTAGTCAAGTGGAGAGAACCATGTTCATCTCACCTAACTCATAGCCGTGAAGGTCAGTGTCTGTGAAAGTGCTCTGCAACCTTCAAAATGCCACACGGACAAGAGGTCCAGGAAGGGAGCCTGGCGTGGTGCAGAGAGCACTGGATCTGCAGTTAGGTGCCCGAGGTTGAGTCCTGGCCCTGCCACTTGGTAGCTGTGTGGATCTTTTTCAAGTCACTTCTCCTCTCTGAGCCTTGGTTTCTCAACTCTCAAATGAGAAAGTGATAGTCCCCACCTGGTAGGGTGTTGTTGTGGTGAGGTGGGAGCGAGGAGTAAATAGGAGCAGAACACGAATTTAAGGTTCAAGGCCCCCACAAACGCTGCATCCTTTTGGAGGTGAGTTCACTGCTCCTTCCACTGAGCTCAAAGGCATTTATTTACACAACGACTAGAGTAATGCTCATCGCTACCCGGGCTTAAATTGTCCTTCCTGGACACGGACTCTGAGACAAAGAAGTATATTGCCGGGAAGCTTCCAGGAGAGACACCTGTCAGGAAGTAAGGAAGGCAAGATTGAGGGGAGGAAGAAGATGACCCACAGAGGGAGAAGCTGACACACAGAGAAACTGATGCTCAGAGAAACTGACAGTCAGAGGGAGAAGCTAACTCTCAGAGAAACTGACGCTCAGAGAAACTGACGCTCAGAGAAACTGACACTCAGAGGGAGAAGCTGACCTACAGAGGGAGAAGCTGACACACAGAGGCAGAAACTGACACTCAGAGGGAGAAGCTGACACTCAGAGAAACTGACACTCAGAGGGAGAAGCTGACCCACAGAGGGAGAAGCTGACACTCAGAGGGAGAAGCTGACACACAGAAGCAGTTGCTGAGGCCTCAGCTGGTCCTCCAGGGAGCTCTGGGGCTGGGATGGCCTTTCAGAGCTGTCCTGAAGGAGAGCAGGGATTGCGCCTTAAATCTTCGCCTCAGCCAGGCATTGGCTACTCCTCCCCTCCTCACCAGGAGGGGTCATAACCTTTGACTAGACTGTTCCGTGGAGCAGAGGCAACTCCCAGGAGCAGCTGATATTCCAGCCCTGGAGAGGGGAGCTGCAAGGCACCGTGCTAAGCATTCCAGAAACAATGGAAAACCAAACGTAGAACTTCTGCCCGCATGGGGCTCGTGATCCACGTTTTCTGTTGACCCATTTCGTCTCTCCAGCAGCTCGGAAGCCCTCCTTGGGCCAGAATCTTGTCTCATTGGATGAGCGGAGAGTTGGTCCTTAATAAGAGCCCGTAAAATTTCATTACCGGTAACGCACCTGGGTCCCTTTGTTTGTCTCCAAAGTGTCTTCACCTGCCAGTTTGAAAGATGTGCGTCCCTTCTTCATGGACTAAACCGTCACACGCTTATTTTTTCAGACTCAAAAGAGAAAAAGGAAGCCAGCCTGTAGAGATGGAACCTAATTTAGAAACATCTCGCGCAGCATTTGAAATGAAGGCTGGCTGGGACCAGGCCTGGTCAGGGCCCAGAAGCTCAGCATCCACCAGAATTTTGCCAAAGAGGGCAAAAAAAGAGCAAAGGTGTCTGATGAACTCTCCAGGGCTCTGCGGCAGGAGGCTCATTCTGCAGAGTGTAAATCTAGCTGGAGCTCTGCACCTGCCAAATCCTCTAGGCTCAAATGAGCCATTGTTCACACTCCAAGTCCTGAGTTATCAGATTTAGTCTGATGTATGATGGGCGCATAAAGACCACTTGTATTTGAAGAGAGCTGTTGACTGACCCGTGGGGCCCCCGCCCAGTGACGTGGGACCCGGAGCCCACGTTCTCCTCTGTCCTCCTGTGGGAACTGTGCCGAATACGGCTACCACTGCCGTTGCTAACGGCAATCAGAAGGGTGTGTCTGCCTGTTCCAGCAATTATAGTACAAAGCCGTTTACTTGTGTGGTTTCACTTGGTCCCCCAAGTCTGTGCAGTAGGGCGCTACGTGAGCGTGAGGAAGTTGTCCAAACTCTCCGGGCCTCAGTTTCTCCACCTCTAAAATGATTATAGAGCTTCTTGAGTTATTGTGAGGATTCAATGGTGTAATACCCGTGAAGCCCTTAAAGAAAACAGCACTTGGTGTATAGCAATTTCTTATTAAATGTTTGAAATTACTGGTGGGTAATTTTAGTCTCACTTCATGGGAGAGGAAACGGAGGTTCAGAGGGGCTAGGTTTATGAACAAGACACCTGGGCATCAAGGAAGGAAAACACGAGGACCGACGTGCAAATGGGGCTGGGCTTTCCTGTGCTGGATCTCCATGATGAACCCTACGCAGTCACGTGCTGCATAACGACATTTCAGTCAACAACAGGCCGCATCTACAACTGCGGTCCGTGAGATTAGTACAGGTGTGCAGTAGGCTATACCGTCTAGTTGTGTGTAAGTACACTCTGTGGTGTTCCCACAACGATGAAATTGCCTAACGATGCATTTCTCAGAACATATCCTCGTCGTTAAGCGACACTTGACGGTATACGCCTTTAAACTTGGGAACCGGGGGAATACTGACTCCTCAAAAGAAAAAAAAGGTGAAGGGATAGTGTTGCCAAAGAAAGAAATTTAAGAAAAAAAAACCACTTGCACTTTTCCAGCTATTGAGCCCTTTTTATCTTTATATTGAGGTCTAAATACCAGACGGGGTATCATATTCAGAGACAATTAGTTTGAGAAAGCTCTCTTTGCTCTGAGCCCTCCACGGGGGGCTTTGGAAGGCCTGCATTGTGGTGGGGGCTTTGCATCCACACGGCCTTGCCTCATTTTGGTCATTTCCTCCCCAAACAGGAGTTCAACTGGCAGACCCCTCCAGAGCAGAGGAAGGGGTGATCCTGGCACCTTGGCCCCGTGGTCTCCTCGGGAATGAAGATCATTGGCGTTCTCGTGATCTTCGCCTCCTGCTGTAAGTGGCAAGCAGCCGGGAGAGCTCCAGGGTGCCCTCCTCCCATCTGGGTGCCGGTGTCTGGGGCAGCCCCTCCTGAGGCGGCATGGGGTGAGGGAAAATCATGGGTCACTGAAAAGAGAATCAGAAGTGGAGCAGGCCCCCACGAGTCCTGCTGCTTCTGTTTCTTCTGCAAAATAGGCTGATTCGAAGTCTTGGGAGCTCACAGAACTTTTGGAAAATCGAAGGTTACTCACCGTTTGCTTAGAAAGGGGGCATTTGACTGCCGTTTTACCGCACGCAGCCCCTTCCGGAGTCTTTTTGGTCCTTTGGATGCTGGTTGCCTTTATTTAAAGTCATGTGGATTCTAGAATTGAAACGCAGGCATATATCTAGCTAATTGAGGAACGATTAATTCTTAAGAGACAGACGTTCTCACGGTGACTTATGGAATAATTGGTAATTATAAGTCATTGCTACCAGGAGATCAGATTACAGACCTCTGCAAAGTGAAAGAGAACTTACTAGGAAACAGTATTGGGTCTGTTGGGAAACTCTTTGACTCTGGTTTTATTAGTTGAGTAGAGATTTGTCTAAATGCATTTTTCTGTCTGTTTCGGCTGCGTAGAAATAATTTTAGGTCCCTAAGTCAAAATGTCAAAAATGGGGTTCCTATTTTCCCTTAGTCAGTGGTAGACTTCAAGTTTTCACGATCATAGTGTGGGGGGACCTGTAGGCGGGAGAGCCGCCTCTGCAGCCCCCACAATGTGCCCTGAAAATCAGTGCCTGACTTTTTTTCCAGGGGCTGCTCAGGCAGCAGTGACCACTGCTGGGCTGCGGCCCCCTCTGCGGTGCTTTGTGACGACAAGGCATCCAGAACCACCGTGTGAGATGAGAATGCTCCTGGGAAAATTTCCCCAAACCTTCTGTCTCTGGTTTTCTTCTTCAAGTTCATGTTTTTATTTTATTTTTATTGCAAAATATATATGCTTGTAATTAAAAAGTCAAATAAGTGACTATAGAGTCCTTCGCAGACCCCAATCTTTTTTTTTTTTAAAGATTTTTTTTATTTTTTCCTTTTTCTCCCCAAAGCCCCCCGGTACATAGTTGTGTATTCTTCATTGTGGGTTCTTCTAGCTGTGGCATGTGGGACGCTGCTTCAGCGTGGCCTGATGAGCAGTGCCATGTCCGCGCCCAGGATTCGAACTAACGAAACACTGGGCTGCCTGCAGCGGAGCGCGCGAACCTAACCCCTCGGCTACGTGGCCAGCCCCTGCAGACCCCAATCTTTTGCCCACACCCAGATGTGGCCATTCTGCAGAGTTTATATACATGCCCCTAGGCCTTCGCACATACACATTTCGAACATTTAATAGAAAAGTAATACACGCTCAGTATAGAAAAAAATCAAATTGCATTAAAGTTTATAAAATAAATGCTGCCTGTTATTTTCTCCACCTACTTCCCTAAGCCCATTGCCTAGAGATAGTGCTATTAAAAGATATGTTTTTAAGACATCATTTACTTATTATCCTCCTGTCAGTGGATGTGTGGGTAGTTTCCAGTTTTTTGATATGACAAGTAAGCTGCAGCAAACATCCTCATATATATTTTTTCTCCCCACTTGCATAAGCATTTTGTAGAAGTAAAAATTGCTGGGTCCATGTATATTTGCCATTTAAAAAAATGGACTCAGGGCATCTTTTCTGCCCCTTAAGTATTTTGTTTCTCCAGAGAGATTGTAAATGCCCCATTATATCTGTAAGGACTGGCATTTCTGCTTTGAACTTTTCCCGTTAAACTTTCTCATCAGACCTGGGGTGTTTCTGCCTAAGATGGTGTTCGTTTGTTTGTTTTTCTTAAAGATTGGCACCTGAGCTAACATCTGTTGCAAATCTTTTTTTTTCCTTCTCCCCAAAGCACCCCAGCACATATTTGGATATTCTAGCTGTAGGTCCTTCTGTTTGTGCTATGTGGGACGCCACCTCAGCGTGGCCTGACAAGCAGTGCCGTGTCCGGGCCCAGGATCCGAAACGGTGAAACCCTGGGCCGCCGAAGCAGGGCGTGTGAACTTAAGCACTCAGACATGAGGCCGGCCCTCTGTTTTTTTCCTTTTGAGGGGAAGACTGTAGTTGACAGTAGACTGTTGCCCTGAACATCATGGAAACTGGGTTCTCATCCTGGGCTAGCAAGAAGCCAGCTGTGTGATGCTGTAGATCCGATTCTGTTTTCCATTAAGGAGGCTGATGATCCCAGCCGTGCCCATGAGCCGTTTGGGGGGGGGGGGGGGCGGTTCCTGATGGGCCCGAATGCAGAGCCCTCTGGTCAGGGGATGCCAAGGTGTCATGGTTCTCATTGGGTCTTTCCTTCTTCCTTATTTTCTTGTTGGCAGTGATCGCCCCCACCCACAGCAGCTTCTGGCAATTTCAAAGGATGGTCAAACACATCACAGGGCGGAGTGCCTTCTTCTCATATTACGGATATGGCTGCTACTGTGGGCTTGGGGGCAAAGGGACCCCCGTGGACGACACTGACAGGTGAGTGCAGAGGCTCCAAGGCCTCCTGTCATTTGATTCGTGTTGAAATCCATGCTTGAAGTGAGAGCGACAGATTGGGACTCTTGCATGGCAAGTAACAAACCAATTCAGGTGAGTGTAAGAAAAAAAACTGAATGGGAGTGGGAGGAGGGGCTTGAGGACCCCTGGGCCTGGGCTGGCCTCCCTTATATGTGGCCGGTGCAGTTGCAGAGCTGGGATTCCTAAGGTCCCACACGTGGTTGACTGCTCTGCTGTCACCATCCTGAAATTCTTAATAATGTTTGAACAAAGGAGCCCTGCATTCTCACTTTGCACGAGGCGGTGCAAATTATGTAGTCAGTCCTGCTCAGAGCTCTAGAAACGTTTTCAGTCGTCGGTCCTCATGGCAAACATGGTCCTCTCAATTCCCCATTCTTTAGGAATATAGGCGCAGCAAGGCTGACTCGCTGTCTCCCAGTCCTGATTCCGAATTCCGGGAGAAAGAATCCAAGGGGCTCACTTTGGAAAAGTTGTCCGTCTGGGTGAGGTCACCTAGCACAGACTCGGCTGCCAGGCCTCCTCCTGAGGATGAGGGAGGGGGAGGGAGTTTCTAGAAAAAGTGGAGCTTGGTGTAATCTGGCCAGGGGAAGAACACACAGGGTAGTTGGCATGTTGTTTCATCTGGAGAAATCAGAAGCAAAATGTTCCTTGCCAC
This sequence comes from Equus caballus, assembly GCF_041296265.1. Lineage (NCBI taxonomy): Eukaryota > Metazoa > Chordata > Mammalia > Perissodactyla > Equidae > Equus > Equus caballus. Next base: position 34,049,241 of record NC_091685.1, read on the forward strand.
TCTAAATCTAGTGTGGATAAATATGTGCCCACTCCTGGAGCTGGATTCCTCTGGGTTGGGCTCATGAGACGGTGGAGTGTTCCAGCTGGAAGGACCCCGGAGCCCTGGAGGGGAACTGATGAAATGCCCATCATGTGTCGAGCACCAGAATTTGCACAAAGGGCCTAACTTAATCCTCGCAGCAAATGGCCGAGGCAGTGTTACCATCCCCATTTCACTGGTGACAATGATGAGGACCCACGAAACCAAAGTGGCAAAGCCCCAAACACACAGCACCTGAGTGGCAGAGTCAGGATTCGAACAAGAATTTGCCTGTTTCAAAGTCTGGGCCCTTTGATGCTCTGTGCCTGTCCTTCTAACTCCAAAGCCTGCTGAGAATTTTGACACTTTTAGCCAAAGCCGACAGTCAGCAAAGAGCCCGCTTGCAGATGGAGATGGGGAGAGAGGAAGATGTTTTCTTTTTCTGTCTTAGAATCCAGTCGCAGGTCTCTGCACGCCTGGCCCTGGAGTGCTGGTTTAGGAAATGAGCTGAGGCTGTTCCCCAGCTGTTTTCTCTCCTTGCATGTTCCCTCTTCCCGACCCCGGCCGACTCTGAGTGCCATGAGAGCGAGGACTGAAGGATTCTGTATGTTTTTGCTGACAGTTGTCTCCTGAGAAATTATCACAGAGCCTGGCACATAGTAGGTACTCAGTAAAAAGTCATTAAGTGAATGCCTGAGTCACATGGACCTAGGTTTGAGTCCTGAGTCTATCATTTTCCAGCTGTATAGATAATTTGCGGAAATTCAGCTCTCTGAATCTAGTGGCCGCCCCTAGAAAATGGAGACAATGATTGCACTTTGCAGAGTTGCTGCGAGGAGCTAACAGGGTGGCAGGAGGTCCCAGAAAGGGCTCATTCCATGTTAGTGGTTGTTTTTGTTATTTTTAATATGATCAGGAATTTACCTCCCTACCTGCAGTGCCTTCTCGCCCAGGGGAGGAGGCAGGTGAGTCCTTTCTGGTTCTCACCTGTGGTCCTCCAGCTTATTCCCCAGGGGCCCGCCCCCAGGTGTGCACTGTCTCCCTCTGCTCTGGCCGCCAGGTGCTGCCTGGCGCATGACTGCTGCTATGAGAAGCTGAAGCAGCTGGGCTGCCAGCCGGTGCTGAACACCTACCAGTTCCACCTCGTCAATGGGACCGTGGCCTGTGAGTAGCCTTCTCTGCGGAGAAACGGCTCTGAACCTGAGCCTTTCCTTCATGTCTGCCTCCCCGTGGACCCAGAGAACTTTTAGGGAATGAGATTTTTCCGTGTGCATTGGGATGGAATGGGCCACTTCCAAGGATCAGAGCTTCCTGAGAGTCCTTGCTTGGTCTCCCTCGGCTCTCCCCTGTCTACAGCTGTATCTCCAGCACCTTCTGGGAGCACGGAGTCTGGCGTATAGTAGGTGTTCAATAAATAGCTGTTGACTTGAGATTATGTTGAATTTTGCAGGTTCGCTTGGCAACTGTTGCTGTTGAGAACGTTCCTCCTTATGTCTGTCATGTGTTAACAAAGCAGCTCGGCTGTCTTTCAGTTGAACAAACATTTGTGAAGGGGACTGCATGCCAGGCACTGTGATAGGTGCCGGAGGGGACACAAAAGTGAATAGGAGGCGCCCTGGAAGGCAAGTCACATGGCATCGAGGCCATGCAAGGAGGAGCGCAAAGGACACGGCAGGCAAGGACTGAGTGTCCAGCACGTGGGGAGTGGCCCCCAGTATCCCGGCACCTGTTCTGGGCTGCTGGGCTGGGGGGGCGGGACAAGCACATTGGAAGGCGCTGGGTCGTAGCTGTCTTGTGAATGCCATTCATTCCAGTGGAGCCAGTGATTTGAATGCCCTTAGAGCGTGCGTCTCACCTCTTGTCTGGCCTGGTGGAGTTGCATAAACCACTTTCCCCCGGCTGTATTTGTTCACAGCTGGGAGTGTGTCTTAGGGTTCATCTGTCTCCTTGCGGGGTCGGGAACCATCTCCCGTCCCCTCATCTCCCCCCTTATCATGGGTGCTCAGCACTCAGACCCCAGGTCTCCCCAGCGAGCCCCACCCGGGGCTCCAGCTCACGATACACCAAGACCCCCCAAGAGTTAGGACTGTGCAGTCTCGCTGGTCCCCATGGTGAGACCTGAAATATGGTGGCCTGAGGACTCGGGCCCCTGCAAGAGGAGGGCCAGCCCCAGCTCTGCGTCTGGGCCTCCACAGCCCCATGGCTAGGTACCCTGTCAACGGGGAGAGAGCCCCCTTTTCTCCGTGTGAGCTCAAGGAGACTTCCTGTGTTGGACTCTCTGGCTGTGACCAGCCTCAGGCCTAAAGCGAAGTGTCTTCTGTGAGGCCCCAAGGCCACGTCCAGGAGATGGGCAGGGATCAGGGCCGAGAGGCGGGGCGGGGGAGGAGGCACTAGAGGAGGTGGTCCCCGAAGTATTGTTTCCTTATGCATAAGATGCCTTCCAGAGGCCAGGGACCGAGGTGCTGACCACCTCCTCCCACCCCTTCAGCTGCACCGTGGGGGCAGGGAGGGGGGCACGGGGCAGTGTGGCTGTTGGTTGGTGAGGGAGGGGGCATGCAACAAAGGTACCCCCAACTCTTCTCAGCCTGACTCGTGCCCTCGCTTTCACGTGGTGTCTTTTCCCCTCTTTTTGTCTTCATCTTAACATCTGTCATGTCAGGTGTTACCTTAACATGGTTGAAAAGGCATCACTTTTAGAGAAAACATACTCAAGGAGTTCTTTCCTCTGACGCCCCCCAAAAGTGCAGGGGCCAAGGAAGAAGGGAAGAGTGCTCTGAGGAAGGAAATGGAGTGTCAGTAGGTGCCACGGGGCTTCCCGCACTGCGGTCCGGGGCTCAGACCAAGCCTCTGCCCTCAGCTCCTGCGGGCTGGCTGTGCTCACGAGGGCTGGCCTCACCACTCTGCGCCTGGAGCAGCTTCTTTATTGGCCTTCTTCACTCTCCATGTGGGGACCAGAGCCACTGCCCAGGACCCCAGAAGGTGGAGGAGGTGGAGGAGGGGGACCTGGGGCAGAGCCTGGAGCCCTGGGAGGTGACACACGGAAACAACCTCACCTCAGCACATGCAAGAGGTGCCGGCAAGGGCTGGAAGCTGGACTAGAAGGTTCGCGGCCTGGGCGGTGCTTTCTGCAGATGCTGCTCCCTGCCAAGCAGCAGCAGCCCCTTGCTCCTGAAGCTTGACCGGGGCTCCCAGAGTCCAGAGCCCCGCTGAGGAAGGTAGCATGGGAGACACTTCCCCATCACCGCCAGGACATCAGCAGCCCCCTCCTCAGCTGACCCAGCCAGTGAGTACCCGCCCCTGCCTTGCAGAGCCCCTGCTCCCAGGAGTAGGGCTGGGAGCTAGGTGACCTGGGTTCTCATCCTGGGTCTGCTGCTGCTATGTGCTGAGACCTCAAGGGAGACCAGCGCATGTCCGTCCACTTGCCCAGTATTGACTGAGTGTCCCTTGGGTGCCCATCCAAGGCTAGCACTGGGCCAGGGGCCAGGGGCACAGAAGAAGCAGCCTCAGGCCCGGCTCCCTTGGCATTCTCCAGAGCTGAAAGCGCCCTTAGAGACCATCCAGCCCAACCCCTCATTGTAGCGATGAGGAGACTAAGGCCAGAGAGGGCAAGGGTTTGATCCAAGTAACAGGCAAGATTAAAACACATGCGTCTTGAGCCTTTCCAGTGCTCTGGAACACCCTGCCTGGCCTGGGTGTTCCGGGCCTCAGTTTCTTCATCCATAAAATAGGTGTAGCAGCAACAGCTGCGGTTGCTGAGCATCTGTGACAGATGCTTTACACACGCACCTTGAACCCCCGTGGTAAACCTTGGAGGTGGGTATCATTCTCCCCATTATGGGAGAGGACCCTAAGGCTCAGAGGGGTTAAGAGAGATGCCCAAGATCACACAGCCGGGGAAAGAAGAGCTGGGATTCGGACTCAGGTCGTCTGACCCCAGAGCTGGTGTTCCTGCCTCACGCCACCCTGCCCAGGGGCAGCGGAGGTTGGGAGGGAGGTGGAGATGTGCTTGATCGGAGGGTCCAGACAAATGCGAGTTTACTGTCTGCAGCACGCTGGTCAGGATGCTCGGCCCTGGTCCAGGCGGCAGGCAGAGAAAGGCAGATGGAGTTTACTCCTCTGTAGTGCCCCAGATCTTTCTATTCTGGCTCTGGGTGCCCTGCTAAGAGGCCCCGGGAGAGCACATGCTTTGGAGTCAGGCAGAGCTGGGTCCAAATCCCAGCTTCCCGCCTTCCAGCTGGATGACTGCACGACCGTCCTAGGCCTTAGCCTCCTCTGTAAAATGGAGACCATGATCTACACCTCAGACGGTCCTGGAAGGGTTGCCCAAAGGGTCTGGCCCATAGCAGGGGCTTAGTGCCCTTCCTGTTAGAAGTTGAGATGTCTTTCTTCATCTCAGTTTTCTTTTCCCGTTATTTGATGGAAAAACCCTGGGATTCTTTTTTTTACTGTTGAGAGATCTCTTTGAAGCACCCGCTCTGTACTTGCATCCCCACGAACTAATGTCATTCACCCATGACAGAAGAAACCTCTCCCCAACCCCAAGTCACCCTGCCATTCAAAGAGCTGCCCTGCAAGGGTTAACCACCTCCCCAGCCTCCGAATTCTGAAATCTGCACCCAAGCCTGGTCCCAGGTTGCCTAGCAACCAGTGGCTGCTGGGGATGAAGTTGGTGAGCAGGGGAAGAAAAGGAAAAAAACAGTGGGGTCTGTCCATGGCTCTAAATGTCACTGGGAGATCAGTGCAGGGAAAGGCCTGTAACCCGAGCCCTGGGGCCGGTGGGGACGGCCATTCTTGGGCACCCAGGGAGGTTGTTATCCCTCCTCTGAGTGGGCTTACATAAGCACTTGGCATTTGCAAGGGACTTTAAGAGCAGCCAGCGGTGACACCCCCTCCACCCACACATGCATGCATATGTTGTGCAGGGAGGAGCCTGGCTGTGGGAGGCAGAGACTGGGTTCCAGCCAACGGTACCACTGTCACTTCCATCTCTGAGCCTCTGACTTCTCCCTCTGCCAAAGGGGGAAGGTGAACATGGTAACGCGTGGAATTTGCAGTTTGCAAAGATCTTTCTCCTTTTGTACTGAATGTGTTCTTCACAATGCCTCCACCCACTGACCGTTCACTCTTTCTCTCCTAGCATCTCTAGCTGACGGTATCTTGTTTACTTGTTTACTTTTGCATCGACTCCCTCCCCAGCTAGGATGTGAGTTCCGTGAGAGCGGGGAGCACGCCTGCCTCGTTGGGGGGCACTCATGCTCACAGGGCCCACAGGGAAGGATGCCCTGGGGCTATGCAATGTGGGGTCCGCTTGCTCAGACCTCTACCCCCAGCTCCTAGCCAAAGCCCAGGCACATGTTAGGAGTCCAGTACCTGTTTGTTTGATGAGTGAATGAATGGGAAAACTCAGGAAACAGTCAATGCAAATATCTTTACCCCCGTTTGAAAGCTGAGGAAACGGGCTCGGAGAGAAGCAACTTGCCTGAGATCCTAGAGCATGCGGGTGGCAGATCTGGAACTGAAGCCTGGCTTCGTTTTTCCTGGGATGGGCTCCCCTCACTGCCCCACAGGTCGTGTAAGTGCAGTAGAGGCAGTAGAAATAGCGAGGGAGCGATTGCTGTGTGTTCTGGGCTGAAGATTTGCAACGAAAAGCAGGCTCCCTGCCAGGAAGGGTCTCGTGTTCGGGGAGGGAGACAGACCATAAAATATTCAGAAATAAAGATACATTTGGGTCGTGACAAGTGCTATGAAGCATCTAAAACAAGGTGACAAGCTAAACAACGACAACAGTGGGGGAAGGAAGGAAGGCTGCTTTAGGTGGCCGAGGAAGGCCTCTCGAAGGAGGTGGCATTTAGCCAGCGTGGTAGAAGCAGAGGAGGCAGGAAGAGGGGGGCTGCCATTGGGTCCCGCGGGGCTGGGCTGACCGGGTAAGGAGCTTGCCTTCTACTTCAATTGTAGGGGGAAGCCATCGGAGCATTTGAAACAGGGAGCAATATGCATTAATTTTGCTTTAGAAAGATTACTCTGGCCACTGTGACGGGCAGTTGCGGAGCAAGGGAGGAGAGAGAGGGAGCCGTGAGTGGGCAATGGGGAGAAGTGGGCGTAGCTTGGGTCAGAGCGGTGAAGTGGAGATGGAGAGAAGCGTCGGAGGCTGCGTGTGTTTGGAGGTAAACTGACAGGGCCTGCAGATGGACTGATGTGGGGTGTGAAGGAAGGAGAGGCTGAACCCGAGGTTCTCGGCCTGAGCAGCCATGGATAATGGTGTCACCCGCTGAGTTTGTGCGGATGGCAGATGAGCGGACTGTGAAGACAGAGCAAGAGCTTGGCATGAGCCAGGTTGAGTTTGAGTGGCGTGTCAGACACCCAGGGGGAGTCCAGTGGACGTAAGCGTGTTGGAGTCTAGAGGTCAAGGAACACGTCTGGGCTGGGATGAGAACTGGAGAGTCATTGTGCTCAGATGGTACCTACGGCCCTGAGACTGAACAAGACCTTAGAGACCAGGACGGAGGCCAGGGGCGCAGACGGTGAGAGGCCTGGCAGGCGGTCTGGGTTAGCCGTAGGCAGGATTGTAGACCTTGTTTTGTCTCCTTTGAGGAAATATATTTCCTGGAATGAGAAAGAATATCCTGAGGCTGTCAGTTCTATTCTTCCTGCCTCAGTTTCCCCATTAGCAAATTGGAAGCTGCAGGATGTGGACCTAGGCTTGTTTTGAAAAGATGGCTTCCGTAGATGGTGTTTCTTGGCCTAGGGCGGCCTCTTCTTCCAGGCAGTGACAGGCTTGATCCTCCTACGGCTCCAGATGCCTGTGGAAATGCTAGTCCAGAGCCACAGACCACTGCTCAAGGTCAGTCCCAGAAGGTCTGCGACCAGGTAAGCCACGCGAAGTGGAGCTGACTGTCGGAAGTGAATCATACTCCACGCGCTGGAAAGGATCTGAAGACAAAGCGAGAAAGGGAGAGGGACGTGAGAGAAAGCAAGGAGGGGGTTTGGAGAACTGAGACGGAAAAGAAGAAGAGAGGAGCTGAAGACAAAGAGATAAACGGAAAGAGAAGGACGAGAAAGAAGAAGGGAGAGGAGGTGGCCGAGGTGGGGTGAAGAGCATCTCCTCTCAGGTTTCCAGAGCGACAGCGCCTGGTGAGTGGCAGCACGGGGCACCAGGCCCTTCTGGGAGGAGAGCGAGGTTGAATGGGGTGGGACCCTGCACTCAGGTGGCCCTGTCCCCTGAGAGGACCAGCCGCTGGACCAAGTGGGCCCTGCACACCATGCTTACTGCCCAGGGAGGGAAGCAAAGGGCATGCTGGGTAGAGCTGAGGCGAGAGACCTGGAAGAGGACGGGGACGGGGGCCGCGAGGGACTTCATGGGGGCTGTGGGGCTTGATGGGCTTCCACAGATGGAGAAGAGGGAGCTCGCGGGCAAGGGTGACCCAGGCGTCAGGAACAGTGGGCGCGGCAGGAGCCGAGAGCCGGAGGCGTGAACATCGCTGGCACATTTCATGAGGGTGAACGGGGAGGGGCAGCTGAAGCGTCGGGTGGGTGTCAACACGTCCTGAGAAATCAGGTCTCCTGGGAGCTGTGGGAGGACAGCTTCCTGCGGGAACTGTGGACTCCAGAGATGGACAAACAGACAGACAGACAGACCGCAGCCAGGCTCTTCTTTGTCCTCGTGTGTGTGGCTGAGGTGCCCCATCCTAACACGGACAAGCATTTCCAGAGCACTCTCTGTGCCGGGCCCATCCCACCGCTCCATCTGTAAACAGCTGCGAAAATCCCCACAGCCATCCTGTGATGTAGAAACTGTTATTTATTCTTGACACTTTTATTTTTATCACCATTTTATAAACAAGGATCCTGAAGCTGACTTGCCCAAGGTCAACAAACCAGGGACTCTGGCTGCCTCCCTTCCTGACGGCCGACCCTCAAAAGAGAGTGGAGCTGGCATGGAGTTATCTAGAAAGAGGAAGGTGTGCTTTAGACACCCCCAACAAACACACACACACGCACTAACACACATGGACACACAGACACCCGGACACACAGACACACAGGCAGGGCTGCAGCTCTAACCACTAAGTAAAGCCATGTAGTGGTGATGTGGTCAAAGGGCAGACACCACGTCCCAAAGGCCCATAGAGGCTTCACTCGTTTATTCACGACTGTTTGTCGAGCACCCGCTATGGGCCAGCATTTGTTCTGTATGCTGGGGACACTGTGATGACAAGACAGACAAGGTCCCAGCCTCACAGAGCGTACGCTCTGTTGAGGAGAGACAGACACAAACAAGTAAACTAACAAGAGAAGTACCAGGTTGTGAAGTCTTCGGAATGAAATAAACAGGGACGTGAGGGAGAGCGACTGGAGACAGCTTGAGATAGGGGGTCAGACAGAGCCTCTCTGAGGAGGGGAAATTTGACCAAGACCCAAAGGATGGGAGGGACCCGGCCGCGTGAAGATCCCAGAAAGATGTTTCAGACAAAGAATAGCAAGTGCAAAGGCCCTGGGCAAGACATGTGACATAAAGAGGCCAGCGTGCCTGGAGCAGGGAGACTGAAGGACAATGAGGATGGAAAGGTTGGCGAGGGCCAGGTCATGGCAAGGATTTGGGATGTCTTCCCCAAATAGGAGGAAAGCACAGCAGGGCTTTGAGCAGGAGAGTGGAGCTAATGCAGGCTACAGTTTAAGAAGCTCCCTGTTTATTTCCTCCCATTAGGGGAGGAGAAGCCAGCCCTGGTGGCCTGTGGTTAAGATTCAGTGCTCTTACCACTGCGGCCTGGGTTCGTTTCCCAGTCAGGGAACCACACCACCCACCTGTCAGTTGTCGCACTGTGGTGGCTGCATGTTGCTGTGATGCTGAAAGCTATGCCACCCGGATTTCAAATACCAGCAGGGTCACCACGGTGGACAGGTTTCAGCAGAGCTTCTAGACTAAGACAGACTCCTGGCCACCCACTTCCCAAAGACTTGGCCATGAAGATCCTGTGAACAGCAGCGGAGCGTTGTCTGATAGCTCTGGAAGGTGAGAGGATGGCACAGAAAGACTGGGCAGGGTTCTGCTCTGCCATCCACAGGGTCGCTAAGAGTCGGAATCCACCCCACGGCGGTGACAGCAACAGGGAGGGGAGAGCTGGTGATGACGGGGATTGGGGTAGTGGCCAAGAAGATGGCAAGAGGAGGGCAGAGCATGAAATATTTTAAACATAGAGAAATCAATGGAACTCTCTGGTGGACAGGATGTGAAAAGTGAAAGGAGAGAGGAATCGAGGTTGGCTGCTAGTTTTCTGGCTCGAGTAGGAGGTGGTGCCATTTACAGAGCCGAGAGTGTGGGTGAAGGACAGGCTTGGTGGGTGGAGGGAGCATTTACATCAAGTGTTCCCTTTTGGGCGTCTTAAGTTGGAAGTGCCTGAGATGTCCAAGTGAGATGTCAAGCAAGCTGTTGGAAATAGGAGATGAGTTCTGAGAAAATGGGTCCCGCTGCCTTCTTCTGTGTGCTGCCCAGGTGCACGAGCTCAGGGCACCCTGCGTGAAGCCCACACTCCCCGCTTCTCTTGCTTCCTTCTAGGCTTCTCCTCACTCCAGTGCCGGGGCATGTCCACGTGTGATCGGGGAAGGGCTTGAGAGTGAAGGGAAAGGATGTCCAGGCTCTTTCCTTTCTGTTTTCATCCCTTGATCCCTGGCAGTGAGCAACCTGTTTCTCCCCAACCTTAGGACCAAACCCTGGGGGTGGGCCGGGAGCCCCCAGTGACCCTCTGTCTCTCTGCAGGTGAATGTACCCTCGGTCCTGGTGTCGGCTGCCTCTGTGGGCTGAGGGCCTGCGAGTGCGACAAGCGATCTGCATACTGCTTCAAAGAGAGCCTGCCCACCTACGAGAAAAACTTCAAGCAGTTCTCCAGCCGGCCGCGGTGTGGCAGGCGTAAGCTCCAGTGCTAGGGAGGCCACAGGGCCCCCTTGTCGGTCACACCTGCTCCAGCATCTTCCAGGAAGCCTCTTACGTCATTTCCACCAGGCTCCAGTTCTTGCAGCTCACCTTTCAGCATCTGGCCTAGGGTACTCCTCCGTCCCTCGGCATCGGAGGGCTGGAGATTAGCAATGGAAAAAACAAAATCCTGGCATTCTCTGGAGGGAGACTGACCATAAATATACACCCAAATAAATGATACATTCCACCAGTAATATATGCTAGGAAGCAATCAAACAAGGTGATAGGGTAGAGAGATGTCCCCAGCTTGAATCCTAGGAAGTTTCCAGGAGGAGAGAGGCCCCAGGATCTACCCTACACTCTCCCTCCACCCCACCCCCAAATCAGGATGCAGGACGCACTTGGGAACCAGGCCCATGACCCAGATTTAGCTCAGACTCAGGCAGACATCCCGGAGAACAAGGTCTCGGCACCCGTGCCAAGGACCCAGGAGGCTCTCTTGCAGTTTGCTTCTCATTTTCTCAAGTTCTGCCTTCTGAAAACCCTCAGGTAGGAGAAAACTGATGCCATTTTCACCTCTCAGGAGACAGAGCATCATGAAAACCTCAACACCCGCTGCCGCCATGTGGATGTCCTGGCCAGGAAGACGTCAAAGAAATGGAGAAAGAGGGCGTGGGAGAGGGCACCAGAGGGATCCAAAATGTCTGTCCAAATCTAGAAGCTCCTGTTTCTATCAGACTTAAATTCGAATAAATATTAAAGTGATCCAACCTGGGTGCATTCTGATCTTTATAATGCCCAACTGGCATTCTATGGAGGGAGACTGACCGTGAAATACACAAGGCAAAAATGCCGCAATTGTTCTTACCTCTCTGTATCCTCGCCTCTCACGATGTAACACTCAGCTTTTCCCATCGAGGGTGCAGTCTATTTTCCCCACCCCTGGAATCTGGACTTTGAACTGACCTTGTGACCTACTTTGGTCAATAGAATGTAGTGGAAGGGATGGTCTACCGGTCTCCAAGCCTGGGCCTCAGGGGACCACTCTCTCAGGACGTCCACGTCCACTGTGAGAAAAAGCCTGGGCCGGCCTGCTGGAGGAGGGGAGCCCACCTGGATCAGAGTCCGTCAGCCCAGTTGTCTCAGCTGAGACCTCAGGCATGGGAGGGCGCTCAGCAAAGATCAGCAAAGCCAACTCAGAGCTGACCACAGACACAGGAGAGAGCCTCGCTGAGACCAAAACAGCCACCCAGCTGAGCCCAGGCTAAATTGCCCGCTTGCAGATTTGAGAGCTAAATAAAGGCTGCTGTGTTGAGTTTTGGTGTGGTTGTTACACAGCATAACCCACTGACATGATGGGTCTTATTCCTTGAGACTCCTGGGTTCTCAGCACTGTGCTGCACTCGGAGGCTGTAGAAACATTGTGGACACAACCCCTGCCCCTTAACCTTATAGATGTGAAAGGAGAAAGGCCATAGTCATGTAATAATGGGGAACACACAGAGGGCTGTAATCGCTCAGGCATCCAACACGAATTGAGCCCCTGCTTTGCAACGGGCATGGTGCTGGGCAATAGGGAGTCAGATTTAAAGAAAACAAACAAAATCACATCTGACTATGCTGGGGAGAACACTGAGAGCCATAACAGCTGTTACAAGTTCAAGTGCAGACACTTAAAGTCTGGATTGAGTGATGCTGGCACTGGCGTGCTGACAGATAGGGAAGCCAGAGACAGCTGGTCGGCAGAGGGTCTGGGAACCGGGGCTCCTGGGCTCTGCCTGGTTCAGCTCTCACGGCCACGCGGGAACTGCTTTACCGCTGCCACCTGCCTCGCCCGCACACTGTAGTAACTGCAAGTGCAGAAGGGAAGCTTGAGGACTGCGGGCATCCTCCACGGGGGTCTTAAAGGCCTCTGAGGGTAGTGGTTGCAGAAAGGCAGATACGGAACCAGGAGACTGCGCCCAAGCTGGGCACCTCCCCTCCCTGGGGGTTCCTGGCCACAGCAGAGACCAGCTCAGGACCGTGGAGGTATCTGGCTGACTGACACGGAGGAGGGAGAGGGGCTGGGGGACAGGGCTTCCAGTGTGAGATCCAGGCCATCTTCCACTGCCTGGGCCTTGGCTCCTAATCTGTAAAATAGCGGAAATGGACCCGTGATGATAGCCAAGCCCCACTTGTGTCCGTGCCCTGATTCTGAGAGGAGCGAGGTGGGACTGTGGGGTGGAGGCGGGGTCACTGACTTCCACTGGGAAAGCCTGCTCTCCTGGGAGGGTCATCATTCACCCCCTCAAATACACCTTGAGGGCCTGCTCCAAGCCGAGAAATAAAGAAGCATCCGGCCCCAAGTTGCTCTCAGACCAGGGGGCACACAAGTCAACAGGCGATTACAAAGCAGCCTGGGAAATGCTGCAACTGGACTTGGGGAGAAATGACCGCTATCCGAGAGGGTCAGGCGAGCTTCCCAGAGGAATGGGGGGCTCTGACAACTCCTCCAAAAAATGAGGAGGAGTTGGGAAGGCCCAGTGGGGTGTACAGAGCCTCCCAGGAGGGGATGGAAGGTAACACAAACACAGACGCCTCTGCCACCGCCTCTCCCATCCCAGCCGAGGGGCCTCCTCCATCTGCAGGTCCCCCAGGCTGCAAACCCGCGTGTCAAACTCTTTTTCTCACATCCTGCCTCCCACATTCAATCTGTTGGCACTAACTTGAAAATGCATCTAGATTCCATATTTATAAAATACTTCATCTATCAACCGACGAATGGATAAATAAAATGTGGTATATTATTTGGCAATAAAAACAAAACAAAACAAAAAACCCAAAGTTAATGGAAAAAGCATTACCTTCAAGAATTATAGCTTCTTAAAAATCAACCAGATGGAATCAAAACACGTTCTAATTGTATTATAAAATGATCTTCTTTATATATTTCTGGTTTCCATAACAATAAAAAAGCTTTCGTCATTGAAAAATATATGTAAAATCAAACGCTGATGAATGATGAAATATGCTACATCGTTATTTATGGAGTTGGTTATTTGTAAACATTCTAAATGTCCAAAAAGAGAATAATCCTTCAAAGGATTGTGGTGTATCTGTACCCGGAAAGTTATGCATTAAATTTCTTAATACTTTTAATAACATGTGGAATTGTTTATCATGTACTGTTAAATGACAGAAATAGGATTTTTTAAAAAACTACAGCATAACTCCAATTTAATTGTCTATCTCTACATGTTTATATAAAAGTCAATATAAAATATTAACATGTTAAAAAGTTTTAAAAATAAAATACTACAGTACAATGTACACATTAAAAAAATAAAATAAGAGGGGAAGGATCTAGAATCTGACCCGTTTTCACCACCTTCACGGCTGCCATCATGATCTGCGCCACCAGCCCCTCGTGCCTGCTTCTTGAGGCTGCCCCTCAGCGTCCAACCTGGACCCTGCAGTCTCGCAGTCTCTTCATGCAATGTCTGACTTTGCCACTCCTCGACTCACACTCTCTGACTTCCCTCTGAGTAAGAGTCAATATCCGTCTAATGCCTGGAAGGCCTTCTTGCACCTTGACCACCTCCCCTCCCCTCCCCTCCCATCCCCTCCCCTCCCCGTTGCTCACTCCCCCCAGCCACCCTGGCCCCCACTGCTGTTCCTGGAACACACCAGGCATGCTCCCTCCTAAGGATTCTGTCTCCCTCCTGAGGACTCTGCCCCGGCTGTCCCCTCTGCCTGGAAGGCGCTTCCCACATGGCTCACTCTCTGCCTCCTCCAAGTCTTTGCCGAAACCTCACCCTCTTAGTAAAGTTGATGCTGACCGCCCTATTCAATACCGCCCACCCTCCACCGGCATTTCCCTCTCCTTCGTCCTGTCCTTCCAGTTCTTTCTTCTGCCATCCAACCCACTATACATTCACTTGTATTCATTGTTCGTTGTCTGTCTAGCCCTCTAGAAAATGAGCTCATGAGGGCGAGGAACTTTGTCTTCTTTTATCACTGACGTGTATGTTAATGACGTGAGGTCAAGAGAGAATGTGGAATGTGAAGGAATTGCAAGTAGCCCAGAGTGGGGAGCATGAAATGTGGGCGGTGGCTTTTAGGGCAAACCAAAGAGACAGGATGGGCAGGGCCAGATCAAGGAGAGCCTTGTGGCCACTCTGAGGTCTGGCTTGATCCTGGGAGCAGTGGGGGTCCCATGCTCTGAGGAGCCCACCACTTTCCACCTGCATGAACTTGGCAGCTCAACCTCCTCGAGCCCCAGCATCCTTGTGGGCAAAACGGAAAGCTGAGACCACGGCACGTGAGAACTAATATGTGTGGTGATCATAGGGACTCGATGTTCATTCCCCTCGCCACTTGGCACTGTTGTTGGCGCGTGCGACCTGCCCCAAAGGGGACAGCCTTTGAAGGAGAGAGATTTCTACAGCAGCTCTCTAGATTTCCACCAGCCATGGTTCCTGCTGTCTGGCTGTAGCCGTCAGACGTTGAGGGAGGAGGCGCGATGGGCACCTCCACCAAGGGCTGGTGTGTTGGGCTCAGTGCCCCATGGGGGAGAGGCTGTCATGCTTTGGGCTGACTGTGTGCATGTGAGCTGAGGCAGGCAAAATCATTGTCCCCCGTTCCCATTCCTGGGGTGTCTGCAAAGCGATGAAAGGCACGGAGATGAGCGGATGTGGGGAGTATGGTGTGAGGCAGCTTGGGCACGGCTGCGGGCCGGGGGCCAGGGGTTGGGGGGCCGGCTGGGGTGTGGCAGGGAGGAAAGTGACTGGTTTTCTAGGTCAGTGAGTGCTCGGGCTGCTGGCTTCTGGCATGGGCCAGGCATTATTGTGTCCAGATGGGAGAACAAAGAGAGCTGGAGGGTGGGGTTCCAGGCTCCGAGAACTTGAGTAGGGAGAAGGGGAGTCCAGACGCGCCCCCAAGCCTTAGTTGCTGGAAGGAGCAGCCTCCAGGTTCTGAGCACTCACCTTGTCCAGGCACAGGGCTACCTTCCTACATAGTCTACCTGAGCCATCTTCAGACAGGTGCTGTTAAAACCCCCAGTTTGCTGCGGCTCAGGCCACACAGCCAGCACATGGCGGAGCAGGGACTTGAGTCCAAGACTGTCTGACTCCCTTCACGCTAAAAGTCCCCTCCGCAGGCTTGTCTCAGAAGGAACCCAATGCTGGGGAGTCTTAGGGGAGGCAGTAAGCAAGGAGGCTGCTCCAAGGCTTTAAATGCTTGCCCCGGAGGGAGGCCCAGGTTCTGGTTCTGGCTAAGCGGCTAAATTGTCGTGTGGTTTCACTCATGCATTCATCCGCCTGTTGCACAAATATCCAGGGTGCCAAGACTGGGCCGGGCTCTGGGGATCCCGTGGGAGTAGGAGAGGTTGCCCCACCTGAAGCTCACAGCCCAGGTAGAGACAGAGTGGTAAACAGGTGATGATGGTGCAGAGTGGGAAGCCCCGGATGCAGGCACACCTGGGTGGCACCCCACCCAGACCTCCTGGTCAGCGAAGGCTTCCGGACCTGAAGGTTAAGTGGGAGTTGGCAAGGCGGCAGAGAGAAGGGGAGAGTGCCCCAGGCAGAGGGAATGGGCTGAGCAGAGGCCAGGAGGGAGGCGAGGGAGAGAGAGGCTGGAGAGAAGGCCCAGGGCTCCATGAAGGAAGCTGGAGTAAGGCCACTCCACACAAGTCCCCTCCTCATTCTGGGCCCTGGTTTCCTCATCGTCATAAAGAAAACCCTTCCTGACCTTCTTTCTCATTCATTGTCTTTTTGGTCATCAGAGGGATCCCAGGAATTATTCATCCCCATTTCACAGATGAAAATGGAGGGTCCAAGAGGGCAGGTGGGGCTGGAATGGGAACCCATGTCTTCTGATTCTAAATCTTTGTTTCCCATCCCCATTCTCAAAATGAGGGAGTTGACTGGGTGCTCTCTGAGACGGAGGCTCTGAAATTGGGGGTCAAACTCTGCTTCCGTTGCATGACCTTGAGTAATTTACTTGGCTTCTCTGGGCCTCAGTTTCCTCCTTTTATAAACAAACTATTAATAGCTCCACTTCACGGAGTTGCTAAGAGGGTTAAACAGATGGCACACACAAACCTCGACTTACAGCAGGTGCTTAACAAATCCTGCTCTTCTTACTGGGCCTTGATGTCCTGAGATCCAGGACTGCCTGCCGGGGCGGAGCATGGGTGTTTGAGCAGGGTTGCTGTTGGCGGGGCCACATGCCTGTGCCTTTGTACTGTACGCCCCTGCCTCCCGATGCCCAACTTTGCTTATTGTCACGCTTAGTGGCATCAGCTGTTTGTTACGAAACTGCAACTGGGGAAGCTGACAGCCAGTGTTGCTGTGCCATCCTCTGGGGAGGAAACAGCCGCCTGTCTGCATTCATAGTCAGTCCTGAGTGCAAGGGAGCGGCGGCCCCTCGGCCGAGCCAAGACCAGGTGGGCAAGGTGCCAGGTGCCCAGCTGTGGGTTTTGGGCAGTAGGTGCCCCTGGAGCCTCCTATTGCCTCCTTCCCCACCTCCTTCTCCTGCCTCTCTCCTCACACCCGCCTGCAGGGGGCCAGATTTTCTCGCTGAACCACAGCTTAGCTTCTGCCAGTTTCCCATTTTGGGGAGAATGCCACGGGCTGTCCACCTCCATCTGCTCCTCCTTCCTTCTACCTACGGCTGTTTGCCAATTTGGCCCTGAGGACCTTTGGCCCAACATGCGGCCAAGGGCCCCAGTCACCAGCACTGACAGTTTCCATTCTCCACACCAGGCCCTGTGCTAGGGATGTGCTCATCCGTGGCCTCATGTAATCCTCAAACCGTGCACCGTGCTCTTCATTATTACCCATTTTTTACGGAAGGGGCAAACCGAGCCTGGGAGGGTGAAGTGGGGGCCCAAGGCCACGTGGCCCACGAGTGGCAGAGCAGAGGTTGCACCCAGTCTGCTCTTTGTGAGAGGCGATGTTGGCGGCAATGATAAGATGGTGGAGGTGACGCTGATCATTCCCCACACATTGCCAGCCTGGGGCGGGTTCTCTCATTTTAGGTCCAGAAGCAGAGGAGTAGGAAGTGTGGATCACAGCATTGGTGGTGACCTATCATGACCACTAGGTGTCACCCAAGTTCTAAAAAAGAGTTGGTGGCTGCTCCCTGGAGGAGTCTGAAGAGTGGCCGGGTTGGGGGGTGATTCTCCAAATGGAGAGGAAGGACCTCGACCTGGGCAGAGACGATGTTGTGGATAATCAGAGCTGACAGAAGTTAAAGTGGTAAAAACAGATTTTATTCAAGAACTATCACAATAGGGGAAAAGAGGTCTCAGTACAGAACCGGGCTCAATTCTGAACTGAAGAAAGAAGAGAGGGGTTTTATAGCTGAGGAGCAGGAGGCGGTGGGGGCCTGTCAATGGATGGAAAATTGCTAAGAGGGTAGGGGACTCTTGACCTAACAGGATTCTCTGAAGGCAAGTCAGGGTAACCAGATATGGTGGAGGTTGAGGAATTTGATCAGATATTGAGGGTGGGTGGGGATTCTAGCTAAACTGACATAAATGGTAGGGTTCTTGCTAAAACTGGGCAATGCAAAGATGGACACAGAAGCCCAAAGTTTGAGGCCTAGCTGAGAAGAGGTCTCAGAGGAGCCTGACTGATGTTTGGTCAAGGAGGGAGTCTTTCTCAGTCCCCCTCTTGCTGTTTCTAAGTCCAGAGGGCAGCCAGTTGAGATTTCTAGTTTTGAGCTGGAAGCATCTCTAGATGGTGAAGTGAGGACCACAGGGGCAGGCCAAAAGACTTCCCGGTTTGTAGTTGGAATGTCTTTGCTGATGGCGCAGTCATCATTGTCACAGTCAGGTTTGTTTCTCAGAGAAGAATGTGGAAGCGTCCAGCTTCAGCTCATAGGGACTCTTTAGATGGTCCCAGTAAGGATCGGGGCAGTTGGGTTTTAGTTCTCAGTGATTCCAAGTCAGGAGGGTGGGAGGAAAATTGTAATGCTGATTTGGGGAGTTGTAGCCAGATCTTGGAGGAAACTAGAAGAAGTGAGAAAATGTGCAAGACGGCAGGATCCAGTCCAGTTTACAGGCAGATAACAAAGTAGAAAGGAGAATGGAGTTTAACCAAGAGGTGAAAAATAGCTCAAAGACAATGAAGAGGACTATAATTTAATAACCCACAAGGGTACATTATAGTTTCCCCTTGAAATGGAAAATTTCTCTCTATAATCACCTCCCTTTTAGATTCCTGTTTACAAAATAAGTCTAATCTCACTAGATTTGGCATGACTATTTACCTAAGGGCAGTAAGAATGATAATTGACCGCATAGGTCTTTTTGAGTTTGCTTTGCTGGAACCTTTCATAAGGAATCTCAGACTAGACTTTTAAAAATCCCCCAGGGCTAGGAAGCCAAGCCAAGAACTCACCACCTGATTTTTCTTGCAATACCTATAAATCGGGTGAATTCCTCTGCTCCCAAGGACCTCAAGGTATCCTAACCTTCCTAGGTGGGCCAGGAAGTGACCTTCCTGACCTGTAACGCTGGGAGTCTGTAAGCCAGATACCAGGCTGGTTTTTGCAAGAGGGCTTGGTAAGCACTAGTGCCATAAAGTCAACCCTTGTTGCTTAAATCGTATTCCATGCACATCATTTTCAAATATGATATTCCAGTCAAAGCCTTGGTAACACAATCAGTGTTTCCAATTACATTCTAAGGAAGCATCTTCTTATTGAACTTATGCAAATAATTATATTGACGTGAAAATAAGAATACTCAAGAAGAGTTTCCAAATTCTGGAGGGATCAGGCAGGGAGAAAAGAGAAATGTCTCATTTATGTTTACAAAAGTATAATCTACTAAATTCTGATGAGTTATAGACAACTTAAGATAAAAGGGAAAGGAGTTTCTTAAATCCAGACACTAGAACATTAAAGAACGAGCAGTGTTCCACACAAAACTGAAATCATCCTTCATTGGTTCATTCAGTCCCATGTAATTAATTTTTGACCTGCTTAACCTTGGGTTAGCAGTTTTATAAACCCACTAGCCTCTCTACTAGTTCTAGAAATCCTTAGTCATGGTATGATCAGAGTTATCCAGTGTCATCAGAAGTCTGTTCCCCAGAATACCTGTCATTGTCCTTTCCCTGGGTCTCTGAAATAGTCCTTTCTGATGAAGACAAAGCACTTTACCAACTAGCTGATTGCATTAGTTTTCAGGAAAGCATCAGAGGAAAACAGTAAGTATCTGTGAATGACAAAAGGCTTAAAATGGCTGTGGTTAAAGATCTGATCAGAGTTCATTACAATACAATTGACAAGGAAGTTTGGTTGTCTCTCTCACATACAACATATTAAGATAATAACTGGAATTATGACTGATAATATTATGGTAGAACATTTCATGGATAGCAAGGGCATTGACAAGTTTCTATGAAGTTCATGTAATTTCTAAAATATTTATATTAATTAAAAATATTTACCCATGCAAATATAACAGAAAAAGTTTAAGAATCTCTTCTTATTCGACAATGCCTGTCATGCAATTCAACAGGTCAAGGAAACTAAATTGTTTTTAACATCACTCTTTGTACAAGGTGAAAGAACAAATCCTTTGAGATGTTCCAGGGGCCCTCTGAAAAGGGCCAGATCAAGGTCAGTTTGAGATCAAGATTTCATTTAGGATTTGATTTTGGGAAGGTGAAATTGTCAAAGATGTAAAAATGAAACAAAAAAAACCGTAGTGTTTTTTTTTTTTTTTTTGAGGAAGCTTAGCCCTGAGCTAACATCTGCTGCCAATCCTCCTCTTTTCGCTGAGGAAGACTGGCCCTGAGCCAACATCTGTGCCCATCTTCCTCTACTTTATATGTGGGACATCTACCACAGCATGGCATGCCAAGTGGTGCCATGTCCACACCCGGGATCCGAACTGGCAAACCCTGGGCCACCAAAGCGGGCCACCAAAGTGGAACGTGACAACTTAACTGCTGCACCACTGGGCCGGCCCAACCCAAGTTTTTTTAAAGTGCGAAGTCTGGGTTTTCTTAAATAATCAATGACGTGATGTGATTAATATAAATTAATCTGTTAAAACAGAAAACTTTTGTGTCCTAGGCAGTAAATCAAAAAGTAAAGAAAAACCTTGTGCAATTTCTTATTAAAAGCAGACCAATAATCCAAGAAAACTTTGTTCTTTTAACAGAGTGAAAACCAAATTCTAGTTTTGTATCAGTATGCTACTAGGCTCATTTTTAAAAACCTTAAAAACAAATCACTCTTAGCCAGCTTGACTGCCCATAAAATTCTTTCTCCATAAACCCTCTACAATTTTCTATATCCACTCAAATTTTTTCATCCTGTATTTTCCTTTCTCATTCTAGAACAACTTTTAAACAACCTCTAAACAACTACTTTAAGACAAGATTACTCTTTTTTTCTTAACAAAAATATATCCTACATTCTTGCCTATTTTACATATAGTTTTTTTCTTCATCCTTATTATTCCTTGTAGTTTCATTTACATATATTGATTAGAATTCTTAACCCTTAGTAACCTTAATTTTCAGTGAAAATTAGAAAGTAGACAATTGCTAACTGTCTTCCACATATCAACATTCTATAGTAAGTTAGCAAGTTTTATGGGTATACCATATCACGATTTCTAGAAACGCATGCTTCCTCTGGTACAACTTTCCATGTTTATTAACATACTCAAATATATTACTCTATACCATATAAAAACAAGAAGCCAAAAGTATGTAAGCTTAAACTTATGCTTAGTAATTATTTTTTCAGTAGTTTATCCTACTTAGAAGTGATCTAGAACTCGCAATCCTAGAGTTGTGCTAAATTAAATGAAGTAATAAATATTTACTTTATTTAATTTTCATTTCATTTTCATTTCATATTAATTTTCATTTAATTTAGCACAACTCTAGGGTTGCGAGTTACTAACAATATTTGGGAAACTGTCCTTAGGCAGACATAATTACAACGTTAAACAAAGCTAAGCCCTCATCTCAGGCTATTTCCCTGTTACCTGTTTTTACAACCCACGCATGTTGAGCAAGTTTCATAAAAGTAAAAACCTAAAAAAAGTTAAAGACGTGGATTTCCTGTTTTACCGCTTTGCTTGATCTGTACGATGTGTTGGACGTTAAGCAATTCGTTTTTACTGCCTTACCTCATCTCTACATTCGTTCCCAGATTGAATTTATAACTTGGATAATCGTAAACTTCTAGTAGGTGTGACACTACCCTATTTAGTTACTAAGCCCAAGTAGAATAAAATGTGTACTCACGTGATACTTTAATGCTGATAATTCAGAAGACATAGCTGTTTTCATTAAACAAGTGATGTTAAACTGGTCTTCTTCATCAAAGATTTGCTCAAATCACATGAACTTGAAAAATATTTGGATTAGTTTCCTTATTTCTGGGTGTTTTAGGAATACTTAATTTATTTAAGTGCTATTTATCTCTAAGCCGTTTCGAATAGAACTCCTTTAAGAGATTTCATACATTAATTTGGTAATACAATCTTGAGTAGAAAAGTATCACATATGTGTTACATGCGTATATACATATACCTACTGACAGATGCAAATAGAGATTGAATAGGTTTCATTCTAAAATGTTAACCATGAATGAGTAAAACAGAGTGACACAAACTCACTGGTTTATATAAAACAATTGGATCTCATCTTTGCTCCCCTTTATATTTTTATCTGAATTGTGTTTCTACCAGGCGGGACAAGTTGAGGGAACATACTCAATGCGAGGCTAAAGCTTTGTGCCAATATTTGTGGAGGAGACTTTTAAGATTTGCATTTGCCCTGATAGGTCACCTTAAGGAGGCTGTGGCCTGCATCTGAGACAAGGGACTGAGGGGACATCCAACAGCCACCCAGATGTCTCCAAAGTCCATCTGAGTGGACACAGGATCCAATGTGTTTCCAATGAGCTTTTTTTCCCTTTTCAGCTTCAGGTAGCTGCTCTCAGGGGCCCCTGAGTCCCTGGAGAGCCCTGAGGGGGGACCGAGGAGCCTAGAGTTCAAATGCCTGTAGGGAGTTGAGGGGCTGGAGCGGACAGGGAAAAGGTCTGGCAGGGGCGGAAAAGGATGGATTCAAGGACTTGAGGATTCAGATTCCTCCTCCTCCACCACATCAAAGGATTCAAGGGAACTGAAGGGAAGGTGGAAGGTGGTAAGCAGAGGAGATGGGAGGGGAGGGGTCTTACAGGAGCCACTTTGGGGAGATCTCAGGTTTCCCAAAGAAGCCAGTGAAGTTCCAAATTCAGCAGAAGTTCGAGAACAGGGCTTTCAGTCGGCCGAGAAGTTCTCTCGGGAGAAACCGGATCAAATAGAGAGAACAGAGGCTTCCCAAAGAGCCAGGAAATTGTTCTGGTCCAGGGAGTCAGGAAGTGAATCCTCACTCAAAAGACAGAGGCAAGAAGAAAGACTTCCAGCCCAGTGGATATCTTTCAGACAAAGCAGCCTGGAGCTCTAACCCAGCTTCAGAGAGTGTGCGCAGAATCTCAAGAATCAACAGCTGCTCTCACGGTGCCTCAGCAGACATCTGTCCAGAGCACTGGCTCAGAGTCAGACTCATCAAGGGATCCCTGATCAGTCAGTCAGGAGCCATGACAGAGGCGTCAAAGATGTGCACTGGGGTCCTGGGTCAGAGGGCTGGGGGCCGGTGATGAATCTGATCCTGGCTGAGTCATGGGCCTCAGCCTTCTTCTTGCTAAACTGACATAGCAGGATTCTTGCTAAAACTGCGTGATGCAAAGATGGACGTGGAAACGCAAAGGTTGAGGCCTAGTTGAGAAAAGGTCTCAGAGAAGCCTGACTAAATTTTGGTCAAAGAGGGAGTCTGTTAGCGGCAGCCCCCAGACCAGAGCATCTTCGGCCCCCTCCTCAAGCCTCAGCACAGACTCATGCCTTAGATCTCACTAACTTGGAAGGAGCCCTGAGGAAGGAGAGGCCCCCCGGACTATAGAAGTAAAGAGCCCCCTTTCTCAGAAAATGTGACCCTTGCTCCTCCTCTCCACCTCCAGGGACCTCAATACACCATCCTAGCTCTACCCACCCCGCCCACCCCCCCCCCCCCCCCCCGTATCCTCTTAGAAACCTTCTCCAGGACTGTCATGGATGCACTGGGGCTTCATCCTCTGCGCTCCCCTGACACCACCTGGCACATGTGTCAAGGCTGTCAGTCCACATGGCTGCCTCCCCCCCTAGGCTGTGGGCTTCCCGCAGGCAGAGGCTGTGTCTGATTAGTGGCGTCCACCCTGAAGCCCAGCACCATGCCTGGTCCATAGGAGACCATCGATAGAGGTCCGTTGAATGAATGAACTAATGGATGATCAATCATGTCCTAGGGTTTTCAAACTTTTAAACAATTTTAGCTGAAGAGTCTCTTTTCTTCTCACAGTAACTCAGGTGAAAGCTCCACATACAAGACAGGGACGGCAGGGCTGCTCCACTGAAGGCTGAGTTGAGGGAGGCAGGGTGCCATCTGCTCAGCCTCCCCTTCCCTGGAGATCTCCCCTGGATGTCTCCAGGGAAACTCATGGCTTGGGGAGCATCTGAAACAGCCGCTGTGCTCACTCTGCGCATGGGGAAACTGAGGCCCATAACAGGGAAGAGACTCGAGTCGGAGAAGGGGCCAGGACTGGGCCCCAGGATCTGCTGGACTCCCAGTCGCTCCTCGCACTGCCCCCAGCTGCCCAAGTCATCATTATGAAGGTGTGAGGAGGGGAGCTTCAAAGTCGGATGCTGAGGATTCGGATCCCAGCCCCACCACACGTGACCTGTATGACTTTGAACAAATTACTTTCCCTCTCCGGGCCTCAGGGGTTCGACAGCGAAGGGCGGGGTGGAGGGAGAGCATTGTGGTGATTGACGCCTGACAAACATTCAGCCTAGCAGTAGTTATCATTGTCTGACTGCTGGACCACAGTGACTGCAGCCTCAGTGCCACTTTCCAACCTTCCCAACATTTGCCTCTGCTGGAGCAGGGCCACTTCGCTCAGGCCAGGGACAAGAGGGGACAGGCCATGCTGGGTGTCAGCCAACCTGCTTTCCCCAGAGCTGGGACCCAAGAGGGAGTCACTGCAGCCTCCCTTGATGCTGGGCCACTGAGTGCATGCCAAGGAGGACCCAGCAGCGGGGAGTTGAGGCAGGAGGCCTTTATTCATTTGCAGAGGGGGTGCCGAGTCCCGTGGAGAATCTCTGGGGGTTGCAGCATCCGGGAGGGTCTGGGGTGAGATCCAGGCCAGCAGGACTCCTTAGCAGCAGAGTCTCATCCCGACACACTGGCCGGACTCCCAGGAGATGAGGATGTGTGCACGTGCGGAGGGGCACAGCAGAAATCGGGCTCCCACAGGCGAGGGGCCGAGGCCTCCGCAGTCCTCGCTCCGGGGCGACGCCTGGTGCACTGTGCTGGCTCCACGCTTGCTTGGTGGGGGCTTTGCTCAGTGATGATGGGCCAGCCCAGAATGGCGAAAAGAAGGTAGTTTGTTAACTGGGCTCCTGAGAGGGTAGAAGAAGAAGATCTCAGTGACTGGACAGGTCAGGTCAGGGCACACAGAGGACCCAGCCATCCCACCATGGCCGGCCAGCAGGAGGTGAGCGGTGGAAGGGCTTCCTCCCACACACTGACAGCTGACGTCAGCCGGCAGCCTCACCCTCAGTACCCAAAGCCCGTGTTCTGTTTCCGTCCAGTCCTGCCATCTTTTCCGTAGAAGCTCTCTCCCCACCCCCACTCCTCTCCCTGCCTCCGTCCTTCTTGGCTGCCCCTCCCCCAGTGACAGTGGTCCACGGGGCACCGGCGGGGTGGGCTGAGCTTCCTGGTGGCTGTTCATGGAGTCCAGGAGGGTCGCAGCGCTGTGTCAGTAGGTCCTCAAGGTTGACACCAGATGAAGGCAGAAGGTGGGGGTGAGGCAGGCACACTGGCTACTTGGAGGCCACGGACCCTGAGGTCAAGAGATGAGGCAAGAGAGACGGGGGAGGTGCACCTGGAGAAACAAGTGCTGGGCAGAGACAAGAAAGCTGGCCCACTGAGGCCTGTCCTCCTCCACCCCTGGCCACAATCCCAGGGGTCCCTGCCCCCCAAATCTCCTCTACCCCGCTTCCCCTGCCAAGACCACTCTGTTCTGGACGTCCGACCCTCACCTGGTCTCACCTCTCTCCAACCTTCTCCTCTCCCTTCCCTCTTTGCATCTTGCTCCCTCCCTCCTGCCTTCCTGAATCATCCATGCGGCCTCCTGCCTGGACCCCGTCTCTTTGCTTTGCTTCCCTCTTCACAGAGGAGGGTCCCAGCCCTCAGCCTCCTTCCTGTCGAGAGGGCTTCTGATGCTGGGTTGCAGCCTCGCCTCTCCCTGCCCAGGGAGAGCAGAGTCTGGGGTCTTCCCACCCACTGGCCCAGCAGCTGCATGAGGAGAAGTGCATGGGGAGGGGCCTGGGCCTTGCCCTCTCCCATGTTTGTCAGGGACCCGGGAATCCCGGGGTTGGGGTGCCCCTCGGAGCAGTGCAATGTTGCAGGGCCAGGATGTGACTCTTATGTGAGAGGGTCAGTGGGGGAGGCAGAGGAAGACCTGTGAGTGTGAGGGGCATTGCGAGTGTGCCCCATCTTGGTCCCTGTGCACCGACAGGTGCACATGTGGGTTCCGTCAGTGCCAGGAGCCTGCTCTGAGACAACTGGGATAACTGAGGCCAGACTGCAGAGCTGGGTCACTAAGCACTGTTGCTATCCTGTGGTTTCTGGACCTGGACTCCTGGGCCACCTTGACGAAGGCCAGGATAGGCCACCTGCTGTCTAATGGGGCTCGAAAGAGCCACAAGGCCCCCAAAGCAGGGATCATCCTGACTCATCCTGCAGGAGCAGCCAAGGGGCCCCCAGAACCCAGGCCTCGTGACCAGCAGTCTGTGTGCCTGGGAACCTGGTCCTCAGACACACCAAGCTCTGGGCCTGTGCTGGCCGCTCAGGGTCTGGTCTCTAAGACACCAGGGCCCAACCTTGAAGCCCAAGCTGAGCAAGTCAAGCTAGGGCCAGCAACAGAAGCCCCCAGCCTCCTCTCTCTCAGGCCTCCCCTTCCACACTCAGGAGAGACCCGAACAAGCCACATGCTCCCTGCCAAGTCCAGGATGCAGCCACACCCAGTGCTGGGCTGGAGGAGCTAGGAGGCCACAGTCAGGGCCCAGGCCTTCCTGAGTCCTCTGGGGGCAGGTCTCGCTAGAGGGCAAGGTGAAGGCAGCCCGTGGGCTCCCCATCTGCCCTCAACTCCACCTGCTCCATCCCTCGGGTCCCCAGAGCCTGAACCTCCACCCCTCTTCTCCTTCAGACCCCAGAAGGCACTAGGGAGGTGCAGAGGGCTCCGGGGAGATATGTATGGATGCTGCCTCCTCCTGGGGCGGCTCGTAGATGCTGCAGTTGGGCGTGGGGCCATGGCAGTAGATGTTGAGGTAGTTGCGATGCTCCTCGTTGTACGTCTGGCTCTGGAGGCACAGAGCCAGGCTCTTGTCACACTCGCAAGTCTGCTTGTCACACTCTGTCTTGTTGAGCTCACCTATGGGGAGGAGAGCACATGGACCCTGAGGTTCCAGGGGCCCTTGGAATGTGGTCCTGGGGCCAGCAGCATCAGCAGGCCCACCCCAGACCTGCGGGGCTCAAAAGTTCTGGGCCGGGCCCAGGAGTCTGTGTCGGTAGCCCTCCAGGTGACTCTGGAGAATGTTAAAATTGGAGAACCACTGAAGTCCACCAGGACATTGTATAATTGGGGAAACTGAGGCCCAGAAAGGAGGATGGGTTTATCTACGTCCCCCAGAACCACAGGCAGAGGTGGGACAGGAACTCAGGTGTCAGGAACGCCCCATCCCCGGGCCGGTTACTTTCTACCACCCCAGGCCTCCTCTCTTAAGTCACAAAATCACAGAACACCCATCCTGGAGGGAATTCGTGGTGAGGATGAGTGAGAAAAGCACCTATAAAGAGCTTGGCTCGGTGCCTGCCATGAAGCAAATGCTTAATAACTAGCAACTGCCATTGCTGTTGCTGGTGGTATTATTATCAGCCTTCAGAAATCACCTACCCGATAGTTCTCATCCTTAGGTGCGCTTAGAATCAGCTGGAAGGCTTGTTTAGACTGAGACTGTGGACCCTACCCCTAGAGCTTCTGATTCGGCAGGTCTGGGCAGGGCCTGAGAATCTGCATTTCTAACGAGTTCCCACATGATGCTGGTGCTGTGGGTTCGGGGAACACCCTTTGAGAATCACCCACTAGCCCCATGGTTTGCAAACTTTTCAAACTTCCCATCAGCAGAATCCCTTCTCTTAAACGAAACTCCTTGCAGTAAGGCTAATATATCAAATAAAACAGAAAGAGAAGCCACTTAAACGATAGTATATGTTACAGAGCCCACTGGACCACTCAGGGACACCCCTTCCAATCTTGCAGCAGCTGACCCAATGCCCCAGAATCCCCAGAACCAGCATGAAAACCACTCTTGGGTTCATCCAGGGCCTGCTGGGGCGGGGGACAGATTTCTCTCCTTGAACTGCTTTCCTGGGGTGACACCCCCTCTCTCAAGCCAGTCCTTCACCCCACATTCGAGCAGCAGAATACGAAGACCACAGGGCCCTGGCTCCCAGGGAGCCCCAGGCGTGCCCAGTTCCCCACCAGACTCTTTCCCAGAGAACAGGAGAGTTTCTTTGCAAAGCTGGCATTGCTTGTTCGCTATCAGTGAGGGATGGACGACGTACAGAGAGACAAGGAGACAAAGGGAGCCCCGGGCCACCCATGGCAGCACGGAGGGACAGGGCAGGGACACCTGGGCTATTAGATTGGATGCCGCACCCCACAGCTGGGGGACGACCATGAAGAGCTCGTGGGAAAGGAGGGACCCCACCGGGCTGGGCTCCCATCCCTCCAATGCCCAGAGACCCTGCGTATCCTGGGGTGGGGCTACCGCCTGGTGGGGCCCCAATGACAGATGAAGAGGGGACAGATCTGCTCTGATCCACACCCCCTCCATGTACCCATGGGGAGACTGAGGCCACGTGGGGAATGACCCTGCCCAGGGTTACAACATGAGGAGGTGCTGGCAGGACCCAGGTTGAAACCCAGGTCTCCTGACTCCCAGGTAAGCGGGTCACAAAGTCTCAGAGTCACCTGAGGATCTGGCTGAAAGCGGATTCCTGGGCCCACCCAGACCCGCTGAATCAGCATCGCTCCCCAAAGCTTAAGAATCTTGGGGACTGGAGAACCAAGGTACCAATTCAGTTTGCAGGACCAGAGCACATCACAGAGAAGTGCTAGAACCATGGCAAGGGTTGTTAGATGTAGCAGACAAATAAACAAAACAAGAGCCTGGTTCATTCAAATTTCAGAAAATGATGAATATTTTAGCATAAGTACGCCCCAAATTTTGCACCGCACATACTCATGCTAATTCTCAATTTTATACTAATGAGTTTTATGCTAACATTTTATTTTTAGTATAAGTATGTCCTGTGCAATATTTGGGATAGCCTTATGTGAAAACATTTTTTTGTTGTTCATCTGAAATTCAAATCGAACCGGGCATCCTGTATTTCATCTGGCAACCCTGCGCACAGCCCCCAGCACAGGCTGGCAGGGCTGGCGCTCCACGCCCTTCTCTTGGGGCTGGATGGCGGCTGCGGGACACTCACTGCAGACAATCGTGGCGTTATTCTCGATGGTGTGCTCGTAGTGGTCCACATAGGGGTGGCAGCCCTGGTCAAAGAGCTTCTGGTAGCAGCAGTCGTGGGCGTGGCAGCACCTGGGGGCGGGTAGAGGAGAGCAGACAGGTGTAGCCAGGCTGGCCCGTCTCCTACGGGCAGAGATACTGATCATCTGCTCCAGGTCCTCACGAGTCAGACCTTCAGTCGAAGGCTCAAAGGGGGCCAGTTGCTTGCCCGAGGTCGGAGAGCCAGGCAGAGCTGGGCCTGTGCTCCAGGTTCTTGTCCACAATCCTGCCTCTTTGTCCTACGCCCAGGCTCCCAGCTTTATAAACTCTTGGATCCCTGGCCGCAGCTGCGGCGGGGGAGGTCAGGCAATGTGGTCCAGGTGGGAGGGAGGGTTAGGGTTAAGTCATCAGAGGAGACCAGCTATCTGCAGAGGTCATGCTTAGCTGTGCACGATGGCCAGAGACGGATGAAGGTCTGGAGGGTTGAGTGGGGGTTGGGGGTGGGGGACAGGAAGCAAATGCGATGTAACTGTCCCCATCCCCTCCAGTGGAGGGAGGGCAGTTAGTCAACATGCATTTATTAAGGCCCCAGTGATCTAGACGTGGTGCTGGCTTCTTTTGGGGAAGTAGGAGCAGAAGACAAGCCATGGCTTCTGGGAAGTCCCAGTCTGATGGAGGAAGCATGGTCCCCCCTCTTGAGCCTCCAGTCGGAGGGGGTGGGGATCACAGCCTTCACCTTCGTGGAGCATGAGCTGGGTGGCAGCTGCTCTCATATGTGTTTGGGAGCAGATCAAAGTTTCCTTCCCATGAGAATGGGAGTTCAAATGTCTCCAGGCCCAAGACCTTGGAGATGGACAACAGAAAGTGTCTACAGGCCAGGCTCCTGGTCACTAACTCATCGAACGAGCCCCATCCTCTGGGGAAAGGGCCCTCTCCTGCCTCCTAGAGATGGAGATCAGTCTGACCTTCGCGGCCCCCACCCGGTTCCCAACGTCAGCCCAGGTGCCCTGGAACCTACCAGTCCACCTCATCCATGGGCAGCCCGTGGCCCCCCAGCCCGCAGAAGCAGCCGTAGCCCACGAAGGACAGGATGGCATTTCTCCCCGTGATGGCTTCCACCATGGATTTCAGGTTGAGCAGGCTGCTGTGGGCAGCGGGCAGGACTGCAAGAGAACAGGGGTGCTGTGAGCTCCCTGCCATCTCACTGACCGGCCCCCCACACCCCAGGGCCAGGGAAAGGGGGAGGGAGGTAGAGCAGGAGGAAGGAAGGAAGGAACCTACAAAGCATGGAGTATGGTGCGTTACCCACATTCTCACAGTAAGCCCTACGGCCCTGAGAAAGGAATCGTAGTTACCATTTGGGGAGGGCTTCTCCTGGCCGGGCGCTGTCCTCAGCTGCTTCCTGCATTAACTCACTGAGCACTCACTGCAACCTACCAGGTGCCGTTATCACCTCCATTTTACAGATGAGGAGACTGAGGCCCAGAGCACGGAGTAACTTGCTCAAGAACACATTGTCGAAAAGCCGTGGAGACAGAGCTTGGACCCGGGCAGAGAGAGCCCAAGAGCCCGGTAAACTGTAAGGAGCTTTGCAAAGGCCACGTGCTCTTCTGAACACAGGGGCTTGTTCTAGGCCCTTCCAGCTTGGCCTGGTCCCTCTGCCCCCATGGTGATTCAATGTCCCCATCACAGTCCTGGGGCTGGTGCATCTCAGGATTAATCTAGAGACAATAGGATGCTCTGGTCATTCAATGAAGACACACACACACCCTCACACACACATGCGCACGCGTGCACACGCACACGTCTCTCCCTTTGTCCCCGTCTCACAGGAAACAATAGTGCAACCGAGCTTCCCATACCAGCAGAATCAGCTTCCCGGTGCCTGGCAGGCCTGCCTCCCCTCCCTGCTCCCTGCCTCCTGGGCTGGCGGCCCGTGCTTCCCCCACATTGCCTCCTGGCTCATTGCTGAGTGAACACGGAGGCTGTGCTTAGATCCTTACCTGGGCGAGGCCTCCCCACACACAGGCAGGAGAGCCTCTCTCGCCCCATTTTACGGATGAGCAAACTAAGGCTCAGGAAGGTAAAGGTTTGCCCAGGTCATACAGCCTGGAAGTGGCAGAGCCCAGCCTTGAACCTGGCTTGCGTGCCCCAGGGCTGGGATGCTAACCGCCATGTGGTGCAGCTCCCTCCTGCCTCCCCCTCCCTGGGGCTCCGCCAGCTGTGCACAGGGCTCGGTGCCCAGTTCAGCATCCTGGCCCCTACTCTCTCCACCTTCCCCACCCTCCTCCATGGCCCAAAAGAGGAAATGTACTGTGAGAGGGAGGAAACCAAGAATTTCAGGAACTGGCACCTGGGTAGAACCCCAAAGACCGCAGAGACTCACTTCTTGAGATGTGGTTGTCCAACATCTCTCTTGATGCGGAGCTCACCACCTCAACATGCCTTAGAGGGAAGAGCACAGACTTTGGAGTCAGACAGACCTGGGCCCATAACTAAAACTCCCGGG
The DNA here is from genome assembly GCF_041296265.1 of Equus caballus. Taxonomy (NCBI): domain Eukaryota; kingdom Metazoa; phylum Chordata; class Mammalia; order Perissodactyla; family Equidae; genus Equus; species Equus caballus. Next base: position 34,080,348 of record NC_091685.1, read on the forward strand.
GGCTCTGTTTTCCCCTCTGTAAAATGGGAATAACAATCCTGACCGCCAGAGATCAGGCAGGCCAATGCCGGCTCAGCGTCTGGGCCAGATGCTCGATCCCTCCACGGCGCCACCTCCTGGGGCTTGTGGAGACCCTGCGCCAGGGCTGCCTTCCCTGTCAGTGGGTTGACTTTGGGAATCCTGCTCCACTTGAGTTTTCCTGTCTGTTGGCTTAGGGATTTTCATCATTACAGAGAATAAGGAACAAACAAGAGAGGAAATGAGGCAGGAGTAGGGAGAAATGACAGATCAAAGAGGATGGTTGAGAGCCATCTAAATGTGTACGTTGGGGTCCAGGGCAGGGAGAGAGGACCTGAGTCCAGGGGCCGGAGCGTCTTGAGCTGCACACAGAAGATGTGGCCTGATGGCTGTTGAAGGAGAAGGAGACAGGGGCCAAGGGGACCCTCCCGGGCACGTTGGCTCCTCTCCACCCTTTCCTCCTACTCTGCGGGGCTCTTGTTGCTGTAGGAAAATGTACGTGCGAGCAGCTTGGGAGGCAGACAGACCCGGGTTTGGCAGACCAACAGGTTTCTCCATCAGCACCCTAAGGCCGTGGGCCATTGCATAACCTCTGTGACCTCAGTTCCCAAGTCTGAGGACGGCCAGTAAATGACACTCCCCTGCAGGGCACCCCGGGGAGGGTGCCTGGAGGAGGGACCACCCCCGGTGAAGTCCTGGCCTCCTCGCTCCCCCAGCCTGAAGCCCTCCACCTCCAACCCCCCACCCACCTGCTAACTGTGCAGGTGTTACCCCCGAGGGGCAGCTTCAGCCCCCAGGGTCCCCCAGTGATCGGCTCCCAGGCTGCGAGAAGAAATTCATCTAGGCATACACACGGTGGACACACATATGAGCACATGCGTGCACACACGCTCTTACACTCACACATGCACACAGACATAAACATACTCTCACCCACCTCACACTCTCCACACACTTGTACACATGTGTGCACACACTCATCACAAACGCACACAGACACACACAGCACCCAGAGTGGAATCCGTGGCCTGAAGCTGAGGCCACGTCCGCACTCCCACTCCAAGCAACAGGAATGACATCTGCGTCTAGTCAGGCCGAAGACTCTGTCCCCGCCAGTGGTTTGGGCTGAACTCAAGTGGTTATTCTGTAAATAACAGGCTACACTGCCTGAATTCAACCAATGCGTCTGGCCACATTTAACCTTCTTTTATTTCTGGACTTTCTTTCCTTCCCCCAAGCCCGGCTGTGGTCCGGTGATGTTTACCAGGCTCCGTGAAAAGTCAGTGAGGGGCTCGGTTCACCTTGCGCCCACCTGAGGCACCTGTTTTGGAACATCTGGATGTGGGCAGGGTCAGACTTGTGTCAGGAGCCTCAGCTTCCCGGATCCACATGCCCGGGAGCGCCATGCCTGGGAAAGGCGTCCCCAGACCTGCTCCACCGTCTTCTTGTACACTCACACATAGTCACCGCTGCTACGCACACTGTCTGCAGGTATGTGCACCCCTAGGTTCAAATGCACCCTAGAGACATACACACGGCAGTTAACACACACTTAGACATCTTATTGACATGTTTACACAGAGACATCACCATATGCTCAGACACACCTGTTCACACATAGATACATGTGTGTATCCACACACAGACTCATTAGCTCCTGTCTACACAAACACACATATGCAAACATGCATTCCCATCTACGCAAACACCCAGGTTTGCTGTGGTGCCCAGACGCCCAGCGAATGGCACCACTTTATGAGGCTTGCTCAGCTCTGAGCCCTGCCCACCTGAGGCTCATAAAAGCCGGATGCCCCTGGCGTGTTTACAGGTGGCTGGAGGAGTAAACAGCCCCGGAGAGAGGATGAAGCCTGACAAGGGGTTGAGCGGGGAAGTGGAGGCCCAGAGAGAGAAACGACAGGCCCGAGGTCTTGCCACCAGTCAGTGGAATGAGAACCTGGGCGCCCAAGGTCATGGGAGAAAGGCTGAGGGGGGAGAGGAGGTGGAATCTCCCCAGAGCCTTTACTCACCGCAGCCGGCCAGGAGGGCAATGGCGCAGAACTTCGCAGCCAGGCTAGATCTGAGAGACGAGGAAACCCAAGTCCTGAGTCGGTCCCTTCCACCTGCCTGCTGTTCTGGGCCTGCTGCTCCCTCCTGGGCCTCATTATAGGTGCCATCAATGCTGTCCCTTGATGCCTCGGGTCCTGCTCCCCTACTGTCCCTCTCTGTGATTAGCACCTCCAGGAAGATCTGAGCACCTCCCGCCTGCCCGGCACCTCCGGGAGGAACACCCCCAGGATGGCAGAACCGGGAGCCACCAGGAGCCTCCTCCCCTCCCACCCTGAGCAGGAATCCCCTCCGTGCATCAGCGTCCAAGACAGGAAGTTCACTGTCTCACGGGGTTGGGCCACTGTCGCAGATGGGAACCAACCTCTCTTCCACATGTGTAGCAGGGAGTCACGTGACCCAATCTGGGGGCTAGGTCTTGCACCTGGAGCCAAGAGACCTGGTTCCCTGGGTTCTAATCCTGGCTCTGCTTCCAAAATGCTGTGTGACTGTGGATAGATCCCTTAGCCTTTTTGGGTCTCCAGTGCCCTCTGAGGGTTGACTAGATGATGCCTCAGGCCCTTCTAGAGCTAAAGCTGCAGTGACATATCTTAGCCATCGCTCAGAAACTCAGAGCTCTCCTTTCTGGAGAAAGGGATTCTGGGAGTCAGTTCCCCACCCCATCCCTGCACCACTCTATGGAGGTTCCGTCCCAGGATAGCAGGCACGTACCTGGAGGTTCTCGAAGGCGAAGAGGCCCTGAGACTTGGGCCCCTCCGCCCAGAGGGGTAGCTAACCAGCACCTTCTTCCTGAACCCTTTGGGGTTGGCCTGCGCCCCATCTGCCATGTTCTGGGTTCCTAGAGGCCAGCAACATAGGGCTCGCAAGGTCCGCAATCTGCTCCGAAGGCCCTGGGGAGCAGGCCCCAGCTCGCTGCCACGCACACTGGCAGAGTAGTGCCGGGGCGATGCCCCTGGGTAGGAGGCAGGTGACACACACCCTAAAAAAAGGAGGCTCCACCCCCTTCCTCCCACCACCACCACCCTGCCCACAGCGACCTGGTCCAGTCCTACCAGGGTGCCCTGGCCTGCAGGGAGTACGAGTTTAAGCACCTGACCAGGAGTTGACCGTTCCCCGGGCATCTGGAAGGAAATTGGCCCAAAGGCCTCTCTATTTCCATCTGAAAGGGGTGGTAAAGAAAAATTATTCAATGACACTTGCTGAAGCACAGTAATACAGTGATGCAGACTCTGTTCAAGGGGGGCCGTCGGATGTGTGTGGGGACCACTACAACGGGGTCTGGCAGTGGGAGAGAGAGATTGGGCTCTTCTCCAAAGACAGCGAGGAAAAGTGGGGGTTCATAGCCAAGGAGCAGGTGAGGGGCAGTGGATAGAAAACTACCAAGAGAAAACATCGGTGGCAGAGGGGATTCTGGCTAAACCCACCCACCAGGATTCCTGCTGGTGGTGGGTCGGGGTGATCAGACAACACCTACGGTGGGTGGCGAGTGAAGAACACCACCAGATGTTGAGGAGGATCCTGGCTGAGCTGACAGCAGGATTCTTGCTAAAATCAGACAATGCAGAGAGGAACCCAGAGTCCAAAAGTTGAGACCTAATTGAAAAAGAGATCGAGGAAGCCTGAGTAGAGTTTGGTCCAGGACAGAATCTTTGTCAGGGAGGCCCTCCGTGTGGATGTGCCGTGTCTGTAAGGCACCCCTCCACATCTGGAAGGGCTTTAATCCAGAATCTGCAGAGAACTCTCTGCCCACATCTGCAAGCATGCTGGTGCCCACATCTGGCTGAGACTGGAGGGGCCCGGGACCACTGTCCTATGGCCCAACACCCCTCTGTTGGAGGGCTGTCCTAGGCATCCTGGGTGCTGAGCAGCATCCCTGGCCTCCTCCACTAGACCCCGCAGTAGCTCCCTCCCCATGCTTCTCTCTCCCCACACCTCTCCAAGTTGTGACAACTAAAAATGCCTCCAGACATCGCCCAGATGTGCCCTGAGGTGCACAGTCACCTCTGGTTGAGAGCCTGGTGGCCTGGGAGTCGGTGCCTTTTGCCTCTTGTTGGCAGGTGGCATGTGTGTGGGAAAGACAGACAGGAGAGAAGCAGGGGGCGCTGGAGCCCCAGGGCCCCTGGAGGTTCACACTGTCGCGCTGACAGGGACTCTGATCCCAGCACCCCTACTTCTTGGCTGTGAGATCCCGGCAGGATCATTCTCTTCCCTGGCCTCTGTGTCCTCCGCCGTAGCACGGATGGGACCAGGCCTCCTGAGTGAGGATTATGCTAACAGGTGGCAGGTGTCCTGTGGCATGGGGCTTGTGATGAGTAGGTGTTCAGATAAAGATCTGATAGTTGTCAAGCGTAAGCCCATTCTCCAGCCTTGAGGTGGTGGAAAGGGGAACAAGGGAGGGGGAGAGAAGGTACTCTTGGAAATTAAAACTCCAAACAATCCCCCCCTTCACACTGGCCCTTCTCTCCTAATGTCCCCAACTTGCTGACAAGGACAGAAGAGACCCCCTGGGACTTCCCATCCTCCCTCTAGCTTTCCCAACTTCCTCTTCTGGCCCTGGCAAGACAGCCAGGTGGCCGATCCCACCGGTCATTCCCCCTTCTCCCAGGCCCCGTCCTTCCCCCACCCAGCTTCCTCTCTCTGGAGCCAGGCCCTTCTCTTTCCCAGGAAGTTATCCTAGGAAACCACCCCCTGCGTGCAGTCACACCCCTGCACGGAAGGCGTCGGTCTGCACTTGCTTGTACGGCCGTTCGTAGGTGACTGTACACATTTTGGTTTGTGGACCTTGACACTTCACTCAGACTGGGGCTCCCGGAGAACAGGGGACAGTAACTTCCTTCCAAAGCCCAGGGGTTCCCCATGGGACAGAGGTTGCACCTGCCTCGTCAGACTGGGAACTCCCTGAGGACTGAGAGTGATGGACGGATAAGGCTGGGCTCTGCCTTCACTTGTCTGCACAAAGCTTGGCTTCAGTCTTCACCTGAGTTTTTGCACAAGCCTCTTAATGACCTCACTCACTCCAAAGGAGGAGGAACCAAGAAGTGGGGCCCAGTACAGCCCACACACTGCAGATACAGCCTCCAACGTGCAGGTAACCAGGAGTCACTTAGATCTACGCCAAGGAGGGCACGGCTGGAGCGCAGGACCCCTGAGAGCACCTGAGAAGCCCTGTTGCCATGTTCTTATCTCGCATTCCCGCTGGCTGAGCTGGTTGGGCCGGTCTGCAGAGAGGTAGATCCCTGAGGGGGGATGCGTTCTTCCCTCTCGCCACCCTCCCCCTACCAGGCACATGGTGCTCAATATCAGAAGTCAATAGTAAACTGGTCAACCCAGTAATTCCACTTCGGGAACTATAAACCGAGATGTAAACCTGAGTTGTTCCCAGAGACAGATGAAAAAGGATGCAGACTGTGGCATTCTTTATGTACTCCCCCAAATTAGCTAGGCAAATTATTAACCATCTATCCATAATCATGTTTTCAAAGCTTTAACAAAACCAAACCAAAAAAAGTCTGGATATTAAGGTGGGGGGGTAGTGAGGAGGTTGGTGTGCACACATGTAAATATTATGTGGAAGGATACACAGCCAAATATTAGTAATGGCTATTTTTAGACAGTAGGATAACTGGTAGTTTTATTTTCTTATTTGTAATTTTTTTTGTTTTTAAATGAATGTAAGACAATATATTCAACAACGAAGATGGAATGGTCAATTTCCTTGAAAGACACAAACTCACTCAACTGGAAACAGCCCCTGCGTCTGTTAAAGAAGTGTGTAGTTTAAAACCTTCTCATAAATAAACTCCAGATAACTTCACTGGTGAATTTAACCAAATACTTAAGGAAGAAATAATACCAACTGTAACAGTTTGCTAGGGGGCTGCCGTAACAAAGGACGACGACCGGGTAGATTAAACAACAGAAATTTATTTTATCACAGTTCTAGGGGCTGAAAGTCCAAGATCAAGGTGTTGGCAGGTGCAGGTTCATTCGGAGGCCTCTCTCCTTGGCTCTCAGGTGGCCCCTTCTCACTGTGTCCTGACATGGTCTTTCTCCGTACATGCACATCCCTTCTGTTTCTTCATGTGTCTAAATTTCCTCTTCTTATGAAGACCAGTCATATTGCATTAGAGACCATCCTAATGACCTCATCTGAACTTACTCACCTCTTTAAAACCTTGTCTCCAGCTGCAGTCACATTCGGAGATGCTGAGGCTTAGGCCTCCTACATACGAATTTTGGGGGAGACACAATTCAGTTCATAACGGCAATTATACACAAATTCCTGCAGAAAATTTCAGTGGAAGAAATGCTTTCCAACTCATTCTGTTAAGCCACCATGATTCTGATACCAAAACCAGATAAATACATTACAGGAAAAGAAAACTACAGCCTAATATCCCTCACGAACTTAGATGCAAAAATTCTTAACAAACAGAATCCAACAATAAGTAAAAAGGAAAGCATACCATGGCCCAATGGGGTTTATCCCAGAAACAAAAGGTTGGTTTTATATTGAACTTGATCAATATACCGAGACATGGAAGCAAAGTAAGTGTCTATCAGCGCATGAATGGATAACGAAAATGTGGTGTATATATACATATACATATATGTATATATACATACAATGGAATATTATTCAGCCATAAAAAAGAAGGAAATCTTGCCATTTGTGACAACGTGGATGAAACTTGAAGGCGTTATGCTAAATGAAATACCTCAGACAGAAAAAGATAAATACCGCATGATCTCACCTGTACGTGGAATCTTAAAAAAAAAAAAAAGTGAAATCATAGATACAGAGAACAGATTGGTGGTTGGGTGGGCAAAATGGGTGAAGCGGATTGAAAGGCACAAACTTCCAGAGATAAAATAAACAGTTCCTGGAATGTACTGTACAGCGTGGTGACCATCGTTAATAATACTGTACCGTATGTTCGAAAGTTGCTAAGGGAGTAGATCTTAAAAGTTCACATCACAAGAAAAAAGATTTGTAAGTATGTGTGGTGATGGATGTTAGCTAGACTTCCTGTGGTGATGATTTCGCAATATATACAAATATTGAATCATGCTGTACACCTGAAACTTCACATGGCAGTCCATGTAAAAAGTCCTGTAGAATCTGCAAAAAACCTGCTAAAACTAATAACTGAGTTTAGCAAGAATGCAGAATATAAGCTGAAAATACAAGAAAATAATTTTACTTCTATACGCTAGCAATGAGCAACTGAAAATTGAAATTGAAAAAAATACATTTACAATAACATCCAAAACTAAGAAATATTTAGGCATAAATCTGACAAAATATTTGGAAGACTTGTACACTGAAAACTATAAAACAATGTTCAGAGAAATCAAGGAAGATGAAAATAAATGCAGGAACATACCATGTTCATGAATCAGGACTCCACATCGTTAAGACATCAGTTCTGCCATTTGCTCTGCAGAGTCAGTACGCTCTCAGTCAAAATCCTAGTAGGCTTTTCTTGTAGAAATTGATGAGCTGATCTTAAAATTCATATGGAAATGAAAAGGACCTAGAATATCAAATCAACTTTAAAAAGAACAAAGTTGCGGACTTACACTACCTGATTTTTAAGACTTATAAAGTCACTGTAAGAGACGGTGTGGATTGTTATAAAGGTAGACAAATAGATCAATGGGCCAGAATAGGTGATCTATAATTAGACCCACACATATACGGAAAATTTATTTTTGACAAAGATGCAAAGGAAATTCAATGGAGAAAGGATCATGTTTCAACAACATTGTTAGAACAGTTGGCTATCATATGAAGAAAAAAGGAAAGAAAGAATTTCCATCCATACTTCTCATCTTTCATACAAAAATTAATCAGAATGGATCATAGTTCAACAAGGGCGCTAAGGCAACTCAGCAGGGAAAGAAGACTTCAACAAATGGTGCTGAGACAAGTGGATACCCATATGCAAAAGAATGAAGCTGGATTCCTTCCTCACACCGTACACAAAAGTTACCTCCAAATGGATGATAGATGTAAGTGTAAGGGCTAAAACTATAAAACTCTTAGAAGAAAACATCAGAGTAAATCTTTGTGATCTTGGGTTAGGCAATGGTTTCTTATATATTATAACAAAAGCACAAGTGACCAAAAAAAGATAACTGAACTTCATCAAAATTAAAAATTTTTGTGCTGCAAACTATACCATCAAGAAAGCAAAAAGAGGGGCAGGGCCGGTGGCGCAGCGGTTAAGTTTACACAATTTAAAAATAGGCAAAGGATTTGAATAGCCATTTCTCCAAAGAAGATAAACAAATGGCCAAATCAAAAACATAATGAGATACCACTGCACACCCAGGAAGATGGCTGTAATAAAAAAGAGAAATGATAACAAGTGTTGGCAAGGATATGGAGAAATTGGAAATCTCATTGCTGATGAGAATGTAAAATGGTTCAGCCACTTTGGAAAAGAGCTCGCCAGTTCCTCAAAGGGTTAAACGTGGAGTTACCCTATGACCCAGCAATTCCACTCCTGGGTCTCTACCCAAGAGAAATGAAAACATGCATCCACATCAAAAAATTGCTCGTAAATGTGCATAGCAGCATTATTCATAATAACCAAAAAGTGGGAAAAGCCAAATGTCCATCAGTTGATGAATGGATACACAAAATGTGGTATTCCTATACAATTAAAAGGATTAAACGATTAGGATTAAAATATTGATACATGTTACAACATAGATGAACCTTGAAAACATTAAATTAAATGAAAGAAGCCAGTCACAAAAGGCCACATATTGTACGATTTCATTTATATGAAATGTCCAGAATAGACAAATCTATAGAGACAGAAAGTAGATTAGTGGTTGCCGAGGGCCAGGGTGAGGGAGCGTGTGGAAGAGGGGTTTGGGCAGTGACTGCTAATGGGCAGGGCTTCTTTGGGAGATGTCGAAAATGTTCTAAAATTCGATTGTGATCATGGTTGCATAACTGTGAATAAACAAAAAAACATCTAATGAGAATTGTACACTTAAATGAATGAATTGTATGGCATGCAAATGATATTTCAATACAGCTGTTTTAAAAATGGATCGTATTATTCAGCTTTAAAAAGGAAGGAAATTCTGACATGCCACATGGTTGAGCCTTGAGGGCAGTGAGTGAAATAAGCCAGTCATAAAAGGACCAATAATGTATGATTCTGCTTATATGAGGTCTCTAAAGTAGCCAAATTCAGAGACAGAAAGTAGAATGCTGGTTGCCAGGGGCTGGGAAGAGGGTAGAATGATAAGTTACTGTCTAAGGGGTACAAAGTTTCAGTTTCGCACCATGAGAGGTGTCCCGTGGATGGACGGAGGGATGTTGGTGATGCTAACACAACAATGTGAATGTACTTAATGATGGTTAAGACAGGAAATTTTGTTATGTGTTTTGTTATGTATTACCAAAATTTTTAAAAACAAATATGAAAAATGTGGATCATAGACCTAGATGTAAAACCCAAGCCTTATAAGATTTCCAGAGGAAAACATAGGAGAAAAATCTTCGTGATTTTAGATAAGGCAGATTTCTTAATACAACACCAAAAACAAAATATGTAAGAGGAAAACAGCACAATAAATTGAACTTCGTGAAAGTTAAACGTCTGCTTTTTTAAAGACCTTGCTAAGATAAGGAAAAGACAAATCACAGACCAGAAGAAAATATCTGCAAATCACATATCTGATAAAGGATTTGTATCCAGAATATATAAAGAACTCTCAAAACTCGATAATAGAAAAACAACCCAATTTTTAAAAATAAGCAACAGATTTGAACAGACTCTTCACCAAAGAAGATACGTCTAAATTCTAAAATAAATCAAATTAGCACAAAGAAAAGGGGCCCTGTATCATTAGCCATTGGGGAAGTGAAAATTAATACCATATGAAATTCTACCGCATGCCTGTTAGAGTGTTTAAGATTAAAAAGACTGGTCATACCAAATTTTGGTGGCAAGGTGAAGAAATTAGAACTTTTGTATTTTTGTGGTGGGAATGGAATGTAAAATGGTACAACCATTTTGGAGAAAAGTTTGGCAGTTTCTTATAAAGTTAAACATACACCAACCATATGACCCAGTCATTTCACTCCTAGGTATTTACCCAAGGGAAAAGAAAGCATGTGTTCATACAAGACTCATTCACAAATGTTCATAGCAGCTTTGTTTATAATAGCTAAAAACTAAAAGCAATCCAAATATCCATCAGTTGGAAAAAGGATAAATAAACTTAAGTTCATTCGTACAATGGAATATTACTCAGCAATGATAAGGAATGAACTATTGTTACATACAACAACATGGATGAATTGCAAATGAATTTTGCTGAGTGAAAAAAGCCAGACACAAAAGTCTACGTGCTGTGTGATTCCATCTACATGAAATTCTAGAAAAAGGTGAAACTCACTTAGAGTGACGGAAAGTGGATCCTGGTTGTCTAGGGCTGGGACTCAGAGTAGAGTTGGCTTCCAAGGGGCACACGGGAACTTTTTTGGGTAACAGAAATGTTTCCTATCTCAATTGGGCAAGTGGTTCTACAAGTGTGTACATTTGTCCAAACTCACCAAATTTTAATGGTTACATTTTACTTTATATAAATTATACCTCACTAAAGTTGACTTTAAAAGAAACAAAACAGGTTTATAAGAAACACCTATTGTTAAAACATTCATAACAAAAATTTTTATATATACATATATATAATGATTGTTTTGCCAAATAATTCCTAATCATTAAACCGTTGACTCTGGGGGAGGGAGGCGTCAAAGGACATTATTGCCATTTGATGGAGGAGGAAACTGAGGCACCGAGCTGGGAAGCCACGTGTCTCAGCCTCATGAGTCAGGAGGCCCGAGAGACCAGGCCAGTCCCTCAGACCAGGTCTCTGTACTGCAGGGACCGTGTGTGTGCACTGAGGGGGAGGGGAGGGGAGCAAGCAGAAGAAAGAGACAATGACTAACAGCCGCTCACCTCCTCCAGGAAGCCTGCCAGAGCATCCCTTATTTTTTCTGGGCTCTCTTAACACCTATGTTAGTTTGCTTGTGTTGCCACAACCAAGAACCACAGACTAGGTGACTTAAACTATAGAAATGTATTTTCTCATGGTCCTGGAGGCTGGAAGTCGGAGATCACGGTGTCAGCAGGGCTGGTTTCTTCTGAGGTCTCTCTCCTCCGCACGGTCTTCCCTCCGTACCTGAATCCGAGTCCCCTCTTCTCATAAGGACACGAGTCATGCTGGAGTAGAACCCACCCTAATGACCTCATTTGAACTTAATTACCTCTTTAAAGATCCTCTCTCCAAATGCGGTTACATTCTGAAGTTCTAGGGACTAAGACTTCAACGCACAAATTTGGGGAGGGGTACACAATTCAGCCCATAGCAATAGGCGTATGGCCCATGGCTGTGGCCCACTGGACCAAAATCAGACTTGGGAGTGCAAAGACTTAGTCTGCTCGGTCCTCTCCTTGAGCAGTGGCTGACCCTCTGGAGCCACGCCAATCCCACGTGCAGACGTGACAAATAACACCCACCACCGTGTAAGCTGTGCTTTGAGGAGGGAGTGAGATCAAAGGCTGGGTGTGAGCCTGAGCATGTTGTTTCCCGCAGAGTCAGGGGTGTATCCCTCTGGGCTAGCCCCTTCCCAGCTCTCAAGAGGCTGCGGCCCCCCGGGGGATCAGATTCACAGTAAGAAACACCTCTGGGTTCTTGTCCAGCCCACACAAGTCAGCACCTCCCCTATGCCCCCAAAACAAAGTCTTGCTGTTATTTCTGGGAGCCTGCAGAGAAGCCCTGGGAGAAGCCTTCTGCCCTGCCCCACTCCCCCCCCCCCCCAACCTCACAGAGGACTCGGCGCCCCAAGCTGCAGGCTCTCGGGGGCCTGGTGGAGTTCCCCCACCTTCCAGCCTCAGAGCATACTGTGCTCTGCACAGAGGAGGGGGCGTGCCCTCAGCCCCATTCCCTGCCATGTTTGCACCCGGCTGTCCCCTGGGCCCTGCAGAGCCCCTCCGGGTGACCCTAGCCTGTGCCTGGAGCTTCTACAGGGCTCTCTCCGCAGGGCTCAGGCTAAAGCCACCAGACAAATATCCTGCTGTCCACACTCATTCCCTCACTCTGACTGTTCAGGCAGGTCAACCCACCTCCATGCAAATCCACTTGTGCAAATCAGTGTGAGCCCCCCCCCACCCCACCCACCGGACAGGCCACCGGGGGTCTGCACAGCCCCAGTTCCAACCAGCCTGAAAATGATTGGTCTGACTGCTTCCTCTCTGCACCGTACACAGGGTGCTGGGTCTGCCTAGGGGCTGGCATGTAGTAGGCACTCCGGAAAGGCCTGTTGAATGGAATCATTTGCTGGCTCCTGTGGGATTTCTTGGAAGCGTAGTCTTTGCCTCCCATAAGCTATTACTAATAACAATACCACACACTACCATCACTGAGCGCTTGCTGTGTACAAGCCAAGCACGGTGTATGTTGCCCCATGTCTCAGAACCCTCAGAGGAGTCCTCACAGCTGGGCCTTCCCATTTTCCTCCACCCCATTTAACAAATGAGAAAGCAGAGGGGGAGTCAGGGTCCACATCAGGTCCGTCTGACCCCCAAGTCTCTTTCTGAACGCCCGGGCTTTGCTGCCTCACAGCCCAAGGTGACTTGAGGAAGGCAGCGGCGGGCTGGGGCGTCTCAAAACAGGAAGAACCTTGGGCAATGACCATCTGGAAGCTGCAGGGTGTGGGAGTGTCAAGTGATTTTGAAAGTACATTCTGTGGCCTCATGTCTGAACTTGGATCCCTCTGAATGAACTGAGAGGTCAAAGTGCAAATCCCCCTGCGGTGGGGGACCAGCTCTGCCTCCTTCAGAAACAAGAGTCTCTGGGCCTGAGGCTGGGGGGGATGTCCACTGGCCCAGCCTCTTGCTTTGGTCAGAACTTTCTACTCTTTCCTCCTGGTTGGGGGGAGGTCACCAGGTGCCAAGCATTTACTGACCACCTACAGTGTGCCAATCATTCCACTTGAAATCATGACAACAAGCCTGCAGAGGATCCATAAATTGCCCCATTTTTCAGATGGGAAACCTGAGGCTCAGAGAGACAAATGTAATGTAATCAAGGCGATGCCATTATTAAGCTAGAATTCAAAGCCACATCTGCCTGATATCAAAGCTGGGCTTTTCTTTCTGCTACATAACCTCAGTTTGTAATCTGGAAGGCTGTCTGATCATCTAGAAGGGTATCTGAAATACTTCCTGCTGAAGTTTGAGCCCATTTGCTTTTATCATTATTGTCATCATTACCTAAATGTATTGAAGTATAAAATATAGACAGGAAAACGCACAAATTAAAATAGCTGGATGAATTTTCACAATGTGAACACCCCAGTGTAACCAACACCCAGTCAAAGGAACACATGAGCAGCACCCCCAAAGCCCTCTTAGCAAGAGCGGAGTGGCTCTGCCATCATTTATCCATTGTGCAGGTGACAGACATTTGGATGGTTTCTGGTTGTTTAACCCACTGGCTTTGGTTCTGCCTGGGTGCAACTGGAGAAAAGTGGGTCATTCTCCCACAGAGACGTCTCAAATCTCTTCCTCCCTCCTCTTCCCCTGCCAGCGTGTTTCAGATCTGAAGCTCAGAACGCCTGGGGAAGCCCAGCTCCTTTTACTTTCCCATATCCTGCAAACCTTCAGTAATTCTGAGCTTCATCTCCAATACCCTCTGGCAGGTGACGTCATACATGGAGTCCAGGCAGTGGGACCATCCAGTAAATGGGGCTTTGCAGGGAGGGGTGGGTCAGGGGGAGGACTCTGTCCGCTGGCTGAGAGGACGCGCTCCCACCCATCGGGGTATCTCGATGACGAGGGTCCTGTTTCTTCTCTTCTGCAGTGAGGATGGGGGCAGCAGGTTCCAGGCTCTGCCAGCTCTTCTCCTTTCTACCTCCATCTATAATGAGAGGGCAAGAAAGTCCGGCAGAGCCCCTGGGTACAGTGACTCATCTGTAAAATGGGGATTAGGGCAGCCTCTACTCACATTTACTATGTGGGACCACTTAGAACAAGGCCCAGCCCAGAGGGAGGGCGAGCTCTGGCCGACCTGTGTTCTAACCCAAACTCTGCTGCTTACCTGCCATGTGATCCTGAGCAAGTTTCCAATCTCTCTGAGCTCCAGTTCCCTCACCTGTAAGACGGGAATAGCAGTATCTCCTTCATGGTGTGGTTGTGAAAAATCAACCCACTGTTGGACATGTGGTCAAGGCGCAGCCGATCGTGACTATTCTTAATAGAATTTGTACTCCAGCACCTAAGCCCCCTCCTGCTCCTTCCCATCCATTACCTGGAGATCTTGACAGATTGTGGCCTAACAGTATCATCATGTGTTTTTTTTTTCTAGGGAAGTAAAAACACACAGACTTGCTGACAAGTCTCAAGGACCCACCACATCCAAGGAGTACCCACGAGCTGCTGATGGAGGCAGAAGCAGACGGGCGTCTAATTTCCCACAGACTTCAGAGAGAGGAAGAGCCTTACAAATCCTATCTTCTGACCCAGCAATTTCACTTCTGGAATCCAGCCTAAAGAAACCACCCTTTCAAAATAGACAAAGCTGTATCGTCATAGTGCTATCCATGGCAATGAGTGCTGGTGACCTAAAGTCATAGTGAGAAAAAAATCAATGAATAGAAACGGCCCCAGAAGTGGCCCAAATCATGGACTATTAGTAGATAAAGACATTAAAACAGTTATTATAACTGTATTCTATACATGTAGGAAGACAGAGGAAAGCTTGAGAATGTTAAGTAGAAACATAGAAGATGTAAAAAAGAGCCAGATCAAATTTCTAGAGAGAAAAAATACACCTCCTGAGATGAAAGATACAGCAGATGGGATTAACAGCAGATCGGGCAGCGCAGAAGAAATGCTCATTTATTCTATTTATTCTAAGCAGTGACGGTGTGGATGAAGATGATGACGATGGGAGTAACCAAAGCTAACATTTATTGATCTCTAGCTGTGGACCAAGCCCCGTTCACATACCATCTCGTTTAATCTCCACAAGAAGCCCGTGAAGTAGTTACTGTTGCCACCCCTATTTTACACACGAGGAAATGAAAGACAGAGTTGAGCAACTTTCTCCAGGTGAAGCAGCTGGAAGGAGGGAGCCCAAGCGTAATCCAGGCGACCTGGGTTTGACCCCCACCTCCCCATCCTCTTCACCTCCGCGTGATGCTCACAGCCCGTGTGGCGGTCACCACAATGGCATCCTCTGTGTAGGTGAAGCTTGGTGCAGTGTGCTGTATGCATGTGACCTCTAAACCCTACAGCAACCAGAGGACGGAGGGACTGTTGTCCCCATATTGTCCCAATTCTGCAAATATGGAAACCGAGTCTCATGGAGGTCAAGAGATTTGCCCAGGGTCCCACAGCTGGTCTGAAAAGGAGCCGGAATTTGAACCAGTTCCCTCTGAGCTCAAACCCAGCCTTTCAGATGTGCCCTGGGGCCTCTCGAGGCGCAGGGACAACTGTTTTTGAGGTCCCTTTGCAGCATCCATAGCCTGTCTTCTCTCCCCCTAGGGAAAATCCTTCTGGGGTCAACAAGTGGTCCTGGCTGCTTTTCCTCCTGCCCAAACAGTACCAGATCAGGGGAAGCTGGGGCTCTGGGAAGTAGCTCTGTGCCCCTATCAACGGCCCAGACGTGGAAGATCTCTTGTAGGGTAGGGTCCTACACTGGTAAGAGCGTGCATGGGGGAGGTATGTCAAAGAACATGCCGGAGACATTTACTTTGCCTGCTGTTTATTTTGTATGCAGATTGTTTTCTCATACATGAGGTGGTCAGTTGGTGACTGAGTCAAAGGATAAAGGCAAAAATGAGATTTAACAGAGAGAGGAAAGAGAGTTGAGAGGGACAGAGGGAATAACTCCCAGCAGGGGCTCTTGCTGGCACACTCTTTTGGGGGAACCGATGAGCTGGCAGCAAAGAGGTCAGCCTGTGCACCATGTCCTTGAACAGCCATCTAACAGGCATGGAAGAAAAGCAATTTCTGCTATCAAGGGACTCGCTGTTAAACCT
The DNA here is from genome assembly GCF_041296265.1 of Equus caballus. NCBI lineage: Eukaryota > Metazoa > Chordata > Mammalia > Perissodactyla > Equidae > Equus > Equus caballus. Next base: position 34,096,507 of record NC_091685.1, read on the forward strand.
TGAAAGGTTACCGGTGGAGCCTTTGTGGCAGATGCCTCTTTGTAAGGCCGGTATGTCCTGCCATCAGCACCTCCACCCTAGCTAGGCTGCGTCCACACTGTTTGCCTCACCAGGATTTTTAAACGTGAAATGGGGCGGAACTTCTGCAGAGTAAGGTGTCGACGCACATCAATTGCCTTCAAAGTGGCTTGTGCTTTGACTCAGCAAGTCCGCTTCAGTAGCACATTCTACAGAAACAATTCTGGAAATGGACTGGATTCAGCCTCAAGGATTCCTTTCCCTGTACGGTCTCGAATAGTGAAAAATCGAAAACAACCGGTATATCCATCAATGGGGGATTTGTTAAATGAATGGCATAGATGTATAATGGAATACAAGATTACCTTTCAATATGTTACTGCAGAAGAATATTTAACAACTTAGAAATGTGTCCAATATATTGGTAAATGAGAAGACAGACTGCAAAGACCTATAACATTTTCCCAATTTAGTCAGGGAAAAGTATGGAAATATATATTGTTGTACATACAACAATAAAACCAGAAGAACATACACCAGAATGTTAATGGTGGAAACAACCTAAGTGCACATCAATGGATGAATGGATAAAGAAGATGCGGTGTGGTGTGTATATATATATATATATAATTATACTATATTAGAATAGAATATTATTTAGCCATGAAAAGGAGGACATCCTGCCATTTGCAACAACGTGGATGGACCTTGAGGACATTATGTATGCCAAGTGAGACGAGTCAGACAGGGAATGACAAATACTGTGTGACATCACTTACATGTGGAATCTAAAAAAGGTAAATTCATAAAAACAGAGAATAAAATCGTGGTTACCTGGGGATGGGGGGGTGAGAGGGCACAGGATGTCTGTTGTATAAAGGTACAAACTTGCAACAAGTAATACATAAGTCCTAGAGATCTAGCGCACAGTACAGTGAACAAAGGAACAATGTATTGTAATCATCAAACTTGCTGAGACTAGATGTCAATCATGTCAACCACTAAAAAGAAATTATAATTATATGAAGTGATAGAGGTGCTAATTGTTGCTGTCATGGCAATTATGTTACAATATACAAATGTATCAGATCAACATGCTGTACACCTTAAATTTACACAATATTATATGTCAAATATATTTCGATTTTAAAAAGTTAATGGTGCTTAATGGATTCACAGTGACTTTAAATTTTTTCTTGTTGTTGATGTTTTCCAAATCTTCTATACTGAATGTATGTTTGTTTTGTAATCGAAAAATTTTTTAAAAGCCCAGAAACCAGATATTTCAAAAAGAAAGAAGTTCCCAATGGGCAGAAAAGAGGAACAGACAGAGCAGGAGTGGGCTGCACCAGAGCTGGAGCTGGACTGAGTGGGAGTGGGCGCAGGGGGTCCAGCTGATATAAGGAGCTGCCCACACGGAAGGGGACTTCCAGCAGCTGCTTCCATCGCTCTGCGCTGGGACCATGGAGGTTCCCCTGCTGTGCGTGCTGGTGGTGTTTGCTGGTGAGTGGGGGCAGGACCCACAGCTGAGAAGGTGAGGGAGGATGTGAGGAGGTCCTTTATCTCCTTCCTGGACTGAGCTGCTGCTCCGATCCCCACTACCTTGGCCCCCCAGGCTTCAACCCTTCCACCTCCTGTAAGGAGCCATTAGCGGCTCCCAGGCACCTAGAATGGGGGCTCCAGCCAGAGAGCTCTGGGCAGCCAAGCTATGTGGCATGCCCCTGGACTGCTGTGAAGGGGAGAGCTAGAGGTTCAGAAACTGGGGGCCTGCTGAGCTGACCCCTATAGTACCACGGACACAAATTACAGAAATGGATCTCCCACCGCCTCCTGCACCCCTCTCTTCATTTGACTGAATAATAGCGACCTTTGGCATAGGCACAGCTCTCTCTCTTTCTAGAGTCCTTTCGTCTTCATTCTCCCCCTTGACCCTGGGAAGAGGGCTCTGTTGACTGTCAGAGGGAGATGGAGCAGTGTCCATTCGGTCTTTAGCAGATCAAATGTCAGAATGTGGTTGTTAGGGGCCGGCTCCGTGGCCGAGTGGTTAAGTTCGCTCGCTCCGCTGCGGCAACCCAGGTTTGGATCCTGGGCGCGGACATGGCACCGCTTGTCAGGCCACGTTGACGCGGCGTCCCACATCCCACAACTGGAAGGACGTGCAACTAGGATATACAACTGTGTACAGGGGGGTGGTTTGGGGAGATAAAGCAGAAAAAAAAAAAAAAGAATGTGGTTGTTAGCAAGCTGGCAGTTTTGTTTCTTGACCCATCTCAAAATATGTGATTTTAGGAAGGATTGGCATTTTTAAATGTGGTTTTATGTTATCTTGGGGCTCCCAAATTCTTGAGAGGAACTGATCTCCAGGGTTACACTGAAAACCAGTAGGAAAATTGCAATCCACTACCGAAATTCATCTCTCAGACGTAAAGAGGCAATACAGTGTAGAGATAGAATACAGAGATGAACCTGCATTCAAACGCTAGCCCGACCATCTCAGAGTAGTATGACCTTGGCCAAGTCACCCCATCTCTCTATATCTTCATCTGTAAAATGGGCACAATAGCATCTTTTCCACAGGATTGTTAGAAGGACTCTAATGAGAAAATATATACAAAGCGTTTAGCAAGTGTGAGTAATATTAAGCAAGCAATAGCTTAACACGCAGCACATGCAAGAGGTGGGAGCGCTGTTGCCTCCCATGGCTGTGATTAACCCTTGGGAGAAGGGGCTCCATCCCCTTCCGATGGCAGCCAAGGTTGGGAAAATAACAAGACAGGAATTGCTGACGAGCTAAGCCAGTTCCCCAAAGGCCCCATATCCACAGATTGAGTGCCTCAATTTCTCAGGGCTGGGTTCACCTACTCTAAAATTGTTAGAAATAAGACCATCTTAAAGCATTCTGAATCAAAGCTGAATTTATTGCTTGCCTGGAAAGAGAGAGCTGCACCATTCAGGTGTGAGTGTATCTGTGTGGGTATTTCTGAGATGCAATGGAAAGGGCTAGATTTAGGGCAGAAAAGGGGGTGGAGGAATACCAAAGAGACAAGATTCTGAATCCAGGTCCCTGGCTGGCCCGCACGGTGGACTGTCACTCTCTTTGCCATTGGTTGCCTTTGGGTTTCTTATCACTGAATCTGGGAATCCAGAGGGCCTGGGATCGGTCATTAGCACTGCGGAAGCTTAGCAAGGTTTCCCATTAATATCAAGTGCAGCTAGAGCCAAAGGAGTGACGACGTGTATTCCCTAACCTTGAAGGGACACACTGGGGACACAGGCCTGCAAGTACCGGACACCACCAGTCCCTGGAGGTGCAGCTCGAGACCACCTGCTTGTGATCTCACCCTGAGTCCACTGTACGAGTCCCTCCCAACCCCCTCTTCCCACCGCAACGACCCCCAATGTGGGGCTCACCCTATTTCATTTGTGTGAGGAGCTTTCATTATAACATCATTTCCCAGAGGATGGGGGGTACGTGTCTTCCAAAACTAGGGACCTCCCCAGCCCAGTCTTGCTGAAACTCTCGGCTCCATCTGTGTTCTCGAATCATCTCTTGTGGTTGCACACACACATTGCCGTCTCCTTCTTATCTTGTCTGTTTCTCCCAAACTCTCCCCTGAATTCATGGACTTAATATACTTTATTCCTCCTAACTCAGCATAATGCATTCCTCTCTCCCAATAAAATAAATTTCCCTTATGATCAATTCTAACCGCAGCTGCTATAACTGAAATGGAAAAACATCCATGAAAATGATTGATTTCTAAAGCACACTGCCTCCCAGGACCGCTGTGCACGATCTTTAATAAGCGGACTTCTCTATGGGATGCAGGGGGGAGAGGGGGAGTGTGGGGAGTGTAGGAAGAAGGGTGAGGCTGATTATCCTTCCTATAATAGAATGGGAACTCAATGCCCAGAGACATGGAATGGAGCCAAACCGCCTTGGGTTTCGTCCTGGCTCCTCCATTTACCAGCCACTGTGACCTGGAGCAAGTCACTGAGCGCCAGTCTGCTCATCTCTAAAACGGGGATTAAAAATATTATTTATCATACCAATGTTGGTTTCTTAGTTTTCCTCCATATACCACAATTATGTAAGATGATAATAGTGTTAGAGGAAACTGGGTGAGGGGTATATGAGAATTCTCTGAATGATCTTTGCAACTTTTCTATACACCTAGAATACACCAAAATAAAAGGTTATTTATTTTTTAAAAAGTAGTATTTAGGGCCAGGCCCCACGGCCTGTTGGTTAAGTTCAGCATGCTCCACTTTGGCAGCCCCAGTTTGGTTCCCAGGCACAGACCTACACCACTCATCTGTTAGTGGCCATGCTGTGGCAGTGGCTCACATACAAAAAGAAGGATATTGGCAGTGAAAGTTAGCTCAGGGTGAATCTTCCTTAGCAAAAAAAAAAAAAAAAAAAGAATTTACCTCATGGGATTGATGCAGTCAATAAATTACAACATGAAAAGACCCATAGTAAGCACTCACCAACTGTCATTATATTTTTAATATCTATTGTGTGTGATGTTATTTTATTAATCAAGGTCATTAGTCTGAGCTGGGCAGAACAGAGGTGCCAGGCCTGTGGCCCACTGGCCTCCCCTGAGATTCATGTCCTCTCCTTGTTGCTGGGCTCCTTGGCAGGTGTGATTCCAACCCAGGGAGGAATTCTGGACCTGAACAAGATGATCCGCCAAGTGACCGGGAAGACACCCTTCTTCTCCTATTGGTTTTACGGCTGTCACTGTGGACTCCGTGGCAAAGGCCAGCCCAAAGACGCCACGGACTGGTAACCCCTTCGCAGGCAGGCCCACAGTGGCAATCCTGTCCTGCCCCCTCCCCGGGACTCTCCCCTTTCCTCTCTGTTCATTTGTTCATTCCACAAATTCGTTTTGTACTCTGTGCTGGGAACTCTGCTGAGCTCCGGCACAGTTCCATCTCTCTTGGATCTTGCCTTCTAGAGGGCTCCCCAGAGACTCTGAAGGACCCCCTTGCACTCCAATCTCTAATCTAGATAGAATACCCCCACACACTCCCCACTGCCATTGCATGTTGTCTTTAAAAAGTCCCACCTCTTTTTGCCATTATCTGATGTGATCTTCACAACGAACCTGGGAATGAGCCAGAGGAAGGATGAAAGCCAGCCAGGCCCAGGGTCACTTCTCTGATCTACCACTTACAGGCTGTGTGACCTTAGGCAAGTGGCTTGGCCTCCCTGAGTCTCAGTTTCCTCATCCGTGAAATGGGAATAATACTAGCATCTCTATTATAGGGAGTAGCGAGGATTAAGAGAAAGTTCAGACATAAAGGAGGTGCCTGATACTCAGGAAGCACTCAATAAGTGTTAACTAGCATGACCATAAAGAGGACTAGAACTCTGCAGGACTTAGCTCTTCCAAGGTTTCTCCTCTGGAGCAGGGGCAGCCAGAGACCTGAGTCAGCCAAGGAGCGTGCAGCTGTGCTCTCTGCCTGTCCCACCTTCTGTCCTCTCCCTCCAGGTGCTGCCATGCCCATGACTGCTGCTATACTCATCTGAAGTACCACAAATGCCGTCGCCGCTGGGACCGTTACCACTACACGTTTTCCGAGGGGGACGTCCAGTGCCGTGAGTGCCCGGGCCTCGGGGTTGGAGTTGGAGGCTGAGGAAGGGAGTTCTGGCACTCACTGCCTTCATGTGCTGTGTGATGATGCACAAGCTGCCCGACCTCTCTGTTTTTCTCATGTGTCCAATGGTGGTGGCTGAGTTGTGAAGGAGGGGCAGGAATGGAGGTGGGAGCATGGAGAGGTCCGAGAGGGGCTTTGACCTCTTCAGGATCTGGAAGGCTGGTGGACCTCAGCTTATTTCCCTGCCTACCACCAACCAGCTGTGTGACCTTGAACACAGTGTTTAACCTCTCTGAACCTCAGTATCCCCATCCGGAAACTCAGGGTGATAACAGTCTTCTACGCCATAAAGTTAATTCAAGAACTAAAACAAGAGATGACAGATGCCTGCTGCAGAGCGCCTGCTTGATCCATCACACGGGCCGCCCATATTGTTGCTCCTACTGTCGCCCACAGTAGGACACAGCAGCCCAGCCAGGAGGCGGCACCGCTCTGCCAATCTCCATTTTACAGACCGGGAAACTGACTAGAGTGATGAAGGGTTTGCCTGGGGTCACACTGCTGCAAAGGACAGAGCCCGGGCTGGAACCCAGGTCACCTGGCCCCTGGGTCCTTGCACGGGAGAAAGGTGGCAGGTCCCAGGGCTCATTACAGCAGCCCCAGTTAATTGAGAGCTTAATAATAATAACAGCAGGCCCAACATTTATTGAGCACTTACTACGCGCTGAGCACTTTAGGCCTTCTTACTTTAATTCTCATGACAGCCCCCAGAGGCAGCACTTCCCAATGTCCCAATGTCCCCATTTTAAGGATAATGAAACCAAAGCCCTGTGGTCCCTGCTGTCTTTGCACCTGCTGTTCCCTCGGCCTGGAATACCTACCCTTGTCCAGCCTGGCTGTCCGTGGGGGAGTGGGCCCTTCCGCTCCCAGCTCCAGTGACTCTTGGCATGGAGTCAGGTGCCCCTACTTTAACTTCTCGTGGCCCCGCATCTTCCCTGCTTCCGTGTAGCACGGTGATATTCATTCCGTGGTTCTCAAATATCTGCCGCCCCCATGGGAGTGTGAATCTGACATGCGTGTGTCCGTTTTGCTCAGTCCTGTCCCCCAGGGCGAGCCGCAGGATAGGTGCTGGATTGTTGATTGAACGGATGCATAAATAAGTAAGGGAACAAAGACACACAGGGAGGCCGGGGTACGTGCCAAGGTCACACAGCTAGAGTCAAAGCAGCTGGGCTGGGTACCCTAAAGCTGAGCAAGGACTGCGCTGTCTTCAGAGGCTCCCTCCAGGGGCCCTAGACCCACCCCTGGCTCTGTCTCAGGAAGGGACAGACACTGAGCCCACCTCCTCCACCCCACAGCTGAGAAGGGGAGCTGGTGCGAGCAGCAGCTGTGTGCCTGTGACAGGGAGCTGGCCTTCTGCCTTAAGAGTAACCTGGACACCTACCAGAATCATCTGCGTTTCTACTGGCGGCCCCGCTGCAAGGGCCAGACCCCTATGTGCTAGGAGAAGCCCCAGCTGTCCCGCGCCCTCCGCCCCTTGGCATCTTGAGCTCTGGAAGTCCCGTAGGATTGCTGACACCCCCGCCCCCAGTGTCTACCCCCCTGAACCAGCCTGGATCCTTTAAAATACTCCTGGGAGGATGGAGGGTCTCGGCCTCCCTCCCACCCCCCATCTTGTCTCTTGGACCTTCTAAAATTTCCCAGCCGAGGCAGCAGCTGTCTCCCCTGGGAGTGGATTGGGAACCCCCAGGGATGGTGTTAGAGTGAGGGCAGCAGGCAGTGGGGGAGGGGCCTGGAGGCCTAGGTGTGGCAGGTTCTCCCTGACAGGGCCACTCACCAGGCCTCCCTGACCCAGGCCACCTTCCAATACACTGTCCAACTGCAGCCAGAGCGGCCCCTCTAGAGGGCGACACCGATCTTTCTGTCCATGTGACTCTACTTCTTAAAACCCCAAAGACTTTCACCGCCCCAGGTTAGGGCCTCTCACAGGAGTTGGGGACCCGCACTGTCTGGCACTGTGTCCCCGTCCCCAACGAGGCTTGGAGGTCCTTGCGGGCTGGGCCCAGGCCTGTCTCTACTCAGTTGCTTCCCTGGTGCCCAAAGCCTGGAACGGAGACAGGGCTCCATCAACGCCTCTTGAGGGAGGGGTTGGATAAAGCCGCCTGCTCCCCTTCCCCAGGCACCAGGTCCCTGAGCACATGCCACATGTCCTCCTGGCTTTCCTTTCCTGTTTCTGGGCATTTGCTCAGGCAGGGCCTTCTGCAGAAATGCTCTCCTCAGGCTCCTCAGGGTCCAAAGTCTTTTTCCTACAGAAGTCTCCCCAGGCTGATTCCTCCTGGCTCCAAGGACTCACTCTGTCCTCCGAGCTCCCAGAGCACTTTATGGGTCTGCAATTCCCAAGCTTTATCTCAAGTGGTATGTAATTGTCCAGACTTCTCTGGGCTCCCCCAAATAGACTGGAGCTCCTGGAGGACAAGGACCGTGTCTGTTTCATCTTTATTTCCTCTGTTCCCCCCTAACAATAGGTGCTCAATTAATCCTCTCCCAGCCCAGCCCCCAAACCCCAGCTAAGCCAGGTGTTGGCTGCTAATGCTCACATCTGCCTCCTTCTCTTAAGGATTGCCCCTGTCTGCTCATCACCCCTCCCCACTCCAACTTCCTCTAACCAATGACTAGGGAGTATAACACCATCAAGGGTAGAACTGCCCAGCCTCTGTGCAGGACCATCAGGGTGGCACATTGTGTGCCCCAGAGCTCCTCGTGGGATCAGGCTGAGGGTAGACATCTGGAACCACTTCTTTGCTTAGCTTCATCCCCTGGCCTATCCTGTTTCCCATGTTCCCTTATAGGTGTCTCCAGAGAGCACTCCCTCAATAAATCATTCATTTGTTCAAGAATCCTTGTCTCAGGCTTGGCTTCTAGGGGAACTGACTTTGGATGGATGGATGGGTAGATGGATGGGTGGATGGGTGGGTGGATGGATGGATAGATGGATGGATAGGTGGATGGATGGGTGGATGGATGGGTGGATGGATGGATGGATGGATGGATGGATGGATGGATGGGTGGATGGATGGATGGATGGATGGATGGGTGGATGGGTGGGTGGATGGATAGATGGATAGACGAATAGGTGGGTGGATGGGTGGATGAGTGGATGGGTGGATGGATGGATGGGTGGATGGATGGATGGGTGGATGGATGGATGGGTGGATGGATGGGTGGATGGATGGATGGATGGGTGGATGGATGGGTGGATGGATGGGTGGATGGATGGATGGATGGGTGGATGGATGGGTGGATGGATGGATGGGTGGATGGATGGGTGGATGGATGGGTGGATGGATGGATGGATGGATGGGTGGATGGATGGATGGATGGATGGATGGATGGGTGGATGGATGGGTGGATGGATGGATGGATGGATGGATGGGTGGATGGGTGGGTGGATGGATAGATGGATAGACGAATAGGTGGGTGGATGGGTGGATGAGTGGATGGGTGGATGGATGGATGGGTGGATGGATGGATGGGTGGATGGATGGATGGGTGGATGGATGGGTGGATGGATGGATGGATGGGTGGATGGATGGGTGGATGGATGGGTGGATGGATTGATGGATGGGTGGATGGATGGGTGGATGGATGGATGGGTGGATGGATGGGTGGATGGATGGGTGGATGGATGGATGGATGGATGGGTGGATGGATGGATGGATGGATGGATGGATGGGTGGATGGATAGATGGATGGATGAATAGGTGGGTGGATGGGTGGATGAGTGGATGGGTGGATGGATGGATGGATGGATGGATAGATGGGTGGATGCATAGATGGGTGGATGGATGGATGGATGGATGGGTGGGTGGATGGATGGATGGATGGGTGGATGGAGAGATGGGTGGATGGATAGATGGGTGGATGGATGGATGGATGGATGGATGGGTGGATGGATAACTTTTTCATATAAGGATCCACAATCTTTCATTCATATGTCATTAGCCACATCTCCAGCAGTGGGGCTGGAGCACCTGGAGCCACCCACACCCTCTAGCCTGTGACACACATCTATGACACAGTTGACTGAGCAGTTTTCCTTTTACGTGACGCTCAGTGGCTCAAGCAAGGCAGTGTAATAGGAATTAAGAACTATGGGCACTGGGTTCAAATTCCAGCCGTACCACTCACCAGCCTTGTGACCTTACATGAGGACTCTCAGTTTCCTCTTTTGTGAAGCATAGAAGAAATTAAGAAGAAAACAAGAGGAGGTCAGTCTGAGTATTAAAGAAGATTAAGGTGTATTAAGCTCTTAGCACATGGTAATCCCTCTTTAAATGTTAACGGTATTATTATTGTTGTTGTTGTTATGTAGTGACCGAATCTGAAGTCACTCCCAAGATAAATCAGGGGGAGAAAATAGTTCATCACGCTCCCCTCTCTCCATCCCATTCCTCTCTCCCTTCTACGCCACTGTGCAAGCTGTGTCGGTTAAATGATGCACGGCGTCCATTTGTTCAAGACACTCAGTGAAGAGCTGGTGACTTCTAGTTGTCCCTAAGAGCTCCTGTGTGCCAGGCTTAGTGGCTTTGTGACCACATCAGTGTTGGCAGGTATGGGCGTTATTATCCCCATTTTATAAATCAGCAGCCTGAGGCTCAGAACAGGAATAGGAACCTCCTGAAGTCCCACAACCAGCAAAAGGCAGAGCCGGGACTCGCCCCACACTCTTCCCGTTCTGCTCCCTGGCACTCTGGTCCATTTCTACTGGTCAGGAAGCTTCCAGCCAAAAACTGTGACTCAACGGGCTTCAGTGATGAGGACATTAATAATCTCATGTGGCAAGAAGTCCAGGTGGCTTTTTAGCGGCTTGATGATGTCATCAGTGCCTGGTTTCTTTCCTGTTCCTGGCTCGGCCACCCTCACTGTGTCAGCTTTGCCCTCTGGGTGGGTCCCCTCCCTGCTCCAAGACGGCAGCCGTGGTCCAGACCTCAAGCCAGGACATGATACCAGCCAGCAGAGAAACATCCAGCTGTCTCTTCCATGCCTCTTTTTAATAAGCCCAGCACCACCACCCAGCAGCCCTCCCACTCAGGTCTGGCCACCCTAAACCATGGTGGCCCAGGGTGATGGGGTTACCCTGGTAGGTCTAGATTCCTCGGTTTATCTACCCCTGAGAGAGGACAGGGTCGATGTCTCTGAGGGGCAGGTAGCTGCTAGAATTGAGGCTGGTGGGGTTGTTGATAGGATGGGCAAGCCCGGGGCTGGGGCAGGAGCAGGGCTGGGCCTGCAGCTATCCCTCTGTGAGCTAAGCACCTGGTAACTGGCCTGGTGACCCCATAGTAGGAGATCAATAGGTATTTGTTGAATGAATGAATGAATCCCAAGTTGGTAAAGACTCGGGACTTTGGACCAGGAGTGGGATGGGCAGATGGGGTCTCAGGGCAGCCAGGACTGAGTCCCCCAAATAAAGCAGGACCCTCCCACCCTGTGAGTTCTCATCCTGGGCCAGTTTCCAATTACTGAAATTGATTATGAGGCGCAAAGAAAGGAGAGACAGGCAGCTCCTGCTCTCGGCCTCTGTTTCTCAAAGAGCACTGGATGTAGGAGGCAGCAGAAGGATGCAGTGACGGGGCTTCCTGTTCCCTCTGGGGTCAGGTTCTGCAGTGGGACACCCGCTGGGGAGAAGCAGAGCGAACATTGAACTCCTGACAGTGAACACCTGTGGTGCCCACTCACCCACCCCTCTCAACTCCCTCGGGACATTGGTATAGTCACCTGCATTTTCCAGCTGCAGAAACTAAAACTAGAGATTGAGTCACTTGTTGATAAGTGGCAGGGCTGGGATTCAAACCCAGGTTTCTCTGGCTCCAAGCAATGACTCACCCTACCTCCCACACACTTTACTAGGATAGTTGGTGACTCGGCCCTGAGTGCCCCTTGGCAGGGAATAGCCATGCCCAGGGACCAGGATGTCAGGGTGGGTGTGGCCAGTCAGGATCCTGGGGGAAAGGAGTAGTGAGAAATAATCATACCAACAATAATAATCGCCCTCAAGTAGAGCCCTCACATTTGGGGCACTTTATCCTGCACTGAGCCCCTTCTCACCATTGGCTGTTCCAACCCTCCGGTCGCATGGATCCAGGGTTCTGCCTCGGGGTCCGGGGCCCCAGGTCAGGGCCAGGATGGGCGGATGACGTCTTCACGTCTCTGCCTACTTGTCCAGCTGGATCCTGCCCCCACATCCCATACTCCTTTCTCACGTGCTCCCCAGTGCTGTGACATGCAGGTGGAGCCGGGGCTCCTGTGCCCCACCTGCCCCTCTGTCTCAGTGCCCCCTTGAGCGAGAATGGGGCATTTGCACTTGGGGTCCCTGGTATCCTTGCTCACTTCTGAGGTCAACCTGAAAGCCGACCTGACCCCGGGCAGCCTGACAGCCCAGAGTCAGAACCTGGCTGGCTCTCTCTAGCTCATGGTCCTCTATTCTTTTTCATTTAAAATAGAGAAGAGATTTTCAAGACAGTTTGTAAAAACTCAAAGCAGTTCAGAGAAGGCAACAGAGGGATTCCTCGCTCTTCTCTCTCTGCTTTAGGTTCCTGGCCAAGCCTTGCCCACCTTGGGGTCTCTCCTGGAAGACACTTCCCTGGGCCCTTTGCAAAACCGGCCCCTTCTGTCAGGGGCTCAGCTGACCATTGTCACTCAGGAAAATGCCCTGCCCTCCCAACCTGAGTTAACCACCTTCCCGCCCTCACTTACCCTCTGTCTCCCTGCCTTGTTTTATTTTATTATTTTTTCAGGTTAAAAATATGAGTTGATTTTTTAATTGAAGTCTAGTTGACATACAATATTTTATTAGTTTCAGGTGTACAACATTCAACATTTGTATATATTATGAAATGATCACCACGACAAGTCTACTAACCAGCAGTCACCATAAAAAGTTATTACAACATTATTGCCTGTACTCCCTATGCTGTATATTACGTCCCCATGACTCGTTTATGTTATGGAAGTTTGTACCTCTTAATCCCCTTTGCCTATTTCACCCATCCCCCTCATCCTACCCTCTGGCAGCCACCGGTTTGTTCTCTGTATTTATGAGTCTGTTTCTGTTTTGTTTGTTCATTTGTTTTGTTTTTTAGATTCCACATATAAGTGAAATCATATGGTAGGTGTATTTCTCTGCCTGACTTATTTCACTTAGCATAATATCCTATAGGTCCATCCACGTTGCTGCAAATGGCAACATTTCGTTCTTTTTCATGGCTGAGTCAGATTCCATTGCACATATATACCACATCTTCTTTATCACTCATCTATCAATGGACACTTAGGTTGCTTCCACATCTTGGCTATTGTAAATAATGCTGCCATGAATTTAAGGCTTCAGATATCTTTTTGAATTAGTATTTTCATTTTCTTCAGATAAATACCCAGAAGTGGAATGGCTGGATCATATGGTATTCCTATTTTTAATTTTTTGAGAAGCTTCATACTGTTTTCCATAGTGGCTGCACCAATTTACATTCCCACCAACAATGTACGAGTGTACCCTTTTCTCCACATCCTCACTAACACTTATTTGTTATCTTTTTGGTAATATCCATTATGACAGGTGTGAGATGACATCTCATTGTGGTTTTGATTTGCATTTCCCTGATAATTAGTGATGCCGAGCATCTTTTCATGTGTCTGTTGGCCATCTGTATGTTTTCTTTGGAAAAATGTCTATTCAAGTCCTCTGCCATTTTTTAATCATATTATTTGTTTTTTTGATGTTGAGTTGTATGAGTTGTATATTTTGGATATTAACCCCTTATCAGATATATCAAAAAATTGAAGAGGAAGGAACACTTCCAAACTTATCTGATGAGTCCAGCATTACCATGATACCAAAACCAGACAAGGACATGACAAAAAAAGAAAACTACAGGCCAATATCCCTGATGAACATAGATGCAAAAATCCTCATCAAAATATTAGCATACCAAACTCAATAATACATTAAAAAGATCATACATCATGATCAAGCGGGATTTATCCCAGGGATGCAAGTATGGTTCACTATCTGCAAATCAATCAATGTGATACACCACATTAACAAAATGGAGGATAAAAAATCACATGATCGTCTCAATAGATGTAGAAAAAGCATTTGACAAAAGTCAACATCCATTTATGATAAAAACTCTCAACAAAGCAGGCGTGGAGGGAACATACCTCAACACAATAAATGACATAAATGACAAACTCACAGCTAACATCATACTCAAAGGTGAAAAGTTGAAAGCATGTCCTCTAAGATCAGGAACAAAACAAGGATGCCCACTCTCATCACTTTTATTCAACAGAGTATTAGAAATCCTAGCCACAGCAATTAGACAAGAAAAAGAAATAAAAGGCACGTAAACTGGAAAGGTAGAAGTAAAACTGTCACTGTTTGCAGATGACATGATGACATATATAGAAAACCCTAAAGGCTTCACGAAAAACATGTTAGAACTAATAAGTGAATTTAGTAAAGTTTCAGGATACAAAATCAATATATAGAAATCAGTTGTGTTTTTATACACTAATAACAAATACTCAGAAAGAGAAATTAAGAAAACAATCCCATCTGCAATTGCATCAAAAAGGATAAAATACCTAGGAACAGATTTAACCAAGGAGGTGAAAGACCTATACTCTGAAAACTATAAGACATTAATGACAGAAATTAAAGATGACACAAATAAATGGAAAGATATCTCATACTCACGGATTGGAAGAATTAATATTGTTAAAATGTCCATGCTACACAAAGCAACCTACAGATTCAATGCAAACCTTATCAAAACACCAATTCCATTTTTCACAGAAAACAAATAATCCTAAAATTAGTATGGAATCACAAAAGACCTGAAATAGCCAAAGCAATTTTGAGAAAGAAGAACAAAGCTGGAGGTATCACGCTTCCTGATTTCAAACTATACTACAGACTTACATACTATACTACTATACTACAAAACTGTATGGAACTGGTATAAAAACAGATGCAGAGACGAATGGAACATAATAGAGCCAAGAAATAAACCCATGTTTATACGATCAATTATATACGTCAGAGGAGGCAAGAATATACAGTAGGGAAAGGACAGTCTCTTCAGCAAATGATGCTGGGAAAATTAGACAGCTACATGCAAAAGAATGAAACTGAGCCACTTTCTTAGATCACATACAAAAGTAAACTCAAAATGGTTCAGAGTCTTAAATGTACGATCTGAAACTGTAAAATTTCCAGAAAAAAAAAACATAGGAAGTCACCTCTTTGACATCAGTTTTAGCAATATTTTTTGGATTTATCTCCTCAGGCAAAGGCAACAGAAGGAAAAGTAAACAAACGGGGACGACAACAAACTAAAAACCTTTCGCACGGTGAAGGAGACCATCAACAAAATGAGCAGGCAACCCACTGAATGGGAGGAGATGTTTGAAAATGATGTACCCCGCCTTATTTTAATTCTCTGCTTTGTACTTTCTGATAGTTTTCTCCATCACTTACTCATTTAGGCATTTGTTTATCTCATCCCAGGGTGGGCGGATTGGAAAGGGGACGTGTTTTATCACTCTCCAGCCCTCTCGCTCAGGACTATCAGAAAGCAGCTCCCCACCCTATGCCAAAAACACTCCCCTACTCCCAGGAGGCCTTGGAAGTGGGGTCAAAGGTCATTCCCCAGGGGTGGGCTCTTCTGGAGCCCCTTCCACGGGGCCGGGCTGGGCTGGGGCGATCAGAAGCCGAGGCTGTAACCTCAAAGACCCAGCCTCGAAATGAAGCAGCCGCTGGTCCTGGCTCTGCCGACGGCCTGTGGCAAGTGCACCTCCTCGGCCCCAAACACCCCAGGTCTGGGACCCGCAGAGCAGAAGGAGGAGGAAAGCGTTCAGCCATGGTGGCTCTGGCTTCTTAAGAGGGAGAGGGGAAAATGCCATTTTCTGGGTTCTGCTGTGCTAAGGACCTTACATACATTTTCTCATTTACAATTCACTGTGCATGGCCCTGCCAGGTGGGTAAAGTTGACCTTAGTTTACAGATGAGGAAACATCCAAGGTAACTCACCCAGCGAGCGGCAGAGGCTGGGCAGGGAAGTATAACCACAGCTCCCTGGGCGGAAAGATTCGAGACCCACCTTCCAGCTCTGTCTTCCTGCAAGCCGGGTTCCAGCGGCCTCCGCTGCTTCCTCGGCGAGTAGGAGGGGGCGAGGATTATGCTTCCCAAACTCCAGCCTTTCACACGTCATCTCCCTCATGTTTGGTTCAACATTGCACTTTTTGACTTTACTTTTTTTTAGCTTTTCTTAATCTAAATAAATTTATTTAAGAAGGAAACATACCACTCTGGCATTAGGGAAAAACAATAATTGCTTGTCACAAATAGAGGGTGACTATAAAAATAAAGGCAAAGAAAAGAAAATTCCTATTAGACAGAGGCGGTGCATGATCGACGGTGGTTGGGTGAGCTAGCGAGTACAGCGAGCATTGGAGGGGAGCCGAGGACACCCGGCTCCAGGCTGAGACCACCTTCGCCTTGATGTAGCCTGAAGAATTGAAGAGGATTGGAAAGGGAATCACTCAGGCGCCCTGTGAGCCAGCACTATTTGTCCTCTTCTCTGGGGAGTCCCACACCAGGGGAAACGCCGGGCTGGGTGATACCACAGAAGGTGCTGGAGACGAGGGATGCAGAGCATGGCATCTGCTCTTGGGGAGCCCGAGCATGACAGGGAAGAGGGCAGCCAAGGAGTGCTGGGCTGGGAGCAGGAGACCCCAACATTAGGTCTGCTCCTGTCGCTCCTTTGTTCCATGGCCTCAGAAAGGATCAGCATATGCCACCTCGAAATATGCCACTTTGGCGTAAGAATTATTTTGAGCTGAAAGCAACTGAGAATTGACATGCGGGAAGAGCTCTCTGCCCTCCCCTTATCTGCCTAAAAGCAGGACACAAATTTCCCTTTCTGGACTGTGCCCCTGTGGCCCTGGTACTAGGGAGAGAAGAGCAACTCATCATCAAAGACGGACATCAACACCAAGATGAGTTTGCATAAACAGACGTTACTAAAATAGCCCTTATCATCCACTGGTTCCTCCATATATTTCCTAGTCATTTTCCCACAGTTTATTATCCCCTGAAGTCCAAACCCTCTTTCCTTTTCTAAAAAGGTGGATAAGCTCCTGAATCCAACCTCTTCTTTGAGTTTTACTTCTTTCCTGTGAACTCCTGTGCACATAAATATTAATAATTAATAATATTTTTATTATTAATATTAATAATAATATCCTGTGCCTTTTCTCCCGTTAATCTGTCTTTTGTTGGTTTAATTCACAGGCCTCTGCTCACTAAACATAAGAGGGTAGAGGAAAAGTTTTTCCTCACCAACACTGGCCTGCAATTCCCCATTGACCCCAAAGTGGCCCAGGTGAAAAAGTTCATGTTAAAAGGAAAAATAAATAAAACATGATGACAACAGTAGGTCCAGCTTGACTCTATGGGGAAAATGTGTTGCATGGAAGGTTGGCAGGAGAAATGCTCTAACATCATAGGCAACAGTGTGGGCTCTGAGTCCCACACACAAGGGTTGCCAGCTCTGGGGCCTCCTGACTCCTGGATGTGGGACCTTGGGCACAAGTCGTCGAACTTCCCTGAGCCTCCGTTTCTCTGTCTATAAAATGGGAATTATAATATGGTCTCCACAAGGTATCGTGAGGGGTGAATGACAGACCTCTGGAAAGCACTTAGCACTCTGCCTGGCATATAGAGACTAGCCTGTGGGACACAGAGCAGCTGTCATTGCAATTGTTGCAATTGTTGTGGCTGTTGCTGAATGAATGTTCGCAGCAGCATCACCATCATCACTTGATTGACGTTTTCCCCCTTTCCCGCAGGGCTGGTCCTCACCCAGGTCAGCCTGTTAGAGCTCTACAGCATAATCAAGCAGGCCACGGGGGCGTGGCCCCTCCTCAGCTACCTCACCTATGTCTGTCACTGTGGCTTGCGGGCCAGGGGCAGCCTGTGGATGCCACCAACTGTAACTCTCCCTTCCTGGGACAGCAGGCGGGCGGGCCAAGGTCTGAACTGAAGCCTCACCTGGGCGTCATCTTGAGCAGGGAGCAGCCGCCTTGATTCACTTTTCCTGGGCAAAAAGAGGGTAGGCTCTGGGATTCATAGCCTTCTGCAGTGGTCACCAACTGTGTTTCCTGGGATAAGCTCCTTGACCTCTCTGTGCCTCAGTCTCTTCATGCAGATGATGGGGCATTCGTGGTACTTCCCTCATGAGTTAATATGAGGATTCAGTGGAACCCTGGGGAAGGACACTCAGGACACCGTCCACCATCCACACTGGGATCTGCTCCATTGTGTCAGGCACCAGGCAAGGCAGTGGGGCTCATAAAGGAGTCCCAGCCCCAGGTGTCAGGAGGTTCCCGTTCCTATGAGGAGCTCTAACGCTGCTACAGGGAACCAGCTCAGGCTGGGGAGACCATCCCAAACTTCAGGGTCTGAGAGCCTGGGTCAAGTCCTGCACCACCAGCTTGGGTGTGACCTTGGGCAAGACCCTTTTCTGTCTCTCTTTCCCAGTCTGTAAAATGGGATGTTTTGAGGCCCTACTGGATCATGGACTTGAAAACACTTCAAATAGCATAAAATATTAAAAGGTCTTGGGTGTCCTACATAGAAAGGAAGTCTGCAAGCTCAAACACGTTAGAGCTTTGACTGGATGCTCAGTGTGATAGCGCAGCTGTTTCTAGATAAATAGATCCTCAGAGAAGATAATAACAGGCTCCAGGTTTACAACCAACAGGTTCTTTTGAAACCTGAGTAATCTCAGCGTCCAGCAGCTGGCTTACTTTGATTTATAGAAAACCAATTACACAACATTCCAGATTTATTAAATCAGCTGTTTAGAATTAATGATTCACGGAGTTTTAGAAATGGCAACCAAAACTTTTCAGAGTCTCTGATCCAGGTTCTCAGACTTGATAATTTAAGTTGTTCCCAATTCCCAGAATCTATCATTTTAGAATTGAGGGATCAGTGACTTTGAGACGTGACTTTTCTTTCTGCAAGATTCATCTCATTTTCTCCCCAGCTCCTTACTGGACCAGGAATTGGGCAGCTGAAGTACAGAGGGATTAACACAATGACCAGGAATCTTCCAGAAAACAGTAACCTCAAAGGAAACAGAGCTGAACCATAAAGTAGCTACAGCAGTAGTTTAAGCCATAAAAACAGATTTTTAACCCGGAACATTGCAACTGGGGAAGAGACCTCCATATAAAACTTGGGTCAATTTTGAATACAACAAAAACAGGCAGAGATTTACAGCCAAGGAGCAGGGTGGGGTTCAGTGGGAGGAAAATTACTAAGAGGAAACATTGGGGGTAAAGAGAAATTCGTGCTAAACAGACACAACAGGATTCTTGCTGAAGGCAGGTCAGGGTGATCGGACATCGCCTGGAGGATGGTGCGGATGGGGAGTTTGATCACATATCGAGGGTGGGGGTTCTGCAAAACTGACTTGTCTGGATTCTTGCTCTTGAGAATGAAGCCTAGTCCAAAAAGGTCTTAGAGGAACCCGACTAAAGTCTGGTCAAGGAGGGAGTCTTTGTCAGTCCCAGAAGAGACATTCTTCTTTCCTCTGAACAACGTAAGTGAATTTCTTATTTTATCGCCTTTTGTTCATTAAAGATCAGCTAAACCGGAGCTGGCCCAGTGGCGCAGCAGTTAAGTGCGCATGTTCCGCTTTGGCGGCCAGGAGTTCACCGGTTCGGATCCCGGGTGCGGACACAGCACCACTTGGCAAGCCATGCTGTGGTAGGTGTCCCACATATAAAGTAGAGGAAGATGGGCACGATGTTAGCTCAGGGCCAGTCTTCCTCAGCAGAAAGAGGAGGATTGGCAGCAGTTAGCTCAGGGCCAGTCTTCCTCAGCAGAAAGAGGAGGATTGGCAGCAGTTAGCTCAGGGCTAATCTTCCTCAAAAAAAAAACAAAAAAAAATTAAAAAAAAAAGATCAGCTAAACCATCTGTTGGAACTTGGTCATGGAGGAAATTTGCTGGATGGTGCTAGCAGTAAGTCATTTAATGGGGGAATTTCTATTAAAATAAAAGTAAAGCAAAGATTAGAGGTTGGATACCGGGTTTCTGAGTCCAGAGGGCAGTCAGTCGAGAAGAGTTCTAGACGTGAGGGTGAAGCAGCTTCAGACGATGGAGTGAGGATGGCAGTGGCAATCTAACAAATTTCCTGGTTTGCAGTTCGAATGCCTTTGGGGACGGCATCAGGTGTTCCCGTGAACTTTCTGAGTGGTCCACACAGTAACAAGTGCGAAGGTTGCCCATACGTGGTCTGTTGGGGTGATTTCTCCAAAGTTTAGATAAAGTCACCCAACTTCCACTTGCAAGGCTTCAGTTTTAGTTCTCAGTGATGCCAAGTCAGGAAAGTGGGACAATAATTGGAAACTTTAATCTGGAGAGTGGTAGTCAGGTATTGGAGGACACACAAGGGTGTGCTATGGTTTTCCGTTGAAACACAAAATTTCTCTCTACGGCTAGCTACTCTCCTTTTTCATCCAAGATGACCAAAGTAAGGTTATTCCTGCTTACAAAATAAGTCTGATCTCACTAGATTTGGCATGAGTATTTACCTAAGGGCAGCAAGAATGATAACTGACCACACACGCCTTTTTCAGTCTGCTTTGCTGGAACCTTTCACGAGGAACCTCAGGCTCGACTTTTAAAAGCCTCTCAAGGCCAAGACGACAAGCCAAGAACTCACTACCAGACTTTGCCTTCAGTGCCTATAGGTTTGGGTGAATGCCTCTCTTCTTGAGGTCCCCAAGATATCCTAAGGCTCCTGGGCTTGCCAGGAAGTGACCTTCTGTACTCACCTATAAGGCTGAGTACCAGACTAGTTTTTCCAAGAGGGCTTTGTAAGCATTGGCTCCATAAAGTCAACCTTAGTTCCTTAAAATTATCTGGTCATATCTGATTTTACACACATCATTCTCAAATAAGACATTTCAGT
This sequence comes from Equus caballus, assembly GCF_041296265.1. Taxonomy (NCBI): domain Eukaryota; kingdom Metazoa; phylum Chordata; class Mammalia; order Perissodactyla; family Equidae; genus Equus; species Equus caballus. The sequence goes on from NC_091685.1 coordinate 34,117,177, forward strand.
CAAAGTCTTGGTAATATAACCAACGTTTCCAATTATTTCCTGTTACAAGGAGAACAAATTTTATTGCCATGAAAATAAGAATACTCAGGAAGAGTTTCTGGATTTTGGAGGGATCAGGTAAGGAGAAAACATAAATGTTTCCTTTATGTTTACAAAAATAGAATTTACTAAATTGTTATAAGCATAGATACATTAAGAGACAAAGGAAAGAGGTTCCTTATATCTGAAAAATAGAACATTAAAGAACCAGGAATGTTCCAGATTAAAACCATAATCACTCTTCATCAGTTCATTCAGTCCCATTTAATTAATTCTTGTTCTGCTTGACCTTGGGTTAGCAGTTTTATGAACCCATCAGCTTCTCCATTAATTCTGGAAATCCTTACTCAGTCGAGTGGTCTGGGCTCGAAGTTGTTTAAGCAATACCACCATGAAGGATTCTGGCCTACAGCTGATTGCAATGTTTTCAGAGAAGAATCAGAATAGAACAATAACTATTTGTGATTGACAAAAGCTTGAAATGGCTGTGTTTAAATATCTGATGTGAGCTCATTTGACAAAAGGCCTTGGCAATTTCTGTGGCACCCAACATTTTGAAATAATAACTGGAATTATGACTGATAACATTAAATCAGGAGATAGAGTGGACAGCAAGGACGTTCACAAATTTCCAGAAAATTCATAAAATTTATGAAATAACGTTTTACCCACACAAATGTAACATAGGGAGAGTTAAGTATTTCTCCTTATTTGACAATGCTTTCCATGCAACTTAATATATCAAATAAACTGAATTATTTTCAACATCTCTCTTTTTACAAAATGAGGGAATAAACTACTTGAGATTTTCCAAGGATCTCCTGAGAAATCTCAAAGTCGGTCTAGTACAAAAAGATTTCATTTAGGATTTGATTTTAAGAAGGCTAGATTGTCAAAATGTAAAAACCCTTAGATCCTTTAAAAGTGAGAAGTCTCGGTGCTCTTGTATAATCAAGGACATAATAAAGGTTAATATAAAGTATAGGAAATTATTCTGATAAGACAAAATCTTGCTTCCTAGGCAGATTGCTTTTTACAATCTCTTATTAAGAGCAGAGCAATAGTCTAAGAACTCTTTATCATTTTAACAAAGAGAAAACCAAATTCTAGTTTTGCATCAGCATACTTTTGATATCAAGTTCATTTAAAAAAAAATTTATAAGTAAATCAATTCAATCTTAGCCAGCTTGACCACACATAAAATGTTTGTTCAGCAAACCCACAACTTCCTATATCCATTCAGGCTTTTTTTGTTTGTTTGTTTGCTTTGTAAAGATTGGCACCTGAGCTAACAAATGTCGCCATCTTTTTTTTTTTTCTGCTTTATCTCCCCAAACTCCCCCGTACATAGTTGTATATCTTAGCTGTGGGTCCTTCTAGTTGTGGTATGTGGGACGCCACCTCAACGTGACCTGACGAGCAGTGCCATGTCTGCAACCCAGGATCCAAACTCTGGGCTGCCACGGCAGAGCATGCGAACTTAACCACTCAGCCATGGGACCAGCCCCTCCATTCAGGTTTTGTCCTATCTTTTCCACTTTCTCGTTCTGGAACAATCAGTCATCTTACTTTATGACAAAATTACTCTCTTTTTCCTTAACAAAAACACATCCTTCATACCTTGAATACTTTTCCTTACTAAAACACATCCTAATTTCCTTGTATACCTTGTTTCTCTTATTATTTTTAGTAATTTTATTTTCATATTTTGATTATAATTTTTAGCCATTAGTAACCTTTCTTTTCCAGAGAAAACTAGGACGTAGACAATTGTGAACTGTCACACACTAGCATTTTGTTGCAGACGAGCAAATTTTATGAATACATCTCACAATTTCCCGAGACATGTTTCTTTATAGCACAATTTACCAACTTGGCAAAAAGAACCTGTTTATTCACAGACCCAAATATATTTAGCTTCTCTATACTATGGAAAAATAAGAAGCCAAAAGTATATAGACTTAAACTTATCTTCAATAATTAGTGTTTCAGTAATTTATCTTGCTTACAAATGATCTAGATATTTAATAACTATCTATTTAACTTAGCATAGGTCTAAGATTGCAAGTTACCAAAATGATTTTGAAAACTGTTTTTAGGCAGATATGTTATAATATTAAACAAAGTTTAATCTCAAGTTATTTCCCTGTTAGCTATGTTTACAGCCCACGCACATTAGGCAAGTATTACAAAAGAAAAAAAACAACCCACCAAAAACCTAAAACTATTTAAGAACTTGAATTTTTTGTTTACTGCTGTGCTTGATATGTATGAAGTAAGGGATACCAAGCAATTTATTTTTATTGCATCTTTTCTTTACATTTGTTCTTAGGTTGGATTTATAATTTTATAATCTTGACTATCTAGTAGATATACTATTAACTTAGATGACTAGTAAACCCAAATAAAACTACCATGTGTGCTCGTTTTATACTTAATGCTGATTTTTTTCAGAATATATAGCCATCTTTGTTAAACCAGAAATATTTGCTAATCTTATTTACCGAAGATTTACTCAACACACGTGAACTTGAAAAATTTGGGTTCATTTCCACAATTCTGGGAGTTTCAGGAATGTTTAATTTATGTAAGTGCTAGTTTATCTCTAAGCCAATTTGAATAGAACTCTTTTAAGGGATTTCATAAGTGAATTTGGTAATACCATCTGGAGGTGGAAAGATATCACACATACATAACATGCACATATATACACATACGGACAGACAGACACAAATAGAGACCTTACAGCTTTCCTTCTAAAATTCTAGCCATGAGCCAGACAAACACAGTAATACACTCTCATCTTTGCTCCCCTTTATATTTTTATCTGAATTGCCCTTCTACCAGGCAGGACAAGTTGAGGCAACATACTCAGTGCGAGGCTAAAGCTTTGTACCAATATTTGTGGAGGAGACTTTTAAGATTTGCGTTTGCCCTGATAGGTCACCTTAAGGAGGCTGTGGCCTGCATCTGAGACAAGGGACCGAGGGGACGTCCAGCAGCTACCCGGATGTCTCCAAAGTCCATCTGAGTGGACACAGGATCCAGTGTGTTTCCAATGAGGCTTTTCCTTTCCAGCTTCAGGCAGTGCTATGAGGGGCCCCTGAGTCCCTTGAGAGCCCCCAGTGGGGGCCAGGGGGCGAATATTCAAGTAACTGAGGGGCTGGAGTGGGAGGAAAAAAGCTCTGGCAGAGATGGACAGAAGGATGGAGGAGGGAGGGGTTTGAAGGGGGTCAAATCAAAGGTTTCACGGGAACTGAAGAGAAGATGGAAGGTGGTGAGCGGGGGAGATGGGAGAGGAGAGAAGTCTTAGAAGAGCCAGTGTGGGGAGATCTCGAGTTTCCCAGAGACCCCTGAAGCTCCATATTATCCTTAGTAAAGTTGCTCCACCAGGAAAGGAAGCAGACAGAGGTGACGGAGCGTACAGTCAGCAGGGGTTCGAGAAGGGAGTTTTCAGTCGACTGAGAAGCTCCTACGTTCTTAATTAACGGCGCCCTTACACTTACGAACGGAGTCACTCAAGACTCTAACCCAGCATCTGTTCCTTCCAGAAAGTAGCCTCTTACACAGAGAAGCAGCTCTAGGACTCCAACCCAGCCTCTGTGTGCGCGGGGCTCCAGCCCAGCTTCTAGAGACTACTCGGAGCCTTAGGAATCAAAATGTGTCTCTACCGTGCTACACCGGATGTTTGTCTGGAGCACTGGCTCAGGAGTCGGACTCACCAACAGATCCCCGATCAGGCAGTCGGAGGTGAAGACAAGGGCTTCAACGGTGCACACTTGGGGTCCTGGGTGAGAGGTCCGGTATCCTCTGATGAATCAGATCCTATCTGAGTCTCGAGCACATAACTGTTAAAGAAAACAAGAGCCAGGCAGTAGTTAAAATGCGAAAAGCTGATTCTAACCAGGAATGACAGCAATGGAGGAAAAGGGACCTCAGAGTGAAACAGGGCTCGGTTCCGAACCCACACGGACAAGTGGGGATCTACAGCCGAGGAGCAGGGTGGCGTCAGTGGATGGAAAATTACCAAGAGGAAAATAACAGAGAGGAAACTGAGAGCAGTAAGGGTCGGAGGGATCTGCCGAAACTGACTGAATAAGATTCTTGCTCTTGAGGACAAGCCCCAAGGACAAGGCCCAGTCAGAAAAGGGCTTGGAAGAGGGTGACTACAGTTTGGTTAAGGAGAGTCTGCCAGTAACAGAGTTACAGGGCCTGTACTCTGTTTAAAAGGCAGAGAGGTGAGTAACACATTTTGAGAAAACGTTCTATCATTGTGTTTTGTTGCTGTCATTAGTGCTGTGGAGTGGATTCTGACTCCTAGTGCCCCTGTGACAGCAGAGTGGAACCCTGCCCCGTCTTTCTGCACCATGCTCTCACCTTCCGGCTCTGTAGCAGACAAGCTCCACTGTTATTCACAGGGTCTTCATGGCCAGTTTTTTCGGAAGTGGGTGGCCAGGTCCTTCTTCCTTGTCTGTCTTAGTCTGGAAAGTCCTCTGAAACCTGTCCACCATGGGCGACCCTGCTGCCATTTGAGATCCCGGTGGCACAGCTTTCAGCATCACAGCAACACACAGCTGCCACGGTACAACAAAAACAGATGGATGGTGTGGGTTCCTGACCAGGAAACGAACCTGGGCAGTAGGGGTGAAAGCACCAAATCTTAACCACTAGACCCACCAGGGCCGGCTTTGTTCTATCATAAAATATAAATAATTTCTTTAATTAAAAGAGAAAGTTATAAAATGTACATATGTTAAGTGGATGATCATGGTGATATATAATTCTGTATTTATTAGGGGGACACACCTCTTACACACCTCCCCCTGGGGTCACCGTCCCAAATTTAGAAATGTATAAAATTAGGACCAGGACCACAGGTTGTCCCAGTCTCTGTGGATGGCATTGGTCTACACCCAGGGATATGTGCAAATAGATCAAGGACACTTTGCTCACATTTTGTGACCTATACAGCTTCCCTGTGTCCCCGCTCCTGACTTCTGTCTCCCGAGGAGCTTGTTTACAAATACAGATTTGCAGAGGTTCTGATTCGGCTCGTGGCTTTATAGTTTTAACAACAGGTAGTTCTGAAACAGGCTCTACCTGTCAGCCCCTGGAGCCGCCTGCAAATGCATCGGGGTCCACCTGTGCAGAGCTTGGCCCTCTCCACTAGAGCTAAACTCTTAACCCTCCACCCCAACAGAGGATGCGGATGACACTGGGACGTTGTGGTCTGGAGCTGGAGTCACAGGACCCCCCTGCATTGGCGAATGGGGCCGAGTGACCTCTTCAAGGCCTGAGAGTGTATGAATCGGGTCCTTATGCACAGTGCACAGGCTCCTTGCTTGCTCTGGTGGAGTTAGAGTAGAGTAGTCCACAAGGGACTCCAAGAGAATCTGTGAGGAGGAGCTGGCCCCCAGCCTTAGCCTGCCCCCTTCCTGCTTAGATGACAGCCTCTTGGTTCAACTCAAACTCCTTCATCGGCTATCCCACCCTCCTCGTGTTGCCGAGCGCTCGTCTATTGCATGTCTCTCTCCTCCCCTCGTCCGAGGTTCTTGAGGGAGAGATTTATATTTTGTTGCTGTTGTTCAGTCTCTGTGTCCGCAGTGCCTAACCCATCTTGGCACAAGTAGGTGTTCCATAAGTGCGCATTGAACGATTAATGGTGGGTGTTGGAGTAGACAAATGACTGGTACTCTGTGGGAGCTCAGAAGAGGAACGATGGCCTCTGCTGGGGAAGCTGGGACAGACGTCACCCAGAGGTAGCATCTGAGCTGGGCCTCTGCAGATGGGAAGGGAAGAGGACAGGCATCCCAGGCTCAGGGCACAGCATAGTCAGAGGCCAGACCTGTGGAAAGGCAGAGCCTCCGGACTGGCTGCAGGGCCACTTGCCCCGGGCGTGGTGTGGATCTCCCCACAGGCGCTGCCCTGCCCGTAACTTCTGCTACACCCTCCTGACAGCTCGCCAGTGCTCCCCTAAATGGGACCACTCCAGCCACAGCAACACCGATGGCCACATCCCACGTGCTAAGTGCTTCATGGGGCCACCTGGGAAGACGAGGAGAAGAGGGGCCACCTGCTGCTCTGGACACCAACCTCAGCCCCTGAGCTTGTGTTTCGAGTCAAAACCCTTGGGCTTGGCTTTGGTGGTCCTCTCCCATGACAGATGCCATTTACTGAGTGCCTACTGTAAGCAGGCACGGCAGTGGGTAATTCACGTGCATCGTACCATCAAACATTCCCAACAACCTGGTGAGGAAGGTGTTATTAGACCATTTGACAGCTGAGGAAACAAAGGCTTAGAGAATGCAAATCACAGGCCTGAAGTCACATGGTGAGGAACTCCACAGAGCTACAGTATGAGACCCCATCTGACTCCAAAGCCATTAAACACTAGCTCCCCACCATTTAAACTCAGTGGCTTGGGTCTCTGTTTCCTGATGAGAAGCCAGACACCTGTGTTTATGTCCAGTTCCTCTTCTGGGTGGCTGTTGAAGGTTTAGGAACTGATGCCACCAGAGGCTTGAAGATCCCCAGCCAGAAGCCCAATTCCGATCTAATGTTTGAAGAGAAGGCTGAGGGGTCCGGGGGTCTCAAGCCCCAGGGGAGCCTTTGGGGTTTCATATAATTAAGGCTAAGACACGGAAGCCACCCAGATGCCTGCAACTTCAGAGCTGGGTGGGCCCTGAAGAAGTCATGTGAATGAGAGTTGCTCGAAGACTTTAATGGCAACCCACAGAATGTAATAAAATTTACACCTGGACCCAGTCCACCCGCACGTACACAACCACGACAGAAACACAATTTGCTGAAGCAGCACTTTATTACTTATGTTATATCAACACATGCATACACACACACACGCACACGCACACACACGCACACGCACCAGATGCAACCCTCTAAACTGATTTCCTGATCCTCTAATGCACCAGGGCTACAGTTAAAATTATCCATCAAACCTGCTCTTGTAAAATGGAAAAGCCGAGGTCAGGAAGGGTAAGGGGTCTGCCCAAGGTCACCCAGGACATGTGCAAAGGCAGGACTAGAACCCGGTGTCTAGCTCCCAATACTTCTAGTTCCCTAAACTTCTGATTAACAGAATGCTAACCCGGCTGAGCAGTGGGAGGGGCTTGGCCGCTCTCGGGGGACAGAATCCCGACAGCTAGATGGAGTCGAATTCCATGCTCTTGCGGGCTCAGAAGGCTCTCAGAGCCCTGCAGTGCCTCCGGCTCACTACAGCGGCCCCTGGTCTTCGCTGAGCCACCAGGGGTCTCGGTGGCCAGGTTCCCCCAAACCAGGTCTCCTGTATTGAGTTCCTAATTCTGGCTCCTGGGTGTGAGTCCCGAGAAGACACAGCCGTGAACCCCGCTCTCTGGGCGTCTATGATCTAAGGCAGCCCTGATAGAGACAGATGAGGGCGCGGCATGCAGGGGGCCTGACTCAGGGGACGCTTACCGGGGGCTCCCTCTGTGCCAGGCCCTGTGCCAAGGAAGGAAGTGGGTGCTGAGAGCCGTGAGGCGCCAGCCCTGCCCCTGTGAGCTCAGCCTCTGGATCTGCTCAGACCCAGCTTCAAATCCCCACTCGACCTTTCTCCAGTTGCATGGCCAAGGTTACATGCTCAGCCTTAATTTACTCACCCGTTAAATGGGATAATTATACCTACCTGTTGGGCTGTGGGGAAGATTAAATGTGATAACCTGTATGAAAGTCCCTGGCACATGGGAGGCAGTCAGTAAGTGGTACCTTTTATTGTTATTATTATTACTGATAAGAAAAAATGTAATTCGCAGGTAAGGAAAGGGCACAAATATCCCAGAGGAGAAGAAACAGCATGAGCGGAGACAGAGGGGGAAGCACAAGGCAGGATCAAAGGAGCAGAGGGTTTCAGAGGGAGAGAATAATTGCAAGAGCAAACTGGAAAGACGGTACCGCCACCAGGGTAAAGGCCTTAAATGTCAAGCTAAAGAACTGGGCAATGGGGAGCCATTGAAGGCCTTTGAGGAAAGGAGTGTGCACCTGGAGTGCATGAAAGGAAAGGTGGCTAGATGACCCTGCCAGGCGGTTTACCTTTTTTATAGTCGGGGGCTTTCTGAATTCAGCAGGAACGGGGATTCCGCCACCATCCTGGGAGGCTCTAGGAGGTGGCAGGATTTCTGAAGTTCCCAAGAGAGGCTCTTGCCACTTGGGTGGGATGGGAGGCGATGAGTCTCTCTGACTCACTAACCAGAGGGGAGCGCTCCAGTTTCCTTCCCGGGCTGGTACAGGTCCTGGGAGCAAATGCCAGAAGCAGTTCTGCAGGTGTGACCTCAAGCTGGCCAGCAGCCTCTGGACACGTGCTTTGGCTGGAAACTCATCTTCAGGAGCGAGACAGGCAGGAAGTCCACGCCCCCCTGCTGGACATCAGGGCACTGGGTTATCTCCCTGTGGACCCCTGAGGACACCACCTAGCACGGCAGCCTAACCAAGTGCCCATCCCCTCACACAGCACAAGCCCAGACGGAGAGACATCAGTGACTGGGAGGCTGATGGGTGAGCCCAATGCTTGTCCAGCTGCCCCACGACTGAGATCTAAATGCTACCACCACTGTATCGTCTGCCCAACTCCTCAGTTCCGATTCCCATACTGGTCTGTGAACTCCTTGAGGGCAGAGACTGTGTCTCATTCATTTATTTGTTCATTCAGTCATTTATTCACTCAACAAACGCTAGTTGAGCCCGTGCATGTGCCAAGCACTCCAGTAGGCCATGGGAAGCCTGCTGGATCAACCAGGGTTTGATCAGAGGGGCAGAACCACCAGGAGACACTTACACATAAAATAAGAGATCTTTTATAGAGATTTGACTTTCCATGATTGCAGGAGCCAGTAAGAAAGTCTGTGAGAGGCTGATTCTTTTTGTGCTGGTGCTGCCGCCTGAAGTCTTGCGGCCCAAGTGGCAGGGCAGACTGGAACTGCAAGGATGAGTGGAACCCACGAGGACAGCCTAGGACACCCTTCAGCATCTCACCACCGGCGAATCTTCAACAAGAGAAGCTCAAGGAGGGGATCTGGCAGGACCTGGCGTGGTGCCGCTCTGGCTGCTCCCTGACACCGACGCGGTGAGCCAGCAGGTGACAGGCTCTCAGGCCCTGCTCCGACTTTGTTTTTTATTTTATTTTTATTTTTTTTAACTGAGTTCATAATAGTTTACATCGATGCAAGATTTCAGTTGTACGTTATTTCTTGTCTGTCACCACATAAGTGCTCCCTTTCACCCCTTGTGCCCACCCCCTACCCCCTTTCACTTGGTAACCACTGAACTGTTTTCTTCATCATGTATTTGTTTATATTTCACATATGAGTGAAATCATCTGGTGTTTGTCTTTCTCTGTCTGGCTTATTTCATTCAGTATAATTCCCTCCAGGTCCTTCCATGTTACTGCAAATGGGAAGAATGTGTCTTTTTCTATGGCTGAGTAGTATTCCATTGTGTATATATACCACATCTTCTTTATCCAACATTGGGTTGCTTCCATGTCTTGGCTATTGTGAATAGTGCTGCAATGAACATAGCGGTGCATATGTTACTTTGGATTGTTGATTTCAAGTTGTTTAAGGTAGACACCCAGAAGTGGGATAGCCAGGTTGTATGGTATTTCTATTTTTAGTTTTTGAGGAATCTCCGTACTGATTTCCATAGTGGCTGCACCAGTTTGCATTCCCACCAGCAGTGTGTGAGGGTTCCCTTCTCTCCACACCCTCTCCAACATTTGTTATTTTTAGTCTTAGTGATTATAGCCATTTTAACAGGCGTAAGGTGGTATCTTAGTGTAGCTTTGATTTGCATTTCCCTGATGATTAGTGATGTTCAACATCTTTTCATGTGTTTATTGGCCATCTGGATATCTTCTTTGGAAAAATGTCTGTTCATCTCCTCTGCCCATTTTTTCATCAGGTTGTTTGCTTTTTATTGTTCATTTGTTGAGTTCCTTACGTATTACGGAGATTAACCCCTTGTCAGATACATGATTTGCAAATATTTTCTCCCAATTGGTGGGTTGTCTCTTTGTTTTGATTCTGGTTTCTTTTGCCTTGCAGAAGCTCTTGAGTCTGATGAAGTCCCACTTGTTTATTTTTTCTTTTGTTTCCCTTGTCTGAGAAGACATGGTATTCAAAAAGATCCTTTTTAGTTCAATGTCAAAGAGTGAACTACCTATACAATCTTCCAGGAGTTTTATAGTTTCAGGACTTATCTTCAAGTCTCTGATCCATTTTGAGTTTATTTTTGTGTATGGCCTGAGATAATGGTCTACCTTCATTCTTTTGCATGTGGCTGTCCAGTTTTCCCAACACCATTTATTGAAGAGACTATCTTTTCTCCATTGTATATTCTTGGCACTTTTGTCAAAGATTAGCTGTCCGTAGATGTGTGGTTTTATTTCTGGGCTTTCAGTTCTGTTCCATTGATCTGTGTGCCTGTTTTTGTACCAGTACCATGCTGTTTTGATTACTATGGCTTTGTAGTACATTTTGAAGTCAGGGATTGTGATGCCTCCAGCTTTGTTCTTTTTTCTCAGGATTGCCTTAGCAATTCGGGGTCTTTGGTTGACCCATATGAATTTTAGGATTCTTTGCTCTCTTTCCATGAAGAATGTCATTGGGATTGCATTGAATCTGTAGATTGCTTTGGGTCGTATGGACATTTTAACGATGTTTATTCTTCCAATCCATGTGCATGGACTCTCTTTCCATCTCTTTATGTCATTATCAATTTCTTTCAGTATTATCTTAGTTTTCATTGTATAAGTCCTTCACCTCCTTGGTTAAACTTATTCCTAGGTACTTTATTCTTTTAGTTGTGATTGCAAATGGAATTGTATTCTTGAGTTCTCTTTCTGTAAGTTTGTTATTTGAGTATAGAAAAGCAACTGATTTATGTAAGTTGATTTTATACCCTGCAACTTTACTGTATCTGTTAATTATTTCTATTAGTTTTCCAATGGATTCTTTGGGGTTTTCCATATATAAGATCATGTCATCAGCAAATAGTGAGAGTTTCACTTCTTCACTCCCTATTTGGATTCCTTTTATTCCTTTTTCTTGCCTAATTACTTTGGCCAAAACCTCCAATACTATGTTGAATAACAGTTACTATGTTGAATAACAGTGGTGACAGTGGGCATCCTTGTCTTGTTCCTGTTCTCAGGTGGATGGCTTTCAGTTTTTGCCCATTGAGTATGATGTTGGCTGTGGGTTTGTCATATATGGCCTTTATTATGTTGAGATAATTTCCTTCTATCCCCATTTTCTTAAGAGTTTTTATCATAACTGGCTGTTGGATTTTGTCAAATTCTTTCTCTGCATCTATTGAGATGATCATGTGGTTTTTATTCCTCAGTTTGTTGATGTGGTGTACCACATTGATTGATTTGCAGATGTTGAAGCATCCCTGTGTCCCTGGTATGAATCCCACCTGATCATGATGTATGATTCTTTTGATGAATTGCTGTATTCGGGTTGCCAAAATTCTGTTGAGGATTTTTGCATCTGTGTTCATCAGCGATATTGGACTATAGTTCTCCTTTTTTGTGTTGTCCTTGTCAGGCTTTGGTATCAGAGTGATGTTGGCCTCATAGAGTGTGTTAGGAAGTGTTCCATCTTCCCTAATTTGGGGGAATAGCTTGAGAAGGATAGGTATTAAATCCTCTCTGAAAGTTTTGTAGAATTCCCCAGGAAAGCTGTCTGGTCCTGGGCTTTTATTCTTTGGGATGCTTTTGATTGCTGTTTCAATCTCTTTCCTTGTGATTGGTCTATTCAGATTGTCTGTTTCTTCTTGATTCAGTTTTGGGAGGTTGTAAAAGTCTAAGAATTTGTCCATTTCCTATAGATTATCCATTTTGTTGGCATTTAGTTTTTCGAAGTATTCTCTTATAATCCATTGTATTTCTGTGGTGTCTGTTGTTATTTCTCCTCTTTCATTTCTGATTTTGTTTATTTGAGCTTTCTCTCTTTTTTTCTTTGTAAGTCTGGCTAGGGGTTTGTCAATTTTATTTATCTTCTCAAAGAACCAGCTCTTTGTTTCATTGATCCTTTCTACTGCCTTTTTTGTTTCAATGGCATTTATTTCTGCTCTGATTTTTATTATATATTTACCTCATTTTCCTGACTTTGAGCTTTGTTTGTTCTTCTTTTTCTAGTTTAGCTGGGTATAATTTGAGATTGCTTATTTGGGATTTTTCTTGTTTGTTAAGGTGTGCCTGTATTGCAATGAATTTCCCTCTTAATATGGCTTTTGCTGCATGTCATATGAGTTGGTATGGTATGTTATCATTTTTGTCTCCAGATATTTTTTGATTTCTCCTTCAATTTCTTCGATGATCCATTCTTTGTTCAATAGCATGTTGTTTAGTCTCCACATCTTTGTCCCTGTCTCAGCTTTTTTCTTGTAATTAACTTCTAGCTGTATAGCATTATGATCAGAAAAGATGCTTATTATTTCAATTTTCTTAAACTTATTGAGGCTTGCCTTGTTTCCGAACATATGGTCTATCCTTGAGAATGTTGCTTGCGTACTTGAGAAGAATGTGTATTCTGCTGGTTTTGGTTGGAGTGTTCTATACATGTCTATTAAGTCCAACTGGTTTAGCTTTTCATTTAATTCCACTGTTTCCTTGTTGATTTTCTGTCTGGATGATCTGTCCATTGATGTGAGTGGAGTGTTGAAGTCCCCTACTATTATTGTGTTATTATTAATATCTTCTTTTAGGTTTGTTAGCAGTTTCTTTATGAACTTTGGTGCTCCTATGTTGGATGCATACATATTTATAAGCATTATTTCCTCTTGATGGACTGTCCCTTTGATCATTATATACTGCCCCTCTTTGTCTCTCTTTACCTGTCTTATCTTGAAGTCTACTTTGTCTGATATAAGTGTTGTGACACCTGCTTTCTCTTGTTTGCCATTAGCTTGGAGTATCATCTTCCACCCCTTCACTCTGAGCCTGTGTTTTTCATTGGCGCTGAGATGTGTTTCCTGGAGGCAGCAGATTGGATCTTGCTCTTTAATCCGTCTTGCCACTGTGTGTCTTTTTATTGGAGAGTTCACTCCATTTATATTTAGGGTGATTGTTGATGTATGAGGGCTTAATGCTGTCATTTTATCACTCATTTTCCGATTTTCCTGCATTTCCTTTGTTTCTCGTCCCATGTGTTTTGGTCTACCCATTGAATTATATAGTTCTTTATGATGTGTTTCTTTGTTTTCTCCTTATTTATTCTTTGTGTGTCTGTTCTGCTTTTTTGTTTAGTGGTTACCCTGAGGTTTGTTTTCAGAATCTCGTGTATAAGATAGTCCATTTTCTGATGGCATCTTATTTCCTTAGTCTAAACTAATTCAGTCCCTTTCCTCCTCCCCTCCTAAGTTGTTTTTCTCATGTCTTATTCCATCTTGTGTTGTGAGTTTGTGGTTAAAAATGGCAGGATTATCTTTGTTTTTGGTGTTTTCCTTCCCTCTAACCTAATGCTATAGTTGAATATTTGCTATCCTATTCTGATTCTGTCTACCTATTTATCTCCTTATTCTGTATTTTGTGACCCCTTTCTCCCCCCCTTTTTTTTTTCAGGTATGAGGGCCTTCTTGAGGATTTCTTGTAGGGAGGGTCTCGTGGGCTACAAAGTCCCTTAGCTTTTGCTTGTCTGGTAAAGTTTTAATTTCTCCATCATATCTGAAGGATATTTTTGCTGGATAGAGTATTCTGGCCTGAAGATTTTTGTCTTTTAAAGATTTGAATGTGTCATTCCATTCTCTCCTAGCTTGTATGGTTTCTGCAGAGAAATCTGCTGAAAGCCTGATAGGGGTTCCTTTGTGGGTTATTTTCTTCTGCCTTGCTGCATTAATATTCTTCCTTTGTCATTCATTTTTGCCAGTTTTACTTCTATATGCCTAGAAGTAGGTCTTTTTACATAGACAAATCTAGGAGATCTGGAAGCCTCTTCCACATAGATTTCCCCCTCTCTCCCTAGATTTTGGGAAGTTCTCTGCTATTGTTTCTTTGAACATGCTTTCTGCTCCATGCTCCTTCTCTTCTCCTTCTTGAATACCTATAATTCTTAAGTTGCATTTCCTCATTGAGTCGGGTATTTCTCGGGGGCTTTCTTCACTTCCTTTTAGTCTTAGTTCTCGCTCCTCCTCTGTCTGGAGCATTTCAACATTTCTATCTTCGATCATGCTGATTCGCTCCTCTGTGCTGTCCACTCGAGCATTCAGGGAAGCCGTATTTTGTTTTATCTCTTCCATTGTGTCTTCCATCTCTAATATTTCTGATCAATTCTTCTTTACAGTTTTGATCTCTTTTGTGAAGGAGCTGTTGAACTTGTTGAATCGTTTCTCTATATTCTCTTTTACCTCATTGAGTTTTTTGATGATAGCTATTTTGAATTCATTGTCATTTAGTTTACATATTTCTGTGTCCTCAGGACTGAGTTCTGGGTGCTTGTCATTTTCTCTCTGGTCTGGAGATTTGATGTAGTGTGTGATGTTGGAAGGTCGGGTCTTAACGCATTCTGATATTATTCGGTTGCAGTTACCGCCTATTGCCACTGGGTGGGGGTCAAGAGCCTCATATCCTGAGCCCTCTGCTTTCAGCTGAGATCCGAGGCAGTGGAGCAGCGGGGGCGGTGGGGGGAGCGGTGATTTTTCCTGCATGCACTCTGGGATTTCTCTGTCAGCTCTCACTGTCTGGTCTCCTGGGGTCTTGATTTGATAAGGTCACCCTGTGTGAAAGCTTTTGCGCGACTAGAGGGCTTCCCTCTAGGCTGCAAGGGCCCGTGGGAGTCCTGGGTGATCCCACGGTCACTCGACACCCTCCCCCACTCCTTCCCTCGCGGAGCCTCCCGTGGCAGCGGCCACAGTCTTTAGGGCAGGAAGCGAAGTTCTCTCTTACCCTGTTCCAGCTCCTCCAAGGGGTGCTCCAGCCTCTCCACCCTCCGTTGAGAAGACTTCTTTCTACATCACAACACCTTTATTGTAGGAATTTGACCCTGCACGGATGTGGGAGCTGGTTTAGCACTCTGCAGGATGCTGTTTCTCCTGTGCCTGGAGCTACAGCCTGAAGCTCCTAGGGCAGACGGTCTGAAGAGGGAAGAAGGATGTGAAGCAGGACAAATTGGAACCTGCAAGGATGAGTGGAACTGAAAAGGATGGACTAGAATCCATGTGGGCTCTCACCTCCCCCAGCCCTGACCTTGATGTTGGGTATGTCTAGCGGGACAAGCTGGCTCCCTTACTTACAAAGCTAAGCTCACACCTGGCCCGAGAGTTGGAGAAGACAAAAGAGGAGACCCAGCAGGCTCGCACCTGCGAGGGGAGCCAGCAGATCTGTGACGACACACCTGAGCCACTGCCTTCCAACGTAAAAAGAACACGCTGCTGCTTCACTTCCGCCTTCCAGGCCTCACACAAAAGATTTCTTTTGGCCTCTGCTAACCCAGAACTCTGCAGGAAAAGGAATTCTGGGACGTGTTGTTCCAGCTTAGCTAAGGTGACAGAATCTACATCTACCTTGCTTTGCCCTGAACCAAACCAAATGCATTTTCCCCCCGTGCCTGTCCCACGCCTGGCCAGGCTCCGAGTCTCCGTGATGGAACACCATCCATCCTACAGCCTAAGCCCAGATTTGGAATCAAGCACACTGCGTCCACCCCGCCTGTCTGTCTTACCTGTGTGGTCTCAGGCAAAACACTTGACTTCTCTGAGTTTCAGGTGCCACCCCTAACATGAGGATGAGAACACCTGCCCCATAGGGTGGATGATATTGTGTATGTGGTGTCCAGCACAGAGAAGGGACTCTACAACCAGTGGGTTTTACTCTGGCGCCTTTCCAGTTGGTAACAGCTATGAGTAACCCCCTCCCAAATGTACACATGCTCATACAGATGATTTTATGTGTGTTTGGGGGGGGTCCCATTTGTATCCAAAGCTCAATTTCAACCACCAGTGAAGGGCCTGTATTTACAAGGCACCCTGTCCGTTAGTGTCTATGTGTCTGTTATCTGCCTGCTCTTACATAAAGACCCATCCAGGAGGCAGTTACGGTCTGGTCTGTACACTTCAGTATCCCCCTTGAAAGGGGGGTCATGCGATTTTGAGAGGGAGGCCCTCCCTGATGGTTCTTCTCCCAGCCAAGAGATGGTCGAAGAAAGCAGTCAGGGAGCCCGCCTCTTCCCAGGTTTTGGTGATCTCTCGGCCTCAGCATTTCCCCAGAGCTGTCCACTGCAGTGAGAGCGGGCCTAGGACAGCAGCTGTGGAGACCTCAGTGGGGGTCCCCTCTCCTGACGATGAAGCCCGGAGTCCCAGCCAGACTAACCACCCAAGGACGGACTCTGGAATCCCAAGAGGCCGTCAGAGCAGAGGAGAAATGGAGCGGGCCGTCGGGCGGAATTCAGGGATCCTCCTGAGAACCCTCAAGGTGGGTGAGTCCCTGAACCACTCCAGGTTCCATTTTCTCTCTTCATGGGCTGGAGTTGAAGACAGTGGGATAGTGGCCAGAGCCCAGGGTTCAGGACCAAGATCTGAGGTCTAACCCTGCTTCTGCTATTGATGTGCTGTGTCACTTTGGGAAAGTCTCCTAACCTCTCTGGGCCTCAATTTCCTGGTAGATAAATGAAGTTTCTCCATGGGTCCTTCCGGCTCAAACCCATGTCAGCCTGTGGTGTTGCTTTCATAACCTCACTGCGTGCCCCACCCACAGATGCCTAAATACTGGGATCCCAGTAAGAAAGGCTGCCCACAGCCACCTCGCACAGAACTACCAACAAGACCCCACCTGCCTGCCAACCGACCCTGAAGGGGAGGGAGAATCCTGGGCCAGGGTCTCTCCTCCGTCATCCAGAACGTCACAACGGAAGAGAAATGGCATTGAGTGAAGCATCCGATTTCCTCCACATGCCTACTTAAAAATGGATTGGGAAATGGCTTTGGTCAAACAAGTTTTATGAGTCGAGTGGACATTTGGGTCCCATTCTGTGTTGCATTGTCAACGATAGACATGAGTCCATATCAAACTTTTCTAAAACACCAGTACATTCAGGGTAATCTTAAAAAATTAAATTTTATTCTGAAAATGTTCAACATTGGAGGTTTTAAAAAAAGATCCCATTTATCATGTGGTTATTTTCGGGTTTGTCAGCATAAGGAAGCCACAGGTCCTTTCTTGGAAAGGACTCCCCTCCGCTTTGGAGCGTATCCTGTCTTCCTTCAGTCTTGGTATTAGAAGGCCCTTTCTTTTATGAATGGAGAGATGTGTTGGGTTTTTAAATGTCCTTACTTGGTAAAAATAAACCCCATAGATGAACCCTTTTTTTTTTTTCTTTTTGAAATGTCCTCTCTGTGAAATCCCAGAACCTCAGCGTCTCCGTGTCAGCATCAAGGTGGCTTCAACATCCCCATTTTACATTGCAAGAAACATTAGTTTCTTTTTTAAAAAGACTCAAAGTCAGAGAGGTTCTGTAGTGGGCCTGGGCCCACACAGCTGAGAAGCCAAAGCCGGAATTTGAATGAGCCCCTCTGGCCTGGAACCCCAGGCTGCTGTCCTAATTGCCAGCCATCTTCTCCTCACCCCCTCGAGGAAGAATGAGTTGCAGGGCTTTGCTGGAGAGGACCCCCAAGGCTAGGGAGACGAGCCCCAAAGAAGGCTTGAATCTCATCCCAGAAAATCTTTTATTTGCTAATCGGCAACTTCTACATCTGAAAGAACGTAGTTAACCTTGGGTTTAGTGCCATAGTGGCAGAGAAAAAGCACAGGCAACCCCCACAGCAGAGGAAAATGCCTGTGTGCTTTCTATTCGTCTAGAGAAGGAGTTTAATATCTATATGGCAGATTATGGAGTCAATTTTGCTTCTACTTGAGTAAAAATTCTCTAGAGGGTGGCAGTGATAAGGCGACTGCAGAAACTGAAATGTGAGTGCATCCCGGGAAAGTCTTCCTTCTGGAAAAGGGGCGCGTCTTCAGGGGCGAGGAGAAACACAGCTGGCCTGGAGTCAGGCGCGAGCTCTCGGCACCAGGGGGCTGACCTCACAAGTGGAGGCTGGGGACACTGACCTTACCAAGTCCTCTAACCAGAGTCACTCTGCTGGGACTCTGGAGGGTGAAGTGTGGCCGTGGGGCTCCTCCCAACCTGGTGGACCACTGAGAAAGGATGAGGTCTGAGACCTGGGGGCCTGTCTCAGGAACCCAGCAGAGTCGGTGAGCTCTGTGCTGGAGGAGAAGGGAGGGAGTCTTGGTGTGGGAGGGGCTCCCTGGGGCGACTAGGTGCAGAGGATGTTGGGAAAGTATTGGTAACGAGGGTTGTAGCTCCACAGGTTCCTCCTCAGGCAGTAGACAAGCTTCCGGTCACAGGCACAGAGCTGCACCTGGCACAAGGGGCCAAGCTCTGCAAACAGGACACAAAACGCAGAGTCAGGAACGGCAGACATGCTCCAAGACACTGCCTCCCAGCTTGCTTCTGTCAGGACTTGCTTCAAGACTGAGCAGCTTCCCCGGCCTGCTTCCTGCTCCAAGGAAGCTCTCAGTCTGACGAGGGAGGCACAGCTTCTACACCGGGGGATGCAGAATCTGATGGAAGAGGCACAGCTGCCCGGGGGGGCGGGCAGGTGGGTTGCATCTCAGCCCAGGGAGACACAGCTGCTATCCTCAAGGAGTTCCTAGTCTGACGAAGGACACATTCCCTCCCCTTGGGAGTTCCCAGTCTGATGGTAGAGACGGCCTTTGCTCCAGAGGAACACCAGTTCTCGGAGAGGAGACAGCTTTGAACTCAGATGGACCTGAGCTTGAATCCCAATTCTAGCTGTGTGCACTGGCAAGCCTTTGAGTCTCTGTTTCCTCATCTGTAAAATGGACAGACCAAGCCTACCCCACAGGGTATTTTGGGAGAACAAGTAAAAGGAGGTATGCAAAGCACCTGGCACTGAGACTGCTCAGTCTAAAATGTTTCAGCCCTTCCCCTGGAAGTCAGATACACCTGCAGTAATCCTGTCCCTCTTGCCCCCAGCTCTGCCCCCCAACAAGATACAGGCTGGCTGACCCTTAGGGGCAGCTGACCTCAGAGCCAGCAGAGACCCAGCCTCTTCCAGTGGCCTGAATGGGAAGCCCCAGCCTTACCACAGGTGACCAGGCCCCGTGTGAATCTGTATTTGTAGGACTGCATCCGGATGTGGCAGCCTTTCTCCTCCAGCTGCCCATAGCAATGGTCATGCACCCAACAGCACCTGTCAACACAAGACACTTCCATCCTGAGTGGGAGGGGCAGAGGCCATCTTGGGGGGTGTGATCTGGCAGAGAAAGAATCTAATAATATGGCTGAGTACTACCCTGCTTTGCCACTAGCTAGCAGTTCACTGACCCACTTTTTCCTCCTGGGCTCACAGCAAGACTACATTTCCCAGCATCCCTTGCAGGTACATGTGGTCACATGACTAGGCTCCCCTAAGAATGTGGGCAGAAGTGATATACACCACTTCCAGACAGACCCATAAAAACCTCCCACACTATCCTCCGCTTTCTCTCTTTCTCCATCTCTCAGCAGGAGGCTCTGAGGCCATAGGGATGGCAGAGCCACAAGATGGAAGGAACCTGAGTCCCAGAGTCAACATATGATTCAAATTGAACTGTTACGTGAACAAAAATAATCTTCTGGGAGCCAGGCCCAATGGCCTAGTGGTTAAAGTTCAGTGCGCTCCGCTTCAGCAGCCTGGGTTCAGTTCCCAGGCGTGGAACCACACCACTCGTCTGTCAGTAGCCATGCTGTGGCAGCAGCTCACACAGAAGAACTACAAGAACCTACAACCAGAATATACAACTATGCACTGGGGCTTTGGGGAAGGAAAAAAGAAAAGAGAGGCAGAGAGGAAGATTGGCAACAGATGTGAGCTCAGGGCAACTCTTTCCCAGCAATCTTCCATCTCTCCCATTTCACATGTTCTTCTAGAATTTGGATACTTCCCAATCAAGAGCTGGGGTCTAGGTCCCCTCCCTCTTAAACCCTTTGTGACTGCCTGGACCAAGAGGACACGGGAAGCAACACCATGGAACTTGTGAGGCCAGATCATAAAAATGCCATACTCTTTTTGTCTTGCCGTCTTGGGACACTCACTCCTGGAACCCAAGAGTCACCGTGCTGTGAGGAGGTCCAAACAGCCTTGGAGGGGCCTGAGTGAGAGGAACTGAGGCCCCCAGGCCACAGCCTCATGTGAGCTGCCAACCCGCAGACAGCGACAATTTGCCAGCCATTGGAGTGAGCCAGCTGGAAAGTGGATAATCCAGCCTCAGTCGAGCTGCCCAAGCTGAAACCAGGCAGAGCAGAGACAAGCCGTCCCACGGATATAAGACATTTTTACATCCTGAGGTGTATGGGGACGCCATTCTGGGTTAAACCTGATTTGAGCTAAATTTTAAGTAAACCAAAGAAGCCTGACTGACGTCCTTTCAAACCTACATTGTCCATCTGCTTTAATCATTACCCTGGAGTAAAGAATGGGCCCTTTGAAGATAGCAGTTAATGCCTCCCTTCTTATGACCCCAGATAAGTCATTCCCAAGGTGCCAGGGTCATGTTGACCCGCCATGTATGCTAATCTGTAACAAAATATCCCCTTGAACCCTTGAAAGAATGTATCCCTGTCATGCTTGATGTCAGTTTCTTTGTTTGAAAATTGTGTATAGCTGCTGATCATTCTTCTGTGGAGCATTTTCTTCCTTTGAAGGCTGCAGCTCCTGGGCTATAGTCCTCGGTTTAGGCTCAATTAAAACTCTCTTTTTTCTGTACTGCAGAATAATTATTGATTCTATGCATCAACACCATTAAGCCCTGCCCAAATGGCAGATTCTTCGCAAAACATATGGTCATCGTCACTTTAAGCCTCTACGTTTTAAGATGATTTATGATGTAGCAACAGACCAATGGATATATTAGGCCACTGAGATTTGGGGGTTACTAGATATATCCTGGGCAAGTCAGTTAACCTCTCTGAAGCTCAGTTTTGTAGAAAAATGGGGCTTTGATGCTCATCTACCAGCATCAACATAGAATTAAATGAGATAATGTGGGTGCAGAGCCTGGAGCATAAAGCGCCGTTATGATAATCAGCTCACCAGTCGGTACCATCTTTGGGGGTCCCTCGACCGCCCCAGCCACAATAACAGCCGTAGAAGCCATAGTTGGTCAGGGCGGTCTTTCCAGTCACCTTCTCAATCATTGACCTCAGGTCCAGCAAGCTCCCTGGCACAGCAGGCACACCTGAAAGACAGCCCACGTCCCCAAATGAAACCCAGGCACGGCTGCTCCTGGCCACTTCCCCAGCATGCTCCTGCCCTTTCTCCTACGCTGGGGCTTGGAGGGACCCAGGTGTCTCTTTTTCACTCTTCCCATTAGTGGGAGAGGAACAAGAAAGGTGAGCGCAAGCAGTATGGAGGAGCGGTTAAAAGTTTGGACTTGGAGAGGGAGCAGGCCTGGGTTCAAATCCTGACTCTGTCGTTGATTCACAGTAAGGTGTTGAATAGGTCACTTAATCTCTCTGAGCCTCAGTTTCCTCATCTGCAAAACAGGCACCTACAATGAACACCTACCTCTTGGAGTTGTCATGAGTGTTAAAATAAGGTAAGTAAATTTTGAGCACAGTGACAGATGCACAGTGACAGACACACAGTAAGCGATCAAGAAATGTTAGGTATAATGAACATGGTATCCATATGAAGCAGGCAGACAGGCGCCCCCCTCTGTCCTGACAATGCACCCCTCCCTCCCAGGCAACTAATGCCATGTACGAGATAAGGCACAGAAGCCTAGAGCAGACCTCAGAGATCACTGAAGCCAGCTCCCTCATCTTGCAGACTGAGAAACTGTAGCTTGGAGGGTTAAGCACCTTGCCCGGGGTTTCACAGTGGCCCTGAGGTTCTCCCCGTGCACTAGGCTTCCGCTCCTCCTGGGGTCTCCAGGGATCTGGCAAGGCATCAAAGACTGGGATAGCCTGTCGGCGGCTGTGTACATGGTTAGGTGAGGCCTAAAGCCGGCTCCCCCCAACATTCCCCCAGCAGCTACCTTCAGCTGGGAGGGGCCAGCAGGTGGGGTAGGTAGCCTAGAGAAAGACCCAGGAAACTTGGAATGCAGTATTTATATCCTGGGCTTGTTTTTGTTTTGGCTTTATCTTATTTTGTTTGGCATCAGAGTCAAAAATCTGCCTCCCACATTTGCAAGTGTCGGGGAAGCAGCAGAATGCGCTTGTGTATCACAGCTCCGAGTTCTTTTCCGCATTGAGAGTCTTATTCCCCAGCTTTGGAGATTACGAATTGGAAAAGGCAATCTTAAATCTCTCCATGGTGATGGAACAAGAGTTCAACGCCACCACGCAAACTGTGAAAATATTCCAGTCAGAGATGAGCACCCCGGCCTCTGTGGGGCTCCAGAGTCAACGTGCTCTGGATACACTGACTGCCCAGCAAGGAGAACCCTGTGCAACCATCGGGGAAAAATGTCACTTTTACGTGAATCAGACTGGGCAAGGATTATCTAACTTACATCTATTGAAAGAGAAGATTGACATTTTCCATCAGATAAACGAAGCTCACACATTTTATTGGTCTGACTTATTTCCAGGATTGAGGAACTGGTTTCATGGAGTGTGGGGAATTGTGCTATGGTTTGTCCTTTTCTGCTTGTTTACCCTCATTCTAATCTAAGTTCTTTTCTCTCTTTGCAGATTTCTTACCACTCAGCTACTAACTCGATTTTTCTCTCCACAGCCCCCAGATCAGCTTTTTATATGTGAAACTTCCAGAAAAGGTTCAGAGGATGGAACTGATGGAGTTCAGGGCAGGCCGCCCCAAGATGCGCCACTCTGGTAGGCGGAATATTTCGAGCTAAGACAATAAAGGCTCAGACTCAGGAAGAACATTTGACCTTTCCCCACTAACTGCCTGAAAGAAATTTAAAATCAAGGCCTGTCCCCAGGACAAGCCTTTGCCATAGATAACTCTGTGTTATCTCTGGTTCCGGTAGTCTGGGAGGAGCCTGGCTAAACCCACTCTTATCAAAGTTCTATTTGCCAAACATTTGCTTTTCCATTTCCCTGTGGGTTGCCTTCCTGCCCTTTGAAGCCCCAAACCACTACTCCAGACATCGTCCTTGTCTGTAGCTGAAGATACTGAAACAGGCAACCTCGGCAGATGCCTGAGTTGCTCAGTTTTTCCTGAGTTTCTCCCATGTATACTTGCTATTAAACTTTGTTTGATTTTCTCCTGCTAACCTGCCTTTTTAATTATTTGACCAGCCATAAGAACCTTAAGGAAAACGGGCGGGGGGTGGGGGAATTCTCCCACTTCCCCCACACAAGCGGCGGATGCTGCCCACATAGCTCAACCTTCACACATCATGCATGTCCTATCATCCTGCCACAGCCCAACCTGTTGGCTGAATACTACCCTGTGTCACAGATGAGAAACAGAGGCTCAGAGAGGCGAAGGCTCTTGCTGACGTCTACACAATAAGTGCAGAGCAGAGATTCAAACTCAAGCCTCTAGGACCTCAAAAACTGGTCTCCTTTCCACTACCCTACTGCTCCTACAGGGTAGAAGGTCGTTAGTTCAGAGGTCGTGGAGCAAGCACTTACTGCAAGCCAGGAACCAAGCCAGCGTGAGGAGGTCCTTCATCTCTGGGCTTCTGGAAAAGAAAACACATCCCATAACATGTCTATCAGGAGATGCTCCCATGGCCCATTCAGATCCCACCCCTGCTCCCCCCGCCAGGCCCCACACTCGAGTGATAGGCAATAACTGGGCAACCCTAGCCAGAAAAGATGAGGCAGAAATCTCAAGGAGTTGATCCAAAGGGTGCCTGGGGGCAGAGGGGCATTTGTGGGGTATTGTCCCCAGTAGAGATGGGAAAGGACCTTCTCACCACAAATGCCCCCAACACAGTTTCATGCTCCACAAAAATGGCCAAAAGTAACCAGAGAAATAGGCAGGATTCTTAAATGGAGATTTAGGGGAAGAAGCGAGGGATGGAAATTGACACAACCTGCACACAGCCCTGTGTGAAGGATGCAAGGACCTGACAGGGAGAAAAGAAAACGGGACAAAGGGAGCGCCTGGTACAGCGGGTCGGGGGGTGCAGAAGAGAAACAGATTGTTCCAAGTCTCGTATTCCTTTTATCTCCTTTATGGTGCTGAGGGCCTGTTTTCAAGAATGTCTTTCTGGCCCGTGTTCTGAGGGCATAAACTGGGTGGACTCGGCCTCCTCTCCCGACGCTGAGAATACTGCCGGCTGAGTATGCGCTCTGGAATGAAGCACGAACAGCGCCCGCCCCCACCCCCTGACGGGGCTTTCAGGGCCTTGTCATGGCTCTTCTGGGCCTCAAGCACTTTTGCTTTCATAGGCCCCTTCTTCCAAAAACAAATTCTTTTGAAATTATATTTTACAACTGCGTTGGTATAAAAACAATTACAATCCAGGCTGCAGTTATTATTATGTATTCATCATTACTATATTCGTTTTTTTCTCCTGGTTTTAAAAGAATTTAAAATTAACATTTTCATGGGCCCCAGGGCCTGTGTCTACCTAGAGAATAAGTTGAACCCGGGTGCTCATGACAGCTCTGAAAGGTGGGTATCATTGTTCCCATTTTGCCAGTGGAGAAATGGAGGCTCAGAGAGCTCAAGGAACTTCCAGAAGTCACACAGCTAGTAAGAAGTGGAGGCAGGGTTCAAGCCCAGTGACCCTCATGCACCACACAGACTCCCACCAGAGGGATGTGCTGTCTTGTGAGCAGAGGGGCCTGGAGGCCCCAGCTTCCCTCCCCAGCCTCTGCCTTGGGCAAACACATGAATCACTGGCCTTCACTCCAAAAAAATCACATCCTGAAAGCAGAGGAAATTCCATATGTCTTGGGCCAGCATCTGATTCTAACTTGGCCTCTCAGAGGTTCCTTACTGATAGCTGCCTGCTTCCCTTCGCTCTCTGGATCCCAAAGTCCTGGTTTATCCAGAGCTGCTCAGCTGGCCTATGGTCTGCCGGGATGGCCCCTTCGGTGCCCTGCCATCTCTGATCCCTGAGTGCAGTGGTCTCTTCTGCCCCGAGCCCCTGGCACCTCCCAATGCCTGGCTGCAAACACACAATCTCTGAGTCCCCAGGGCTCCTGACCACTGGGCTGGCCTCTCCATGCCATCCTTTGTCCAGCAGCTCCTCCGAGTTCCAAGAACGTTCCTGAGGGTTCTGTCCACCACGGCCTCCACGCCGAGGGCTCTAAACAGCTGAAGAAAATGGCCCTAGACCCTGCCCTTCCACGCCAATCGATCTCAGCTTCTTCCTGGAGCTCTAGCAGGAGGAAGACACCAGCTACCACGTATTGGGCCCCTACGATGTGCCAGACACTGTCCACTGTCTCTTTAAACCCACCAGCAACCCTGGCAGGTGGGTACCGTTCCACCTGCTGGCACAGCGTCTGTGCCTTTAACACTCATTTGCCGAATGAGGGAACAGCAGCTGTTGATTCACAGATGAGGAAATCGAGGCTCAGGATGGGGAAGTGAGTGGCCCAAGGCCTCAGCCCAGGACTAAGAATCTACTCCTTTGACTGACTCCACTCCACTGCCTCTGAGCAGCCCCTCTGTGTTAACTATGTTGTTCGTTTTCTATATTTTATGATGCTCTGACATCTTGGGGGCCTTGCTGAGCTGGGAAGAGACAGCCCCTCCCCCGACTAGCGACTGCCTAGAGATAGCAAGACTCTCCTGTGAGCTGTGCCTTTCATATGCAAACCAATCAATCCTAAACTCACGTGCCCAGCCACTTCCTTTATCTGACTCTCACACTCCAAGCCAACATTTCCCCTGCCCGAAGTCACTCAAGGACAAGGACCAGAAACCTAGGGACCACCCCTATAGCCCAGAGTCGACTGAAATTATTCAAGCTAGCCAATCCTAAGCCATCCACGCTGCACCGCCTTGCCTTTCCTGCAGAAAACACAATAAAGACTCTGGACCATGCTTTCGCTCACTTCTTCTGCCTCCTGATCAGCCTGGTGCTTCCTCGCATGGCCCTGCAAGGTGTGCTGTGCCCCGTCTCTTGGAAACTGTGAGTAACAAACTATCTTTTAAATGGCGATCATCTCCCAATCTGTTGGCTTCATCATACCTGAATAAAACCAAAATCCCAGGTGCATTTTAGGACACCCTGGGACACGGGCTGTGGGTGTGAGGCAGCAGCACGAGGCCCCGTGCAAAGGGATCTGAAAGAGTCCAAGAGAAGTTTCACAGAGAACATGGCAGACGCATTGAAGCAGCTCCCCCAGGGGCCAGGACAATGGCCATCAATGGAGCCCAAAGCAGGCCCCCAGGAGAAGGATGTGGGGTTGGCTATTTTTATCAAGCAACCACAGAGGGCAATGAGTGCAGCCGCCGGATAATTTTGGAGTGGAGCAGTGGCCGCAGTAATGAGAGGTGGGAAGAGTGGAGTCAGACAGCCCGAAGGAAGCACGAAAACGTGGAGGCTGGGGAGTGGCCGGGTCACTGCAGGGGCAGGTCTTCCATGTACACATGCAGCAACCCCCAAGACCCCCCAGGACTGGAAAGGATGAACAGCACCAAACCCCACCACGTAGAAGGCGCTGCTGAGACCTCCCCTCCATCTGTTGGGGAGACATGGGGGCCAGGGGTCTCCTCTCGCAGCGCCTCTCTGTGCCCTGCTCCCCCCACCAGGTGGCCAGCTGTTTCCTTTTGCAGCCCCCTCTCTGTACCCTGCTCCCCTCACCAGGTGGCCAGGTGTTTCCTCTTGCAGCCCCCTCTCCGTGCCCTGCTCCCCCAACACTCCCCAGCAAAGCAGTCCCCGAATGAGATTCCTCACCAGCGAGACCTTCTCTCTGTCCTCAGGCTGGAGAGTGGCCGGGCCGAGGCCCACCTGCTTTTAGGGCCTCTCTGCCCTCCTCCCACACTCCTGTGTGGGCCTGCTGCGGGGTTCCTGGTAACTCACATGGGAAGCCCTACCTCCCTACTCCAGACCCCTGGGGACTTCATCCTCTCTGTGTTCAAATGGTGATTTCCTGAAGCACGGCATGGCACCTGAGTGGCCTTCAGGAGAGACATTGGGGACGGGCTGGCTGGGGCCACCCACAGTCCAGGGTTCTCCTCCACCAGGGACCAGAGACCTGGAATCCCCCATGGCAGCCTGCCTCCCACCCTCCCACCACGCCTGGTCTTTGTCCTGTCCTCCAGCCCCGGCTCCTGCTCACATTTCATCCTGTCTTGCTGGCCTCAGCCCAGAAACAGCCATGGCAGCCAGGCAGCATCCCCTCCAGACTGGAAGCGTTGCCCCTATTCCCGATCTGCCAGCCCTCAGCTCTCTCTCTCCTGTTCCCAGGCAAGGGCCCCACAGGAGCCTGGGAAAGCCCCACTCTCAAGATGCTGTAAAATGTGGTCCCCCAGACCCTGCTGGCGTCTCCTTTTTGGCACCTGATTCCTTACTGAATTCCTGCATTTCTTCCTTCGGGAAGGAGAAAAACCCCAGGCTTGCAGTTAGAGAGAAGCATGCTGGAGTCCCTGCTGGGTCACTTAGCAGCTGTGTGAGCCCAGGCAAGTCACCAGGCTTCTCTGTTCCTGTGAAATGTGAGACCCCCCTGACGCCCCAGAGGTGGTGAGGAATGTACTGCATAGAACTAGGCTGTGGGGAGACAGGCGGCTCCGGGGTTAAAATTGCAGACTCGGGATCAGCTCCAAATCCTGGCTTCCCCCTACGAGCTACATCCCTCAGGGGTGACTGTAATTCGCGTGTCTCAGTTGTTAAGATTCAATGAATTAACACATTTGTAACAGAGCAGTGGCAAAATAATGCTGATAAATAAATGATCAGTAACCTCCTAGAGGGTTCTGGCGAGGACCTCGGCAGCTCCATTGTCCTTATGCTCCGTTCTCCACTTCTGTCCATCCCTACCCCACCCCTCTGACCCCCACATACATGCGCTCTTCTCACTGCTCTTGACTTCTTTTCCTCTCCCGCTCTGCCCTGGCGGCAGCATCAGAGAGAAGCCCCTCTCTCCTTCGGGTCCTCACGAACCCGTCTCTCCCCAGGACCTAACCACCAGGCTCCCCGCAGAAGCCTGTGATTTCGATTCAATACAAGAAGTACTTATTGAGCGTCTACTGCATGCCTGACTCTGCTGGGGACCCCCTGTGACCTAGACAGAGACCGGTCCCCATGAGCTTCCCTTCAGGTCAAGGAAACAGACAATAAAGGCATCGGAAATAGACAATACGTCCAGGGCAATAACAGCTTTGGGGGAAGTGCTCTGTGTTCTGCTTTTCATTTCTCTTTGTCCGCCAGCTCCTTCTGCTGCCTACGGGCACACACACACCTCGCCATCCTAAACCAAACACACGGAAGCCCAGAGATGGAAAACGTCCCTTGCCTCTGCTGACCTCATCCAGTTTTCTCTTTTCTCTAAAAGCCCCATCTCTGGACAGACAAGCCTCCGCTTCCGTCTGAGCCCGGTGCTGCGTCCCTGAGCCGGCTCTCAGGACATCCCACCCCGCCAAGCCTGGCGATGCCCAAGCTCGGGCTTCATGCTCTCCATCTCTCAGACACTCATCCCACCGACCACCTCCTCCTTCTCAAGATTCTCCCTCCCTCTGGTCTTCAAGAGGCCGCACCCGGCCCTCTGCCCACCTGCTCCTCATCCCCCTCTCTGTTGGCCCCCCCAATGCAGGTGTTTTCAAGGGATCTGCCCCTCCTTCTCTTCACCCCTCCCGCGGTGAGCTCCTCCGTGTTCAGGGATTTCGGTCTCATTTCTGTGCAGACGTCCAGGAGTTAGCCCAGCCGAGCGGTGCCTGGACTAGCTTTGACTCACCAGTAATACTGAGTGAACAAATGATTGAATTCATGAACGAATGAATGAGGGGGAAGCACAATGTCAAGTGGAAGAGCCTGAGCTTCAAGTCAGACAGAACCGGATCCGAATCCAGGTGTCACCTCTGACTCCGTGTCACCTGGCCTCTTCAGGTCTCCATTTTATCACCTGTAAAACAGGAGAATAGTAGAATCAGCTTCGTTTCATAATTGCGATAACTCAATGAGATGAGGCAGGCAGAGCGGCTCAGCACAGCGCCTGGCACCCGGTAGCCGCTCAGTGAATCAGAACCACTACAGACATCATTACTATTACGCTTTTCTGCTAAAGTGAGAGCTCCACCAGGCGGGCACTGTGTCTGCTTCATTTCTCTCCCCCCAACACTTGGCACATAGAAGGTGCTCAGTAAGGTTTGTTGAGTGAATACTTGACTCTTCCATCTCTACCCTCATACTCACCCTACTGTCCCAGCCCACCCTTCAAATATAATTGTTAAATGTAATTTGAATTATTATTAAATTTAAACAGGCAGGTATTTGAATCCTAATTATAATATTTATTTGAATATATATTTTTAATTTGTAAAATTTAATATATGTTTAAATAAATAAAGTGCAAACAGCTGCCTGATATTCTAGCTCAGTGTCCCCCAGGAACCCCAGAACTAAACTCACTGTCTCCCCCACAACCCAGCCCCTCCAGCATCCCTCTCTCTGGTCATGGATCCAGCCAATCACACTTCAGCAATTAAAACACCCTGACAACCTCCACCCCCAGCAGAGTGGGAGACTCTTGAGGGCAGGATTCTTCCGATTCATTTCTGACCCCAGCCCCTAGAACAAGGTCTGACCCGTGGTAGGTCCTCAAGAAATATCCATGGAATGAATGAACGCTCCCATGGGCATGCTCGTTCTCTGGCACTTCTGTGTCTTGTGCAGGCTCGGAGAGCAACCGCAGACACCGGATGCTCTCTGGCCCTGAGACCCCGAGCTGCTGAAATACCCCAGCCTCATCAAATGGTTCAATGCCCCCCCAGGAGGCTGGCACGTAGAACAGGATTGCCCTGGGCTTCCTGGCGGAAAGTCTACACTGAGTCCTCCTCCTCCAGGAAGTCTCCGTGATCCCTCTTCCACAGGAAGCTTGCCCGTCTCTGGAATGTTATAGAACTCATTACACACACGGTCCACTCTCGCACTTCCCGTTGGAGGGGATTACAGGCTGATGGCTCAGGAAGGAGGGAAAGAGGGACCCAGTATTCAGTGAGCATCCGCTGTGCCACAAGCACAAGGCATGTTCAGTGTTCGTGATCTTTACTCCTCCCAAAACCTCACGGGGCGTCGTGATCCCATTCCGTGAGTAAGGAAACCGAGGGGCAGCCGTCAGGCAGCTCACAGCCCAAGGCCACACAGCTAGTAAAGCTGGACCCAGAACCTTAAGCCTGACCTCTCTGTGACCCAAGGCCATGTTCTTTCCATTACACACCGGGGTTGAGACCCGATAAAGGCATGATTGGGATTTTCACAGGATATCTGCCCAAAGTGTCACAATTTCCTTATAGACAAAATGGAGAAGTGAAAGCTGAGTTAGTTACAGCTCATAATTCCCGATATTCGCTCGATGGGTGGAACTGGCGCTGTGGTTAAGCTTTCAGGCCGGGACTACAGGCAGCCCTTGGAAACGCTTTGCTTGTCCCACACAGCGCCCTAAAGGAAAATGGAGTGAGTTGCTAATGTATAAAGGTTAAGAGATCTCAGACAGAATCCAAATTTCCGGCTTCTCTTTAAAAGATCTGGCAGTCCTGGCTCTGGATTCCCACACGGCAACGACTGGCCGGAGTGAAGCCGGAGCTGCCCCCGTGGACTGGACAGGAGTCTAGCTTTGCTCTAGTCTTCACCGTTCCTTATTGCCTTATGCCCAACCTCCCTCCCCATTGCTCTCTGTCTGGAGGGCTCTCTAGTGGCCCGCCATGGAACTCAATCTTGAGTCCGAGCCTCTCAAGGTGTATCAGTAATGGGAGAGTGGGCGCCTTGAGAGCAGAGAGCATCTCTTGTGCAAATTTGTGTTTCAAGTGCTGAGCTCAGACCTAGGACATAATGGTTGCTGAGTAAATACTGTGCAAGCACTTTAGAGGCCCCATCCCAGCATGAATCACTGAGGGCTTTCTGGAAGAGAAGTCACCTGCTAAGAGTGGGTTGGAGAAATTGGAACCCTTGTGCACTGTTGGTGGGAATGGAAAATGGTACAGTTGCTGTGGAAAACAGTATGGTGGCTCCTCAAAAATTAAAAGTAGAACTACCATATGATCCAGTAATTCACTTCTGGGGATGTGCCCAAAAGAATTGAAAGCAAAGTCTCAAAGAGATATTTGTACACCCGTGTTCATAGCAGCATTATTCGCAATAGCTAAAATGTGGAAGCAGCCCAAGGGTCCAGCAACAGGAGAATGGATAAGCAAAACATGATCTATCCATCCAGTGGAATATTATTCAGCCCTAAAAAGGAAGGAAACTGCTACACACGCCACGACTTGGATGAACCTTGAGGACGTTACACTAAGTGAAATAAGCCAGCCACGAAAAGACAAATACTGTCTGGTCCCACTTACATGAGGTGCTCAGAGTAGACAAAATCAGAGACAGAAAATAGAGTGGTGGTTGCCAGGGGCTGGGAGGAGAAGGGAGTGGGGAGTTGGTGTTTAATGGGCATAGAGTTTCAGTTTTATTCATAAGATGAAAAGAGTTATAGAGATGGATGGTGGTGATGGTCGTCCAACATTACAAATGTATTTAATACCATTGAACTGTACACATAAAATGGTTAAGATGGTAAATTTTGGGTTTGTGTATTTTACCACAGTTAAAAATTGGAAAAAAAAAAAAAAAAAAAAAGAGTGGATGGGTGTTCACCAGAGCAAGAATGTGAGGAAGGACATTTTAAGTAGAAGGAGCAGCCTACGCCAGCCTCACGGGCATGCATCAATTACAGTGGCTCGTTCAGGGAACGACAAATTGATGAGGTACGTGGGGAGTTCGGCAGGGGTCTTCTAGTAAATATTTAATAACTGGCTCTCCAGGCAGAAAAAAAGCCCTGGTTTTCAACATTTGCCCATTTCTGTAGTGTAACCCCTCCCACCACGGGCAACGTCATGCTACTAACACAGGTCACTGACTGCAGAGTTGGAAAGAGATGTACAATCGCACGCCACTGATTGAGGCAGGATGCGTGGCAGGTAAGAGCCCACGCTCTTACCACCTGGAACCACCACTTATTAGCTGTGTGACCCTGGGCAAGTTGTTTAACTGCTCTGAGCCTCAGTTTTCCAAGCTGAATAAGGGAGTTAATCACTTGACCTGCCTCATCCCCACGTTCTGAGTTGACAAATGGCAGGTGTTCAGAATTGTGCTGGCACAGAGTAAGGGTTCAATAAATGCTTGCTGTTTTTATACTCAGAAGGTGGAACATGCCCCGACTTGATTTCTCAGAAAGGGGACTTTCTTGACCTGTCTAGTAGGAATTTAGGAAGGGCTGGCTGAAGGGACACAGCTGGGTAGGTCACGAAGAGCCTTGGGTGCCAGGCTAAGGAGTTTGGCCTTTTCTCCGGAGGGGGTCCCAGAGTGACCTCCATCAACAGCCAGGAGATGGGAGTTCAATAAAAAGAGACTGAATATCTCCTGCCCCAGACCCCCAAAACTTACACGCACAAGGACAGGGTGGGGCGACACAGCCCAGCAATCACACGTGTGACCCCCAAGCCGGGTACCAGTCAGGTCACAGGGGCAGCACTGTCTTGGCGGTGGTGGCAGGAGTGCGGGGCCCAGGACGGGGCCTCCTAGCCCACCTGCCCTCAGACAGGTGCCTGGTCCCGAACCCCACTCTAGGAGGGTTTCTGGAAAACGGGGCTGTCCGGGTCACGGGATGCCTGTGGGATGGAGGGAATGTGGGCTGCCTAGGGTTTGGAAGGGGGCTTGGGGCGCCCAGCCTCTGTCTCCACGTTTCTGAAGGGCTGTGGGGCTCCAGACTGTGGGGGCAGCGCCAGGCGCCGGGCCTCTGAGGGGTCAGATTTTGGTTACACCCAGAAAAGTTTTTTCTAGCAACTCAAGTGTCCTTGAAAGGACGAGCTGTCTGGGGGCTGGTAAGTTTCCTGTCCCCAGAGGTACTTTCAGAAACAGAAACTCTGTCTGGGAGGTGGAGGCTGAGGGGTGGGACAAGCCCCCGCTCGACTTCTCGGGAAAAGGAGCTTTCTTGAAGCCTTGGGGACACGGGAGACTCACGGAGGGCACACGGAGTCAGTCATGCCAGTTGTGAAGCGTGGGCTCACAGGTCTGTAAAAGTGTGAAAAAAATTAACATTCTACCAGGACTTTTAAAGAAAAACAGAAAAATCAGGAGCCCTTCCATTTCTCTGTGGCCTGGAGAGGGCTGTCAAATATTCTGTGCTCCCTGCCTTCCGGGTCCCCCCTCCCCAACATTCATTCATGCCCGAGTCACATTCAGGGAGGATGCAAAGAGCAACATCTGCTGAGCGGGATATGGACTGGATGAGCTCCGGGGGGCCCACCCGGTGCGACATTTGGTAACAGTGTGTGCTCTCACGTTAACCTGTTCTTGAACATTCCAAGCTTTTCTACTGAGGCCGTTAGCATTGGTTGCTCCCCCTGCGTAGAACACTAATACTTAGCATTAGGTCTCATCTTAAATGGCACCTCTTCCGGGAAGCCTTCCCTGACCATCCACTCAGGATAGCTCTTCCTCCCCCAGTTAATCTCACATTCCTGTTTCTCCTTTGTAGCACTTACCATCATCTTTAACTCTCTCTAATTTCTTTCTTTACCTTTTTATGATTTATGTCTCCTACCCCAACCCCTAGTGGTCAGGAAACTCTCAGTCCTGCTCTTCATCCTACTCTCAGCAGTCGCACAAAGCCTGGTACATATTTGGGGGTCGATACTTATCTGCGGCGAAAAGAACGATTGGGTGGGTGGACCAGTTAGGGCCGGAGGGGGTGGCAGCCTCGCTGGATTTCAGCTGCTCTGTAAGTCGGCAGCTTGCTCTAAAGGGACACGCAGCTCGGCCGATCTTGGTCTCAGTCTGGTCACCCATAGGTGACAGCTATTTTTCAATAACGGGCTCAAGTCCGCCTTTCACCGAGACTGTTGGTGGAAATGCAAATCCAGTCACCTCCTTGATCACAAGTCCACGTTATGTTTTATCTGAAAAACCACTTGAACTGCTCACTCTCAGAAACATACCCCAAACCGGCCTTTCTTTCTCTCTTTGCGTCTGTTGTTCCCTCCCCCTGGAATGCCCTTTGACCTCTCTTTCACCTGGTGAGAGCCTCCTTGCTTCTCCATGCTGTATTGTCACCTGTTTCTTGGAGGGGGGAGAAACCCTAGGTCAGGTACTGCTCTGCTTGGCAAGATCCAAGATCCAGGGTTCCAGAACACTGTCGATTCCAGGCCACTCCACCTGCCTCCAATCCCAGAGCAAACTAGCAGCCATTTCCGGAGCCAGTCCTGCGGGCAGAGCCCTAGGGAGGCGCCAAGAACACACAGCTGATTCCATCAGCCGCTGCACTCCACAGTCTATCATCCAGCATCTGCCCGTGAGGAGCGGGAAACGAGACCAGGTCTCTGAATGCCCGTGACACCAGAACAACGTCTGAACTCCCTCCTTGGGCCTAAGGCGAGCTGCCACCCCTTTGAGCCGCCCTCCCTGACACCCGCCAGGCAGGGTGCCCGGCTTCCTCCTCTGTTCCTGGGTCCACCTTCCTAACCTCCATTTCAGCACACATCACACGCTGCCAAAGTCAGAGGTACCAGCCTCCCGCACAGGCACGTGGCCCCTTGCGATCTGGCCCCGCCGCCAGGTCCTCAGCCCTGCCTTAGACACCATCCACTCCACAGCGCGTCCCTGGGAAGAGGCCTGTGCCAGCCCTTGAGTTCCCCAAACGCGCTGCATCTCTCTCCCTCTCTCCCCTCACTCCCTTTTCACCTGCTAGTCCCTGGCCTTTCTTCTATTGCTCAGCTCCTACTCCTCTTTCTAGACTTAACATGCTTGTCATGCAATAGCTGTTTGGTAGCACCTGTTCTGTGCCAGGCTGTCTTCTGGGGAAACAGCAATGAACAAAACAGATGAGAACTCCACCCTTGTGGCCCGCATGGACCCTGCATTCTGGTGGGAGGAGACAGAAATAGACAAGCAAATAAATAAAATATACAGTTTAGGGGTGGTGTTAAGTGCTATGAAGAAAAATTAAGCAGGGGAGGGGATGGGAGTGGTGTGTGCATGTGCATGTGTGTGTGTGCGTGCGTGTGCATATGTGTGTGTGCATGTGTGTGCACATGTGCGTGTGCGTGTGCATGTTGAGGGAGGGGGCTGATGGTGGGAGCAGCCAGTTCAAACAGGGTGGCCAGGAAAGTTCGCACTGCAGAGGTGACATTTGAGCAAAGCTATGAAGGAGGTGAGGGAGCAGGCTGTGGGGATATCCTGGGGGAGAATGTTCCAGGCAGAGGGAAGAGCAGTGCAAAGGTCCTGGAGCAGGAGCAAGCCTGTGAGTTGGAGAATCAAGGAGAAAGTTAGGTCTCCCTTTGCCAAAAAGCCTTCTACTGCACCCACCACGCTACCCGAAACGGGATGGGTTCCCCTCCTCCGTGTTCTCCCAGCATCCTGTGAGCGCCCTCATCACAGCATCAAACATATTCTATTACAGTGTCTCCCCCCAGACTGTGAGCAACTTGGGGACGGGGAGTGTGTCTTTTCACATTCCCCTGCCCAGCATAGGGTTTCATATGTATTTATTGACTGCCTAACTGAATCAATGAATGAATGAACAAACCAGACAATGAATCCTTGAGGACATCTCATTCATCCCTACCCGTGGCAGCACCTAGTTGTACACTGTATGGCACAGATTGGGTCCTAGAAAAAAAAGGTGTGTTGAATGACTAATAGAAATAGCTAATGCTTATTAAGCACAGATACCATGCTAAGTTCTTTATGTGGCTTATCCCATTTTATCCTTAAAGTGGTCCTATGATGTAGGCAGTACTATCATATGCAGTTTGTGCATTAGGACAGTGAGGCTCAAAGGAAGACAGTAACACACCCATGTCATACAGCTGGTAAGTGGCTAAGCTCTGAGTTGAACCTGATCAGTTTGACTCCCAAGGCCCCACGTATACTTAGCCTGAGGCTAACCTGCCTTCCAGAGAGAGGGGAGGCCTGGGAGTTGAGGGAGGGGAGTGCCAGAGAAAGATGGAGGAAGGGAAGAGAAAGACCCCCGCATAAGGGCCTGGAATGGCACCTTCCCCGTCTCCGCGTTTCTTTCTCCGTGCCCCAAAGTGCCTGCCGCACAGAGGATGCTCAGAAAAGGTTAGGGAATGTTGACAATTCCTTTTCCTAAAGATGAATATTTTCATGTGACTTGGGTTAAAAAGAAATTCAGGCAGGGCCTCAGATTAACATAACAAGTCCCAACTCTAACCTTATCAATAGCCCAGCCCCGCTTTGCCCCTAACTTCAGGGATCATCTTCTGGGTCACCTCCATCTTCCGGGTCACCCCCGTCTTCCCTTGAGATGTGGCCTTGCCTCCTTGAAAACGACACAGCTCACCAGGTCTGATATGTTATGAGTAAAGGACACCAGCAGCCTGAGGGATCTCCTCCAACAGGGTCTGTGCCTTGCCCTCCCTTCCCAGGGACCCCGCTTTGCTCTCCAGACACCACCCCCCCCCCCCTTTTCCAGTCTCTCCCGCTCCAGCTTTGTGCAGCCCCCAAGCCCAGAACTGACCTCTTTGGCCTGGCCTCAGCTCCCGCTCCTGCGGCCTGCCCCCATGAGCAGCCTCATCGGGCAGAGCCTGGAGCCCCCGGCCCTGCTGGCTCCCCACCACCAGCCACAACATTGAGGTCCATGGGGTGTAGATCCCAACAGACTCCTGGCCTCCAGAATCTTAAAGCCAAGAATGCAAGCGAGCGGTGAAGACAGGCCTGGAGATGGTGAGGAGAAACTTCTGCCTGGACCCGGCCAGGCATTCCTCTGCTCAGCCCCCAGCTGCTTTCACAGACACAGGAAGTCCAGCAAACTCTCCGAGCCCGGGGCTGGCTCTCCAGCAAAGGGGCCTGGGCAGCCACCCAGAGAATTCCAGTGGGGGTGGATGAGAGACCTGAATTATCCAGGTCACAGCCTCATCCGGCTTCACAAGGCCTGGCTAATCCCCTCAGCCTGGAGCAATCACTGCCACCTCGGCCCTGAGCTCAAACTTCCTTAAGGACCTGACACCCTACTAAGCAACTTGACCATTTGAGTACCTGGGGGTTCCTAGTCTTTGCTGAGACAGGAGCATGAACACAGAGCCTGGGGATGGGATGCCCAGGAAAACAGATGGGGAGGAAGGGGGTCAGAGGAGGAATTGGAGCCATCCAGGAAGCAAATAGACTTCTAGAGGTGAATTCTGAGAGTGGGGACCAGTGGCCAGAAGTGTGGCGGTATCATTCATTCAAAAATTATTTCCTGAGAACCTACTGTGTGCCAGCCACTGGGCAGAGGGTCCGGGTGCAGAGATGAATCGGGGTCTCTTTGCTCAGTTTAATGGTGGAGACCTGACGAGTGAGCACGCTGTCAGAAACACTGCAGAAGTGCAGGGACACAGAAGCCCAGCCCAGCGTGGAGAGGGCCCCCAGCCCAGCCAGGGCAGCTGGGGAGTAATAGCAACAGCGGCCGCTGATAATAATTGCGGCGTTAACATTCATGGGGCACTTACCGTGTACCAGGACGAGGCTAAGCACAAACCGTGATTTATCCCGTTCAACATAGACATTAACTGTGGGACAAGGGCTGTGCAGACAGGGGGTCCAGGGCGTGGGCCAAGGTGACACAGCTAACCAGACGCTCCGGCGAGCTTAGGACTCCGTTCACTCAGACTGGCAACCCCTCATTTGATTGGTATAGTCCTTGACACAATATGGATATTAAATCTTTTTTTTCT
Source organism: Equus caballus (assembly GCF_041296265.1). Classification (NCBI taxonomy): domain Eukaryota; kingdom Metazoa; phylum Chordata; class Mammalia; order Perissodactyla; family Equidae; genus Equus; species Equus caballus. The sequence goes on from NC_091685.1 coordinate 34,155,061, forward strand.
CATGATCAGAGAGGAGCAAAAAAATCATTAAAAAACAATCCAGAAATGTGTAAAGTTAAAAGTGAACCTTTGCCATAATCTACCCAAGATAACCACTATTAATAATTTTTATTTTTCTTTCTTTTCGTTTTTGTCCATAGTAGCTTTCACTTTGGTTTCAGATTTTCGTTTTTTTTTCTTTTTTTCAAGAAATAAAGCTCTACGGGCTGGCCCCATGGCCGAGTAGTCAAGTTCGCATGCTCTGCTTCCGCAGCCCAGTGTTTCGCTGGCTCCGATCCTGGGCACAGACATGGCACCACTCATCAGGCCATGCTGGGGCGGCATCCCACATGCCACAACTAGAAGGACCCACACTAAAATATACAACTATGTGCTGGGGGGATTTGGGGAGAAGAAGAAAAAAAATAGATTGGCAATGATGCGGGCTTGGTGAGTCAAGGAGTCGAAAGAAAGATTTCTTGGACTCTCAAGGTCTGGCAATAGTGCACTTTTATTCAGAGAATAATATGGAATAGCATGGGGACAGGACCCATGGGCAGTAAGAGCTTCAAACACGGGTTGAAGGTATGGCTAAATTTAAGGCATAGGTATGTGAGTTATCTCTTTACAAGACAAAGGAAAGATTATGTAAAAAAAAAAGGTCGTTAAAATGGTATCAGTGCAGGTGGGGTCTGGTTCTTGAGTGGTTCCTATAACTTTAGGTAAGAATCAGATCAGATTAAGTCAGGATGTCCTTGCTGTCCCCTTTAAGAGTTTCTAGAGATAAGGTCATCCCCCACCCCTTCCTGGTGCAGAGAGGGAGACACCCCCACAGATGGAGACCTCCTGTAAATGTCTCTTAACAAAGGGCAAGTAAATTCCACTTTTCAGAGCCTCTTTCCTGTCTGCAGTTTTCAAAAGTAACCAGCCCAAAATAATCCTCATCAGCAACAGATGTTAGCACAGATGCCAATCTTTAAAAAAAAAAAAAAATTAAAGCTTTACAGGTTAAATTGAAATTCTCATTGTCCCCTCTCCCATCCTACTTCTGTCCTTCCTTCTCTGCTCCTTCCTTCTCTGCCCACAGGTAACCAGATCATGAAATTGATGTGTATCCATAAACAATATATAACATTATTTCCTGCTTTCTATTTCTACACAAGTGGAATGAGAGTGTACTTAACATTTGCAACTTACTTTGTTCCCTCTATCCATGTACATCCCAATAGAAGTGATTTATTCTAAGGTATATATTGGAAAGGGCAATGTTGAGTAATATTCACATTTTTTCCCAAAATTTTATTTTGAAAATTTTGAAATCTACAGAAAAGTTGCAAGATGAGAACAATTAACACCCATAAATCCTTCAACTCACCAACATTTTGCTACAATTGCTTTACTTCTCTCTCACACACATTTGAGGGTAAGTTGCAGACACTTGTAGGGGAGGAAGACATTTCCTCTACCCTCTCTGGGTTCGTCTGGCCAGAGAAGGAATTAAATTCACATGAGACAGAATAGCAGGAGAAAATTAAACAAAGCTTTATAAAATATATACATGGGAGGCTCAGGCAAACTGAGCAACTTGCCAAAATGGCTGAAGCCCTCACCTTAAATATCATGTCCAGCCAAAGACAAAGGAGGATGTTGGGGATGGGGGGAGTCAGTTACAGGAGGTTACCAGAAACAGGAATAAGATTATTATGCAGATTTAAGTCCTTGCCTTTGGTATTGATTAAGAGTTTCTAGAGATAAAGTCATCCCCCTCTTCTTCCTGGTACAGAGAGGGAGGGACCTTTACACCCAGAGATTTCCTTTACAATGTAAATGTCTCCTAACAAAGGGCAAGCAAGTTCCACTCTTCAGAGCCTCCTTCCCTGTCCCAAATAATCCTCATGCCAAAGAGACATATCTTGGTGTGGCCAAGAGCAGTCCCCCACACACTTCATCCTAAGTAATTGAGCAATCTGTCATCCAGACAAGACATTCTCTTACATAACTTAACACACTTACAACACTCAAGAAATTTAACATTGATAGAACACAATTATCTACCATACATTAAAAATGTCTAATGTCCAGTTTTCCCTATTGTCCCACCAAGGTCCTTTATATCCAATTTGTTTGCTTTTTTCCAATTCAGAATCCAAACAAGAATCAGGCGCTGCATTTCCTGTCATGGCAACCTGTTGTGCCTCTTCAGTCTCCCTTAATCTACAAAGTTCCTCAATCTTTTTTTTTTTTTTTTTTGTCTTTTATGACATTCACACTTTTGAATCCAGGCCAGTAGACTTGCAGAATACCCCTCAGTTTCAATTTGTCTTACTGTTTCCTCATGGTTACTAGGTTAGACATTTTTGGTAAGAATACAACATGCACATTTTCAATTTTACTAATTATTGCAAAATACTGTCCTTAATGTTTGTACCAGTTTACACTCCCAGCAGCACCACAGCCAGCACTTGACAATGTTCCACTTGTCCTTGTTTCCCAATCTCATGAGTAGGAAATGGTATATCCTTGTCATTTTAACTAGTTTTAACTCCCTAGCTGTTAGTGCAGCTGAGTGGTTTTGCACGTACTTAGCAGCCATTTGGGCTTCCTCTTTAATGAACACCTGTTCATATTTGTGCTAATTACAGTCCTATTTCCTCCCAGCTCCATCCCCATCCTTCCCCTGCTCAGCTCTATTTGGGAGCAGGGGTGAGGTGAGGGGGGTACATTCCTTCCTGTATCAGCTGCTTCCAGGAGGCAGGAGACTGGAGAGCAAGACATCAATCTTTTGCTCTGTATGTTGCAAATATATTCTCTAAGCACGTCAATTGTATTTTACCTTTATTTATGGTGTCTAGTATAAAAGCTTTCAACTTTTATACTATAAACTTATATAGTGTACTGTGCTATATAGCACAACTTATACTATGTAAGTTATGTGCTATATGAGTTATATACCATACTTATACTATAGTATACTACACAATACAGTAAACTGTACAGGATAGCTTATATAGTAGAAAAGCTTTTGTGTTTTATGTCATAAAACTTACCAATCTGCTTTAGCATTTTGTTTGAAAAGTCTCTCGTGACTCTGAGGTCATAAAGATATTTTTCTTCTATTGGTTCTAAATTTTTAGTTTTTCCACTCGGAACTTGAATCCTTTAATCCATTTGGGATTGGCTTTTGTGTATAGTATGAAGCAGGAATTTAATTTAGCGTCTCCGTAGGGAAGGTCACGTATTTCAACACCTTTTGTTGAACAGTCTGATCTTTCCCCTCCGACTTTAATGCTCCCTCAATTTCCACCTATGCTTAGATCTATTTCGGGATTTCCTTTTTCTTACTCTCATCTATGCGTCTACACTTGCTGTAATATCACTTTGCCCAATCACTATGTCTTTGTAAGTCCTCATAGAAACTAAAGGAGGTCCCTCTTCTTTCTTCTTCTTCTTCAAAAACGTTTTTTTGTTGTTGTTGTTGTTATTCTTGGACCTTTACTCCTCCATATGAATTTTAGAATTCACTTTTCACATTCCATGGCATCTCCCATTGAGATTTCTTTTGGAATTGCATTGAATTTTATAGATGACTTGATGATATTTAGTCTTGCCAACTCTGAACATGACATGATGTTACTCTATTAATTTAGGTTTTCTTATATGTTCTTGATTAATATTTTATAACTTTTCTTCGTAAAGGTTTTCACATATATTTATTAGATTTTTTTCTAGAAATCCTGTATTTTTTTATCTTATCATGAATGGCATCTTTCCTTCCATTACATTTTCTAATTGATTATTGGTGATACATAGGGATGCCTTTGGTTTTGTATATTGCTATGATATTTAGCAACTATCAAATTCTCTTATTAGTGAACCATGGTGATTGTCTCTTGGATCATCCACAAAGAAAATCGTAGTGTCTGCAAATGAGAATTTTGTCTATTTTTTTCTAAATTTTACACCTATTTATTTTTGTTGTTTCATTCCACTGGCTAAGACTTCTGGTAAAATATATAATTCCAGGTGTGATAGCAGGTATCTGTGTCTTAGTCTTGGCCTTAATTGATTCATTAATTAGGTATATATTTATTGGGTGCCTACTATATGACAGGCACTTTACTAAGCAGGCAGATAAGCAAAATAGGAGGTTATTGTCATATCAAATTGAATATAATTCTTTAAGTTCTGAAAAAGTCACAAAATATAATTATTACCTACAGTGTGAATGATTTTAGATATTTTCAAAAAATCAGATTTCTACAAGTGATAAAATGGCAGTGGTAGGCCCCCACATTTCAATAATCACTCTAAATGTAAATGGATTGAACTCTCCAATCAAAAGGCACAGAGTGGCAGGATGGATTAAAGAACAAGACCCAACAATATGCTGCTGCCAGGAAACACACCTCAGCACCAAAGACAAACACAGACTCAGAGTGAAGGGATGGAAGATGATACTCCAAGCTAGTAATGAACATAAGAAAGCAGGTGTCGCCATACTTATATCAGACAAAGTAGACTTCAAAGCAAAACAGGTGAAGAGAGACATAGGGGGCAGTTTATAATGATAAAAGTTTATATGTCAAGAAGACATAACATTTATAAATATATATGCACCCAACACAGGAGCACCAAAGTACGTAAAGCAACTACTAGCAAAACTAAAAGGAGATATCAACAATAATACAATAATAGTAGGGGACCTCAACACCCCATTACACCAATGGATAGATCATCCAGACAGAAAGTCAACAAGGAAACCGTAGAATTAAATGAAAAATCAGACCAGATGGACTTAATAGATGTATATATAGAACACTCCATCCAAAAACAGCAGGTTACACATTCTTCTCAAGTGTGCACGGAACATTCTCAAGGATAGGCCATATGTTGGGAAACAAAGCAAGCCTCAACAAATTCAAGAGGATTGAAATAATATTAAGCATCTTTTCCAACCATAATGCTATGAAACTAGAAATCAACTACAAGAATAAAGCTGGAAAAGGGGCAAAAATGTGGAGACTAAACAACATGCTACTTAACAACCAGTGGATCATTGAAGAAATTAAAGGAGGAATCAAATATTATCTGGAGACAAATGAAAATGAAAATATGCCATATGAACTCATTTGGGATGCATCAAAAGCTGTATTAAGAGGGAAATTCATTGCAATACAGGCTCACCTCATTAACAAGAAAAAATCTCAGATAAGCAATCTCAAATTACACCTAACAGAATTAGAAAAAGGAGAACAAACAAAGCCCAAAGTCAGTAGAAGGAGGGAAATAATAAAAATTAGAGCAGAAATAAATTAAATTGAAACAAGAAAGATAGTAGAAAGGATCAATGAAATGAAGAGTTGGTTCTTTGAGAAAATAAACAAAATTGACAAACCCTTAGCCAGGCTCATGAAGAAAAAAAGAGAGAAGACTCAAATAAATAAAATTAGAAATGAAAGAGGAGAAATCACAATGGATACCACAGAAATACAAAAGATTATAAGAGAATACTATGAAAAACTATATGCCAAAAATTTGGACAACTCAGAAGAAAGGGATAAATTCTTAGACTCTTACAACCTCCCAAAACTGAATCAGGAAGAAATAGAGAATCTGAATAGATTGATTACAAGTAAAGAAATTGAAACAGTAATCAAAAACCTCCCCAGGGGCTGACCTGGTGGCACAGCAGTTAAGCGCACACGTTCTGCTTCATCGGCCCGGGTTCACTGGTTCGGATCCCGGGTGCGGACACGGCACCACTTGGCATGCCATGCTGTGGTAGGCATCCCACATATAAAGTAGAGGAAGATGGGCACGGATGTTAGCTCAGGGCCAGTCTTCCTCAGCAAAAAGAGGAGGATTGGCAGCAGTTAGCTCAGGGCTGATCTTCCTCAAAAAAAAAAAAAACCTCCCCAAAGATAAAAGTCCAGGACCCGATGACTTCTCTGGAGAATTCTACCAAACATTTAAAGAAGATTTAATACCCATCCTTCTCAAACTATTCCAGAAAATTGAGGAAGATAGAGCACTTCCTAACATATTCTACGAAGCCAACACCCCCTGATCCCAAAACCAGATATGGACAACACAAAGAAGGAAAATTACAGGCCAATATCACTAATGAACATAGTTGCAAAAATCCTCAACAAAGTTCTGGCAAACCGAATACAGCAATACATCCAAAAGTTCATACAGCATGATCAAGTGAGATTTATACCAGGGACACAGGGATGGTTCAACATCCGCAGGTCAATCAACGTGATACACCACATTAACAAAATGAGAAACAAAAACCACATGATCATCTCAATAGATGCAGAGAAAGCATTCCACAAGATCCAACATCTATTTATGATAAAAAAATCTCAATAAAACGGGTATAGAAGGAAAGTACCTCAACATAATAAAGGCCATATATGACAAACCCACAGCCAACATCATACTCAATAGGCAAAAACTGAAAGCCATCCCTCTGAGAACAGGAACAAGACAAGTGTGTCCACTTTCACCACTCTTATTCAACATAGTACTGGAGGTTTTGGCCAGAGCAATTAGGCAGGAAAAAGAAATAAAAGGAATCCAAATAGGCAATGAAGAAGTGAAATTCTCTCTGTTTGCAGATGACATGATCTTATATAGAAAACTCCAAAGAATCCACTGGAAAACTATTAGAAATAATCAACAACTACAGCAAAGTTGCAGGATATAAACTCAACTTACATAAATCAATAGTATTTCTATACTCTAACAGCGAACTAACAGAAAAAGAACTCAAGAACACAATCCCATTCACAATCACAACAAAAAGAATAAAATACCTTGCGATAAATTTAACCAAGAAAGTGAAAGACCTATACAACAAAAACTACAAGACTTTCCTGAAAGAAATTGATGATGACATAAAGAGATGGAAAGACATTCCATGCACATGGATTGGAAGAATAAACACAGTTAAACTGTCCATACTGCCTAAAGCACTCTACAGATTCAACGCCATCCCAATCAGAATCCCAATGACATTCTTTACAGAAATAGAACAAAGAATCCTAAAATTCATATGGGGCAACAAAAGACCCAAAATTGTTAAAGCAATCCTGAGAAAAAAGAACAAAGCTGGAGGCATCACAATCCCTGACTTCAAAACATACTACAAAGCTACAGTAATCAAAACAGCATGGTACTGGTACAAAAACAGATGCACAGATCAATGGAACAGAATTGAAAGCCCAGAAATAAAACTACACATCTATGGACAGCTTATCTTTGACAAAGGAGCTGAGGGCCTACAATGGAGGAAAGAAAGTCTCTTCAACAAATGGTACTGGGAAAACTGGACAGCCACATGTAAAAGAATGAAAATTGACCATTCTTTCTCACCATTCACCAAAATAAACTCAAAATGGATCAAAGACCTAAAGGTGAGACCTGAAACCGTAAGCCTTCTAGAAGAAAATATAGGCAGTACACTCTTTGACATCAGTCTTAAAAGGATGTTTTCGGACACCATTTCTTCTCAGACAAGGGAAACAATAGAAAGAACAAACAAATGGGACTTCATCAGACTAAAGAGCTTCTTCAAGGCAAGGGAAAACAGGATTGAAACAAAAAGACAACACACCAATTGGTAAAAAATATTTGCAAATCATATTTCCGACAAAGGGTTAATCTCTATACTATACAAAGAACTCACACAACTCAACAACAAAAAAATCAAACAACCCAATCAAAAAATGGGCAGGGGGCGTGAACAGACATTTCTCCAAAGAAGATATACGGATGGCCAATAGGCACATGGAAAGATGCTCATCAGCACTGATCATCAGGGAAATGCAAATCAAAACTACGCTAAGATATCACCTTACACCTGTTAGAATGGCAAAAATAACCAAAACAAAAAGTAACAAATGTTGGAGAGGTTGTGGAGAAAAAGGATCCCTCATACACTGTTGGTGGGAGTGCAAACTGGTGCAGCCACTATGGAAAACAGTATGGAGATTTCTCAAAAAATTAAAGATAGAAATACCGTATGTCCCAGCCATCCTACTACTGGGCATCTATCCAAAGAACTTGAAATCAGCAATTCCAAAAGTCCCATGCACCCCTATGTTCATCGCAGCATTATTTACAATAGCCAAGATGTGGAAGCAACCTAAGTGCCCATCAACTGATGATTGGATAAAGAAGATATGGTATATATATACAAGAGAATACTACTCAGCCATAAAAAGGATAAAATCATCCCATTCATAACAACATGGATAGACTTTGAGGGTATTATGTTAAGTGAAATAAGACAGACAGAGAAAGACAATCTCTGTATGACTCCACTCATATGTGGAAGATACACAAACATGTGGACAAAGAGAACAGATTAGTGGCTACCAGGGGAAAGGGGGGTGGGGATGGGCACAAAGGGTGAAGTGGTGCACCTACAACACGACCGACAAACAATAATGTACAACTGAAATTTCACAAGGCTGTAAGCTATCATAATCTCAAATAAAAAGTTCTAAAAAATCAGATGTTATAAAAGCTCCTCATCTCCTTTGTTGAATTGGCTTAATTATGTGGAATTATTAATTTTAGGCATAAACTTATTTTTATTTCTCAAACAAATAACTTGTGATGAAATTGCATCAATAATCAGAACTTTGTCTAATCATTAATATCAAAGTCATTTATAAATAAATAAAACAGGGGGCCGGCCCGGTGGCGCAGCAGTTAAGTGCACATGTTCCACTTCGGTGGCCCGGGGTTCCCCAGTTCAGATCCCAGATGCAGACACGGCACTACGTGTCAAGCCATGCTGTGGTAGGTGTCCCACATATAAAGTAGAGGAAGATGGGCACGGATGTGAGCTCAGGGCCAGTCTTCCTCAGCAAAAAGAGGACGATTGGCAGCAGATGTTAGCTCAGGGCTAATCTTCCTCAAAACTAACTAAATAAATAAATAAAGCAGTAATAATTGAGGGAAAAAAAACAATTTGTATTATGTAAGAATTCCCACCCAGATAAAAAATGACCATAAGCATATCCCCTGTGTTAGTAGGGACAATGTGAAAAATAGCAGTAATTAAATCAAAAGAAAAATAAAATACCAATATTTTACACATATACACAAAATAAAAAACTTCTCTGATACATAAAAAGAAATTGTTAGCAAGCCAGCCCTGATGGCCTAGTCATTACAGTTTGGTGCTCTCACTGCTTTGGCTGCCCAGGTTCACTTCCTGGTCTCAGGACCACACCACCCACCTGTCAGTTGCCATGCTGTGGTGGTGCCTCACACAGGAGAACTAGAAGGATTTACAACCAGTACATACAATCGTGCACTGGGGCTTTGGGTAGGAAAAAAAAGAGGAAGATTGGCAACAGATATTAGCTCAGGGCAAATCTTTCCCTGCAAAAAAGAAAAAAAAATCATTAGTAAAGTAATAGACCAGCTGGGACAATTCAGAAGGTTAGCAGAAGGCAGTAGTGTGCTAGCAAATGTTTTACAACCCACTCTTGTGGGAAATAAAAAGCTTTGTAGAGTTTTGTAGAGTTCTCCAATTTCTGAAGTGTAAGGTACTCTTACTATGACTGATTTCAAGCTACCTAAATGACACGACTGAACGTGCAAATAGGGAAAGAATTGTCAAGTTGGACTTTATTAAAATTAAGAACTTCTGTTCTGCAAAAGCCAAAAGCCACAGACCAGGAGCAAATGCTTTGCGAAACACATATCTGATAAAGGACTTGTGGCCAAGATATACAAAGAACTCCTGAAACTCAACAATAAGAAAATAAACAACCCAGTTACAAAATGGGCAAAAGATCTGAGCAGACACTTCACCAAAGAAGATAAACAGATGGCAAAGAAGCACATGAAAAGATGCTCCACGTCATATGTCATCAGGGAAATGTGAATTAATACAACCCCCATTACACACCTATTAGAACAGCTAAAATCCAAAACACTGATAAACACCAAATGCCGGCAAGGATGTGGGGCAACAGGAACTCTTGTTCATTGCTGGTGGCAACACAAAATGGCACAGCCACTTTGGAAGACCATTTGGCAGCTTCTTAGAAAGCCAAACATAACCCTACATTAGCATCCAGCAATTAAATTGCTAGATATTTCCTCATTGAGTTGAAAACTTATGCCCACACAAAAACCTGCACATGAAAGCTTATAGCAGCCTTATTCCTAATTGCCAACAACTGGAAGTAACCAAGATTTCCATCAATAGGTAAATGGAGAAACAAACTGTGGTACGTCCATACACGGAATGTTATTCAGCAATAAAAAGACGGAAACTATCAAGCCACAGAATACACAGAGGAAACTTAAAGACATATTAAGTGAAAGAAACCAGTCTGAAAAGTCTACATACTATAAGATTCTAACAATATGCCATTCTGGAATAGGCAAATCTATGGAGACAGTACAAGGATCAGTGGTTGCCAGGAGATCAGAACGGGGAGAGCAGATGAATGGGGGAAGCACAAAGAACTTTTAGGGCTATGAAACGATTCTGTAAGATACAGTGACGGCAGACACATGACATTATGCATTTGTCAAAATCCATGGAATATACAACACAAAGGGTCAATCTTAATGTAAACTATGGGCCTTAGTTAATAATAATGTATCAATGTTGATTGATTCATTGTAACAATTGTGCCACACTAATGCCACCCTAATAATAGGGGAAACTGTGTCCAGATTAGGAAGAGGTATATAGGAATTCTGTACAATTCTTCTGTAAATCTAAAATTGTCCTTAAAAAAAGTCTATTAATTTTAGAAGAACCATTGTTGTAATAAATGCTTTTACATGATTACATACCTTCTTGATTACAGTGAAAGCAAGGTAAAGATTTTCTTTCTTTGTTCAAACCTATTCTGTGTTTGATTAGCTTTCATGCCCTAGGGTGGTATTTCCCAAATATTACTATGCCTACAAATCACCTGGAGATTTTGTTAAGATGCTGATTTTGGACCACAAGTCTGGGAAGAGGCCTGAGATTTTTATGTTTCTAACAAGCTCCCTGGTGATCCCAATGCTGCTGGTATGTGGTCCATACTTGGAGTAGCAGGACATGCAAAAAAGACCGGAAGACTCGGGCTCCACCCTCTGTAATCTGTTTTCTAGATAAGGGGGTAAGAAAGTCTAATTTCATGACAATGTTCATCAGTGTTTTTTGTGGTTCCTTTTTTAAATTCCATTTTTAACACTGCCCTTGTTACCAAAAGCAGGGTGGGTTCCCCTACTGGCGAGTTAAATTGGACATTCTACCAGAAGTTGTCTCACAAAGTAAAGTACATTTGTGGCAAATAGGAGACCACGTGGAATCATTTCCAGAGTTATGGCGTCCCGGAACAAAGGGAAGCTGGGACCTTTTATTTCGGATGGAGAATGAATATTCAAAAGGAAGAGGTGGGTATTTGCTTGTGCAGTCTCAGTTGGAAAACATGCTTCCACACACGCTGCAGGTTACAGAAATCAGCTCCTCCTGGAGAGCTCTTAGCCAGAAAAATAAGGCAAAGGTCACAGGCGTAGCTCTCTGGTGAGGCGTGGTCTTCTTCAGGGAGGTTGGTGATTGCATCTCCTTAATGTAACAAAAGGAAAAAAACAATTTGGAAAAACAGTTAAATGCTTCCAAAACCACCCTTGAGTTCCTCTGAGAACTCAGTTAGTTGGTGATACCCTTTCTTTCTGAATCACATTTATTTTCTGTTTCCAAAGGCACTGGAACTCTCTGCTTCAACTAAATGAATCGGCTGAGACTGGAAGTTTATATGGCTGAGTGAAACCCAACAAAAGGTTATGGTGGCCAATAGGGCCACCAAATATTTGCATTTGTACAAATCAAGTGAATATTGTGTTCTAGAGGCTTCGAAGGTCACTACTGGCATTGCCCAGACAATGGCTACTTTGGGGTTAGAAAGGACAGGCTGCTTACTTGAAAGAGAGTCTTAAGTCAGGTGGCAAACACAATGAGAAGGAGGTGGTTGCACTGTACCAGCTTCGTGTTCCCAGACAGCTATGGCGCAGTGCAAAGACTCAGAGGGGACTGGAGTCCCAGCTCTGCCAGATTCTCTGGGTCTCAGCTTCTCCAGCATTCCCTGTTCCCAAATGAGATGACTGAGTCCCAGCCTCTTTAGGGGCCCTTCCTACTCTGCGTTCTTTACTTTTATTCTAAGCACATTCATTCCAAATCAGGGCCCGACTCTGGGTTTTCCAAGGCCAGGGTTTCAAGTTTCCAACTTGATGAGGATCCAGGCTGCCCCAGGGAGAAGCCCAAGGCGTCCTGCCCTACATACCCATCTATATCATCCTCCAGGAAGCATAGGATGTCCTGATTTAATCCGATCTGATTCTTATCTAAAGCTATAGGACCACCCAATAACCAGACCCCACCTGCACTGATACCATTTGTTGACGAAAATAATCCATAACCAATCTATAAATGAAAATTTGGGTGAGTTTATTCTGAGCTTAAATCTTAGGATTATAACCCAGGAGAGTCTTTCCACAAAGGAACAGAGCACTCCAAAGAAGTGGGGGTACACAGGGTGGTTATATACCCTCAAAGAGGATGTTTCACATATGATTGGAATGTCCCTCCCACAATAGTCACAAGATTGCCCTGTCAGCACAGCACTTGATGGACACAGCAGGTAGTGGGTCTGCTATCTTGGTGGGTGTAGCAGGAGGCAAAGTCTATTGTCTCAAGCTGGGCGGCCACAGGTGAGCTCAGCAATCAGTTTCTAGCCTAAGGAAAGATACTTAATCCAATGTTGGGAGGGGGAGGGAAGTTGCACCTTTATCTCAAGGGCCTTTGCTCTTGCCATAGGGAATCTCTAAAGCAGATATACAATGCATGCTCAATGGCCTCGGTCAGGCCCTTTTGGAAAGACAAGGTCAGGCCGAATTAGGTTTATACCAAATGGCTTCCTCATATATTCCAGTATATCCTATTACTTGCCATTTTTATTTGTCACATTTTAACGATTTTTTTCATGATCTTTCCTTTGTCTTGTAAACAAATGACTCACATATACCTATCCCTTATAAATTTAGCTCTAACCCTCAACACATTGCAGCTCTTACTGCCCAGGGGTCCTGTCCCCTTGCTACTCTATGCCGTGCTCTGAATAAAGGAGTACTACTGCCAGACCTTGAGAGTCCAAGAAATCCTTCTTTCGACTCCTTGACTCACCGAGCCCACATCACAACTGATTAGCTCCCTCCCCCATGCTTATCCACCTTTGGTCCGTTAAGCGGTAGTCAGACGAGGCTGCAGCCTTGGACTTCCAGCTGCCTGACTTCATGTCTCAAAGCCGAGGGGGAAGCCTGTTCCAGGATGGGCTGCCTCTCCCGGGCAGGCTGGAAACCCCAGGACGCTGGGCACTGTTAGAACACCCTCCTCTCGGCACCTCTGCCCACAGGCTCCACTGACATCCGATGGCCTCGGGGCACCTGGCTCCATCCTGGAGCCAAAGAAGATTTTGCTGCAGTTGAATGGATTCAGAAAAGTCAGTTAAGGAAACGACTGAATAGGCCGCCAGCACTAACCGGAGCACCTGTTTGCTGTGAGGAAATCAAACTCGTGACTTAAATCAAACACAAACTCTTCAAGAAGCCATGAGCAGGCATTTCCCTGGACCTGCCCCAGACCTTCTCAGCTACAGGTCCTGGTGATGCAGGATCGGCGAGCCGAGGAGTCGAAAGAAAGATTTCTTGGACTCTCAAGGTCTGGCAGTAGGGCTCTTTTATTTAGAGAACAGTGTGGAATAGCATGGGGACAGGACCCATAGGCAGTCAGAGCTGCTGCTGCCCTGAGTTGAGGGTTAGGGCTAATTTTATAAGGCATGGGTATGTGAGTTATTTCTTTACAAGACAAAGGAAAGAATATGAAAAACCGTTAAAATGGTATCAGTGCAGGTGGGGTCTGGTCATTGGGTGATCCCATGACTTTTAGACAAGAATCAAATCGGATTAAGCAAAGGTCAGAAGCCACCACCCTAAATCAGCTACGTGAGATTGCCAGACAGCAACCAACTTAAGTTCTTGCCTTCCCCATTAAGAGTTTCTAGGGACAAGGTCATCTCTCTTCTTCCTGGTACAGAGAGGGAGGCATATTTTACAGATAGAGATTTACCTTACAAATGTAAATGTGTCCCAACAAAGGGCAAGTTCCATTCCCCAGAGCCTCCCTCCCTGTCCCAGTTTATCGAAAGCAATCGGCCCCAAACAATCCCAATGCCAAAGAGACCTATCCTGGGGTGGCCAATTTCAGGTCCCTACAAGGTCATCCCCCCTTCCTTCACAAATGCAAATGTCTCTCAAAAGGGCAAGAAAATTCCAGTCCTCAGAGCCTGCTTCTGATCTGCAGTTTTAAAATTAACCAGCCTAAAATCCTCATCACTGGGGCTCTAGAAGCTTCGGACTACAGCTCTGTCCAGTTATGAGCCAATCATGACCCAAACAAGCAACTTATAAGCCTCCCAAATGTTGGACCTAGAATTAATCATGTGCCCTACTACCTGGTGTTTGAGATGATAAATACCCACATATTTACCACTCATTTGCTCTACACTCACTTATGGAGCCCCTCCCTTCAACAGGCCCTGTGCTGTGGGAACAAGATGCACAGTAGTTTGCTTTCTGTCGACAAAAATAATCCATAACCAATCTATAAATGAAAATTTGGGAGAGTTTATTCTGAGCTAAAATCTGAGGACCATGGCCCGGGGCCTTTCTTCCCGAAGCAAGAAAGGGCACCAAGGAAGTGAGGTATACAGAGTGGTTATATACCCCCAAACAGGATATTTCACATATGATTGAAATGTCCCTCCCACAATAGTCACAAGATTGCCCTGTTGGCACAGCACTTGATGGACACAGCAGGTAGTGGGTCTGCTATCTTGGTGGGCACAGCAGGAAACAAGTCTGTTGTCGCAGATGGGTGATCACAGGTGAGCGCCGCAATCAGTTCGGAGCCTAAGGAAAGATACTTAATCCTTAAGGAAATGCCAACGTTGGGAGGGGGAGGGAAGTTGCACCTTTATCTCAAGGGCCTTTGTTCTTGCCATAGGAAATGTCTAAAGCAGATATGCAATACATGCTCAATGGCCTCAGTCAGGCCCTTTTGGAAAAACAACGTCAGGCCGAATTAGGTTTACACCAAATGGCTTCCTCATATACTCCAATATATCCTATTGCTTGCCATTTCTATTTGTCATTTCTCACCTTGTCAGCCCAGGGCAAGTTCCCTCTGAACGTTCAGCTCGGGAGCGGAGGGGGACTACACTCATCCGCGAGTGCTAACAGAGTTTTTCCTCTGCAGTGGGCTTCCCTGCTCAGCTCTGCTGTCCTGGCACTCTCCATGTGGTTCGAATTGAAGGGACAATTTTCTTACGTCTTCTTGGAATGTAACGTAGGGAGACAGAGGAGTATGAGATGCAGAGAGTTTCCTGTCGGATGGGAGAGACCATTCCTTATTCTCAAGGGGTTCTCAGTCTGCAGAGAAAGACACAGCTCTGTGCTTGCAGAGCTCCCAGAATTGGAAGAGCTCCTTGTTTGGGGACAGACTGGATCCGTAAATACTAATCTCTAAGGATTTGCAGCACCTTATAAAACAGCAGAGGGCTGGCTTATTGCTGAGGGAAGGAGCGGGGTGCCTTACCCCCAGAGAGGTGTTTTGATGGAAGATATGTGGAAAGAGGGATTCTTTCGGGCCCTACTCATTTCAAGCATGAAGGAGAAGCCCACATTCATACTCGTGCTGAGAGATTTATGACACAAGTGCGGCGGACAGGCCAGGGTGGAGCAAATATGAGATGACCTCTCTGGGTGCCAATTATTTTAAAGTGGAAAACAGAATCAAGGACATTTTCTGGAAAAGATGAAGAGGTGGATTTATTTGTGTTCCTGGATCAAATCCCAGAGAGAAGTCTGAGCGATGGAGAGACTCAGCCCGCCCAGAAGGAAGGTCCAGAATCGCCAAGCTGCTTGGTCCATAAAGGGTCATTAAGCCCAGCCCCCTGTGGCAGTGAAAGACCTGCTTTATCCAGCCCCCAAAAGGGCTCTGGGCCTCTTCCTTAAACTCATTCCAACGCTAGCCTCTGGATGCTTCTGAGTCTTAAAACAAAACGAGGTTTTCTTCATACCCAACCTCAACGTACCACTGTATTGAATCTCTGTGCGTGGAAAGTACTGAACTGATTGAAGATGAGAGCTGATCAATAGCATTCCACCTTTTACAACATGGCTTCACAGTGCCATAGGTTGAGCCAAGAAGGCCAGAAGGCCTGCGGTACTCTAAGCCCTTCTGACTTCTCCACTTCCATTTCATCCCCTGTGCTCCATCCCAATGGCCTTTTCTCACTTCCTCCAACAGCGCACTTCCTCCTGTACACAGCCGTGGTCCTTACAGCTTCCTCTGCGTAGAATGCCTCCAACAAGCTTCCCCTAGGACACCACTCAGTGTTGGAGGTCTAGCTTATTTAGAAGAAAAATATTTACAGAGGGCAGTGCATCCTACAGAATCATTGGGATGTCAGAAAAGCAGACCAAGTTTCCAGACACGACTCCCAGAGTCACATCACAGCGCTGCTCTGCGAAGGGAGCTGCTGCTCTGCCACCACAGGAAGTTGCTCATCAAATCACAAAGCTGTCGTCATGGTTTCCATCCCCAGAATCTCGCCTCCGCTATGACCCTAGGCCAGAAAATTGATGCCTTCCATCCAGCCCCTTTTCCTAGTCACTCAGTTCTGATTGCAAAGCTCAAACAAATATATCTGATAGGCAGAATCTTATACTATATGGAATCTTATCTGCAAGGAATTCTTATTTAAGTTTTCCAGCTTCTGCAGTGCAGGAAGCTGAAGGAGATGGAATTGAAGGAGATGTTGAACAAGGCAGTCCACAGATATCTTCCACAGTCTGTCTTTTTGTTTATTCTACTGCTACACGTGCCCTTCTTCTCATATTTGCACCTCACTTCCAACTAAGTGATCTCCTATTATTCCAGAGGAATGAGAATGCCAAAATGGCCATGTGGTAATTCCACGTGGAATTAACTTCCAGCTTAATTGAACCAATTTTCTGTACCCTGGAGAAGGCATTCCTCACTTGGACGTTAATATCTTTAATCTCCCAACCAGGCCACAGAGGGAACTGGTGCCTCCAACACAATCAGGAAACTGACTTGCCAAATGGAGAAGCTGCTTCTGGAGCTGCAGCTCCAGAATCAGGATGTCCGTCTACAAACTGCACCAGCAAAATGCATGCCTCAGACCCCAAAATCAGTTCTGAATTCAAGATTCACATGGCTGTAACTTATTTACAGAACCTAAATCTAATTCAGAAACCTAGCTGCAAAAGACACCAGGAATGTTGTCTACAAAAAACCCACTTTAAATATAAAGACATACATAGATTAAAAGTAAAGGGGCGGAGAAAGACATGCTATGCTAACACTAGTAAAAAGAAAGCAGGAGTAACCATTCTTGTTTCAGACTAAGCACACTTCAGAGCAAGGAAAATTATCGGGGATAAAGACAGGTATTCACACACTATAAAGAGATCAAATCTCCAAGAAGATGGGACAATCTTTTTTGTATATGTGCCTAACAACAGAACATCAAAATAAGCATGGCCAAAACTAATAGAACTTCAAGAAGAAATAGCTGAATTCTCTGTTGTAGTTGGAGGCTTCAACACCCCTCCATCAGCAATGGACAGAGTCAGAAAATCAGCAACGACATAATTAACAACACAGTTGAACTGAACGGCACTGTCAATCAACTGGATCTAAGTGACATTTATAGAGTACTTCACGCAACAGCAGCAGAGTACACATTCTTATCAGGCACATGGGAAACATTCACTGAAATAGACCACATTGTGGGCCATAAAACACACCTTAACAAATTTAAAAGAATAGAAATCATACAATGTAAGCTCTCAGACCACAGTAGAATTAAACTAGAAATCGATAACAGAAAGACAGCTGGAAAATTTTAAAATACTTGGATATTAAATAACACAGTTCTAAATAACACATGGTTAAAGGAAAAAATCTCAAGAGAAATTAAAAGATATTTTGAGCTAAATGAAAATGAAAATACAACTCTTTGAAATTTGTGAAAACAATGTTTGGGGGCACTTCATAACATTGAATGCATACATTAGAAAAGAAGAGAGATCTAAAATTAATAATCCAAGCTTCCACCTTAGGAATCTGGAAAAAAAAAAGAGCAAATGAAATCCAAAGTAAGTGGAAGAAAAGAAATAACAAAAATTAGAGAAATCAATGAAACTAAAAACAAGAAATCAACAGACAAAAGCAGTAAAACCAAAAGCTGTTTCTTTGAAAAGATCAATAAAATCAATAACCTCTAGCCAGGCATCTAAAAAAAGGAGAGAATGTACGAACACTAATATCTTACACAAAAGAGGGGCCATCACTACAGATCCCATGGACATTAAAGGGATATAAAGGAATATCATGAACAACTCTACACTCACAAATTCGATAGCCTAGATGGACTGGACCAATTTCTTGAAAGACACAAACTGCCAAAACTCACGCAGGAAGAAACAGATTTGAATTTCTTCAAATTCTTGAAATTTGAATAGATTGATATAAATTAAAGAAATTGAATCAACAATTAATATCCATCCAAAACAGAAACCACCAGTCCCAGATGATTTCACTGGTGAATTCTACCAAATATTTAAGAAAGAAATTATGCCAATTCTCTACAATCTCTTCCAGAAAATAGAAGCAGAGGGTATACTCTATAACTCATCCAGAAGGCCATCATTATTCTGATACCAAAACCAGACAAAGACATTACAAGAAAGGAAAACTATAAACCAATGCCTCTCATGAACATAGCTGCAAAAATTCTCAAAAAATACCAGCAAATAGAATCCAGTAAAGTATTAAAAGAACTATACAACCAAGTGAGATTTATTCCAGATATGCAAGGTTGGTTCAGCATTTGAAAATCAATTAACATAATCCAACACATAAACAGGTTAAAGAAGAAAAGCCACGTGATCATAATAACAGAAACAAAAAAGCGTTTGACAAAATCCAACACTCATTCATGATAAAAACTCTCAGAAAACTAAGAACAGAAGAGAACTTCCTCAGCTTGATGAAGAACTTGTACAAAAAACCTACAGCTAAAATCATACTTAAAGGTGCTAAACTGGATGCTTTCCTGCCAAGATCAGGAACAAGACAAGGATGTCCCCTCTCACCCCTCCTATCCAACATCATACTGGAAGTTCTAGCTAATGCAATGAGGAAAGGAAAGTATACTGATTAAGAAGAAAGGGGGAAACTGTCTTTTTTCACAGATATATGATTGTCTTTGTAGAAAATCCCAAAGAATCAACAAAAATAAACCCTGAAACTGATAAGCAATTATAGCAAGATTGCAGGATACAAGGTTAATATGCAAAAGTCAGTTGCTTTCCTATATATTAGCCATGAACAATTGGAACTTGAAATAAAAAACAATACCCTTTACACTAGCACCCTAAAAAATGAAATACTTAGGTATAACTCTTACAAAACATGTACAAGATCTATATGAGAAAACTACAAAACTCTGATGAAAGAAATCAAAGAACTAAATACATGGAGAGATATTCCATGTTCATGGATAGGAGGCTCAATATTGCTAAAATGTCAGTTCTTCCCAACTTGATCTGCAGATTTAATGCAATCTCAATCAAAATCCCAGCAAGTTATTTTGTGGATAGTGACAAACTAATTCCAAAGTTTCTGTGGACAGGCAAGAGATCCAGAATAACCAACACAATAATGATGGAGGAGAACAAAGTTGGATGGCTGACACTACTTGACTTCAAGACTTCCTATCAAACTACAGCAATCAATGACAAATAGATCAATGGAACAGAATCAAGAGCTCAGAAACAGACCCACACAAACATAATCAACTGATCTTTGACAAAGGAGCAAGGCAACTCAATGGAGAAAGGATAACCTCTTCAACAAATGGTGCTGGAACAACTGGACAGCCACGTGCAAAAAAATGAATCTAGACACAGACCTTACATGCTTCACAAAAATTAACTCAAAATGGATTATAGACCTAAATGCAAAACACAAAACTATAAAATTCCTAAAACATGACATAGGAGAAAACCTACATGACTTTGGATTTGGTGATGACTTTTTAGATACATTGGACTCCATTAAAATCAAAACCTTCTGCACTGCAATAGACACGGTCAAGAGAATAGGAAAGACAAGACAGGAACTGGGAGAAAATATTTGCAAAAGTTAATAAATCCATTTCTCACAGAGGCACAGATTTTGCAATTCTAAAACGACTTTATTTGTCCTAGCATTGAACAAGTAAGTAAACATGTTGTGAATAGAGAAACTCCTGTTAGAGAAAGCAGCTCTAAATAAGGAAGGGGGGAAGGTTAAAATGAACCCCGTGGTGTTGGATCAGAATTGGAGGTGTCAGTGTGAACTCATCATGAGTGTGTGTGTGAGTGCATGCGTGTGTCTCTATTTCCCAATTTTGACTGCTAATAAGATTCTCTGAGAAGGACGCAATATCGCTTCTGTGATATTCTTGCCAAAAATGCATAGCCTCGATCTGGTCATGAGAAAACATCAGACCAACCCAAACTGGACATTTTACAAAAATTTGAGCAGGGCTCTTCAAAAGTTTCAAGGTCACGAAAAGCAGACAGACTAAGGAGCTGTGATGGATTGGAAGAGACAAAGGAGACGTGAAAACTACATGCACTGTGGATCCTGGACCAGAAAAAAGACATTAATAGGAAAACTGGTGATGCTCAAGTAAGTTCTGCAGCTTAGTTAATTATGTGCATTTCCTGCTTTCCGTAACTGGACCACGGCTGTATGTAGGATGTTAACATTCAGGGAAGCTGGGTGAGAGGTATGCAACTTTTCAATAAGTGTAAGTGTCTTTCAGAATAAGAAGTTTTTCCAAACAAAAACAGAATGAGTAATTTTTTCTCACAAAGGAAAAATTAAGAAGCAGAGGGTAGTAGAAAAATTTCCACCATAATCCTGAAACTAAAAGCAACCGCTGCCCATAGGCTGACTCTTTTAATTATTAACAATTTAAAACTTCTGAGCACCAACTTTGCTCAGCGTGCCTCCCTTCGTGCTCGTCCATCGTATGTCAAATTGCAACCCTCCCTTCACCCACTCATAGTCCTGCTGCGCCCCATCCATCTCTGGCGCTTCCTCCCCAGCGCAGTGTCACCATCTGACATACTATATAATCTACTGATCGTGTCTTTTGTCTCCTGTCTGCCTCTCCACTAAAATGCAAGCCCCACGAGAGTGGAGATTTTGTTTCATTCGTGGATGTATTCCAAATGCTTAAATTAGTCCTTGGATGAAGGAGCCCAGACAAGAGACCAAATCATGGACTTTGAATTCTTGGGAAAAAATCCTGAAAAGATGGGAAAAGGAGAGGCAATGTGTGATGTCACCAGAGTCCTTGAGTATTGAGACCTGGACGCGATACCAGGGGCCACCAGGATATATGGGAGGTGGGGAGGGGGTAGTCTGCCTATTGTAGAAACGACAGAGTTCCAAACACTGAGGGGCTTAAAAGAAGGTGAAGCTGTAGCCCATCACCTCTGAACCGTGACTTAAACCTGAAACAAACAGCTACGAGTGAAAATCCGACATTACAGAGAGCGAAGGAGATTGACAGAGATCCCTGGAGGTTGTGTTGGCTGGCTGGGGCCTTGCACCAGGTACAAAGTACCACACACTGAATGGCGGAAACAGCAGAAATTTATTGTCTCACATTTCTGGAGGCAGAGATCAAGGGCCCGGCAGTGCTGGTTCCTGCTGAGGGCTGTGAGGACGACTCTGTTCCAGGCCTCTCCCAGCGCTTCCGGGCTGTCCTGGCCATCTTCAGCATTCCTCAGCTTGCATCCCTCCCGTTTCTGCCTTCATTTTCACATGGCCTTCTCCCTGTGTGTGTCTCTGGGTCCAAATATCCCCTTTTTATAAGGACTCCTGTCATTTTGGATTTGGGCCCATCCTAATAACCTTAACTAACCACTTCCACAAAGACCCTGTTTCCAAACCAGCTCAGCTTCTGAGGGACTAGAAGTCAGGACTTCAACATAGGAATTTTGCAGGGGACAAAATCCAACCCGTAACAGGGGTCCAGCCCTTGACATAAATTGTATTTTCAAGGTGAAAGCGCCTGGATGGCTGTTAGCACAGGTTAGATTATGCTACAGTCGCTACCAACCTCAGTGACAGGCAGCTTAAAACAACCAAAGTTTATTTCTTGCTCACACTGAGTCCACTGAGGGTCTGCAGGACTCTCAGGACAGCTGCGCTCCACGCCAGGACACAGGGGTCCAAGCTGCTTCCATCTTCCGGTTCCTCACGAGGGGCGGAGAAAGGCTGGGGCACTGCACGTGGTTTGCACCTTGTTTTAGCCTGGAAGTGACCCTCAGCACCAATGCTCACGTATTGCCAGCCAGCACCAGTCTCCTGGGCCTGCACCCCTATAAGGGGGCCTGGAGAAGGTGGGGCGCAGATGGAATGTTTGTGAATGTCACAGCCTCTGCCATGCTGACTTTTGGGGGGCTGGTGTCAGTAGTGTTTCCTTAAGGCCGTGTTTCCTTAGAGCGTTGGCAACATTGACTTAAATCCTTAGCATATATCAAAGGACAGGAAATAAGCTATTTGCTTTAGAAATTACAGCAGGAGTCACTGTGTCCATGAAGACTGGAGAAGAAAGAACAATAGTGCCAGGGAGCCTTAATTGGCTCCGTCTCCAAACAGGTGAGGACTGGGGATGAGGGGAAGGCTGTACTTTGGACGGAAATTCCAGAACAGTCTCTGGCTTTTCCCAGAAGGAGAGGAGGAAGAGAAGAAGAAAGAGGAGCTATAAGAGAATGTAGGGGCGTCTGCCCCATTGCACCCTTTCCCTGCTGGGGTCCGCAGGGGCAGGGCACGTCTTATCACCTCCTGAAAGGCTCCCATGGGACCTGGCACTTTGTAGAGCCTTGCGTGTACTTCCTGGGAATGAATGATTGAGTGAACGAATGAATAACACTAAATGCACTGTTTCCAGTTCCCAAATGCCATGTCGAGCAGAAGGAAGGAGAGATCCTCACTCAGTCAAGGTCCCACTGGCCGTGCAAACGAGTCCACAGCCAGCAGTGGCAGATGCCCCGCCCTCTCCCGGAAGTGGTCGCAGGGAGGTGACCGGTACTCATGCCCGGAGCCTGTTATGGGAGTTTACTCAGTCAGGAGTGAGGCCTGTGGTAAAGGTTACGAAATAATCTAAAATTTTGGCATCAGCTAGCGGCACGTAAGGTTTTTCCCTTTTCAGCTCTGTCCTGCCAGTTGATGAGGGGAAGAAAAGGGGATTACCCTGGGGCGTGGGCATGCCAAACTGTGAGTCCATGCACTGGCCGCACCCCCATGCCATGCCCCTGCCCTGCCAACCCCCCAGCTCCCAGAGGGAGTGGCTATTTAAGGGGAACTGGAGTTCAGAATACACAAGGCAGTCGCTTGGAAGTATCAACTCTCACGTCCTCTGAGAGGTAAATACCCAGAAATGAGTGCTCCGGGGGGGAGTGTAAGATTTCCTGCTCATTGGCTGCCTTTGAGAGTGTCTGGGTTGTGTGTGTGTGTGTGTGTGCATGTATGTGTGCATGCATATGTAGGCGTACGTGAGCAGGAGCACGCATGCACATGATTTGATGTGTACAAGAGGGTATGCGTGCACAAGTGTGTTGTGCAGCTGTGTGAGTGTATCGTACAAAAGGATGTCTGCATTAGTGCATGAGCTCAAGAGTATGTGTATGTGTGCATATGTGTGTAAATGTGTACATGTTTGTGCATGTGTATATCTGTAAGGGGTGGGACAGTCTTACAAAGAGAGGGTGCTGCTTTCATTCTGGAGAAAAATATTGGGGACTGGATCCATAGATGAAATTCCCAAGCCTTGACTCCAGTGTGGGGACAAGTAAGATATGCCTAATGGGGGACACACAACCTATGACGTTGGGAATCTCCCAGTTCGTTGGGACCTTCCAGGAACTCTCAGTCCCCTGAGGGCAGAGGTCTCACTAGTGTATCAGGTGGGGGTAGCGATAGGTCTGAATCCTGCACGTGTGTGAAAATGTTCATTCAGCAGAGCTGGGAGGGGTCAGGAAGTCATGCATGTGCACACTTCTTGTGTACCCTGTGTGTGACGAAAGTAGTCACTCTGGCCCCCGCCTGGGATGGAGGAGCATGTCTGAACATTGCCTTGAAGAGTCCCTTCTCTGGGGTTGTCGAGGGTGAGCAGGAGAGCAAGGGACCAGGACAGAAGCTGGCACCACCTGGGAGAAGAGTCTAGGCAATCCATCTGCCTTTCTCCCACACAGAGCTGTCGACATGAAGACCCTCCTGCTGTTGGCGGTGATCATGGCCTTTGGTAAGAGATGACCCTGACCTCTGGCCACAAAGGGGCAGCCCAGGGAGGGAAGCCCTCCTGTTTCCGTTCCCATTGCAGGAGACTCTCTCTCAGTAGGAAGAAGGAGAGGCTGAGAGGGAGGACACAGTGCCTTAGGCCCCATCACCACGTGATTTCCTTCTAGGCTTGCTGCAGGTCCAGGGGCATTTGCTGGATTTCCGGAAAATGATCCGGTTGATGACAGGAAAGGAAGCTACATCCAGTTATGGCTTCTACGGTTGCCACTGTGGTGTGGGCGGCAAAGGATCCCCCAAGGATGCAACAGATCGGTGAGGCCACCCCAGCCCTCCCTTCCCTCTGCCCACTTGTGGCCCGGGCAGGGCCGGGAGCTGCAACGGTAGGACTGGTGCCCCATGGGCACAGGACCCCAGGAGGGCCTGGCTGGACAAGCAGCCAGCATGTTAGAAACTCTGCTCTCGACTATCCCAAAGTCACTGGGTCTCTGCCCAGGGTCAAGGGGGTGAGACCATGCACCAGGCTCCCTGGAGCTGTGACAGGGCAGCCCCAATAGGATGTTCTCGTCACAGGTGCTGCGTTGCCCATGACTGTTGCTACTATCGTCTGCAGAAACGTGGGTGTGGCACCAAACTTCTGAACTACAAATTTTCTTACCGCGGGGGCAAGATCATCTGCGGTAAGAAAGAGTTCTGCACCTCCACCCAGTCTCCTTCATTCGTGTCGCTGAGTCTCCACTGTGCTGGGCACCATGCTGGGCACCAGAGACAGAGTTCCAAAGGGACAGAGTTCCTGCCCCTAGGAGCTCACAGTTGAGTGGGAAGTAAAGAAAATGAAAACACAGCATGATAGACTCCAATAGGAAGTAAGCAAACTGGCGGAGCCTGGACACAGGCTGAGGTTCGAGGAAGGCTCCAGAAACTGGTGACATCCAAGCTGAGTCCTAAAGGCTGTGCAGGAGTCAGGGAAGAGGAGGATTTGGGGCAATCCAACAAGAGGTCACAGCAGGGTCAAAGGGACCAGAGGGAGTTGTCACAATTCTGTGCTACTGAAGGGAAATGTGAGGAGGAGGAGTGGGGAGGGAGGAAGCTGGAGAGATAGGAAGGGGCTAGACCAAGCCCCGAGGCCATATTGTATTTAAATTTTGTCACAAAGCAGTAGGGAGCTCTTAAGTAAAGGAGTGACAGGACCAGATTTGCATTTTGGAGGACTCTCTCTGGCTGAAGGGTGGATCCAGACAGGATGAAAGGGGGACCCAGTGAGAAGACCATCGGCATAAGGCAGACAAGAGAAAGAGCCTAACGTGTGACAGTAGTGGTCAGGATGGAAGGGTGGAGAGTCACATTAAGATGCATCTGAGGTAGAATCAGCTGGGCTTGATGACCGGGGATAAGCAGCTGTTGAGAGGGTACATGAGGTATGGATGGAAAACTGAGGTACAGATCACAGGAGGGGGGTCTGGTGGGTGAGGGGAGAGGAGTTCCATTTAGAACACGTTGAGTTTAGGAGGCTTCCAGAAGCCCCAGGGAGATGTGCAGGCCGCTGGATGTAGAAACTCACGGCTCCAGAGAGGGATCAGATCAAGACCAGGGGCACAGATTCAGGAGTCAGCAGCAGAGAGCTGAGAGTTGGTTGTGCTCACCCATCTGATGTTTAAAGGCCCAGAAAGAAGACAGAGGAGGGATAGTCAGAGAGAGAGAGCTGGAGAACTGAGAGAGAAGGTCAAGGAAGGCAAGGAGCAGATGATTCACAGCAGCCAATTCAACAGCGGAGTCCTCTGGGATAAGGGTTAACAAGGCTCCTTGGGTTTGGAGGCAGGAAAACCATTGAAGACCTCGGGGGGAGCCGTTTCCATGCAGTGGTGAGGGCAAAACCAGATTAGAGTGGATTGGGGAGCGAGTGGGAAGCGGGAAGTGAAGCAGAGGCAGTAAGTATAGACAACTTTCTGGAGAAAGCTTGACTCTGAAGGGGAGGAGTAGGGAGGGCAGATTGGTAGCTGGAAGGGTTTGCTCAGTGCCCCTAGACAGCAGATCCACTGGTGAGATTTTGAGAAAGCATAAGCTCTCGTCCCACAGCCTGAGTTCTTTAAGATCAGAAATTATGTCTCCCCATCATGACCTCTCCACGGGGTCATGTATCCTTGGAGGCCTTTGAGTTGCAAGCAACAAGATGCCCAACTCAAGGAGCCTTGGATAATGGGGAAGTCTGACTCTCATAGAACAGAAGCCTGGAAGAGGGCAGTGCCAGGGCTGGGACAGCCTCTCAACTGTGTCGTCAAACACCCAGCCTCTTCCCAACCTTCTGCTCTGCCGTGTTGGCCATGTGATGCCAAGACACACGATGTAGCTCCAAGTATCATGGCCTCATCGTACCAAAGAGGCTTTCCCCTTGCACATCTCTTTTTGAGGGAGGAAATGAATGCTCCCGGAAGGCCCCCTCAGACTTCCTCTTTTGGATCATCGGCCAAGGCAAGGTCACGTGCAACCCAGAGGCCAGTCACTGCAAAGGAAGAAAGGATGACCATCCTGGACACATCCGTTAGCAAGAAGAAAGAGACAACGGCTGTCGGGAAAGCCTTTAACGGAGTCTACCAGTGCTTGGCTACTGGTGTCCCCATCAGACTGAGTGTTAGCTTCCTGAGGGCAGGAATTCTGTCTCCCCGTCAGTCAGAAATATCTGGAGCATAGGTGCTTGTCTCAGACTAGAAGTTTCTGGAGGAGAGGGGCTGTGTCTTCTCCCCCAGGGTTCCCACAAGAAGCTGTAGAATATTAACAAACCCTCTTCTGGTGTTCGTTTTCTTATGATTTCAGCAAAACAGGACTCCTGTAGGAGTGAATTGTGTCAATGTGACAAAACAGCCGCCTCGTGTTTTGCAAGAAACCGGAAGACCTACAGTAAAAAGTATCAATACTACAACAACAAGTCATGCAGAGGGAAGACCCCCCGGTGCTGACAGCCCCCGACCCTGGGAGCCTCGCCGCCCAATGCTGTATCCTTCTCCAGCACCCCGCTCCCTGCCCGATCCAAGTTCCCTGGCCATGAAGGAACCACCATCTCCCATCCTAGAGACAAGCCAGGAGCCCTCCCATCCCCAGACAGAAGTCTTCTATCCAGAACAAGGAGCCTAAAGCCTGGCCCTTCTCCCATCCGTGCCTGGCCCTTTCCCTCTGCTCCCTCAGCATTTCCGCTCTCCTCCAAGTCCAGCTTCCTGCTCCATAGTAGTAGCTACACTCCCGGGAGGCTCTTCTGAATAAAGCAATTCATTGGCAAACTGTGTGTGGGTGTGGGTGTGTGTGTGTGTGTGCGCGCGCTGCCCCAGGCACTGTTAGTGTGAAAACAAACTGGTACAAGGCCATATGGTGTAAGGGGTTAAAATCCAGACTCTGGAGTCAGACCAGCTGAGTCAACCCCCCCCCCCCGCCACATCACCTCCCTAAGCCTTAGTTCTCTCATCCAAACGGAGATAACGTGGGTACCAACTGCATGGGCTTGTTGGAGAATTCAAAGAGAGAAGGAATGTCAAGCACTGGGTCTGGCAGGTCTGCATCTGTCATCCTTATTACACGTGGAAGCCAGCCGTCCGCCTCTCCTTCCCTGGGCAAGGGCAGCTCCTGCTGGCCTGTTGGGGGGAAAACAGGAAGAACGTTGGTCTTGATGTCCTGGGGAGCTATCATCCACATCTTCTGCGTGGCACGTTTGTCTCCTGTCTTGCCACTTGGTGAAAGTGGGTTCGCATAATGCTGGGCACCAGCAGTGCCCTCAGAGCACTATCCCCTCCCCCAGGGCCAGCTTCCTGGGCATGTGACCCGTGCAGAGTCCTGCAGGGCCTCACGCTCGGAAGGATGCCGCATCTGGTTTAATGCTCTGCCCCAGCCATCTCAAAATTCTTAATAAGATGGAATCCCACTTTTTATTTGCGCTGGGGCCCACAAATTATGTAGCTGGTTCTACCCTCACCTGAATGCTATTTCCCCTCCTGTCATCCAGGGTTCCGTGGGGATATTTCCACCTGGACCAGCTACAGCCCCACCTGATTCTTCACTACCCATCATCAGGGGTGCTGGGTGTGGACGTCTGCACAAGGCACCTTGCTTAGGGGCGCAGGTGGGAGCTGAACTTTAGTCCATGCACGGCTCAGCAAGCTCTGTGTTCACCCAGAGGCGATGGCTTTCTGTAAGTCATCCTGCCAGAAGGAGTGCCTTTCTCTAATTCTGCACAAAGATGCTTCATTTGCTGGCAGTAGCCCTGATCACGTTTACTGTCACTCACAATAAAAGAAATGAAAATTTAAACTCCCCTGAGATACCATTTTTATCTGTAAGAATAGATCAAACTCCAAAAGTGTGACAACGAGCTCTAGCGGCCAGGCCGCATGGGGAAACCGTCACTGTCATAGGTAGCTGGCAGGAGGCCAGAAGGCCCACAGGGGGCAAACAGGCAACAGCTACCAAAATTATAAACGCCTTTCTCCTTTGGCTCAATGACCGCACTTCTGGAAATTTACCCTATGCGTGCACACACACACACAAGCACATGCACAGTGAATCGTGAGCAAGTTTTTCCTTGCCACATTGTTCTGAATTGGGTTGGAAATAATCCCAATGTCCATGTAGAGAGGACTAGTTAGAGAAACAATGATACCACCTCAAGATGAGACATGCTACATCTGTTTAATGAGGGAAGCTTCGTCTGTTGCCATACAGAAAATCTCCAGGACGTGGCGGCAAGTGAAAAGAACACGAGGGAGCATGGTATAAACCGTGTGCCACGTTCCTGTCGGAAAGGGCAGAAATGCGGATATGTGTTTGCCAATATTGCCATAAACACTTAGAGAACACACAAGAAGTTAATTAAAATGGTTACCTATGTAAGGAGCAGGGCTGGCAGGAAAATGCAGCGGGCACAGATGAGATGAGAGGGAGATTTCTCAATATATAATTTTTCTTAGTCCTCTAATGTATTTCTTATTCAAAAGAAAATTAGCATAATCAAGCACACACAAATATTCCTCTCCCTGAGACAGACGCTAATTCTCAGAGACAATATAGTCTAATCCCAGGACTGGGGAACCAAGCTCACCAGCCAAATCTATCCACTGCCTGTTTTTATACCGCTTAGGAGCTAAGAATGGTTTTTACATTTTTAAATAGTTGGAAAAAAAACAAAAGAAGAAGAACATTTTGTGACACATTAAAATGGTATGAAGTTTACATTTTAGCGGCAATAAATAGAGTTTTATCGTAACACAACGATGATCTTTGGTTTGCATGCTGTCTATGACTGCTTCGATGCTACGACAGCAGAATTGAATGGTTGTAACAGAGAAGGTAAGGCCTTTTGCAGAAAGAGTTTGCGGATCCCTGGTCTAAGCCAGGGCTTCTCAAACTGCCCCTGGGGAAGGACTGGTTCTCGTTGTCTCTGATCTGCCTCAGATCACCACTTTTGCAAAATAAAAGACAACCCAAATGTAAAATACAATACGAACCCAAAGGTTTTATTATTCCATTCAATGAACATAAAATTACTCTAAGTTGCTTTGAAGTTTCTAGAGACTTTCAATCTCTGTATGTACCTCACCCTGGATGGAAACAGTTCACAGAGACACTCGCCCTTGGACCCCACTTTGGAAACACTGGTCCGACCCATATCGAGGAAAGACAAATGCTCTTAATGATTCCATAATCAGCAACGTGTTTCTGTCCTTAAGGTAAGCACCACTATTCCTGGGTAGGCAGAATTGCTTCCTCTCCCCTATCGACCCTTCAGGACCCGCTGGAGTGAGGATGGGACCACATTACTCCTCAGTGATGGCGCTTCAGCTTCAGAAGAGATGCTCTGAACCACCCTTTGAAGAAAGCCTCATTAAGTGTTTGACAAAGCCTCTTCTTTCCCTCTGCCTTGATCTAGGGGAAGAGAGAGGCAGCGACTGACAAACTCTGCTACAGCTCTCCCTCTAGCGAAGACTTTGCTCTTCCTAATTGAATATTCTTCCAAGAATATTCTCAGGGCAAGTCTTTATGTGCAAAATCTTCGAGGCCTTCTATTTCTAAGAACATTCCCTTTATACCTCACATTGTATAACAACTTGAAAGGACACAATATTCTAGGTTCAATTGTTTTCTATTATACCTTAGAAATATTCCTCCGTTTTCTCCTTGCTTTCAACGTTGCTGATGAAAAGTCTGATATTAATCTGCCTCCTAATCGTTGGTTGGTTGTCTGCTCCTCCTTCATCTTTAGAATTTTTCTCAGTCTTTGATGTTCTTAACTTTCACTACAACGTGTCCAGTCATCGATTTTTCCTTATCTGTCCTGTGTGCGTTCTTATGTCTTTTCATCTTTCTTTAAGTACAGGAATTTCATATTCATTATTTCTTTGAATATTTCCCTCCATTTTCCCTCTCCTTCTGGGACTTCTATTATCTGCACGTGGGCACATTTATCCTCCATATCTCTTCAATTTTTTCCCCCATTTTCTCTATACACTTTCTCCCATGAGGATTTCTCAATCGATGCCCCTAACTCCCCGTGTCATTCTTCAGCTGGCCATCCCATCTCAACAGTTACATTCTTCATAACTAACATTTACACTTAGGGTATTTTTTAGTGATTTCTTATTCTTGGCTTGTAATGCTAATATCTTCCCTTATCTACATATGTATATTTAACATGCTTATTTTCACTTCTCGTTCATCCATTCTAACAATTCTATTTCACATGGTATATGCAATCAAGTATATTTCCTTTTTTCCTAGTGGGCATAGTCCGTATGCCTCACGGTGAATTTAGAGAGAGGGGAGAGGATGAGTCTTAGATTTCATGATTGCCAATTGCTGCCCCCACAGGCAGGTGCTCTGGTCAGATAGCACCTGAGAAGCAGCCACACTGGCAAGAAGTCGCACCCCAGGTTCAAGTCGGCCGCCCCTGGGATTGGAGGTGCAGTAGAAAAGGAGGTAGTGAAGGATGAGATGAAAGAATGAGTGCCTGAGGGTCGCTGAGCAGCCTGGATTATTTCCCACAATTCCTCGCTGCAGCAGGTTTTTGGACAGTCCTAATATTATCTCCAGAACTTGAGCATCTGGCTTCTGGGATGAAGAGGCAAAGGGAGAGGAAGGAGAGAATTTAAGAAGCTTCCTCCCAACCTATCCAGTCTTTGCCAGAACGAGCCATCCTCTGCTCCAGGGCACAGCCAGCCCCTTCTCCCGACAGCCACACCCAGCCTTCGAGATCAGCTGCATATTTCCTGCAGGACGCTGCACGGGCCCTTCGGTTTGTTCTTCAAATCCAAGCCTCTCCCTTGGATTTGTAGGTTTTCCAGACTGGTTTTGGCAAAGGGAGCCAGCGGTCTTTGCCAGTTTGCAATCTTGGCAGAAGAAAAGGGGAAATATATAGCAGAGTATCTTGTGAGTAATTTAAAAGCACACATGCGGAGACACTACATATTTCTCATGGAACCATATATCTAAATAAATATATGAAGGATAAATCAATACTGGAGCTGGAGAATGAAGGAGAAAAATGTATAAAGCAAAACCAATGTCTTACATAAACCAGCGATAACAGTGTGCCCCGAGGAGAAGCCGGGGTATAATAGGTTAAGCAATTGGTCAATTCTAAATGCATTTATCTTTTGACGCAGCAACCCACTTCTGGAAATTTACCTATAAATGCACAGACACACACACAGTGATGCATGAGCAGCGTGTAAGGGACAGAAAATTCAAACCCAGAGCTGTCTCGATCCAAAGTCTGTTCTTTCTGCTGCCCATGATGTTAGAAAGCTTGACTGGAATGTCAGTGTGAGTGCCCACTGACATACCGGCCGGCTGGGCCTCTGGGTCCTCATTTATACAATCTAGCCAGAATGAAATGCCCATTTCCCAATTATTGCTATCTCTGGGCTATGTTAACAGAGACCATACAGAATCTGAAAATCATTCTTATTTTGCTTTTGCCCTCAATTTTATTATGATGGAGTTGAACTGGTGGATCCTGCCTGATCACCAGTAGAATAAAGTCAGGTTCCTGCTGAGTGGCAGGAAGGTGATGCCCTGAGCCTGAAATCTTCTATACATGACGCGATGGGACGTTAATTAAGTAGATGCATGAGTGAGTGGTGTTGTGGGAGCAACTTGAGGATAGAAACTACATCTAGTTCACCATAAGCTCGGGGCCTGGCCTGGATGCAGCAACCGCTGAGGCTCCAGGACACAGGTCCTAGAGAATCTGGGGAGACCCAGAAACAGCGCCTAGCACAGTCTACCCCCGGAGCCAGTCGGATCCACTTGTGCTCTCCCATCCTGCCCAGCTTCCACACTACAGCACGGAGCCACTGTTATCTCGTGATAACAAGATGCCCTCACTTCCACACTGAGAGGGAGGTACAAGGCCAATGGGTCACAGAGTCTTCTTCAAGATCCAATCCAGATCTCCTAAAAGATTTTATCAAAAAGGTTAGTGAGGGGCTGCCCTGTGACCGAGTGTTTAAGTCCACGCGCTCTGCTTCTGCAGCCCAGGGTTTCATGGGTTCAGATCCTGGGCGCGGACATGGCACCACTCGTCAGGCCATGCTGAGGCGGCGTCCCACATGCCACAACTAGAAGGACCCACAACCAAAATATATACAACCATGTACCGGGGGGCTTTGGGGAGAAAAAAGGAAAAATAAAACCTTTAAAAAAAAAAGGTTAGTGAAATAGCCACAGTCCCCACTGCTTTAGCCACTTCTAAGGTCTTAGCTGACACTCATCATCTCCTTCCTCCCACACCCATCTCAGATTTCCTTCATTCTCTGCCCACACTTTGGCTCATTTCTTGTTCCTATGGCATACGTCACCTTCACTCAAGAGGATAGACCTGGGCGAGTGACCCACACAGGTCCTGGAAGTGACTCAGGGCCATTTGGGCAAGGACAATCCAGAGTCACAGGCTCCCTGATCGTGGTCTGGAAGGGGGACCCCAGGCTGCAGGCAGGAACACCCTCAGGCCAGCAGAGTCCTCGCCCCAGGCCAGGGGCCCTGGCGACCCACGTCTAAGAATGGTACTGCCACCCGTCTTGGCTCAAGAAACTCTGAGATTGGACTCTTGGAGAAAAGGATTTGTCCCAAAGAAGAGGCTCTTTCAGGAAAGGCTAAATCTTTAGGGGAAAAAACCATCCTTTCTTCTAGTCACTTCCCATGAGCACATCTTCCCTTTACTTCCATGACTCTTATTTGGCCAGTGAAGTGATGAGGCTGTTGCTGGTCTCTGAAGACCTTGAAAATTGAATTGAGACCATCTGAGCTTCCCACATTTAGTTCAAACGTAGCCCGGGAGACTTTTCAATGGCAAAACTACTGGTGAATTCCATTCCCTACGGGAAATAAATCACATCCACCACTTATGCGGTGTGGACGAGATGAAAGAGCCAGCTGGCTGACTGAGGGACTTTCCCACTTTTCAGCTGGGTCACGGCCCGGGAGTAACTTCCATCCAAACGAGAGCGTGGTGGAGAAAGCTACTCTGAAGCCAGGATATTGACAACAGCAGCGAAAGCTGTGTCTCAACAACTCCCATCTACCAGCACTTACTTTGTGGCAGGTCCTGGGCCAAGTATTTTAAATGCATTTTCTCATTCAATCCTCTTAACGATTCTACGAGGTAGAGAACATTGCTATTCCCACTTTCCATTCATTCATTCAACAGGATACTTATTGAGAACTTTTAATGTTCCAGCGCAGAACGAGACATTAAGAATCCAGCAAAAGCCAGACCGCCAGTGTCCCTGCCTCTCCACACTTACAAGCCACAGGGAGGAGCCAGCTGCAGCCAAGAAACAAATTACAAGGGAAAAGAAGATAGCAGTAAATAATATAAAGAAAATAAAATAGGAGAATAGGAGAGGGTAGGGGGAAGACAGGGTACGTGTTTTAGATGGAGTGGCCAGGGAAGGTGCTGCATAGGAGAGGGCATTTGAAGTGAGATCATGCATGACAGCAAGGGGTCAGCTCTAAGATGATCAAAAGAAAATCAATCCAAGGGGGAGAACAGCTAAGGCAAGGGCACAGAGGCAGGACTGAGCTTGATGTAATTGAGGATAGAAAGAAGGAAATTGAAGTACAGAACAATACCAGAAAGAACCAAAAGAACGTGCAGTTAGCAAGCAGGAGAGCGTAGGAAATGAAATCAAGGCTGCTTAATCTTTCCTGGAATCTCTTCTCAGGCAGATAAGAAGAGAAAAAAACAAAGAAGAAGAAAACTCCTAGGTATCTAGAATAAAATACGGAAAGAGAAGTACACCTACCTGGTGGCTTTGGGAAATAATAATTATAGTAATAGTAACAATAATAATAATAATAATAATAATAAGCTTGTGCCTCTGGATCAAACCATACCTGAAAGCCTCTTGTATTTTCCTTGCACAAGTCAACAGATTTCTTTTATTGTTTAAACCAGTTTGAGTTGGAGTTTTGTTACTTGCATTAAAAACATCCCAAATGATTTGTATACATTCTTATGTTTACTATTTTTCAGCTTCTCTGATGAAGTAACTATTGTTAACTCCACTGTATAAATGGGGAACAGAGAATGAAAAAGGTCAAATGATTAAAACAAATTCTTACTTAGTGAATGGCAATTGGGATTCCAACTCAGAGCTCCAAAGACTGAGCTCCTAATCCCTATGATACATCAGCTCTATGAAACCATGGCAACAGGTCCTCCACTAAGCCTGAACCTCAGAATCTCTCCACACCCCAGCCAGTCATGTGGAAGGATGGAAGAGAGAGCCAGGAAGTCTACACCAGCCAGGAAAAGAGACGAGAGCACCACTCCCATGTGCCTAACCTTTTTATTTTAAACTTTTAATTTTTGAACATTTCTAACATATACAATGTAAACAAAATCACATAACAAACTCCTCTGCACCCATCCTCCAGCTTCAACAGTAATCCACATTCTGGCTTCTTTCGTCATCTGTGCTTCCACCCACTCTGTATCTCCACTCAGTTAACATCATCATCATTATTATTTATAGCTCGTTCTTAGAGGTAAAACATACACATGTTGAAATACACAAATCTCAGCTGGACAGGTTTACCAAACCGATGGATACACCCTCATAACCCACATGCCATCACAGTGTAGAACATTGCCCTCTCCCAGAAAGCTCCCCCGCGTCTCTCCCCAGTCAGTCCTCCTGTCTGGGTGGATTCGTCTGCCAGGGCTGCCATAACACAGCTCCACAGAGGGGGTGGTCTAAACGGAAGGAACCTACTTTCTTACAATTCAGAAGGCTGGGAGTCCCAGATCAAGGCGTCAGCAGGCTGGCTTCTTCCCCTTGGCTTGCATAAGGCCATCTCCTCCCTGTGTCTTCACACCGTCTTCCCTCTGTGCCCTAACTTCCTCTTCTTATAAGGACACCAGTCAGGTTGAATTAGGACTCACCCTAATGACCTCATTTTACCTTAATTACCTCTTTAAAGACCCTCTCTCCGAACATAGTCACATTCTGAGGTACTGGGGCTTACGATTTCAACACGCGGATCTGGGGGGACACAAGTCAGCCCATATCACTGGGGAACCCACTGTTCCAATTATTTTCACATTAGACTGGTTTGCCTGCTTTAGAACTTCCTGTAAATGGAATCATAGATGGTGTGTCCTCTTTTATGTCTGGCTGATTCCGTTCAGCATAATAACAACGAGATTCATTCGCTGCCGTGTGTCAGTAATTTGCTCTTTACTGCTGAGCAGCATTCCATAGTGGGCATCACTACAATTGTTTATCCATTCTCCTGATGATGGACAATCGGGCTGTTTCCAGTTTGGGGATATTTTGAATAAAACTGCTCTGAACATTCTTTTTTTTTTTGAAAGATTGGCACCTGAGCTAACAACTGTTGCCCATATATTTTTTTCTCCCCAAATCCCCCCAGTACATAATTGTATATTTTAGTTGTGGGTCCCTCTAGTTGTGGCAAGTGGGATGCCGCCTCAACGTGGCCTGACGAGAGGTGCCATGTCCACGCCCAGGAGCCAAAGGAGTGAAACCCTGGGCCACCGAAGTGGAGAGCACGAACTTAACCACTTGGCCATGGGGTCAGCCCATGAACATTCTGATACATAAGTTTTCGCTTCCCTCGATTAAATATCTAGGAGTGGGTTAAAGGGTAGAGGTACGTTTAATTTTACAAAGACCAGTCAAAACATTTTTCCAAAGCATCTGTCCCATTTTACATC
This sequence comes from Equus caballus, assembly GCF_041296265.1. NCBI lineage: Eukaryota > Metazoa > Chordata > Mammalia > Perissodactyla > Equidae > Equus > Equus caballus. Next base: position 34,191,738 of record NC_091685.1, read on the forward strand.
CCCACCAGCAATGTACGAGAGTTCCTGTTGCCTGACCTTCTGCACTTAACATTTTATGTTCAATGATCCCACCCACTAGCAAACATGGCTCAGATGGCGTCCTAGAATCTCACCAGTCCGGAGCAACCCCTCCAGTGACAACCTTGGAGATGCCCCTGTCAGTCTCCCTTCCAATGAGAACCCGTTCGAGGGGTGTAGTTGGTGGGCAGCCCCCACGCTCCTGTACCTTTGGGATCTGCCACCTGTTCATGACAAAGCCGCGTGCTCCTGAACTGTTCCCATGACTGAGCGTGACAGGGGCCTGGATCCAGGCCACCCTTCCTCTTGCAGGACCCTCCAATGGGCATCCTTCCTTTGGGGCTCCCACCAGGCTCTCTGAGACTCCTCAGAGCTGCCCTGCGGCTGCCCATCCACTCGTCCTTCCTTCCTCCTCTCCTGTCAGAGGTGTCAGACCTGTTCATGATCTGAACGCCCTCTCTCCCCACTCCCCTCCTTCTCTTTCCCATTATCTTTCAGAGCTGTTTCCCCCAGGACATCTCCTTCACATCCAACTCCATCTTGGCATGGCTTCCAGAAGACCTAAGGCACACACCTGCTCTCAGGAGGAAAGCAAGAAGAGGAGTGGAGAAAACGGGGAGAGTTTTAAAGCTTCCTCTACCCAAGAAGCCTATAGGGCCCCACTTTTCATCCTTCTTTTAGCTAACCAAAAAATAAAAACTAACAATGAGGTGCTCAAGATTGTGATATCTGCCAAGAAGGAACCAAACAGGATGATGTGGCAAAGAGTAAAGAGATGGGGGAGGAAGCTGCTGTACATTGGGTAGAAATGGAAGGGCTCTCGGGGAGGCGATATTTGAGCCAGAAACTCAGAGATGAGAAAAAGCCACTGTGAAAGAACATTCTAGGCTTTGAGCTTGGAACATCCTATTCCAGGAACAGCAAAAGGTCAGAGGGGCTGGAATGAAGTGGGCCAAGGGGAGCTCTGTTTCTCACTGCTTTGTTCCCCACTGAACCGTGAGACCCCACAATAGTGCCTGACACACAATAGGTTCTTGAATAAATATTTGTGGAATGAATGAGTAAATGAAGGAAATGCATGAAATGCATGCCCTTGGCACACCTCTCACTCCCCCGTTTACATGCATGCACACATTACCACGGGATTGCTTTATTTCAAAGACAAGTGCAACATGACGGATGGCTAAGGGAGTGGATCTAGAAACAGTGCAGGACTGGGGCCCCATGCGGAAAACTTTGCACTCCATCCCCAACAACCTCCCAGGAAGCAGGGCCAGGGCCAGGTAAACATGGTTCAGCCTGACTTTGGCCTTTCTGTTCTTGGGTGGGGCCGCATCCTGCCTCTGGGTGGAGAGGCTGGGGGACCGAGAGTCTGGGTTGTGCAGAAACAAGCAAGTGGAGGAGAGGAAGCCCTCGTCCTGGAAAAAGGCTGGAGGGAAGAGGAGGCCCCCAGCAGGGGGGGACCAGCTTTGCACACAAGGCACTGGGGAAGGTGCACATCATTTCGTTGTAGGTGCAGAGGTTGTCAAGGAAACAGTAGGCAGCCTCCTTGTCTCAGTCACAGGCTGCTTCCTAGCAGAAGGCATCTTTCACCGAAACCACGGAAAACAGACATGAGAGAAGGGGAAAGACACGGGGTCGCGTTCTATACTGAACACCTCCGGGACATACAGAGGAAGGAGTAGACTCAGGCCCCTCCCTCTGGGGCCTCTGACCAGTGAGGACACTCAATACTTCCCCTCTGGACCTCCCAATCGAGTGGAGGGCAACACAGTCCCTGGCTTCAGGGAGCACTCAGTCTGATGGAGGAGACAGTCTCTGTCTCTAAGAATCCGCAAGTCTGATGGTGGAGACACCGTCCCAGCTTTAGAGGAGCTCCCAGCCTGATGGCAGGCAGCCCCATCCTGTTCTGAAGGAGCTCTTGATCTGATGGGAGAGACAGGATCCACACCCTCAGGGAACACACAGTCCCTGACCTGGGGGAGCCCTAGAGGTCAGGGACACTCAAAACCGAGCTCAGGGCTCCATCCTCAGAGACCCTAAGTTATCTGTCTCAGACTGAGCAGCCCCCTGCAGCAACCTCTCAACCTCTTTCTGCCGCCCTTCACAATCGGACTTTCTAAAAAATGTGCCTACGTTCACTGTCTCCATTTCCTCAGCTTCCTCTCGCTCTCGATCCACAGCAGCCCGCTTCATCCGCACCAACCATGAGCACCACACTGACCAAGGTCCCCAGTGGTCTCCAGGTCTCCGCCTTCAGGAAGCCCTCTCCATCAGTGTCCTACTGGATCTCTCTGCTAGCACCACTCTTCTAACACCATCCGACACCTCCTGCTTCTTGAAACCTTCCACCTGTTGACTTCCAGGACACTGCTCCCTCTTGTTTTCCTTCTACTTCCTGGTTTTTCCTTCTGCGCTCCTTTCTGAGCGCTTAAACGTGAAATGGGCAATCTCTTTCAACTCTCAGTGGATAAGTCTCCAATCTAGGGGTCCTCAGCCCCGACCCTCCCGTGCACACCTCCAGCTGCCACTGGACTTCTCCTCCTGGGTGTCCCACAAGCCCCTGCATTCAATATGTCCCCACCGGAACTGCTCTTTCTCCATCTAAGACCTCCTCCTGTGGTCCTGACCTCAGCCGGAGGCACCACCATCTCCACCCCATCTCCACCCGACCACCCAAGCTGAAAGCATGCTCATCGCTTAGCAAACCCTCTCACTCTCCTTCACATCTGGCAGTCACAGGTACCGCCGGTTCCGCCTGCTAAGTACCTGTCAGGCCCATCTTCTTCCCTTCCCATCATCACTGCCCTGAGAAATTGAATTTTAACTCTGATTTAATTTTAATTAATTTACGTTTAAATAGATACACATGGCTAGTGGCTACCATATCAGACAGCGTATGCCTAGAGTGTACACTGCAGGCTGCCCTACATCTTGGTCCTCCTGTAGTTTCAGCATCCAGCACAGGGCAGGTATCAACAAGCGTTTGCTGAATGACTAAAGGATACGAGAGTCAACAGCATGCGCTGAGCTCTCACTGCACTCGGAGCCCCTGCTGGAATGTCAGCTCCTGAAGCCAGGGGTTGCTGTTCCCTGCTGTATCCTCAGTGCCTAGAGCAGAATCTGGCAAGTGTTTCAATATTCTGCAATATTAAAAGTGTCCTCATGCATATAAGGGTCCTTTAGGAGAATTACCTTTCTGAGTGACTGGGGGCTTTTCTTTCTCCTTTTGTTAGTTATCACTACTTCTTGTTGTGTTGTAGACCAAGTCTGCACAATTTCCACCTTTTTAAAAAATTAATTGATGGTTTCTTGAGACCTGATGTATGGTCTGTCTTTGGTTATATCCGAGACACACTTCACTAGAAGGAATAGCCTTATTTACAGGGCATAGAATTAAACCTGTTAGATTCTTTACGCAAGCGTTCAATAAACATTTATTGAGCATTTATTACGATCCAGCACTGTTCCAGGTACTCAGAACACATCAGATAAAACAGGTGTCTGGCAAAGGTCCCTGCCCTGGGGTGGCGGGGGTGGGGGGAGGGAGGAGATAGTCAGTGAACAATAAACATAATTAATAAGTAAATTATATGGTATGTTAGAAGGTGATAAATGCTCCGGAAAAAGAAAAAGTGCAGCAGGTTAAGAGGAACAGAGGCAGGGGAGGGGTTGTAATCGTAAATGGTGGGGGGGCCTCACTGAGAAAGTGACATTTGAACAAAGAACTGAAGGATGTGAGGGTGTCCGCCATGCAGATATCCAGGGGAAAAACCTACCAGGCAGAGGGAGCAACCAAGACTGAGGCCCCAGAGCAGGGGTGCAGCTGGCATGTTGCAGGACCAGCCAGGAGACCAGAATGGCTGGAGCAGAGTGAGGAAGAAGTGTACAGGAGAGGAGCAGGGCGTTGGAGCATCAGGGCCCTGTGGCCATGGTGAGATTTTGTCTTTTACTCTCAGATGAGTGGGGACGCCCTGCAACTTTTCGAGCAAAGTGAGATGATGTGACTTACAGGTAACATGAGCACTCTGGCCGATGTGCGGAGAAGAGACTGCAGGAAGCAGAGGCAGAAACAGGGAGGAAGGGAGCCATACAGGTGAGGGATGCTGGTGGCTCAGACAGGGCGGTAGCCGTGGAGGCAGTGAAAGGTGGTCGGTTTCTGGCTATGATTTGAAAGAGAGTCAGCAGGACTTCCTAACAGATTGGATAAGGGCCGTGAGGAGCCAAGGATGACGCCAAGGTTTTCAGCCTGAGCACCTGGAAGTAGAAATTGCCATCAACTGAGACGGGAGACTGACTGAAGCAGCTCTCTGGGCAGGTCAGGAGCTCCCTGGCGGCCGTGCTGGGTATGAGATGCCTATTAGACTCCCACGTAGAGATGTCGAGTAGACAGTTGACTAAATGCATCTCCTGTGGGTGGGGCTGCAGATATAAACTTGAGAGTCATCAGCCAAAGGATGGTATGTAAAAGCCATGGGAGCGGTGACACCACTGAGGGAGAGAGTATGAGAAGAGAAGAGGTCCAAAGACAGCCTGGGGCACCCCAGGGACAGGCCGGGAAGGAAGGTGAGGCGGAACCAGCAAAGCAGACTGAGAAGCAGTAACCTGGGAGTGGGAGGGACCCAGGAGAGGGTGAGGTGCTGGAAACCAAGCACAGAAAAGGGGCCGAGGAGGTGAAGGATCAGCGTGTTAAATGCTGCAACAGGTCCGGGGAGATGAGAAGTGAGAATCAGCCATTGCACCAGCGGTGCGGCCGTCACTGGCGACCTTAGGAAGAGCCGTGAGGTGAGGTGCTGGGGCTGCGTGCGACTCATTGATCAGAGAGTGTATCAGTTAAGGTCCCGACGGAAAAGAGGTGGCCCTTCAAGTTGGGTCGCTCTAGGGGAGTTTCGGCAAGAATGTGGGCAGGTGTAGGGAAATCCCAAGGACTGCGGAACCGTGTGGGAGTTGTCACCATCCCCACCCCTGAAACATCAAAGGAAAGAAGCCGCTTCTGGAACCCAGAGAGCGGCGCGGAGAGGGGCCCAGGGGATTAAATGCCCTGACCTCACCCTCCTCCCTCCTCTGACTTCCTGCTGCTCCTCCCTGAGGCCAAACCCTACGGGAATCCAGAAGGCAGGGGGCCTGTAGACACAGCCACAGAGGTCAGCCTCCCGGGATGCAGGCAGGACAGGGAACAGAGCTGGACGGGCAAATGGAACGTATCCAGGACAGAGTGAGTTTGAGAGAATGGTGTTTTGAAGTCTTTTCCCAGCGTTTTTAATTCCGTTGTGCCCAATATGTGCAACAGCTGTAAGAGAAAGAAGTACACACTTACGACTTAAAGGAAAGAAAATTTTTTAAGTTAAAAATGATGAGGCCATGAGAAATGTTACATGTTCCTGTGGGATGAATCTTTCAACAGAATGTTTCTAAAGAACAAAGAACAAATATGCAACAAGAGAAGCACACACTGGCCTTAACCAGAAAGAGAAGCCCTGGTCCTCTTACCTCAAACTCTCTCCTCCCTTTTGATCCACACTCTCCTGGTTTTTCCCTCCCCTCACTGGCCACTCATTCCATCTCCATTGCAGGCCTCCTCCTTTACTTGACCAGAGTCCTGGGGAACCCTCTTCCTAAGTGGAATGTGGACAAAATGGCTGGCACTCAAGCAACCATATTGAATCATGAGGTACAACACTTAGAATAGCAGAGCTGCAAGACAGAGGACACCCAGTCCTTCACGACTGTGGACTTACTTTTACACTCAAGATTGCCTACTTCCAGACTTCTTTTCTGTGAGAGAGAAACGAACTTCCATCTTGTTTAAGCCACCATTATTTTTGGTTTCTATCATTCACAGCTGCACCTAATCCTGATACACCACTCCAAACCCAAAGCTGAAAATCCATTCCACATTCTGTTTCCCATTTCATGTTCACGCTCATTGTCCAGCACACTCTATTAGAGGTTCTGCAATAAGTTCAAATGACACCAGAAAGATACTCCAGCAACAAATTCCAACAATAAAGGACCCTTTATTTGCACATGAACCCTCTCCCATTCAAATTCCCAAGAAGGAATAAAGTCTGAAAATTATCCTAATTCATTTATTTTAAAATAACGATTTTCCCCCCTCATTTTATGCACCCAGATGCATCTTAAAATCGATGTCATTTTACAGCTGTCTGACGGGTAGCATTTTTGACCTACTTGTGTAAAAACCTTCTGTTGACCACTTCAGATAACATCAAAGAAAAACCAGCATCAAGGTATGTTAGATTAAAGAGAATACGATTCCACCTTGCAAGCTAAAATCCAAGGGAATTACGGTTCAAAGTTATCCTCCCCAATTCCTCATGGGCTCAGGTGCAACTGGAGGATTCAAGACCTCATTTTCCCTTTTATGTTTCCAGTCGGTCCCTACCATCTCAGCCTTTCTCCTAAGGCAGTGGGTCTCCAATTGCAGTGAGCATGAGAATTACCTGGAGAGCTTATGAAAATGAGTTCCAGGACCCTACCCTTAGAGTTTCTGGTTCAGAAGATCTGGGACGAGGCCTGAGAATTTGCATCTCTAATAAGTTCCCAGGAGATGCTGATGCTGCTGGTCGGGGACCACATTTGGAGCATCACTAGTCTAAGGGCATCTCTCCCCTCGGTTAACCTGCCTGTCTCCCTTTATGTTGTTTCCCTTCTCCAACTGCTCTTGTTCAGGTTGAAAATAAAAAACCTGAGACATGCTTCTCAAATAGTTCTGGCTCCTTTTTTAAGTTCCTGAGCAATCTTGATCCCTAGAGACAAAATGTGACAAACACAGGCCACTTTAACTGCCTTCTTGATCCTGGAGTCGACAATAATTGAATTGCATCATTTCTCTACCTCACGACAGGTAGAGGGCACGTTATGCTTATAAGAAAAGGGCCCAGGGGCCGGCTCTGTGGCCGAGTGGTTAAGTTCATGCGTTCCGCTGCGGCAGCCCAGGGTTCGGATCCTGGGTGCGGACATGGCACTGCTTGTCAGGCCACATTGAGGTGGCATCCCACATCCCACAACTAGAAGGACATGCACCTAAGATATACAACTGTGTACAAGGGGGATTGGGGAGATAAAAGCAGAAAAAAAAAAAAGAAAAGGGCCCATTACTTTTTTGTTTTTTTTCTCTGTTAAAAGATCTACCATCTTTCCCTAGGTGAGCCCCATCTTCGGCCATGGCCTGACTTCTGTAATGAATAAATTCAGAGCTAACATGGGACTTCAAGTGGGATGGACCACAGGCAGACAAGCCATGTAAATCCAAGGCCGATCCTTCTACAGAGGATGTGTCGACCTCGGCACTACTGACATTTAGGCCAGATAATTCTCTGTCGTGGTGGCTGTCCTGGGCATTGCGGGATGTTTAGCAGCATCCCTGGCCTGCACCCCTGGATGCCGGCAGTACCTCCCAGTTGCAACAACCAAATAGATCTCCAGACATTGCCAAATGTCCCCTGGGGGCCAAAATCACCCTTGGCTAAGAACAACCCTCTACGGTTTAGTCCCTTGGCTCTGAGGCCACTCACAACATAAACAGAAAGGAATTTGGGCCACCCATCTGTGCCGACTGTGTAGGCCTTTCATGCGAAAAGCTGAACCCCTCGTGCCCTACAGCAGTGCTTCTCAAAACGTAACATGGCCGAAAATCACCCAGGGAGTCTTGTTAAAAAGCAGATCCTGATTCAGGAGGTCTGGGGTGGCGCCTGCCTGGGTACCCACGGGATGGTCCAACCTAGACTAGGCGAATCAGAATCTGCATTTTAACAAAATTCCCAGGTGATTTAAATCCCCATTAGCGTTTGAAAAGTGCTGCCCCATAAAAACACACTTGAATTTAGCTGAAGCTACAGTCCTGGCCTGCACACCTGGCTGAGGAAACACAGGTACCGAAGCAAACCATCACGCTGCCCCCAGGCTCTGCGGGACCTGCATCCCAAAGGCCTCTTTTCCCCCCTGAGGAGTCCTTGCCTCTGCTGTGCATGCTGCTGCAGCTCCCGCACCCTCAGCATCTGCTAAATCCCCCTGCTACACAGGGCGCTGTGCTGAGGCCAAGCCCCTCTGTTAAGGGTCACGCTGAAGCAGCCGACACACTAAGGCCTGCATGGCCCACGCTTTTGCTGCGTCTCTGCCCGTGAATCTGCCGGTGTCTGCCAGGACTGCCACCTGAAGCTCTGCCCACACGCACACAGCAGCTTGCCTCCAATACGACTTGCATTTTGCTAATTCTATTCCTTATTTGTTTCTTACATTCCTAGCTAACATTAGATTTGGGTTCTGGAGCCAAGGTCATTAAATAGCACTTTTCCCTTCCCAAGTAGGTAGGTTTTGCGGTGAACCTTCAAATGTGTCTCCTGTTAACACAGATCCGAAAGGATACCTTATCTCGCCTAATTGCAACGTTTTGAAACATTTTAACACAAGTACTGTAGAATTTCAGTCTACCTCTCCTTTGCCACTTATCACTTTCTACATGAGTTAAAGTCATTTCTGCCCCTGCTTATCTCCTTTTCGGGATGGCAAACTTGGAGGAAAGGCTACATATCTGATTTGTTTTCGTACCCGGCCAAAACCTTGCACGTAAGACATGCTCAATAAACATTCATTTAATGAGTGATCATGACTGTTTTTACTAGGCCCCTTGGTCTGTGTTATTATGAATTAAGTAATCCTTCCATTCCTTCTAGCTGTGACATAGAGCCTGGTTCTGTGGGTCAGCCAGCCCTGCTCAGACCCCTCCCACAGATGGGGAACTCTGAAACTATGGCTTGCAGATCTTGTGTCATATTGTCTAATTCGCTGGTTGATTCTTGCTCGTGTAGCTCATTGCTAGCCTTTTGTTAATGCTTGAAGTCACTTTTATCTCGTTTGCTTTCATCCGTTCTTGGATCACCTTTGTTCCATTATCTCAGCAGCTAAGGACGTGATTGACAAGTTATTTCAGATCTTGAGCTGAAAATGTTCTCTGTCTAACATCAGAGTATAACAAGGTGACCCTGGGTAGGAAGGGACACGAAGCTGTTTTAACTGTTGGTGAGGAAAATGAGAAAGGAAGGGACCTGAGCGTGGCTGTGGGTATCTCACACGTGGTGTGACGTGACACTGACCAGCCTAGACTTGGGAAATGTGATGAGGATGATGGTGATGAGGATGACGATGATGATAAGGAGGAAGAAGGGGAGACAGCAGTATGATTTCTTCCCTGACACTCAAGTACGAGAAATGTCACATTGCTTCAAATTTCCAAATCAAATCAATTTGGTTCCCCTAACTCAGGTTGAGGGCAATTCAAATCATGTTTTGGGGAAATTTTTCCCCCTTCCCTTGAAGTTGTAACTAGTCCTCAGGATTTTTCCAGCCCAAGAACATTTGGGAAAGAGTTTTGGTATGCCACAGCTGTGTTTCCTGGTGGTCCCTTGGCCCATTTGAAAGGCTGGGGCTATACTCTCTCCAAGTCAAGGTTGAGCCCACGGAGCTTTGTTGAGGTTTCCAACCACAGTGCCTGGGGTTCTGCCTCACCTCCATGTACCACCTAGGGACACCCATCCAGGGGTCTTCTGAGCGCAAGTCTATGACATGTGATATGCACCAGCATTTGAATTTGCCAATCTAGGCAACATTAGACACACAGGCGCTGCCCAAATTAGCCCACGGAATTGCAGAATCTCAAGTCAGGGCCCCCATAGTAACAACTCCATCCTCATCCTACATTTTATTCTTGGTGGAGGAGCCTCAATATCTATTCCCACAATTTCTCCCCAGATTTTTGGTAAAATGAATTAGCAAATTCCCTTGATTCTTTCTGGGATAACACTTCTGTTTCTTATTCCAGAAATCCTAAGCTTGAGCCTGCTGTTTATTCACACGTGCATTTGTTCACTGAATACTTAAGTGCCTGCTCTGTGCCAGGCATTGTTCTAGGCACTGGGGATAGAAGAGTGAGCAAGACAAAGCGGCCGCCCTCAAGGAACTCACGTTCTGTTAGAGGAGAACAGAAGAAATAAACAGAGAAACGTGACATATAAAGTGTTGGGTGGTGCCAGGTATGATAAACATCTCCATCTTTAATTAACCTAATTCTGTCAAAGCACCCATCCCATGATGAGGCCTCCCCGTTCCTCATCCCCTTTCAATTGTATGTCAGCAACCATCCAGGCCCCCAAACTTTGCCTTTGGTGAGCAGGTAGCTGTTTAGTGACTGTGGGTACCATGGGCAGCCAGCGTGCCTAACCATGGTCCCATCTCTGCCGAGTAACCTATCCCAGATTCCCTGTTTCCCGCAGGGCCTGTTGCCTACAACCTTCTTTCTGGTACCAACTTCCACATCAGTTAAAGATCTTTGTCTGCAAGCTACAGAAACTTATTCTGGCTAACCAAAGCCAAAAAGGAATTTGATGAAAGGAAGCCGGTGACTCGTGAAATAGAAAGAAGAGCTGATCCAGCAGGCTTTGAGAAGGACAGGACACAAGAAGTCTCAATAGCAAGACCTCACGAACGGCCTCTTTAGGACACCAACAGCAGACTCGCTGTGCTCCATCTGCCTTCAGCTAGTGCATTGCTCTGCTGAAGATGTTGAGTCCCGGGACAGAGTCTGATTGGCTGGCTGGGGTCATGTGCCCAACTTTGGGGGTGGGGTCTCATTGTGATTGGCAGTTCTACCAGGACTATATGGAATGAGAGAAGGGAAAATGGGATGATATCAAAGGAAGAAGGGATGCTGAGCAGAGAAAAGCAGTGATGTTCACAGGACTTCTGAGCTCATGGACCTCTGTACCCACAGCTCCTGCTGCATCTCCCTCCCTGCGGCTGTTGTCAGCTGAACCCTATGACAGCTCCGCTCTGCAGCTCTCCTCGAAGGCCACCCAGGCAGAACGAATTGTGCCCTCCTCTGTAGCTCCCTGGTGCTTTAGTCCACATTTCTGTTATAGCCGCTCACACTCTTGTTTATCTGTCTGCTGGAATCAACACCATGTTAGAACCCTAAATGTTTGCTAAACTGAATGTGTTGAATTCTTTTCTCTCTTTGTACGGACTTGGTAACCATTAATTTGCACCTATTTTGGGTATCTCAGGGCAACGGGGGCCTGCTGCTGCTCTGGCAATTTCTCTCTGACCTCTGGCAGCTTCTTTATTCATGTTGTAAGAGTTTCTGGAAGCACCAGAGCGGCCTTGCTTTGTTTTTGAGATGTTGCTCTTTGTTCTTGCATCTTATCTTGCTGGTTTTTCTTCCTAGGCTTGTCATTTCTCTTTGTTTAAGAGGATCCAATTGTTTTTGTGGGTGTGTTCTGGCTGACAGAGACTCACCCTGGGCGATTCTTAATGCTGACTCCCTGATATCCCTGATGTATCTTCCAACAACTGATGACGGCAACATTCACATCCTTAGATCAAGGCTCTGGGGCTTAGAACAACTATCTCCAGAATTGCCCAAATCCAGGTGAGATTCTTCTGGGTTTTTCTCCGGGAGCAGTTTCAGTGCCACAATTTTACTGAATTGGTTTGGATTCAGTTTTTCTCCCCAATCTCACAACAGTGGGCTCTTCTCCCCACCCCGCTTCCAATTTAATAGGCATTTCTGGATTTACTGTAGGTTGTTCTAGAAATGCCCTCATTTCTGGAAATACCGTAGTGAAGGGAACATGCTCTGTGTCTCAGTAGCATACATTTGCCCTTTGAACACCTTCCTAACAGAACCCAGGTTTCCCTTTGGGGACCCACCCCTTCTCTGTTGAATAGCAATCATCCAGTTGGGTTAATTACTCCCATTCCCCCAGATCCAAGGGTGGGCCCCAAAGGATAAGTCAATCATTTCCATCTTATCTCCTTTGCAATAGATTGTCTTGGGTTGGTCTTCCCAGAACGAAGCTGAAGCCTTTTGTGCAATGACTGTGGGAAACTATGCCTCCTCTTTTTCTCTCAGTGAGAATGAGGAAGTGTGAGGCCCTGGTTGCATGCAGTTGTCTTACAGTCACTAGAGAAGCCAGCTTAAGAACAGAGGGCACCCTGGGAGAGAGCAGGATAGAAAGAATTGCAAAGAAAACAGAACCAGATCCATGATCCAGCCATGCCTGAAAGCTGCCATGCCTCCAGAATCTTCACTGACTTGAGCCAAAGATCCACTTTATTATTTAGCATGGAAAATTGTTTCTTTCGTTACTTGCAGTGGAAAGCACCAATATATAAGAGTATATTGTCATAAAAAAGTCAACAAATTTGTAAATGATATATATATCTTCTTTCCTTTATTCATTCAACAAACTTTTATTGAACACTTATTATGTGCTAAGCACTGAAGATACAATGACGAATATCCTACCCTCATGGAGCTTAGAGTCTGCAAAGGGAGAGAGATAATAAAATACTCATCAAATTTTTTTAAATGCTAAAAACAATGATGAGTGCTACAAAGGAAAAGAATAGAATGCCTTTAAAGCATGAAAGAGACTTCTGTGGCAGAGACACCAAAAATTCAGGCTTCCTTGGTTGTTGGGAGATTATTGCTGGAATGACGGCAGCAGCCCGGTCAGGGACTACATTTCCCAGCCTCCTTTGTATCTGCATGAGGTCGTGTGCTTAGCTCTTACCAGGGGAAGGTGAGCAGCAGTGATGGTTATCACTTCCAGGCTAAAATGGTTAAGAAACAGGTGTGTCTTCCCCTCTTCTCTCTTCTGCTGGCTGATGACAAAGCTCAGGGCGACTTTGGAAGCCACGTGCTGAAGACGGAAAAGTCTTCATCCACCTGGATCCCTGAAAGGCTGCATGAGACAGAGCCGCCCACCCTTCCCTCCCCGTGCCATCCTGCACTGGACCATCATATGAAACAGAAACAAAGGTGTGCTACGCTAAGTCGCTGAAATCTGGGGAGCTGTTTGTTATAGCCTCCAGTATTATCTTAACCAACATGGCTTCTTGGATGAAGCGACCTCAGCGTTGAGATGGGAGGGAGATCGCTGGGTAAAGAGACCGTGAGGAGCAGCGTTCCAGGTAAGTGTCCCAGGACAGGAAGGAGCGTGGTGCAGGTAAGGGTTTAAAAGAAAGCCTGCAGCTAGCACACGTCACGCCCTGTGCCGGGCAAGTCACTGGGCCAGTCCCCAGCATCTACAGCAGTGCAGCAACTGTCTCGTCTATTTGTCTTTCAACCTAGGCGGTTATTCTCTTTGAGGGCCTAATGGGTTACTTACCATCTTCAGTTGTACCTTGTGTGGGTGGGACGCCCCAGGCACTGGATGTGGCTTAATCTCGAAGAGGTAACTTACTCCAGATCCCAGAACTTCTCAGGGGCAGAACTGGGACTCGAACTGAGTCCGATTGTCCAGAGTCCATGCATATTATTATGGTATGTTAACACACAGCATGTTACTTCCTGCTATTGACTTTTCGTAAATTTCAGGATTCATGAAGGTCTTGGGATATCTCCCCCGTGAATATACCCACCATAGGTGCATCGGCCATTATTGGAAGCAAGGCAAATTAACATATTTACTAGGTGCCCTCAGTGTGAGGGGGAAACAAAGAAACAGCAAGATAGGAGACCCAACTTCTACTGCCAACTTGGCCACTAACTCCCTGAGTGACTTTCAGCAAATCCCTACTCCTCTCTAGGCCTCGTCACCTTCCAGGAACCCAGGGCCCCGGGACATCTAAGTGAGCAAGAGACAGCAGGCCTGTGCCTAAACTCACCACTGGGAGGCAGCATGGAGCAACAGCATTGGCCTCCGGCTCCTGACCCATTCAGGAACTGGGTGACTTTGTGGCCTTCCCTGGCAGGACATCGAGCCTGACTTTCATCATCTGTAAAACAGAAGCAGCAATACCCCCTTCACAGGGCTGTGCTGCCGGTTACATGTAAAGCCCCTAGAACAACATAGGAGGAGCTGAGTCACCACCCCCAGCGCCGCCCTGGGCCCCATGCGGGAAAGGCGCCCACATATCACACACACACAAGCACGAGCACACACATGCAGACACACATATGCACAGACACACACAGAGACACGCACACACATACAGACACACAGAGACACATGCACACATAGGCATACACTCACAGGTTCACACGTACATACCCCCGGAGGCACAGAGACACATACTGAGACACATAATCACACACATACATACACATACATACGTGTACACAGAGATGCACATGCACACAGAGACACACACACACTCATACATACATATGCACACACATAAATGTACACACGCCGACGGACACACACACACACACACACAAAATCTATTGAAAGGTCCAGAGTGCCTCTGTCCTCTGACGGGCACCAGCACTGGGACACTGCAATCCCCAGCCTTAAACATCGGCTCTCCTAACTATCACTGTTCTGGCCCAGCAAACCGCTTCCTCCCATCTCTTGCCCCGGGCCCACAAGACAAAGGGCAGCTGCCTCAGAACATCACCGAGGCTGCAGGCTGTGCTGTTGCCGCATCGTGGACGGATGCTGCTCCCAAGGGAGGCTGCGAGCGCAGGACAGGAGGGTCAGCTCAGAGGCTCCCTCCCAGGGAGCTAGTTCTTGCCCAGCAAAACATTGCCTGCCACTAGCTCCAAACACCCACTTTCCTGTGCCCCTTCATTTCCAACTCACAGGTCCAGAGGTGCCCCTGAATTAGTGCGGGATTCACCACAGGGTCACAGGGGCACTAAAGGACACTGGGTGATATCAGACAATACATGTTACTCATAAATTTACATAAATGTAGGTTTACACATAACTTTGGGTCATGATGGCAATTCTGTACACTGGCAGCTAAATGAGATTGAATGTTAGAATTGCAAATAGTTTTATTTTTATTAAAATATTTGGCAAGACGTGATCCAATTTCAACAAAACAGTTTTCAAAAAGCCAACTTTTAGTCAAATAAATTTACTTAAAATGTTTTATATTCATTAGCTATAATTTATATTTTGCCTTTTAATTTTAATAGAGAATTTAGAGTATTTTTGAAGAAAAAACTTATGAAAAGATATTAAAATAATTTTAATCTTTTCTCTTTAGACTTATTTTGTTCTTTGTGAAACAATTACATTTTATACACTTCAAATACAATAACACTTGAAAAATCTTTTAGATCATTACTGTCAGGGGAACACAAATCATGTAAAAATTTGATTACAACATAAATGGAGATTTTGCTGAAATGAAAGCAAGAAAAATACGTTTTATGGAACAAATGTATCATAATTTATGAAATACGTAAGTCTTTGTTTTATATCATTTGAACATTGGCAGCCCATTGACAGATCACCCAAGCACACACAATAAGAATTAACTCAATCAGCTTAGACATATTTCTGACTTTCAGTCTTACAAAAACTGTGGCTTTTCATATATCCTTTAATGTGTGTTAGAAAAGTATGTTGAGATGGAAGGATAGAACACGCTCTATTTCCCAGTCTGTCGGCTTGATTAGTAAGCTAAGTATTTAGGCACACACCATGAGGATCCCCAGACCCCACAAATGTTAAAATGTTAAGGGTGAGGGGCTGGCCCCGTGGCTGAGTGGTTAAGTTAACGTGCTCCACTTCAGCGGCTGGGGGTCCACTAGTTTGGAACCTGGGGTGGACCTACACACCACTCGTCAAGCCATGCTGAGGCAGCATCCCACATAAAAGAACTAGAATGACTCACAACTCAGATATACAACTATGCACTGCGGCTTTGGGAAGGGGGAAACAAGTAAGATTGGCAACAGATGCTAGCTCAGGGCCAATCTTCTTCACCAAAAAAACACACCAAAAAACCCCCAAAACATAAAATGTTAAGAATGATCCTGAACACCACCAACCAGAACAGGTTCTGAAGGCCTCGAGGAAAGAAGAGGGTTACGGGTAGGAAGGGGCTTTGTAGGGGAGGCCCCCAAATCTGTGTTGACTAGTAACCCTGCTGTTAGCAGCCACAGTATGGTACTTGCAGGGCCCTCCTCTAAGCCCTTCGCATATTGTTCTGTTAACTCTCCCAACAATGTCATGAGACAGACAGTTTTATTACCCTCACCGTACAGACGAGGAAACGGAGACGTGGGAAGTGAGGTCCTTTGCCTAAGAGGACCCAGTTAGCTGGTGGTGAAGCAAGGCAGCCTGACCCCAGAGCCCCTAGAGTCACCTCAGCCAGGACACTGTGGCACTCAGAGCAAATGGGCCGTCACAGCGGGAGGGGCCTACCTGTCCCCCACACGCACAGCAACTTACAGACACACGCACCCCAGCAAAACGCACAGTGCTGGTGCTGCGCACGGCCCCTGCCTGCACCTGCGTGGGCAGCGCTGCGCCCCAGGGCCCTCCTCCTCCCGCTCCCTTCGTGGGTCAGCCCGGGGCGGTGGGGCTCTTGCGGGACAAGCATCCTCTGTTTCCCCTCCCACCTCATGACCGGCCGCTGTACCCGTGAAGGCTCAGTGAGGGTGTGGCCCGCTGCACTCGGCGCCCCTCCTCAGGCCCCACCCACCTAGTGCTCCCAACACGGCCCCTCCCTCACCTGACGTGTGTGGCCCGTGCCCCTCTGGAGCCTGCGATACCCCGCTACCTGCCTTTTCTTCCTTGCTGGTGTCCCTCCTATTCGTTCTCCTCTCAGCGGCCAGAAGCGTCGGGTCCAAACACAGATGTGAGCAGGACGCCTCCTTGTTTCAAACCCTTCACTGGCCATCCATTGTTCCCCGAACAGAGACCAAGAAGGCGCGGTGGGCCATTTTACAAGGACGTCGGCCACCTTATAAAAGACGACAACAGGCCCACGCCAAGGATTCTTGTTCTTTACTCTCCATCACAGGCAGGAGAACCCAGATGTGTGGTGACAGTTGTACCAAGCCTGTTCCCACTGGAGGGACAAGCCTCCGTGGCCTTCAGGTGCCCTTGGAGGCTCCCCATTGGATGAAAATACCACTGGGTCTTCCAGAGAGGTGCCTCATTCTCATGGGGGACTCCCAGGCCTTCTCCAGCACTGCAAGCTCCAGGCCATCTCCCCATTAGGCTAGGCAAAGACTTCCTGTGGGGTAAATGAGAGGTCACAGTCTCAGGTTCAGCTTCGCAGGGAATCATGCCCTTCAAGGCCCACCCACCACCAGCCCAGCTACCCCAGCCTCCTTTCAGCCCCTTCTGGGTGCCGTGCCCCTCAGACCACAGGGCCTTTGCACGGGCTGTCCCTCTATTTAAACTCTCTCCACTTCCCTCTTCATCCAATAAACTTCTTGAGATCCCTGCTAAACCATTTCTTCCACAGAGAAGCCCTCACTGACCCCCTGCCCATACGACACACCCCTGTTAAATGCTCTCATAACCCCACAGGACAGTCTGTCAAGCTACTCATCCCTACGCGCAGGTTTCCATTCAGTATATAATTACTAACGTTTGTGCCCTCCTGGACTGTCAGCTCCATGAAGGCAGGAACTGTACCTGGCTCTGCTCTCCAGCGTATCCCAGCACATAGTAAGCCCCCAGTATAGTTTCCTGACTGGACAGGCCATGCATCCCATGAGGAATGAGGTCATCCCACTTCGCTGGGCGGGCTCCATCGGATGCTTCAGGCTCTGAGAGAAGCAACAGAAGATGAGATTGAGCAGAGGAAGAGCTCTCAGCACAGTGCCCGCAGCACTGTAGGAGTTTAATAAATGGTAGTTGGTTTGCCATTTTTATTGTTAAGGTGCTGTTGCTGCTGCAGATGCTGCTGATGCTGATGCTGATGATGCTGATGCTGATGATGCTGATGATGCTGACACTGATGCTGATGCTGATGATGCTGATGACGACAAAGACTTCTGAACCTCAAGGGACAAGTTTACTCCCGGAAAGAAGACATTGCCGGGCTCGTCCCTCTCCTGTCCTCCACCCCAACCACCCTCCGTCGTGGAAGTTAAGATCTGTCGAGGGGGACAGTTATCCCACTGAAAGGCCGGGGACCCTCACCCAGCTGCTATACCACAGCCCGGGTGAGTGTTGGGAGCTCTTGGACAGCAGGTGGCTCCCCTGTGGCCAGGTAACAAGGGACAAGAGGAGAGACCCAGTATGTACTGGTTCCTCCAAGGGGCATGGCATCCTGCGAAGGGCTTTACACATTTCGTTTTCTTTTCATCTGGTCCCAGACTCTGAAAGGCAGGTCTCATCACCCTGACATGGATAATGGAGCTGGGCTCCAGAGGGGACGGGATGGGCCAAGGCCACACAGCCTCTAAGTGGTAGAGCCAACACCTGAGTCCTAGTCTTGCTGATGCAGAAACCTGGTGCTTTCAGCCACATTCTGCCACTGGTGAGAAAACCATGAAATCCACCACGTTTCCTGAATGCCTGACACGCTCCTCCAGGTTCAAGTCCTCTCAACGTCCCCACTTCGAACCTCAGTGAGGGACACCTCTGCCTGGAAGCCTGCCTGGATTTCCCTGCCTGGCTCTGGTCCTACAGTCCTCGGTTTTCTGCTGCAGATACACACTGACAGGGGCTTGCAGGGGCCCCATCCTGGCTGGGACAGGGTTCAAAATGGCTCACCAATGGGACTGTCTCAAGAACCTGGCCTTTCCTGGGGTGCACCCTTATGCGGCTACAGGAAGGGCTGTGGGCCAGACCTCCAGGGAATCAAAGCTAATTTTCGGTTGTTTAGGACGTAGCTCCTCAGTGACTCACTGTTTGGGCTCTTGTGTCCCAGGCCAGGAGCCAGGCGATGCCAGGAGATGCCCTCATTAAAAATCAAAAGGCAATAGAGCAAAGGGGAGCTCACCTGTCTGAGACCATGACTCATGGCGGCTGGGTGACCCTGGCCAGGTGGAGTCACCTCTCTGGCCCCTCACCCCCCAAGTCTTCTGTAAGTGGGACGAGGACAGCCCAGCATGCAGAGTTCCAGGACCGGTTATTAGCAGGAAATGGGAGGGATGGAGGCAGGGCCTTAGCCAAATACATGTCAGTGTTTACCCGGCTTTATTCTTGCGTTAAAAACCATTAGTCTCAAATCACTGTCAAGGATCCCGGCCACCAGGGCTCCATTCCCCGCTCCAGGGTGACACTCCCAGGGACTCTCCCTGCCAGGGTGGGGTCAGGGAATTTGTATCGGAGTCCTTCCTGGGCGTGATGGGAGCCCCAGCCTCCTCCCCAGGAATGGAGGCCGGTGCCGGGCCGAGTCGGCTCCCGAGGGAGGAGGCCACGTGCCCAGTGGTTGAACTCAAGGCTGCAGCGTGAAAGTGGCGTGGGCCCTGGGCGCTTTAGCTTCCGTGGGCCCTTTTCTCCATAGAAAGGAAAAAAAAGTAAAAAGCAAGTCTTATGACCCCATTGGTATGAAGACAAATATAATCCAGACTGGATGGTCGTCATTCTGATTTTAAAGAAATTAGAACATTTTGGAGGCCCCTAAGGTATCAGGGAGGCTGGACCCCACACCCACCGTCGGGACCCTCTTTGAACCGCCTGGGCCCAAATTCTGGCTCACCGTTTACATAGTCGTGTGCCTCAGTTTGCCTCTCTGTAAAATGAGGATGATGGTGGCCCGTGCATCATGGGCCTGTTTGAGGGCTCCTTGAGGTCTTGCTTGAGAAGGCTCGGCGCAGTCCTGGTTCGTAGTAAGTTCTCGGTGCAACAAGCTGCTCAGTTGCATGCCACCCTCCCATGAAGGAGGCAAGCCCGGGACGCCTCTATCCCTGTAATATAGCCAGGAAAACCAGGGTCCGGAGCAAGGGATAATCATAAGCATGGAGTCAGGACTCCAAGGCCACAGATCAAGCAGCTTCCAGGCCCTGGAGGTCGACGGACGTGGCTGGTCAAGTTATCCTAGTCACAGACCAGAAGGAGGGAGGGCAGGGGCAGGAGGAAGTCCCAGACAGGACAGCAGCATCTTGCCCCCAGTTCTGCCTCAGGGGACTCACGGAAGCCAGCAGCAGCCAGCAAATGAGGCCACTGTGAGTCCACGGCTGGTGGGACTGAAATTTCTGACCACGACTGAGCTGGGCCCTCTCCTCTATCCCACTGACAAGCAGCCACGCTCTGAAGCCTGGCCTCCATGTCCTGACCTGACCTGCTGGACAAGCTGGGCCTGGGGGCTACTGCCTCCCCCACCCAGCCCCTAAGATAGCATCAAAAGGACAGAAGTTTCCAGGCTATGCAGGCATGTGGGTTTTCCAACTGGCTCAGACAGAGCCCATTTTTACAGCAGCCACACTACGCCACTGCACGAGGATCCGGGCAGACAGAAGTCACATCTGGGAGTATTTTCCTTGTCAGACAAGCGGGAACCTGCCTGGGAAAGAACAATAAAGAAAAACCCTTAAGCACAGCTGGCTGAGCGCCCAGCCCTTGGCTTATACCTTCCTATACGTCCCAGCCTATGTGGCCTTCAGGTTCTTAGACAGATGGCCCCCCAGACTCCTGGTGCCCTGCTGCGTGGTCAAGCTCTCACTCTGGGTAACGCAGAGGCTGGGGATGGGGCGAGGGGCAGGGAGCAGAGGGCACGCTCAAGTAGCCAGGGGCACGGAAAGAGGACAGACGTGGCCTTGTGAACTTACGTTTCTCAGCCTCTCGTGGGGATGAGGGGAAGATGCCAAGGATGAAAAGCACCAGATGTAGCCCCTGGCTCACGCTCCATCAGTGGGAGCTGGTGTGACGGTTTTTAGAAAGGGGTAGGTGATGGGAACGGCAGTGAGCAGAAAGAGTCACAGATGGGTCCCCTCCCCAGACTGCCTGGAAGGGGAGCCCACGGGCCCCCCGGCTGGCCCCTCCCCTGGGGACTTGGCCAAAGTGTCAGACCTGGAAGTGTCATTGCATCACTGGGCATTTGGGGGTTAATGACGGGGAGTGGACAGGACCTGGGTATTTAACTAATTGGGGAGGTGCCCTGAGATCAGAGGTGCCCCTGCTCACTTCCTTCTCCCACAGCCCAGCTCCTTGGCCCCCTGCTTGCCTCCCCTCCCCCGAGGATGAAGTCTCCCCCTCTTCTGACCCTCCTTTGCCTCCTGGGTAAGTGATCTTCATGACCCTTGACTTTGCCTCACCCCAGCTGGGCACTCCAAGCTCCCCGGAGGCCCCTGGCCTGACCCTGGGGAGGCCATGGTGGGTCATCCTGAGGCCAATTCTCCCCAAACCAGCTCTGGCCAGCGAGAGGGGAGAGAAGGTGAAGAGTGCAGCCTGGGGGGCCTCGGGGGCCTGGGAAAGGGGCTGGTGGGCATCCCAGACTGCACACACGAGGCTCCCGCCACCCGCACTCCATCCTCCACCCCAGCTCCCATGTTAGGCTGCCACCTGCCCAGGCGGGCTGTCCCCCATCATTGCACCAGCAGGACCTGGAGGAATCCGGGGGGGCCCAGGTGGTTAGAAAGCCTATCCCGTGGCATCTGAGGAGACCTGGTGGGGACACAGTGCTCCTGGGGGCCCGGGGCTGACACCTGGGGAGACAATCAGGACCCACAGGGAAACATTTGAGGAACAGCGGGGAGCAACCGGGAAGATGAGTGGGGGCATTCTGGGAGATGGTGGAGGAGCGGCAGGGGGACTGGGTGCGCTGACATGATGGGGGTGAGGACTAGGAATCAAGGCAGGATGGAGGGCTCAGAGATATTGTTACTGATTAGCATCCTTGTTATTGCGAGTGAGGTGCTCGGCAAGGCGAAGTTAGCTGAACCATCAGAGAGGCCTCTGGACTCAGATTGGAGGGGCCCTCAGGGGAAGCTGGTGGCAGAGGGTGGGGCCCTGAGGATCTGAGGCCTCTGCTCTCCCTCCTCAAAGTGGCCCTGGCTGGCGGGAACCTGGTCCAGTTTGGGGTGATGATCGAGAGGATGACGGGCAAGCCCGCGCTGCAGTACAACGACTACGGCTGCTACTGCGGCGTCGGCGGCTCCCACTGGCCTGTGGACCAGACGGACTGGTGAGCAGGCAGCCCAGCCAGAGGAGCTCCCTGGGGAACGGAGGAGCTGGGGACACCTAAAAGTGGGTGCTGACCTCTCCCTGGAGCCCTTTGGGCCCTGAGCCCCCGGCAGCCCCCGGTCCAACCTAGCCTGGCTCACAGTCCACTCCAGGTCGACCGTGACCCTTACAGGTGCTGCCACGCCCATGACTGCTGCTACGGGCGTCTGGAGAAGCTGGGCTGTGAACCCAAGCTGGAAAAGTACCTTTTCTCTGCCAGCAGGCGCCGCATCCTCTGTGGTAAGTAAACAGCCCTAAGCACCCCAGACGCCAGGGAGCAGGGACAGCTTCAGACAGGAATCCCCTCCTGATGGTGACCCTTGGGCCTCGTCAGGGCCAAGAGGGGTGGGGTCTTCCATCATCACGGAATTGGGGAGAGGCCTGTCCCTCTGCCCAGATGCTTACCTGGCATCCAGTCTACAGAACCCCGGGACCCATCAACTCCTGCCCTGGCCCCAGGCACTGCCCCCCACCCCAAGGCCTCCTAGCTTCTGCCTCTGGGAAACAGCAAAGAGGGCAGAACTGAGCCAGGCCCCAGAGGAGCTGCCCTCACACAGCCCTCCCCAGGGGTCTGCAGCTAAAGGCCTGGTCCCCAGGACAGAGCCTCAAGAGCACACTCCCAGACAGAGAGAGCGGGCACTTCGATTTGGGACCGCAGAGCCTGTCCCCAAAGGCTGACTCTCCCCAGTGGGGCTGCCAGGCTGGGCCCTGTTGCTCAGCTTTGCCGGGTCCAGTGCCCACTTGGACCAATTAGCTTTCCTCTGGTCCCCGGCCCAGGGAAGCAGCCTGAACCAAGTGTGTGCGTGCAGGGCCTCAGGCAGCCCAGCCCCACGGAGGGAGCCCAGGTCAGAGACCCAGGTCTTCTTCCCACTGCACAGCCAGGGCGGGGTGGGCAGGCCCAGCATGGGGCACAGTGGAAGGACCTGGGAGAGTCAAAGAAGACTGAGCTCAGGTCTCTAAGGTCTGTCCTGGGGGAGGGGGAAGCCAGAACCAGAACCCCCAGGGGCAGTTTTGGCTCAGGGCTTCTTGCTTCTGCAGCCATCCACTCAGCAAGGCAGCTTTGTCAGGTAGTGAGCTCCCCATCACTGGGGGTTTGTGCAAGGTGGGGACGGCCACCTATCAGGGATGGCACTGAGAGGATGAGTGAGGGGATGTCAGGGGAATAGGGACACAGGCTCAGGGATTTGCTTTCTACCCGATGCGTGACTTTGGGCTAGCGGCCCTGGAAAGTCTCTGCCTCCTCGTCTGTAAAATCAAGATGAGCACTCTCACGTCCCTGGCTGAGGCCTGCTCCTCCGAGAATCACCTGAGAGAGCGGCCGTGGTGGTCAAGCCCCCTCCACCTCTGAGTGTTGCTGAAACAGCAGGTGTGGGCAGAACCCTGACGCGAAATGGAGGCCGACCTTGAAGGGGGAAAGGAGAGCCCCGGGCACTTCTGAGCTGTGAGATGTATTCGTGGGGACAAGAAGGAGCCAGAGTCCCGCGGGCAAACAGAGGCAGCGGAGACAAAGGGAGGCTTTTGGGCTGAGTGTGGGCACACACTTGGAGAAGGGGGTGGGGGGCTAAGGCAAATGTCAGAAAATAGGGTCCGTCCACTCATGGAGGCAGGCATAGGGCCCGAGCAGGCCCCAGCCTCGGTCCCAGTGACCTCCAGTCTGGACGGGGGCTGCTCTAGGGCCTGCGCAGGCCACCTGGGATTGGGTTGCTGTCATTTCATAGCTTTCCTCTCGGCTTGACGGCTGCCATCCACCGTCAGCCATGCATCACACAGACAAAGGAGCTGCCTAGAGAGCCCCCGGCTGGGCCGACTAGAGTTAGTGGGCCAGATGGTCTCCCTGGGGGAGTGGGCTTGGGGGAGGAAGGAAGAACGGCTAGGACCAATTTCCAGCCTTCCCAGCCTCCCGGGCCCCAGCAGGACCCCCTCAGGCCCTGCCCTTTCTCTCACCCATCCTGGAACATCCTCCACGAAAAAGGGCTTCCAGCAGAACGGGGGTGAGAACGCGGACACCAGAGCAGTCCCACGTGTGTCTGAGAGCAGGAGGCCTGAGCAGCCGGGTCCCTGACTTGCCTTGTCCCATCCAGCTGGGAGAACCACCTGCCAGCAACAGACCTGCGAGTGTGACAAGAGAGCTGCACTCTGCTTTCGCGACAACCTGGGCACCTACAACCGCAAATACGCCCGTTACCCCAACAAGCTGTGCACCGGACCCACCCCGCCCTGCTGAGGCTGTACTCCACCTCCCAGGCCCCTGCCTCCTGCTGCTGTAGCCCCGGCCCTGGGGAACATGGGCACCGAAGGCCCTCCCTCTGGAAAATTCCTTTCCTGCAAAGCCATCCCTCCCTGAGAGCTCCCAGACCGTGGCCTGGACCATCGCTGACCTCCCAGACCACATCTTCCCCTTAGGAAGAGCTGAGCCCATGGGCCCTGGGACCTTCTGCATCCAGAAGACTCTATACCCCACCCCTGGGACCTCAGGTCCCTCTTCTGAACAAGTGAATAATGTTTGCCCATAATTCTAATATTCTCAGATTCCATCACTGTAGGATTTAATTAGTCTTCAGTTTCATTCATTCATTCATTTTCTGAGCACCTACTATGTGCCAGCAATATGCTAAGTACCGGGATTCGGCAGGAACAAATCTGACCTGGATGGCCCAACATGCAGTTTCAACATTCTGTCCTTTTAATTTTCCACTATGGCAAGTTTTTGTGATTCTCTTTTTCTAAAATTCTACAATCTTACTTAAGACAATAATGGCAGTCTCCAGAAGAAATACTTCTGGCCGTGTCACATAATGTGAGAAGCATGAAAAATACCAACCTAAAACTATTGTCCCCACTATGTCATCAGGTGTCAAATCCCTTTCATGAGCAAAGACTGGTTAAGAATGAAAGGAAGTTCTAGAATCATCTTATCCAAACCCCTGCTTTGACAGATGGGGGCCAGAGAGGGGAAGTTCTACCTGAGGGCGGCTCCTCACTCCCAGGCCAGTGTGTCTTCACTTCTTCATGAGTTGGTATCAGCCACTGACACTCTGACCCTCTGACTGTCATCTCACACAGACCAGGGTGGCCAGCGCAGGACAGCAGTGAGGGTGCCCAGGCCGGGTCAGGTTCCTGATACAGAGAGGGAAGTGGAGACATTCCAACATCCAACATGGTGGGGCCAACTCTGGCACCATAAAGGTTTTAATGCACCAAAGGATCCCCAGCCTACCCTGGGAACAATATAATTCAGCAGATTCTACTCTTAAACACAGATATAATATATCCACTATCTATAATATGATATGATAAATATATATATCTATAATATCATACGATATCGTATATAAATGATATGATTTTATATATATGACAAATACCATATATAAATGATAAATGGTCATATATATGATATCACATGATAAATATCATATATATCTATAATATGATATAGATATATCATATCTATACTATGATAAAAATTTCCAGGATTGGGATGAGCCTATTCAATGAGATAAAGCACGTAAGAAGGCATTGCACGGGGCAGAGCTCACAGGGGACACACAATAAATGTTCACTCCCTTTGTCCTTTTCATGCCGTGTGTACACCATTCAGGACTTTGAGGGCAGGAGAGAGCGTGAAGAAATAAAAGGGATGATCACCATAAACTGTAAAAGGTGAAGAAGTTCTGTGCTAGCAGAAGGAGGGAGAGCAGGTGTGCGCGCTTTGCTGCTATAACTGACTCAAATCCTCCGTCAAGAATCACCAGAAGACCAGATCTCAAAGCAAAAATGGGTCGCGTGGGGAAGAAAGCCGGCCGTCTCTGCTGGGGAAAGTGGTCCTGGAGCGCCCTCTGGTGTCCACTTTATTCAGGCTAATGGGGGAAACCTAAGTTTGGCTTAAACCTAGATTTCCCCTTTATCAGGTGGGCAAAGCGTGCTTCTGGGCTAGTGAAATCGCTCGCTCCGCATTGTAAATAATCAACATGCAGGGACATAACCACCTAAGTCCTTACAACCATCTCAGAATGATGGTGCCACTGCATAATGAAGAATCGCGGGAAGGGGGAACTGACTTGGGGAGGCGGAGAGAAGCTGTGCCCTGGGTGATGGATTTAAGGTTCCCATGGACGAGGACCTCATAACCTCATAGCTGTGTAACAATCCAACAAAGCGAAACTCAGAACTTAAGAACGAGACCTCAGAGCAGCCTGCTGTGACCTTTGGGCCAGAGACCAAGTCTTATCCTTTGTTTTCCCAGGGATCAATAAACGTTTGGTGACTGAATCAAGAGGTCTGTCTAAATTCCATTTGCGTGTGCGTGTCTATACTACACACACTTGGTTTCCAGCTGCAGACTTGTGGAAAGGACTAAAAAAAGGAGAGGAGAGCCCCAAACTTGAGGTCAGAGGTTCAGGTAGAAACCTCTGCTCTGCCAGTTAGCAGTTAGCATCTGTTGCAGAGCTCGCCGCTCGATGTGGTCTGAGGACAGCAGCAGCAACATCGTCAGGGAGCTTGTTAGAAATGCGGAATCTTGGATCTGACCCCAGACCCGCTGAGTCAGAATCTGTAGGTTAAGACGACCCACAGGTGATTCGTGGGCACGTTAAAATCTAAGATGCACTGATACACAGGCACAGCTTCAGTTTCTGCATTTGGAGAATGGAACAAGGACATTTCCCTGGCAGGTCCATTGTGGTAAGGTTTCAGTAAGTTAGCTTGTGTGAAAGTACACAAAATAATGCCTGGCCACATAATAAACATTTGTATTCTATAAATGAATGAATGTAGTCATAATAACAATAACAGCTAACATTTATTAAGCATTTGGCATTGACTAGGGACTGTTTTAAGTACTTTACGTTTCTTAATTCATTGAATGAATGAATGAACGAACGAATGAGGCATGGGGGCTACAGCAAGCCTGGAGAAGAGACTTCGTTCCCCGGATGTTTCACAGCTTCCCTCTCCAATTCTGATGACAGGATTTGGATTGTTTTTGCTTTTGTTCTCACTTAGCCCCTAACAAAAGCTACTAATGAAGCGCTCAATTAAATAACTCACTCAGTGCTTAGAAATCACACTGGAATTCCCGAGTTAACTCAAGAGTCTGATTATGCTATCAGGACGTCCATCTGCTTCTCTGGGGGGTTTTCTGCAGTGTCGCTGCTGGAGAACTGGACACCGTATTAAAGCTTATTCTTTCCTTCAATATGCTTTCATACAAACTATGCTCCTGGCCCCTTCCTGAATGCTGGAGATGGAGACAAATCAGATGTGGCCAACCGGCAGACAGACAATTGTTCTACACTAGTAAGTGCTGTCACAGAGCTACGATCGGATTAGCAGGATCAAAGTTTCTTCAGCCTTCCATCCTCCATCCTGTCCATCAATGCCAGCTGCATCTTCCCACAGCTTGATTTCCATCACGTTACTCCTCAACTCCTGAACCATCAATGGCTCCCCATTGTCCACCAGCACTTGGCATTCAAGTTTGGTATCATCTGCTTTTCCAGTCTCATTTATCCAGCCATATGTATTTCTCTATGCTCCTCACCGCTCCCAGAATATGCCCATTGCCTTCCTGCCTTCACACCTCTGTGCAGTAGCTTCCTTCAACCTAGAAGCTTCCCTGCTCACTCACCACCATGTTAAAATCCACGTGCTTTAAGGTGCCTCCCCAACGCAACCTTTTCCACGATGCTTGTCCACCTGGAGCAGATTTCACCCTCCTCTGAATGTCAAGCAGTGTGTTCATGCCTTTCCTGGTGTCGCTTACCCCAGGTATTTGGGTTCTTGTTTGGGGTGCCTATCGGGTGGAGGCAGATTGCCCTGGGTTCAGTTCCTGCCTCTGCTACCAATCTGATCCTGGGCCACTTATGTATTCTCTTGTGTGTCAGACGGGGACAGAACCGTCAGCCAGAGTGGTTGCAGGGTTTAAACGAGACAACGTATTCAAAGTGCCTGGAGCCTTGGAGAAGCTCCAGCCATGCTGGGTCACTTCAGGATTTTTGCTTCCCCTATTGCCTCCATCCCACAGGAGATGCTAAATAAATCTGTTCACTAGATGCCCCAGAAACCTGATCATTGGAAGTACTTTGGGGAGGCGGCATCATGTGTATGATAAACGCGTTACTCACTGATTTGAACAGCCCCTCGGCTCACTCCTCTGAGTGCTCATTTATCTTACGTGGACACGCGTTTGAAAATCATCAACCTTCAGTGCCCTGAACCGACATCTCACCAAGGCAATGGGGCAAGATTGGCTGGAGAGACGTTGTGCAGCGCTCCTGCTGGAGGGCTGCTGCCTGAGATGTGTTCCAAGGTCAAAACGCACACCGGGGCCAACTCCTGACACTAAAACAGTCAGGATGGATGCGGTACACCCCGTCTTTAGAGTTCATGCAGCAAGCACAGCATTTCCCTTCCAGTAGCAAAAGGCATATGACAAGTGTTGGAAGAAACAAGTTTCCAGTCTTTCGCCAAACCAGTTGTATATCCTTCATAAACTGTCCTAAACACGAGGGACATCCCACTCTAGGTTTTGCTTATGCTGGTGCTTCAGTCCAAGATGCCTTCACTCCCTATTTCCATATTCTGTCTCCCCTTTCCTGCCTAGTCCAAAAGTCACTTCCTCCGATAAGCCTTCCTTGATTTCCCTTCTGAGTTCACAGCCCTCCTTGATTTCCCTTCTGAGCTCACAGCCCTCCTGTCACTACCTCAATGGTCTGTGTTCTCTTGGGTCATATGATGTGTCCATTTTCCCTCCTGGACTGGAAACTTCTTGAGGACAACATCCACTTCTGATTGAATGCCCAGAAATAAAGACCCACACGCAGCACAGATTCAGGAAATGTTAGACAGATTCCTGGATGTTTAGATGGGTGAATAAGTGACTAAAAACTGACTATCTTGAGATATCGAAGTCCCTCCACCACAGGTAGGTTCAGACAAGTATCTCCCAGCTGGACAATTTTTCCTTCTGCCAAGCCAGCATCTTTGAAGTGACTGGATTGGTCTTGATCCTTTACAACAGTTTACTTTAAAACAGTTCTGAGCCTCAGCCTCACGGTGGTCTGAGCGTCCGCTTGGGCTGCAGTCCAGCAAAGCCACCTTGGCGCAGAGCACATCATGACAAACTTTGATAGTGTCTCAAGGCACGCTTACGCCTCCGCATGCCGGGGACAGGGCTTTGCTGTGGCGTCTGGTGAACAGGTAACTTGAACCTGGGTTTTCAACCCGGCTTTCTCCTAGGCAACCATGGGCAATTCGTTTCCAAGAAGGGACACTGAAACAGCCACTTTCCCCGTTATGGTATTTCAATCTTTAGCTCATAAATTGTCACTCCCTCCGAGTGAGCAATGCTATAGCCTTAGAGGAAAATAGAAATAATAAACCATGTGTTCTCTAATTATTCCCTACCTGGCCTGAGAACACTTCCGTCCTTACAGAGGCATCCAACCTCACAGACAGAGCCTCACAGGTCCTCTAGACCCAGGCAGGAAGCCCCTCAAATACCACCCGACTTACCAGTGGCCCCTTGGCCTGGCCCCTGCTGAACCACTGTGGAGACGGCACTAAGGAGCCAGGAGTTCCCAGCGGCGGGGAGGTGTGCCTAAATCGGGGCATCACTTTAGTCCTGGCAGATCCTTCAGAAGGACTCAGCTGGGCTAACAGGGATCAGAATGGGTGCCTCACGGGCTCAGGAACTGGAGAGTGTGTGCACCCAGAGGTCCTCAGTCGTGGACCAGGGTAAAAATCACACAAGGATTCTTTTCTTTCATCCAGGGTATACCAGATACCTTTTGTATCAAGGTACTGTGGAGTCAACTAAAAGCTGCCTGATAAGTATGAGTTAGAACCAGAGAGAGTGGGAGTCTCCAGGCCGAACTCACAAGGACACAGCGAGGCCTGGTGCGACGGCCCAGAGGCCGGTGGGGGCTGGCCCTACTGCACGCACTGAGGGGGTCTCCTCCCTCTGGTTTCCAGTGGCCACCCTCCTCCTCCTCTTCGGAGGACCTGTTCTAGCTGAGTCCATGCTCCCATCACTTCTGTCCCCGTGTGTCTGGGGGACTGTGCCCCCTCCTAGAATGGGGTCAAACCAACCTTCGGAGTTCTGGAGAAACCCCAAGCTGGCAGCCAACAGACAGCTGCTCCATATTCAGACAACTTCGAATTGTCAGAGATGTTCTCAGACATTAAGCAGAGATCTTCAGCGCTCAGTCCTCTGGATGGCTCTGCCTGTGTGTGGTGGCTGTGCTCGCCCGTGCTAAAGCTACAAGTGGCGGTTTTAAGCTCAGCGAGATTCCAAACAATTAAACAATGGATTGACATTCACACCTCTTCCATGCACAGGTCTCCCAGGAGGATGCTTCCCGGCATGCTCTCTCAGACTCGTGCGCGCAAACAGTGGTCGGAGAGTGACAAAAACCACCCAAAACTCTGTCTTTAAACTAGAATTTATTGTCATACAAAACTCCATTTCATAGATAAAGTGGCACATCTTTGCAGCTTCTATTGCACCAAGTATTGAAGGTTAAAAACACAAAAAAAAGAAACATTTGGTTTTGAAAACACTGCAAATAGCCAAGTACAGTACTTTGGTAAATAAAAAACAAAATGGTTCAGATCAACACACTCTGTGGAAAGAAACACGCTAGAGGAAATGACCTACGGACATCGACGAGGGCCACATTTCTCCCCATCGAGCTCCACAGATAAGGCAAGACTTGCTAAGTCTATGGATCATGAGCCCATGGAGGTCTGAAATATCTCCAGACTGAAGCTAGAACAAGTATAGTGCAATTAGAAAAAAAAAAGAGAAGGTTCCTGAGCCTGTGAAGGCCCCTATGTTCTCCACAGCCACACCTGCCCTCCTTCATAAAGGCGGCTGACGCCCACCAGCACTTGTACATCAGCAAGAGGAACACATAGGTTTCAAGTCCAACTCCTGGCTCTTTTCTTCTTCCCACTGAGCTCAGTGCTGGTGGAGGATGCTGGAAGGGCAGCCAGGGAGGCCAAGGGCCCTTTCCACTATGGAAAATGAAAAGTGAGAGTGAGAAGATATGAGGAGCCCCACACCAGCATTCCCCAAGTTTTGGTCGAAGGACCTGCCAGGGGATCAAATCACAGGCTAAGGTCTCTGAATGAGCTCAAATGATTGTCATGGACGGCTGGCAACAGCAACCTGCTGGAGGCTGACATGCAAAGGACTAGGGGCAGACCACAGAAGTTTCATACAGTGATCATTACACTCCACGACCGTCAGCACAGTGAGCGGAAGTTCTGTATCACTGGTATGTTCTGCTTCCAATAAAGACACCACGCAGAAGCTCCTGCTTTTACAGAAATATACTCTTTACTGGTATCAGCCCCTTCTCAAGTAACTTGGCAAGGATGCTAAGCATTTTAATCAAGCTACAAAGTCATCCTAATTAGGATAGAGAGACTCCGGAAAGTAATCCCTTGGAAGAAATGGTTAAGAGCCTGAGGGTTTCACAGGGACTGGACCTTGGGACACAACAGGGCCAGGCAGTACACAAGGCCCAGCTCTTCCCCAGGGCCAGGCTCTGCGGCACATGTTTCAAGTTCCACATTGCACAAGTGCTTTCAGACTGGGGCTCGCTATCTCCACTCGAAGCCAGTTATCCACATCCCCCTCTAATCTGTGACGGCAGAAGATGTGTTATCATTTAAATATGCCATCTAGATCCTCAACGATACCAGTGGAAACACACAATTTGCTTCAGTCAGGAACACACACCTTGCAAAAAGTGCCATCATTAAATCACCTCAGAACAACTGCTGGAAGGCCCCAGAGTTTTAGCAGCACCTGTTCTGAAAGCTGAGATGAAGGACAGCGAACAATGAGGCCAGCAGGACAGAAAGACAGCATCAGACTCCGAGTCTAACGGTTTGCCACAGACAGACAGAGCCTGGAGGTAAAAAGGCGAAGAGCTATGCATCTACCCAAAACGGGAGTCGGGGAGGGCCACAGATGTGACACACTGAAACCGAGACGCTCCATTCCCAGCCCGCCCACCAGGACGCCGCAGGTCAGGGTGACTTGGGCAGCTCTGACTAGGAATCCCAGCTTCCTTTAACCGACTGCATACTCAAGGTGAACGTTCCACAGAGGTAAACGGACAGCATTCTCTGTTGACCCAGTAAAACCCAGGCAGAGTGTGTAGTTTCTCAGAACGAGAGAAAGTGCACATTGTCGACAGGGACTCACTGCGAGTACAGGTCAAGGCCAAAGTCCACGTGATACCTACCTACTTAACATGTGAGCAACCCCCACTTAACACGGCCCCTCCCACCTCACACAGTGAAAGCTCCCCAGGGACGCGGGGCAGGGCATTATAAATTTCCGACACAAATGTTCCCTCCGAGTCCAGCTCAAGCTGCCCCACAGGGAGAGCCCACTTCACAAGCCCTCGGAATCAAAACGGGTTTGGAAGCGTTCTTACAGTTCATAAAAGAAACGAGAGACAACCTCAACTAAACTAAAATCCTTCTTTCTGCCACAATTCCTCAACCAGACTTTGCTCCTGAAAGGACATGTTCATGTTATTGAAAAATTAAATATACATACACATTCTATTCTCTAATTGGTGGCAACTATACTATTTAGAAGTTGTGGTTCTACGTTGTTTTAATACATCTACCTCTCTAGTACAAAGCTGTTGCCACTAAACTTTTATTTCTTATTTGGACATTTAAAAAATCTTTTTTTAAAATCCATAAAACCTCTATATACAGTTTACGAGACTAGTAAGCAGCTAGGACCACTGCCCCAGCCCTTTCCTCCCGGCCTCACTGAAAGATACCAAGACAATCCCATGTAACACAAACCTCTAACAGCCAAGGAACAACACAGAGGGGAAGGAAGATTCGCTTCCTAACGCGGAGTCACATGAGCGCCTGCACTAGGGGACAGGCACTGACAACAGCCATCCCAGAACTAAATGCACGGGGCCCCCACTGTGGCTGCCAGTGGACTACTTTTCAAGTGCTTAGCAAGGCAGCCAAGTATATGGATTCCATCTACCTCCTACTTCGCTGAGACTGAGGCAGTGAAGTCTAAACTCAACCCTAGCTAGAAGACAGCACTAAAGTTGGACACATACACCCCATTTCTAATAATTAACATACTGAACACAGATCAATTGTAACTGTGTTCATAGAAAACCATGAAATGGAAACAAAAGAAAATTACTGAAGCTATTTGATTAGTTTTTAAAACCACTATTATTTTACCCTAGAAATGCTGGTCTGTTATCAGAATTAGGTAATTTATAAATAAATGTGCCCAATATTCTTTAATAACTTTAACAACTTATAAAACTTCTAAAACCCAAAAGGGCCTAAGGCCACCTTCATTCACCAAGTAACTAAAGCAATTCTACTATTTCTGACAATGGGACTCCCTTAAGCTATTTCTGACTCCTAATTCTGCTCAATTTCTGATGCACAATCTTGATCTTTCTGAGAGGATCTGGGCTGCTGCACTCTCGCAGCACAGACAGACAAGAAAGAGTGTTCCTTAGAGAAGCTCAGCCACAGGATCTGCCCAGAGCTGAAAGCCAAGAGAACAGGAGATCCTGAGGCAGTGGCCCTCACTCCTTCGGAGACAGCAAGGCAACGCGGACCCTTCCCACGTTTGGACTGACTGCTCGAGCCTCAAACTCAGAACTCTGGGATGTGCAAAGAAAAAGTGCTGTGCAGTTTCCAAATCTGCTAACTATTACAATGTACTGTACCAGGAAGAAGCCCAAAGCACCATGTCCTGGGAGCAATTCCAAGAGACTACTGATAATCCAACCACAAAAAGTCACCAATTCAAACAGACAAAAATTAAAGTACATTATCAAAACAGAAGAAAGCAAAGTGCCTGCTAATAGAGACAACCCAATGATCCAGGGCCAGCCCAGACAACGACACATCTACAAGTCAAAACTTTTTCATAGTTTTCCCTTCACCTCAGAACTTTCATAATTTTGAAACTTGAGTGGCGGGAGAGAGAATTTGCCTTTTGATTCAGCATATATTAATCATCCACATATCAGGTCCCCAAACAGCAAAGACTGTCCCAGACTGGCCACTTCACTCAGGAGACGGCACATCCGCTAACTCGGTTTCAGGAACAACATCTCTCCACTGCCCACATCTGTCCGTTTCAGAACTCCAGAGCGGAGTCATTCAAAGGCCTCAGCCCAAGCATGTTCTCTGCCCTGTAGGTCTGACCTAAGTCATCGACAACTGTCAGATGCTGGAGAGTTTTTCCAACATCAAAATCCCAAACAGCAGCTCAAAAAAAAGAAATAAACACAGCATTTTATGAGTTTTCATTTTCACAATAGTAAGAAAATTTAACAACAGACCACGTTACCTTTTACTTCTCCGAAGGCATCTTTCTGAGTCTAGGATAGTAGGGAAGAAAATAGTTACTTCACATGCAAACACGAAACACCTGAGATATTCTTCCAGACATCCTTCCCCTACAAAATCCAGTAACTCTTCAGACTCTTCCTAGACAAAAATTCAGAAATCCCTTGCTTCCTCCCTTTGCAACTAGGGCTTCTGCTCTCCATTCTATCAGAATCCCAGAACCATGTGAGCAGTAACATACCGTCTCCTCATTGTCAAAGACAACTACCAAAAACTCAACAACGCTCTTTATTTTCCAGCAAAGCCCAGGCCTAATTAACAGTCAGGCGCATTTATCACATGGCTTGAGGGCAACGGACCAACAGCACGTGCATCCTACCTGAAATAACATCAGAATCAGTAAGGAGAGGAACACAGTTGTTTAGTTTCCCCCCTGACTACAGGCCACAGCCTCATATCATATTACTTTGGGAAAACACTTCCTGAATTATTTTCTGATTAATTTGGTTTAGAAGAAAATTAAATCTAAACAGGTTCCTGAGTTGGAGATTGCTTATAAACCATCCTGTGTATCAATATCTATTTGAAAATGAAAGAGAAACTTGTCATTCTGAATTTCTAGCAACTAATCTAAACGACTTCATGAACAATTACAACAAAACTCACCACAAGTGTTAAGGAAAGCTCCAGCGTCACTTAACTCTGATGTTTAGGGGAAATAAAACCACACTTAAAAGGTTTTTCCTGACCCAACTATCCACCTCTAAAACTCGATATTTTAATTACAGAACATGAATGGCTTCACTGCACTTTCATAAAATAAAACACATCACTAACAAAACTTTGAACAAAAAAGAGGCAGCTTGAAGGAAATTAACTCAGAGTGCAAGCCTCCGTGTGGATTCCGCAGGCTGTGTCTCATCCTGTCGAGGACGGCCTCACTGGAAAGCCTGGTACGCAGCGGTCCATTTTCCATCCACGCCTGCGACTCCCAGAGGGCCAGAGTCAGATGTTGAGAGCAGCGAAGGTCTTCACCAAGGTGACCTGCGTGTTCGCATCTGCTTCACTTCTGTTGTCCCTATGGTTGCTCCTGCTCTCCAGGGCTTTGTGACGGTGCCTCTCCTCCTGTCGTTTCTTCTTCTCTAGTCGCTGCTGCTCTTTCCTCTGTTTGTTTGTGACCTGAAAGAGAAGATAGCTGGTGAGGCGCCAGCACGGCTGACTCAGGCTGCCGCCTGCTGAAGAAAGACGTGGGGCTGACAGAGGCAAAGGGCACACGCTGCCTTTCAACAACCGCAGAGGAAACCCACCCAACTGACCAAAAATTATTTTCCATCACTGCTCAAATTTACACTTAAATTTCTATCCCTTTGCTCAGCTAGCAAACAAAATCAACTCCATTCTCCTCATAAACCAATTCAAAACGAACTGAAGAAACATTAACCCAGTCCAGCAAGAGATAACACTCAAACAGGCCAGAGGACACCTTTCTCTACATAATTTAGTGGCCCAGGGAATCCTAACACAGTCCTCAGAAGCTTCCTGCATCTTTGCCTCTGCCTGTGGCTTTTATTATATTGCATTTTGAGCTGAGAATTTCTTGGTCAGGACTTTAAAATGAACTCCAAATTCAGTAAAATGAACGGTGTCATATACTACTTGTGGGAGTCGGGGGTGGAGAGGGGAGACATACAACATTTTGGGGAAGCACTTGACAATTTACCAAAAAGCCTTGAAAAGATTCAAAGATCCATGCCCTTTAACCTGTCAATTCTTCTTCTGGGACTCCAGCCAAGAAAATAATGCAAAATACAAGGATTTGTACACAAAGTTGTTCACTGTGGATGACGGCATTAATGAGAAATAGGAGTTTAGCACGTCGATTAACCGGGAAGCACCCAGACATGTAGTAACCTTAGGTGGGCAAAGGAGACTACGTGTGCACACAGAGCACAGGGCGTTCTTCCTTCCTTTGGCGTAGGTGACCTTCCTACGCCAAACAGGACGGGCAAGGTCTTCATTCTGCTTCTTGATATACCCTCATGCACTCCCCGTATCTTCTACAGTAACTACTTATACAGACCAAAAGAAAATGACGCACTAAAATAAACTCCAAGTTCCCACCACCACCACCACCGCATTACAGCAGCAACCATGTCCCCTCCACCCCATCTTTCATACCTTTGGGAGCTGGTTTTTATTTGCTTTGTTTTCTTCACTTGGGCTGGCCCGCGCCTTATTGTTTTCAGTCCTGCCTTCATTTAAGCCCTGGTTTCCAAAGCCTCTGGTGTCACTGCCACCCTCCTCCCATAAAGGGCCATACTGTTTCAGTACTCGGCCACTGGACTCGAGGTTCTCCTCTGCATCTTCCAAAGAAAGATATTTTATTAGAATTGCGAACCTAAGACAGTTACACAATGCGATCGTTGTTAAATGACTCCAAAAATACCTGGGTTCCTAGATCACTGTCATTTGGAAAGCAGGTTTCCTTGAGGCAAAATTCTAACACCAAGTCAATACAGCGGGCAAGATAGGGAAAAAACCACTGGTAAAATTGGGAAGAGAAATTTAAAGCAACGTGTTTACCAGCATCATCATCAGCTTCCCACCAGCAGAGTCTCTTATTAGATTAAAGCACTTTCGACCATGAATTTTTAGGGGGGGATCTTTCATTCGCACCCAAAAACCAGAAAAGAAATAGGCTCTGAAGCTGTGATGTCCAATACAGTCGCCACTGGCCACATATGGCTATTTAAATTCAAATTAATTACAGCAAAATAAAATTTAAAATTTAGTTCCTCAGCCTCACTTAGCCACATGTCAAGTACCCACCACACTGGACAGCACGGACACGGGGCAGGGCCACTTTAGAGTCACAAAGACCACACTACTTACAGTTTTCTAAGAAGGCTTAGCAAACATATAAAGAGGATGGTAAAATACCCAATCACATAGAAATCTACCATGCCAGGAACAGTATCTGGCACATAATATCTGGCAGTGCAAGTACTGAAATCATTTTAAATAAATGACAGTAAATAAAAAACAGTAAGATGTCACATCTTTTTCCCTCCCTCTAAGACACAAAATTAAACTCAGTTCAAGTAAAAAAAGTCTGAATTATCAGCAGTTGATAGGTTCTAGTAATTTAAATATTTCCATCAGAAAAATAAGGTATTTTTCTCTCCATAAATTTTGGTTATCATTTTGGTTTTATAAAGGAGTCTTAACTCTCAAAGGACAAAGTCTTCCCTGACACTCTCCACCCCTTCCCAAACTGGGTGAGGTGGCCTTTTCATGTGCTCCCCCAGCACCCTGCCCCCGACTCCATTAAGTATTGTTGTATCTGTTTACTTATCTGTCTCCAGTGCCCTAGATGATAACCCGCATTCTGCTGGATGAATAAACGACAGTATAATTACTACCCGTGACTCAATTAAAAATAAATATTTGGAAAATGGCCAATACAATCATTTTGAAAGCTCATAAATATCCATCACAGACTTACTATTTCTTTTCCCCTGGTTCATCTGAAGCATGGCAATTATTGCAGATTCAATATTATAGTTTTCAGCTTCCAGGTTCTGGACTATCAAATCAAAATCCTATCCAAGAAACAAAGGAACACTTCAAGACTATGGGTATATTTTTCTACCTATCACTACTTCAACAATTTGATAAATAAAAAGATGCAATAGTGAGAACTGAGGCAAGGTTTCAAGACCCTTTCCATTCAGAAAATGTCTTAATTTTCAGTAACGTTGGTTATCTGAAATAACTATTTAAAATAAATACATTCTTTATAAAACAGCACTGATGAGAAAAAAATAAATCCACAGACTTCCTTAGGATTTTGAGCAGTATTGGGTAAAGTCTAGCAAACGAGAGGGAAATGAATAAACAGCTCTCATTAAGTCACATCGCATAACCTAATCAAACTACAAACATCATGGACCTTTTGTGGTCCAGCAGGTGTTGGCACACTAGAGCGGAGCTACAGAACCAGCAGGTAAGCTGGGCACAGCACCGCTCGTTACAAATCATTACCACTGCAGGACAGAAACACTAACTGAACATCCAGTTGCACTGCACACTTTCTGGACAGCATCTTCTACTTCATCTCTCAGGTCATCTTCAAAGTCCACTCCTTTTGTCTTGATCTTTTCTCTTTTATTTGATTCATCTTGATGAAGCATCTGAAACTAAAGGAATTATAAAAAGTAATAATCATGGAACTTGAGCAAACTATGTTTAGAATCCTCAACATAGGAAGATGCCCTAATCTCAAAAACATTCAAATATATGGGGAAAAGACTCTAAGAACAACCTTAAGGGAATAGCAATGACTAGGCTAAATTTGATCCAGACATTGAGATTCCAGGCCACAAGAGAAGTATTACAAAGAAAGGCCCAGAATACAATTCCATTTACAATTGCAACAAAAAGAATAAAATACCTAGGAATAAACCTAACCAAAGAGGTAAAGACCTATACACCAAAAACTATAAAACACTGTTGAAAGAAACAGAAGAAAAATATTCCATGCTCTTGGATTGGAAAAATTAACATAGTTAAAACGCCCATACTTCCTAAAACAATCTACAGGTTCAATGCAATCCCTATCAAAGTTCCAATGACATTTTTCACAGAAATAGAACAAAGAATCCTAAAATTTATATGGAATAACAAAAGACCACAAATAGCCACAGTAATCCTGAGAAAAAAGAACAAAGGTGGAGGTATCATACTCCCTGATTTCAAAATATACTACAAAACTATAGTAATCAAAATAGCATGGTACTGTCACAAAAACAGACACACAGATCAATGGTAGAGAATCGGGAGCCCAGAAATAAACCCAAACACCTATGGACAGCTAATTTTCAAGAAGGGAGCCAAGAGCACGCAATAGAGAAAGGAACGTCTCATCAATAAATGGTGTTAGGAAAACTGGAGAGCTACATGTGAAAGAATGAAAGTAGACCCTTATCTTACACCATACACAAAAATTAACTCAAAATGCATTAAAGATTTGAATGTAAGACCTGAAACCATGAAACTTCTAGAAGAAAACATAGTCAGTATGCTCTTCGACATCAGTCTTAGTAGCACATTTTCCACTACTGTGTCTGACCGGGCAAGGGAAATAGAAAAAATAAACAAATGGGGCTATATCAAACTAAAAAGGTTCCACACAGCAAAGGAAATCAACAAAACAAGACGACAACCTAACAATTGGGAGAAGATATCCGCAAACCATGTATCTGATAAGGGGTTAATATCTAAAATATATGAAGAACTCACACATTTCAACAACAAAAAAACTAACAACCCAATTAAAAAATGGGCAAAAGAGCTGAACAGACATTTCTCCAAAGAGTATATACAGGTAGCCAACAGGCAGAAGAAAGGATGTTCAACATTACTAATTACTGGGGAAATGAAAATCAAAACTACAATGAGATACCACCTCACACCCATCAGAATGGCTATAATTAACAAGACAGGAAATAACAAGTGTTGGAGAGGATGTGGAGAGAAGGGAACTCTCATACACTGCTGGTGGGAGTGCAAACTCGTGCAGTCACTATGGAAAACAGTACGGAGATTCCTCAAAAAATTAAGAATAGAACTACCATACAATCTAGCTATTCCACTGCTGGGTATTTATCCAAAGAACATGAATGCATAAAGATATATGCTCCCCCTATGTTCATCGCAGCATTACTCACAATAGCCAAGACTTGGAAGCAACCTAGGTGCCCATTAAGGGAAGAATGCATAAAGAAGATGTGGTGTGCATACACAATGGAATACTACTCAGCCATAAAAAAGGATGAAATCTGGCCATTTGTGACAATGTTGATGGACCTTGAGGATAATGTATTATCCTAAATGAGAAAGTCAAATACCATATGATCTCACGAATAAATAGAAGATAAGAGCAACAACAAACAAACACATAGAGACAGAGATTGGATTGGTGGTTACCATAGGGGAAGTGGGGAGGGAGGAAGGCGAAAGGGGTGATTAGGTACATGCGTGTGGTGATGGACTGTAATTAGTCTTTGGGTGGTGAACATGATGTAATCTACACAGAAATTGAAATATAATGATGCACATCCGAAATTTATATAATGTTATAAACCAATATTACTGCAATAAAAAAAAAGATTCCTTCTAGCTCTAATAAACATCCTGAGATTTTTTTAGTCACCAAAAAAGAAAAAAGAAAGAAAGTCCCAAGATACGGGATAAACTATTCAGCAAGAATGGCATTAGAACTCCTAGAGTTTCTAGATACCAAGATTTTGGGAGTGACTGCTAACTCGTGCAGCACACATCTGTCTCAACTGATTTCCAGAGCTGTGAGCTTAATGACAGCAGAGATCCTCTACACTAGCACCCGCCAAGCTTTTGCAGCAGGACAACTCGTCTTGAAGAAACATACATACGCTTCTCATCTGGTTCGCCAGGCTCCATTTGATCATCAGCAACCTTCCGTGCGAAGCTCCTGTGCCAATGGACAGGCACAGGTGAGCAGGACTCATCTAACCTCGTGTGCACACCACCACACTCACGGGAACCTGTCAATCCAAATTCTAAAACCACAAAGAGCAGCTCACTTGGCGTCCATGAGGCCTTTACAAGCCAAGCCTAAAGCAGAAAAGGTAAAATCATCCCTCCGGCTGCTCAGGTGCCTTCTCCCTCTGCTTCCTATTAACGCAGGGAGATGGTAAACGGGCAAGGACACTTCTATTTTTCGCATGTAAAAGTGTAAGTGGAATCCAGTAATGTGTAGTATATTCCTTAAAATGCTAATAAAAAGCAACCTATTATAAAATAATACCCTGACAATTTGGCAACGTGAACCAAGAGTCTTTGAAATTTATCCAAAGGAAATGTGTCAAGCATAGACAAGATTCATGTAAAAGTGCACATCACAGTGCTATCCAAGTGGTGAAGGACGGGGAACATCCTAAAGCTTCCAGAGTGTGGGGACCATTAAACAACCACAGTAAATCCGTAGAATGATGCTTCATTCCCATTAAAGTGAGGAACACAATAAAGATTTTCACTACTACTGTTATTATTTAACAAGGTTTTGGAGGTAACAGCTAATGCAATTAACCAAAAAGAAAAAAACGAAGTATAAAATTGAAAAGGTGGGGCCGGCCCCAGGGCCGAGTGGTTGGGTTTGCACACTCTGCTTCGGCGGCCTTCGGTGGCCCAGGGTTTCACCGGTTTAGATCCTGGGCACGGACATGGCACCGCTCATCAGGCCACACTGAGGCAGCGTCCCACATAGCACAACTAGAAGGACCCACAACTAAAATATACAACTATGTACTGGGGGGATTTGGGGAGAAAAAGCAGGGGAAAAAAAAAAAAGATTAGCAACAGTTGTTAGCTCAGGTGCCAATCTCTAAAAAAAAAAAATTGACAAGGAAGGAGAAAAGTTATCACTATTTGCAGATGATATAATTCTATACCCAAAAAACAGAGTGAACCAAAACACTACGACAAAGAAGAAGAATTCTGGCAAATCACGTATCTATAAGAATCTGGTATCCAGGATATACAAAAAACTCTTACAACTCAACAACAAAAGCACAAATACCCCAGTTAAAACATGGGCAAAGGACTTGAATAGACACCTCTCCAAAGATATACAAATGGCCAACAAGCACATGAAAAGATGCTCAACATCATTAGTCATTAGGGAAACGCAAATCAAAACCATGAGACACCACTTCGTACCTAGTAGGATGGCCATAATTTTAAAAGGGAAGAAAGAAAAACAGTATTGG
This sequence comes from Equus caballus, assembly GCF_041296265.1. Classification (NCBI taxonomy): domain Eukaryota; kingdom Metazoa; phylum Chordata; class Mammalia; order Perissodactyla; family Equidae; genus Equus; species Equus caballus. Next base: position 34,233,829 of record NC_091685.1, read on the forward strand.
TGAGGATGTGGAGAAAGCGGAATCCTCAACAGATTGCTGGTGGGAATGTAAAACACTGCGGCTACTGTGGAAAACAGTGTGGCAGCTCCTCAAACAGTTAAACAAATAACTACCATAGGAGCCAGCAACTCTATTCCTAGGTATATACCCGAAAGAGTGAAACAGGTACGCAAACAAATACTATACACAAATATTCACAGCAGCACTCTTCATAATAGCCAAAAGGTGGAAACAACCCAAATGCCCATCAACAGATGAATGATAAACGAAACGTGGGATATCCATACAATGGAATATTATTCAGCCTTAAAAGAGAACCAAGTACTCAGATATGCTGCAACACAAATGAACCTTGAAAACATTACGCTAAGTGAAAGCCAGACACAAAAGGCCACATACTGTATGATTCCATTTCTATAAAATGCCTAGAATAGGTCATTCCATACAGACAGAAAGTAGACTGGTCATGGCTGGAGGAGAAAGGAAAGGGGGAGTGAGTGCTTATTGGGCACGAGGTTTCCTTTTGGGACGATGAAAACGTTTTGGAACTGGATGGAAGAAGTGGCTGCACAGCTTTGGGTTCGGCAGTACTCAGGGCCACTGAATTGTACACTTTAAAACGGTTAATTTTATGTTATGTGAATTTTACCTCCATTAAAAAAAGAATTCTGTAGGATAGCTGGTACACACATAATTAACATTTTGTTAACAACTCTCATATATACAGCTAGATAACAAGCTGGGAAATGTAAAGGGAAAAGATCCTTTCCTCACAATAGGATCAAAAAACACAAACATCTAAGAATAAACTTAGCAAAAAATGGGAAAGACCTACATGAAGAAAACGCTCCTCCAGATCACCAAAAAAGTTGATTAGACAAATAAAAAAGCTTATCAGGTTCTTGGCTAGGAAGATTCAACATCATAAAGATGTCAATTTTTCCTTAAGTTAATCTATTAATTTAATGAGATCCCAATAAAAACAAATATCAACAGAACTTCTTTTTAACTAGACATTCTAACATTCATATATCAAACAAAAAAAGAATATACAGGAAAGTATAAAAAAAGTAATGAGTGAAAAATTCTACCAGATTTTAAAATAGACTCTTACTTAATTAACATAATGAACACATTAACACATGAACAGAGAAACCAGTGAAGCAAAATCAATGTCTAGAAATAGAACCACACGCATATGGGAATTTAGTGTATGAAAAAAGGCGGCATTTTGAATCAGTAGAGAAAAGCTGTATAATTAATAAATGTTTTGAATACAACTAGGTAACCACAAGGAAAAATACAGAGTTGGATCCAAACCCTCATACCTTTATATGAATATAAATTCCAAATAGAGACAAGATTTCATTTTCTTTAAAAAAAATGAAACCATAAAAGTGCTAAAATAAACGATGGGAGAATTCTTTCTAACCTCAAGAGTGGGAAAGGCCTTCCTAATTATGACCCCAAACCCCGAAGACGTAAGAAAGCTTGATAAATTTAACCACATAAAAATCTAAAATTCCTTCAGAGCACAGAATAAAAACACAAATAATAGGCTGTGAAAAAATATTTGCAACTCATACCACAGACAGAGGTTAATAATTTCCCTAATACATGGTCTCCTAAAAATCACTAAGAAAACTTAATAGAAAAAAAATAGGCAAAGAAAATGAATACAGCTCACAAAAAAGGAAATAAAAATAAGTCAAATAAAGTAACTAGTAAGAGAAATACAAATTAAAACTACGTTAACAATTTTTCCCCTAGCATCGAAAAAGATTAGAAAATCTGACAGCACACTGAAGGGGCAAAGGTGCAGGCAGTGACATATATTTTGAGTAGCGGTGTAGACTGGGAAAAACTCTCTAAAGAGCAGTTTGGCAACACCTGTCAAAATCATACAGGCAGTAAGGCCCTTCTAGGAACTGATGCCACAGGTACACTCACACGTGTGTGAAAAGACGCAGAGATACAGCAACACACGCTGTTTGTAAAAGCAAAACTTCGAAAGCCCCTAAAGGTCCCCAGAAGGGACTGGTCACACACAGCCTAATGCGTCCATACAACACAAGACCATGCAGCCATTTGAAGAGATGCGCGAAGTTCCTTCCGGACTGCTACAAATTAAACTCCACGACATGTTCAATCTGACAAGCACAGGGCAGAACAGCATGTGCAGGATGCTACGAGTGGGGGTAGGGAGAGTGTAAAACAGCAAAAGTGGAATACATGCACAAACGCACACATTTGCTTGCTATGTAAAATATCTCTAGGAGATTTTATGATATACTGATGACAATGGTCACGTCCAGGAAGGGAAACAAGGTTGGGAGAGTGACTTCACTTTATTTTTTTAAATTACAAAGAAAGCACATAATAATGCCAGAAAAGGCTTTTCAAATAACGTTACTTGATAAAAGCAGGAAACAAAGCTATATAAATACCAAAGCAATAACAAAAATTCTGTCCAGGTAGTTGACTTTGTGGACTTTTCATTTTCTTTACTTTTTCTATAGTTTCCAAACTTTAGATACAAAGCATGGAGTAATTTTAAAACAAAAAAGAAATTTAAAATTTCTATATAAATTATATTCATGTAATCATAGCTATCAGCTATTAGGGAAAGCAAAAGAATGACAAGAAATTTTATCCGTCACTCTCACCTGAGCTAAAAACAGTAAACAATCATGCCACAGATTCTTAAAGGCACCTTTCCATAAAACGTTACTAGTTTTCAGCTCCAGGGCATTTGGCACTTGCCCTGGTTCCTCCAGGGCTGAGAGCACAGAAGAAACCAGAGGCCACACTCACATCGGTCTGGAGATGTGCAGGTGCTTCTGAGTTGTCGTTGATCCTCCGCACACTGTCATAGTGCTCTCCATACCGATAGGCAATGTGTAACTCCCGCACGTTGCTTTTGTCTGTACCACGGATCTGCAGGCAAGAGAAGGAGAGATGCCAGCGAGGACTTGGACGGTGTCGACTTTGTCCAAGAAATGCCCAGGAAGCCCCGTCAACAGGCTCTACACAGACACAGACTGGGAATATGACTGGGGCGTGCCAGAGGGCTGGGCTGGAAGACAAGGTGTCTGAGAAGCAGCCGCTGCAACAAGAGCAGCGGTGCCGCACCCTGGGCACTGGGTCCTGTGTTCTTAGCTTCTGCATTAATTTGCAGGAAAAAATAAAGGAAAGGCGTTTTTTCTTTAAAAAAAAAACTGCTTAGGCAAGTTCTGAATTATCTCTCTCCCACCCATGTATGCACACTTCTTTGTGCTTACTAATATGTAATGATATGGAAATAAATCCATTTGAAAACACATATTCAAAAACGAGGGGCAGATTTACAGTGCAGTTTTATAACGAAAACTTAACATGAACTTAAATGAGCTTAAGCTTCAGGGGCGCTAGTACCTTTCAGCCCCTCAAACGCACAGGCCCCTTCCAAGAGGCAAAGCCCAGGGCCAGATGCAGGTTTGTTGGGCTTGAAACTCAAACAATCATGGAGCCCTCTTTGAGAAAAAGAATACAAAATTACCATTATAATATTGCTAGACTGCCTCCCAAGACCTCGAAAGGAGGCCATAAAAATGAGGGCCCTGACAGCTGTGCTCCACAGTAAACCTACCTCTGCTGTTAAAAGAAAACAGCATTCTCCATCAACCACCTACTGAGAAGCATGAACCACAAACTCAAAATCTTCCACTTTAATCAATTTCAAAACAAAATTATATGTAGTCTCGCAGTACTACTGCTTTTTACAACCCTGGAGGCATTACTCACAAGGCATTCTACGTGAACGGTGCCCCTGGAGCACAACCCTCCAGGAATGGGGCTCCACAGTCCTGCAACACAGCAGCCCTAAGCTCCAGCCTGCATCTACTCCCAAAAGACCACTACCTCCACGAAACACGAACGTAATTCCAAATCTGTCCCTTAGAAAGCCCGGGAACTATCTATCTATTTGTTAAAACCCCAAAACATCAGTACCTCCTTCTTGTTTTTATTGAAAGTCATAGGTGGTAAGATACAACTATTAATTTAAACAATATCTGTGGTCTAAAAACACAGCAAAAGTCAATGGAACAAACAGGAACCACACAGGTCTAGAAGTGAGAACCGTGTAAGTTTTCCCCAGGTAGAATATCTGGGTCTCAAAGTGCAGAGAGTCCGGTTTTGACATACAAAATAGAGATGGCATCACCACTTATCTCCCAGGAAGGGTACTGGAAAAGGAAACTAGCTTATTAGACTCTGAATGACAGAATCCCTAAAGCTCTTACATGTTTAAGTAATAATCATCTACACACACATTATGAATAGGAAAAAATAACTGGAACAACTGTCACCATATGGTTAACTGCGATGTTCATAGCAAGGGAGATTAGAGAGGACTTGCACTTTCTATGTTACACGTCTGTATTGTTCACAGAAGCATATATTCTATTTCTAACCAGGAAAAAAATGTAGGTTTCACTATCTCCACGTTGTGAGTATAAGCCTACTCATTATTCACAAAAACGCTCTTACCCATGACAGTAGCAACCAATGCAATTTCAATTCTCAAACTTTCTAAGATGCTTCATTGGGGTGAGGGGAGATGGGGAAGATCCAGGGGACAGTTCCATTACAAAGTAAATATGTTTAGGTTAAAAACATACTTTCAGTGTTTAGCTAACCATGAAAGAGAGTACTACAGAAAAGTATTTGAAAAAAAAAAATTTAACTATGCAGAATTATCTTCCACAACTACCTAGATAAATAATAAACTAAAAAAAAAGTTATCGATGGAGGAAAAGGCAGGCTATGATTACTAAGCTGGCATCGAGTATTTTCCTTCAAGAATGAGGTCAGTATGCTGCATATTCAAATGATTTTGATGACTTGTGGTAAAAAGTGAAAATTTAACGACAAAAATTTGGGACAGTGAAGGAGGTAACCACTATTCTTGGCTCAGTGACCACCGATAGAAAGAAAAAGCCTCACTAAAAATATGATAGCTCTCCCCAGCGTCACTGCACCCAATAACATGGCCCCACAGAACACCACGCACAGATATTGTTTCCCTCCTGCTCACTGTGCCCTGTAAGGGAAAATTCAACATGTTATAGTGAATTTGGTCTTTGTTTCCCTCCACCTAAAAAACACATATGAACACCAAGGGAACAGTGCATACTTCAAACTGGAATTGTATGCACTAATCTTTTAAATTCTCACTCAGATATTTTTACAGAATTACCTAAAATATTTCCAGATTAGGCTCTCTGCCTCCAAATTATCCAACTAACTGACTGTTGAATAATATTTCTGGCCCTTTAAAGGTTTCTGTATTATACTTCAGACTCCATTTGTACACAGTGCAGGGCTGAATTCCAAGCCCCCATAAGCTTCCGGTCTTTGGTTAGGCTTGTAGTCCTAGTTACTGTGTTAGAGTTCAATATCACAGGTCAAGCTCCATCATCTTAGGACATCCCCAAAGCTAGTTTACAAACAAGAGCTTGAGAGAAATTCTTGAATAAGTGACCTACCTGCCACAAAGGGGCGTTAAGTTGATGAATCACCACATTCAATTGATGATTTCTTGCAAAGGCGACAATTGCATCATTGCCAGCAAATGTACCAGACTTTGCCAAACTGGCCACTGCAAGGAAATGGAGAGAGAGTGAAATGAAGTCTTTACAATGGAAAAATCCAAATGCAAAAAGCAAATGCAAAAATTAGTATTTATTTTGTTCCAAATAATGAGAACTGAGGGCATACATTTGAAAAGTCCATTAGCTTTGTCAGAGTCTAGGAATTTAGCTGGTTGAACAGTACATAGACTGCTACTCAGAATTATTAATAAAGGATTAATAAATCCATCATTAATAAAGGATTCATTTATTTACTCCTTCAATAAATATTTACTGAATGCTTCCTATATGACTAACTCTATAAAAGACACTGGAAATGTAACAATAACCACAGTAATCATAATAGTGTGCATTAATGAACGCTTATGTGTCAAGCGCTGCTCTACTCACTTCTCACAGATTATCACTTTTAATCTTCAAAATAACATCTTGAAAGAGGTATTATGCACACCATCTTACAGATGAGTAAACCGAGGTACAGAGCAGTTTATAACTGTGCCCAAGGTCACAGAGCCAGTACACAGCAGAGCTGCGATTTCATCCCAGGCAACCTGGCTCCCAGAACGGCTCGTGGCCACTCCATTAGACTGCCAGTCAGTCTGCCCTCAAGGAGTTTACAACTGGTGGGGGACAAATGACAAGAAAACAGACACAAGTGCTGCAGGAAAGGAATGTGGAGTAAAGAATTTGGCCTTGCTCAAAGAGAGGTCTGGCCTTTGTCACTGCTCCTTGGAGATAATCTCAAAACTCTTGGAATTTCCCAAGTGACAGCAGTGTCTTTGTTATTCGTGGTGGGCCTCTCAGCCAGACCTGACAGTTCACGCTAATGAGGTGACTCCTGGTGGGTCTCTCTGGCCCTCTGCTGTCGGAAGGACCTAGGGGGCTGCAGGGCCAGAGACTGAGTTCAACCACTCAGGCGACCAATTCATAACATCTACATTATGAAGCCCCAATAAAAACTTCAGACACCGAAGTTCAGGTAAGCTTCCTTGTGTACTGTCTAACTCTTCCCAGACTCCACCTTTTCGTTTATTTTGATCTGTATCCTTTCCTTGTAATAAACTATAACTGTGAGCATAACAGCCTTCAGTGAGTTCTCTGAGTCCTTCTAGCAAATTAGCAAACCTGAGAGTGGCTTTGGGAAACCCCAAATTTACAGTTGGTGTAAGAAGTGAGGGAGTCTTGTGGAAGACTGGTGCCCTCCAACCTTACACTTTGGCTGACTCCAGGTCAGGAACATAAGGCAGTTTGGTAGAGGGGAGGGGAGGTAAGGTGTATCAGATAAACTTCTGAGCCGAAACAACTAAGCTGATTCCCAAAGGACAAGTAGGAACAGCCAGATAGAAGAGGAATAAATGACCTTCCAAGCAGAGGTGAGAGAGAGAGAGAGAAGGCCGAGCTTGTGGACTAAACAGTGCGGCAGGAACTCAGAATGCTGAGATGGCAGGGTGGGGGAGCAAGAAAACGTAGTGGGAAATGACCAGAGATGAGGATAGAGAAATAAGACAATCACAGATCACAAAGGGCTAGAGTTTGGACTTTATCCTGAGGTCAATGGGGAGCTGCCAACAGGTTTCAGATAGGGGAACAGCGTATTAGACGTGCGTTTACATTCACCACTCTGGCTGCAACATGGAAAACAAACTGAACGGGTCAAGAGGCAATGCGGTCAGTCCAAAGAATATGCAAGAAATCTAGGCAAACCGCCACAGAGGCCTGATTTTACAAGGTGGTAGCAGTGAAAGAAAAAATATTGAAGTAGAAGCAATGACACTAATGAATGCCTGGGTTTGAGGCAGCCTTAAGAACATTCAGCTTTCTGATCTGGATATCTGTATAGTTGGGGGGAAAGAGGTTGCTGATTCTCCAAAGCCACAGTCTAAAGGAAAAGAATAATCCTAAAAGACAGCCAGAAGCACGGGTAATCAGGTCCCGAAGAGTTAAGTGAGCCATTCATTTATTCATTCAACAAACATCATTGCCTACAATGTGCCAGGCATTGCTGTGTTGGGGAACAGCCATAGGCCCTGTGCTCAAGAATCTCAGTGTAACAAGGCAGACAGGGACTAAAAACACATAACTCTAAGAATGATAAATGTGGTAAGTCTAGCCTTCCACAGGCACACAAAGAGAATGTGCCGCCTTCTAGGATTCTTTTCACTTCTGCTATGGCAGTCAGCGCCACTTCTCCTTCTCTGATGCTCCACTTCTCACGTAGCACCAACCAACCATCAGGAGTGCACAGAGACGTTTCAAGAAAACACCTTCCCATTGTACCTCTAAAGTGACGAGCATACTGGCGAATGAAGGTCTGAGTTCCTTGTCCTGCCATACCCCCAGATCTACCACAAGACTGTCAGTGAAGATGTTCAAAGCGGAATTTCATGTCACCAACTAAAAACTTACTTCATCCAGAATCATATTTTAATGATTTACATAGCACTAAACTAGAAAACTTGCCTCATATACCCACATTTAATTTGTGAACTGCTGACCGTCTGGTAAACTGTGTCTATCCACTAGACAGAAAGTGATCCAGGAGGAGGGGCCATCAGAACTCAGGGACTCGTATAAAGTACTCACGGAGAGTTCTGCTGCTGTGTCTCTTCTGCTGCTGAGGCCTAATGAAGGAGTTCTTTCACAGTGAGGAATGAGGAAGGCTCTGGGATCACTGATAGATCCCCTGCCAAATGTCTTCCTCCTGCTGCCCCCTATTTTGCTCACAGCACAGCCACACAACGCATCATCACAGTTCAGTCAACGACAGACCGCATATACGACAGTGGTCCCATAAGATTAGTACCATACAGCCTAGGTGTGTGGTAGGCTATGCCATCTAGGTGTGTGTAAGTACCCTCTATGATGTTCACACAACAACAAAATCACCTAACAACACATTTCTCAGAACCTATCCCCATCGTTAAGTGACGCATGACTGTATAGCCACCTAGCCTTTCCCCGAACAGAAACTTCAGAATCACCTTTGTCTCCTCACTCTCCCCTCCTCCCCACCTTCAACGAGTCCTGTCAATTATGCTGCCAAACTGTGTCCCGGGCTGGACCCTATTCATTATCCCTAGTAGCTGCCTTGGTGGAGAACATCTCATTCTTTCATATGGCCAATGTGGAGAGCCTTCTAACTCGTCTCCCTTCTCAGTCTCTCTCCCCATCCGTTCTTGACAGTTTGCAGAGTTAGCTCTCTAAAACACAGGAAATAGTCTCTTTCCTGATAACAGACAGATAAGACTGTGAGCCCTGTGATGAAAATGTTATTGCAAAACATAAATGTATCAGCACCTAGCATAGTAGTTCCTCAGCAAATATTTGTCAATATTAAAGTTTAAAAGCTCATCTATATTTTCTTACTAGATTTGTGCCTATTAAGAAACTAATTAAAATCACTAACTGACTAGCCTCAAAGAAAACAGGTTGTGTTTGGGTTTTTGATGAGAAATTAAAATGACTCTATTGATCTGATTACAAAAGTAATACATGGTCATTTAAAATCAGAAAAATCTGCAGAAGATAATTTAAATACTCAAGGTCCCACTATCCCCAGATGGCTAATACTTATTAAGAGCTTATTTAACTTGTGTTACTTAATTTAATCTTCATTTAAAAACCCTGTGAAATATGTGCTCTTACTATTTCCCCTTTATAGAAGAAGTTTAAAGAGAATGAGTGGTTTCTGAAAAATAAGTGGAGCCAAGAATTAACCACCATAAAATGTTAGTATCATTCCAAAATTTCCCTACTGTGCTTCTGTGTGTGTCTACCTTTTAAATATAGGACCAGCCTATATACTCTATTTCATAGCCTGCTTTTCCTTCCACTAAATAAGAAGTCATGAATAGCTTTTCAGATCAATTAACATTATCAACTTTATTAAGGGCATACACATCTAAACCTATTGATTCCTAATTGCCTAGCATGCTGCCTATTACAGAGCAAGCAAATAAATATTGTTGAATAAATGAATGCCATAATTTGTGTAATCAAACCCCTGGCTGAGAGAGTGGGGGTTCTGATGGATTTAATTACCCAATGCATTCCTCCTGGAGGATCCAGTGTTCCACGGTGAACCTACCATGTTTCTCAAAAGGAATGTCATCTTCTACAAAGGGCTCAAAATCTTCCCGCTGCTGTATCATGTAGTCCACGGTCTCTTGTCGGTGCTTGAGATGATTTCGTGAGTGTCCCTCCAACTGATCACCAAGAGCTCTGAACAGGCAATTGCTATCAAAACAAAAATGTTGGTCAAGACCATTTAAAAGTGAACTTAGTTCATACAAAACAATGATGCTTCACGCTAGGCCCTCCACGGGAAATCTTTTATAGAGCAGACAGAAAGTCTGCACTTTTCCAGTCCAGAATTCTTCCCAGACACTTAGGGGAGAGCACTAGGGCAGATGTCCAAGCACATCACCTTCACGAGAGCAATAAACAAGGATCCTATTTCCCACTTACCAGCTGGCTGACTCAGAAAGTTATTAAACTTCCCTGGGCCTCAGCTGCCTCAACAAGTGAAGCTGTGACACGTTATCCACCGGAAGACAGGGTCCAGACCTTATAGGCCATTGCACACCTAAGGGCTATGATTCCCAGATCCCCTTCCAAAATGATAAATCCTATCTCCTGCCTCTTTTCTGAAACAAGTTTCACTATAGCTGCCCAGCTAACTAATCATTCATGTAACAAACAATACCCAAAAGAGAGCAATTTGTCAAGCTCCCAATACAAACAACTGAACTCGACATACAGTTTGAGTCCTAAGAACACAGTGGAGAATGCCATGAGAAGGAGGGCACTTGGACAACATGGAGTGACACTTGCAATGACACTTCCCCTCCTTGGCTCCTAACTTCTCACCCAGGGAACCACAATGCTATTTTTACTCCTGCCAAATGAAACACCATTTTTCGTTTTGTTTCTAAAATTAAATACTGGTAATAAAATTTAAGAGTTATCTTTACTTTCAAACCCCTCAAAAGCTTCTAAAAATCCAAACTATATCACAGACACAGAACCCAGATACACAGAGAACGAAACATACAAACACAGTCTGGTATCAGTATCCTTAAACCAAGGAAATATGCCATTCTGAAGGCAAACAGTAGCCCAGTTTCACAGCAAACTGTTTGCTCTTCCACATGAAAATCTGATACTCTAATTCCAAAATATAAACTCATCACTTCCAGAAAGACTTCAGACCTAAATGTGTAGGAGAAAGAGGTTTTTTGTTTTTCAACTGAGAAAAGTGAGTTTTCAACAGGAATTTATAGAGAGGCAGGAATCTCTCCAAACATACAAAGATTTACACTTTTTTTTTTTGCAGGGGCAAGGAAGAATTTAAAGATTAATTTTCTATAAACTAGAAACTAAGAAGCTTTGCCTCAATCTGGGGCAAGATTCTAGAAGGGATTGGAATATAGCAGTTCTATACACTAGACTGAGATGTCTGTTGCTAAAATCTAACAATGGCAGTCTTTTTTTCAACCACAGGAAAAAAAGTAAGCTAAAAGATAAAGCATTCTCAATTTTAAGCTTTTCTCTCAAACTTTTCTTAAGCCTTTTGCATCTGCCACCACTAGTCTATTCTTTAATCTAGTTTAAGGGGAGGTGTGGTTTAGCCCAAAATTATGTATTTAGTTATTTTACATTTACTATATCAAAACTCAGGGTGTTTTACAGAAAGTACCATGCTTTCTAAAAAACGTGTAGTAACACGGGCAAATGCTCTCTATACAAGCCAAAAACTGATAGAAAACTGGGTACATTGCATGAGCTCAACCATGTTCATCTGTGCAGTATATGCATACAGAGAGATACACAAATGTATGCAAAGAAAAAAAACTGAAACCAGCACTTAGACAGCTCTTAGAATGTGCCAGGGACTGTTCTAAACACTTCACATGTATTAAACATGTTTAGTTCTCACAACTCCGTGAGATAGGTACTATTACAATCCCTGTAAGGGAACTTGCCCAAGGTCACAAAACTAGTAGGTGGTGGACCCAGGATGCAAACCCAGGCACCAAAACTTTAGCCATAGTTATCTCTAGGGAGTGGAGTTAGGAGTAACTATTAAACCTACTCTAATATACTTTTCTATACTTACCAAACTTTCCTTGAGCTCACCAAAAATAAACAGTCAAAATGAAATATCAAGATAGACAAATCCCTTCCTCTTCTGACAGAGTTACAAGGTAGTGACAAAGGAAATGTGAACAAACAGCCGACCTGGGTTCCCGCAGGGAGCCCAGCAAGAGCACCCACGGAGAACAGAGCAACCATTGCCCAAAGGACCTCTAAGGGATCAGGCTATTTCCTGAGGCCACAGCCTCACCCATCACACTACAGCAGGGCTTCTCAATGCCCACACTGTGGACCTTTGGGGATAACTCTTTGTTGTCGGAGCCGTCCCGTGCACTACAGGATGTTCAGGAGCATCCTTGGCCTCTAGCCAAAAGATGCCAGTAGCACCACCACGACGTCCTTCCCTGCCAGTTGTGATAACCAAAATGTCTCCAGGCACTACCAAATGTCCCCTGGGGAGCAAATCATCCCTACTTAAGAACCACTGTGCTACAGGGATGTATATAAGGTCTTGCATTTGAGTTCACAAAAACAACACATTACATAAGCAGCATCTAAGGGTTTTCAGTGCCCGACCATTCAGTATGAGACAATATTACACACAGACATAACAAAATGAAAGGGCCCCCAGGCTGCAGTAACAGTAGTAAATGTGCAGGAAAAGGAGGGGGACATGTTTCGTTCTATTCTGAGATCACATCAGCTAAAGCACTGGGTACCATCCTGGTTACTGTACTTGAAGAGAGACGTGTTCAGAAGAGATGACGTGGTTTTAAAATGCATAACATGAAGAACATAAACAATAGTGACGTTTAGCCTAAAGGCGGCTCAGGGGGACACGACAGTTGCCTCCAACAATTTGTTATGGTGAAAGGCATGTTATACAACGAAACTAAAACTAAAACATGGGACCTACTGAGACAAAGATTTTGGCAAATAAAAGGAAATTTTATTTTAGCACTACAGACTGTACAGACTCAGGGTTTTGTAAATTTCTATTGGCCATCCTCAGGAATTGTCAACATCTGTGCTGTAAATTATAGTAGCCACTAGCCACGTGTGACTAGTGAGCACTTGAAATGTGGTTAATCCAAACTGAGGTGTGTTGTAAGTGTAAAATACTGGATTTTGAATAGTATTTTTAAAAATGTAAAATATCTCATTAAAAACTTTTATATTGATTATATACTCAAATGGTATTTTAGATAAAGTGGCTTAAAATATATATTAAAATTAGTTTCACCTGTTTCTTTATGGTTCCCTCACCACCGGAAAAACATTAAATTACGTATGTGGCTCCCATTTTATTTCTATTGGACAGCGCTGGTCTAGATCACTAATTCTCAAGCATAAGCCCTGACTAGCATCACCTGAGAACTTGTTCACATTGAACATTTTGGGGCCACCCCAGGCCTGATGAATCAGACACCCTGGCGTTGGAGCCCAGCAATCTACTCCCTCCAGGTGGTTCCGTTACATGCTCAAGTTTGAGAAACACTAGTTGAGAACCTAGACTCGAAATCAGTGGTTTGCAATTATGGGTGCACATTAGAATCACCTGTGAACCTTTTACAACATGGTCAATAACCAGGCCCGGCTGCCTGGGGTTCTGGTGCTAGCTGATCTAGGAGAGAGCCTAGGCACTGTACTTCTTTCCAAGTTCCCCAACGACTCTGTCGTGCCCTCAGCGTTGAAAACTACTGAGCTAGACACAAAACATGAGGCTGCCGTACCGCTGATGCAGGTAACTAATGGATAATTTGATAAGACAATGTATGAATGCCCTTCCATCGCTAAGATCCTATGACCACAAACACAAAATTAAAAAATAAAACAACTTTTTTAGAGAAAAATGGCTAAAATTAAGCATTCTTTAATGTTTTAATTTTAGAACACTACTAATTAGTAATGTAATTTAGGGCTACATTTAGCAAGATACAACTAAATACAGTTCAGAGATGCTAATATTGTATTGCCTAATCCTATTAGCGATTCTTTTCACCCTATAGCCAATCATGTTTTTAAGGACAATATCAAGGGTAAAACATCTTTCTTGTTTTGAAATTGAATCCAATTTATGTGGGTCCACCCTCCAGACAACACGACAAATATGAAGGCGACCCATGACGCATCACAAAACCCCATAGTAGCTCCCTGATTAATCTATGCTAAACTGACCCATTCATGGAAAGGCTACATTAGAGGATACCAGCTAATTTATCCCCAAGCACCCGGAGGTTCCAGAATGCTACAAGAACCCATCCTGCCAACAAGGAATACGCCTATACAGCAAGATGCTCTCTCAGGCTACTCAATATTGTAATCAGACCAGAATGGAAAGACAGAAGAGCGGAGACTGTCAACAATTCTTTTATACTACCATAACTTTATTAGATTCCACCAAGAGTACTCAATAAATATTAATAAAAGAATCTGCTGATACCTGCCAACTGATCACATACACAGGAAACACCATCCACTGCAGTGATGACTCCCATCATCACCATATCCAAAAGCGCCACGATAGTAAAGAGGGCTGAACCCCGTCCATCTCCTGGTACCCACGGCAAGACCTCGTGAACAGGAGGTTAGCTTCGTGGAGCTCGTACAAGAGGAATTACCATTGTCGTTTTATCTAACATTGTCCAAAGAATGGAGACCTCAGGAGTGAGAGACATGAGCATTCCAGTCAACGGGGCCCCTGACCTCTACCCTTCTACTCTATACTCCTGTCATCCTAAACAACCTGTAGATCTCTCAAAAAACAACGTGCTCCTGTGTCTTTCCACATACTACTCCTCAGCCTAGACGGTCCTCTTGGCATATTCCCACTGCGCCTTCATGACCCGGTCTGAGTAAGACCTCCTCTGAGGGGCATCAGCACAGCGCACGTTCCCATGAGTATCTGCTGAACGGAGAAGAAGGCCGCCCTGACCACTTCAGGAGAGTCAGCCACTTCCTTCTCAACAGCACCACTATAATCAGGCACCGTGAAGAATTCATCAAACTGTACTTTAATTATCTATATAATCCATTCTTAGAGTGTGGCCCAGTTTGGGGGAGGCATGTCTCTGAGACCCTTTCAGGGCATCTGTGAGCTCAAAACTAAGATGTTTGTTCTTTCTCACTCATTCTCTCACAAGTGTCCAGTGGAGTCTTCCAGAAGCTACCTGATACCTGAGGTTATCGCTCTGAGAGCTAATGGAACGTGTGTGCATTTTCTTGTGTTTTAAATCTTTCTGTTTTACTTTCTAATACAGTAAACACTGGTAGCTATAACCTACATAAACAAAAGGTCTTTGGAGTCCTCAGTAATTTCTGAGAGCGTAAAGACTCCTAAGACCAGTGTCTGAGCCCCGCTGTTGTATGTCTCTCTCACTAGGCTACGAAGTCTGTAAGCATCTTAGTCATCAGTGAGCTCCCGGCACCTTGCTCAACCAACCAGCGTTTGCTGAACAACTGAAGAAGCATGCTGTCTTTGAGGGGAGAACACAGGTAGTACCCTGAAAGCTTCCCACAGCATTAGGAACGCTCCCTCAAGATTTTACAACTGCTTGTGCTGCGATTCCTGCCCGTAAGGAACGTCCCGTTGAGTCCTGCAGCTTCCCGGACCCCCCGACGTTGACAATACCATGCCCGGTAGAGCAGACACATGCAATCCCATCATTTGCAGGGACAACCCCACCTTAATCTCACTGTAAAGTGTCCAACTGGTATTCTGATTTATACAGCAGCTTCTTGTGCTTGTGAGTTTGATTAGGATCAGTGAGGCCCTGAATAGTTAATAAACTATATTTGACGAAATCAAGGCACTAAAGCAAGACCCAGCAAAGCAAGCCTTTAACTGGAGTGACTCCACTAAGAAAATGTCCCTGTGAGAAGCCCTCCTAAGGGTCTAATTGGCGTCCCTCTGTGATATTTTTGTCATTCATTCATTCAACAAAAATGGACTGAATGCCTTCAACGTACCAGGCACTGTACTAGGTGGTGGTGAATAAAATGCAATCGTGCTCTAAATCCAATGCGCCTGGGGCATTGGGCAAATATATGTAGGAAAGGTGGGAAAGGTAAATTAGGGCCACTTCACAAAGTCTTCATTGATAAGCTACGATGTAATGTGAAATTACAGAAAACACTTTTTCCTCCCTCTTTTCCAAGCTTAATAGCTAAGGCAACTCCGTATGGTCCTTAGCTTCATCTTATTCCTCCCTCCACCCTATCTGAGCCCTCAATGGAAGGGAGGAACAGCAGCCAGGCAGTTATTACTTCTGCCTCCTCCGGAGTGACATCCCAGCCACCAGATGCCCTCTGACCCACCCCGCAATGGGGATGCTAACCGTTCTCTGCCCCCGCCCTACCTTTTCCTTCTTCCCTGCGTCCACCTGCATCCACATCACCTTTCCTGAGGCCATTTTTCCTTCCCTTCCCCCATCCTCTCCCTCCCACCCCATTTCTTTATCTCGTGTTCCCTAAAAAAGCTGAACCTGGATTCCAGTCTAAGCCCCAAGCAAGCTTGGGTAAGCACCCTTACTTGCAAAAGAGAAAACTGAGGCCCAGGTAAGTAAGGATGAGAGAAGCTGGCTGCAGCTCGGTAAACAACAGGCCCTCACGGCCCCAACATCCCAAGTGTAAAAGGAGGGCTGGACCCAGCAGGAAGGAGGCAGAGCTCGGTCCCCGGCGGGGCCTCCGCCTCTGTCTACTCGTGTGATGGTCGTTCGGACTGCTCTACGTGCGTCCTGTTCTTGGAAGGGCTGGCCCCATCCCGTCCCTTCGGGGCTCGGCTCAAGCGTCACCTTGCGGAGAGGCCTCCCTGGGCACCCGTCTAAAGGACACCAGCTCCAGCATCCTATCTGTGGACCACTGGCCAGTCCCGAGCGGCCTCTGCCAGCATCAGGGCAATGGGGATACTCGGGCGTCCAGAGTGGGGGCTCGCCGCCTCGCCCGCCGCCGGAGCCCTGCACCGGGCAGCGGCCGGAATGAATGGGGACGCGAGCGGGCGACGGTCCCCGGCCCGGCGCGCCCCCGGCGCAGCCCCCGCGCTCCCGGCCCGCCTCACCCGTCCCCCGGCACCTCCCGCAGCTTCAGCCCCAGGGCCTGCAGCTGGTTGGCGAAGCTGACGAACTCCTCCTCGCAGCCGCCGCCGGGCTCCGGCCGGTTCCGCCGCTCCTTGGCCAGGGCCCGGCGCGCCGCCCGCTCGTCCCGCTTGCGCTCGGCCTCGGCTTTCCGGCTGCCGCTGCCCGGCCGGCTCTTGGCCGCCTGCTTTCGGGACATGGCCGCGGCCCCACGGCCCGCAGCGGCAACACGGAACCCCGCAGGACCGCCGGGCGGCCGCCTCGCACGCCGAGAAGGCGAAGCCGCGCGGGCGACGGAGCCCGGCGACGGCGAGGTGACCACCGCGCCTGCGCCGGAGCCGGGCACCCCGCTCACGTGACGGGACCCCGGCCCCACCCCCTTCTCCCCCGGCACGGGCTGGGGGGTGGGGGGGGTAGGCACCATAGAGAGCTCACCTGCGGGAGCTAGAGAGGCACCCATCTTCGTTTGTTCCGGTCCGCCACCTAGCGGTGGGTGGTACCCAAAGTGAGGAGCCGGCGAGACGAGAGAAACAGCAGAAAAAGATAAAGGAGGGAAACGGAGAGTGATAGGAAAGTGGGAGAGGGGAGCAGCGGCAAGAGTGAGGAAACAAAGGAAACAGCATTTTAGCTCTAGTTGTGAGCCTACAGTTGGAATAGGCGCTTTCACGTCGCTCGTTCTTGTTTAATTATGCCAAATTACGGGAAGTTGAATCTGAGAGGTTAAGTAATTTTAAGAAGATCACACAGCTCAGAAGCAAAGTTTTTCCCTGGTTCCAAAGCCCTTACACCTTGTTTAATCCTGCTCTGCTTTACCTCTCTCCCAACCCGCGTAACTCGGGGGAGAGGTAGCCTTTGTCCAAAACTTCTGGCTCCTCTGGTCATCTTGAGTCTACCCTAGGGTGACCAACCTAGGTTTGCCTGGACTTCGAGTTTTCTGGGATACAGGACTTTCAGTGTGAAAACTGAGTGAGTCCCAGGCAAGCCAGGATAGTTGGTCACTGTAATCCATACCCCGCTACTCTGGTACCTGCCTGGTCAGTAATCCCCTCTCTCCTACAATAACCCCCTTGTTAAAAGGCAAACTGAGGCACAGTAACATTTTCAGGAGTTTATTTGAGCCTACATCGATTGGAACCAGGCAGTGCCAAGCCAGACGTGGCTAGGAGCAGTGCACCAACAGGAGCTGGGGTAGAGGTTTTCAAAGAGAAGACAGAAGCAAAGCAAGGAAATGATTTGATTGGCTATAGCTTAAGCAGTTGCCTTATTTGGAAAACCTAGTTGTTTGTGATTGGTTGTTATTAGACTTCATCTTCTCAGATTCGAGTGCGTTGACTCTGGCTCAGGTTTGGTTCGCTTACCTAGGCTACAAGGCATCAGAGCCCCCCAGTCTGATGGCCTCGTCGCTTAGTTACCTCAACACCCTCTTCTCCCGCATCCTGGCTCCTCTTTCTTAACCCTCTCTCTTCCCGTGGTGATGCCACTGGCTTCTCCTCCTCTTGGCCCTCTAAGCAATCTCTTTCACCATCCCTGCGAATGTGCCTAATGTTTCTGCCCTTGTTGATTTATTGTCTCGCTCTCCCTACAAGTTCCCCTTTGGTAATAGTCTCTACTTCCTCAGTTTCAACCAGCATCTGTATTTATCTTCCATATGTAACTCTCATTTCAGGCCCTGTGCTAGGTGCGAGGTGTTCCAGTGAACCAAAGAGACGTGGCAGTTGTCCTCAGAAACCCGAGTCCAGTGGGACCTATAGGCAAGGACACGGAAATGACAATGCTGGATGACAATGCTGGATGACAAGCACTCCTGGGGGGGGGAGGTACAGGGTGCTGTGAGGGGAATTGCAAAAAGGCCTCCCAGGAGAGCTGAGTTCTAAGCTGAAGCTTGAAGGGCGAGTAGGACTTGGCCAGACGAAGAAAGTTCAGAGAGAGGCTTGTGTATCCAACACCAGAGCGTGGTTTTGAGGAACGGAAGGAAGTGCAGTCTGACAGGAGCACAGGGCTTGAGCCATGAGGCAGGAAGTGGGAGGAAGGCCCAGCTCTCGCCCAATCTCTTAGGCCATATGAAGGGTTCTAGCCCAAGTCCTTAGAGCCACGCAGAGCCATTGAAGGGTTTTAATTAGGGGACCGACATGATGAGGCTTATGTTTAGAAATATGTCTTTGGTTATAGTGAGGAGAATAGGTTGAAGAGGTAGGAAGCTGCTGCAGATGTCCCAAGACAGATGATGGTGTTGGTGATGCTGCATCTGAGATGGAAGGGAAGAGAAGCAGATTGGAAAGATAGATTCACGTGCTAGTAAAAGTTCATGAAATGGGGGGACAGCCCAGAGGTGTAGTGGTTAAGTTGACACACTCTGCTTTGGTGGCCTGGGGCTTGTGGGTTCAGATCCCAGGCGTGGACCTGCACACCGCTCATCAAGCCTTGCTGTGCCGGCATCCCACATACAAAATAGAGGAAGATTGGCACGGCTGTTAGCTCAGTGGCAATCTTCCTCACCAAAAAAAAAAGTTCATGAAATGGAATTGGACTGAGTTGTTGTGGAATGTAGTTCCTCAAGTTCTTGCCCTGCAGATCCTTCTTTCATTCGCGGAAAGAAAGAGCATGAATTGTGCCCGGCCCTGACTTTTCTTGCACAGACATCCCAAGGCCTGCTGTGGCCCCTCTGCTTGTATTTGGTAAATTTGGAGGCAGTGTTAGGAATGGAGAACCCCCTGGACAGGATGGAGAGACCCAGATTCCGGTCCAGGTCTATCACTGACTGACTCCGTGATCTTGAGTGAGTTGCTTAACCTCCCTAGTCTCCCTTTCCTCATCTGTAAAATGGGAAGAACAACAGTGAAGACCAAATGAAATAATAGTGGTAATAATGACAAATTTTTATGGTGTTTACTGTGTGAAAGGCACTATTCTAATTGCTTTATAAATACCATCTGATTTAATCATTACAACGACCCAATGAAATATGTACTACTTTTAATCTCTACTTTAGAGATGAGAAAACTGAGGCATAGAGAAGTTAAGCAATTTGCCCAAAGTCACGCAGCTAGTAAGTGGCGGAGCCAGGATTTGAAGCCAGGCCATCTGGCTCTAGAGTACATGCTCTTAACTACTATATGATGCTACACGTATGACTTTTCATAAACTGCAAAGAACTCTACATCATACATGAATTTATTTCATCGTTAACTCTCTTACACATCCCACATTTGTTGCTGATAGAGTCTTTCCACCATCTCTGTTGTCACATGTCACTGTTGTCTGATTTTCTCTGCATTAAAGCAGATCACAAAGATTTAGAGCCAGAGAAGCCAGGGTTTCCATCCTGGTTTCCCCTTAGATGAGCTCTTTCACTTCTGAACCTTGCTTTCTATTCTGTAAAATGACAACGATAATGTAAGAATGAGAGGGAGTTGTAAAGTTTCAATAAAAATGTGAAGCCCCAGGCCCGCAGTAAGTACCAGCTTAATGAAGTTGTTTGAATCATTCTTCTGATTGTGGAAAGCTGGTGAGCTCAGGAGCAAAGACTTGACATTGCAAACTTCAGAAGCCAGGGAAGAAAGGTTTGTCACCCCAAAACGTGTGGAAATATTGACATAAATGCAAACACTTGCCTTTCTTGTAAAAATCTTTGCTTGCATAAGCCCTTGGCTGGTCAGCCCATGCCTAGAATTTTGGATGAGCTAGTTTCTCTTCTCACAGCAGAGGCCTGTGTTAAACAATGTCTCCTTTTGAGTGCAAATCAGTACCACTTATAAATTATATCTAATGGCCAAAGGGAAGGAGTACTTGTGAATTCAATGGATGTTCTTAAATTAAATGGATGTCAACTTCACCAGAGTTAATTAAAAGAATCATCAAACCTCATTGGGTGGCATGTAGCACAAATTAGTAAAACAGTGTGACTAGTAGAATTTTAGTGAAGAAATGCAGCTTTAGGTCCTGTAAGAACACACCATCAAGGGAGTGGGGAAATGAGAGCTCCGCACGCTGCTGTTGGGAGGTCAACTAGTCTGGCAGTTGGGCGGTCTGTGGTATCATCCTAAAAGGCCGACGACCCAGAAATGCCACATCTCATCATCTCTCCTAAGACATATCTTGCACACATGCACTAGGAGGTATGTCCAAGGGTGTCTAAGGCATAATGGTGTGTAAAGGCAAATAATTAGGAACAATGCAAATATCCGTCAATAGGAAAATGGCTTCTTAAATTATGAAACAGCCACTTATTAAATACTACATAGTTTAAAAAGATGAGGTGGAGGGGAAATGAGGTAATCTAGATGAACTCACGTGGACAGCTCTCCTGGACGTGAGGTTGAATGAAAAAATACGTGGCAGAGTGATGCATTCCATGTAGCCTTTATGTGAAACAGACCAACAACAACAGAAAACGAAACAGAAGAGCTATAGGGGCTGGCCCGGTGGCATAGTGGTTAAGTTCGCACACTCCACTTTGGTGGCCGGGGGTTCATGGGTTTGGATCCCAGGCGTGGACCTACACACTGCTCATCAAGCCATGCTGTGGCGGCAGCCCACAGAAAATAGAGGAAGATTGGCACAGATGTTAGCTCAATGTCAATCTTCCTCACCAAAAAAAAAGAACTGCATGTTTTCTGGAGGTATATATGTATACTTAAATATGTAGAATATGGTCTGGAAAGATAAATACCAAATTGATAAGAGTGAGGAGAGAAAAAAAGAGTAAAAGTGACCTTATCTTTATATGTACTTTTTTTAATGAGGGCAATGTAATTGTGTATTATGTATAGAATTAAATTAATAAAATGATCTTTACTGGACTAACAAAATCTATTCTTTCCTTCAGATTGAAGCCCTATAGAGTTCTTTTGGGGACCTGCTTTGTCAGCTAATGGTACGGACCCTCTTAATCTCAAGTTCGCATGCCCAGTGCGCAGCGAGCCAGGCGCTGAGACATCGGTGCATGGAGATGGAGGAGGATTTATTCCAATCGGCCAAAACGAGTAGGTGGGAGCCTGGGTTTGCTCAAATCCGCCTCCCCAAGAACAGAAAGCAGAGGGGTTTTATGGAGCTGAGGGCCTTGGCAGGAGGGCCTTCGGGGAAACAAAGGGGTCATTCCTGATAAGCCCCTGGGCAATCTGACTTCTGGACTTCAACGGCTGCTGAGGGCTGGCCGGCCATCATCCATCACCATCGGTGATCGCAATCTCCCCACAGGCATTCTCTTTCTTCTGCAAAACAAGCTCACAGATCCTCCAGACCCCTGAGTCGCCCCTCAGGTTAAACAGGAAAAAGAGCAAATTGGTTTAATACCTACAGTGCCCCTCAGGTACCCGGCTCCACTAGCATGAATTTGTAACAAGCATATTGCTTTGCCCAAGAAGGGGGTATGTCTGGTCTGTAAGAGTTCTTGGCATCTTACTCTCTTGCCTCTTTCCCCGTATCACCCTCAGGTCAGTCTTGTTCTACTGCCAATTTGCTCTTTCTGTGAGGACAGAACTTTATAAGCAAAATTAAATATCAACTCAGCCATGTCCAGACCATCACACTATCACAGATTATGTAGCACTAGAATTTGAATTAATGATATGTCACTTTATTTGATGGGCATACAGGACATACACAAACATCAAATACTCAGGACAAAGAGCATCGCTTCACCCCACCACTCAGACCCACTCCACAAGTGACCATGGCCAGGATGAGTGCTCTGTGCAGAGCAGAGACTCTGAGAAGGACAAATTCAGGGCAGGGAGTCTCTGGCACCAAGGCCAGGTCTTTAATTTCATCATTTGTACCTAACGTTGCAAAAATGCAACACCATTTGATTGTCTTCTGTGGCAGTCCCATACTAGGCCACAGGGAAGAATGTTATTCAACAAAAGTCTTTCTTTTCTCTCTCTCAGTCATTCTTTGTTTCTGCATGTTTTGTGGGTGTTGCGTGTGTGTCTGTTTGCACATGTGCAGGCACACCAGTGGAGTTTTGTCACTCCTTTGGCTCTTTCCATTGTGGCTCTTGCTCTTAGTGGTGGTTGGTCCCACTGCATGCCTCTGTCTGTCCCATTTTCCCTCTCGGACTTCATCCTCTTTCTCTTTCCAGTGCCCCTTTTGTCTTGCCCACTCAGCATATGATGGACCAGAAAGAAAGGAGTTTGGGAGTGGTCAGATTGAATTAAGTCCAAATCCCATTTCTGCTGTTTACAACCTGTGCGACCAGTGGTATTTCCCAGAATCTTTCCAAGCTCTAGTTTCCTCATCTGGAAAATGAGAGCAGTCATGGCCTCTTCCCAGAGTTGTTCTGAGGTATTAAAATCATAATTCTAACAAAGTACCTGATCCAATAAATATTAGTTTCCTTCCTCCTCTCTCCTTTATTTCTCTTTTTTTTCTGCCTCACCATTGCCCATTCTCTCCTCTTTCCCTTAAGTGGCTATAAAATCAAAATCTATTACATATACTAAATTATTTGCATATGCAAAATGAATTGTTTAATATCCTCAATTGTTTCTTTTCCAGCAACAAAATAGAACATTTTACACTGCTCCCGAGGGGAACAAAAGACATCGGTTTTGTTTTCATGTGACTCTCACTTCGTTTCTGCATTTCCTCAATGGCCTTGGATGGGGGAAAAGGTCGTGAGCTGTGGGAATGGGGGCTCCTATCCCTGGGCTCGATTCTGGATGCGCATCCTCATTCAGTGACTTTGCTAGTCCTCGAGCTGCTGGATCTATCTTCACAGCTCCCTAACAATTTCTCTGTCTGATGTGTCTGTGCCAGAGATCCTCATCGCCCACAGGGTCTGTCATTATAGTCATCCTGCACGAGTCGCCTGCAGTTGCACCAGTGACACCTGGACCAGGAGCCCACCCTATGGCCCAGATTAACTAAAGCGCAGGGACGGGCAGAGGAGCCGTGTGCTGTAGGGCTCAGCAGGGGGCAGCAGAAACACGGCTTTCTCTCGCCTCTCAAAAGACACGCATCGAAATTTTTCTATGAAAAACATAAAAATGTTCATGGGAGAAAATTTTAAAAGACTTTAAAGAATAAAAAAGAAAAGAATCATCCACAATCTCCCTCTCAGAAATAGTGATTGTTGCCATTTTGGGGTATTAGGCTGAATCATATGAGATTGCTGATAATCGACCATTTTTAACCAACAAAAATGACAATTTCTTGTGGCTTAACCTAACATTTCCTCTCATCTTTTCTCTGTGATGAATATAAATGCATGTTTAAGTACAAAATCAAGATGGGGTTATATGTGCATATGTGTATCTTTAAAGCCCGCCTTTTTAAATGAAATATTAATGATATGTGTAGAGTTTAATGCAATGTACACCAGCAGATCTAACGCTGCTCCCTTGAGAAATAAAATATCATATATACACCTGAAGCCCCACACACGCCCTTCCCCAACAATCACCGCCTCCTCATCTCCTGGGGGTAACCATTCTCATAAATTTGGCGTTTATCATACACAGATTTGTATCACCGACAATATGCAGGATTGTTTAGCATTTTTAGCTTGATATAAATGACACCAAAGTGGATATGTCATTCTGTGACTTTTATTGCTTACTAAACATTATATTTTTAAAAATTTATCCATATTGATACATGTAGCTTGTGTTCATATGCTTTCATTTTTTTTTTTTGCTCTCTACCTCTCTCCACTGTTCTGGGCTCCTCCGGGCTGAGACTCTGTCTTAGCTATGTGTGGCTTGACAGCCCCATAAATGGGTGTTGAGTGGAACAGACAAATGCAGGAGGTGAAAGAGTGAAAAACATTGTGCTAGCAAGTCAAGCCCAGACTCCTTGGTGGTACCCAAGGCGGAGATCGCTGATGACAAGAAGGCTCTTGTGTCTGGGAGAGGCAGACATAGAAGCTGAACATTGCGCTATGATGTCACCTCTCTGGTGCCAGACTCAGGGTGCTAGAATGTCCCATCCAGAACTGCAGGGGACGGGTGGAAGCATCAGGAAAAGCTGCCAGTGGGTCCTGAGCCCATTCCTGAAAGAGGGGAGGTCCCTTTCACCATGGCAACCAAAAGCTCCCATTTTCAGGTAAATGCACGGACACGTTCTCAGGATTCTCTGGTTACCTTATCTCCAAGTTTTTCGGACAATTAAAATTTACGATTGGTAGGAAACGGCATCACTGGAGCCTTAAAACACAGACAACCAAAAAAAATTCCTTTAGTAGTCAAAATCTTCCTAACCATGATGAGTTTAAAGTTTACCTATAAACTGAACTGTAAAACACAGGGATAACAATAAACCGCAGAAGCAATGAGGCACCGTGGCAAGAGTTCAGAGGCTCTGGAATCAGACAGAGCCGATTAAGAATCCTGACTTCCACTGCCTGAATGTGTGACCCCAGGAGAGTTAGCTAACCTCATTCAATTTCTGTCTCTTTGCCGGCAGAATAGAGATACTAATACCCACTTTGCAAGTTGACGGGTATAAACTGCTTAGTCTATGGTGCGCATCCTACAAAGGGGAGCAACTTTTATTAGCAGGCTGGGTTGGCACAGAACTGCCTTTGACTACTGATGCTGGACACGGCCGTTAAGAGAGAATGAAAACTGCTCACAGATCTGAAAACCCAGAATCTCAGTGTCACTGCTGCTGCAAGCCGCTGGTCCTGGATGGCAGCCGGGAACCATTGTTCTCAGCCGTCTTCAAGAACATGTCTGTCCCTTGAAAAAGCTACATCTTTGACATCCCAGGAAGCTGCCTTTGGTTCCGTGTCCATTTCTCTTCTCGGAGAAGATGGAGGGAATAAAAGGATATGTATCAGCAAAGTTCAGGAGAGACCCTGATCTAGAGAGAGGATCTCTCAAAAAAAGTCGAATGTTCCCAAGTCCACCTGAGTCCCCTGTGAAATCTCTAGACGCAAAAGCACAAACTCAAAAGCATCCTGAAAAAGGAGAATCTGGTGGTTCCACCATACCTATTCCTCCCCAGGCAAACATCTCTTTTTTTTTCTCAGTTAGAAGAAAAAGGACTTGAAGTCAGAATGACTCCCTTAAAGTAAATCTACTCAAAGAAATAAACATTTAACTTTATTTTAATTAAACTTTATTTTAATTTGCACAGCTAGACCTGCTGGGATTTCTCCATTTTGCTGGTGGAAAATAAGTCACACTTTAAAAATGTGCATGCCGGTTGACCCAACTGTAAGCTCAAAAATAATCATTATGGCATTTGTTATCATGGGAAAAGTGGTAAACAACCCAAATGTCCACTGATCAGGGGTTTTGCAAATAAACTAGGATGTTGTCATACCACAGAATGATATGTAGCCATTCCAAATAGCCTCATGGAGGGCCATGCATCAAATGAAATGGATTGGGGGGCCGGCCCGGTGGCGCAGTGGTTAAGTGTGGACGTTCCACTTCTCAGTGGCCTAGGGTTCGCCAGTTCGGATCCTGGGTGCGGACATGCCACCACTTGGCAAGCCATGTTGTGGTAGGCGTCCCACATATAAAGCAGGGGAGGATGGGCACGGACGTTGGCTCAGGGCCAGTCTTCCTCAGCAAAAAGAGGAGGATTGGCAGCAGATGTTAGCTCAGGGCTGATCTTCCTCAAAAAACAAACAAACAAACAAAAAAAGAAATGGATTGGAATAATGTATATAGTGTGTTATTAGGTGAAAAAAGCAGTTTGTAAAGAGGTAGGGGTGCCATTTCTGTATAAAAAGACACACACATACATGCACAGAAAGAATGAAAGAACATGTCAAAATGCTAAGCTGATCACCTCCGGGCCCTTGAAAAATGGAGGTGATTTTTCTTTTCTTTTGTTTGCATTGTTGGACGTTTGTATTTTTGTAGTTTTCAGACACTGAAATTTTACTACAATGGTAATAAGAAAAATGTCCCCAAAAAGATGTGAACAGCCCTGGAACACCTGGACCTCTTTCCTAAAGCTCCCTGAGCGCCAGAACTCACAATGCCGGGACTGGAGCAGCCTCTTATGGGGAAAGGTCAAATACTTCATTCCTCCAGCAGCTGACTCTCATTTTGATCATGCCAGGCATGCCACTTGTGACGTTATCTGAGCATATTCATCAGTATCAGAAATGGGGTAGCTGCCATACCTATTGGTTTGACTTGCCCAAAAAGAAAATTGAAGAGTAAGAATTCAGATTTTTGAGAAAAACATTGAGCACCTCTCCTTAGGGACGCTCATGCTTACAGCTGTAACATTGGCATTGCTGTGGCATCAGGAATTTGGGATGAGCTGACCATCACATGGATGGCTGGGTCATCTTATTTATAGGCTAAAGACAGCCGCCAGCCCTTTCCTATGACCCTAGAACCTGACCTTGGCCCCCTCCAAGTGCAACAGAAAGGACAAACCCACCTTGTCCCGCTGTGAGTCCATTCTCTGCTCTTTATTCTCCTGTTTATGCAGTTTAGGAGGTTTGCAGTCAGAAAGTGGCAGCCAGGCTGGTCTCCTTACTGACCGACGGTCATTTACAAAGCCAGTGGCAGCAATGCACTTGGTACAGGTCAAGTGAAGATGTAAAAGTGTCAAAAGACGTAACGTGACAACCTCTTCCCCAACTCACAATTCAATACTCCCTCCAACTCTAACATCACCACCTACAGGAAGCCTTCCAGGGTTTCACAAGCTACCCTTAGACCATAGACTATCATCCCTCTATCCTCAGATCAGGCATTTGAGAAAGTCTATGAATGAATGAATGAACAAATGGGTAACTAATATGTGAGTGAATGAATATGAGAATGAATAAATGAATGTATCTGCTCCCACAGCACTTTGTAAATATGCCTACTCATTCATTTCACAAAAATTTATTGAGGATTTACTATGTACCCGGCTCTGCAGTGTGCACTGGGATACAAAGTGAGCAAGACTGACCAGCTCCCTGCTTTCAGGGAGTTTATGTTCTAGTCAGGGAGATAGCAGATCCACAAGGAAACAAACATGCGCCTGATTTTAGACGGCGATGGCTCTATGAAGAAAAGGGATACACAAGGTTACATGAAATGGAGCACCTGGAGTGCAGGGTGGCTGGAAGACAAGGGGAGCAGAGAAGGCCCCGCTGAAAAGGTGGCAATTGAGCTCTAACTTTGAAGGACTGTGAAAGCACTGCTTTCAAGTGCTTATTTAGCTTGTTTCAAGTGCTATATTCTTGAAAATAAAATGTCAAGGACGTGTCTGACATCATCTTTTTCTTGACAGTGGAAGGTATAGCGCCTTGCTCGTCGCTGTGAGCTAGCTGGATGCAGTGGCAAGCACGTGGGATTTGCAGCTGGACTACCTGGGTTCAAATCCTGCCTCCACCACTTACCAGCTACAGACCTTGGGTGAGTTACTTCAGCACTGGAGCCTCAGTTTCCCCATCCAAAAATGGGGATGATGATGATGATACTTTTACAAAAGAGATGGCTATCGGCCCACCAAAAATCATGTTTCCTCTTCCACAGTGTGAAGTTGTTGATAAAAGACAGCTGCTCAAACATGCATTCCTTTTTCCAGCGCCTCCTATGCCCAGATGTAGCCAAAGATGAATTTTTGCCACTGAGATGTTAACAGAAGTCTTGTGCGTCCCTTTCAGGCCTGGAACAACCTCATTCGACTGTTGAGTTTGAGAAAAAAAAACTTTGATCGTATTAAACCTCTGAAATTTTAGGGTCTATGTGTTATAGCATCTAGCATCATTACGCTAACCCTACAACCTTCAAGTCTTGTGGAAAATGAATTAGTGTGTCGTGCAGTGCCTGCTCAAGGTGACTGAGCCTAACTGGGCACAGGGCTTTGAGGCTTTCAAATCAACTTCACAACATTTTGACCCCCGTCCCTTCTCATCTTTTCAGAAGGGGTTGGTTTTTTTTACCATACTTGATATTTATTTCTGCGAAGGTTAGTTTCTATAGGAAGGGAAATATTAGGCACCTAGGACATTGCAGACTTGTGTTACCAAAAAAAAATGTCTAATTGCCTGGGGATAGAGGGGGAGAGAATCTTGCTCAACACAGTAGTCTCTCCTCCTGGAGCTCAGAGTTTGCAGCGGGGTTTGAAAATCAGGAGCTTCCCCCAGGATATAAAACCTTTTTCCTCTTTCTCCCTACTCTTCCTCCAGGCGGGTTCTTCTGTCATGAGGTCCCTACAAGGCTTTTAGTTCCCAAGCGTCTGAGAAAGAAGAAGAGAACCATACGCCTCATGTTTTCATCCACTTTAAAATGAGATAATGGATACAAAGCTCCTGGCACAGTGAATGGCACATAGTAGGAATCTGACAATGGGACCTGGCCTCCCTTTAGCTCATTTAACTCCTGCTAGCTCGCTGTCAACTATGACGTGATTGATAGCTTGTCTTAGCCTTTACTAAAAATCACCCAACTGGTATTATTTTTCCTAATTGGACAAATAAGAAAACAGAGGCTCGGGGAGGTCAAATATGTGTCACTATTGTGTCGATAGAATCTGGTACGTATTTTATCTGATTTAATTCTCACAACCATCTATGGAATGCATGGGACTGGTCTTATTGTACACATTTTCCAGATGAGAAAACTGTGGCTCAACGAATTTAGACAACTTTCCTTCTTCAACAAACATTTTTTTAGTACTTTTCTGTGTGCCAGGCTCTGTGTTGGGCTGCTGGGAATCAACAAGAAGCGATACAGACACATTCCTTGCTCTCATGGAACTCACAGTCTGGTGTGAGAGACAGCCAGATAAAGAGGCAATTTCAAGTATAATAAGTTAAAAAATCTGAGCACGCCCAGGATGCTATGAGTAAGCAAAGAGGAGGGGGCCACCTAACCCAGAATTGGGGACAGAAGGAGGGGACATGAAGTATTTTAATTTACATTAGTTACAAAACAAGATGTGACTTGTGGATAGGATTTCCACACTGGGCGTTGTGGAAGAATGTTCCAGAAACAGGGAACTTACTGGGGCAGCTTCCCCGTGAGATGTCCAGGGTGGATTTCTTTCTCTTTATTCTGGGGATTTTCTATTTAGTCTGGGAATTGTTGGGCTTCTTATGTCTGTGAAGAGAAGTATCCTCATTTCTGGAAATTTTTCTTCAAATATAACCTGTGCTCCATTCTGTGTTTCCTTCTGGGACTCTAATTAGTCCTAAAATAGACATTCTGCGTCACTTACCTCTCTTACATAGTTCACATCTTTTTGACTCCCCATGTTTTTTTCTGGAGATTTTCTGTCTTATAATTCACTGCTGTTCTTTCTTTAGCTGTGTCTAATCTGATGTTAAAATCATTCGCTGCATTCTTAGTTTTCTTTTTTGTATTTTTCAGCTCTAGAATTTCTATTTGATTCTTTCTCACTTTGTTACATCACTTTTTATCACTTCCTGTTTCCTGACAAAATTTTCCAGCTTAGCTTGTATCTCCTCAAACATCATTGGTGTAGTTGTTTTATTGTTGTTTTCTGATCATTCGAACAACAGTAGTCCCTATGGGTCTGTTTCTGTTGTCTGTTGTTTCTGTTGACTCTTGCTCATGGTGTCTTATCTTTTAGTGTGCCTAGTTATCTTTAATTACTTCTTGGATATTGTATTTTTTTAAACATAATCATTAAAATAATTTGTCACCTAAGATGATGTTATGTTCTTCCAAAGGGGATTTTCACTAGCATCTATCAAACAACTCAGAGTACTAACTGTCTAGGACAATTTTATCAAATTCAAAAGATTGAGGTTTTCTGGGCCACCTTGATGACTTGAAGCCTGCCTACAGTCTGAGCTACAGCTGGTTTACTTCCACTTCATCCTTTCTCCAAGGGCACGGTTCTTTTGAGTCTCGGCTAAAAATGGAAATGGTTTACCAGGATCCCTATGCTTGATGGAATTCAAAACCCTACTGTAGTTCCCCCAGCTCTGAGAGACTGCCGAAAGTACAGCTCAATCTTTCAGCTGCCTATTCAATATTAACAAATGTTCCTGAGCAAAAGCGGTCCTGAGTGTAGGGCTCATCTCTCTGGGATCCTATCTGTTCCCAGATCTTAGCCGGTACTCCTCACTTTCTTGTTAGCTCTTTGATACTTTTAAGATGTTTTTGCATTTTATAAAGTTCATTTAAGTATCTTCAGCTTTCAGTCACTACTGAATACAGAAACTTAACAACAGTATGCTCCCAGAGATCACAGAGCCTCTGAATACGACAGGCAGGATTGGAATGATGTAGATCTATTTACAACCTCAGATTCTTTCTTCTCCATTGCACTGCTTGGTCCAGATGATGATGATATAGATAGACAGATGATAGGTAGGTAGGTAGGTAGGTAGATAGACACATAGACAGACAGATAGATAAAAGCTAACTCTTATCAAGCCCCTACTCTGTCAGGCACTCTGTTTTAAAAGCTTTAGGGGCTGGCCTGGTGGGACAGTGGTTAAGTGTGCATGTTCCGCTTCAGTGGCCCAGGGTTCACCGGTTCGGATCCCGGGAGCAGACATGGCAACACTTGGCACATCATGCTGTGGTAGCCATCCCACATATAAACTAGAGGAAGATGGGCACGATGTTAGCTCAGGGCCAGTCTTCCTCAGCAAAAAGAGGAGGATTGGCAGCAGATGTTAGCTCAGGGCTAATCTTCCTCAAAAAAAAAAAAAAGCTTTAGATTTTTTAACTCATTCAGTCTTCACAACAATCTTATGAGTTAGGTGCTATCACTATTCCCATTTTAAAGATAGGACACTGAGTGAGGCACAGAGAGATTAAGTAAACTAGCCCAAAGTCACCAGCCAGCAAAAGTTGAACTGGGTGGGGTTCAAACCTGACAGTCCAACTCCAGATCCTGTGCTCAAATCACAAAGTTTTTTTTTGTTTTTTGGGTTTTTTTTAAAGATTTTTTTCTTTTTTTCTTTTTTCTCCCCAAAGCCCCCCGGTACATAGTTGTATATTCTTTGTTGTGAGTCCTTCTAGTTGTGGCATGTGGGACGCTGCCTCAGCGTGGTTTGATGAGCAGTGCCATGTCCGCGCCCAGGATTCGAACCAACGAAACACTGGGTCGCCTGCAGTGGAGTGCGCGAACTTAACCACTCGGCCACGGGGCCAGCCCCTCAAATCGCAAAGTTTTAAACAAAACTTTCCTCTTGCCACAGGTCTGAGAATCATGTATCCTACCTCGTGGATTCAGGCACAAATATCGATCCCAGGACCACTCGTTCTCCAAGACTGAGCCTCACGCTATTTCCACCTTCACCGGCCTGAGTCTAGACAGAACGAAGTCATCAGTTCTAGGTATCGAAAAGGGTTGCTTTGAAAACAGACCTTCAGTTCTGTAAACTGCAACCATCCTCCTCACCTCCATCAGATGTCACTCTCCAAGGAAGACCAGAAGCAGTTTACAGGCTAACGAGCGCTCCCGCCAGCCTCGTAAGTGGAGAGACAAGGGTGGGGCAGTGAAGGGGGAAATGTTTTTATTGTCCCCATTTCACAAAGGCAGGTTCCTGCTTCGGTTCCAAACCAAAGCAGCTGAGTCACCCGCAGAGATCACCTGGTTTGTTCCGCTTCCCTGAATTCCCTCCTGCACTGCGGGACTTTACCCCACGGAGAAAGCCAAGTCTCTTCTGAGAAATATGCAAAGTAGACGCTGGGCCTCCAGAGAGAGGCCGATAGGAGATAGGTGCGTGCCAGGTCCGTGAGTCTCTCGAAGGATCGGCTGATCCCATATCTCGAATTTTCAGGACATTAATAACCATCCAAGTTACTATTAACTGAGCATTCACCACTGTGCTGAAGCACTTTCATGTATTATTTTGTTTAATCTTCGCACAACCCTCGAATGAAGATTCTATCATTGTCCTCACTTTCAGATTAGGAAACCGAGGCCAGGGAGGTTATGACGCCTGCTGTGCCCACCGAGTTAGGAAGCAGCAGGTCTGTGGTTTGACACTCTGAAGTCAGTGGTCCTCTGCTGCCTTTTCTTCTCCGCCTACAGACGTGTTTCTAGATACTGAGAGCCAGAGCGGCGACAGAGGGCTTCCCTGGGGTCCAGGGTCACTCAGAGTCGTGGCCAAGGAAGCTGAACCCCAGAGCAAAGGACACCAGGAAGAGGAGAGGGTTCCTCTGAAAACAGCAGGGTGGGTGCAGACTGACGTGCTTGTCGACACAGCAGTCTGGACACACCTGGAAATACCTGCTCCACCGCCTGGAAGGCCTGATGAGGCAGGTGCCACTGGGTCATGCTCTTTCCCTTGTTCTTCTCTTCTCATCTCTGCAGAGTTGTACAAAGATCAAGCCCCATCAAGGGGATTCCCAAGGATCCTTATCCCCATCTTATCTTAGGATAAAGCTTGGAGAACGTTTTGGCACTGAGGCTCACCCACTGGAATGGCCTCTGCCTGGGCAAGGAAAGTGCTGCCTCAAGTGCATGGGTTGAATGGCTTCAGAAGGGTGTCTCTGCCCCCAGATAGATCTCCTATCATGACATGTCACACCAGCTGAAATTCCACCATGAGAGCTGTCCTTTTGGGTAAAAAAGAAATGAAACCTCTTTCAAAATGTAATCATTCCCAGAAGGGGTTCTGAATTTTTGTCCATCTTAATTTTGTTTCATACAAAGATTTTTTCCCCAGACTTTTGGAACTTTCTACGATTTGTCTGCTGAGAGTCTGACTCATAAAAGGCCCCCAATTAATATAGTATCTATTTACTATCTAATGAATGCTCAAAAATGACTAAGCAAATAAACAAGTAGTAGCCTAAAATTAGAGAGAAAGCTTAAAGAAAGCCATGCTTCAGCAAACTTCTCTCCGTTTCTCAACAGAGTTGTACATATAACATATTGCATTAACTTGTTCTTTGAGGGGAGTATAAATAAGTTTTGTGATGCTCCACAAAGAGCACTGTGACTAAAGTTGCTTTTGCACCTGAACAATTTTTTAAACCACTGGATTCAGGTGATTGGCCCTGCTAGCATTCATTCACACTTTAGAATAAACTACTTTGTGAAGCTCTCTTTCTTCAAACACCTTTCTGGGTGTCTCAGCATTAGCAAGAAAACATATTGAAAGAGCTCAGCACAGAGTCTGGCACAGTAAGCACAGAATATGTTGCAACTGCTATTATTGGTATTTGGAGACTCGAACTTAGAGACTCTTAATATTTGGTCTAGAATATTTTAATACCACCCAATTCTGTCTCTTTAAGAGCAAGAACACTGATGGAGAGATAGTAAATACCTCCATGCAGCCTGAGGGCACAGAGCACACAGCAAGCCAGCAAGAGGAACAGCACCAACCGGACACTTCTCCCTTGCCACAAGCTCACCAAGAGCACATACAATTAGGTGAACGTGGAAGTGGAGTGGCAGGGAAAGAAAGGAAAAGAGAGAAGAAGAAATGGGAAAGAGGATGGGAGAGGAGAGAAGCCGCAGGTTGGTGCTCCATCTCTAAAATTGATGAGCAGTGCTAGATGATTTTTAATGCCCCTTTCTAGTGCTCTATGATGGAAGAGTAGTAAAGAGAAAAGAAAGAGGGTATGTGATGGTGAGGAGTGGTCCGAAAGCCTAAAAGAAGATGCTGAGCCCATGAGGGCTATGTTGCTCATCTCATGCATTGTATCTAATCTACAAATCATGCAACACAAAGAGCGAGAGGGAGAGTAGAGAGAGTAGAGAGGAGAGAGTAGCGGCACCAGTAGAGATATCACCCTGTCATGTCAGCCTGGATTTCCCACTGTGGCCTCATCTGTTCTGAATCTATGCCAAGCATCCAATACGGGGCCACAAATACTTGTTGGTTCAAACACAATTATGCTTTCATTTTAGGAAATATAGGAAAAAAACCACCAAAGAGCATAAAGAAAAAAATAACCATCATTCATGACCCCATGACCAAGAAATAGTAACAGGAAATGGTAACTAACATTTACTGAGCGATTATCATGTGCTAATCACTTTACATCCTTTGCCTCTCTTAGTCATTTACTTAACCACTGTCAGTATTTCAGATTTCCTTACAGGTTTTTTTTCTGTACATGATACATAAATATTTCCAATAGTTGTGCTAAGCCCTTTACATATATTTTCTTATTATCCTTCCTCTCACTGTTATTTCTTATAATCCTCACAGCAAATTTGGGAGGTATCTGGTTTTTTCTCCCATCTTACAGATGAAATCACGGAGGCTCAGGAGGTAAGTTGCCTAAAGTCATAGAGCTAATAAATAGCGGAGCTGGGATTTGAACCAACATTGGACTGGCAGTAATGCCCATGGTTTCATCTATCACCTGCTCTCTCTGTTTCCCAGGTGTTCTTCACTATGAGATGTGCGTGAGGAACGACGGGCTGTCTCTTCCCAGGGGGTCCTAAAGACAGACCTTCAACACAGTACAAGGGTTAAACACGTGTAAGTTGTGGTTATTGCTGTAAATGGCCAAAGAGACCCTTGATTCGTACCACCCTTTTGCCAAGGAGATAGCTTTCTGTTATCCAGTGACCCAACTGGAAAGGCGTGGACAGTGTCAGGGTCCATCCAGGGCTGCCACTGTGGGAGGCACAGACTGAGTTACTGAGAACTCTAATCTAACGAATATCACTTTTATGACCACCTGGCTATTTGAGCCAGGTAGAGGAGAGAATTTACCCACGTCCGGAGTCTAGGATTGTCAGACAAAATCCAAGATGTCCAGTTAAATTAGAATTTAGCCATTTATGTAACCACTGTCAACATTATAGGTATATGTCTAAGTATGGAGACATGCTTGCACTAAAATGTTGTCTGTTCTTTATCTGAAACTGAAACTTAACTGGGCATATTTGGCACATATCTACACTAAAAAAATTACTCATTGTTTACCTGAAATTCAGATTTAACTGGGTGTCCTGTATTTTCCTTTGCTAAATATGGCAACCCTAATAAAAGGCCTCGCTTTGGTTCTTTTTTTCCCTCCCCTTCGTCCTCGATTTCCACCCAAATCGACTGTACTTAATGTGTCCATCTAATTTACCTCCCATGTGTTTATTTTTACATGTACTTAAATTTGAAACTGTATCATATTGATTTTTTTAATTCACAAAAATGGAATGTACTATAAATCTCATTCTGTTCCTACTTTTTTCCTCAACACATTCTTCTTGAGATCTGTCCATGTTGTTATATATACATCTGAATCATGAGTTCTGGATTCTATATAATAATTTGTTGAATGCATAGACCACATTTTGCCCACCAGTTCCCCAGTGGTAGACATGTAGGTAGTTTTCAACTCCTGGTTCCACAAACAATTCAGGGTCAAACTATGTGCACATGTTATGGGATTCAAGTCAATCTTGTTGTGTTTATTTGTGTTTCTCTGGTTATCTTACAGATGTGTGTGAGGCTTATTAGGAGTAGGATAGCTTGTTCATAGAATATACACATGTATGATATTCAAAATATTTAACAATCATTAAGACACAGGCACTGACCACACAGTACAGACACTGCCCGTGCGCCATGTTGGTATGCACAAACTGGATGTCTGCCTTACACGTGCACAGATATAGTTTCATTAGTGCAACTAGATTTACTCAGGAATGGCTCTACCAGTCTACACGCCCACTAGCAGTACATGAAGATCCTCTTTTTTCTCATATTGTCACCATTTGAAACCAACTTTTAATTTTTGCTAACTTGATTGGTGTCGAGTCACTCTCATTGTGGTACTTATTTGTATTTCACTGGTTATGAGGCTGAACATTTCTTCACACACTTTTTAGCCATTTGGGTTTCCCTTTCCTTCTGTAAATTTGCCCTGTTGCCCATTTTTCTCTTGGGTTTCCACTCTTTTTTCCTGCAGATATAGAAGAGTTTCTTGGATAGTCGAGAACAGCGCTGTCCAATAGAAATACAGCGTGAGCCACAAGTGTGATTAAAAATTGTCTAATAGCCACATTAAAAAAGTGAAAAAAAGTGAAATTAATTTTGACAATATATTTAATCCAAGATATCTAAAATACTATAATTTCAACATATAATCCACATAAAAATGATTGAAATACATTACATTCCTTTGTGCATGCTAAGTCTTTGAAATCTCGTATGTATTTTACACTTACAGTGCATCTCAATTTGTACTAGTCACATATAAAGTTTTCAATAGCCACATGTGCCTAGTGGTATATTGAATAGTGCAGGCCTAGAATCTAGACTCTGTGTAATTATTCCTTGTTGGTTTGGGTTGAAAAAACTCTTCCTCTGGTCCATCTACCTTTTAGCTTTGTTTATGATGTCCTTTGTTTAAAAAAATGTTAATTTATGTGTAACTAAGTCCATTATTTTGCCCCCTAAAATTTGTGTTTCAGGCTCTTGTTTTTGAAAGCTATACACAGGCCAGTGTGTCCAGGTATAATCTTACACTTTTCTTCTATTAGCTTTATAGTTTTTGTCTTTCATAGGTAGATCTTAAGCCCATTGGAGGATTCTTTTTTCATATTGCAGGAAATAGGGATCCAACTTTTTTGGGGGGTAGAGAGAGCTGTTTTCCCCAACACCATCTACTAAATAATCTGTCCTTTCTCTACTCATTTGTGAAGCCATTTCTATCATATATCAACATCACATATATGCAGTCTGTTTCTGAGTTCTCTATTCTGATATTTAATTGTCACCAAAACCTTTGTTTTATAAATAGGATGATTAAATTGCAGAGAATTTGGGTAAACGGCCCAAAGTCACCCAAATAGTAAGTGTCAGAGTTAGGATTTGAACCCAAGTGTGTCTGATGCTGTACCAGTTATGATTGTATTTGGCTCCATATAAGAGAAACCAGACTACAGTGGCTGAAACAAAGGGTTTTATTTTTCTCAGATACTAAGAATTCTAGCCATAGACCATCCACTATAGGTATAGTGGCTCCATGACGCCACCAAGGATCCAGAAGCCTTCTGTCTTTCTGATCAGCTTTTGTCTTCATGGTTACAAGATGGCTGCTGCACCTCCTAGAATCTGTCCTCATTTCCAGAAGGAAGAAGGGGAAAGAGAAACAGCAAAGGCAAAAGAGTGTGTCGGCTGAATCTGTGCCTTTTAATCAGGAAAACAATTATTTTCCTACAAGTTACCCAATAGATTTCCACTAACATCTCCTCGGAAAGAAGTAGGTCACATGGACGTGCCTAGCTGAAAGAGAATCTGGAAAATGGAGGCTGTTTGTTATTTTTTCAGCTGGGGCTATTGCCACCTGTCTAGTCTTTTTGAGCTGCTGTAACAAGATACCATAAACTGGTGACTTATAAACAACAGAAATTTATTTCTTCCAGTTCTGGAAGCTGGGAAGTCCAAGATGAAGGTGCCAATAGATTCGGTATCTGGCAAGAGCCTGCTTCCTAGTTCACAGAAGCAGTCCAGGGCAGCTCCCTGGGGCCTATTTTATAAGGGCACTTATCTCATTCATGAGGACTCCACCATCATGACCTAATCACCTCCCAAAGGTCCCTCCTCCTCGTACCATCACTTTGGGGATTAGATTTCAACATATGAATTTTGGAGGGATGTAAGCCATCAGCTCACGGCACCACCCAAATAAAATCTGGTTTCTGTTAAAAATTAAGAAAGTGGAGGGGCCGGCTCCGTGGCAGTGTGGTTAAGTTTGTGCGCTCTGCTGCAGTGGCCCAGGGTTCGGATCCTGGGCGCGGACACGGCACTGCTCGTCAGGCCACGTTGAGGCGGCGTCCCACATCCCACAACTAGAAGGACCTGCAACTAAGATATACAATGGTGTACGGGAGGGGGGGCGGTTTGGGGAGATAAAAGCAGAAAAAGAAAAAAAAAAGATTGGCGTCAGTTGTTAGCCCAGCTGCCAATCCTCAAAAAAAAAAAAAAAAAAAAAAGGAAGATTGGCAACAGTTGTTAGCTCAGGTGCCAATCTTTAAAAAAAAAAATTAAGAAATGGAGAATGGATATTGGGTAGACATCAGAATAGATTTACCAAACATCTAATTAAGCTTCAGGATATCTCATTTATCAGTCCCCTTCCAATGCCCTACACCTAATCTTATGTTTGTTCTCTTAACACCCCCAAAACTGCATAAACTTCAGATCTACCCCTGGTAGGCGTCTAGCAGTGCCCATCACACGTGCCAGAGCCACATTCTGCTTATCACTGAATCTTTCTGGTCATAGTGGGTGATGGTGTGCTTGGGTTTCCCAAGTCAAGTACACATTTTCAACAAATTCCCTCAGGATTTAGATTTATGCTTTTTCGGTGAGGACAAGGGCCTCAGAAAGAGTGTTATTCTAAGCCAATGATAGTAATAATAATTGCCATTTTTGAGTGCCAACTACATGCCGGGCACTGTGCTAGGAGCTTTCCTATATATTTTTTTGATTAATTCTTACTACAGCTCTTTGCAGCTCAGAGAGGTTAAGTAACTTGTCCAAGGTCACCAAGTCTGTAGGTGGCCAAATTAGGAGGTGCAATTAATATCAAAACCTTTCCATGCCTTCTACTACCTATGGCTAAAAGCTCCCTAAGGGCTTTGGGCTCATGCAAGATTGTAAGATTTAGCAAATGAAAATACAGTTAAGTAATGAATCGTTTTTTTGGAGAAGTATTATCTGTTGTTTATCCGAGATTCAAACTAAACTAGCCATCCTGAATTTGATCGGCAATCAGACCTTGTACAGACAGTTACAAGTGCCATAAAATGAAGGTATACAAAGTCTGTGCACATATCTTTCATAAAACCTAAACAAGATAAAGTCTGTAAAGTGCCTGGTACTCAATGAAGTTTAACCCCTCGGTTAATTGTAGGGATTGTAGTCTTGGCTGGGTGCATTAGGACAAGTTGGCTTCTCTCTCTGGGCTCAGCTTTCCCTTCTGTGAGATGAGCGTTTGCTCTGATCCTCAGTGTCCAGTGGTGGCTTCTCACCTCCATCATGTTGGCATATGAAGAAAGGGACTTTGCCTGCTGGGGAAGGCACATCAGCTCAGTTTCCCTTTGGCTGTTTTTGGAGACCAGGATGACTTCGGTGGTTGTCAGGGCCCGTGTAGCGAGAAGCTGAAATGTCTTCAGCTGAATGAAACTGCAGCTGAGTTTCTGAAACGATGCTCTGCTGAATCCTAGTCCTGGAAGATGTCCTCCTAGGAAGGAGAGAGGAGGTTCCATGATCAGATAAGTCTGGGAAACAATGTCGTCTATATCCACCCCATACATCACAATTCATAGGCACCTGTTTGTATAAGAAGAAAGGCAGAAGCCAATCCTATTTAACTTTACTTAACATCCCATTTCCCAAACTTGTTTGCCAGTGGAACCCCTTGTTCACAAAACATTCCAAGCCGTAGCAGTTCCGTGGGACTCACTTTGGAACACTGAGCCGCAAGAATGCGGGCTGCTGTTGTAACGGTTTGTCTAAGATCATAGGCAAAACTGAGTTCCTACTCCTGGGGTGACTTAAATCAGGGCAGGTACTAACATTCAAGCTGGAATTCAGAGAAATACAGCATAGATTTTCTTTTAACACTGATTTTATTTTCTATTTGGAAATGGATGAAGAACCTGGGAACTGTATAAGGAGACCAAGTGGGATCAGGCGCAGAACAGAGACTCAGACCCAGTAAGGGAAGATGTTAAACCTTTCTCCACCGCTTCCTAGCTGGGTGACCTTGGGCACATTCCTTAACCTTTCTGAACCTTAGATTTCACATCTAAAAATCAGGCATAGTTATACCTCCCACATGAAAGTAAATGAAGTAGCATATGAGAATGCCTCGCAAGATGCCTGGCGCACACCGGGTGCTCATTATATGTCTGTTAGATCTGAACCAGTTATTGAAGCAAAGAAACAGAAGTGTCCCCATGTTGAGAAGATTAGAACTGATGGGGGTAACCACCAGGCATGGAGTATGGATGCGGGACAGAAACAGGGCGTGGGGTAGTCTCACATACGTAGAGCAAGGCAGATCAAAGGAATGAGAGTTAGAGAAGCAAAATGCTTGCAAATTTTAAGGCCACTAGAAACCCTGAGGCTGGAAGTGCTGGTAGCCGATCTCAAGATTGAGTAGATGGGGCCGGCCAGTGGCGCAGCAGTTAAGTACACACGTTCCGCTTCAGCGGCCCGGGGTTCGCTGGTTCAGATCCCTGGTGCAGATATGGCACTGCTTGGCAAGCCATGCTGTGGCAGGCATCCCACATATAAAGTAGAGGAAGATGGGCACGGATGTGAGCTCAGGGCCAGTCTTCCTCAGCAAAAAGAGGAGGATGGGCAGATGTTAGCTCAGGGCTAATCTTCCTCCAAAAAAAAAAAAAGATTGAGTAGAACAACATGGGGCCCAACCTAGGCCTCCCAGGACACAGGAAAGAGCCACAAAAGGCCCATTTACAGATCAGCTTTCTCTCTGGGCTTCAGCAAATTAGGTAATACCTGTCTTATTCACCATCAAAGTGTAATGTGAGGATAAAATGAGATTTCACGTGTGACAGGTCTTCACTGGAATCTCGTAAA
The DNA here is from genome assembly GCF_041296265.1 of Equus caballus. Taxonomy (NCBI): domain Eukaryota; kingdom Metazoa; phylum Chordata; class Mammalia; order Perissodactyla; family Equidae; genus Equus; species Equus caballus. Next base: position 34,275,042 of record NC_091685.1, read on the forward strand.
GTATTCAATGGAAAACCCCCGTATAGATAAATTTGAATGTAAAAGTATAAAGATTATGTGAATCAAAGTTAGTGTTTATGCAATGGGTGTGCATTGAACTCCTATCAATCTGGCATAAGAAAATACTCATTCTCTAAATCAGCTAATGAGGCCCCACCTGCCTAGCTACTGGAAAATTCATCTCAGTCACGTTTTGGAAGGCCCTCCTCTCTCTAGGGTTGTGCAAGAGACCTTGGAGCTTGTGCAATCTAGAACATTCAGGGAGAGACCCTCCAGTCATCAGCCCACATTAGACTTGCCGGGTCCACTGTCCCAGCCTACCACGAAGGTGGCGTTTCTGCTGCCTCGGAGCCAAGCTTGAGCACAGGGGGGTCTTTGCCCAGGTGGTGGGTCTTTGCCCAGGCTGGGAGTCTGTGCCCAGGGTCAGAACCTCCTCTGCTCAGCCCACAGTCGTTCCCATCAGAGGTCCTGGCAGCTCCACTTTTCTGGAACCCATGAAAATCTCTACCCTTCCTATTCTCTGGGGAAGCTCTCCCAAATTCCTCCTCTCTCCTCTCCCTACTAAGGGCTTCCTCTCTCAATCCTTGGATACCCACCTCTTCTCAGACAGTCCCACTCTGGTCACCCAGGGGAACTCAAGTCCAGGGGTGGAGGGGCTCTGACTTAAGGAGGCCTGGAAACTTCTGCCTCTGGTTACCTGCTTGAGATGAAGGAAGTGAAACTCTCCATCATTATGAGAACAAAAATACAAATTAACATCTCAGTAAATGATGACATAGATTCAAGCAGTATGCTCTTCACACTCCTTCAAGCCTGATTTAGGGTGAGTTGTTTGGATTGGGTTCTATTTTATTTTTCATAAGAGATCCATTTGTTTTCCAAGCAAACTGTGCCGCAGGCAGAACAGCTTCACTGCCAACCACATGCTCTGACCTCAGTCCCAATGCCACCTGGGCCAAGCTCTCCCTAGTTGCTGGCTCAGCTGTTTTAGGAGGCACATAGGTTTCTGGAAGGTGAATGGGTCATGCTGACTCTGTAGTGTGAAGACAGGCCCCACAGAAAGTGAACAGAGAAAGAAAAATCTTCCTAGCGCCGCCCTTTGCCCGCTCATGGCCTCGTGGTCACACTCTTTCTTACATCTGGAAAATATTCCATCTCTCTTTCCTTCTATTTTTGTGTCACAGATGTTTCTTTCAGAGCACAAGGTCGCTGTCAAGGAACAGCTGAACAACCCTGGTGACTTTTCCTGTGACGTGGGGACAAGGCTGGGGCCGAGGCTGCAAACCAGGACTTTACTCTGAGATGAAAATAAATCTTGTTGAGGCCTCTGTGCAGAGGAGGCTGGCTTGACTGCTGGTGAGATGACCTCATGCATTTTTTCATGAAAGAGAGAAGGAAAATCAAGGGCGACAGAAAGAAGAAAGGAAGAAGGCGGGTGGAGCTCATTTCCAGGGAAAACACTAATGCTCCGGGATTGTCAAAGTTAGCCATGAACGTGTCATTCAGTGTGATTCAGAGGAAGACACAATGCTTAGCAAGAGGTCTGGAGGAGAACGTCAAACTGAGATGAGAGAGGCTACCTCTGTAGAGGCGACGGCATTGGGGCCATGGAGGGGGTGGTACCGTGGTTGAGGAGAGGTCAGACTTAACCGTAGTGCACTAAATTTTAGGATGGATATATATTCATGCCATACTTGTGTCATTAAAATTAATGTTTAGAAGTTTAATTTAATAGAGAAAGTGTGTGAGATTCGTAGTGGTAAGTTCTGGATTTGAGACTTGCCTTTTCTACCTGGAGACATTCAGCCACTATTTATTGAGCGACTATTATCTACCAAGGAATATACCAGGCACTAAGGGTACAAAGATGAATAAAAAGAGCCACAGTCCTAAAATTTAAGACCATAACTCATCTGAGTCTCAATTTATTTGTCTCTGCAATAGGTATGATGATTTTTACTTCACAGGGTTGCCAAGAATATTTAAATGAAAATATAGGAATACACTTCTACTACCAAACACTATGCAAATACTCTTTATATGTTTATTACAAGTCTTGTTCAAAGGAGAGTTTGAAACAGTAACGTGTTATTAAATCTTTTCTCTTTTTCAAGTTAATAATTTTTGAAACAATCAAAAATTTACCAAAAAGTTGGAAAGATAGTACAAAGAATGGTGTGCTGGTAAATGTTTAACATTTGGTTCTCCAGGACGAAAAAGGCCTGAGTTGTAACATTTGCTAATTTCCATGGTATAAATACCCCATCCATAGTCAATTTCAAGCTACTAACATGATGTCACTGAATGCAGAGTCGGGGTGATATAAGCATAGCAGGAACCAGCACACCACTGACACGAAGACCTCTTTTTCCTGAACCATTTGAGAATAAGTTGCTGACCTGATTCATCCCCCCAAAAACCATAGTATGTATTTCCCACAAGCACAGATGGTCCCTCATACAACCGTATTAAAATCTGAGACTCGTTTGAGGGCCTAATACACGCACTATTCTGCAAAAAGTTTTATGTGCACTCGGGAAGAATTTATATTCTGCTGTTGTCGAGTGGAGTCTTCTGTAGATGCCCGTTTGGATGACTTGGTTTTCAGTGTTGTTCTACTTGCCTGTTGATCTGTCGAATTGTTCCCTCCGTTGTTGAAAGTGAGGTTTTGGAGGCTTCAATCATTATTGTTGAATTGTCTATTTCTCCTTTCAATTCTGATAGTTTTTGCTTCTTGTAACATGGGACTCTGTTGTTAGCTGCATATGTGATTACAATTGTTCTATCTTCTTGGTGGATTGACCCTTTTATCATTACAAAATGTCTTTTGTCTCTGAAAACAGTTTTTGTCTTAAAGTCTATTTGGTCTGATATTAGTATGACTACTCGAGATCTCTTTTGGTTACTATTTGCATGGTGTATCTTTTTCCATCCTTTTACTTTCAACTTAGTTGTATCTTTGAATCTGAATTATACCTCTTTTAGACAGCGTATAGTTGGACTATATTTTTTATTCTATCTTCCAGTCTCTGCTTTCTAATTGGAGTATATGATCAATTTACATTTAATGTAATTACTGATAAGGTAGAATTTACATCTGCCATTTTGCTGTTTATTTTCTATATGTCCTATGTTTTTTTTTTGTTCCTCTGTTCCTTCATTACTCCCTTCTTTTGTGTTAAATAGATATTTTCTGGTGTACCATTTTAATTCTTTTGTCGTTTTTTTCACTGTATATATTTTTAGTTATTTCCTTAGTAGTAGTCCTGGGAATTATAATTAACATTTTAACTTATCATCATCTAATTCAGATTAATACTAACTTAATTTAAATAATATACAAAAACTTTGCTCCTATATAGCCCATTTCTTTCTCTCAACTTCGTGTTATTTCATAAAAATTATATTTCTGTACATTTTATACCCATCAACATCTATTTATAATTATTTTTACGCAATTGTCTTTTAAGTCAGATAGGAGAATAAAAGAGTTACAAACAAAAAAAATACATTTACGCTGTCTTTTATCCTTCCCTATTAGCTACCTTTGCTAGTGCTCGTTATTTCTTCTTGTGGATTTCAGACAGTGTCTAATGTCTAGTGTGCTTTTATGTCAGACTGAAGCACTCCTGTTGGTATTTCTTGTGATGATGAATTCTCTCAGATTGTTTTTAAATCTGAGAATACCTTAATTTCTCCTTCAATTTTGAAAAATGGTTTTTCAGGATATAGAATTCTTGGTTGACAAATCTTTTTCTTCCAGTCCTTTGAATGAATATACCACTCCATTGTCCACAGACTCCATGGTTTTTGATAAGAAATCAGCTGTTATTCTTGTTGAGGATCCATTAGGCGATGAGGAGCTTCTCTTGCTCTTTTCAAGATTTTCTGTCTTTGTCTTTTGACAGTTTGATTACAATGACCCTAGGTGTGGAACTCTGAATTTCTCCTTCTGGGAGTTCATTGAGCCTCTTGGATGTGGAGATCATAGTTTTTCACCAAATTTGGGAAATTCTCAGCCATTGTTTCTTCAAATATTCTTTCTGCCCCTTTCTTTCTCTCCTCTACCTCTAGAACTCCCATTAGGCATTTATTGGTACATTTGATGGTGTCTTACCCCTCTGTAAAGCTCTCCAAGCCTCTCTAAGCTTCATTTTTCTTCATACTTTTTCTTTTCTGCTCCTCCAACTGGATAACCTCAATGACCCATCATCAAGTTCACTGATGCTTTCTTCCATCTGTTCAAACCTACTGTGGAGTCTCTCTCATGAATTTTTTTGTTCAAGTTATCATACTTTTCATCTCTAGAATCTCTGTTTGGTTCTTTTTTTATAGCATCTATATTTTTATTAATATTCTCTATTTGTGACACATTGTTATCATACTTTCTTTTATTTCTTTAGACATAGTTTCCTTTAGTTCTTGAATATATTGAAAATAGCTGATTTAAAGTCTTTGTCTAATAATTCCAATATCTGAGACTTCTCCAGGAAAGGATTCTATTGATTGCTCTGTTTCTCTGTGTATGGACCATACTTTCTTATTTCTTTGCATATCTCTTAATTTTTTTGTTGAAAACTGAACATTTTAAATAATATAAAGTGACGATTTTGGATATCAGATATCTCTCTCCCTCCCCAGGGCTTCTTGTTGTTGTTATTTGTTGCTATTATTACTATTACTATTTGTCGTGCGTTCCATGACTTTTCTGAACTAATTCTGTGAAGTCTGGATTCTTTGTTGTGTGTGGCCACTGAAGGCTTTGCTTGGTAAGCTTAGCGGTCAGCCAATGACTGGAGAGAGATTCCCTTAAACACTAAGAACCTATACGTCATCCAGCCTTTGCCAAGTGTCTTTGTGCATACTGGGGCATGCCTTCAGCATTCAGCCAGAAAGCTGACAACTTCCTTAGTCTTCACTTCCAGCTTGTGCAGAGCCTCAAGGACAGACAAAAGTATGAGCTTAGGGTATTCTGAGTTTTTTCCTGAGCACATGCACAGCCCTCAGAGGCTCACAGCCCTACACATGCATGTGGCTTTCTAAATTCCCAGAAATATTCCAGAGCTTTTCATAGCCTCTGTGAATATCTCATTCCCCAGCTTTTGCTTTTCAGCTTTTTTGGTCAGCCTATTGTTTGTCTCACCTGTTACCACTACCTCAGGTGGCCACAAAGTTAAACAATTCCCTCTAAGCGTTTCTGAAAAAATATCTCCAGATGAAAGACTTTTCACACTGAGTGAGCTGAAAGTTAGATCAAATAAAGACAGCCTTGCAAGTGGGGTGTTCCAGAGAACCACCAGACAAGTCAAATAATGACAAATCTCTAAGAGTGATATTTTGAAGGAGCTCCAACCCCATGGTGCCCTCTCCATTGGCTGCCTGGCTGCTGGTTTTCACCTCAATTGCAGGCTGTTGGTTTTCATGGCTACCACAGAGCTGGAGAGATGATGGGAATAGCATAAGTTAAAATACCATAGAGCTTGCTGTTCTTGCCAAGATTCAGCCATTTTTCTTGAATGAACGCTCCTTGCACTGCTGCAAGCTTTTGGTTAATTTCCAGAGTTCTGAAAAGTTGAGTCTATTTTTGCCTGTTTTCTTCTCACTTTACGGTGGAGAGAAATTTCAGAGGTCTTCACCCTGACATTTTCACTGATGTCACTTTGGTTTCATGATTTTTAATATATTTATTTATTTGGTCAATCCCCATATGTCACAAATCTCTCAAGTGCACCACCACCTCATCCTTGTGCAGATGCCCGCTCACCCGGGAGGCTCTGAGAGCCCATGCTGGAATAGCCCACTCACTCTGCTGGGGCTCTGACAACACACCTGCCGTACCTCACACAGATGCCCTCTTCCCCTTGCTGACCTCTGACTCTTTGTGCCAGGATGCACCTGTGTGTAGACAACCTCCCTGTCCCACTCGAGGTCACCATAGTTTCCTACCCCACCCCCCACCAGTAAGACACACCTACCTTGCTTTGCCCCTCCTAATGGTTTTAGGACTAAATTGTTCAGGAATAGAAGGGAAAGGGGAACAATTGTCTTTGTAAGACGAGAAAATAAAGAATCAGAGCAGCTGCATGACTTGCTCAAGGACACATAGCAAGGGAGGGCAGAGCCAGGAACAGACGCAGGTCAACTGACTTTCAGTAACTCAGTTCCTTTTCCATTATAATAGCTAAAGACAATGACTATTATCTGATTGAACACTTTCAGGTCATTCAGATCTCAGCTTAACTGTCACTTTCTGACAGCTCAACTAAACAGCCACTCAGTCACTTACAACCATGTCACCCTGTTATAATTCTCCTTATTGCCCTCACCACTAACTGACATTTTCCTTTATTTGTTGGCTCCAAGAGCAGGGACAGCATCTGTCTTGTTCACTACTGTGTCCTCAGTACCTATCCCAATGGCTGCTTCCTAGTTGGCGTTCAACAAATATTTGTTGGACAAGAGAATAAACCATGTGTCAGGCACAAATTTCTCTTGCAGTTGTCATCAGAGAGGCTCAAAGAGCCTCTCATTAGTTAGATTAGGTCTCTGTAAGTGCCAGTAATAGAACTCTACATTTTAACTGGGCATATGGCTTCCCAAACAAAGACTACATTTTCCACCCTCCTTTAGAGCTGGGAGCAGCCATGTAAATAAAAACTGGCCAATAAGATGTAAGTGGCATTTGTCTGGGCATCTTCTGGGACTGTCCTTAGAGGTGGGGCCAGTGCTCTTTACCCTCCCTTTTCTCCTTTCTGCAGGCTGGAGTGCAGACCTGAGCAGCCCTTTGGGAGTATGAGGTGAACTTGGGAATAGAGGCCACTCAAGGTAGAGAGAGAAGATAGGTGTCCTGACACTGTGGAGTGCCATACCAGCCCCAGATTGCCAACTGCGATTTTGTGGGATAGAAAAATAAATTTCTGTTTTGGATCGAATTGTGTCTCCCCAAATGTCATATGCTGAAGCTCTAACTTCCAGTGTGACTGTATTTGGAGGCTGGGCCTTTAAGGAGGTAATTAAGGTTACACAAGGTCTTAAGAATGGGTCCCTCATCCGTTAAAACTAGTGTCCTCATAGGAAGACAAAGAGACACCAGAGCACATGCACAGAGGAAGGGCAACGTGAGGACGCAGAGAGAAGGTGGCCATCTCTAAGCCAGGAAGACAGCCCTCCCCAGAAACCTGGTGACGCCTGGTGGAACCTTAATAACACCTTGATCTTGGCCTTCTAGCCTCCAGAACTCGGAGAAGATAAATTTCTATGTTTAAGCCACTCAGTCTGTGGTGTTCTGTTATGGCAGCCTGAGCAGATTCATACAACTTCTATCTTTTTTTTTTTCTGTCCAAGGTTTGTTGAAAATATTACAACACAGCAGAAAGATTCAAATGGCTCCACGTGGTATTTTGAAATTCGTGCCAACAGGAGGCTGAGGGACCTGCCAGTTGGACAGACTGCCAAAGTCCAAGAGTTTCAGCATTTCCTTAGTGTCGGGATCTACTTCAATGATCTCCGGACCTGGGGCTGAGACCTCAGGATCGGAGTCATGTCTCCTTTCTCTCCCCCTCCTGCGCTTGATGGAGATGCCCCTAACAGGGCCTCTCTGAATCTGCTTCATCAGCTGTGCCAGCTAGCCCGCCATCTTGTTGTGGAGTTTCTTGCTGGGAATAATGGCGACCTCCTCAGCATTATTGGTGTGGAAGTCATTGCCCAGGCGCGTGTAGTACTTCTCAACGATGACCCAGGCCACCTTCTTAATGATTTCAGTGTGAACACTGCCCATGTTGGCGGGTCACTGGTAAAAGCTACAACCTCTATCTTGTTTAATCCTTGTAACGAGCATTTTGCCAGCAAGGAAGGAAGACAAAGAGGGTAATGGCTGTTCAACAGCCAAAGAATAACACGGTCTACCAGACAAACATATAGATACTTGTTCATCAACAAATATTTATTAAGTGCCTACTAGGCGCCCAGCTCTGTTCTAGGCATAAGGATACATGAGTGAACCAGAGACAAAGATACCCGCCCTCTGGGAAGGCTTCAGGTAGGTCAGGCTTTGTGGTGGTTGGAGTGGAGGAAGAGGAGTTTAGTTTTGCACATGCTGAGTTTGAGATGTCAATCAGACATCCAAGTGGGGAGGGGAATAGACAATCAACAATAAACATAATAAATACACAGACTACGTAGCACGTTAAGAGGTGATAACTATGGGGAGGAGGGTGCCTAGAGCAGAATAGATGGAGGACAGAGTTTGTTGTAATAAATGGGGCAGTCAGGGTAGACTTCATTGAGTAGGTAGTATTTCAACAAAGGCTTGAAGGGCCAGTAGATATCTCGGGGAAGAGAATTCCAGATAAAGGGGACAGCTAGAGCAAAGCCCTTGGATTTGAATTCAGAGTCAGTGTGCTAAACTGCGATGAGAAGGAAGAGAGCAGGAGGAGAAGGTCAGAGAGACAACAGGGTCAGCTCATGTTGAGCTTTGTAGGCCATTGCAAGGACTTGGGCTTTTATTCAGAGTGAGCTGGGAGCCCCTGCAAGGTTTTGAGTAGAGGAGGGACATGAGATGACTTCTATTTTTAAAGGATAACTGTGGCTAATGTGTTGAGAATGTGTAGGACAAGGGTGGGAGCAGGAGGACCTATCAGGGGGCTATTGCCAAGAATCCAGGTAGAGATGCTGGTGACTCAGATCGGGTGGCAGCAGTGACAACAGTGAGAAGTGGTTAGATTTGGGATATAGCTTAAAGATGGAGCCGATTAAATTTCTCACCGATTGCCTATAAAGTGTGAAAGAAAGAGGGGAGTCAAGGACAACTCCAAGGGTTTTTATCTGAGAAGCTTGAAAGATGGAGTCATCAGCGACTGAAAAAAAAGGGCAAGGTTGCAGGTAGATTAAGTGTTTTGAGGTAAGAGAGAACAGGAGTTCAGTTTTAGACATGCTGAAATGTCAATCAGACATCCAAAAAGAGATGTAGGCAGTTGTATATGCAAATTTGGAGTTCAGCGTGAGCTTCAGGGCTGAAGACATAAATTTGGGAGTTGTCTGCATCTAGGTGATATATAAGCCATGAGATGGATAAGATTCCCAAGGAAGGGAATGTAGATGGTGGAGCGCAGAGGACCAAGGCCTGAGCCCTGGGGCCCTCCAACAGGAAGATAAGGAAGATCAACAAAGAAGACTGAGGCTGGTGAGAGAAAAGAAAAGGAATAGTGTCCTGGGAGTCGAGTAAAGAAAGGAAGGCGTGATCAACCAGGCCAAATGCTCCTTGCATTAGATAAGTAAATTAAAGACTAAGGATTGTCCATTGGATTTAGCAACATGGAGGTCATTGGTGGAATGATGGAGATAAAAACCTGATTCAAGCAGGTTTAAAAGAGAAAAGGAGTGTATTCCTAAAATATGTGCATTTCATTGTGTGCACATTTTTTCACAAAAGAGAAAAACTGTAAACAAATATTATGCACTAGGTAATAATATGCATACTAAAGTGCTTAGAGGGAAGTATACTGATATCTGAAATTTACTTTGAAATGCATAAAAAATTAGATGGATGGATGGTTAGATACGTGATGAAGCAAGTGTAGCAGAATACTGATGGTAGAGTCTAGGTGGCGGATATACAGGTGTTCACCATCAATTTCTTTCAACTGTACAGTATTTTTTTTTAAATTTTCATAATAAATTGTTGGGAGGAAAAAAGAACAGGAGGAAAGGAACTAGGAACAGAGACTATAGATGACTTTTTCAAGGAATTTTGTTGAAAGGAGGATAGAGAAATAGGACGGCAGCTGGCTAGGGAGGTGGAGTCAAGATAAGGGTTTTTTTTTTAAGATGAGAAAAATAATAGATGATTTTATGCTACTGGGAATGATCCAGAAGAGATCGAAGGAAGTGATGTTGTAGGAAAGAGAGGAGAGAACTGCCTGTGCAGTGTCCTTGACCAGATCCAGGGAGACGGCAACTGGTTCCCAAGTGGAGGGCTCGGCTTTAGCTAGAAGCACAGAAGTTCACCCATGGAAACAGGAGGGGAGGCAGAGAGGGTGGAGGAAGATCCTGCTGGGTGGGCAGATGGGGAGTGCGAGACTAGGGAACTCCTCTTTCTGATTGTTTCATCATCTCAATAAGTGGGCAGCAAGGTCAACAGATGAGAGTAAGGGCGGGGAGGAGGTGGGGGTTTAAAAAGAGAGCAGAAGGTGTGAACTAGCCGTCCTGGAGAGGAGAGAGTGGATGGACTGAGGACGCAGCAGGTCCTCGCCTGGCAGCATTAGAGCCCCATTGGAAGGTCCTGGTCAGCACGGTTGTGTTTTTCTCCAGCCTTGTTTAGCTTCATGGGGAAAGGCACAGAACAGGTGGAGAGCTGGATTTTATCAAGGAGTCAAGCAACTGTAATAATTGACCATGGAATTCTAGCTGGTGAAGGAGAGGAATGAGGACATTAACAGAGAAGGGGCCATGAAACACTGATAGGAGCAACGGAGGTTCCAATGTCCAAGGATCGTCAGAGTTGGATACTAAAGGGAGTGAGCTAGAAAGACAGGAAGTGGTAGGTAGAGAGTTAGATGCATGAAATTAATATTGTGGCCTATTGGTAAGAACAAAACACGGTCAGGGGAGTGAGAGACGGAGGTCAAGATCATGGGAGGAGAGGTCAAGGATCTGAAAGGCCCGGGGCTTGGAAGGATGGTCCACACAAATATTGCAACCATCACGAATTCAGACTGGATTCAGGGGAAACAGGAACCGTCCAGGAGCCCAGATCACTGAGAAATGAGGGAGAATGAGCCAGAAGTCAGAGGAAGACAGTGACAATGAGGGGCGGTAGAATGTAAAATTTGACGACAGGAGTTTCAAAGCTAAGAGGTTTCAGGACGAGCAGAAGGAGCAGGGTCTGTAAATAGCAGCAAGGAGCAAGGAGGACACCTGCCCCACCTCCAGGCCCGGTGGCACAAGGGCTATGGGAGGAAAAAGAGCCACCATTTGAGAAGGAAGGGGGGCAGCTGTGTCCCAAGGGGGAGCCAGTTTCCTGTTAGAGTGTGTGGGTGAAGGGAACTTCCAGGGAGAAGTGAAGATACGGGAATTTTTGCTGATAACCGACCGTGAACTCCGGAGAGCGCGGTGAGGGGTTTTCAGGAGTCAGGGAGGGGTGGCAGATGGGGACAGACCAGGGCATGTCAGAGCCTTTTGGAGATGAGCGAGCCCAAGACTAGGGGTGACCTGGGAGTCTGCAGTCCTCAAGGTTATTGACAGACACCGGGATAAACGGCCTCATGAGACGGTCCGGGGCTCCAGGCAGATGGCAGTGGCAAGGCGGGAGTGTGGGGGCAGGAGGGCTAGGTGTCTGGGGCACCCTCTCTGCCCCTGAGGGCACGTGTTCATGCTCATGCCTTGCGGGCAAAGGAGGACTCTACCCCAGCGTGGTGTCGGGGTTAGAGTGCGGGTTCCGGAGCCAGGCTCAGGTTGCACCCTGGCTGCCACTCACCAGCCAGGTAATGCCGCCTAAGCTCCCTGCAGCCCAGTGTTCTCACCCCTCAAGTAGAACTAATTCTGTTTCCTAGGGGCATTGTGAGGAATAAATGACTAATCCATGAAAGTGTTCTACAAATGTCACCCTCGTGAGAGTCACTCGGGCAAGGCTCACATAAAACCCAGACAGCCTCTGGACTTCTCTGTCTCGTGAGCCAAGAAATGCCCTTTCTTGGGGGTTATGCCAGCTCGAGTTGAGTTTTCTAACTCTTACGACCAAAAGATTTCTGACACAGACACTAGTTTAATCTCCATTAGGCAGATGAGGAAATTGAGAATCAGAGAGGTTAAGTTGGTGGCTCAAAGATACACAGCAAAGATTTGAACACAGGTCTGTCTGACCTGCCGGTCTGCTCAACAGCAGCCTTCCCACCACGACTCAAAGCCCAAGGGCCCAGGACCCTCTATTATTTCTAATCAAGTGTCTTCCTCCCAGAGGGATTCTGCAAAGGCCGGGACTGGACATGTGGGGAGAAAAGAGGGGCCAGTTCAGCAGCCGCCTGACCTTGGGCTGCTCATCGTGCCGAGTAGCTGAATGGGTCACAGGCCGTGCTCGGGAGGATTAATTTTCACATGGTTCAGGGGTCCAGGTCCCAGGTCCATGCTCTGTGGAACGTAGTGAGCAGGGGACAAGTGGAGAGATGTTCTCAGATAGGCACAAGTCTTCTCCAAGCCTCCAGTATCCAGGCCAGCTAGAGTCAAAGGAGACAGGAGCCCAAGGGTTTAATCTTGAGAAAGGGATGTCAGGCTACCTCAAACTGCCGCCACAGCCACCTCTGCCTTCTGTCCCATATTTACCAATTCTTCCTCTATCATTCTTTCTTCTTTTTTTTCCATATCTCCTCTTTTCACAAATGTTTTGGAATTGTTTACAGAAAATATATACACGTGAAACATAAAAACAAAGATCAAACATCAGACGTCAGGACTAGGTAAACCATCAGTTAGAATAGGAATTACAGACTAAGGAGATGGGGATGGACTGCAGTACACATACCAAATGTGCTATTTCACAGTTGCCACGGTTGAGCTTCCTGGTGGCCATAGCAAAAATGGGAAACTACAATTACATAGTTTGGAATATCTGAGAAGTGCGGACAGACACAATCTGTCCTCAGAGGAAACAAAACTTTTTCCAGCCCTTAGCCCAAAAAGAGAATTTGCACATGTGTATACGGGTGACACTGAGTACTGTCATGCACAGATGTCTCTGGCCACATCCCTGAATGTACATGCAGTAACTAGATTCATAGGCCTATTTCTTGTAGTATCCTTTGAAGAAAGCCAACAAAATAGCCCCAAAATACAACTCAATGAGAGCCTTTAGAAAGAACAGAGTCAAATGCAACTTTCTAATGGTTTAGCTTGATCCAAGGGCATTTCCAAAACCGTGTTTCTCAGAACCCAGAGGTGTACACAGCCTTAACAAATGTTCTATAGGAAAAGGGTTCCATAGGCAGATAGGTTCAAGGTAAAATGAGAATTAAACAAAGTCAAACAGGCTTTTTAACTGCAGGATTTCCAAGGCTTTTTAACACTGTAACGTCCATGTGAATCTCCAGGTTTGGGTAAAGGATGCATCATTTCCCGCATTCATCTACGAAACCCTCTCTCCACTCATGCCCAGTTTTTGCAGGAGTATGTTTTAGAAGCTCACAGAAAGCTAGAGACACATGGACCACAATTTGAGAAATGCTGATCTGGAGGAATGGATGAGCTAAACTCCTCCAAAGAAAATTTCTCTCAGCCAGGCGTTTGATGGCGTCGGCCACCTGACGGTTTAAGGCAATGGCGTCTGACGCGGCCCAGGCTCCAGGTCTTCTGACACTCACATGATGAAGTCAGAACTCTGCTTCCTCAAACTCCTCTTTCCCAGGACTCACATTCTTAGTCCAAACAACCAGAAGACGCAGAAAGAGGTTACAGAGGGCGAAGAGGAGTGCCTCTGAGAGGGCAAAGACGGGCACCTCTGAGAGGGTGAAGACGAGTACCTCTCAGAAGGTGAAGACGAGTACCTCTCACAACCTGTGAGATGCTCCATCTCCACCAAGTAGGGGCCAGGTGGGCTCCCTGGGGGCCTGGGCCAGGTGCAAAGGGGGCTGCCCTTTGCCCACCCAGCTTAGCTGCCTAGAGTTGAGGGAGCAGTTAAAGGAATGGAGTCTCAAAGACATATTAGACGTGTCCCAGGAAAGGGTCAGAAAGGGGTCAAGGAAGAAGTCCAAGCTGAAGCCTAAACTAGAGCTGGCGCCAGAGGCAGGGGGTGGAATGGACAGAAAAGCACCTTTAGAGGCGGCAGTGAGAAATGGGTCTAGACCCTGGAATCATTCCGAATTCAAAGAAAATGTGGCCTTAGGGGTTCATTATCTGATTTCTATAATCCCGGGGTAGATTCACGTCGGTGATTCTGAGTCGGACAAAAGTGGTTTCATCTTTTGCTCATCAGCGGAGAGTTCCAACCTTCACAGCTTAAATCAGATTCATAAACAACTCAGCACAGATCCGAGTTTGGGCCCTCAACCACCAGCTGCTCCTCACCCAAAAAGGCAGATAGAGAGACAACGTCCATATTGCAACATTGAAAGGGCAGGATCTGAAAAGCGCATGTCCAAGGATGCTCGTCACAGGACCGCTGCTAACAGTGGAAAACAGAAACAACCTAAATATTCCGCTTGCAGGAACTGATTAACTAAAACATGGCACATTCGCGTGACAGGACACCATACAACCTTCAAGAACGATTTAAAGGGTATTTATCAATATGGAAAGAGATGTATGATAAACTACTAAGTAAAAATATAGATTACCAAAATATAAATAGCAAGGTCCTGCTTTCAAGGGACAAAAACATTTTTGTGTAAGTATGCACAGAAAGAAGTCTAAAAGGAAATACCAAATTAAAATTCATTCTCTGTGGACTGTGGGATGGCTGATTACTGATGGCCTTTTCTCTTTGTTCATCAGTAATTATTTTTTATATAATTTTTTTTACATAATTATTTTCAAAAAACAGAAAAAATAAAAGTTGCAGCCTCCTGCAGTTCCCTCTTGCCTCGTCTCTCCTTCTCTGTACTCGATCTTCTTATACTGTTATTGTCATTCTGCTTCCAAATTCCATTCCTCTGTCTCCCACCAAGCCACCCTCGGACACACGGATGCTTTGAGGGGGCTGGAGATGGAGGCGTGGTGGGTCGGGTTCTGAGGAGCACAGAGTCAGGAATTCTGGAATAAGAGTATGAGCTGAGACACAGCCCAGGGCAAAGAGAGGAGTCGGGGCCGTGGGGCATTTGGCTGCGACACAGCTCTCTGCAGCCACTGGAGCGTGGAGTGAGGGTGGGTTGGCCAAGATCAGAGGCCAGGCGTGGATCAGACAGCTTGACCTCACAACATCCTTGCTGTCTCACTCCTTTCTCGGCGAACTTGATACAGAGCTTAAAGCTCGGATCAGAAACGTCTTTGTAGGACGTGGGTCTGTGGTTACCTGCTCGGTGTGTGCGAGAGACAGCCCATCAAGAGAGCTGGCTCTGGTTTCCCCACTCGCAGCCGGGTGTGACATTCTAACCTCCGAGGAGGCTATGCGTCTCAAACGCCTTATAACCCCGGGGCTGCGGGAAGCTACAGGATGGAAGAAACTGCATTTCAGAGGGAAAGAAAAAGTTTTACTGAGAATTAGTGAGTTCATATTTGTCCAGAAATTAAAAAAAACAAATACATTGTATTTTCTTCGAAGGGACTCCAAGTTTTCGAATTCTAATATTGCAGCCAGCACACATATATCGCGGAGTAGAATGAGCAACTTAGATGAGTTTAAGGCTCCAGAGACGTTTTGTACTTCCCCTGGGATAGATCCGCTGCAGGCTGTGCTGTGGATCCTGCCCACGTTGACTGCTCTTTAAGAAGTACTGGCTGAACAGATCACCAAAGTGTCTTATCTCCGTGTCCCTGGGAGGGATCGGTTACGTCGAGGTCAGTTACAAAGCAAAGCGCATAAATTACTGAGTCCCCCCCGAGC
Source organism: Equus caballus (assembly GCF_041296265.1). Taxonomy (NCBI): domain Eukaryota; kingdom Metazoa; phylum Chordata; class Mammalia; order Perissodactyla; family Equidae; genus Equus; species Equus caballus. The sequence continues at coordinate 34,290,568 of NC_091685.1, forward strand.
AGATTTGGATGGAGGGGGCTTAGGCAATCTCCCGTAATTTCCTACAGTCCCCATTCTACCAAATTAAAAACCTGAGCCTCAACCAAGTCGAAAGGACTCACCTAAGGTCACCCACCTCGCGAAGTGACAGGAGCCATGTCCAGCTATAAAGCCAGTACAGATGACAGTTAAGCCAAGGCAGCTTTAAGGAACAAAGTGGCTCCTAGGCCAAAATGAGGTCACCATGAGGGAATACGTTGTTAAAAGCCATCATGCTCAGGGATGGTAATCAACGGAGCTTGCATATTCTATTTTATATATTTCTGTGATATTTGGATTGTTATAACTGATATCTTTTCTTTTTTTTTTCCCCCTTTGATGATGAGAGATTGGCCCTGATCTGTTGCCAATGTTTCTCTTTTTTTTCTCCCCAAAACCCCAGTACATAGTTGTACATCCTAGTTGTACGTCATTCTAGCTCTTCTATGTGGGATGCTGCCACAGAATGGCCTGATGAGCCGTGCGTAGGTCCATGCCCAGAATCCAAACTGGCGAACCCCAGGCTGCCGAAGTGGAGTGCACGAACTTAACCACTTGGCCACGGGGCCAGCCCCAACCAATATCTTTTCTTAATGGTGGATGCCCAATGACATGAAAAGGTTATTCTTTAGTCGCTAACCCCAAATAGCTTCCCCTGCTCTGATGTCAACCTCACCCAGCTACCCTCCTGATTGTTTGGCTTCTGTAGAGCTGCCCAGCAGAGAGAGGGGGCGCTGGCGGAGCTGACATCTCTGCTGTCCACCTGATTTTCTGTTTCTCATTGTACACGACTGCAGCTCAGCAAATTTTTTTATCCTCCCATCCCCAACCCTTCCTAGGGTCTAGAAAACACAAAGGAGCATTATATGATGCAAGTCAAAGCAGAGAAAAGACACAGAGCCTCTTTTAGCATAGTAACACACAGGCGTTGGTTCACTTTTGGCCATATGCAGGCTGATTGTCTTGTCGATGCTTGACGCTGTGTCACACAGCAAGAAAAGTCTTCTTTTCTTCATCTATTGCTGTGTTACTCAGAAGTCTTTCCCTTGCAAAGAACAGAAAAGCAACTCAAGCTGGCTTAAGAATAAAAATTGGGATGGATTTTATGGGTTTATATTTTTAAAAAATCCAAAGATAGAGCTCTGGCTTCAGGCATGCTGGTTCCAGGCATTCAACAATGTCATCAGGGCTTTTTCTGACTCTTTTCTCATCTTTATACTGTGCTGGCCTTACTCTCAGGCAGGTTCTCTGCACACTGTGGTCCTGGCAGCTCCAGGGTTCCATCCTCTAGTTTGAAAACCCAGCAGTAAGAGAAACTTCTCACTAGTTCCACAACAGTCCTAGAATTGACTGATAAGGGGTTAATCTCCATAATATATAAAGAACTCACACAACTGAACAACAAAAAAACAAACAGCCTGATCAAAAAATGGGCAGAGGAGATGAGCAGACATTTCTCCAAAGAAGATATACAGATGACAAACAAACACATTAAAAGATGTTCAACATCACTAATCATCAGGGAAATGCAAATCAAAACTACACTAAAACATCACCCTATACCGGTTAAAATGGCTATAATCACTAAGACAAAAAATAACAAATGTTGGAGAGGATGTGGAGAAAAGGCAATCTTCATACACTGCTGGTGGGAATGCAAACTAGTGCAGCCACTATGGAAAACAGTGTGGAGATTCCTCAAAAAACTAAAAATGGAAATACCATATGACCCAGCTAGCCCACTACTGGGTATCTATCCAAAGAACTTGAAACCATGTCCATTGCAGCATTATTCACAATAGCCCAGACATGGAAGCAACCCAAGTGCCTGTTGACTGATGATTGGATAAAGAAGATGTGGTATATATATACAATGGAATACTACTCAGCCATAAAAAGACAAATCCATCCCATTTGCAACAACATGGATGGGCCTGGAGGGACTTGTGTTAAGCAAAATAAGCCGGATGGAGAAAGACAAACACCAGATGACTTCACTCATATGTGGAGTATAAACAAGCACATGGACAAAGAGAAAGGTTCAGTGGTTACCAGGGGAAGGGGGGTGGGGGGTGGGCACAGGGGGTGAAGGGGAGCACTTGTATGGTGATGGATGAGTAATAACATGTAACTGAAATCTCACAACGTTGTAAACTATTAGGACCCAGCAGGAAAAGAAAGAGAAGAAAAGAAGTCCCAGAATTGAGTCTCACCGGCTTGGCTCAGATCGCACACCTGTCTCCGCGCCAAGTGCTGCAGCCAGCAGGAGGAACATAGTGACTGGTCTGCTCCGAATCACATCGCGTCCCCCCTCCACAGAGCTGGGAGCCACACAGAATGACAACGGGGAACAGCGGTTACCCAAAGGGAAAACAGGCCACTGCGGAAGGAAAAACAGATGCTGGGCTTGAGGAGCAAACAGACACCCAGTGCCAGACCTGGGGGCCAACCTGATCTGGCGGAAAACAGAATGGAAAGAAATAACAGATTGTCAAGCTGAAGGCTGAGGAGAAGAAAAGCGATGTCGATGTCCAGGGCGGAGGGTGGGGATTGGGTTTCAGAGACGGAGGGCTCAGGGGGAGGGGCAAGCAAGTGTGCAGTGCCTGCCCCTGGAGGGGAGGGTGGGTACGGCGGGGGCGGGGGGGGGGGTAGGAAGGACGAACTGAATCAGAATAGCTGGGCTCCGAGTGGACTCAACAGCTGATGTGACAGCAAACGACAGCCCAGCACATCCTTCTGGGTTCAGTGTGGCCTGAGTGAGGCATTTTATTTATTTATTTATTTATTTTTTTGAGGAAGATTAGCCCTAAGCTAACATCTGGCACCAATCCTCCTCTTTTTGCTGAGGAAGGCTGGCCCTGAGGTAACATCCATGCCCATCTTCCTCTACTTTATATGTGGGACACCTACCACAGCATGGCTTTCCAAGCGGTGCCATGTCCACACCTGGGATCCGAACCGGCGAACCCCGGGCTGCCGAAGCAACGTGCGAACCTAACCACTGCACCACTGGGCCAGCCCCTGAGTGAGGCATTCTTTTGAGGGAGTGGATGGTGCCACCCTACCCTCTGATGTTCCGGGACAGTTAAGGGGATCCCATTTTCTTAACCGCCATGCTGCGTGTATCCGTCAGTCCCACGTGAAACCTGTTAGCCCGGAGGAGCTGCCTGGAAGGCAACTGCCTCCGCACGGAATGAGGAGGCTGAGTTGTTGGACTGACGACGCTGGGAACCTGACCTTGGACACCAGTAGATTCTGCCAAGTCCTGGGGCCATGGAAGGCCCCTTTGCTGACAGCCAGCAGGCCTGCCCTGACCACACCCTGCCTTTGTTTCCAGTGCCTTCCTCACGGCACTGTGCCCGGATGTTGGGTGATCTCAGATGAGGACCCCTGGCCCGGAGGTTGGCTCAGAGTAGGCCCAAATAAATGACAGCTGTTCTGATTCCTATTGGGTGTGCGGTGTGCCTCGAGCACAGCCAATGACACCTGTTAGTAGGTACTTGAAGGGCTCAGCAGGGTACCAGTGAGATGCTCGTCCATCAGCACGTGTTAATACAACTGTCGTGACAGTAGAGGAACTGAGTGCAGTGCAGGTGTAAACACCTGGGGGCTGTTTTGGTTTTGGTTTTGGTTTTTCTGCGTTTGGCTGGGCTGTCTCCCCACTCTACTCAGAATACTTTTCCCCTCATTTCTCTCTTCACAAGGCCACCTGCTTGCTAATGCGCTCAGAGCACAGACAAACATTTTGCTGCTGATCCTGACATCCAAAACGTCTTGTCTGACACCCGCCTACGCCACCTTTCTCAAAGTGGGGTCCCCCGATCCACCTGTGTCAGAATCACGGTAATGTTTGTTACCCGTGCAGATTTTTAGATCCCCCAGCTAGATCTACCGAATCTCGGTCTCAGAGTTTGGGGCCTGGAGATCTGCATTTTAAAAGGCTCCAGGGGTGGGGTGGCAGCGATGGCGGTGGTGGGGACTCTAACATGTCCCAAAGCTCCCAAGCCGCAGTCCTGCGGGCGCTCAGGAGGCTCCTGGCCCCAACAAGAAAGTCCTGATTCATGCTCAGCCCTGCCCCCGTTGGCCCTTCTATCAGGCAATTCAAAGTCTCCAGGCCCACGAGTTACTGATTAACCCTAGGTTTTAAGAAAAGAAATAATAATAACTGAAGGGACAACGTAAGCCCAGAAACCAGCTGAGCAGCCTTGGGAGAGTGGTGCCAGACAGCTGTTGTCACCAGGCACCTGACGAGAAGGAAAAAGAGGCTTCAGATGCCCAGCCTAAGGTCAGACTGCATCTAGGTCACAGCGGCACCAGCTGCCACTCCTCGTCGATGCCCAGGCCCTGAGCGGCCGCCTCCCTCTGGCTCCTGTGCCCAGAATGGCCTGCACTGAGGTCCCGCAGCAGCCAGCCCCGCAGCAGCCCCAGCCCATCTCCACAGAAGCCACCACCACCAACGCCACAGGCTCTGCTGGGGGTCATCGTGGTTCCTGGGACAGCGACCTGGAGTGCCTGGTGTGCCGGGAGCCCTATAGCTGTGTCCGGCTGCCCAAGCTACTGGGCTGCCAGCACTCCTTCTGCGCCATCTGCCTGAAGCTCCTGCTGTGCGTGCAGGATGACACCTGGTCCATCACCTGCCCACTGTGCCGCAAGGCCACCGCTGTCCCCGGGGGCCTCATCTGCAGCCTGCGTAACCAGGAGGCCGTGATGGGGCTGCTGGACCGGCCATGCCCGGAGGTGCGGCTCTGTCCTCAGGGGCTGGTGGATCCTGCCACCTTGGCAGCAGGGCACCTCAGCTTGGCGGGGGAGGATGGGCAGGACGTGGCAAATGCCAATCGCGTGGCGGCCCGGCGCCTGGCAGCACAGCTGCTCCTACTGGTCTTGCTCATCACCCTCATCCTGCCCTTTATCTACCCGGGCATCACCAAGTGGGTGTTCATCTCCATCATCATCCTGGCCTTCCTGATGCTCACCCTCTTCTGCTGTCACTCCAGCAGCCAGGCCAGCTATTGGCCCTCGTCCAGGACCCTCTTCTGCACAGGGCAGAAGCACGGTGAGATCGCTTACATTGCCTGAGTGCCCTCTGACCAGGCAGTCCCTGGAACGCCTTCCGCCTCTGCGGCCCCATTACTCTCACAGTGAACAGGGTAAGCGACTCTGCGCTAAGACTGGCTCCCTCGGGAGATTAAATGCCAGCCGGACTCGCAAGCCAAAGCCAGAACGGCTGTCTTGGGTCAAGAACTGTGTGCTTGGATGATAGGCCTGTGCCTGTCCAGGGTATAGCACAGCTAAACTATTTGGGGTGGGAGAGGAGGCCCAAATGACTTGAAGGCTACAAGGGGGCCTCCTGTTCCTCTTAGCCCATTGGTCCTGGTTTTTCTTTACATACCTTGATGAAAGTATTGCAATGTTGATGTTCTCGCAGAACAAATAGAACCGGAACTCCTTTTTTGCAATTTATGTAGTTGGTTTTATTCTTTGTTTTGTTTTGTTTTGTTTTGTGCGTTTGGGGCAGTTTGTTCATGTTTCTGGCTGTTACACATTTTTCCTCTTGGGATGCTGGAGCCCACGGAAGTCCTCCTGTGCTCCCCCCAGGGCTGCCCATCTCGTGCCCATCCCACCTTACCGAATGTCCAGGGGGGTTGGGTCTCCCTTGAGTTGCTTCCAGCGATGGAGGGAGGGAACTTGTACAGACCAGTGGTACTTCCTATTCTGCCAGGGGACTCCCACATTTAGTTGGTCGATTTGGGGAGGGCTGGAGGGGACCAGGTGGGCCTGGGAATTGCCCCCAGCAGCCCCCAGGATTCCCCAGCTCTGTGCCATCAGGCCCTGACTTCCCAGAGAATCTCAGGGTTGCAAGGACATCCCCCACCGGCAGTGGGTCCAGCTGACCATCTGATGCACAGTCCCACACTCTACAACCAAATCTTTATGGGTGCTACCTTCTTTATAATTGCATCTTGATTCCCATTTGAGTGTTTGTCATAAAGATAAGAGGCCCCATAAATGCAACGTCCTCTCCAATAACCCCACTTTTCCTGCCCCACCCTGAGAGTCACAGTCGCCTGAAGGGCTTTTGTGTCTTCTCTTGATCATTTCTGCTCCGTATCATAGAGGAGGCTTCTGCCGGAGGGGATGACCTTCCTTGGTTTCTAGGGTAAGGCCTCAGCTGGGGGGACCCGTAGGGGTACAGGGGCCTGGAAGGTGGGAGATGACACGTTATTTCCTTCCGAAGGCCCCATAATTGGGAAGCAGACTTGAAACCTCAGAGGGGATCGCCGAGCACAGTCCGTTGTCCTTGCTTGCCCCCACTTTCCTCCTGGTAGGATGATAGCTGCAGATGAGATGCTCTTTCACGGAGATTGTACCTTTGTCAGGAAAGGACAAGCGGACTCTGCCACTGGAGCGCAGGGGTTGGCCGTGGCCCACTGGGTATGTGTTGTTGAGTAAGGCTTTTTGCCTCTCTGAGCTTTGTTTTCCCCAAAATGAGCTAGTAGGACTGGATTATTCCTAAGACCCCTGAAGCCAGGAGCCGAGGGCACTGCTGGGCCCCTGAACGATGGACATGGGTCACATCCCCTGTGAATTTACACAAAGAAAAGCCAAAATATAAGTACGTATGCAATTAGCTGTTCTTGAAATCTGAGTTTTCCTTTTTTTCTTATAAGGTACTTCCAGGGCAACTCCAAGACACCCACTGGCCTTGTTCAGTCCTGGTGCTGAGAGAGAGTGTGTGTGAGTGTGTGTGGGCATGCACGTGGGCCTGAAGAACAGCCTGTCTCCCCAGGAGGAGTAAGTGATGAGAGCTGTTCGGCACTTCCTGAGCTGGCCTCCGGCATGTGCAGTTGAGGATGGCTGCCAACAGGATGGGGAGGGAACATTCTCTCCTCCCTCACCTCCACTCCCTTTCCATCTAGTTCATCTGGTTCCCTCCACCAAGAAGAAACTCTTCACCAAGGTTACGGTTGTTAATGACAACACCATTGCTTCCATAACAATGGCGGGCGCAGGTTTACTGAGTGCTTCCCACGGGCCAAGCACTGCATTCACTGCCTTATAAATGTGATCTAGCTGAATCTTCATGATAACCTGATGAAGTAGAGATCGTCTTGCCAATGAGGAGATTGAGGATCAGAGAGGGAAATTCGTCTGCCTAAGGTTGCACAGCCAGCCGCTGTCAGAGCTCCCTGGGGAACTAATCCAGGGCTCTTTCTACTCCATCATGCTGCCTCCTTTGCATACAGTTCCAAAACAACCAGGAAGCTGGTCACCGCTTGTGGGCTTTTGAGGGAGAACAGGAAACTAACCTCAGGAGCCTCCGAATTCTAGAGGTCAGGTGCTCAGAGAGGCCTGAGGATTCCAGAACCTGTTGTCTGTGCTAAGGGAAAAGAAAAGAAAATGATCAAAATGGGATGGCATTCCTGCAGACTTCCACCACCCGGTCCTGGCCTGCACTGCAGCAGGCTGTGCTGCACGTTGGCCCCCAACCAGTGTGCCCTCCATCCTCCTGGGTAAAGAAGTCCTGACATTGCTATTACCAGCCCCCTTGAAACCCAGCTGGTCCCAACCACCTTCTGGTCCCTGGCAGTACAGGGACAGAGAGCACCAAAGGCAAATATCAGCCCTGGCTGCCCTGGAGGGAGCAGAGGCAACAGACAGTGCTGCAAAAGGATGTGAGTGGAAGAAACCAGGGAGGCAGGCGGAGGTTCAAAGCTGAGCTCTGACCCAGTGTGTGGCCAGTGGAAGCTACAGAACTTCTCTGAGCCTTAGTTTGCTCACCTATAAAGTGGGGGAGGATACCACACACCTCCCAGGGCCTCCGTGAGCATTCGAAGTGCTACTGAACAAGAGTCCCCAGTCCTAGCGGGCTGCCTCGTCATCAATCACTGACCCCTTGGGTGAATGAGTTTCTTGGGGCCTATTCAGTGTGATAGAGAGCAGAGGGCCGGCCTTGATGATCGGGTGCAGAAGCCGGTCCAGAGTGAGAGCATTGTCCAGGACAGGCCAATCTGGGGGAGAACTTTGAGCTCAGGTCCTATGGGGAGGTCCTTAGGATGGAGAGTAATGGCAAGGAGACACTAAATCTCACCCCCATCCTGCTCATCTCCCTATTCTGTGGCCTTGGAGTCAGAGATACCCGGCTTGAATTCTAGCTTCACCAATTACAAGTCTCCTCACCTCTCTGAGTCTCAGTTTCCTGACCCGTGAAACAGAGGTTATAATGTATGGAGGAATTAGTAAAATAATCTATGGCTGAGCACTGAGGATCACGTGGAGGTAAAGAAGGGAGGGAGAAGACAAGGGGAGAGAGATGGGTTGAGTTCTGGAAAGCCCTAACAGGAATGATGAAAACAGACTAATCTTATTTTACTCAATCGTATCGATAAGGAAGTTTATTAAAACCTGGGTACCAGAATTCACCTCCTGCGTCGTCAGCCTCAGCATCAGCAGTGTCTTCAACAACAATATAATAAAACAATAATTGCTAACATGATTTGAATGCGCCATGAGAAGTGTATTACATATGTCATCACATGTGCCGCAAGGCAGGTACTATTGTTACCCCCAAATTACCAACAGGGATGCCGGGGCACAGAGGTTAAGTAACTGGCTCAAGATCACACAGTGAGGCAGTGGAGGAGCCGAGAGTAGACTGCAGAAGCCTAACTCCAGAGTTTGGACTTTGAGTCATTTTGCTACATGATATGGAACATTCCAGCACAACATAAGGGCTCAAGGTTCATGGGCCCCCTGGCCTGAGAGGTGAAAAATTAAGAAGAGATGGCATTCCCCCATTTGGTTATAGCTTCCTGACTCAGTGGGTACCCAGGGCAGAGGATTGTGGGAGCCCCCATCCCGTGACCCACAGCCATGTTCTCATCTCACCTCACAGCCCCTGTTCCTCATTGGACCCTTTTTTCAAACGACTGGAGGAAGTTTTCAGCCTTTGCTAGAACAACTCATTCTTTGTCTATGAAGGGGGAAAGCATTTCCAGGAATGAAGGACCTTTCTGCAATTCCTCAGGCTGTGGGAAGAGCACGGAGCATGTTCAAAGAGAAATCAGCTCCGAGCTCTTGAGTCTGCCTGGAGCTATTCTTACGAAGTTTATATTCTCGTCTGAGGATCTTGAAATCACTTTCTTAAGAGGGGAAAGATTTCTTGGGTCGGTAGAAAACTGTGGAGCTCAGAACACCATGGAACCTAGGATCCGTCCATGCGTTTATTCAACAAATATTCATTGAGAGTCTGCTCTGCGCCAGGTCTGAGCAGAACGTTTAATCTTATTTGATAACGAACTTTGATGAAGAAGGAAAACTAATATATGCAAAGCACCTATTATGAGTTGAATTGTCTCCCCCTTCCCAAAAGAAGAGGTGTTGAAGGCCAAACCCCCATTAGCTCAGAATGTGGCCTTGTTTGGAAACAGAGTTTTTACAGAGAGAATCAAGTTAAAATGAAGTCACTGGGGTGGGCCCTAATCTGATATTACTGGTGTCCTTATAAAAAGAGGAAATCTGGACTCAGAGACAGACACGCATAGAGGGAAGACAACGTGAAGACACACGGAGAATGCCATGTGAAGATGAAGACAGAGACCAGGGTGGGATGTTTCTGCAAGTCGAGGAATGCCAAAGATGGCCGGCAAACCACCAGAAGCTCCGAGAGAGGCCTGGAAGAGTCTCCCTCAGAGTTCCCAGCAAGAACCAACCCTGTCGACACCTTGATCTTGGACTTCTAGCCTCCAGAACTATGAGACAATCAATTTCTGGTGTTTAAGAAACCAGGTGCTGTGGCATCTTGTTATGGCCATGGCCGCCCTGGGAAACCAATACAGCACCTGTCATGGGCCTGTGCTTACACTGTGCCCCTTAGTTGGGCCGCTTCAAGTTTGGCTAAATAACTTCCCAGAGTCTCGTAGCACTTAAGTGGCGATGTCAGGCTCAAAATCAAGTCTGATTGGCTCCCAAGGTTAAGTCCTACTTCTTCTCCCATTTTGTAGCTAGGAAATCGAGGCTCAGAGAGGCCCTGTAATTTCCCCCAAAAAAGTGCCCAATATGTCAGAGATGGAGTTGGAATCAGAGCCCACAGTTCCTAAATTGCCCTTAACCTTTGCAACAACCATATGAGAATTACCGAATTATTATCCTCATTTCACAGATTAAAGAGTTCAAACCCAGGACATGAAGACACTTGACCAAGGTCACAAGCGAGTGAGCGAGGTACCAGACTTTGAACCGACTGCTTGACTCCAAAGCCATGTCTTCACTTCCTACTGCCCCACACTGCCCCTCAGCATTCTGTCTGCATCGAGAAACAGGCTACTTTGTCTTTCAGGATGCTCTAGGCACCCACAATAAGAGCCTGTTTGCTCAAAGAGGACAGGACCACAGTGGACATTTGTCTTTTCTTCTTTCCTTTGACTGTCTTGTATTCAGCTGCTCCCCGACCTGTTGGACTCCCCATCTCTGTTTGTGAGGAAACTGCCCTGTGGCTGATCATGTCACAGGGAGAGTTCCATCAGCGACCATGAGCCCAGCTGGAGCGCTTGGTCCTTCCTCTGCTCACCTTCCCATTTCACTGAGGCAGTCACCTGATGCAGGTCACATAATCTTTTCCAGAACTTTGAATCTGGAGCGAGCTTCTCTACAATTAAGTTTTTTTCTTTAGATAGCCAGAATCAGTTTCTGTTGCTTGCCATCAATATTTCTGACCTAATTCAGGAGCTGTCCAGGCCCCTGGTTGCTAAAAAAATCCCACCATGAGCCTCAGCCCCTCCAAAGCCCAGGCAAGCTGCAATGCCACAGGCCAGGTAGCCGGGAGCCCTTTTGCATCCCCGCACCCAACCCTCCAGAGAGCCAGCCCGACCTTGTGATGAGGCTGCCCTGCCGTCAGGCCCAGGAGGCTGGTGCCTAGTAAGCTCTCCTCGGATGTGGGGTCAGGCAGGGAAACACAGCACTGGGTCTCGGGCCAGCCACTGTCAGAGGAGGCCGGTCTCCATTCTACCGGCCTCATGACCCCCAGAAGAAACAAGCTCTGCTTCTCCAAAGACGTCAGCCAGAAGCCCTTCACTGGAGTCAATCTACAGAAGAAAACAGCTGGCAAAGGAGCCGTGGACGCAGCCGTTCCCAAATGACGGCAGCAATAATAGTGGCTAATGTTTATCGAGTGCTTACCACACGCAGGCTGCTGTTCTAGGAACTTCCCGTGCTAAACTTAGCTCTTTTGTTCTTCACAACAACCCTATGAGGTAAGTACTATTAGTTATTAGGCTGGACGTTTTACGTGTGGTCTCATCGAATCAACACAAAACCCCTATTCAGAGAGGAAACTGAAGCATAGAAAAGGGGAGTAACTTGCCTGAGTGGCAGAGCTGGGGTTTGAAAGCAGGCAGCCCAGTCCCTCTGTGAGCCCCTCTCTCAATCACTGCACTCACCATCCCCTGCCTACCCCACCGCTCCCCTCCTTCGTCACCTTCCCCAGCCCCATCAGAATGAACCGTGGAAGAAGTAGGGCCCTCAGTCAGACAGACCTGGGTTCAAAGCCAAGGTCTACCATTTCCTCTCTGTGTGACCTCGGGCATGGTAGAAGCCTTGCCGGAACCTTAGTTTCCTTAGTTGGAAATGCAGGGCAATCAGGCCGACCTGGTAGAGGTTTTGTGACAATTCAACAAGACGACATGTAGAACGCCTGGCACAGTTCTCAACACACAGTAGGTGCTTGCCCCTCCCAGTCGGCTTGTCGACATATGTGCAAGAGCACCTACTGTGTGCCGGGCAAGTGGGGGAGGCAAGAAGTACAGTGGAAGGGACAGTCCTTACCACCATCACCCCGTCAGCATCACCCTAGTTAGGAAAACAAGATGCACACATATCCACTAGACTCAAACAGCTGAGTGAGGCTTGAACAAGGTAAGACGGGGTTAGTTCTAGAGGACAAGGAGGTTCTGTCTGGGGAGGAGCACACAGTGGGGCTTCTGGAAAGCTGGTAATGTTCTATTTCTTGATTAGGTGGTAATTACACAGGAGGGTATTTACTTTCTATTCATTTATAAGCAGTGCCTACATCCTGTGTGTGCTTTTCTGCACATAGTTCATAGTTTAAAAAAAAAACTTTAAGCCTGACATAACAATGTTATAGGGTCTAAGCGGCTTGAGGGCAAAGGTTGGGTGTGAGACTGGTGCCCAGTGTTAATCCCACACTGGGATGCCTGCCCCATGCACACCCACCTCACCCAGGGTTTTAGAGCTTTGTGGATTGTTCTGGAGACTGTCTGGTTTGAGTCCTGACCCTGCTACTTCCTGGCTATATGAAGGAGTCTCTCAAACTCTCTGAACCTCAGTTCCCGCATCTCTAAAATGAGCAGATAACCCCCAAGTTGTGAGCATCAGGCGAGATCCCCTATGGAGATCAGCGAGCACAGTGTACCAGCACACAGCACACGCCCCAGAAACACTAGCTGCTCGAGTGAGGCAAAAAGTCGAATCTCTTGGCTTGTTTGACCAAACGGGGCAAAGGTAGATTCCTGTAGAGCTTTGGCAATGAGGAACCCAAGGCCTAGGCCTCCCTTCAGACTGTTTCTCTCCATTTCCGTCTCCTTTTCTCTCTGCATTTGGGTTTTGTTCTCTCCGACCAGCTTTTCCTATGAGATTGGAGACTTGGCCAACTCCTACTCAAGTCTTCCTAGCTTCACCTCCAGAAAGAAAACAGACTTTCTTCCTTTGGTTAAATGATGAAAAGTCCCAAGGAAGGACTCTGATTGGTCCTCTTGGGTTACAAGTCCTCCCCTGTGACCAACAGGGCTGTGACGGGAAGCCCCAATACAGTCATGCACGACATAACGACATTTGGTCAGTGACAGACCTCATAGATGACGGTGGTCCCAGAGGATTAGTACCAGACAGCCTAGGTGTGCAGTAGGCTATACCATCTAGGTTTGTGTAAGTGTACTCTATGATGTTCGCACAACGACGAAATCGCCTAATGATGCATTTCTCAGAACGTATCCCCATCGTTACGCAACACATGACTGTAGAATCTTGTGACTGGGGAGAAGAAGGACCTGGAACAAAGGAGGATGCTGTTTGCAGAGGAATGAGGGGCACTGAGCAGACAGATAGTACCTGATCTCCCTGCAGAGACCCTATGTGAGCAGCAGGTGTGTGAGCCAAACCCCTCCTCCCACAGCTAATTAGAGGTGAACGTCCAGCCTGATTGGGGCTCCTTGAAGGGCCTGCCTCTTCCCCACCCAATCTCAGTCCAACTGGATTCTGATGGTAATAATACCATATTTCTCTTTGGGAGGGAGAGCATGTGTCCCAAACCTGCTAATCAAAGCATCATGTCCCCTGGCCATGGGGTTTGGCTCAAGGCTAAGCCAATGACATAGAAGGATTTTTCTATGAATATAGCTGACCCAGAGGAAAGCTGAGCCCAGTGATAGAAAGAGGTTCCTAATCATATTATTTGAATACCTAGCTGGCCATGCCTGAAACTGGACTTTCCTCTGGATTTTTCAATAGTTACATGAGTCAATAAACTCCCTGTCTTTGCTTACATCATTTTGACTGGATTGTTTCACTTGTGAGCAAAGGAGCCCTGACTCATTCGTGCGTGCTTGAGCTCCAAGGTCCTGTAGAGTAAAAGCTGGGAGCCAATATGAGGTCATGGGCATGTGAAAGGTAGGAAGCTGGAAGTGAGTGACTAATGAAGCTGACAGTCACAGAGAGGCAGATAAGAGGGAGGCCACGTGGCCTCTGAGAGGCAAAAAGAGAAACCTCAGGCTCTGACTTCCCAAATCGCCAGTCTCAGTGAGGCCTCGCTGTTTGCCATCCCCAGGCTGCCTGTCCATGAGACCACCTGTCATATCCTTTGGTATCCCTCCTGTAGATAAGCTGGCTCCCCAGAGAAGGCCGATACCTCCTCATCACAGCATCATCACACCTCATGGCATTTGGGAATTCCTAGGGAAGACGCGAGGAAGGGGGTTTGGGTGGCCAGGGCAAGCCTCAGGAAGGATGTGGGAACTGGCTGGGCCTTGAAGCAGTGGTTTGGTTTGAATAGCCAGAAAGAATGGGGTGTGCGTGGGCACTGCGGGCAGCAAGAATCGTGTGAGAAAAGCTTGGAAGCTGGAAAGTGCACAGCATAGTCAGGGGCAGAGAGCAGACCTGTCCGAGCCGAGAATTTGTCACAGAGAGCAGAGAGAGAAGGCTGGGCCCAATGGTGGAGGGGCCTGTGGGCCAGGCTGCAGGGGTCCTCTAACTGCACGTGGAGGGCTCAGCATGGAGCGCTCGGAACTAACCAGCAGCCCTGAAACTCTGAACTAGCAAAAGCAGATCTGTGTTAGCAGACCCTGAGGAGGAAGTCTGTGGCTGTGTGCACAAAAAAGATGCGTCCACTGGAGGTGAGCATGGCGGGGAGTGGGGGTCCAGCAGAGAATGTGGCAAGAGTTCTGGGCTGTTGCTTTGCCATGGACCCCAAACAAACTCCCTCGGGGCTTCCCTTCTAGACTCTGGCCTCCAACAGCATCCATCCCGGTGTGAGGGGGATGCAGGACAGTTTCCAACAGTACTAATAGTGACATTGACTCATTCACTCACTCATTCATTCAATAAGTTTTTTTTTTTTTTTTGAGGAAGATTAGCCCTGAGCTAACTACTGCCAGTCCTCCTCTTTTTGCTGAGGAAGCCTGGCCCTGAGCTAACATCCGTGCCCATTTTCCTCTACTTTATACGTGGGACGCCTACCACAGCATGGCGTGCCAAGCAGTGCCATGTCCACACCTGGGATCCGAACCAGCAAACCCCAGGCCGCTGAGAAGCAGAATGTGTGAACTCAACCGCTGCACCACCGGGCCGGCCCCTCAAGAAGTACTGATTGAGCACCTTAACCATATACCAGGCATTGGGTTAAGTCCTAGGGAGACAAAGGTACACAAGACATAGACCCCAGGCCCCATTGAGCTCACAGTGGGGCAGACACTGAGGGCAGCCTGCTCAGCAGCCATTCCACCTTCTGCCTTTAGAGAAACGTGATTTTGTCTGTGCCACAGTGTGCCCAATCAATACTGGCAAGAACAGTTTCTGCTCTGGGCCCCAGCCTTTAGAGGGTCCCACGCTGACCCCCCTCAGCCACGCCCATCCCAATGCAGAGAGGAGTCTGTAAGGCCAAGAGGATATGCCCACCTAAGCCCACACTCCGGGGACCTGGCACCCCACTATTCCCTGTCCAAACAGCCTCAAGCCCGCTTCCAGCCTGCGGGAGGGAGCCCTTCCCTGACTCACTCTCCCGAGGGTGCAGCAGCACCCACATTCCTAGGTTTGAGGGGCGGCCAAGGGGTGGCTGTTTGTAGGAGGGGCAGACAGAGCTCGAAAGTGGGGGCTGGCGTGTCCACAAGCCTGTGTGCGGGACCTCACATGGTACGGGATTGGACCGGGGATGGGAAGAGAAGGAGGATGGGTGGTGAACCAGGAGCCACATTCTGGCACAGGACTCTGAGGAGTTGAAGGATTCTAAATTCACACCTGATCTTCCACGTGGTTTTGAAGGTGTATCTGTCAGGTTAGCAGGTTAGGACATGTTTTATTTATCATCATGTGTTCTTGCCCTGAGCTCCGCAAATGTTACAACTGGCCTGCCCCCACCCACGGGGGTCTGGGCCAGTGCCCTGTCCCAGATCCTTGCTTTCACAGACTCCTTTGCAACCAGGGGTGGTCATGTGATCCAGACATGTGATCCCAGCAAGAGGGTTTCTGGGAAATCGTTTCCACTGTGACCCTTGGAGAGAAACCCAGGAGGAAGAACTCACAAAGAGAGCTCTCTTTTTCTCTTTTCTTTTCTGCTTTTGAACGTAACTGCTGAAGGATGCTTGCAGCTGAGGGAGCCATCTTTGGACCACTGGGTGACACAGTGAAGGACAACAGCCAATGTGCTGAGGATAATGAAAGACAGAAAGAGCTTAGGTCCTTGCTGACATCATTGAGCTATTGGGACAATTCTGGAACAACTGACCTCTGGATTTATGCTCCATCCATCATCAGTGTCATTAGGATTTTGGCCACTATCTTGGTCAGCATTTGATACTCGCAGCCATGACCAGCCATCCTAAGGGAAACATACATTCTTATGACTGGTGAGAGAAATCAGTCTGGCTGGAAGAACACTAGTCTGACTGGTGACCATCTTGCCAGCCCATGGGGAGGATTTTCCTACAGGTAAAGTCAACCTGGAGGAAATGGAGAATTTTTTGCCATATCTGCTTACCACTTTTACTATCACTGTTTTTATTAAAAATAATCTCACTTTGCTTAATGTTTTAAAAGGAAATATATCACTGTCATAAATAAAAAACCAGGATCATTAGCCATTATAGAAAGTACTAGAAAAATTTAAAAAATGAAATCAGTACTGAAAATAAAAAAATAAATAACACTACGTGCAATGTGGTATCCCAGACCAAATTCTGGGACGGTAAAAGGACATCAGTAGAAAAACGAGTGAATAAAGTCTATACTTTAGTTAATAGTCATGCACCAATATTGGTTTCTTAGTCTTGATGAATGAACCATGGTTGTGTAAGATGTTAAGACTGGGGAAACAGGGTGAAGGATATATGGTTCTTAGGTAAGAATTCTGTACTATCTTTGTAACTGTTCTGTCAATCTAACATCTTCCAGAATAAACATTTATTAAATAAATAAATAACAGAATGATTAACTCTTAACTCACTATTTTGGAGCGCTGAGGCCTGTTCTCCCTTCATTAAAAAGGAAGATCAGCAAATGTTAGAGGAATACAATGGAATATTACTCAGCCTTAAAAAAGAAGGAAATCCTCCCACTAGCAATAACATAGATGAAACTGGAGGACATTGTGCTAAGTGAAATAAGCCAGACACAAAAAGATAAATACCGCATGATCTTACTTATTGGTGGAATCTAAAATTGTCAAACTCATAGAAGCAGAGAGTAGAATGGTGGTTGCCAGGGGCTCGGGGGAGGGGAAGGGAGAAATGAGGAGATGTTGGTCAAAGGGTACAAAGTCTCAGTTATGCAAGATGAATGAGTTCTGGAGACCTGATGTACAGCGTGGCAACCACAGGTAACCACAGGTAACCATGCTGTATCGTATACTTGAAATTTGCTAAGAGGGTAGATCTTAAAGTAAATGTTCTCAACATACACACACACAAATGAGAACTATGTAGGGGTGATGAATTAAGTTATTTAGTTTGGGGGCTGGCCCAGTGGTGTAGCAGTTAAGTTCGCATGCTCCACTTCAGCAGCCGAGGGTTTGCCGGTTGGGATCCTGGGTGTGGACCTATGCACCACTTATCAAACCATGCTGTGTTAGGCTTCCCACATATAAAGGAGAGGAAGAGGGGCATAGATGTTAGCTCAGGGCCAAGCTTCCTTAGCAAAAAATGGAGGACTGGTGGTGGACGTTAGCTCAGGGCTAATCTTCCTCAAAAAAAAAGTTATTTAGTTTGATTGGGGTGGTCTTTTCACAAGGCATACATATATCAAAACATCAGTTGTACACCTCGAATATATATAATTTTATATGTCAAAGATATCTCAATAAAGTTGTTTAAAAAAAGAAATATATATACTATATATATATATACTTTTCATTTGTTCATGAACCTGTAAGTCACAGAGAAAAACGGTTTAAACATGAGTTTAATTAAAGGCCTTGACAAGAAGTTTATAAGAAACAAAAATTATATCTCAAAAAAATATTCAATAGCATCAAACTATGCTCTCAGGAGAATAAGGATTGAAGGGAATAACTTTCTCATGTATGATCCAAGGTGATTTAATGCAAGTTCATGTACCAGCTAAAGGTGTCTCGTGTACCACCAGTGATATGGGTCTCACACACCAGAAAATATCAGATCGGGGCAAGTGCAAAGCCTTCTTAGATAAGAAGCAGGTAGAGTGACATCACCCAAGCCTCTATGTAACAGATAAGGCAGAAGGCTACAAAATTATTACCTACCACACAAGAACCATGGGGGAAATATTAACCCACGTGGCTTTGACCCCAAACCCCTTCCACTCAGCTTAGCCAATTCCAGTTGATGGTCCAATTAACAAAAAGATGTTTATTTCTTTGGGTCACAGACGCCTTGGAAACACAGACAAGAGATTGCTCAGCAACGTAACAATATCCGTGGTAACCACAAGCCGTCCGCAGCACCCTCCACCCTGGCCTCCCACTGAAGGTGTGTCCAGTCGTTCCCCACAGGGGCCCTGTTTATTTCTGAGCGTCATTAGGAAAGACGTGACCATAAACGATCGTCTGGGTCACTCAGTCTCAAGTTCAGCATGACGGTAGCATGCTGACGGTAAGGATACTCCACGGGAAGGGATATGGGGCTGCCTTCAGTGACATCATCCCCAGAATTCAGTTTCACTCCACAAACACTCATGCCAGGCCAGGCGCTACCTACATCCTGGAAGGACAGACATCTATGGAACATAGCAAGGAGGCTTCCCCTGCTGGGCATCCATTAGCCACAACTCCTCTAAGTATCTTTGAACCTGTACTGACATTTAAGCCCATGGGAGGGCACGACAGCACAATCAGCCAGATCTGGGATCAAATCTTGGCTCTGCTATCTTGTAGCTTGGTGACCCCGGCCAAGTTCCTTAACCTCTCTGAGCCTCCGTTCCTTCCTCTGTGAAATGGGGCTAATAATAGTATCAACTGCAGAGGATGAAGTGACATAAAATACGTATGGAAAGCACATAGGGCCAGCCACACAGATAATGCTTCCTAAACAGTATTCGTGGTTATTTCCATCATTTCTGGGAGAATCAAATCCAATCATTTAGTTTTTCCAAACCTGATTGATCATCAGAATCACCGGGGCAACTTGTAAAAAAAATAAATTCTCAGGCTTCAACACCCCCAAGAAATTCTAAATTGGGTAGGTCTGGGGCAGGAGCCAGGAACCTATGCCTGCGTTATGTACTTTTATTGCGCCTAGCCCATTGCAGGCCCCTTCCCGGGCCTGGACTATTGCAACAGCTTCCTAACCGGTTGCACGTGTCCACTCTCAGCCCTCTCTCCTCCACAAGGAACCAGTAGGATTCTTCTAAAAGGTGAGAACACGTCACACCACTGCTCCAGACCTCTCCAACTCTCCATCTTATGCAGAATAAAATCCACAGACGAGGTCCTACAACAGTGGCTCCTGACGCTGGGCACATGTCAGAAATCCCTGGTGAGCTTGTGAACAGTACCTATGCCTCGCCCAACCCCAGACCAACAGAAGCAGAATCTTGGGGAGTGGGGCCCAAGTACGGCTGCCAGATAAAATACAGGATGCCCAGTTACACTGGAATTTCAGATTCACAATGCATAACTTTTTAGTATGTGCGAGGCAATATTGGGACATACTCATACTAAAAAAGTATTTATTGTTGTGTATCTGAAATTCAAAGGTAAGTGGGTGTCCTGTGTTTTTATTTGCCAAATCTGGCGACCCTAGATCCAAACATCAGCCTTTTTAAAAAGCTCACAGTAATGTGGACCTCACTCCCTCTCTCATCTCATCTCATCTACTCCCCCAGTGCTCTCTACTCTGGCCTTTTCCTTGAAAGCATCAACCACATTCCCCCCTCACCATCTTGGCAGTGGCTGGCTGCCGGGGATGCTCCGCCCCATAACCTGCCGGCTTCCCCTCACCTCAAATGTCACCAGCAAGACTCTCTGACCTCTGCAGTAGCACCACCAGCCTGAGTTCCCCTCACCCCGCTTTACTTGCTAGGTCCTTGCCCGGGATCCAAACCTGTGAACCCCGGGGCCACCGAGGAGGAGTGCATGAACTTAACCACTACACCACTGGGCTGGCCCCTTTACTTTTTCTTAATAACAGTAATCATTACCCAATGGATTATCTATTTGTTTGGTTCCTGTGCATCTCCCCTCCCCCACACACTAGAATGTAAGCTCCATGGCTTTGCTGGAAACACGTGGTTCTTTCCCCTGCTGTATGTGCGATGCCTGGAACCCCACCAGCTACTCCATACATACTGGCTGAATTGGTCAGTGTTACGAAAAGCTTCTTGTTCCAGCACAACCCCCAACATTCCTTTGGGAGGAGTCGATAGAAGACATCTTAGTAGAAGCATCTTTTATCAGGAGTAATAGCAGCTCGTTTTTATTGAGTGCGTCCTGTGTGCTGGACACCGTTCAAAGCCCTTTACCTGTATATCCTCATTTAATCCTCACGACAACGGTTGAAGGTTGTGGGGGCCAGAAATATCCTCATTTTACAGCTGAGGAAAGTAAATTCTTCAGTGATCAACACCAAACCTCAATAATCTCAAAGGCATACACCAAAGGAGTAGACGTATTTTCTCCACCTTACCTACATGTAGCCTCCATTATGGACTAGGTCCTGTGTGCTGTTCAGCGGGGGTGCCTAGGGTGAGGGGTGGGCAGTGGGCATGGCTGTAACTGGATCCAATATTCAGAAGCAAGAATGTTCACCACAGAGTCTCCAACTGAATTAGAGACAGGGCAAAGCCATGGTGCAAAATGGCGCCTACACTGCCAAGCCGATCTGGCTGGAAGGGGCCACCAGACACCGAGCCAAGGAGGGCCGGCGGGAAGCTTTTTTTTTGGTGTCCACTTCCATATGGCGAATATTCCATCTTGACAAGGCCCAGGAGGGCGAGCAGATTTTGCCACCCTAAAATATGTCTCTTTGGCACGAGGATTATTTTGAGCTAAAGGCAATCAAACCCCAGCAGATGAGGAAAAGCTCTTGACCTCCCCCTCAACTGCCTACATTCACATTGGAAAGGGGGCCTGGAGCAGGAAGATAGCTAGTCACAGAGCTACCTTTTTACCTAAGAAATTTATCTGCATAACAGGACAACCTCTGTTTTTCCAAACATCTCCTCCGCCCTCCTCCCCTTGGCATCCCCAGGTCCCTGCTCCTCTCCTTAGCTCAGGATGGCAGACGGGCTTCAATTACCTGGCTGCCTTGTGAGTCTTCATATCCTTATGGGGCTCCCGGACATACGAAATTAAATTTGTTTTTCTCCTGTTAATTTGTCTTATATCCATTTCACTGATAGAACCTAGAAGAAAGAACCTAGAAGGGAAGAAAGGAAAATTTTTCCTTTCCCGTACACTTACATGCTCAGACACAACCCCATGGCCCTGAATAGCGCACATTATTGACCCATTTGACCCTCATGACAGTCCTAGAGGTAGGCAGAGCTGCTCCTCTTGCCGTGATGGACCAGTGGGGCGACGATGAGATGGAAGCCTAGCGTATTCCACAAGGGGCACGGGTCACAGGCTCTGCGTGGAAGCTGGTCTGTGACCCTGCCCAGTGTCTTTTCCACTCACAGTACTGGGCTGCCTTCACCAGGAGAAAGAGCAACAGACTTTGTGGCCACAGTGACTCACCCTCTGGCTCTGGCATTCCTTATTGCTGTGGCTTCTGTGTGGCCGGGACCAGAGCCTCAGTTTCCCGTCCTGTAGAATGGGTGTGATGAGAATTCACAGGGTTGCTAGGACAATAAGATCAATTCACCCATTCACTAAATGATTCTGAGCACCTACCAAGTGCCAGGCCAGTCCCTGGGGCTGGGCACACAGCAGAGGACAAGGCAGGCGAGACCCCCACTCTCAGGGCTTTTAAATTCTAGTGGGGATGGCAGACAATAATCTGCAAACAGCAAAATGAACAAAATAATTGCATAAAGTGATAAATGCTGCGATTAAAATAGAGCAGGACTGGAAGGCCGGTGTGATTCCCCTACCTGTACCTGGCACATAGTAGGCACTCAGTAAATATTTGCTCAATGATTCAATGTGCTGGGCAGTCAGGCAAGACTCACAGATGCCACCCTGCATGGAAAGCTGGAAACAGACACAGGAAAAGGACGGTCTCGGGGCAGAGTGCCAGGCCCCGGAACCTCAAATGGGAAGGCCCTGAGACTGGACTCAACTTAGCATTAGAGAAACTGAAAGAAAAATCGGGGACAGCATGGATATCTCAAGCCTCCGTAAACTTCAAAGGGCTGTCTACACACGCGGGAAGGGTCTTCATCGGATATAATTTACTCCTGAAGACCTCCATCCGAGTGGCCGTCGGCCCTCCACTCGCGGCCCGGGCCCTGGGAGCCGCTCCTGCAGACTGGCCCCCGCCAGCGCCCCTCCCGCGCCCTGATCGCGCCGCTCCTGGAGGCCCTGTACCCACAAACCGGCTTTCGCGCCGGGCGGGCCGTCACTTCCTGATGCCGGCTCCCTGTCGCGGGCTGGCGGCCGGGCGAGCCAGGTCGGGACACGCAGCTCGCAGCGCAGCCCGGAAGGCCCCGCTCCGCACGCACGTCCGCCGGTGGCCGGGCCGGGGCCTCGGGGCGGCTGCGCGGGCGGCGGGCGGCCGGAGGGAGGGAGGGGCCGAGACTTCGCCGCCGCCGCCACCGCCGCTCCGCCTGCAGGTAAGGGACCGCGTCCCGCCGGCCACTCCCCGCGCCTGCCGCCGGCCCCACGCGGGGGCTCCCGGCGCCCGGCCCCGCCGCCCTGGGACCCCCGCCCTCCGGCCGTGGTGGGCGCCAGGCCCTCCCCTGGCCAAGGCTGCCCGGTTGTTGCTTGTTTTCTTTCTGAGCCGGAAGTGCCCTCGGAAACCACGTAGGGCCGCCCGTGGGGAAACTGAGGCCCGGCGGAGTGCTCAGGCGTCCCCTCCTCCCGGCTCGGGATCCGCGCCCTTAGAGGTCACCCAGCGCTCCCTTGATAAGTGAGGACGCTGGTCTGGGCCACGGGGAGGGAAAGGGACATGCCCAAGGTCACTTGGGGCCCCGGGGCTTCCCCTTGTCCCATGGGGCCCCTCTCGTGCCCCCTTGCCCCCTCTCATCTCGCCCCTCCAGCCCTCTGAGCTCACAGCAGAAGCTCAAACTGAGACTTCCAAGGGGGCTGGGAATTCCCTGTGGGCCCCCAAAGTTACAGGCTGGCCCTACGTCTCAGCTCGCCACCTGTTGTTACAGGAGGGAAGAAAAATTACTACTAACTTTGGAATGGGTTTTACAGCTGGGTAAACTGAGGCTCAGATAGATGAGGGGATTTCCCCAAGACCAGGAAGCTTGTGTGGGGAGCTGGGCCTTCTGGGCTGGCGGGCCGCCTGTCCAGACCTGGTTCGCCTGCAGTCACGGGGCGACAGGGGTGCCGGCATCAAGAAGGCATAAGAACCTGGGTTACCCGACTCCAGACCCAACCCGGTGCCTAGCACGCAGTAGGCCTTGACAGCGTCCTTTTTCTGCCCTGCCCTGGGGTCGCACAGGAAGTTGGGAGCACAGCCCAGCTAGGGTCCTAGCCCGGAGACTTCAGCCAGACGCAAGGGAGGAGTCGACAGTCTAGTTCTCTTTTCCCTAACTCAGTGTTCATTTCACTGCAGAAAACATGAAACCCCTTTAAGCTTTGGGGGTGGCCATTCATTCATTCAACAAATAGTTATTGAGCACCTACTGTGTGCCAGTGTGTGCACTGTTTAGGCACTGAGGGTACAGCAGTGAACAAGATAAGTACTGCCCTCAGGGTGAGGGGTACACTCTAGAGAGTGGAATTAAACGCTGCCCTTCCGTCTTAGAGGGGAAGGGCTGGGTGGGGGGAGAGACCATTGGAACCTCCGAAGCGTGAAGGATGTGAAGAGGGCAGAGACACGGAACCTCACAGTCCCAAGCCTTTGGAGCCTTCAGCCCTCGTGGGCCTTGTTCCAGATGTTCTGCCACCCTGAGTGTCCCCCCCAGCTCCCCAGGGATTTGAGGCAGAGGGGCTAGGTGGGTAGAGAGTGGTCCAAAAGAAGCCCTTAAAGGAACCTCGGAGCCTGGAAACCTGGCGCTGCCACTTCCTCACTGTGTGATTTTGGGTATGTCACTTCACCTCTCTGGGCCTGTGTTCTTATCATGCAGTGGGGGTCATAATACTTCATAGCTTTGATGATACTGTGTCAAAGAGCTTCATAAATGGTAAAGCGTGATCCAGAGTGTGGCCTGTGTCAGAGGCCTTGCCCAGTCAGGCATAAGCAAGGGTGTATTTATTTAGAGCGTATTTATTGCGAGGCTCCAGTGACCCTGTTGATAACCTGTTACTGCTCTCAGTAAAGAAATGTATGAGGCGGAGGTGGGTGGCTGAGTTCCAGGTGAGGAGGCTGAGGTCCCTGCCCATGGACCTCTCGTCATGGTTGTGACGTGAATGCTCGTGGCATGGTCAGCATCTCCGCTTTACCACCCTTCTAGTCACATGCCCAGCAGACAGATGTGGGCTCAGGTCCTAGCCTGCGCCTTCCTGACTGAGTCATCTGGGACAAGCTACGTGACCTCTCTGGGCCTGTTTTCTCCTCTGTAAAATACCTATCTCCGAGATTGTCATAAGGATGACAGGAGCTGAAGCCACCAAGGGCCCCATGCCGCGCCCGCCACTCCAGGAGCCTTTTTACGTTTTAGGCCTAGGGCCCAGGAGCGGTTGGATGGGCACAGTTGACTGAGCAGGTTGCCATGCTTCAGCACGGGAACCTCATCACGGTCGGAGCCTGGAGAATTTCTCAGGAGCCTGGAACCACCTCTCCCTGCATCGCTACCACCAGGCTGCAGTGGCTGGAAGGGCCACCTGGGCCCACATGTGTGGGAGCTGGGAAATGTCATTAGATGGTTTATCATCATGTCCTTATGGCTTGAACACCGCTTTGTAAATACTGCAGCATGTTATAAACTGGGGCTAGCGCGGAGATGGGGCCTTGCTGCCTTGAGTGTGTTGCAGAGGGCAGAAGAGTGCTGGAGGGGGATCCAGTCTGCTCTCTACTTGTCAGCTAGACTGATCCAATTGTACCACCCTCTGCTTAAAAGCCTGCTGTGGCTTCACATTTTCTCAGGGTAAAGAACGAAAATCTTAACTTGGACCATAAGGCCTTGCACAGCCTGGGCCCACCCACGCCTGGCCTACTCCTCCAGCTGCATCTCAGACCACTTTATCAATAGCCCTCTGTGCTCGAGGCACACTGCTCCCTCCCTCCTCGGGGCCTTTGCACGTGCTGTTCTAGACCGATCCTCCTCCCTTATCTCCCTTTTCCAAGATTAACACCTCCTCATGCTTCAGCTCTGAGCCCGACCTAGACTTGCATTCCAAGTACCCCGGGCCACCAGACATCCCAAGGTATGTGGGAGGTTTAGCTCAGGGTGACATTAGATGCTCATCGCTGGGATTAATTTCCGCCTGTACCCTGTTCACCACCCCGACTGCCTGTACAACTGTCATCCCCCATGACTTCCAGGACTGGTCTGCATTTGCTTAGAGATGCTCAGTAATGAGTTCCACCGTTGGGAGTCGCTCTTGAGCAAACATGGGACCTCGCTTTATATAAAACTATAATGCCCTTCATCAAAAAAAATATGCTGAAGTCATTTCTTAGTTGTGGGGGTAGGTGTTCATTCATTCATTCTTTCACCTACTCTGCCAGGCACTGTTCTAGGTTAGAGAATATGACACAAAAGCCACTGCCCGCGTGGAGCTTTCACCACAAACAAATAAACCTGTAACCCATTGTCAGGTGGTGGCAAATTCGATAAATAAAAGACACTCAGGGGCTGGTGGGAGCGGGGGGTGGTGGCGCCTGCTGTTTTCGACCTAAATGAGGAAGTGAGGGAGCTCTGCTGGGCAGGCAGGGGAAGCGCTGATGTCCTGAGCATCGTCCACTCCCCCACTGACCCTCCTAGTCGGGGAGACAGGTGCACAGCAACCAGCCCTTATTCCCGAAAGGAGGCGGGGCAGCCCAGACGAAGCGTGGGGGGCTTCAGAGGTGGCAGGTGTCGCTCTAGCTGGACAGATCCAGGAAAGCTCATGGGAGTCCCTGAGCCCCTGTAGAAAAGTGGAGAAGAACTTGGGTTTGAAGTCACACAGGCCTGGGGGGTACGTCCTCGTATTGCCATTGGCCGGCTCTGCGGCCTTCACCTCTGCAAGCCTCGATTTTCTCATCTGTCAGATGGGGACAGTGGGTCTCTTCCTCATAAGGTTGTCGTGAGGCTGAAATGGGAAATCTTCACTGATGGTGCTAGTCAACTGTCCCTTTGAAAAAGGGCACCGTCAGAGCGTGAGGACCCACGCTGAGAAAAAACAGTGTGGGCCGAGGCCCGAGGTGGGAAACCCAGCGTGGGCTGGAAGGAGCGGAGGGTTCATTTTGGCTGAGGATTGGCTGGAAGAAGGGGAGCGAAGGAAAATGGATAGAAAGGCAGGTTAGGCGCATCCCAGAGGTGCTTGGGGCTGACTGAAAAGTGGAGTGTTAGCCCGTGGGCAGATGGCAGCTGGTAAGATTCTTCTAATTTGGTGGTTTTCAAATTGCGTTTGTAATCTTTTTGGCCACCTCGGTATAAACTAGACCAAAGAGAAGCAGTGCACACCATAGTTAAGATGGCTGCCTTTGGGCTAAGACCCAGGCACCTGTTTAAATCCCACGTCGCTTGTCCAGTGACCTTGACCTTCGCTTCTCAGGGCCTCTCTGTCTCCATCTGTAAAATGGAGCTAATAGCACCTGCCTTGTAGGATTCTTGGGAGGAAACGAGATGATGCGTGGAAAGAGGTGGCACATGGCTAACATTTGCCAAGCATTTACTGTTATGATTTTTTTAATTTAAAAAATTTGAATTGTGGGGCCAGCCCAGTGGCATAGTGGTTAAGTTCATGTGCTCAGCTTCAGCGACCTGGGGTTCACAGATTCGGATCCCACACGCAGACCTATGCACCACTCATCAAGCCATGCTGCGGCGGCATCCCACATATAAAGTAGAGGAAGATTGCCATGGATGTTAGCTCAGGGGCAATCTTCCTCACCAAAAAAAAAAAGAAATTATTGTGATAAAATACATAAAATTTACCATCTTAACCATCTTTAAGTGTACAGTTCAAAAGTGTTAGGTATATTCACATTCTTGTGCAACCAATCTCCAGACCTTTTCAATCTGCAAAGCTGAAACCCCATACCCTTTAAATACATGCTCCCTATTCCCCCTCCCTCCAGCCCCTGGTAACCACCATCCTACTTTCTGTCTCTGTGGTTTTGACTACTCTGAATACCTCATATAAATGGAACCATACAGTATTTGTCTTTTTGTGACTGGCTGGTTTCACTTAGTATGTCCTCAAGGTTCATCCATGTTGTAATGCATCAGAATTTCCTTCCTTTTTAAGGCTGAGTAATATTCCCTTGCCTGTATAGACCACATTTTGTTGATCTGTTCATTCATGGATGGACACCTGGGTTGCTTCCACCTTTGAGCTATTGTGAATAATACTGCTATGATCATGGGTGTACAAATATCTTTGTGAGACCCTGCTTTCGATTCTTTGTGTTTACCCAGAAGTAGTATGGTGGATCATTCTGTTATAATTTGAAGCTGGGGCATTAAGGGCTTCCCGCTGTGTCTCCTCTTGCCCACCAGAGCAAGAGAGGGCCCTAGGGTCCTGTGGAGCAGTTTGAGAACCAGTGGATCAAATGAACCATGGCTGTCTTTGCCGTTTCCCCCGCTTCCTTCCCAGGCGGATTTGCCTCTTGAATTTCTTTTTCCTAAAGATTGGCACCTGAGCTAACCACTGTTGCAAATCTTCTTTTTTTTTCCTGCTACTTTTTTCTCCCCAAATCCCCCCAGTACATAGCTGCATATTTCACTTGTGGGTCCCTCTAGTTGTGGCATGTGGGACGCCACCTCAACATGGCCTGATGAGCGGTGCCATGTCTGCGCACAGGATCTCAACTGGTGAAACCCTGGGCCGCCAAAGCGGAGCACGTGAACTTAACCACTCGGCCACCAAGCCGGCCCCTTGAATTATTTTTTAATCATCCCACATGGAAAACACCATTCATTCAACCAATGTTTTTAAGTGCCTACTAGACTTCCACGTGGACAGAGGGAGATAGACAATAAGCAATCAGTACAAACAAGTAAGTGATACAGTATGTCTCACAGCGACGTGCTCTGGACCAAACAGAGGAGCCAGGTGAAGGGATTGGGATGAGAGGCTGGGGGCAGGGTGGCTTCACTGAGCTGTGAGATTTGAGCCAAGACCAGAAGGAGGTGAGGGAGTTGGCCGTGTGGTTATCTGGGGGAAGAGCATTCCAGCAGAGGGAACAGCCAATGTAAAGGCCTTGAGGGGGAAGCATGCGTGGTGGGGTCCAGGAGCAGCAAGGAAGATGGTGTGTCTGGAGCAGAATGAGCAAAGGGGAGAGGGGGAGGGCAGATTGCATATGGCCCAGTCGGCATTGTAAGGACCGTAACAGCGTGTGACCAGGGAGTCGGAGGTTTGGAGCAGAGAAGGGACACGATCTGGCTTCAGTTTGGGATGGAGCTCTTTGGATGCTGTGTGGTTGACAGCGAGGGGCGAGGGCAGAAAGACGCAGGAGTCTGGTGAGGAGGCTGCTGTTGGGTTGCACCTGCGAGATGACAGCAGCTTGGACCAGGTGCGAGTAGGGGAGGAATGGAGCAACCATAAATGTGGACAAAAGGTCCCAGAGCCTGGGTATCCCCACCCCCAATGCCACGCTCTCACCCCACCGCACCCCGCCCTCCTCCGGGCTACTGAAGTGAGGTTGGAATGGGAACTTTCCCTCCAAGCCAGCATCCCTTTTTCCTTCTGGTCTGTAGCGGGATTGTCCAAAACCCTCCGGGTTCTTCTCTGTTGACACTGTTGCCATGGAGACCTCCTGAGATGCTGCATTTACCACTGGCTTCCAATTTAACTTCCAGGTAGAGGTGTAGAATGGATGGGTTTCTCCTGAAATGCTGGAGAGGGGCAGTGAACTGGGCCTGCCTAGAACCCTCTCTTCTAGGACCATCTGAAGAGGTCTTATTATGTGCGTGTGTTTTAACTTTGAACTACAATCTTCAGAGTTTCCGGGCTAAGAACAGGGCTGTAGCTCTGTTTGTTGTGAAGGATTTCTTCAGCCGGATGCTCTTCCTTCTCCTTCGCTCCGGAGCAGTTAGTCCTCAGCCTTCCCATGACACCGTAGCTGTCTCTCTAGTAATGCTCATTTTACTGTACTGCGCTCATGTAGAAATTCAGCTGTGAGCAGTTAACTCAGAAAAAGAGGAAGAGAAAGGGAAAGAGAACACAGTCCACCACGCACTCGCGTGCACAGCAAATTTGACCTTGGCCTTTGCTGACTGCTCCAAGTGAAAAAAAGGCCACAGCTGCCTGGCATGTAAAAAAAAAGTCCACTGTTGCATGTGACATTCTAAAGGCCCAGGTCATGGAGTTTTAAGGGTGATTTAAAGGATTTTCAAGGATGGTATTGACCCTATTAGATTTTCTCCTCGGTGCTGACCCTGGAATTTTTCATCTCCCCAAGAAGAAGTCCCACTGTGTGTTTATGGCCTTAGTCAGCAATATTGACCAAGCACCTACTGAGTGTGCTTGTAGAACTGAGAACAGATGTTTGTGGAATGCCCATCTGCCCCTACTACTGACACAAATAACTCAGCCAGTGTTTTCTTTGGTGACAGATAATGTGATCGGTTAGACGAAAATCATAATTGCAGAGCATCAAAATGAAGTCCCACCCAGAGTGACTCCTGTTCATCCCAGATCTGGGCTTTGCGGTCTGGCCACGGGCAAGTGTTTGCGCTAGTTGTTCTCACTGTGTACACGTTGTTTCCCTGAGAGTCGGGGCTCTCCTGGGTCGAGTGTGGACCTTTCTCCGAGTTCCTTGGTGTGTTCACAGCCCCTGTGCAGGGACAAGACCCCTAGGAGACCCCTGGGAGTGGGAGGCTACTCGGTCCATCAGTGACCTCCTGAGCCCAGGGTGCTGCTGGACCAGCTCTGTGCACATTAGGTGCCCCAGGGCACAGAGACACCCGGCCCTGACCGGCAGGGTCTTTTTCTCGCTGCACGAATCTGGTACTCTTGGAATGAGTCTAGCTTCTCAGACACGCTTGAGAATCTCAGTTCAACTTTAGACTGGATCCTAATCCTTCATCAGACCAAGGGGTAGAGGCCCCTGAGGAGTGGTATACACAGCTCAGGTGGCACATGCCCCCCACCCCACAGTTGCCACCACACTTCCTCAGCTGGCGTAGTTTGGGGCCCAGCCCGTCCGACTGGACAATCCATAGAGTTGGAACCGTGGACTCCTCCATCCCGCCATGATGGCTAGCTGAGAATTGTCTGTCACACCACCCCTTGTCCATTTTGTTGATTACAAGTCCCGTTGGTCAAAGGAATGAGACTTAACTGTGACCTCAGCCCCACTGGCTTGGCTGGGCCCTATGGGGCCAGGGTTTTCTGCGACAAAGTACTCCTCTGCTGGGTATCAAGAGCAGAACTGGTTTTTATTAAAAAAATTTTTTTCATTATAAAAGCCCCAATAAGCTCATGACAGAAAATGCTAAAGTTTCAGAAAAATAGAAGAACAAAAACCAATTGCTTCTAGTCCCGCAGCCCCACCACCGAAAGACAATGATCACTGACATTTTGATGTATTTCCTGGTGATCTTTTTGCTCTGTGAAACATTTTCTTAGGACATAACAAGTTGTAGTGTGTTTCCAGTGCTATGCTGTTACCCACCTTTCTGGAAAATAAAACCCCTCATTTGTGGCACTTGCCAATTTCTGTGGTATTCAGACTCCCACTGGGGCCAATTGCAGGCTCTCGGCGTCACTGAACACAGAGTTGGGAAGAGATGCCGCTATGAGCCAGCATCAGCATACCGTATTATAATTTAAAATCGTGTCTGTTTTTCCTGATCTTAAAATCAGTACATGGTCATTATTGAAAATTAATACAACATAAACATATAATGAAAAAAATTAAAATCATCCCAGAATCCACCCTCACCCCACCCTCCGCTTAGAGACAGCCACTGTCACCATCCTCCTTAAAGTCCTAATGGTCCCCTCTCTACAGACAGAGACATTAACAAAATAACCCTCTTCAGAGTTCAAAAGCAATACGTATTTATGGCAGAAAATTGGGGAAATCTAGAAAAGTCTCTGGTATTACACCTTTCAGAAAGAATTTTGGAGGCCCTTCTTGTAGCCATTTTTCTTCTCTGCAGCTTTTGGCCATGGCTGGACTATGGCATGAGTCTCCGAGTTTGTAGGCAGATTCTATGCGTGTTCTCATGCCCCGTAGGAAGGTGACATCCAGGGGAAGGGCATTATCACTGATAATTTATTTAAAACCCCACGCAGGCTTCAAGAAGCAGAAAATATTGTAGTTCCTTGGCGTGGAAAATGGCCATTAGGATGACGCTCAGATTATTTGAAGTTTGGGGGGACCCTGGGTTTGGGGCTCTGTATAGCCCTGGGTAAGTCCAGACACGTGGCCCTGGTTCCATCTCCCTTCCTCATCTGATGCTCGATGGGACTGTAAGAATAGGAGTGCCTTTAGGGAGAGGAATAACCAGGAGCATCCAGCTCTTGCTTAAGCCTAAAAACTAGTTCTCTCATTCGTTCACGTAACAGGCATTTCTGAGCATTCTGTGGCAGTACGTGGTTGGGCACCAGGAGACAGGAATGGAGGACATCCGGGGCCTGCCCTCCACTGCCAGGCTCAGCAAGGAGCTGGCGCAGCAGCCACAGCTCCGGGCACGCGGAGTTGGCACAGACAGTCCACACCAAGAGCCAGGGCCGTGCTGGGTGCGTGGCAGCTGCCTGCCGCCTGCTGAGAAGGTGCAGGTGGAGGAGGCGGTGGGACAGAAGCCCCCTGAGCCTCGGCTAGCTAACCGGCTAACCGATCCGTCTCTTCCGCAGACCTCCAGATCCCACACCGGATGGACCCACAGGCTGGTTTTTCCAGTTTGCTCCCCAGGGCAATTTGCATATTTCTCAAGAAGCTGAACGGCCTGTTTTCAGACTTAGAGAGAGGGCAGGCCCACAGCTGTTTCTTGAAATCTGGGTAAGTATTATTTCTGGGTTCTTTTTCTTCAGAACCCTCGTCATTGTTTAAAATTGTCCTATTTCAAATATGAGTTGATATGGTGTCCGTCTCCCTTCACTGGAACATATCTCCGTGATGGAGGGTCGTTGTCTGTCTAGTCACTGCTGTGTCCCCAGCATGTAGGACGGCATGTACATAGGTGCCAATACGTGTTTATTAACTAACTGGTTAATTTAAGGTGAGGTGAATATTTCTTTTTAATTTACTTAGACCTTAAGAAAAAGTCTTTAAGATTCTGTAGAGACATCCCGCTGCTTTTTTTTTTAACTTTTTATTTTAAAATAATTATAGATTTACAGGCCATTGCAAAATAGTACCAAAAGCGTGGTCGTTGCCTTTGCAATGAAGTCTGACTCCTGAGCTGGAGGAACTTAGTCCTGCCCCTGGCGTGCCCCGGGCAGCTTCCCCTCCACCCTCCCTCCTTCCCTCCCACCCCTCCACGCCTGCCCTTGTCCAAGCCCTGGCTACACTGAGCACCTTCTTGGTTCTTCAAAAGCATCGTCTCTCTTCTCCCTCGGTCTTGACACAGGCTGTCTCCTCTGCCCAGGACACGCTCTTCCTGCTCACTCACCTCTGTCTGATGTCGCCTTCTCCAGGAAGCCCATTCTGGGTTCCAGCCCCCTCCTTGTATCCTTCTATGTGCGTTTCCCGAGTCACAGCATTTATCCTGCTGGGCTGTCCTGGTCTGTTTGCTTGTCTGTCTCTACCGCTGTCTTGATTCTTCTGCTGGAATAGCCTGTCCCATCTGTGCGCGGGGCTGTCACCCTTACTTCCTGCAGGCGTCCGCTGGAATGGCACCTGTCACCTGCATGCTGTAGTCACCCTCCTACCCCATCACCTCGCATCCCCTCACCTGATTGTTCTTCCCGATCAGCACTTCCTGACCAAAGGTTTACCTGTTTATTTAGTGGACTGTGAAGCGCATGGATCCTACAACCCGATCGCCTGAGGGCGAATCTTGGTACCACCACTTACTAGCTATGTCATATTGGACGAGTTACTTAAGTTATTATTATCATTTTATACCATCATATTATCCCACCAAAATGTAAGCCCCTCGAGAACAGGGAATTTGCCAGTTTTTCCCCCTGAGCTTCCCCAAGACCCAGAATAGGGCACCACACATCACGTACCCATCTTCATTCATCCAGCAAGTAGTTACTGAATGCCGACAATACTCCAGGGTGCTCGGAAAGCGAGGGGTACCAGGGCCCTGCCTCGAGAAGCTTATATCCTATTAGTATACAGAAGTAAACAGATAACTTAAAGATATATCATTTAAGATAAGAATAAGTATTATAAAAATAGAACAGGCTGCTGGGATAGAGGGGTAGAAGTACTTTAGCCTGGGGGGGGGGGTGCAATCAGGGAAGGCCTCTTAGAGGAGGTGACATTCAGGCTGGGGCCAGAACAATGGGAAGGTCAAGGGAAGAGTGTCCCAGGCAGGGAAATGGCAGGTGCAAAGGCCCAGAGGAGGGCCCAGCTTGTGCATTTGAAAGCAGAAAGCCAGCCACTGTGGCTGTAGCGTGGTGAACAAGTTGGGCCTGGGGGCATGAGATGGAGCTTAGAGGCCAGGAGGAGCGGCATCACAGGGCCGTATAGGCCATCGGAAGAGGACTGATGCTCATCCTGGAAAGCCTTCGGAGGGTATTAAGCAGGCAAGTGACGTGACTGGTATATATGACGAAAAGGCCGCTCTGGCTGCTGTGTAGAGAATGGATTATAGGGCATCAAGAGTGTATTTTGTTGAATGAATGAGTGAATTTGGCCTGAGCTGAGCTTTTCGTGTGCTAAGCACATCGCTCTCCCCCGTGGTAGAGGCAGGCCAGCTCATGTGTCTCTGATGAGCAGGCTGTTTCTTCTTGAACTAGGAACTAACGTGGGGCTTCCCAGATACCAGCCCAATGAAGTACCATCTTGAGCGCCTCTGGGTAATAGGTGCAGTTGCCACAGCCTCGAAATGGCATATGGAGTTGACTAAACGTAGTGGAAATTGCTAAACCTGCTGACATCATGGCTGCGTGCTGCACCTGGTGCTGTCCTCGGTTCGTGGCTTGTTGCTGTCCGTTTTGTCCACCACTGTGGTCTGGGCTGATACTCTGAGCCAGAGAAATCTGCTACAAATCTCAAACTTGGGTTCCTGGACCAACCGTTGGAGGCCAGTCTTGCTGGGTGATGTTGGTCAAGATCTTAACCTCTCTGGGCCTCAATTTCTCCATCTGAAACAGGCTAAGGAGGATCCCTGTGCTAACATAGAGGAAAAAGCATGGGATTTGGAGCCAAAACTCTGGTTTGTGTAAAGTGCTGTGTAACTTTGAGAAAATCACTTGGCCTCTCTGAGCCTGTTCCTCAGTTATAGGAGGGAATCATGGTGGCTCACATCCTGCTTAACGTTACTTGGTAGTTGTGAGAATTAGATGGATTGGAAAGTGCTTTGTGAACTGTTATGAGCTATACAGGTGTTGTTTTTTTACTTTTAACTACCCTAGGGTTATTTTGAAAAGATGCTGAAACGTTAGCTCTGGACAGACTTTTAAACAACTCCTCCCTAGAAATAATATTTTGAGAACAAAAATTTTTCTTGCTCAGCTGAATGAGAACAAATTTATGGACCAAAATCAGTGCAGAGTGTGGGCATTAGACTAGAAACCTCCGGATGATATGACGAATGTTTAAAACGAGGTGGCCAAGAGCTCCGGCTTCGGGCTCTGCTCTGCCTTTCACTGGCTGTGTGACCCGGGCCCAGTTGCTTCTCCTCTGAGCCTGTTTCCTCCTTTGCAAACTGGACATGGAAACCCCTGGCTCGCGGAGTTGGCTGAGACCGTGCATGTTAACACTGCAGCCCCAGGGCCTGGCACTCAGCCACGGCTCCGTAAGGCTGGCTCGTACTGTTATTGATAACCGGCACTGTGCTGAGCGTTTCATTTCTTTGTTTGTTATTTTATGCATTATTTCTTTAAGAAGCATTTATGTTGCATGAGCCCTGATCCAGGCGCTATTCTAAGTGCTTTGAAAATACTAACCCGCGTGGCTCTTTACAGCTAACACAGCTCTTGCAGGCAGATACTGTTAGAGTCCCATTTGCAGGGGAAGGAATCTAAGGACAGAGAGGTCGTGTTGCCCGAGGCCCCGTATTTATTAGACGGAGGTGTTTGGATTCCCACCTAGGTCTCTCTGGTCCGGAGCCTGCATTCGCATCCCTAATGCCCTGTGGTCAAGGCTGCTGCCCTTCTGGATACCTGCTCCCAGAGCCCTTCCCGCCCCTCGGATGCCTGGCTTGGCTTGGTTTGTCCCCTCCCCTCCCTTCCTCACTTCCTCTCCTGCCCCTGGGAAGGAAGGAAAGAACAAAGTGAGGGGGAGCGGGAGGGGAAGGACACCTCCCTCCCTGCCTCCCTCCTTCTCTCTTTCCTTCCTTTCATTGAAGTACAACATACATAGAGTGCACAAGTCTTAAGTATACAGCTCAGTGAATTTTTACATATATTTATACCCATGTAGTCACTACCGGGTCAAGATACAGAACGTTTCCACCCCCCGAAGGCTCCCTATGCCCCTTCTGAGCCAATACGCACTCCCTCCCACGGGCAACCTCTCTGCTAACTTCTGTCACTTTAGATTGGTTTGACCCATTCTTCAGGTTCATATGAACAAATCTTACAGTATGTACTCTCTCGTGAGTGGCTGTCTGCTCATCATTCTGTCTTTGAGATTCACCCATGCTGTTGTGGTTAGCTGGACTTTGTTCTGTTTCATTGCCCTGTAATATTCCACGGTATGGATATGACTCAGTTTATCCATTCTGCTGTGGGTGCTCGTGTGGGTCGTTTCCAGTTTGGGACTATGATGAACGAAGCTTCTACAAATGTGCATGTACGTGCCTTTTGGTGGCCATACGCCCTCGTATCTC
Source organism: Equus caballus (assembly GCF_041296265.1). Taxonomy (NCBI): domain Eukaryota; kingdom Metazoa; phylum Chordata; class Mammalia; order Perissodactyla; family Equidae; genus Equus; species Equus caballus. The sequence goes on from NC_091685.1 coordinate 34,326,436, forward strand.
AGGAGTGAAATTGCTGGGGCATAGAGAAGAGGTATGTTTAGCTTTAGCGGAGAATGTCAAACCACTTTCCAAATGTTTGTACCAATTCACACTCCCGCCAGCAGTGTGTGAAAGTCCTCTTTGCTCCTTGTTCTCGTCAGCACTTGGTATTGTCGGTCTTTTTAGTTTTAGCCATTCTGATAGGTGGATGGCACTATCTCATTGGGGTTTTAATTTCCATTTCTCTGATGACTAATTTACGCTCCCACCGGTAGTGAATGGAGGTTCTCTTTGTCCCTTATCCTCATCAACACTTGGTATTGTCAGTCTTTTAATTTTAGCCCTTCTGATGGGTGGGTAGCAGTGTCTCATTGGGGTTGTAATTTCTATTTCTCTGATGGCTAATGATGTTGAACACCTTTGCACATGCTCATTGACCATTGAATATCTTTTATCAAGTACCTGTTCAAGTCTTTTGCCGTTTTTTAATTTGCTTCATTTCTTTTGCTTGATGACTTATAGCTAAGAGTTGTTTATACACTATGGATACAAATCCCTTGTTGACATACGTATTGAAAATATCTGCCCCCAGTCCTGGGTGTGTGCTTTCACTCTATTAAAGGTGATGTATAGAAGCTCTTCATGTTAATGAAGGCTAATTTGTGAAGCTTTGCTTTTGTGATTGGTAACGTCCGTGTGCTATTTAAGTAACCTTTGCCTGTGCCCTGGATGCATTTATCACCGGCATTTTTCCTGCAGGGCTGGACATGGCCTCATGGGGCAGATCGCGCTGCAGGCTGCCTCAGGGGGCCGAGCCAGCTGTGGAGGGGGAGCCACATCTGCCCACGGGCCGGGACCTGACCGAGGCCAACCGCTTCGCCTATGCCGCCCTGGGCGGCGTCTCTCTGTCCCAGCTGTTTCCAGAACCTGAGCAAAGGTGAGTGCTTTTGTCTCGGGGGGAAGGCCGTGCTTCTTCAGGGAGGCGATTCCTGACAGCCCAGCAGCCTGCCGGGTGCTAATGGCGACTCCAAAGGAGAGAAAGTGAGTGTCCCTGCCTTTAAGGAGGGACACGACCCAGTAATAGGATAGGAACCCTCGTTCAGCGTGGCATATGAACGACATCCCTCGTTTATACCCGCACCAAGCACTTTCTGAGCACCTGCTGTCGTCCAGGCCCCATCTGAAGTCCATGGAAGCTACACGTGAACGAGATGAGCAAGGCAGACGCCATCCCTGCCCTCAGGCAGGACACAGTCTAACAGGAGGATGAGATATTTAGGCATTCATGCAACATGCCTTCGTTGAGCACCCACTGTGCGCTGGGTCTGGGCCCTGCGGAGAAAACAAAAAAAAGCCCTGGCTCCTGCCCTCCTAGTACTTACAATCTAGGGTGTGCCCAGAGGACTGATTTTAGTAGTGGACAGATGGGGTCAGTGCCATGACGGGTATCATGGGAGCAAAGGAGTGACAAGTTTAATGACGGCGTTAACATCTGTCCTTGCCGATATCTAGCATGTGCGTGTCAGTAGTACATTTGGAGTCTGAATAGCAGGGTCGTTGAGAGCTTGGCCTTCAAGGATTCTGTGGGGAGAGAGTTTAGAGGCAGGAAGAGGCCACTTAGGAGGCTGATGAAGTCGTCCAGGGAACGCAGGACAGTGACCGAGAGGTGGAGTGGGCACAGGGGAGACCGACTTTCCTGGGGGAGAATGGAGTCCCTGTGGGGACAGGCTGGATGTGGTGGGCAGGGCAGAGGGGGGAGCTGACTTTGCCCCCAAAGGTCAAGGCGGGGAGGGGGGCCTGGGAGCGCAGAGATATTGTTACTGAGATGAGGAGAAACAGGTCGGGGCAGGAGATGACAAGTTTTTGCAGCTGCAATGTTTTCAAGACCCCCCTGGGGTCCCCCATGAGTAAACTTGCCCGTGACTTGGGTCCTAGCTGGGATATTTTGTTTGTTTTGGTTTTTGTCTTTGTTTTTCCCACTGGACCAAACACTTGAGCTTACTCCTCTCCTCGGGGGTCCCCCCCCAGAAGCCTCCCTGACTCTCGGCACCCGCAGCCCAGGGTGTTTCTGCACCTGTGTGCCCATCGCATTCCGCTGGGACTCTGCCCACATCCGCCCTGCCTGCCATTGGGGCTCCTGAGGGCAGGGGTGACCCCGTTCCCCTCTGAGTCCCCAGTGCCTTGTGCACAGCTTGGCGTAGCAAAGATGCTCAGCAAAGCTTCATGAGAAGAAGGGATGGATAAATTCTGTCACAGGAGACATTCCATGGGCTTTCGACTCTGGGTTCAAATCCTCCCTCTGCCACTTTCCAGCTGCGTATACCCTGAGGCAGCTTATTTAACTTCCCTAAGCATCAGTCTCTTCATCTGTGGAATGGGACTAATGATACCTACCCTCAGGGTGATTCCAAGAATTAAATGAGATAACATAGATAAAGCACACAGCACAGTGCCTGGCACATAGTAGGTGCTTAGTAAATGGTAGTGGTTGCTTGCTAACTCTGGGAACTTATTTTATTTGCCTCAGTTTCCTCCTCAAATGGAGACAATACTGGAACTTACCCCTACAGGCAGGGTATTTTGGGCTGCAAATACAGGACACTATACTAAAAGAGATTTAAGCTGCAGGAGATTTGTTTTTCTCACTTAAAAAGAAATCCGAAGGTAGATAGTTCCAGGGTTGGTTCCGTGCCTCAAAAGGCCTTTGGGCTGGCTTCTCTGCAGTTCTCTTGGCCTTCCCCTCCTGGTCACAAAATGGCTACTGCAGCTCCATACATCACACCCTCACAAAACAAGCCCTAAGGCAGGGATTCTCTTCAAGTCTTTCATCAGGGAGGAGATCTTCCCTGGAATACCCTAAGAAGGCTTCCCCTTTTGTGTCATTGGCTAGATCCAGTCACATCCCCAAGCCTCACCTGCAAGGGAGGCTGTGAAAAACTAAAGGCATGCACCATTTTCAACCACCACCATGGGAGGGGGGTTCTGGCCAGGAACAAGGGGCTGGGGAATTACTGCTGCAGAGAAACAGCATCCGTCAGAGAGGGCGGTGTGAGGAGGGAGCGTGTTGATGGCCCCTCATAGCTTGCAAAGATACTGCCAGACAAATGTTGGATGTTCTCATTATTAATAGTGAAACCACCCACTTTATCTAGAGGTTAGAAAATATTTCATTGGATGTTCTGTTCCCAAGCGAGCCAGCATCCCGTCTCCTGCAAGGGTCGGGCTCTCTCCCTGCTCTGGCCCGAACCTGTGCTGTGTCTGGGAAGCCTCCATCGTTCTAGAAGTTTCCCCTGACTTGACAAACCCCTACCTGATAAGCTGGTACATAGGCCAGGAAAAGCGTTGTGTACTTTGTTCACATAAACCACTATTGATGAACGTGGACTGTGTACCAGGCCTGTGCTGAGCACCCCCGGGGAGGGCCCAGAGAGGAGGCACTTCTTGTCCTGTGGCCCCATCCAGGTATCGTTCCAAGCACACCTGGCTGTCGCTAGCTGGAAGCACTTGCCTTGGGGCGTGTCCTGCCTGAGAGTTTCCGATTAGGTATGCCAACTGTTTCCACGTGGTTGAACTCAGTTTTCTTAGGCACAAAACACACTTTAAAGACGGCCTCATCTTTTTCACAGCCCAGATCCGCTGTTGGTTGCAGTAATCTTTAGAAAACACTCTGTGGCAGGTTTTCTCCACAAGGGACATAAAAGCGAGCCTTTGAAATATTTCTTTCTTATGCATGCTGTCAACATCACATATGTCGTTCCCTACGATTAACTCCATTTGTTAACCATGGAGAAATTAAGGGGGTAGAACAGGGGTGGGCAGACTTTTTCTGGTAAGGGTTGGGTATTCTAGGCTGGCGGGCCCTGTCATCTCTGTCGCAGTCACTCAGCCCTGCCCTTGTAGCCAACAATCAGCCAGAGACAGTCGGTAAGGGAGTGGGCATGACTGTGTTCCAATGAAACTTAATTTACAAAAACGGGCCACAGGCCAGGCTCGGCCCCTGGAAAGTAGGAGGGACTTTGCACTCGGAGTCAGGAACCCACAGAGTCCACCCCCACCCAGTCTCCACCGAATCCACCCCATCCCGGCGGGGAGACCTTGATACAGCATTCGATCTGTGCAGCCCGGCACTCCATCTGCGGCGGGCGGTAAGGATGAAAGGGGGTGTTCCAGGCACCTGCCGGGCCAGCGCCGGCCCATGGGGAGTGTAGTCATCTCCAGGGAGGGGCAGGGTCCGCAGGGGTTAAGCGTGGCCCCTGGGGTCAGGGTCTGAGTGTCCTTATCTCTAGAATGGGGATAAAAATAGCACCTCCCTCCCTCATGGGGTCAACAGACACAGGCCGTGTGTCGGAAGCACTTCACGCAGGGACGGAGGGATGGAGAGTGGCTCTGTGGTTGTCATTTGTTGTCAGTGTTGCTGCTGATTTTCATGCATCTCGACTAGACCATTAACTGCTTTAGAAGCGATTACCAAGGCCCAGCCGATCTAAAATGCTGTGTTATCTGATAGATTACTGTACTGCCACTTTAGTCATTCATTTGTTCATTGAAAGAAACACGTATCTAGTGCTTTATCTGTGCCAGGTATTTTTCTAAGCACATGACAAATGTTAGCTTAGTTATTCCTTTCAACAACCCCATGCAATAGGTCTCATCATTATCACCACTGTTTTACAGATAAAGCAACTGAGGCACAGAGAGGTTAAGTAACTTGTCCAAGATCACATAACTAGTGGCAGAGCTGGCATTGGAACCAGAGTTTGTGCTCTTTACCCCTCCGTTCTCGTTATGAGATGCTTCTCTCCATCCAAGACTTTCTTCCTGGACGCAGGGCCAGGCCGTGCTGTTGCCCTGAGCCCTTTCTGCATATAAGTTTTCCCCTAAGTCATGTGCAATTCACTTAATCAACTCCTGTCCCCGGGACACACCCACATGCCATCCTGAGATAACCCCAGCAATTGCAGTGGGGTAAGTTATAATAGCTGCAACGCAGTAGCTAACATTTACTGAGGAGCTAAGGTTATCAGGTGCCAGTGCTGTTACCCTATCATTTAATCTTTCCGACCAACCTTTGAGGCAAGTCCTGTTATCATCTGCATTTTACAGCAGAGGAAAATGGAGCTACGAGAAGCGAAGTAGGGGCATGAAGCCAGTCACGGAGAGAGCCAGGACACCCCCAGAGCATCAGGCATCAGAGCCCAACTCTGAACCCCATTCTCCTCTGGGTCACCTTATAAATAAAAGTAATGATGCTAGCTGACCTAAGCTGAGCATCTGCTCAGGCCCAGCCCCGCCCTGATGCTTTCTATGTATCATCTCATTTAATCCTCAAACCGCTTAATGAAATTGGTCTCTTAAACCCCTTTGCAGATAAGGAAGCTGAGGCACAGAGAGGTCAGGTTACTTTTGCAAGGTGCTCCATCGCTCAGCTCTCCCTTCAGGAGTGAAGGGCTCTCCCCAGCTGCTGAGAGGGCTGCCCACACAGCCTGGGCCTGCCTGCCTCAGCTGGAGAGAGCCACCTCGCCCCAGGTTCTGCCCCCTTTCCTGAGGTGGCCTTTGTCCAATGACTGGCCGATGTGGGGTATAAAGGCCTGCCCTCTCGCCCACTATGGGCAGCTCTGAAGGGCCAGCCCACCTTCAGAACCCCCTGCAGGATTGGCTGAGGTTTCCGTTGAGGCTGCATCACAGCTTGACAGCTCCCCTGCCCAGGCCTGCGTCCTCCCTGCCCTCCTACAGGTGTTGATGCCAAGGGGATCCCTAATCATCTCCATTTCAGAGCTGCTTCCTTGGGACCTGGACCATGGCAGCAATGGGGCCAGGATTAGTGCCTGAGTCCTTCACCACTCCCGTCGCGGACCCCAGCCTGCAGAGGTCTCTCCACTCGGGTTTCAGCCCCAGCAGCTCTGAGGACTGGGATGGCCGGGCTGCCTGGGAGCCCTGGGGGCCAGGCCGAGTGGTGCAGGCAGGGAGCATCCTGGGATCGTCCCCACCACCAGGGAGCTCTGTTTGTTTCTGGGAGGCCTGATTCCACCCTCATGTGGTCAGAACGTGGGGTGCAGAACCCGGGGGGGGGATGCCCCAGGACAGGGCAGGTGAGGCAGGCTGGGGCACTGGTTTGGAGATAGACCTGGCTTCTAGGTCTCAGCCTTTTCTCTGGACGCGTATGATCACCTCCTGATTGACTCTCCAGCGCTCTCACTGCCACGAGTGGCAGCTGTGAATCCAAGCCTGATGTGGACTTGGCCACAGTCCCCAAAATGCTGTGTGCTTCCCGCACCTGTGTCGCAGCTCCTGGGGCGTCTTCTCCCCTGGAGTGCCCCACCCATCCCCCCACCCAGGGACTCCTGTGGGCCTCAACTCAAATGCACGCCGTGGACAGAGACCCCATGGTGGCAGTGGGCACGGTGGGAGGACAGACTCTTCGTCTGCACTTTATCCCCTTCTGTCGCAGCTGACTTTCCCAGGAAGCACGTCCTCGGGGGTTTCCAGCAGCAGCAGATCTCCTGTGGGAAGCCTTTGCTCGTCGCTGCCCGCTGCCTACGCAGGTCGATCGGGGGCTCCCTCTCTGGACTCATGGGGGCTTGACTCCTGCCTCTGTCCTAGCGTATCACGGCCCTAGGATCAGTTAGTTACGTCCCTGCCTCCACCCTGCTGTGAGCTTCTCATCAGAGGCTGCATCTTGCTCATCTTTGATCCTCCGCCTCCAGCGCAGCCCCCGGCTCAGGCTGGCCCCAGGGAGTGTGGTCGGTAGCTGCTCGTTGACCTCCTTCCTGTGGCTTATCGGCCTGTTTGGTAAAAGTTTTGGTGGCGGAGAAGCTGAAGTCGGGTGTTTGGCTCTCCCTGAACTCCGTGGCCCGCAGTCACCACGGGCTTTCTGTACGTGCCGGCTGTTCTCGTCCGTGAACGCATCTGACCTAAACCTCCCAGGGCCTTGTGAGATGCACGTTCCGGGAAGCGGTGGGCTCTGAGCCGTGTCTGTCTTTCAGCTCCTTCTGCACAGAGTTTGTGGCGGGCCTGGTGAAGTGGCTGGAGTTGTCTGAAGCCGTCTTGCCAACCATGACAGCTTTTGCCAGCGGCCTGGGAGGCGAAGGAGCAGACATGTTTGCTCAGATTTTATTGAAGGACCCCATCTTGAAGGACAACCCGTTGGTGATCATTCAGGTACACCCTCCACCCAGGGGGCAGCTGCGGGGGGAAGTAGAAGCTTATTTCCTTTCAAACTCAGTCGGAAATCACTTCCGTGGGGCAGGGTGGTTGAAAGATAAAATATTCAATGTGATAATATCAAATTATCATTATTAAATATTTACTATTGATTTAATTTATTACTTGAAGAGTGCTTATTAGATGCTAGTACCTTTACAAATATTCACTCATTTAATTCTCAAAGCAACTTTTGGAGCTAGGTAGTATGATCATCTCCATTTTAGATGAGAAAAAGTGAGGCACAGAGAGGTAAAGTAACTTGTTCCAGGTCGTGCAGCTGACAAGCGGCCGAGCCAGGCTTTGCACCTGGGCAGTCTGATTCCAGAGCCCATGCTCCTGAGCGCCAAGCTCCGGTGCCTCTTTTCGGAAGCAGAGCTTTGCTGTGTGCCCATGGGCATGTCAGTCACCTGCTCTGTGCAGTTGGAGCGGGCAGAAGCTTGACATGGGCTGTTGGTGGGTCACGTGAGCAGATTTACGACGGCCCTCCCTGTCCTTCTTGTCACTGTGGGAATTCTCACACATTGGTTTCTTTCTTTATCTGCTTGTGTGTCTGGCTCACCCTAGAATATAGGGCAGAGATATTTTGTCTGCCTTGTTCTCCCACTGAGTGAGTGTCAATAAATATTTGTCGAATGAGCAGGCTGATTCCATTTCAAATTGCTAATTCCTGTTACTTTTCCCCCAGGACCTTCTGAGCTTCTCACTCAAGGATGGTGAGTTGATTTCCTAAGTTCTGTACATTGTGGGCGCTCGTCTTCTCCTTTGGCCAGTAAAGCCAGTGATACGTGTTGCCCGCTGTGGCCGGTCCCTCATGGTCCTTTTGGTGAAGAAAGGAAATGGAACCCGGTCTAGTCGGGGAGCCGGGGAGCGCTTCCTTTGTGCTGAGTGCTGCTGGTGCTTCCTGGCTGTTGTTTCGTTTATGCCCCGTGGTTCTCCCTTCTAAGCCGCTCTGAACCTGGTCCCTTCCCGTCTCCACCCCCTACCCTGTCTGACCACTATCACCCCCTCCTGAATGACAGCAGGGTCTCCTCACTGGTTGTCCTGTGGCCCCTCTGGCCAGCAGTTTGTTCTCTTCCCTGCAACACGAATGATCTTTCCAGATGCACCTCTGACCACACTGCGTCCCGGCTCCCGCTTGGGGACTCCGGCAGCACTCAGGGGAAAGACCAGCCCCTCTGGGTGGCCCTGGCGGGCTGGCCCCGACCATACCTCATCTCTCACCATACTCCCCTCCCAATCCCACACTGGCCTCCTCAGTGCCCTGCGTGGGACACCGTAGCATCTGTGCATGTGCCCTTTGGCTGGTGACAGCCTCATGCCCCTCTCGCCCCTTGGCTCTGCCTGTCGCTCCTCCCTCTGCTCGTCAGCAGTCCTTAGGGAGCTCTCCAGGCCACTCCCCCGGCTCTGTGTCACCCAAGGTTGCAGTTGAACAGCTGGTTCCCTGCCTCTTTGCTTAGTAACTGGCTTCCCCTCCAGCCCCCAAGCTCCATGTGGGCAGGACCCGTCCAGTTTTCTTCACCATGTGCTTCTAAGCCAGCACCTGCAGGTCACACACGCCGTAAACATCATTCAATGAATTAATGAGATAGATCTTACTGCCCTTTTTTTCTTTTCCCCAAAGCCCCAAGCATGGTTGTATGTCCTAGTTGTAAGTCCTTCTGGTTCTTCTATGTGAACCGCCACAGCGTGGCAGCTGACAGATACTTGGTGTGTTTCCACCACCGGGAAGCGAACCCGAGCTGCCAAAGCAGAGAACGTGGAATTTCAACCACCAGTCCATCAGGACTGGCTCCTTACTGTCCCGTTTTATAGATGAAGAAGTTGGCTCAGAGAGGTTAAGCAATTTACCTGAGGTTGCTCAGTAAGTGGCAGTGAGGGATGCTACCTACCTACATTCATTTCCTAGGGCTGTCGGAACAAACTACCCCACACTGATTGTCTTAAAGCCACAGAAACTTATTCTCTCACAGTTCTGGAAGCCAGAAGTCTGAAAGCAAAGCATCAGCAGGGTGTCACTCCCTCTGAAGGCTACAGGAGATGATCCTTGTGCCTCTTTTAGCTTCTGATGGCTCCAGGCACTTAGTGGCTTGTGAGCGCGTCACTCCAATCTCTGCCTCCGCCTTCCCTGACCTCCTCCTCTCCTCCCTTTCCTCTCCTCTGCGTAGATCTACAAGGACTTGATACAGAGTGATCTCAGCTGGAGATCTTTAACCAATTATATCGACAAAGACCCTTTTTCCAAACAAGGTCATATGCATAGGTTCCAGGATGTGGCTGTATTTTGAGGGGTCACCATTCAACCCACTTCACACCTCAGGGTGTTCTCCATTAAATCACTACAGGGCTGCCTCACGATCGATCGCCTCCCTGCCCTTAGCTCCCCGTCAGCTTCCCACCACCTCCTCTCTGCCTGGGGGCCCCTGTTACCATGCGTGTGGCTTCTGTTTCCTGAGCTGGTGAGAGGTTTTAGCAGGAAGCCCTCCGATGTTTATTCTGGTGGCAGGCCGGGAGAAGGACACAGAATTGGAAATGAAATCCCAGCAACCTCCCGACCATGGAATGGGGAAAGTTTCACCAACTCCCCGCTGGAACCTGGCCCATGGGGGTGGGGGGTGGAGGGAGGACAGAATTTCGAGAGCAGGAACAGCCTGTGCAGGAGCACAGGCAGGAAGGGGTGCTCAGAGGAAGGTCAGTGGGGCAGGGGCCCACGGGCAGGGCTTTGGGCCACCCTGGCGGCCGTGGTGGGCTGAGCTGGGGAGGGGAGCAGGATGGATTTCGGCTGGGCGGACTTAAGGAGGCATCCCCATTGGCCAGGTGTGAGGAGACGCAGGCCTCAGTGAGGGCCTCAGGGGTTCTGGGGGCGAGGGGCGGACCCAGGACTCATTCTGAGAAGAGACAGCAGAACTGCTCCCAGACCAGGTCGGGAGGATGTGGGAGAGAAAACGATCAGAAGTGACGTCTCAGCTCTGGAATTCTGGTTGTGATGCCAGCTGCCAGGGTGTCGGGATCCCGGCTCGGGAATCCTGGCACTTGTCTTCAGAGACCTAAATATAGGGAGCTGGGACTTCCTCCAGCCCACACCACAGGCCATAGGAACCGTTTTCTCATGCTCGCCTGCTAACAAAGCTTGGTTCAGGACGGTCACCATCTGCAAGGGGCTTCTTGTTAGGAGAAGAATATATTTTCCTTGTTATTAAAAAAACAAAAGGACCCATAAACCCTTGCTACTCACGGGCGGTCCATGGACCAGCAGCACCCGCGTGGGGAGCTTTGTTAGAAATGCAGAGCCTCAGGTTAGAACGCTGACGTCCTGAGTCAGGCTCCGCGGGTTCTCAAGGTCCTGTCGGTTCCCGTGGACTTTACGGTCTGCGAAGCGCAGCTCCCAGGCTCAAAGCCCAGGGTGTATTTTTGGCCCTACTCCATCCAAACAGAGGATTTTAACTCCACATCTCAGAGCTGAGTGGGGCCTCAGGGCCCAGCCCCTGCCTTCCGGGGTGGCGTTAAGTCAATACTTCTGTTTCCCCCATGGGGCTGTGGCTTGCCCCGAGGAAGTGGTGGGCTTGGTCTGAGAACGCTCAGTTGTATCACTTTGTTTTTTAAACAGAAGTAAGGGAAGGATCATAATTCCTGGTCCTCCTGGGTGCCCGTGGGGAAGGGGTTCGGTTTGCACGGAGGTCTGGGGCTCTGGTGGCCCGGGAGCAGAGCAGCACCTCAGCACAGAGACTCTCGTGTTATTATCATCGTAACGACAAAGCCACCAGTTGTTGAGCGTGCACTGTGCGCACGGCCTGCTGCTAAGGGCTGTGCAGGCCTTGAGCCCCCTCGGCCCCCTGAGGGCTGGTTGAGGCTGTTGCTCCCATTTCACGGACCTCAGACTCACACGGTCAAGGTCATCTGGGATGAGCTTCTCATTTTCCCAGGTGGAAAGATTGAGGCCCAGAGAGGGAAAGTGGCTTTCCTGGAGGCACACAGTGCCAGAGGCAGACTGGGAGTCAGAACCAGGTCTCCGGGCCCCACCTCCCCCGGGCCAGTACTTTATCCCACTGCCTCATCACTGGGTCAAAGGAGAAGCTGCCCCAGTGCCCCTGTGTCTGCCTCACCTTCTCCCTTTCCTCACCCAGAGAGTCCTGTTTGTCCTGTCCCTCTTGCTGTCCGCAGCTGCAAACCACAAACCCTCCTGAGCACCTGTGAGCCCCTAGGACACCTTAACTTACCCTGTTTGCTGGGCGTGACCTTGGCCCTGCTCTTGCAGAATAATTGGAGTGGGTTTAAAATCGCCTGTCTCACATCATTGCCTGGTACTTCACGCCCTCCCAGGGGCGTTCTCATAGCAGCATCTAAACCAGCGTTGCCTTTTAAATTTCTATCGAGAATAACCAGCGCTCATTAAGCACCTGTTAACGCTGGTCACTGCACCTGGCCCCAGTCAAACATCATCTCATTTCATCCTCACGGCTGTCCTGTAATGTAGGCACTCCCACTTCACAGATGAGCAAACTGAGGTTAGAGGGGTGAAGTCATGGGCCTAAGTTGCTAGGTGGCAGAGCTGGACATTCTGAAACAAATGCTGCTAACGAAACCTTAGCAGATTTTACCCACAAGGGTGGGGAATATAGAGGCACCCACAGAGGAATGTGATAATACCTCAGATCTAAATATTACCAGACTCTGAGAACATCGGGGGGTACCTTTGGTTTCTCTGATAGCCCCATCAAGTACTGGCAGCTGGGAACAGGAGCGGCTTTAGTGGCACACTGGGACCCCAATGGGAGCAGGTGCTAGGTCAGGAGTAGCTGGACCCTCAAATCATCCAGACCACCCTCGATGGGAAACTGAGGCCCAGACTTGGGAGTGGCTTGCTGACAGTTGTCTTGTCCAACTCTTTATCCATGTTAATGAAGAAGCAGGGACCAAGAACTGGGAGCATTTGGGGGTCAGCCTGCCAGGTTGTTAAAATTCAAGTTCTACCTTGGCAAGTTACTGAATGTCTCTGTGCCTCAGTTTCCTCTGGTGTCAAACGGGAATAACAGTGTTCTTTACCTTATAGGGTGCTGGTGAGGATTAAGTGAGATAACCCATGTAAGCTGCTCAGCACAGAGCTGGCACGCAGGAAGCAGGCTGCGAGTACCGCCGAGGTGGTGGTGGTGGGTGGTAAGATGGGAAAGCCCTGGGAATCAGGAAACCTGGATTCTCGTCCTGCCTCTGAGACCCTCTTGTTGTGTGACCTTGAAACTGACTTTGGTTCTAAGAACACAGGCAAGGATCTTGTAAGGAGAACATCGGTGTCGTAGTTGGGCCAGTTGTTCAAGTCCTTCCCCGCAAGCTCCATAAGAGTAGGGCCCTTGTCCTGGCCTGTTCATCATCATATCCCACTATCTACAGCACTGATAGACACATGAGGGGCATTTAGTGTTTGTTGGTAGATGAATGGGTGGATGAAGGGATGGAGGGAGGGAGTGAGGGATGAGTGGATGGATGGAGGGATGGATGGAGGGAGGGAGTGACAGATGGGTGGATGGATGGAGGGATGGATGAAGGGATGGAGGGAGGGAGTGAGGGATGAGTGGATGGATGGAAGGATGCATGAAGGGATGGAGGGAGGGAGTGACAGATGGGTGGATGGATGGAGGGATGGAGGGAGGGAGTGACAGATGGGTGGATGGATGGAGGGATGGAGGGAGGGAGTGACAGATGGGTGGATGGATGGAGGGATGGAGGGAGGGAGTGACAGATGGGTGGATGGAGGGGTGGATGAATGGCTAGAAGGATGGATAGATGCACAGATGAAAGGATGAATGGATAGAAGGGTGGATGGGTGGGCTTTCTTTAGAGGATGAGCTTGCATGCGGAGCAGGGTGGTGTGTCTGAACTTGAGGGTTAAGGCATCTTCCTTCACACAGTGGAGGAGGAGGCCCCTGTGCTGCTGGATTTCTCTCTGGGTGTAGGGCAGGGTGATTAGTCATGAAATGAGCCCAGCACTCAGCATGAAAAGCTGCATTTCTCAGAACCTCCTGGGAGGTTGACCTTTACTGACAGTATTGGGATCTTAGTCACAAAATGATGCCATCCTGGCAGCTGGGTGGAATTTTTTTTTGTGCTAATAATTCTCTTCTCCTCATCCAGGAACAACCCACAGAGCATTTTACCCACACAACTGAAAAAACGAAGTCTTCTATATGTTGAAGGCTAAACCGAATCTGAGCCGGTAACCCTAAGCCAGGGTTCCTTGCCCTTGGCATTGTTGACGTTTGCGACTGGATCATTCTTTGTTGTGGGGCCGTCCCGGGCATTCTAGGGTGTGTAGCACCATCTCTGGCCTCTGTTCGCTAGATGCCAGAAGCATTTCCTGAGTTGTGACAGCCAAAAATGTCTCCATACGTTGCCAAATGTCCTCTGTGGGGCAGAGACGTCCCTGGTGGAGAACGGCTGCTCTGGGACCCCAAATTTGGCCATCTCTGGTGGAGCGGGTTTATGTGTGTGTTTGGTACAGAGAATAAGTTATTCTAGTTGGTCTTCTTAGCCCTTTCCATAGATTGTGAATTATTGCATAGTCTGTAATCCTCAGACCAATGGCAAGCGTGGGTACTGTTGTCCCCACTCACAGTGGAGGAAATTAGGCTCAGGAGGTTGAGTAAATAACCCAGGGTCACATTTCAAAGTTTCAAACTTCCATTTAAGGCAAAATGAGTCTGTGGTGCCCAGGAAACTTAAATTGAGTCATAAATTTTGCCCTCTGTACCCTCAATCCAAAGAGAGCGTCAACTCTGGGCCCTGGAACCCGAAGAGATGCACACATGAGACCTAACAGTCTTCACCGTAGGCAGACCTGGCTCTGCCTTCTGGCCTGGTCTTTATTACTGAATTGAAACCCTGCCTCCCCAGTGGATCAGAAAGCTGTGAGATGTTGGTCTTTGGTCGTGGTGAAATTGCAAACGTCGTCCGGTGGAATGTCTCCCACTGCCCAGCAGAGGGCCTGGCACGCACAGCGGGTGCTCAATTCTCACTTGCTGAATGGATGAACCCTGGTTGCTGGGTTCTCTGTCAGCATCCTCGAGATTTGTACAGACTCCTGAGCCCCACGCCAGACCTCCTGCCTGCGGGGCCGGGGAATCTGAATTTTCACCAGCTCCCCTGTGACCTCCCATTGGAGGAGTCATCTTCCTCTCAAGGCCCCACGTCACCACATCTGGATTCAAGTGCACAGAGACTGGCAGCCTCCTGTCTCCCGAGGTCACTGAAAGATGGTGGCACAGAGGCTGCTGCGGGGCTGTTTCAAGTCCATTTGACCTTGGACTTTTGAAGAGCCCTTCCTGTGTGAGGGAACTGGCACCCTGAGGCTGACCCTCAGACCCCTGGGCTGGAAGGGACCTCAGGAGACAGCTCCTCTGGCTTGGTCCTTCGGGTGGGTTTCCAAGCCCTGGCCCAGGCACTGACCTGAGACCTGGACAGCCCTCAGGAACAGCGGGGGATGTCGCGATCCCACTGCTGAGCAGGCGGGGGCAGGTCAAGGCCTGACCAGATGCACGGGGAGGTCAGGAGGAAGGAGCAGAAACTGAAAGCGATGGGCGGGCTCGGAGACGTGTGGAAGACAGTGCCTGCCATCTCATAGCCGCGGTTCCCAGGTCCTGGGTGGGACCAGGCACGGCCTCTGCAGCCAGACTGTCCTCTTCACTGCCCACCAGCTGGGTGACCCTGGGAACGTGACCTAAGCTCTCTGCCCCTCAGTTTCCTCTCTGATTCAACGGAGATACTCACAGTACCTGCCTCCTCGGTGGGTGTGAGGACTCAGTAAGTCAGTCCATGTGGAGGGTACACCGAGTGGAGTTTAGAGTGAGCAGTGGGCAGATGAAGCTTCCAGAATTAACGTGATTATCGATTATAGGGTGTTTCTGCCGGAGGAGGATACAGATCTCATCCAGCATAATCATCCTCCCTTATCCTGGACCTCTCCCAACAGAGATCCTTTCATTCATTCATTCATTCACTCACTCACTCATTCCTACAGATTCCCTTCTTGGTTCACAGAAAGATCATTACACAGCTGCTTTGTTTTAGGCACAGGCCTGGGTGCTCAGGATGCGCAGTTAACCTGGAACTTCTGGTCTACGGGGCAGATACAATAAACAAGTAGGCAAATTTAAAAATCAAGTTTTAAATGAGGACAAGAAGAAAATACGTCATGGGAAAGGAACAGAAAGCGGTGGAGTGGGGTCAGGGAGGGCGTCTCTGAGGAGGTGGCCCTTGAGGAAGGAACTGAGTGATGAGCAGATCAGGAGAGAGTATTCCAGGTGTTGTCAGGACTGACATTTAAGTGTGACTCCTCACTGTAGGAGAGTACCCCACGCAGAGGAGAAGAGAGGCTTTATCCAGTAAGCCTACTCTCTCCCTGTCCCCTGGGGAGCAGGACTCAGAGGGGACTGGAAACAGAGTAGGGCTGGGCTGGACAAGGGACGCAGGACAGGGTGTGTTGTGCTGGTTGGTGTGGGTGAGCGCTTCGGAGAATGCTGGCAGACAAGGGAGAGCTTCGTTAGTTAAAGAGCCAACATCTTAGTTGCCAGGCATCATCCTGAGCACTGAGACACAATAAGGAACGAAAGAAAGCTTCCTGCTCCGGTGGACTGACATTCTGGCGGGGAAAGCCAGACAGTTAACTACCCACAGATGTTGCAGTGGTAGGAACAGAGTGACTGGGGGTGTGCTGCTCTGCTTTAGAGGCTGATGGCTTCTCTAAGGAGGTGATATTTGAAATCTGACCAATGAGAAGGGACCAGCCAGGCAGAGCTCTAGGGGAGGAGCTTTCTAGTTAGAACAGCAAGCGCAAAGGCCCTGGGGTAGGAATGAGCTTGGCTTCTTGGCAGGATAGATACTCCTGCATGAAACAGGGACTGGTAGAAAGTGAGGTGGAAGAAGGTGGCAGGATGGGGCCAGATAACCTGCAGCCTCGCAAACAGTGGGAAGAAATGTGAATTTTATTCTAAGTGCATTGAGGAGCCGTTGGAGAGTTTTAAGTTTGGGGAGAGAACATGGTCAGATTTGATTTATCCTTCCGGCTGCTGTGTGGCAAATAGTGTGCAGGGACAAGAGTGAAAGATGAGACCCAATGAGACGGCTGGCAGTTGAAGAGCGATGGCGGTCACGGTGGCAGTGGCAGGTGATGGCAGTGGAGAGGGAGTGCAGTGGTCAGACTCAGGATATATTTTGGAGGCGCAGCCGTCAGCATTAGCTGGTAGATTGGATGTTGGGGGTGGGGAAATGAGAAGAATCAAGAACAGTGCCAAGGGTTTTGGCCTGAGCCCCAAGAAAGGATAGATAAGCCCTTGAGGAGGGAGTTGCCAACTGGCAAGTTGGCGGTAGAGCCAAGACCAGAGAACCCCAGTGTCCCGGGCAGCCTGGGACTCCTGCCCTTCCTTCATCACCCACCACCTTGAAATGACCCTCATACGGGGCAATGTCCCAGAGCCCCGTGCCTGGCTACCTTGGGACCGTAATCACCTGTGCACTTGGCAGCCTGTATTCCAGGAGCTGAATCACTGCGGCCTTGACCAGTGGAGTATGATTATGATTGCCACCAATTAATCACCGTCACCAAGGCTTGGTTAGTTTCCACAGCTCGATTATCACCCAGGTGCGATAGTCTGTGACCCTGTAAGGGAGTAGGGAGCTCCTCTGTTGGTGGAGCTTTAGCTGACCTCGTAACCCCAAGACACGACTCGGGGTTGTCTGCTCCCTGGCACGTAGACGGCTGGTTCCCCTTCTAGGGCAGCGGTCAAGGGCAGCTGGGCGAATGCTGCCGGACAGCGACCCGCTCTGAGGACCCTGGTTCAAGGAAGGGACTGGTTTATTTTGTAGAAGCTGAAACCTCAAACTTCAGGATTTGGGGAGCTGTGTCGTGTTGAAGCCTAGCCAGTGCTACTTTAGTATCCTCTTATTGCCCAGCAGTGCAGACACCCGTCAGAGGAGTCCAATTCTGCCACAGTCATAAGGGCCCATCCTAGACCGAGAGTCTCTCCTGCATTATTTAATTGAATCCTCAAAACTTTGTGAGGTGAGTCTTGCTGTTTCTGTTTCCACGTGAGCAAGGATGAGCTGTTTGCCCAAGGTTGGACGCACAAATAGAATTCCTACCCAGTGTATCCAGTCGTTAACTGAACATTTATTCTTTGTGCCAGGCATTATTCTAAGGACTGGCGAGACAGCAATGAAAAGAGACTAGCCTTATAAAGTTTATATTTCAGGGGGAGAGACAAACAAAAAAATCAGATAGGATATCGGAGAGTGGTGGGCCCTGTGAGGAACCAAATGCAGGGGGAAGGGTGGAGGGCACCAGGGAAGGAGTGGACAGGACAGCCTTTCTGGGCAGGGGGCGTGTGAGCAGAGACTGCATGAGGAGGAGCCCCACATGAAGATTGGGGCAATGAGCCTTCCAGGAAGTGGAAACAGCAACTGCAAAGTTTCTGTAGCTGGAACCTTCTAGAACTTTCTAGCAGGAGAGGTCATGGAGTTGGTCAGGAGCCTTGTAGGTCATAGTAGAGTTTGGATTTGGTTCTAATCGCGACAGATTTCAGGTCTACACTATCACCAAGGAAGCAGAACAGCAAAGTGCAAAGGCTCTGTAGCTGGAACCTTCTAGAAGCTTCTAGAAGGGGAGGTCATGCAGTTGGCCTGGGGCTTTGTAGGTCATAGTAGGGTTTGGATTTGGTTCTAATCATGACAGATTTCAGGTCTACATTATCGCCAAGAAAAGAAGAGAGTAAAGTGTCAGGAGCCCTGACTGGAGTCCCATCTCCAGATGTGAGACATTTCTGGGGTTGGGGAGGAACCGAGGAGGGAGAGTTAGAGTCTGGAGGGAGGGAGACCTGGGAGGAGAATCAGCAATGACAGCAGTTCTGTTCCTCCCGCTCCAGGGCTTCAGACCCGTGGTTCTCAATGCTCACTGTGCACGTTCAGAGACAATCCCATCCCAGACCCGCTGAACCAGAATCTCTGAAGGGGTGGCGCTCGCTGGGTCAGAGTAACACCCCTCTTGTCCTCCCCAGAGTTTGGAACCGGCTGGGACATTTCGAAGCAGGGAGGCAGAGGGAGCTCCAGTGTCAGCTGATGACTGGAGGATGTGGCCGCAGTTTGGCGGGTGGAGTGTGCCAAGGTGCCCCACCCCGAGGGAACTGGCTGCCCGCTAAGCTCACCACGTGGAGGAGCAGCCAGGCAGGCGGGTCCTGGAGAGAACAGAGAATAACAGACAGGTCCCAGTCAGATAAGGCGCCCTCCTGGCAGGGGATGGGAAGAAGTGACATGGATGCGGTAGCGTGTTTGTAGATAAACTCGAATAGTCTCGAAGACATTGGCTGTGAGGGAAAGGGAGGGGAAGACGGTGGGGATTCTGGGTCTCTGGGTGTTGTTGTGTTCCGAGGTGGGGCACCCAAGTGGGTCCTTTATGCCACACAGGGGCCCACTGTCTGGCAAATGGGCTGGGGTTTATCAGCTTAGGTTGGTCATGGACTCAGTCTTGGTAGAAGAGGGGCATCTTGGGTGGGATCCGCCCATTGGTGTGCTACCTGAAGACAGAAGTCCCTCCAACAGGGCCGGTTTCATTTGCCCCCTTCCAGATGCCCCATTCCGTACTAACCGGGTATTACCCCATTCTTACAGGCTTTTGGGCTATGTAAATAGAGCTTGGACAGACCGCCTTAGGTTGAATTTGGATAGATTAATTTTTCTAATTATAAAATTAACCCAAATTCATTATGGATAATTTTGAAAACGCAAAAAAAATCACATTTGACGTATTACTTTTTTCTTTTTTCCCATGCAGAGTTTTTTTTCTCCCTTACTTGGGAACCTATGGCATATTATCAAGAAAATCTTCTATCTATTGTTAAAATTTGTTCCATTGCATAGGGATTTTTTTTCAGATATTACCAACTTTTCTTAGGACTCTCTTTATGACTTATTTTCTACTGGGTGGATGTGCTGTAGTTTACTTAATTAATCCCCTGGTGCTAGAAACCTCCAGATTATTTCCATTTTCATGTTATAAATGCAGCAGGAGAGCCTTTATTTACTAAGTATTTTCTACATTTAGGATTGTTTTCTTAAGAATTCCAGAAATGGAATTCCTGGGCCGAAGGGGAGGCACATCTTTTTCCCATTTTTTTTTTATTGTGGTAAAATACAGATAACATAAAATTTAGCGTCTTGCCCCTCTTTAAGGCTACGGTTCAGTGGCATTAAGTAGATTTGCATTGTTGTTGTGCAGCCATCGCCACAAGCCATCTCCGGAACTCTTCCCATCTTGCAAAACTGAAACTGCCCCATTAAACACTGACTCCCGCTGCCCCCCGCCCCGTAGCCCCTGGTAACCACCGTTCTCCTTTCTGTCTCCGTGCTTGGGGGGATGCACATTTTCTTATGTTTCTGGTGCGTGTTGTCAGGTTGCCCTTCAGGTGGTTTACGTCAGTGCTCTCTCCCGCCAGGGATGTGTGCGAGCACCCATTTTCATCACCCCTCAGACAGCTTTGGGATTTGAAAAAATGATCTTTGCTGATTTGCCTGGTGAAAAATACCACCTGGCTTCAGCTTAGTATTTTTGATAGTCACGCCGTATTCCGTCCAGGAAGCTGTGCTGTTGTTTCAGTGCCTGGTTCTCACGGGCTGCGCGTTGAGGATGTTTCCAGGGTTTGGGTTTTAGCAGTTACACTGCTGTTAACATCTCTGCTTAACAGCTAAGCTGATTCTCTGCCTGTCTGTCTCTCTCTTTCGAGGGCACTATGACGCGCGGGCCCGAGTCCTCATTTGCCACATGACCTCTCTCCTCCGAGTGCCCTTGGCAGAGCTGGATCTCCTTGAAGAGACGTTCCTTGAGAGCCTGAAGGAAATCAAAGAGGAGGAATCTGAGTAAGAGAGCCCTGGACCCCAGCCCCGCTGTCAGGAATCGTGCACTTCCACTTGAGCGCACTTTTCAGATAACAGCGTTCCCTCTGCGCTACCCGCCCTCCCCCCCCCCCCCCATTGCATGGTGCTGTGAGGTGGAGGGAGCACTAGGACTCTCTGTCCAGTCACTAACTTGCTGTGTGACCTTAACAAGTCAATTACCCTCTCTGGGCCTCTGTCCTCATTTGTAGGAAACGGGAATTGAATGGATGATTGCTAAGGACCGAGCGTCTGTGACTCTAACACCCCGTGGCCCCAACACCTCGCTCCACCTCAGGCTCTTATAACATCTTGTCCACGGGCTGCAGTGGCCTGGGTTCAAATCCCACCTCTGACACCCATCTGCTTTTTGACCTTAGGCAGGTGCCCTCCCCACCAAGCCACAATATTCATGTCTATAAAATGCGAATAAGGATAGAGTCCTCCCAGGGTCATTGTGAAAAACGACCGTGATCGTGTTATAAAGCGCTCGGCCCAGCGCTGATGCGTAGCTCTTGCTCAGTGGGTGTGAGCCCTGCCTTCCCCCACAGGCCCCTGCCCTCCATGTGGTCAGGAGTGTGCAGGGGACGTTATCCTGGTAGCTTGGCCAGAACTAACCTAATGCCCGAGCAGTAAATCCATCCCATCGTAGCCGGATCGCGGGCTCCTTGCACCAGATGCGTCTCCCAGCCTTGGGATTTGTTCAGCCCTGATGGCTTCCTTTGAGCAGCCAGGTTGCACCAGTCCAGCCCAGTTGGGAATTCAGTGCTGAAGCCAAATTCGGGACTGGAGCCGCCCTCCTGCCAGGGTTTGTAGGACAAAGGGAAGGGGCATTTCTTTGAGAAAGGAGGAAACTTGTTCTGTCAAAATAACCTGAAAACAGACTCATTTTGACTCCCAGAGCTGTGTCAATAAAGAAACCCCTGATCCAGGCCGGTTAACATGATCACAGGGTCTGACCACATTCTCTGGACATACTGGGCATTGGTAGTATCGTACGTGCCTTGACACAAAGGAAACTCTTGGTTATTGCCTGGAAATCTTCTGATTGGAAGGACAGATGTTATCCAGAGGATTTGTTCAGCTAATACCAGTGATGCCAGGTCAGGGAATCTGTGAAACAGAAGTTCTAACACGGCTCAGCTCTGCCGCTTACCAGCTGTGTGGTCTTGGGCAAGTTGTTTAACTTCTCTGGGCCTCAGTGTCCTCACCTGCAAAATGAGGATAATCATAGCACCCTGCTTGTAAGGTTCTTGTGTGGCTCAAGTGAATTCCCACGTGTGAAGTGCTTCAAGCCAGCCTCGGACTGAGTAACTAGTTGGTAAATATCATTATTGTAATACTGTTACCATTGCTGCTATAACTGTGTCTGGGCCCTTTCCTCAGAAAAATATTCCACCTGTGTAAATTTTTAATTCTATTTTAGGGACTTTGGAGACCTCTCAGCTTCTACTGATGGTCTCTGGAAGGGTCTGAGACCCAGGGAAAGCATAGCAACTGTTCAGCCAGGAGACCTGGTTCTCGGTTTTGATCCTGCTAAGTCTCTGTGTGGCCCTGGGCACGTCGCTTTCCCTCTCTGGGCACCAGCACCCATTTTTCACCTGTACAAATAGAGGATCGAATTATACGTAGGTTTCTTTTAACTCTAAGCTTAGTTTTGTGTGTCTGCAAGGTGAGCTTATCACTTGGCACCACAAGACGACCATTTGCAGCTGGGGTTCGGGGTGTGCTGTACCAGCTTTCTGTTCTTGGGTCCCCATCTGAGCCCTGAGGCCATTTCCCCACTTGTTTGATGACTTCACTTCTCTGTGCCTCAGTTTCCTTATCTCTAACATGGGGATAATGGTAGTACCTCCATCATAGGGTTATTGAGAGATTACGTACATTAATACATATGCAAAGCTTGGACCCGTGCCTGGCACATAGTAGGTCTAAACGTGAGCTAACACCCTCCTGACGGTCGATACTGGTCGCATCAGAACAACGTCGTCCACATATAACTTTTATTGAGTGCTTACTAGACGCAGGCAGAAGTTGTCGTCTTGTCTGGTGCTCATAACAATGCCCCAAGGGCTTTGCAGAGGAAGAAACAGAAAGTCAGAGGGGTGACGTAACTTGCCCAAAGTACACAGCTGGTCAGTGGCGCCATCCGATTCAACCACCACAGCCAGTCTGAATGTCACTTACTGTATTCCTCAAGGCGTGGTTGGCAAGCCCAGGTTCCTCCTTAATTCTAAACAAAGCACTAAAGATAATTCTTTTATGGGGCTCTCTGAGCTTTTACTAGGAAAGTGGCTCCCAGAGATAAGCTCTCCCTCTCTATCTACTGGAGCAGGTGATTTAAAAAAAGAAGGTGGTGAGGATGATAAGGATAGAGAACACCCTCCGTGGAGATGAGATAGCAGAGAGGGAAGTTTATTCGTGGATCCATGAGATGGGCAGTCTGGGGGCTGGCTCTTCGCTAGGTATCTGTGGCTTCAGCCTGGGATTTGGCCCAAATCTGCATTTTGGCTTCAGCCTCTGTCTTGGAAGGCTGGCATGGAACGCCAACTCAAGGTTTTTTCTGGCATCCGAGAAGATGAGTGTGGCCAGTGACTGTATGATGGCATAGATTGCCACGGTCTCTAACCAGCGGGCACAGTCAGTAATAGGAACAGGGCATCATTTGAATTGAGTGTCGCGCTCTGGAATCTCACTCGCAAATACAGGAAGCGTTGTAGATGTAACTCAGAGCGGGTGTCTCCTCTTGTGCTCTCGATGTTGAAAGTCAATCAGACAACTGGAGTAACTGCAGGAGTCAAGCGCTGTGATAATTAATGATGCCTGGGAAAGCTGTTCATTTGGTGTACAAAGCAGTTATTCAGAACGTTCAAGTACTTAAATAAATAGGGAAATGGACTGGCAGTTCCGATGGACGTTGAGAATGCCGTAGCTAAATAATGTTAGGAAAAATATTCTTTTTGATTCAGCAGATGTTTGTAAACATTTAAATAATAATGCAAAGCAGAATATTAGAGATGAGAGTGTGTCATCCACCTGATCTTTGTAGAAGCGATTTGATATAACGGCATTCAGGCATTTAACTAAAACAGCCATCAAAAACTGCACTTACTCTTCAGTTATTTTATTCCCCTTAGGCTATGAGTTTCTCCCTCCATGGACTCAATTAGAAGCGATGACTGTCCAGTATCAGAGATACGCAGATGTCACTGTAGGAACGGCCTAGAAGCAGATGGTGCTGAGAAATATCAAGGGCACCAACTCAAGAATTTGACTATGTTCTTAATAATAAATCTGTAGTAATCATTAAGATTTTATGACATTTCAGATTTGTCCGAATATCCCGGAAGTTTCATTCTTCATGGTGATCAGCCTATACTCTGGCTAAGTATTTTTTTTAGCCAAAATGTCCACTCCGTGCCCCTCTGGTTTTCATGGATGCGGACAGTGAGTGGGGGAAGAGATCACTGCGGGAAGAGGGTCACGCCCAGTGCTTGTCGGGATGCTTACGTCCTGTTGGAGAAACATCTCTGCGCAGCCTCCGGGTCCAAGTCCAGGGCAAGCTGCTGAGGGTGCGGAGCAGGCACGGCTTCGTCGATGCCCTGAAGGTTTGGCCCTGGGATTCTCAAGCCTGAGATGCAGCAGATGCCTGGAGGAGCTGGTTATGGCAGTTTCCTTACACCCAGGCCCCAAGCTTCTAGCTCAGGAAGCTGTGCCTTGAACAGCTGCCCTGTGAGGATGCTCGTGCAGTTGATGCAAAGCCCACCCTTTGAAAATCGATGATCTAGAATTCTGGACTAATACAGCACAGAAAGTTAGAGGGGCCCAGAGTCTGGGCAGTTAGGTAAGCTTGGGGCTCAGGCAGGCTTCCTGGAGGAGGTGACTCTTGAAGGATGAATACTGTTTAGCTAGACAAAGGGAGGTGAGAAGGTCCTCGGCAGCTGTGGGCCGGCAGGAACACAGGTACTGAGGCTAGGCAGTGTGCCGGCAGGCAGCTCAGTGTTTCTGGAAGGTAAAGTGTAAGTTAGGGAGTGATAAGGCTGTGAAGGAGGCCGGGACGGGTCGCAGAGGGCCTGAGTGTCATGCTGGAGACGTGACACTATCCTCAGGGCAGAGGGAGGGAGGGAGGGAGACAAACAGTCGTGGTTCTACTTTCGTGCTTGACATCAGTCACTACAGTGATACTGTCGTCGTCCTTCCATTTCCAGTTGCTAAGTGAGAAAATTGAGGCTCAGAAAAATTGGGTGACCCGGCAAGATCATGGCACAGCTGGGCTCAAACACCTCTGCTCCAAACTTCCAGACTCCTTCTCAGGCGGTGTTTGTTGAATGAGATGCTGCTGACTCACACAGCCGGCTGCTCGTCCTGTCACGGGTTCCTATCATACGTCCTCAGCAGCGTGAATTTTTCCTCAGGCCTTGAACTCTGCCAGAAGCAACTGTTTCCAGCCTTCCTATTTGCACGGAATGATGCTGGCAATTAGGGGCCAAAGTGTATCTCCGGCCTGTGTTTAGGAGGAAGTTATCGTAATAATGGAAGGAATGATAGTGGCAACAAACGTTGAGCGGTTACTGTACGCCAGTCACTGTGTGTGGCTGATCTCCCTGAGTCCGCACGGTGCCCCTGGAATTAAGTACTATCATCATCCCCACTTGTTGGTGAGGAAACTCAGATGGGACAAGGAATTGGTGCCTAGTCACAAAGTTAGTCAGTGGCTCTATCTGTCAGAATAGGCTACGTTTTGCTGCAGTCACAAATGACGTTCAGCTCTCGATGGCTTACAGCAACAAAGGAGCATTTCTTGTTCATGCTCTATGCCCGTTGCCGCTTGGCTGTGACTTTGGTCCACACTCTCTTGGTCCTGGGTCCCAGGTTGACAGAGTGACCTCTATCTGGAACCTTGCTGGTCTCAGGGCAGAACAAAAGGAGTCTTATCAGGCCCCTGTACTCACTCTTAAAGCAATTGCCAGAAGTGGCACTCGGCCCTTCCACGTACAGTTCATTGACTAAGGTGGGTCGTGGGAGCACTCAGTTCAGGGCAGGGGTGCATAACCTGTCTGTAGGGAGGACCGGTGTGGGGAGGGATAGCTGAGTGTCCGCTGAATGGTGGCCCACAACCACCACAGCTGAGGCAGGATGTGTGTTGCAGGGGAGGGAGACATTTCCTCTACCCACTCTGGGTCCTTCTGACCGAACAACGAATTAAATTCTCATGAGGCAGAATAACAGGAGAAAGTCAAACAAAGCTTTATAACATGAATACATGGGAGAGGCTCAGGCAAACTGAGCACCTCTCCAAAATGGCAGAAGCTCACCCCTTAAATACCATCCTCAGCTAAAGACAAAGGAGGATGTTGGAGTGGGAGGAGTCAGTTACACGAGATTACAAGAAAAGCACAGTAAAGTAAGGTTACTATGCAAATTTAAGTCCTTGCCTTCTGCGTTGATAAGAGTTTCTAGAGAAAAGGTCATCCCCCTTCTTCCTGGTGCAGAGAGGGAGACACCTTTACAGATGGAGGTTTCCTTTACAAATGTAAATGTCTCTTAACAAAGGGTAAGTAAACTCTAGTTTTCAGAGTTTCTCTCATGTCTGCAGTTTTTAAAAGTAACCAGCCCAAAATAATCCTCATGCCACAGAGACATATCTTGGGGTGGCCAATTCCAGTCCCCCACAGTATAAACATAAATCCTGTGTTTACAGGGTTTGAATTCTGACATCAGAACCCACGCTCTCAGTCACCATTCTGCCTTCCATGTGGCTGGATGCATGCGGCTCAGCCTCGTCCCACACGGCTGATGGCATGAATTCACTCATGGAAAACCAGCACCCACAGTGTGCACAGAGATTTTTATCTTTGGTTTCTGCTTCTCTGTAGCGAAGCAACTGAGAAGTGCTGTGCTGTACACCCAGAGGTGCTTAGGAAGATGCTAGTTGACATGAGCTGGCAGAGAACCAAAAGCATGGCAGGTCCCCAAAGGCCTAACTCAAATCCCATTTCTTTTGATGGCTGGAGGATGGATTATTTCTCACTATCTGGGGCACAGACCTACACCACTCATCAGTGGCCATGCTGTGGCAGCAACCCACATACTAAATAGAGGAAGATTGGCACAGATGTTAGCTCAGGGCAAATCTTCCTCAGCAAAATAAAAAATAAAAATAAAAAAATAAGTTTGTTGATTGAATGCATGACGAAGGAATGAATTTAATCTTTGCAAACCAACAACCTTACAAGGTGGATGTTATTAACCCCATTTTACAAAAGGGGAAACTGAGACTCAGGGAGATACAGTCTCATGATGACAACAGCCACCGTATTAGTCACCACTTGCAGTGTGCCAACCCGTATGCTGAATGCTTGACAGACATTCTCTCCACTGATCCACACTGCCCTCTGGAGGTGGGTACTGTTATCCCTGAACTCTCTGTAACATGGAAACCATCATAAATCTGCTCCCAAGAGAAGATAAACCAAGCGGACTACAAAGCACAGTGGCCGGCGCATAGGAGTCCTCAGTAAATATTAACCATTGCTCTTCTTTCCTCATCACCATCATCTGCTATCACGCCGTACACTGAGTTGTCCAAACTCCAACTTCAGTTCAGAGTTCACGCTCCTAATGGCCACACCGTCCCAGCCTCGGTCTCTCGTCCTGCTCCTAATTGCCCCACAGAGGGCTGCCTGTCCCACGGGAAACCCCAGAGCGCTCACAGCAACCATTCTCAGGATTCACCTGACCCCAATTCACTCCAAATGCTTCCCTTTTGCTACATTTTATAGCTTTTAAATTTCAAGTCTGACCATTCTAGCTCTTTCCCCAACGCCAAGGTCCCCAGTACAGGCTTTTCTCTAACCCATCTTGGAAATGATTATTCTGAAGAAAATTGGTCTCCAAATGTCCCAGCAGGAGGTGGGCTCAGATGGCAGAGTCAGGGCAAGGATAGGAAGGAGGGAGGTGATGGAGTCTCTGATTCTGTTTGGTACTTGTTCTGGGTCCATCTGTTTAAAGATGTTTCTGTGCTTCTTTTGCTATTATTATTATTTTTTTGTCTTTTCATTATTCAAATTGCAACCCTGTTAGGACGGATCGTCGGGTGAGTAGCGCATCCACATACCGGCATTCCCCAGCTGGGTTTTAGAAGTTTTCAGCTTTTTAAAACCATCACTGGGCCCAGGGTGACCTTGGTAGCTTGCTCTGCATGACAGAGTACCCAGCTTTGATCCCAGCTTGGGGGTTGGTGAGGCGGGGTGGTCTCGAGGGGTCCTGGGCACCGCCAGCCCTAAAGACCTACCTTTTCTCCCCCAGAACGGCCGAGGCATCCCGGAAGAAGAGAGAAAACCGGAGGAAGTGGAAGCGCTATCTCCTGATAGGCCTGGCGACCGTCGGAGGCGGAACGGTGATCGGTAAGGCCAGTCCAGATGAGATGAGACGGTGGCACGTGGGCCAGGGCAGTGTGGAGCGAGGGATGACGCCAGGCTGGGAGCCAGAGTGGAGAGCGCAGGGGGAACAGCTGGGAGGCGGCCCCCGGCACGTGGGAGGCGCCCTGTCTGCAGTGTGTTCATTGGCATTGTTAGAAGTATCCTCAGAAGGGAGTGGACAGCTGACGGCCACATCCTCACTCACACTGTTACCCACCATGAGCTGCTTCACTTGCAGGCGTGACCGGGGGTCTCGCTGCCCCTCTTGTTGCTGCCGGAGCCGCAACAATCATTGGCAGCGCCGGAGCAGCGGCTCTGGGCTCCGTGGCCGGCATAGCCGTCATGACCTCGCTGTTTGGGGCAGCTGGAGCTGGCCTGACAGGTAAGGTTCAGAAGGGGTGGTGGGCTGCGAGGGATTTTCAGCCAGGGTAGCCCGGCTCCTGAAGGACATGCCCAGATTCTCACCTGCGACGGCTCTCCAGGAGACAGGAGAACATGGCTCTCTCACTCTGGGTCCCAGCCCCGCCAGAACTGCAGCGCGCAGCTTGGCAAGGGTCGGCGTAGGGCTGAGTGAGAAACTGGACCTGGTATAGACTTCCTGGGAATATCTGATGGGGCCTGCTGGCTGCCTCAGAGACCTGTCACTCACCAGCGTTTACCCATGGGGGACTTCATCCAAATCCTACTGTCAACAGCCCCCCAATCACACAGATTGTTGCTCCACTCCCCAAGGGGGTCCGTCACTCCCCACACTGAGAATCTTGGTCAGTCTGATCCACTTTTACTGAGAGGAGTGTGTTACTCCCCGGAAGTTTGTGGGCAGGAAAAGGGATAGAGAACAAAGGGAGCCAGGACAGAGTGGTGGGTATGAGCCTGGCCTCCGAGTTCCGGCCCCAGCCCTGCCACTCGGGGGCCGGCCGGCCTTTGGAAGCCTCTTCCCTCATCTGTATTGAGTTCAAAGCAAGATGTGTTTGTTCAGAGACAGGGCACACAGTCGGCGCTGACTGTGAGTGTGTGAGCACAGATGGCCGCTCCGAGTGACATTCCCTGGGGCCCCCGGTCACCTCCATTCTCGTTTTTGTCTCTGGGTCTTTAGGATACAAGATGAAGAAGCGTGTTGGGGCCATTGAAGAGTTCACATTTCTGCCTCTGACAGAGGGCAGGCAGCTACACATCACCATCACCATCACGGGATGGCTGGCATCCGGCAAATACCGTAAGGACCAGGGGCGGTGCAGAGGAGGATGCGGAGGGCGGTGGGCATTGGCTGAGCTGGGCCTGCTGCTGTGGGCCAGACCCTGGCCTAGGCTTTTGCCTATGTATGTCTTTTGAGGGTGGGTAAGGGAGCTCTAATTTGCAGAGGAGAAACTGAGGCTCAGAGGGCTGAGGTGACTTCATTCCACATCCATCTACTGACCCATCCATCCATCCACCCACCCATCCATCCACCCACCCATCCACCATCCATCCATCCATCCATCCACCATCCATCCATGCATCCATCCATCCATCCACCCACCCATCCACCATCCATCCATCCATCCATCCACCATCCATCCATTCACCCACCTATCCACCCACCCATTCATCCACCGTCCACCCATCCATCCATCCACCCACCCATCCACCATCCATCCATCCATCCACCATCCATCCATGCATCCATCCATCCATCCACCCACCCATCCACCATCCATCCATCCATCCATCCACCATCCATCCACCCACCCATCCGTCCACCGTCCACCCACCCATCCATCCACCCACCCATCCACCATCCATCCATTCACCCACCTATCCACCCACCCATCCATCCACCATCCACCCACCCATCCATCCTTCACCCACCCATCCATCCACCCATCCACCATCCACCCTCCACCCATCCATCCATCCACCATCCACCCATATATCCATCCATCCATCCATCTATCCATTCATCCATCCATCCATTCGCCATCCACTCACCCATCCATCCATCCATCCATCCATCCATCCATCTACCATCCATCCACCATCCACCCACCCATCCATCCACCCACCATCCACCCATCCATCCATTCACCATCCACCTACCCATCCATCCATTCATCCATCCGTCTACCATCCATCTACCATCCATCCACCATCCACCCATCCATCCATCCACCCATCCATCCACCATCCACCCATCCATCCATCCACCATCTACCCATCCATCCATCCATCCATCCATCTACCTACACATCCATCCATCGATCCACCTATCCATCTATCCATCTACCATCCATCCAACCATCCATCCATCCATCCATCTATCTACCATCCATCCACCATCCACCCACCCATCCATCCATCCACCCACCCACCATCCACCCATCCATCCATTCACCATCCACCTACCCATCCATCCATCTACCATCCATCCACCATCCACCCATCCATCCATCTACCTACACATCCATCCATCGATCCACCTATCCATCTATCCATCTACCATCCATCCAACCATCCATCCATCCATCCATCCATCCATCTATCTACCATCCATCCACCATCTACCCACCTGTCCACCATCCACCCATCCATCCATCCTTCCATCCATCCATCCATTCATCTACCTACACATCCATCCATTGATCCACCTATCCATCCCTTCAGCAGTATTCGTAGAGTACAGTACAGACCGTGTGCCAGATACTGAGCCAGGCCTTAGGAACTCAGTGGTGAGCAGCACAGTCACAGCCACTGCTCCCGTGGAACATATGGTCTGAGGCAGAAGACAACCCAATGAGCAGTAACTACAGGGAAGCTGTATGGATGGCACAGTTGGGAAAGCACACATTATTTCTGAGGAATGAGGGAAAGGTTCCTGGAAGTAGTAACATTTAGGCTAAGGACTGGCTGGGAATTAGATGGGTAAAGAAGGATCAAGAACTGTAAACCAAGTAAAGGGGCAGCATGTACAAAGGCCCAGTTCTGCAAAAGAACCAAAAGAACAGGACGCTGGAGCAGGAAGCTAGAAGGCAGGAGTATGGACAGGACCAGATCACGCAGGAGCATGTGAGCTGTGGCGAGGATTTGAATTTATCCTCAGAGCAAGTAGAAGATAGCGAAGGACTTTGAGAGATCAGTACATCTTGGCTGTGTGACCTTAAACAAGTCATTTAACCTCTCTGTGCCTTAGCTGCCTCATTTGTAAAGTAGAACAAATTTTTCCTGCCTTTCCGGTACTTAAAAAGATTGTTAAGGTAGCTTGTAGCAGGCACCTGATTTCTAATTGGCACAAACATTAGTTCCCTTTGCTGCTCTACTTTGAACGTGTGTTTTGAGGAGATTCTAAGCAGGGTGGCTTTATGGTCTAACACCACACTACAGTCACCACCTAGCTCTCTTTTGCAAGTGCCCGGGGTGAGGCTCAGCAAACAGTCCGTCACTCAGAGAGAGCAGGGTGGGCCAAGGAGTCCGGAGCACCCTGGCCAGACCACAGGCTCAGAGCCACCTGGGTTCCCAAATTTCTAGGATCCAAGGGTGGAAGCCGCAGCTCTTCTCAGTGACACAAAGAAAGCGAGAGGGAAAATGTCCAGGCCCCGTTAAAGGCGTTCCTAGGGCCTTATGGGTTTGGGACCGCCGCCCCGTCCCCACAGCGGAGCTCTGACATAACTGGGCACCTAGTGCGCGCCCACCCCGACTCAGGCACTTACCCACAGCAGGAACTCGAGGGGCTCTACCACACGTGATCCGCTCGCCCCCTCGAGGTGAGGCTGCTCTTGTCCTGACCTGGTGGAAGAGGAAGCATGTGGGGTCACGTGGCAGGCGAGGGGCAGATGCAGGCTTCACATCTGGGTCCCCTGCCCACAGTGCGTGGGTTTCTCTTCCTTTGTTTTCATTATGCCACGCTCCAGAAAGACTGAGACAGGAAGGAAGGAGCAAGAGTCTGAGCAAAGGGTTTGCCATTCTGACCAGGATGGAAAGCATTTTACCCTCATTTCTTCAGTTCACCCCAGGTCAAAGGGCAAGATCGTTTTGCGGGGAGGAAGTTGTCATCAGGGTTCTCCCCCAGCAGCCGAGTACAGTGCGCTCCCCGGGCAGAGGTGGTTCGAGGAAGGATACCCAGGCCAGAGTAAGTTCAGGAAGGACACGAGTTGCCTCTTCCTGTCCCCTTGACAGCCAGAGAGGAGCCTGGTCTCCTCACAGGCTTGCTTCTGTGTGTGACGGGAATCGGTGGACTTTCTTCGGCCTACTCCTCTGTTAAATAGGATCGTGTGTAAGGAGGGTGACAGCTTTGTAGCTAACCGCTTGCTGGGAGCCAGGCACTAACCCCAGCATTGTGTACATCGGCTCACTTAGTGCCTCAGTTCAAGCCAAGGAGGCGGGCGTCATTATCACCCCCATTTTACGGATGGGGAAACCGAGGCTCATAAGGGCTGCCCAGGGTCACCTACTAGTCAGGGATAGGGGCAGGACTCAGCCCCATTTTGTCCGTCTCCATAGCCCGTGCTCTTGGCCACAGGGCGATCCAGTGCGGTACAGTGCCTTACAGTTTATATGAGGCTTTTCATGCAGCATCTCACACGAGCCCCACCACACCTGTGAGTCAGATGTTAGCGTTCCATTATAACAGGTGGAGAAGCTGAGGCTCAGAAGGGCAGCGTGCCTTGCTGTGACTCATGCAACCAGGAAGCTGCTGAGCTGGGTCCAGAGCCAGCGTCACAGCATGCCACACACGCACACACACCCCTGCTCTGAGCCTGGACCACCGTCACAGCACGCCCTACACACACACCCCTGCTCTGTGCCCACAGACAGGCTGGCCGTCTCCTTCTCCGTAATGAGAGACAATTAATCTCTGAGCTGTTACAGAGCTGTGACAGGGTCCCTGCAGAGGCGGAGGGAGGAGCCCCAGGTTTGTCCTTGTGTCAATGTAGCACCCATAGCTAAGGATGAGGGCTATGGGTCGGGCAGGTAGAGGCATCTGGCAGACGTCCAGAGCCCGCAGCCTGTGGGAAGCTGGCTCCGCCCGTCCATTCATTCATGGTGTCTTTCTGAGTGCCCACTACGCTGGGCTTTGGGAGCCTCATGCTCGGCAGACAGACTATGGCAGAGGCGTGCATGAAACAGGTGACGCAGAAACAAATGTCTAGTTGCAGACGGGATGAGAACCCAGGGGGAAAGTGCAGGGTGATCTGAGCTCCCGAGGGCCAGGAAGGCTTCCCCTGGAGGCGATTGAACTGCAAGCTCAAGGGCAAGTAAGAGTGACCTCGGGAAAATGATGCTTTAGGCAGGGGCGGGAGGAGATTTCTGTTTGGAAAGGTCCCTTGGGGGCCAGAAATGCGTGGGGGGCCAGATCAGGTGTCCCTCTGTGCACCCCACTGCCCCCTTTCCTTCTCGCAGAATAGAGTGACCACGTGGTGTTTACACATCTCTCTCCCTCCCCGGGCTGGGAGCTCTTTATCTAGATGGCTCAGGCTCCTCACCTGTGAAATGGGGCTAAGGCGGTGCGCAGTCCAGAGGCTAGGGGAGGATTAAGTGAAAGGGTCCCTGTGACGAGCCCTCAGCACAGTGCTGCCAGCGCCAAGTGCACGCTCACTGACGTTTCCTACGACGGTCATCCCCTGTCTCCTCAGGGTCAGGCTCCGGGCCTGGCATAGTCCAGGTACCTGGTTAATATTTGTGGTAGCATGAATGATTGAATGAACAGCTCAAAAGCAAGTGTTTCTAGAAGGTAAAGTGTAAGTCAGGAAGTGATGAGGCTGGGAAGGAGGCTAGGACCGGGTCGCAGAGGGCCTGAGTGTCATGCTGGAGACGTGACACTATCCTCAGGGCAGAAGAAGGGCCAGCACGGAGGCAGACAGTCATGGTTCTCCTTTCGTGCTTGACATCAGTCATTATGGTAGTGCTGTCATCATCCTTCCATTTCCAGTTGCTAAGTGAGAAAATTGAGGCTCAGAAAAATTGGGTGATGCAGCAAGATCACGGCAGAGCTGGGCTCAAACACCTCTGCTCCAAACTTCCAGACTTTTCTTTCCTAGACGGTGTTTGTTGAATGAGATGCTGCTGACTCACAGAGCCAGCTGCTCGTCCCATCACGGGTTCCTATTTTACGTCCTCAGCAGCTTGATGCCAGAATTACTGCCGCATGAGAGAAAGAACGCTTTACATGGATAATTGTTTGAACACCTAATTC
The DNA here is from genome assembly GCF_041296265.1 of Equus caballus. NCBI lineage: Eukaryota > Metazoa > Chordata > Mammalia > Perissodactyla > Equidae > Equus > Equus caballus. The sequence continues at coordinate 34,360,111 of NC_091685.1, forward strand.
TTCCAACTACCCTGTGAAGGGAGAGAAATATTAATCACCCCACCTCACAGATAAGCCAAGTGAGGCTCAGGGTGGGATAGGGGTGTGCCAAGGTCACCCAGCTACCAATGAAGGAAAGAGCTGGGGCTCGGCTCCCGGCCTGCTGACTCACAGAGTGGCAGTGTGCTCCTCCAGCTGGTCATCTGCTTCACTATCAGCCACCACTCTTTGGCAGGGGGTGGGCCTCTTGTCCTCCCACCAAGCATGAGTGGCCCCATCACGGCCTGTCTGGAAAGGGGCGGGGGGGGCCTCCTCTATCACAGACAGGAGGGACCTCACCCACCCATGTTCTCCCCAGGTACCTTCAGCGCTCCGTGGGCCGCCCTGGCCCACAGCCATGAGCAGTACTGCCTGGCCTGGGAGGCCAAGTACCTGATGGAGCTCGGCAACGCCCTGGAGACCATCCTCAGTGGTCTTGCCAACATGGTGGCCCAAGAAGCCCTGAAGTATACAGTGTTGTCTGGTAAGGCCCCCTTCCCTGCTGCCAGCAGCCTGCCCACTGCCCCCAACCCACACTGGTACCATACTTTGCATGCCTGAGGCCCCCAGGGAGCCAGGCACTCTGCTGGGCCCTGGGAACGTGGAGAGGTTAAGGCTGCATTCCTGTCTGTGAGAAGTTTATGGTCTTTGTCAGGAGGGGATAGGTAAAACAGCCAATTGCCTTATCACATTGTGTATCAGCCAGCTATTGCTGCATAACAAGCTACCCCAGAACTCAATGACTTAAGATAACAGTTATTTATCATAATAGCTCAGGAGTCATGAGGCTGCATCTGGCTGATCTTTGCTGGGTCTGCTCATGCATCTCTGGGTCAGCGACTGTCCACTGACGCAGGCTAGCCTCGTGTGGGGCAACTAGGGCAACTCAGCTCTGCTTCATTTGTTTCTCCTCCTCTTCCTGGGATCAGCGGGCTAGCCCACACCAATGGCAGAAGTGCATGAGAGGATGTACAAGTCCATTTCAAGCCTCACATCTACTAACATCTTCTTGGCCAAAGCAAGTCGCATGGCTGAGCCTAGAGAGAATAGGCAGGGCAGGCCGGGGGACTGCAGAGTTGGGAACCAAAGTGGGAGGATATAGGGTGGAGTGACAAACTGGGGCCATCTTGGGAATCTCACACATGACGGGTGCTTAACAGAAGGAATCTAGTCCATGTGTCAGAAATGTGTGAGCTTCAGTTTTCTTCTTTGCTATTTAGCAGTTTGACAACATTTGGAAAACTTACAGATGGCAAGTTAAAGATGCTGCATGCATTTACTCAGACATCCATTAGCCAGCCAATCACTTCTCTACGAAGACCGCCCCCTTGCCTTCATCACTGCTATCCCACCTCCCCAGGCATTGTGGCTGCCCTGACCTTACCAGCCTCACTCCTCAGTGTCGCCAACGTCATCGACAACCCCTGGGGGGTGTGTCTCCATCGATCAGCAGAGGTTGGCAAGCACCTGGCCCACATCCTGCTCTCCCGACAGCAGGTACCTGGGAATGGCTGTGGGTGGGGGGCAAGAGGGGAAATGAGGAGCTGACTTGTGCACAGACGTCACGGAGGTGGAGGTAGCCCAGTGGTTTTGAGGGAGTGGGTGGTCTCTGTTGCCTCTCTAGTTCAAGTCATGAAAGTGTCCTAGGATGGACCAGTAGGAATTAGAGACTGTGCATCTCTAGCAGATAATTAGGTGAGGACTGAATAACAGAGGCACCTGCAGGTATGGACAAGCCCAGGTGCTCCTTCCTAGAGCTACAGAGCTACCATCTGAGCACATCTTCAGTGGTCCAAAGACCACGTAAAATGCTCAGAAAGAGAAATCGTCATAATGCTTTTAAATTTTGAATCCAGTAAAGATGTACTTACCAAGGAAACGAAACCGCCCCCTTCAAAATAAACTTGAGTGAATGGAGACAAGTTTGAGAAATAGTATCAGAAATGACTGTATGGGTAGAATTAGTGTTGGCTACAAGTGAGAGGAAACCCAAAATAACAGTAGCTTAAACAAGATGGAAGTTTCTTTCTCATGGAGAAGCCTAGGAAGGCAGTCTTGCACCAGAATGGTGTGCCATGGTCAAGAGGCCCGGGTTCCTTCTGTCTTGTTGCTCTGCTGTACATGGTCTTGACCCCATGGTCCAAGATCCAGCATCTGAGCTCCAAGTAGCAGGAGAGGGGAAGGGCTGAAGAAGGAAAAGCAAAGGCCTTACAGCATTTCCATCAACATCCCACTGGGCAGACCCTAGTCATGTGACCATACCTACTGCCACAGAAGCTGGGAAATGTAGTCTTTATTCTGGGTGGCAATGAGCCCAACTGAAATTCAATTATTATGGGAAAAAGGGAAGATGGATATTGAGGGAAAACCAGCAGTTTCTGCCACAATGGGTAAGTTGCTTGAGAAACGGATAACCCCATCCAATCCCGTATCTTTGCCAGGATAGAGAAGTCCTTTGGCAGCTTTGGCTGTAAGGCAAAGACCGGAGAGGCATCGGCTTAGATGAGATGCAGGTTTATTCTCTTCCACGTGACAGCCTGGGTGTCAGCATCGAGAGCAGTAAGATGGGTATTCATTTCCCACTGCTGCTGTAACAAATGATTGCAACCTTGCTGGCTTAAAACAACACAAATTTATTACCTTACAGCTCTGGAGGTCAGAGGTCTGAAATGGGTTCACAGGGCTGGATTCCTTAGGGAGGCTCCAGGGAGCATCTGTTTCCTTGCGTTTTCCAGCTTCCAAAGGCTACCTCCGTTCTTTGGGTCATGGTCCCCTTTCTCCATCTTCAAAGCCAGTGTAGCATCTTCAGATCTTTCTCTCTGACCCTTTCCTTCCATCATCACGTCGCCTTCTGTGTAACTCTGACCCTCCCGCCTCTGTCTTGTAAGGACCCTTATGATCACGTTGGGCTCTCTGATAATCTGGGATAATCTCCTCGTCTCAAGATCCTTCACTTGACCCCATCTGCAAAGGCCCTTTGCTATATGCATTCACAGTGTCCAGGAATTAGGATGGGGCCCTCCGTGGGGGCTCTTTACGTGGCCTGCCACATTGGCAGCTTTACAGCTTTGGGACCCCAGACTCCTTCGATCTCGTGGCTGCACGTCCTCAGTCCTCAACCTCTTTCTTGTGGTCCAGGATGCATCTTCTAGCATTTTATCTGCATTCCAGACAGTCAGAGGCTGGAATGAAGGGCACGCCTGGAAGTCACACCTATTGCCTCCCGTCACCTCCCTTGGCCAGGACACAGCCCTGTGGCCATCCCTAGCTACCAGGGAGTTAGGGAAACTTAGTCTTTGGCTGGGTAGCTGTGTGCCCAGTAAAACTCGTGAGTTCTATTACCAAAGGACAGAGCGAGAATGGGCCTTGGGAGATGACTGACAGCCTTTGCCACAAAGTTCCTGCAGAATTGGAATACTCTCTGACGGAGGGTTGTCTATGGCAGTAAGTGGAGAGTCGGGGGAGAGAGGACACATGTGTTGGCACAAAAACAGGGAAAAGGCATAGACTGCTGAGACCAGGCTGGACCTTTGGAGCTCATCTGCTCCTTCCTTCCCTTCCTTGTAACACTTGTGCCATATGCCCCAGATAACTTGCTTTTTCCCATGAATTGCCTTGTCTACAAGTTCTTTAGTCAGAAAATTCTTCTTTACGTCTAACTTACTACCTTCTCTTATCATGGAAAGTCACTATTTCATGTCCCACCTTCCTATCTAGAAACAGAACAGTTGTCCCTCCAACGTCACTCTTTGCCTTTTCACCCATCACCCCTGGGGTCCCTTCTGCCCCCTCTCCCTGGCTCCAGCAGGGCCCCACTTCATAGCTGCTGTTTGCCACAAGATGGATGAGTCCTGTCTCCTGGGGAGGAAGAGATGGCAGCTGAATAATGGTTTGAGATGAAAGACTTAACCCAGCCAGAGGCTGGCTGTCGGCTTCAGAGGAAGCCGGTTCCAGCGGCGGCTTCACTCCTGCATGAGTAAGGGCCAGACTCTCCTGATTAAGACATCAGAGCTCGGGGGCCGGCAGTGGCACATGAGTGACTCTTTAAGCTCAGGGCAGGCACTGAGGAGTGTGCAAGGGTCCCCTCCTCAGGGCTGATGTTCTGCTGGAACTGGCTGTGCCCACCCTCGCTAGACACCTGTGTCCTTTCTCCTCCAGGGCCGGCGACCTGTCACCCTGATTGGCTTCAGTCTGGGAGCCAGAGTCATCTACTTCTGTCTGCAGGAAATGGCTCAGGAGAAAGGTGAGTGTGGCTCATTGTCACAGGTGAAAACCCTCCCCAAGTTCATCCCCCCCAGCCAGAGGTTCTGGACCAGGGGTCAGGAGTCTGGTAAATTTGTTCTTAGGTACAATAGTTAAAAGTTAAAAATAGTTTGAAAATAGACAAAATAGTTAACTCATTTGGAAAATGGTTTGTTTCTTCTGAACATAAACTCGAGTCCTGTAATAATGACGTTGACCTCTGCGTTCTGATGTGCACTCTTGAGTGGGAGGGAAGGGAGTGGGAGAAGTCTGAAATCAAGGTGTCGGCAGGGCCATGCTCTCTCCTAAGGCTCTCGGGAGGGTCCTTCCTGCCTCTTCTAGCTGCAGGTGACTGCCAGCGGTCCTTGGCGTTCCTCGGCTCTTAGATGCAGCACTCCAATCTCTGTCTTCATCTTCACACCGCCTTCTCCTTGTGTCTTCTAAGGACAGTGTCATTGGATTTAGGGTCCACCTAAATCCAGGATGATCTCATCTCAGAATCTTTAACTAGTTACATTTGCATAATTTAATTATATCCTCAAAGACGCCTTTGCCAAATAAGGTTTCATTTACAGGTTCCAGGAGCGCATATCTTTTGAGGGGCCACCATTCAACCCACTGCAGACACCTTTGGGAGTGTGTCACGCCGTCCATTGATGTACTTTCAGTGTTGAGGCAGTGGAAAGCTTGAGTGCCACTGCTCTGGGCCTTGGGCGGGTGAGATATCCAGGGCAGAATCCTGGTTTGGGACAGATCTGTCAGCAGAGGCTGCTCGTAGGAGGGGGTTGGGGGAGTGAGGTCAGAGCTTGAGGCACTTGGGGTGGTCCACTGTTCATGGAACCTACTGACCTCTCTCCTGGTGGAGCATAGCGGCAGGACCTTGAAGGCAAGAGAAGGGACTGAGACAGGGACTCCTAGGCCTGAGAGCAGAGGGTGGATGGAGAGAGGGGCTGGAGTTACAGCCCACATTCTCCCTTGGGATTTCCTTGAATGCCTCTCTGAGCCTCAGCTTCCCCACTTACAAAATAGTTAATACCCACCCCGTGTACTTGCTTTGAGGAACTGTGAGGTGCCCCACGTAGAGGATTTTTGCAAATTGTAAAACCCTTCATGGACCAAATGCAGCTCAGGTATGTCAGTTTGCAGCTTCTGCCCTTCAGAATTTCTGCCAAGCTGAGGGTACCCTTGAAGATGGCCCCTGGCCACTCTCCTTGGTCAGCCCGAGTGTGTGGTCTGATTGCTGACCAATTGCTAGCAAGCAAGGAGGGTGGGAATGTTTGCCGATGGCTGGACCTGAGGGAGCCAGATGAGTCAGGCGGTGACTGGTGTTATTTTCAGCATCGGCATCGCCGAAGGGCGTGGGACACACCCTGATGCTTACTGGCGTGATTCTTTCCTGTTCTTTACCTTTTGCGAAAATGTCTCCTCCACATCACCTTAGACTGAGGACCGGAGCTGTTTTCCTGGCTGCAAAGGCAAGGTGGAGGTGCCGTCCTCGGCGTTCACCGTGGAAGGGCCAGGCCCTTTGTGTGAGCCCTGCAGTGAGCCTCACCACCCTCTGCCGTCACAGAGGACACTCTCCCCCCTCGGAGCTTTCCACAGCCCCTTATCCCCTGGTTTTGTCCACATCGCTAAGCAAAGGGGAGGCACCTCTGTCTCATTTCCAGTAACTCTGGGTAACCTGGGACCACCATGCGTAAGGGCCTGGGGAGCCAGCCCTGAGCTGCGTTCACCAGGAAAATCCAGGCTGGGGTCAGAGGTCAGGCAAAAACCACCGAGAAAGCGGGGCTGAATTTGGGGCTCTGGTAAAGGCGAGTTTCTGTTTCCACCGTGGAAACATTGTACCTACCCTTTCTATCTGCACTGTTCCCCCACCCAGGCAGCTCCAGAGATGGAACAAGTCGAAAAGCCGTCCCTCACCTGCCTTCCCTGCTCTGCCTGGTACAGATAATCACCACTGGGAACCCCCTGGCTACCCGCGATGTCTCCCCGCCCTCAGCTCTTCATCCCCTCCTGTAAAAGGCTTTGTTGAGCTGCAGAAATACCACTGACTCCTCCTGCATAATGCTGTTCTGTGTGCCTCTGACTTGGCGCAAGTGATAACTATACTGTCAGAACCTCTCGGGAAAATTAGGGGGACAGCGTTTCTCATATAGGACACAGAATGTTTGTTAAACATGTGTGGGTTATAGAGAGGCAGGATGGGTGTATCAGTCAGCTGTTGCTTCAGTGATGCTGTCTAACAAGCCACTCCTCATACTCAGAGGGTTACAACGCCAGATATTTTCATGCTCAGGATCTACAGGTTGGCTGTGGTTCAGCTGCTCTAGAATCAGCCCTGTTTCTGGCTGCAGGTTGGGTAGGCGTGGCTCCAGGCTGCAGGCTGCGCTCAGATCTGCTCCATGGGTATTTGTCACGGTGAGGCTGAAGGGGCACCAGCCACTCAGGGTATGCTCTTCCTATGGTCGATCGCTGGAGTGCCAGAGCCAAGCTGAGCAACGCATGCACGTTTAAGACCTCTGCTCATATCGTATGTACTCACATCCTGTATCAGTTACTCATGCTGCAGACAGCCTCTCCAGAGTGGGTTGAAACAGTGATAACTGATGATTTCTCATGATTCTGTGGGTTGACTCGGCAGCTCCTCTCCTGTTCGCACCTGGGCTCCCTCTTGCAGTTGCAGTCAGAGCTGAATTGCTTGGAAGGTCCCAGTTGACCTCACTCCCTGGCGGGTCGTTGGTACCGGCAGTCACCTGGCAGGCCTCAGTCCTTCCCAGGGGCCCTCTCATCCTCCGTAGGCCTGTCTGACTTCCCACGTGACATTCTCAGGGCAGCGTTTCAGGAGGGCAAGAGTGGAAGCTGCAATTCCATCGGCCAAAGTAAGTGCTGGCCGGGTCAGCAGAGTGGGGCAGTGCACTCTGCTGGCAGCGGACGGGGAGGGGAGCGAATATTTGCCAAATAGTAATCTGAACTCTCACTCTGGGATAGAGGAGAGCTGGGCTTCGCAGTCAGCTGAGACCTGGGTCTGAGTCCTGCCTCTGCCCAGCTGGGTAGCCTGGGGTGGACAAGGACACAGCCTCCCTGGACGTCCATCTCTCCATGTGCAACAAGAGGTTAATGGCACCTTTCTCGCCCAACCTCCTCAACCCATACCACAAAGTAAAACAAATAAAAACGTGGGCATACACATACTCACAAAAATACGCTCACACGCATGCGTGTTTACACATACACCCTCCAACGTGGCCCTCATCTTTCTGCTGTTCCCCACATCCTCTTTCCAGCAATCCAGCAAGCCTCTGGCCTCCAGGCTTCACAACTTACCATCCAGTCCCCACCGATTCCACAGACGTGGGCCAGGCACAGCTGGAAGGACGGCAGCAAGGTGCAGGTCTTATGGTCGTTAGGTGACAGGGCCACATGGCTCTTCCCCACCCAGAGCTCCCAGCTTTGATACTGCATGTGTGCAGGCTCTGGGTTAGGACATCTGGTTGGAATCTCAAACCTGCCACTAGGCAAGTCACCTAACCTCTGAAGTCCAGGTGACTGGTGAAACACAGCAAATAATAGTATCGACATCGAAGTTGTTGTGAGGATTAGATGCAATAGTGCATATAAATACTGGCATATAATAAGAGCTCAGGAATTCTTGTTGAGCATTTATATTATGCTAAGAATTGTCTTAAGCTTTATAAAAGGGAGCTGGCACATTGTGTTAGAGCACCCCACACACACATGGGTGACATGGCCCTTGGACCTAGTTGAGGAAAAATTGGCCTCCCACAAGGGTTGGGGCCTGCACATTCTTGTCCTTTCTCTCGCTGCACCCCCGTTCTCCCCTCTTCCTTGACAACCCCCGCCTAGGTCCCGGCCTTGGGTTACTGATGGGGCATCTTCCAGTCTCCAGCTGGCTGTGATCGGAATGAATTATTCACCCTTTGCCCGGAGCTGCTGTTTCACATCTAATTCATTCCGGCTCAGCTGTCTGGTTTCAGGCAGCCCTGCTTGTTTAACACCCAGTTAATCTGCACAGTGAGGGGACCCTGTCCTAATTGCAGGAAAGCTGTCATTATCTGAGTTAGGAGATGTCAAAGAGGAATTACTCTAATGCATTTGAACCCACTAACTGTCTTCTGGATTCCCTTGAGACCTAGTGATGCAATGTAGCGGTCGATCCTGCTGAGTCACCCAGAGCGCGTAATCCTCCAGCCAGCCTCCCCTCCCCCCTCCCTCCTGGCTGTAGCTCATCCTTGCTGCCCTCTCCCCCAAGAACAGCTGCCTGTGGAGTTAACTGTCTCCACTGCAGCCTCCTTTCTGGGTCATGTTGCAAACAGCGTTACTGCTTTGGGGATGTGCCACCATTCACAGGGTGCCCCTCACAGCCGGGGCTGCCCTTCCCTCAAGCTCAAGCTCAGTGGTCAGCTTCCTTTCAAATCGCTGTCCAGACTATAAGCCCCTTGTGGGCAGGGGTCATCTCTGACCAACGTCTATGCCTCCTGTGCCTGGGATAAAGCCAACAGAGAGTGCATGCCTTATAAGTGACTTGAGCCTGAAGTCTAGTGTTATAAGCACTCACACTGTATCAGTCAGGTTATGCTGCAGTGACAAACATCCCCACAATCTTAAAAGGTGCAACACAACAGAGGTTCATGTCTCACTCGTGCTGCCTGTCCACTTTGGGTAGGCAGGGGGCTCTGACGGTTGTGGTCACTCCAAGACCTGGGCTGATGGAGGCACCCTCTCAACATGTGGTTCCTCAGTAGGAGACAGAGACCAGGGTGAGTTGTGCACAGGCTCTTGACACACTTTCACCTAGAAGTAACACATGTCACTTTCACTCATGCTTCATTGGCCAGGGAAAGCAATGCACGTGGACATTCCTAACATCCAGGAGGGGCCAATAAATGGATTCCCAGATGTGCTCAGAAGGCAGAGAGCCAGAACTGTGTTGTGAATAGCATGAGTGACTGCCACACGCATCTTCTGTCCACTGGGGGAGCCTTGTGGTTCCATAAAAATAACCCCAAGTTCCTTCCCTGAATACATACAGGAACTTCACGCTCGGTTACCAGCCAGAAGACAGAGCTTAGCTGGATTCTGGCCTCTGTAATTAATTCTCAGCTGAGGCCTCAGCCAGACACAGTTCTCACTGAGCCTGTTTCTTTATCTACAAAATAGGGACTTTCCTATCTTCCCCTACCTTGTCTCACAGGTTGGAGGATAGAGGTACACCTTGATGGAACGCCAGAGGGGAGCAGGTCCTGAGGAGGCTTGGGTGAGAGCCACAAAATTGATGGCACCCAGGAGCCCAGGGGCTCAGCCGAGGGGCCCCCACACAGACAGATGCAGGAACGATAGCCAGCATGTTACCCACCAAAGGACCAGAGCTGAGGCCAGCAAAGAGCTGGGTCCAGTCTGGCAGGAGGAAGGCCCCAGGCAGATCCCAGCCAAAGCTCTGAGCACCACGGATGGCAAGTGGCTCCAGACCATGCCCACAGCCCAGAGAATCAGAGGAGATGACCCGGTGAAAATGCAGAGCTGCCCACAAATGGGAATGATGTCATAATAGTCATAGCAATAGTAGCAGGAGCTGCCGTTTATGAAGGCCCAGCTCTCTGCCTGGTTTCTGCTCAGGAATATCCATACATTCTCTTCAACCCTCACAACAACCCCATGAGACAGGTCATTCTGCCCCCATTTTTCAGATGAGAAGAGCGAGATTTAGAGAAGGGTAGAGCAGCTTGCTCTCGAACTAAGATTTTAATACTTTTCTCTGACTCTAGAACTCCTATTTCTATTATTTGGGGCCCCCTCCCCCAAGTTGGATGTTTTCTCTTGGAACAGTTTCTCAGATCAGACCTCCCAAACAGAATTATTCAAAATCAAATTCATTCCATTGGCTCATATTCATTAAGCACCTACTGTGTGGCAAGCCCTCTAGTGAACAAGCCCATCCAGCCCCTCTCCTCCTGGACTTACAGTTCAGTCTGTTGAAATAATCTGCCCTCTCTGAGGCATGAGTTGGGGTCTTGCAGAATGGCTGCGGGAGTCGGCAGTGATGTGTGTCCATCATCTGAAAAGCACCTGGCACATAGTAGGTGCTCAGTAAAGGGAGCTCTTAGTGTTCTTCCATACCAAGTTCTAGGAGAGCTGCCTGACATCCTTAACTTGAGCATCCTGCCCTTAGGTAGAGACCACTTCAAGCTCGGTTAAGTACTCGGCTTAGGGAATGGAAGGAGTCGCAAGAAGCCAGTCCTGCAGGACAGAGCCAGATGCCCAGCCAGTCCTTCAGGCCTGTTCTGCTCCTCCCACAGCTCCAGGCAGGTGGTCTGGGTTTGCAGAGGCACCGCAGGCGCTGGACCACCCTCTACTCCCGCGTCATCCTAGAGCTGTGCGAGGCATCTGCGGAGCTTTCTCCATCTGCTATTCGGATTCTCAGAGCAGCCTTGCCACATCTTCAGCTGTGCTCAAGCTGGGTGGGAAGGACGGACTCCCAGCGGGAATCCCTTAGCTTCTGGAGGATTTGAATGCTTTGTGAGGCTGAGGAATCTTCTCTTCAGACAGAAATAGACAGACCCAGATTCCCCCGGGGTTTACTGAGACCCCTACTACCTGCTTGCCTGATGGATCCATTCCGATCATCATCGTCGTCTCACCAGCTCACAATTATTGGGCACTTACTGTGTGCCAGGCACAGCTAAATACCTTACATGCCTTATTTTATTTAATCCTGGCAATACTCCTATGAGGTTTTAATTATCCCCGTTATACAGATGAGGAAACTGAGGCTTCCAGAGGTGAAGTCACTAACCCATAGTTACAGGACTAGTAATGATGAAGCTCGAATTTGGATCCACAATGTTTGACTTCTGCTCTAATTCATGACTTGATCTCTGATCCTTACAGCAGCCAAACGTCAGGATAATTGTCTCTACTTTATAGTTAAGGCTCAGTGTGAGGCAAAGTGAGGTGCCTAGGTGGGCCCATTAGGATTTTTTGGTTGAAAGTCTTGAGATTTCTATCAACTGCCCTTCCTTCAGCCACATCCGGATCTCCTTTGTGCTCAAGAAGGAAAACTGGGCATTTAGGGCAACTCCTGTCTGCTTAGGTCCAGGCATCCCGTGCCTCTGTACCTGTTCTCACAGTCCAGAAGAGTCTTCCCCTCCCCTGAGCCCAGGCACGGAGCCAGCTCAGACACATCCTTCAAGATGTGGCTCAAAGATTCCCTCCACACCCCACGTGGAAGGAAGACTCAGACTCGGAAGTATTTAGAAAAGTTTCTTGTAAAAAGGTGTCAACTAGTTAGACTTCAGAAGTCCTGGCTTGCCAGATTAAACACACACCTTTCCCTTTTCTAAAGGGAAAACACACACTCACAATTACCAAGGTTACCCAGGTTTCATCAGTGTGTCCTTGGTGGCAAAGCAACCATTTTCTCACGAGGTTGTTGAAGCCACACAGGACACGCAGTGTCTTCAGATGCCAGCCTTCTAAACGCTAGGGACAGAGTTGTTTTTACTAGGAGTCAGCGTCGTATGGGAAATGCTCCGTCATTTGGGGAACTGGAACTATTATTTTTGCTTTATCTCGGAGCATGCAGTGTGGGTTTGTGTTTGTTTTTGGTGCTGGTCACACTGAGATGGGATGTCCGTGCTTATGCCCAACGGCGACAGTTTTTCTAACTCTGATGCTTGCCGCGTCCTCATGAGGCAGGTAGTGTTCATGCCATTCTGCGGAACTGCAGGCAAGGAGACTGAGACCCAGAGCTGAAGGGATTTGCCCCAAGTCAGAGCTGGGAGTCGCGCCCAGTACCCAGCTCCTAAGTCTGGGTCATTCTGCTTCGTCCAGCTGCCGACCTGCCTCCTCCCCCCTTGGACCCAGCTGTGCCGGCGCTCATGCGATGTGTTACATCCATCTGCTTGCGGCTCTCTCTGCCTGCTTCGTGCTGGTCTCAGCCTATCAGTCACTAATGTGGTCGGACCAGCCTGTGCAGTTCTAATTATGATGGCAAGACGCCTTTCAGCAGTCACCATCAGGAAACTTTGCAAACATAAAGGTTTATTACTTACAGAACCTGAAAAACACACACACATGGGGCCACAGCAACAGCTAGACAGAGAAAGCACGCACAGGCCTGGGGTTCTGCTTTTTCTGCGGTCCACGGTGGGGACCTAGGATTTCACGGGCTGACTCTTTATTGGTGAGTTTAAAACATAACAGCAGATATTTAAAGCACAAGAAGAGAAAAAACAAGTGGCCCAAATGGTCAATTATTGAAATCAACCAAGGTGTCTAAAACAAAGGAGCCTTGGGGCGGGGGAGGTGGCCTGGCTCTTTATCTCGTTGTGTGGCTGGCAGTGTGTTTACTCGAGATAGCCCTGTTGAAGTGGATGCCTTGGCAGTCAAAGCTTAAGTCAGGCACTTGCATTACAGAAAAGAAAAAAACTCTCAGGGTTACCCTACCCTCCCCTACCAGAGGGTGGTCGGCTAAATGTGGCCCCATACCAACCGCCACCTAGGCCGGCACCGCAAACCCCCAGGGAAGAGCTTGGCTGAAGCTGTGCTGGATCGCCCCGCAGCCTCAGCCCGGACAACTCCACTCCTGATCTGGGGACCTGCTTTGTCCCGGCTGGCAGCACAGAGGAAGGAAGGCAAAGGAGAGAGGCAGACAAAGAGGGCGCCATCCCCACCTCACGGGATGAAGATAGGGCCCCAGAGAGAAAAGTCCCTGCCTGCCCCCAGGGACTCGGCTGGCTTTCCTAAGTGCGGCGATGTGCCCACTTGTACATCAGTGTCCTTGCACTTGACCAATCAGACCAGTAGCCCCCTCCCCTGTGGAGGTAGTGGGAGGCCTAGGAAGAAGGGGGGCAGAGAGATGTGCTGGTATGAAAGGCGGAATGGCGGAGAATTCCACTGCTCCTGCAGCTGAGACCAGACGGGACCCGGGTCCCTTACTCCATGGCCAGCGCTTGTGCCTTACATCCGGCCACTTCAGCATCCCCTGGAGGTGGGGAACCTGTTGTGCAGAAGTTCCCCAGGGGTTGTTTATTCCAGGACCTACCTCCCTAGCCTGCCTTGCCTGCCACTTGGTCTAGCCCTCTGTAGACGCACTTTCTACTCCTAACTGGAATGTACGTGCAGAATGAGGAGGAGGTTACCTGCTCATTAGAAAAGTCTGCTAATAACTACCCAGAAGGCCACAGTTCTCCTTGCTGCAGGATTAGGATCACGGGCTCATGGCCAGAAAGCCCTGGGTTCGAATCCTGGCTCCACTACTTACTAACTCCTTAGTAAAATAGAGCTGACGATACCCGCCTCATCGAGATATTGTAAGGATAAATAAAATGCTCATATAAGGCATCTAGCAGAGCCTGCTTGATAATTGGCTAAGATCATTATACACATAGGTCGTTGGTAGTCTTGAAAGCATTAGAACTGCAAGGGGCACTTAACACTCAGTGTGTCAGAGTTTGATGATCCAGAGGCACTTCAGTTATCTTGGGGTCAGTCCATACGACGGTCCTCAGTTCATTCTTTCATCCCTTGAGCATTGGAAATTATGGCCTCTAGACTCAGGGTTCCCAGGGACATTTGGGATCGTCTGTTTCAGACCTCCACACTTATAGGATCCCCTTGACATCATCCATCAGAGGTGTCTACTAGCTTCTGCTTAATTGCTTCTAGTGACAGGAGGCTTACTACTCTGCCCAGGGGTGGTTAAGAATTTAGGAACGGATCGATTTAATCTGAGAGTCGATGGCTTGTGGCCTGTGAGACACCAGGCTCTGCCTGTTCAGGCTGCTCCTGCTCAGATGTTGTCCAGGGAGGCCAGCCACTGGCACTCCGACGGAGCCCCGAGGGCTGCAGTGCCTGGAGGCCAGCATCTCCCCAGGTCTGGCACGAGCCTTTTCAGAAACATGATTTTATCCATTTGGCAGCCAGAGCTGATCAGAGCCCCATTAAACACATTCACAAGAGACAGCATTGGAAGCTGAATGCTAATTCATTCAGGTCCACCAGTAACTGTCGCTCTCAGCAGAGGGAGCAGATGTCTGTGCTCACCGCCCAAGCTCCTAGGGAGACAGATCATCTGCCACAGTTTCCGTGGCGAGGACACGGATAGGGAGGGAATGGTCTCCAGGAGTCTCTCTTTTCCTGGCCACGTGAGTGAGCCCTGGTGACCATCCCAGTTTCATGGACAGATCCCCTCTCTGGTGACCTTGCTCCATCTCCTGCCCTCCTGGCCTCCCCCTCATTCACAGTTTGGTATAACAGGTCCTGTGCATGCGTCGGGGTTGGTAGTTACTAAAGGATCCAGACTGCCCGCAGTGAAGGAGCTTGCTATGGGGGCTGGGGCATTCCAACAGGGGAAGACAATACTGCAAGTCTCGTTATTTTCCGTGTTAATTAACCATCTCAGTTCACAGCATTCTGTAATGGAAGCTGTGGGGTTTTTCCTGTATCTAAGATGTCCGTGATCATCAAGCCTGCTTTGCAAGTATCGTCAGAACTCTTGTCTTTTAGAAAACTGCCAGGCCTGTTTTTCAGAACAGAAGATAGAACATCCCTGCCTGTGGGTCTGTGCGTCCCCTACACTGTGTGTTTTAATGACAGGGTCTGAGTTTGGAGCCCCTGTCCCTGCCATCCCAGCATAGGATGTCCCCATGTGAACTTTGACCTTTCTAGTCTCTAGTATAGTCTTCATTATTCATTTTTTCTCCCATCTTTTATTCACTCATTTACTCAGACAGCCATTTATTTATTTATGCAAAGCCCCATCTCCTTCCTCAAAGGATTTGCAGGACTTCTCAGGGAATTCAGTCATGAAAACAATAATTTATGGATAAATATAAAACATCAGGACCAGAAAAAATATAAATGAGGACAGGAGGCTTGAGCCAATTTGAAAGCTTAAATGCAGGGGAGCTGGGCCTGGAGAGAAGGAGCCTGGGCACCTGCAGCCAGGCCTGGACCTGAGTTCCAGCTCTGCCCCTCACTAGCTGAGCAGACAAGCACATGTGCTTGGTCCCTATGCCTCAGGCTCCTCGCCTGCGAAATGGGTCTGCTGATGCTTCCTTCAGAGGAGGATTAAAAGGATTAAGTGGGATAATGTTGGTAAAGCGCTTAGCAGAATGGCTGGCAAGTCATAGGCACTCAGTAACCACTGTTATTGTGACTATTGTATTTTCTCCTGTTACTGTCTAGCTGCTGTTACTGAGCTGTGAATTTAGCTGTTAGCTTCCTAGCAATCAAAGCAAAAACGGAAAGTGTTGACCTCCTGTTTCTCATATCCGTGAGGGGATGTGGAGATGCCTTCTCTGCAGGTAACAAGATCTCCCATTTCAAGCAGACTCGCTCTGTCTGTGAGTTGCACCCTCTCCTTCAGGAGCTGAGCATGCGCTTAATTAACCCGCAGGGCCTCGGGCCACCCCTGCCTTTGGTAGCTGGAAAGGTCGGGCTGGAGGTCACAAACCTGGAGCCCTGAGGAGAAGGCCCTGGTCGCGAATAATCTTTCCAGGGTGCTGGTAATTGTCAGGCAGGCTGTCGCTGGGGCTTCCTGGGAACTGAGATTAGAGTTAATGACCCTTAGGCTTTGGCGAGCACCTGGGCACTTGGAAGACGGTTAATTAGGCGGCAAGTCCCAAGTCGATTTTTATTTGGGTGATTTTACATTTTGTACTTTAGCAGCTGCTAGAGATTGAGGCTTCACGAGACTGTGTGGCCTGCGTCGCAGGCTCAGAGAACAGTGGAAAGCATGACTTTTAGTTCCTGCCACATTCCTCTGCAGAAGTTTGATGGAGAACAGCTGCTCGTCTCCAAAATAAGAAACCATCGTTCAGAGGGGGGGAAAGAGGAAGGGAGCTGATGTTTACTGAGAACCTACTATGTGCCAGGTAGGAGCGGAATCCATCCTGAGCTGCTTCCCAGTCACCTTGGAAGGTGTGGGTGTTACTACACCTGGAAGCAGGTGTTGTATTTTCCATTTTTACAGTTGGGGAACCAGAAGCCCAGGGAGGTTAGGTGACTTGGCCAAGGGCTCACAGCCAGTAATTAGCAAGTCTTGGATTCTAACCCAGATACGTCTGACTTTATACCATTTTCTACTAACCTTTCTTTTATGCTGCCTCTTACGATAAGCTTGCTGACCTCAAATTGCCGATAAAGTTAATAGATACCAGCTTTAAAACGGGTAAATAACAGTACCAAACACTGCATCACAAGGTCCTAGACATTACGAAGCTCAGAGGAGAGAGACTTTCCTTCCAGATGGCAGGGCAGACTTCAGGGAGGGGGTGTGGGCCTTGAAGAACTGGTGAGCTTTGAGAGGCCGTGAGGAAAGCAGGAGGCCTTCGAGCCCAGGACTGGCGATGGCAAAGAGGCAGAGGCAGGAAGGTGAGTGGGGAGGGCAGGCGGCCTGAACCAAGGTTTCTGCTAGGAAGTCAGGAGAAGCAAGGTCAGAGAGATGAACAGGGTCCAGAATGCAGGGCCTTGACCCATCAGACGGAAAGGAGAGACCCGGACGCGGAATCTGACCTGAGTCTTGAGTATTAGTGCTTTCAGTCGGTGTGTTTGTTTATCCATTAGTCAGCAGACTTCTGCGGAGGACGTGCCAGGTGTCAGGACCTGTGCAGGGAACAGAGGTCAGCCAGACTCCATCCCCACCTGGGATCTCGGATGGGAGGGGACCTCCCTTCTGAACACTGCCTACCCCTCCCACAGCCATACCTGCCTGCAGCAGCGCAGACCTGCCCACCTGCTTGTCCTGGAGTCCTCTCTTCTCTTCACACTCGCTTCCCCAAGGCTGGGGTCTCCAGCCCCTCATTTGGCCGCCTTGGATACCCAATAACAGGCCTTGCTGAAGGGCACCAAACGAAGGCCGTTGGTTGAGTGCCCTTTGTGTGTACTGTCTCATGGATCGTCACAGCCAGCCTGGGAGAGAGGGACACTTATCTCTGGTTCTCAAGAGAACAGGCTCAGAGAGCTGAGAAGATTTGATCACGGTCACACAGATGTCAGCCAAGGAGCCAAGGGTGGCCCCAGGCCTGCTAACTCCACCCCAGGGCTCTCTCCACTGCCCCGTTGGGACCCTCCACCTGCTCCTTTAATTGCATAGCTGAGTGTTGACCCGACTTGCCCAGCCTGCACAGCTAGTTTAAGGCAGGGCCGGGTCTGGAGTCTCGGTCTCGTGGCTCATCTCAGGGACCCCAGGGAGGGGCGGGCGCTCTGGGATGTGGTCAGCCCACCTCTTGGCAGGGTGCTCCCACCCGCTCTAGCCAGATGCGATTCCGGGAAGCTCCTGGAGTAGGACCTGGCCCTGGAGACACCTGGAGCGTTTGTGGTGGCCACAGCACCACCTTGTGGTGACTTTCAGGGGCACACGCGTCACCAGGGAAGGGGCTCCTCCAAGCCCAGCACAGGGTGGGTTTCCAACAAGCACCGGCTGGGGAGGGTCTCCTGACTGCCTTCCATTGAAGGCTCGTGCAAAACTGAGCAGCTGCTCCCGCTTCCTGAGAAATTTCCGTGCCACCCACTTGTATCCTTCTGATTTGCACTTATCAGGCACCAAAGATACAAAGAGCCAGCCCTGGGTGGTCTAGTCGTTAAGGTTCGGCAGCCCAGGTTCATTTCCTGGTCAGGGAACCCCACCACCTGTATGTCCCTTGTCACACTGTGGTGGCTGCATCATTGCTGTGATGCTGAAAGCTATGCCACTGGTATTTCAAATGCCAGCAGGGTCACCCATGGTGCACAGGTTTCAGGGCAGCTTCCAGACCAAGACAGACTAGGAAGAAGGACCTGGCTGCCCACTTCCAAAAGAACTGGCCCTGAAAACCCTATGAATAGCAGCGGAGCTTGTCTGATACAGCGCCGGAAGGAGAGAGGATGGTGCAAAAAGACTGGGCAGGGTTCCACTCTGCTGTCCACAGGGGCGCTAGGAGTCAGATTCGACAGCACTAACAACAAAGATGCAAACAGGGGAAGGAACTAATATTTATCAGGTACCCACTGTGACAGGTGTCTCCAGACCTCATCCTGTGGAACCTTCGCAGCAGCCCCGCAAGCTAAGGCTCTTTGGCCATTTTCCAGATGAGGAAATGGAGAGGTGTGCACCAGCCCCGGCTCCTGCTCATCAAACCCCTGCTTCCATGTTACCAGAGCAAAAGCTCTGTGCATGCAAGCGTGGCCAGACTCTCTGGCAGCAGCTGCCCAAAGGGTGCTGTTATTTCACTGGCCTTTTTCTTTTGCAGATGAAAGTCAGGAGGAAATGAGCTGACAAAGAATTTCTTATAAGAAAAGACAAAGAAATAACAACCAGATCCCATCAGTGACATCACCTTTTCTTAGTTTTTAGAATGACCAAAACTAAACAAAATCAGGATTATGTGGGGTTTTTTTTTTAAAGACCGAAGGGAACTCAGATGGGGTTGTTTTGGGGAATTCTGCAGCATCCCGGCCATCACTGGGAGCCCCCTGCCGTGTGGCTGATGCAGGTGGAGAAAATCATTGGCAGAGAAGAGGAAGATCAGCGACCAAGTTCATAACATGTCACCAGTTACCCTACCAGGGGCCTGGGCTCAGGCTAAGGAGGTCCATGGACACACTCTTGCACACAGGGACGTTCAAAGATGCCGGCTGCTAGTCAGCCGCTCCACGGGCTGGGGCTCCACAGCTTGGCAGGGCTGTTGATGCAAGGAGGTGGCGGAGTGGCGGAGTTTGTCATAAAGGCTTATTACTACCAGCAGCTTTATCAGTGCCCTCTGCCCTGACTGTTCCTTACCAGCAGTCACTGTGCCATCTGTTTCAGAAATGGAATAAAGAACTGTAAAGCTTGGGAGGGGTAAGAGGAAGCAACCACAGGGAAATCTTGTTTTGTGCCCAGATCCGGTTGAGTTAGGTAAATTACCAGTGGAAATATGACCATCTTTTAAAATAGCTGTGCTCTCAGAAAGCGAACTTACTAAACTAGAGTCTTACTAAACTATCACCAATGCTAAACCAAGCAGGAGGTTGTAACCATGAGCAGGATGACAATAACCGCCGTGGGTTTACAGCCAGGTTTCCCAGCCAGAGTCATTCTCATACAGCTTCATGATTTGTGTCATTTCTACTTATCATGGGTGTTCCTATTGAATATTTTTATGTCGACTCATAATCTTTACTTAAATAAATTTATCTTACAGGGAAGTGTTGCCTCAAATGGAAACTTGGTATTACTTATCATAAATGAAAGGAATCATAAAAAAATAAATATGTTAAACATAAAACAATGCTATTAAGATCTAGCATGATGCTGTGACCTGCCAAAGTCTCTGAGCCTGAGACTTATCTCCCTTCTTTAAAAAGGGAGATGGGAGCCAGCCCGGTGGCACGGCGGTTAAGTGCACGTGTTCTGCTTTGGCGGCCCGGGTTCAGTGGTTCGGATCCTGGGTGCAGACATGGCACCACTCGGCAAGCCATGCTGTGGTAGGAGTCCCACATGTAAAGTAGAGGAAGATGGGCACGGATGTTAGCTCAGGGCCAGTCTTCCTCAGCAAAAAGAGGAGGATTGGCAACAGATGTTAGCTCAGGGCTAATCTTCCTCAGGAAAAAAAAGGGGGAGATGAACAAATAATGGAGAAATATTAGAGCTATATTAGCAACTTCTAGAGTGGCAATAGTGTGGACTAATTAGCCTGAAAATTCTCTCACTACAAATACTCCAGAAATGCTAGATAAACTACAGCAAAGATCCCTTTAAATGCTGCACTGACCTCCCAAGAATTAAAAGAAATCACCAGAGGTGAGAAACAGAGAGGGAACAGAAAGCCCGAGCAATAAGCCTGTGTCCTGACTGGAGGGGAAGAAGTGTCTTCTCAGGGGAGTCAGAGACGAGACATAGGACATGCCTTACGTGGGTTTAGGGTTCCAATTTATGATCCAGAAATCCCCAAGTCAAAAAGTTGATACCAAACTGCTCTGGAGAAAACAAGTCGTCAATCCAGGCTATCAGATTCCCATATATGAGCAGTTTTAAAGATGAGCTCATAATCTAGACTTATAAAACACACAAGGAGAAAAACACCATGCAGGAAAGTCAAAGAAACAACAGACATCAGGATTAGACCCTCAGTCCTCAATAGAACAATCTGAAGGAGCCCCCCACACACAAAATGAGTATGCTTAAAATTATTAAAGACATAAATTAAAACATTGAAAATAAGCAGAAAGAACAAGACACTGAAAAAAAGAACAGGGAGATTTGAAAATAAACTAAATTAAACTTCTAGAAATGAAAAAAAGTCACTGAAATTAAAACCTTAGTAGATGATTTAAACAACAGATTAGACAAAGTTAAAGAGAGAAATGATGAATTGGAAGATTGATTTGAAATTACCCACAATGCATCATGGAGAAATAAAGACATGGAAAATCGGAAAGAGCAGTTAAACAGTTACCTAATACAAATTCCAAAGGAAGAGAATGGGAAATACAATTTATTGGCTGAGAATTTTCCAGAATTGATTCCTGAGATTCAAGGAGCATGAGTCTTGAGCAGGATAAGTGTTTTACACCTCCACACATCGTAGTGAAATTGCTGAACTCCAAAGATAAAGAGAAAATCTTAAAAGAAGAAAAAATGGTTATTTACAAAGAAAGCTCAACTAGACTGATGAGACTTCTCAAAACAACAGTAGAAGCCAGAAGAAAAAGAAAAAGAAAAAAGAAATGTCAATTTAAAATTCTATATCAAGCTAAACTATCATTTGAGAGTGAGGACAAAATAAAGATATTTTCAGACAAGGACTGAACAAGTTGACCTCTAACAAACCCTTATAGCAATAACTACTCAAGGATTTGTTTCAAAAAGCAGTGGAGATTACTGTGATAATACAGAGGGGACATGTAGCACAGTGCCTGGAATCCAGGACCAGGCTGGGTGGACAGCTGCTGCCCTTGTCATAATGGAATCCAAGCCTCCAGACGGTGCTCTGCAGCTGTGGCCTCTGGCCCTCTAGCTCTGGTGTTTGTGCTTGATCTTGAACTTGATCAAGGTCCATACTTGAACACCCCACCTTGATCTTGCCTAAAGGATTCTGCCTTGGCTTACCTTTCTGATTCTCTAGGTGGACCCTGCCTTCACTCAGGTTACCCAAAACCACATGCCTGAAAACCAGCCACTTGCCAACAGCCTGTCTGGGCCGCCCAGCACCCTGGCATCCTTCCTTCTCAGTGTTCTCCCCACTCCTTCCCCTTCTCACTAGACGAGAATTTAAAGAAACATTCACCCAGCACTGGTATCATCTGGGATTTTAACCCATTGCTCATTGCACATGAGCTGTTAGCACTTTGCAGTGTTTCAGATATATTGTGTATGTTTGTGGTAGACCGATTGCAAAAAATGGCCCTAATTCTCCCCTTCTCCCTGTATCCACATCCTTTTCAATGTAACCTTGAAGCTCTTCCTGTCAAGAGGTAGAGTCTGTTTCTCCTCCCCTTGAATCTAGGCTGGCCTTGTGACTTGCGTTGCCCCATAAAAGGAGGAGGAAATGACATCATGCCAGTTTCAAGCCTAGGCCTCAGGAGACCTGGCACATGGACCCCACTCTCTCCTAGAGCCTTGCCACTGTCATAAGAACAAGTCCAGGCTAGACCAGTGGAGGATGCCAGACTGCATGGAGCAAAGGCAAGTCATCCTAGCCAGCCGTCAGCCTACCCACCAGCTGGCTGTGGACACACGAGTGAGCCCAGTGGATAGGCACGGCTGGACAGTCTCAGCAGAACTGCCCAGCCGATTAGTAGACTCATGAGAAATAAATGGTTATTTTAAGCCACTGAATTTGGGGATGATTTGTTATACAGCAATAGCTAGCTGATAGCACATATGACATTTCATTTGTGTACGTGTGTATATGTAATGAAACTGCTTATTCCATACTGGCTCACAGCCTGCAGCTTACCAGCAGCTGTGTTTCTCAGTTATGTTGACTTACTCAGTTAAATTAATCTTCCTGATCGGAAAATTGAGTTGACGCATCAGAGTGTGGGCTGGTTGCCGTAAGTCTCCATCAAAAAATAGAAAGTGTGGCATGCTTCATGTGGGCCCTTTTTCCTTTTTTAGCAATATCTGCTCACCCTTTTGGTTTGGCAGCTGTGCCAGAGATTACCAAAGAGAAAAGGTCACGTACCCTGGGCTTGGTGCACACATCAGGATATTAATCTTCTCATAAATGTTAGTGTGCTCGTGTGTCTTTTGAATCAACCAAATTAGAAATGTTAATCTTGGTGACATGTGTATTCTGTTTTTAATATACAATTTTGGAAGATGTCACGGTTGTCAAAAGACATATATTTTGGTTCAAGATTGTATTTGACTGCATAGGGAAGTGGAATAGGAGAGTAGGAGAGAAAGTGTAGAAATAACCAAATTCCACTATGCCACTTACTGTGTGACCTTGGACAAATTACTTAGTGTCTCTGAGGCAAGGTTTTCCCATCATAAGATGAGAGTAGTCATGCTTACCTCCTAGGATCCTTATGAGGAGTAAATGAAGTATATATCAAGCTCTTGTGTATCCCAAAGTAACTATGATAATGGTAATGACAATAAAGAAGAGGAAGCGTTAAGGAATAGAATTCCAGAACTTTGTTTTGAAAAAAGCTTTGCAGCAAGATCTCTCTCCAATTTCATTCCCAGCCTCTATGAAGTTAGATCAATGTTACTGCCCGTGATGTTTGCAAGACAGGACCGAGGCAGAAGAGTTTGTCAATAAGCCCTTGCGGATACGTTTAAGCATCCTGACCCTTGGGTCCCTAAACTCCCGCTTGGCTGGAAACTATTTCTGGGCTGTCACCAGATGCCAGCTGAAATGCAGAACAGACTGTCATTCGGTCAGCTGGCTCTTTCATCTCCGTGCTGCAGACGTCTCATTTGATGTGATTGACTGCCCTTCCATGGAATTGCATCCACCAGTTGCTTTGTCCTCAGACGGACCCGGCTTTAGTCCCCCAGGTGGGATGGAGGAGAGGTCAGGCATGCAGATTCATTTCCAGGGTCCCAGGATGCTAGTAATAGCCTTACCACTTTGCATGGCCAAATAAAAGAAATGGGAATCAAAAGGGGGAGATGAAGGCATACTCATTCCCAAAAGAATGCCTCCCAAGTCCTTATACTATATCCAAACAGGCTCCCTGGAGCACTTCTTCCCACTGTGAACCCCACTGCACGGGGGGACAAGCAGGGCAGACCAAGCCTCCCTTTCTTCTTTCTCGGTCTCCCGCCCTCTCCCTTTGCCACTTCTCTCTGTGTGTTTATCATGCGCCTGCGGTGTATCTTTGGAATGGATGTGTTTGTGTTAGACGCAGTTCATATCATTTCCCTCCGGGTCTGTTTTCGGGAGCACAGTCAGGAGATAATTTCCTCCTCCGCCTCTCACTTATCGCTCACGGCACACACGACCCCCTGCCATGGAGGGAGAGCATCCTTCTTTTGTGCTCCTCAAACTTGAGCTCCTTTGGTCTCTGCAGCCCAGGAGAATCTCATTATTGACAACGTGCTAGGCATGTGGGAGTGTGCGATGCTGCCTTTGCAGCCCTTGGATGGGATTTCTGTGAAACTCCTCCAGGAGGCTGTGGACACAGCTCTGCGCAGGCCTGCCTCTCTTTAGGAAAGCCCACTGTATGGAAAGACAAAATGGCAAAGATGAAGCCAGGAGTGTTTCTTCCCAGCGACAGAGGGTCCCCTCTCTGTACAAAAGGAGTCTCCATGGGACTCTTTGAAAGAGCTGGCCCTGCTTGGTACATTTTAAGAATGTTTAGTTTTACAAAAACTCAATTTATATTCAGTTTTCAAGACCAAGGCTATAGTGTAAATGGATGTTTGCTATTGTGAAGAAGCTGTCCATTCTCAGCTCTGGAGTTTTTTGTTGTTTTTTTTGGTTGTTTTTTTTTTCCAAAGATTGGCACCTGGGCTAACAACTGTTGCCAATCTTTTCTTTTTCTTCTGCTTTATCTCCCCAAACCCCTCCTGTACACAGTTGTATATCTTAGTTGCACATCCTTCTAGTTGTAGGATGTGGGACCCCACCTCAACGTGGCCTGACGAGCGGTGCCATGTCCGCGCCCAGGATCCGAACCCTGGGCTGCCGCAGCGGAGCACGCAAACTTAACCACTCGGTCATGGAGCCGGCCCCTTGAGTTTTTTTGAAAAGCTAAGACAAACTCCAGACTGTGAGGACTGCCAAGTGGCGAGTGTCGTATCAGGAGTCTAGTTGTGATGCTCTGGAAGCATGATAAGAGCCGTTGATGAGATATAAACCGATTTATGAGATCCGAATGCTGACTGATCAAAGTAAGAGAGGATGTTTGCGCAACATCGTGAATCTACTTAACACTGGTGAACTGTACACTTACAAATGGTTAAGATGGTCAATTTTATGTTTTTTAAGTAAATGGGGAAGTGCTTAACCATAGTTTACAGCTCTGCAGCTGCTTCTCTCCAGAGGCTCTGCTCTGAAGGGAACCGATGCCACTGTTCGCTACTGCCGTCTGCCAGTCATCACCGCATCCCCCCACCGCTGAACTCCTAAAATAGTGCCTGCAATTAGTGGCTGGCTGGAAACAGATACGTTGACTGTAAATGGCTGGGCCACCTCCAAAGACAGTGCTTCATACACACCATTTCCACCTAGTTGCCAAATTGATAGTTTATGTGAGAATAACAGTGGAGCAGACACCACTGATCAAGCCGTGAGCCAGACACTGCCCTGAACACATAACTTCCCTCCGGCCCTGGGAAAGACATCAGTATTATTATATTACCTCCATTCTACAGATGAGGACGCTGAAGAGTCAGGTTATTAAATAACTGACCTCAGTTCACACAATGGCAAAACCAGGCTTCGAACACCGCTGAGTCTCACCGCTTGCTTTCATTCACTCCACGACTATTTGCTGAGCACGGCGTCTGTGCCAGGCACCCTTCTAGGCCCTGGGGACTCACTGGTGAGTGCAAAAAAGAGCTCTCTCAGCCGTTGGGGAGCTCACACGCCGGTAGGAAACAGATGGTACGTGAGATTTTAGAAGCCAACTCGTCAGTAAGTCCAATGGTCTGAAGTGCTGTGGAGAAAAAGACGTCAGGGAAAGAGATGGGGCACCGGTGGGGGTGGGAGGTGGCATTTGCCTACCCTTGGGGGGTGGTGACAGACAAAGAGGTAAAGGAGGGAGGGAGGCGTGTGGATGCCTGAGGGAAGAGCATTCAGAGGAGGGATCAGCAAGGGCAAAGGCCTGGAATGTTCTGGAACAGTCAGGCCAGCGTGGCTGGAGCGGAGTGAGTGGGGGTGGGAGGAACGTCTCGTAAGGTGTCAGTGGCCATCGCAGTGACTTTGACTTTGACTCCATGAGAGGGAGGGTTTTGAGCACAGGAGTGAGAAGATCTGACTTTCCTGCAGTATAATTTACATCCTCAAAATCTCCCCATTTTAAGTGTACAATTCAATGATTTTTAGTAAATGTACAGAGTTATACAATCATCACCACGACCCAACGTTAGAACATTTCCATCACCCCCGAAAGATACCTCGTGCCCGTGAGTTGCACTGTCACAGGATCACTTTGGCTCCTTTGTTAAAAATAAAAAGAAGAGGTCGAAGGAAAGAAAGTGTGGGGAAGAGATGTTTCTCACAGCACACGAGAGTGGCAAGTGGGCTAAACGTGGAGGGGAAAAGCCGTGACTATACAGCCTGTCCTGTTTAACTCCTGGAGGTCTGGAGGCCCCCAGTGCCAAAGTTGTTACGGGCTGAAGGGCCTCCAGCTTTAACAGTAAAAGTGGGGTATTAATAACGTACAGAGAACTGTTGAAGAAATGAGAAATCCAAGCCTCAGAGCTGCGCCCATCCGTGACTCCTGAATTTGAAGATGACTGAGTGCGTGTCGCTCCCCTGCCCTCTTTTACGTTAAAAGTCTGACTATTTATAAAGCGATCAAACTATCTTAGCACCTTAAAGATTCACCAGCAGGAAAGTTGATGGTGGCCACAGGAATAAATCCAAACACGTTTCAGCGAACATTCGTTGTCCCTGCGGCGAAAGGCAGTGAGGGCCTCTCATGAGCTATTAGATGAGCGTTAAATCGCAGCTTCTCTTGTTGCTCTTGAGAAGTGGGAGCATTCTGCACTGAACTCTCATCATGACCTGAGGGGTCGTCCGTGCCCCTGGAAGGCGCCTGCTTGACACTAAAAGTGGTACCTGAGTGAGGATTTTCTGAAATCTTCTGATATTATAGGGTTTGGGACCAAACAGCGAACTTGGACATTTTCCTTTCCAGCATCTACCACAGTGGTAGCGTCTTCGTTTTCCTAACCCAGGTTTCTCCTCCTGGATTGTTCTTGTTCCCAAGAACAGTCAGGTGGCGATGACCTGCCACACAGGATTCTACCTTGAGTGGATCTTAAGTGATTCTCGCCGACATCTCAGCTGACACCTGCTGTGCCTGCCAGTGGCTTGTCTCCAGGTTTGCAGCCTTGCAACAAGCAAACCCTCTTGAAAACAGAAGAGGAGCACGTCTGAGTGTGGCAACCATCTGAGGACAAAGGGACGAGGTTTAGGAAGGCAGCTGCCAGCCAGGCTTCAGAGATGTGTGACTGTCCTTCCAGCTCTCCGCCCACCCTGGCTGGACTTGGCTGCGCTCTGGACTGTTTTATGCGGTTCAACCACGAGTCAGTTCAAGGTCACAGGCAAATACCCTTTTGCCGCTCATAACAGCTTTCCCATTCTATAGCCACTTCCAGGATCCTAGCGGTTGCAGGGGCAACCCCATCAGGAATGCTGCATTACCACTCCTGGCCACAAGGGGTCCCAGCCCTCCAGTGTCAGCAGGGTCCCTGCTCTTCAGTGAGATTCTGTGGGGCAGAGCAGGTGCCCTGAGTGGCGGCCCCAGGGACAGCTGCCAAGCTCGGTCCACAACCATTTGGCACCGTGGGAGCAATGATAACCACATGCGATCACTGTGCTCTGTGTTGTCACTGCAGACAGCAGAGGGCACGGCCCCCGGGCCCTGGCAGCCTTCCGTGCAGTCTGGGTTCTGGTCCCAGCTGTATTCTCAGCACCTGTGTGATGCTGGGCATGTCCCATCCTCTCTGAGGCTCAGTTTCCCCATCTACCAAGGGAAGGGGTTAGAATAAAACCTCGTTCTCTACAGCCTTGCCAGCAACATAAGCACCTGAAATGGCCCTTATTTCGAGGGGTATCTGAGTCATCCTTGCGAGTCAGCACAAACCACCAATCTTCTGCCAGATTATCATCTCCCTGGAAGCAAAAGGAGTGAAATCAGAATGCTGTGCTGCAGAATCTTTTAACGTCAGAGCCAGAGGAGCGCTCAGATTGCTTGTTACTACAGGGGTTCCCAAACTCTCATTAGCCTGGAGCCTTTATACAGATTAACTCTGAGTTGGAAGAGCAAGCAGAAAACAGATGTGCTCTGGTTAGAAACCAGAGCCCAGAGAGAGGAGGCCACCTGTCCTTTGTCTCTCAGCAAGAGAGCGGCAAAGCTGGGCAGAGCTGTCCCTCTGGGGCCATTCTCCAGGAAAGACACTAAGCAGGCAGCTTCCCAAGACGTCAGGGACTCAGACTCCTAAGAAAGAGCCACGCTGGGGAGGCGGGGGCGCAGGGCAGGGCGGGGGGACACTAACTCCACGGTGCATTCACTGTGCTCAGTTTTTTCCCGCGCTGTGACTTCATCCTCATAAAGAGCCTCAAGGTCAGTATCAGAGAAGGTCAGTGACTTGGCTCAAGTCCCGTAGCTCAGAAGTCGCTAAGCAGGGATTTGAACCCAGGACTTTGCAATCACAAAGCACATACACAGGCCTTCCTGAGGGACGGCAGGCTGTTTACTCATTCATTCATTCAGTTCTGTATTGAGCACCAAGTATCTGCCAGACACGGTCCGAGGCCCATTCAGCTGTGAATAAGGCAGCTAGTGTCCCCGCCATCATTGAGCCTGCGTGTTAGAGGAGGAGGCAGACGTAACAAGTGGTACATGGCAAGAATAATACAGCAGAGTAAGTGGGTAGAGAGCGAGAGCGAGGGGTGCACGCACACCTCTCGTTGGTCTATGGCACGCCCGTCTATCAACTGTTGGTTTCCTGTCTACAGGAGATCAATGAAACGCTTCCTCTCTGTTCCTGTACTTACAGAATGAACAGTCCCGGGGCCAGCCCTGGTCCATGGACCGCACTTGAACAGCCCTGGTCTGAACTACCTCCCAGCCGTTAGCGCAGCTGATGTGTGCACTCCCCATCCTGAGACCCACCCCCCCGACGCCCACCTTCCCACCACTCTGCATGGGCCCCAGGGGACTGTTGCCCAGGAAGGGGGCAGTGGCTGCCGCCTGGCACATGTGACGATCCAGGGGCTGTCAGTCCCTTCTAAAGGAAGATGTCCCACTGAGTCCATGGCCAGTTGTGAGCTTCATGGATGGCGGAAATCGACCTGGGTCCCAACTTGGGCTGTGTCACTTACTAGCCATGTGATCTTGAAAACGTCTTTGGTTTTCCTTAACTCTCAAATGGGGATAATGGTACCTTGCAGGAATAGGTCAGGCACACAAGGGGCTTGACCCTCAGCCTGGAGCTCAGTGAGTGGAAGCCCCCATCACTGTGTGTGTCTGCATGAGCATGTGTGTTTGCACGTGTGTGGGCATGAGCGTGTGTGCACATGCACATGTGTGACATCCATCTCCTCCACCGCTGTTGGAGAGTCTCTCCCAGGACCCAGTGTGTCCAGGGACGCTGACGGCCTTCTCTGGCATCTCTCACAGATTGCCAAGGGATCATCGAGGATGTTGTCCTGCTGGGCGCGCCCGTGGAAGGAGATGCCAAGCACTGGGAGCCTTTCCGGAAGGTGGTGTCCGGGAGGATCATCAACGGCTACTGCAGGTGAGTCCAAACCTCATGCCAGTGGAGAGGCGACAACACTTACTGAGCACCTGGTGTGCCCCAGGACCTCTACTGGGGACACAGACGCTTGAGGCCTGGCCCCTGTCCTGAAGGATCCCAGGGACCAGTGGGGCACCGGCCCTCTGAGGAGAAAGCGCGGGCCAGGTGTTCTGACCCGGGAAGCCCAGGCCCTTCAGCCTGCAAAGGACGTGAAGGATGGGGTGGCAGTGTTTAAGAGCACACGACTTAGAATCACAAGACCTGGGTCTTAGTGCTGGCCTCAGTTTCCCCATCAGTAAAGGAGGGATAATAGTCATAACTCCTCCCAGGGTTGTGATGATAGTTACAGAGTTGCACATGGAACGAACGTGCTCTGTGAATGACAGACGATGTAACTATTTATCACCATCATCATCATCGTCAATCACTTGGCATATTCATTCAACAAACTTTGAGCGCCAACCTCGTGCCGGGCACCGTGCAGGGGCTACAATAGGGAGCAAGCCCCAGCCCTGTGGAACCTGGTGTCCCGCGAGAACAATAGTCAGGAAAACAGGCAGCTCCAGTCTGGTACACAGAAGCTTGTCTCGACACCAAAATCCAGAGGTTCTGAAACCAAAGGCTTCTCCCCGGGTGTGGGGCAAACTCACTGAGTGACGAGCTCACCCTGCGCTGCTGAGAGAGATTTCAGGCGTTACTCCTCCCACTGACTGAGGGCTGTGACTCGGGGACACCACCCCACACCTCGCAGGGGTGTCATGTGATATGCGGGCTGCAAGCT
Organism: Equus caballus; assembly: GCF_041296265.1. Classification (NCBI taxonomy): domain Eukaryota; kingdom Metazoa; phylum Chordata; class Mammalia; order Perissodactyla; family Equidae; genus Equus; species Equus caballus. Next base: position 34,390,062 of record NC_091685.1, read on the forward strand.
GGCTTACCTTCCTAAAATCCAAAACATTATTCTGAATTCTGAAACACAACAGGCCCCTGAGGATTTGGGATAAGGGACCCACAGTTCGCGATCATAGACACAAAAGCGCAGGGGACCGACGAGGAGGTGACATCCTAAGCCCACATCCGAAGGACGCGTTTGGAGTTTAGGAAACAGTGAGGTTGGTGACTAGTTGTCGGGCTCCATGAACACGACTTAAGAATAACAAGAAGGAGGAGGAGGCAGGATTGTCGGGGCAGCGGCCGAGTCACTGGGTTGTGAACGTGGGGTCCAGCAGGCGCCTGGAGAAGCAGCACAAGGACCCGGAGAAAGGAGAGCTGCAGCGAGAGCCAGCGGATCGCCAGCTCCAGCCGAGCCGAGGGACGGCGAGGTCACCTGAAGGGCAAGGCGCGAGAAAAAGAGAAGAGCGCTGGATTCCCCATTCTGAGGAGGGAGGCGGAAGAGGCTCCAGCCTGAGGCCAGGGGCAGCTCAGCTCATCCAGCTGCTGTGTCCGAGACCTCACGCTGGGCACGGGAATACGGAGAGGGGCAGGAGGAGAGGGGCTCAGGACACTTGTGGAAATAGACAATTACGAACAAAAACTAAAAGCGCGATAACGCAGCAACAGAGGGAGAGGAGGATGTAAGTCTTGGACTCTAACCACCCACCAGGCCCTGTCTTTCTTGTCATTATCTCCTTTAATCCTCCCCAAAACCCTATGGCGTTAGGTTTGTTTTTGTTTTTGTTTTTTAAAGATTGGCACCTGAGCTAACAACTGTTGCCAATCTTCTTTTTTTTTTTTTTTCCTGCTGCTTCTCCCCAAATCCCCCAAGTACATAGTTGTATGTTTTAGTTGTGGGTCCTTCTAGTTGTGGCACGTGGGACGCCACCTCAGCGTGGCCTGACGAGCGGTGCCATGTCTGCACCCGGGATCCGAACCAGGGAAACCCTGGGTCCCTGAAGCGGAGTGTGTGAACTCAACCACTTGGTCCCGGGGTCAGCTCCAGTGTTAGTATTTTTAATCCCATTTTACAAGTGAGGAAACTGAGGCTCAGAGAGGTTAAGTCAGGAGGCCAGTTAACTTTAATTTTTATCTAAGCCCAACCATCCTAAGTAGGACCCAAAACTGAACGGAACAGATTTGGAAAGTCTTTATCATTTTGATGATGTAGCCCACAGCCACAGCTGTGCAGCTCGGAGCTAAAGATAGTTTTTAGCCATGGATAGTGGGCCTTAACCAGGACACAGGAGCTCAGCCCATCAGCTTGGCTCTATCACTCACACTCTAAACTGAGTGCTTAGAATCAGGATATGGTAGAAAGAACAAAGAAACAAAAGACACAGAGCCATAATATGTAAAGAACCCATGCAAATCATTAAGAAAAAACAAGCTAATACAAAAATGGCCAAAGGATATCTACATAAACTCACAGAATAAATACAATCAATAAACTTTTTAAAAGATGCCCAACCTCATCAATAATGAAATAAATGCAGACTAAAATCAGTAAGATACTATTTATCACCCACAAGATTATCAAACATCGGAAACATGAATAACATCCAGTGTTGGTGAAGATGTGAAGCAATGAGCACTGTTATTCATACACTGTTGGTGGCAGTTGAATTCAGTAAATCCTTTTTGGAGAACAATTGGCAATATCTATCAATTTTTTTTTTTTTTTGAGGAAGATTAGCTCTGAGTTAACATCCACTGCCAATCCTCCTCTTTTTGCCGAAAAAGACGGGCCCTGAGTGCCCGTCTTCTTCTACTTTATATGTGGGGTGCCTGCCACGCATGGCTTGACAAGTGGTGCATAGGTTCGCACCCAGGATTCGAACCAGGAAACCCTGGGCTGCCAAGGTGGAGCACGCAGACTTAACCGCTGTGCCATTGGGCCAGCCCCTCTATCAAAATTTTTAATGTGCCAATTTTCTGATCCCACAAATTCTGGCTTCCGTGATCCTGCTGTACTAGATACTCATGCATAGAGGTGGGTGTACAAAGGGGATCATGGAGCTTCATTTATAACTAAAAATTTAAAACAACCTAAATGGCCATAAATAGGGGAATGGTTAAGGGGAAAAAAGCAAGTGTAACAGTACCTACTATGATCCCATTTATGAGGGAAGAAATTTCTGTGTGTGCATATATGTGTCTATCTGTCTATTAAGGCACAGGAGGGTCCAGAAGGACCCTAAGAAGCTGGGACAGCGGCCACCCCTCGGGAGTGGACAGGGACTGGAAGTAAGGCATAAAAGAGACTTTTAATTTGACTTTTTCAAAGTATGGATAGTTTTAAAAACAAGAAAAGAAAAAGAATGGACAAAACTTTGATGGCAGATAGCCCTCGGTTAAACTCTTGGCTCTGCCATTTACCTATTGGCTGACTTTGGCCGAACAGCTCAGAGTCTCAGGATTCCCACCTGTAAAATGGGAATAATAGTGCCTCCTGCCCAGGGGTCCTGGGAAGCTTAAATACGATGCTGTAGGAGAAGGGCCGGCCCTGAGCAGGTGCCCGGCGGACACCAGCGGCTGTAATTGTTATCACTGGGCATGGTCACATCGCACATGACTTTTTGGTGCTTTTCATGAACAGCAAAGGGAAAGAATGAAAATGGCGTGTGTGCGGTGTGAAAGCAGCAAACTCTTATTAACCCCTCGGTGCTGTGGAGAGCCTGAGCCCGAGCAGCTCGGTTCTCAGTTATTTTGTGAGACCTTGAGCCATCTCTCTGGAGAGAGAGGAGGAGGAGAAGAGGGGAGGCATGTCCAGACCAAAAGAATAACTGTAGTTTCTTGCTTAAATCAAGCACCAAGCAGGAATTCATATTCTTGGCCCCCAAAGGCGTTTTAGTCTCTGTAAACTCACTTAAACACGGGGGTGGAGTGAGGGGGGAGCTTCAGGCCGGGACTCCCGAACTGTGTATGCTTATAAATTCATAATGCACGTTAGTAAAGCTCTTTGCAAACCTGGTCACTGATGGGCTCTCACGAACGCCCTGGAAGCTAGCCAGGGCGAGTGGTACTGCTCCATATTGTACTGTGAGGAAACTGAAGCTCAGAGAGGGTCAAGTGCCTCACCGGGGTCACACAGCAGAGCCAGGATGTGAACTCAGGCAGGGCTGTCCCACTCCGCAGTGAGAGGGTTTCATTCTGAGGCCCCTGGGGACTCTCGTGGTCTCTGCTCCAGGTACCGTGTGGGGAGAGGATGATGGTGGAAGGACCAGGAGGACCCCCCCGCCCACAATAGCTTCGGGCCTGTGAGTAGCCAAGGCACGCCCTTGGACGGCCACGTGGTGGTGACTGAAGGCTTCAGTGATGGAATTGTGCATCAGCGCGTGCCCCACGCCAGGCAGCTCCTGATGCAGCTCAGGGGCCAGGATCCAGGGCTGAGGCGCAGCCCTGCCCTCAAGGAGCTCTCTGCCTAGAAAAGGAAAAAGACCCAGGAACGGACACACGGAGGACACATGACGAACGTCACAGAAGGAGCCTATGCAGGCACAGGAGGGGCAAAGGATGCATAATATCAGGAGGGGCTCCAGGCACTCCCCCGGGGAGATGAGGTCCAAGCTGAATTTTGAAAGATGGACAGGAGCCCATCAGAGACTGGAAGAGCAGGCCCTGCAGGAGAGGCCACACACACACGGAGGCTGGGGTATAGTCGTGCCCAATGCTTCCTGAGCACTCACGTGTGAGCATGTGTACATGGTGTGCCATCTCAGTGTATGCCCCCGCCCACCCTGAGAGGTAAGACAGTGAAGCAACTGAGGCACAGAGCAGTCAAGCAACTTACCCAAGGTCACACAGCTAGTAAGTGACAAGGCAGGACTTGAACCTGGCTCTGTGTGGTCCCGAGTGTGGGCTCATGGGCCACCCCAGGTGAGAGGCAGAGGCAAATGCGGAAGGGCTGGAACGCCACCGAAGGCCCTGTGGGTGGGTCGGCACAGTTTAGGGGATCCGGAACCTTCTAACATAGGTTCCTGTTCTGTCCCTAAACGTGTGTAAACAAGTCAGTTCACATTGAAGTAGAGCGTTGTCCTAACTGTGACAGAAGTCATCGGGGAGGAATGAAGCCAACTGCTTGTTTGTAGCTGTCCACACCAGAAACGCGTGCGGACACCTCCCACCCAGTGTCTGTGGTTAGTTCACCAAAGCCACCTGGGTTAACCCCCTTCTCCCCTCGGCCCTCGCGCTTAGAGACAGGGCTGCTTGGGCCCTCAGTAAGCATCACTGGGACTTGCAAGCATTGCTCTCTGGGGAGAGTTCGGAATTTTCTAGAAGAGAAAGCCTGTAGGCCATGGGGGATCATGGTCAGCTTCTAAGAGGGGAGGGCACTGGCAAGACGGGCATTGCAGGAAGGCCCCAGTGGCTCAAGAGAGGTGAGGCCAGGAGCAGGGGGAGCGGGGAGGCGGCCATCGCGTTCGTCCAGGGCCTGGGGATCCCTGACCTGAGGCCTGGAGCAGACGGGACGAGGAGGTGGGAAGGACCAGCGGGACTCTAGTGAGCTGGCACAGGGGACGGGGCGCCTAAGACACCGCACTCCTTACTGGTGTTGGCTTGAGGGACTGGGCGGATGATCGTGGAGAAGGACCAGGAGCTGATGGACTCAGTCTGGTTCACAGCAGGAGGGTCTATAGGGGCCCCTGAACTCTGGGCCCCCATCCTTCCAGGGGCTTCCGGGGTGGCAACCACACAGGGAGCCTGGAGAGCATGCCCACACCCCGGGCCCAGCCAGCTTGGGGCCTTGCCTGTGGTCACGCAGCAGCTCACATAGGCAGGCGGGGACTCCTCACTCTCAGCCTGTCCTCCCCAACGTGGAGTGGGGTAGGGGGGGAGCCCTTCTTTCAAACAAGCGCACAAACATAATGGACTCAAGTTGCCACACAAACCGGAGTCGGAGTTGATCTAAAAAAAAGACGATCAGGTGTGCTGAGCTGGATTTCAGTCCTGGATGCAGAGTGGGGACAGGACCTGCTGAGTGGCGAGGGCCACTCAACCCCAGGGCGGAGTTCGGGGTTTCGAGAGGGAAGCTGTCTCGTGGGCCCCCAGACCGCGTCTTCCGTGGACAGTGGCCGTCGCCCCTGAAGAGGGTCCAGGGGTATTTTCTCTCCACAGTGCAGAGGGATGTTTGGTGGGAGGGGGGCTTGGGGGGGTTCACAACAGTGCCCATGGAAGTGGAGGAGTGTTCTGGGGTGGTGCCCTGCTCGGTGGTCACCCTTGCCTCCTCCAAGATCGCTGAGGGCAGGGAGACCTGCAGGCTGGGCCGCGTCCCTCCAGATCACAGACGGAAGGGGCTCTGGACCCCAGAGCATGGTGGCCCCCAGCTCCCCGTGGTCCTCTCCTCCAGGAGGACCCCCTGCTGCCTTTCCGTCTTTTCCCAGGGAGCCCTGGAGCAGCCACCCTGGGGAACTGGGAACCCCCCTACCCCACCCCACCCCCGAGCTGAGGGCAGCTCTCCTGACTTGTCGAGACTGCACCGGTGTCCTCATTCAACCCATACGCATCCGTGGCCGCCGGGCACTGTCCTCAGCTCCGGGACCCAGCAGGGAACAAAGCAGGCCACCCTCCTGGAGCTACCGTGGCCCCGGGCGGTGCTCCAGAGTGTCAGCTGCTGCTCCCACCGTGTCACCCATGGGTGCAGCCAGGGCCCTGGATTCCCGCAGAAGCTCCGGTCCCAGCAGACTTCCCCAGGGCCAGGCGGGGCCCATCCCTGTGCTCGGCGAGCCGAGGCTGGCGTCGCCCCTTTTCACGCCCGTCCCCCGCTCCGTCCGCAGGGGCGATTGGCTGCTGAGCTTCGTGTACCGCACGTCCTCGGCGCAGCTCCATGTCGCCGGCCTGCAGCCCGTGCTGCTGCAGGACAGGAGGGTGGAGAACGTGGACCTGTCCTCCGTCGTGAGTATCCCCTGTCCCTCCGAGGGCTCTCTGTGTGCCAGCGGGGGCGCCGCATTCCTCCAGCCCCGGGACCCCGGCCTCAGCTCATTCTGCCCCGGAGGAGGGAGGTCATAAGAATTTGCTTGGGACGAGGTAACCCCTATTTACAGGCACCATCTCTGTGCTGGGCTTTGTACCAGGCCCTTTACACACGTCATCTCTCATCCTCACGCAGTCTCTGGGGCAGCCGTCATTGTCCCCGCTTCACAGATCAGGAAACCGAGGCTTAGAAAGTTCCCACCACACAACCAGCCCTTAGTAGCCATCCTGGATTTGAACCTCTAGAGCCCAGCCTCCCCTGCTCCATTCCTGCCCTCCCTCTGCTCTTCCCCCACTCCCCACTCCTCCTCCCACTGCCCCCCACCCCAGATCACAAGCCAGGACAGCCTGTTCCCCGGAAGTCTTCAGAGCCGCCAGAGGACACAGGTGGAGGGATTCAGGCTGGACCACAGCGGATGCACCTGCTTGCCGGGCTGTGAAACTGTGGGATGCACAGCAGGGAAAGGGTGTTCCAGGGCCCCCCGCCTTGGAGTCACCTGGAGAGTTTATTTAAAATGCAGATACGAGGGCCCCACTGCCCAGACCTTCTAAATCAGTGTCTCGGAGCAAAGGCTGCAAGTCTGCCTTGTAAACATACTCCCCAAGGATCCTTATATCTAAGACTAGGCTGGGCCACAGGTGCAGACGGTTAAAAAGAATTCCTGCTGGGTGTGGAGTGGGAGGGGCCGCCTGGGCAGCCGCACAGCCTGGGTAGAGTTTCTAGATCCTCATTTCGGGCCTGAAGGGACCCCGTCCACCTGCCACCTGCGCATCATAGGGAGGTAACAGCTTCATGTATGGACACGCACTCCGTGCCCAGCTCTGCCCTGAGCCTTTTGCAGCACCAGTGTCCCCATTGTACAGATGAGGACCCGGGGGGTCAAGAGAGGCTAAGGGACTTGCCCAGGGTCACACAGCAGGAACGTGGCAGAGCAGGACTCAAATCCAGGACTGAAGCCAGTGGCATCGCCCTTGTTCTGGTGGATGTGAGAAACAGGAGAGGTGCCCGCTACCCAGAGGGTGAGGGCAGTGAGCTACAGTTACATCCACCAGCAGACCTCAGCCAGCAAAAATCCTTGTGGTCCAGGGGGCTGTGAGAACAAGAACTTTGGTTTGCAATGATGACATCGTCGGCTGCCATTTATCAAGTGCCAAGCACTTCCCGAGCGTAATCAGTTTCCCCAGTTCCATGACGGTCCTTTCACCTAGCCGCACCATCCCGTCCACAAGCAAACAACCAGCCCCCGCCCTGGGCATCCAAAAATCCCTGGGTTGGGGGGCACTCTGGAGGACTCCGGCTTTTCCCTTCAGCTTCCCCAGCAGCCTGCCCCAACGACCCCGACCAGCCGCAGCACCTCGACCCCCAACCCCGCCCTCACCTCCGCCCCCAGCACAGCTGACGCCGGGCTCGTCTTTGTTGAAACTGGACTGAGTGTTGAGCGCAGCATCGGGGAATTCCGGCACGAAAACCTAATACCGAAACTTTATCAGGCACTGCTGCCCTCGGCCATATCACCATGTTGCTGGGGCCAACTCGTCCTCGCTGATATCTTCCCTCCCCCAGACCCCAGGACCCCAGCGCACAGTCCGCACCCACCAGAGGAACACAAAGGCAGCAGCCGTGCCTTCCCAGCTGGCGGCTCGGGGGCTGGTGTTGGCCCAAAAGCAAGAGGAGCTTCTGGACTCGCCCACAGATGACGCCGACCGCTCCTGGCTGAGGACTCCTCCCAGGACACACGGGTGCTTCTCCCCCTGGAGCCACAGGAGGATTTCTGGGTCATCTTCACCCCTGCTACGCTGCTCCATAGGGTGTAAACCTCACAACGACCGTATGGGAGGTATTAGGCATCCCCGGTCACAGACTGGAAAGCTGAGACTTGAGAGAATGGGCTCCCATAGCCGGAGAGTCACGGATCTGGACACAGACGGAAACCAGGTCCAGAGCCTGTGCTGTCCACCACCCCGAGGGAGCCGGGGAAGCCGGGTACAAGACCAGGAAACCACAGGACTCACAGCAGTGCCTCCTGACCCGTGGCCAGGGGTCTCTGTCCTCTCTGAGGGTCTCTGTACCTGAGCGGGGAAGGGGAGAAGTCACTTTGTGCCTCTCCACCCCAAGAGTCTCCCTCATCGGCCAGAAGAATCAACAGTCAAAGGAACAGCTGAAAGTTTGTTTTAAATGAAAATTCCCTTTAAATGCCACAGAGCCCTCGCAAGATCCAGTTTGCCCCAAGAAGCCCCTGAATGGATACAGTGGGAAAAGCACAGCCTTTAGCACCAGAGAGGCCTGGCTTAGAAGCCGGGCTCTGCCACCTGTATACTGGCTTTGTGGCCTTGGGCCAGTTGCTTAACTTCTCTGTGCCTCAGTCTCTTCATCTGTGAAGTGGGGGAAATCACCTGCCTGCCAGGGCAGCGCGTCTGGCCCTCATTTAAGGCTAGTTCCCTCCTTTCCTGCTTCTGCGCCACCTTCCAGTCTTCCGCCTCAGGACCTGCACAGACGTCGCTCCCTCCTCAGACTCCTGCATGGCAGCTTCCCAGCTCTTGCCTAATAATAGCTCTTTGTCACGTTAGGAGCGCCTCACAGAAAGCAGCGCCTTCCTCTGCCGGGTAACTAGAGGCGATTAGCGTTGCTTCCGTGCTGCCCTCCTGTTTCCCCGGGAACCTCCCGCTGTAGGAGCAGCGGCTGGGAGGGTTCCCGTTGCTGCCTTGGGGGCACTGGCTGCCTGTGCTGGCTCGCTCGGAGCAGAGGCCGAGGGCTCTGCGCTCCCCCTGCTGCTGTGACCTGGCGGGGCCCTTCGTGAGTCATCCAGCGTCAGCTGCCCACCCGAACGAGGTCGAGGTCCACGGTGGCCTTGATCTCAGGACAGCCGGGAGGGAGCGGGGGCGGACCCGTGGGTGAAAGCAGACGAAGGCCAGGCCGCCTGCTGCCTCTCAGTCCCTGTGTGGGGACGGGGTTGCAGGCGGCGGGGAGTCAGCCACCCCAGGCGCCCCCTCACGAGGCTTCTCAGGAGCAGAGACCCAGCCCAGGGCAAGACTCTTCACGTCCCAAAGGAAATGCCAGCTGCCTTCTAGAACTTAGCACAGGGCGTGGCACAGAATAGACAATAATGATAATAATAACAACAGCAGTAGCAACGTGTGGCGGGCACTGCTCTACCTGATGTCCTCTGAGGCTCAGAGCGGTCCCAGGAGGCGGGAGTGACAACCCCGTTGTACAGATGTGGACACTGAGGCTGCGTGTGAGTGGCAGAGCAGGATGGACCCGGGGAACCGGCCTCAGCACCCAGGCTCAGCCACCTGAGCTCACGCGTCTCTGTGGCTCCCGCTCAGTGACCTCCAACTCTGGCCGGTGAGCCGGTTACATTGTCATCTCACTGCGTCCTCACAGCCAGCCACGTGTGCAGGTGTCTTTATCGGCCCCGTTTTACAGATGAGGAAACTGAGGCTCAAGAGGTGAAGGAACTCAAAAGGGTTGTTGGGCAGACCACGGCGGTGGCAGCCGCCTCCGTTTGGGTGAGTCAAGGTGTCCTGCAAGGCAGGAAACAGGAAGGGCTGAGGCCCGTCCAGAGCGCGTGCGTCCTGTAGCGCTGAGCACTCGTGACGTGCAGGGCCAGCCACGGGGAGCAGAGGCGAGTTAGAAACGGTCCCTGCGCCCCCGAGCTCGAAGTCTATCAGAGAACGTGGACGAGAGGGCAGGTGAAGACGGGGGTGTAGTGAATGCTGTCACTGGGGAGCCCCAGGGAGGGTCCCGAGCGGTGTGGAAAGGTCAAGGAAGGCCGCTCAGCACAGGGATATCCAGCGTGTATCCGGGCACATGGCCGGATTCAGTCAAGACCGCCAGAGAGGTGGACATGGGCTGAAATCTGTATCCAGCACCAGCCACGCCAGAACTTTCCACTGCCGAGAAGAGGTTCTTCTCCCGCCCACCTCACCCTGCTCGCCATCCCTCTGCCTGCGAGTTCTCCCCCTGGGTCTTTGCAGAATGGCAGCTCAGGGACCAGGGTTGGCTGAGACCTGGCCCCACTGGTAACCGAGGAGGGCCGGAGCTGTGCCTTCTAGGACAGCAACATGGTGGAATTTCCATCTGGAATTTGCCGTAGCTGGTAGCCACAAACACCTCCCTTCCTTCCTGGCCTGTCTGCCTCCACCCAGCCCTGGGACCAGCCCTTCACCAACATCAAAAAGGTATAGGGAGGCAATTCTTCTCTATCCCTGTGGATCTAGGTTTCTGCTGGCTGGAATTCAGACATGATGGTTGGAGCTTCAGCAGCCATCTCGGGCTCTCTAATGCATCAGCCCAGCTAACTCCCCACTTTCTATCCCCCCTTCCAAGGAAATTAAAGTAAAGGAACTCATATTTATGCAGCACCTAGTATGTGCCAGGCACTGTGCCTTGTGGTTTATATGTATTATTTCTTCCCACTGACCCCATGAAGTGGGTATCACTAACTTGATTTGGGTAATGTCTAAGATAAAAGGGTTTGGGTCACATATGGAACTTAATAGTCAGAGGGAGCATGTTACGGAGTGTCTACAGAGTGCCAAGCCCTGAGCTCCTTGTAGCAGACGCTCAAGGAAGGTGTCTTGATCCTCATTGCACAGAGGGGGAAGTTAGCATTCAGGACGTTGTAAAGACTCGCACAGTGACTAGGAAGAGACGAAGCCGAGGCTGGAACCCCCATCTCTCTGACCCCAGCGTTGGGATCTTTCTAGTGCCCTGCAGCCGCTCATGTCCACCCTCTGTGCAAGGACACTGCCCCACCCCACCCTCCACTCTGAGCCCAGGGATATGAGAAGCCCCTTAGGTGTGTACATGTGTGTATTTTCACACTTTAAAGTCATTTATAACAAAAGGACAAGAAGTAGGCAGGTTCTGGTTATGAGAAAATAGCAGAACAGTACCGGGAATTGTCTTCTTGTTGTCTTGAAAAACCATTTGAATAACCCGCTGTGATCTTTGATTCAAACGGAAATGCAGATGTTACCAGCCAGCCTTTGTTGTTTCCCAAGATTCCCAGCAGCGTTTGCCTGTCATCTTTTAACAAAAACCTCCCTCTTGAGCCTTGAAGGAATGTTCTCTCTCATGCTCGCCTTTCGCACTAACACAGGCCCCCTCGACTGGCTGGGGAGAGCACGGGGCTGCATTTCAGGGAGCAAATCTGAGCTGAGCAGCCTCCACATGCAGCACCTCAAGCACGCAGCAGATGGCTTTGCTCTTCACGCGCTGTGTGTCATTAAGCAAACCACCACCCTCTCTGGGCTTCACTTTCCTCATCTATAAAATGAGAATGATTTTTAAAGTCTGCCCTCCCCAACGGATTGAAGAGAACAGGCCTGGATTCAAATCCCAGCTCTGACACTTTTTAGCTGTGCAACCTTGGGCAAGTCACCTTACCTCTCTGTGGCTCAATTTCTTTATGTACAGTTAGCAGCCAACACCTGTCAAAGGAGGGTGTCTGATAAGTGCATTTCCCAGGGCCGGCCCCATAGCTGAGTGGTTGGGTTCACGCGTTCCACTTTGGTGGCCCCGGGTTTCACCAGTTCAGATTCTGGGTGCGGAGATGGCACTGTTCATCAGGCCACACTGAGGTGGTGCCCACATGCCACAAACAGAAGGACCCACAACTAGAATATACAACTATGTACTGGGGGGCTTTAGGGAGGAAAAAAAAAGATGAGTAATGAATGTTAGCTCAGGTGCCAATCTTAAAAAGCAAAAAGTCCATTTTCCACGATGTGTTAGGGATGCTGTGTGTACGGCATTGTCCATCGTCACAGTTAGGCATCGGGCATTCCGGTCACACCCGTGCTCTGCATTCACTGACACCCTCCCGCCCAAAGTGGGGGTGTCTCTATTCTCTGAGGAAGGGAGTGGGCACTTCCGAGTTCTTGGTCCTTGTCTTAGTGAAGATTCAGATCCTTATAAGAGAGGCCCAGCTGAAATGGCTTAAACACACACGACTTGATGCTGTCATGTAAGAAACGTCTAGAATAGGCAGTTCAGGGCTGGCGTGGTGGCTCCACAGTCTTCAGGAGCCAAAATTCCCTCTGTCTTGCTGCTCTGCCATTCTTGGTGGACTGACTCATGGCCCAAGATGGCAGCTGAAGCTCTGGCCATCATGTCTGAATTCCAGCCAGCAGGAAAGAGGAAATAGGGGGAAAAGAAGAGCACTCCCTCTTTTAAAGAGACTTCCAAGGAGCACCACATAACACCACTCTTCATCTCATTGGCCGGAACTTGTCACGATGCTGCACTTAGCTGCAAGGGAGGCTGAGATGTACCCAGCTATAAACTGGAGTCTTATGACTAAGAGAAAAGGGGAAGCGTAAATCGTAGAAACTTCCTTGCAGCCTGTACCATAACTCTCTTTTCAATTTGAGGGAGTCCTCACAGCAGCCCCCTGTGTAGCTGCTCTTATCGTCCCCATCTTACAGCTGAGGCGAGTAGAGGTCGGAGGGAGAAAAGGGCCTGCCCGGGGTCCCGGAGCGGGTGTGCAGCAGATGTAACCTGAAGCTGCAGGCAGAGGATGAGAACTTCCTCTCCACCTTCCCATCTATCAGGAGAGCCCCCCCTGCCCGCGGAGGACCAGATTAGTAGAGAAGCTGCCTCCGTCTTTATTTAACGGATTCTAGAGCAGCCTTGACCCTAGACGCTGCCCATCCCACTCTGGATTGCAGGGTCGCTGAGAGCTGGAGTCATGGCATTGGGGTTGGTGGGGAGAGGGTGAGGCCCAGGAGCTCAGCTTGGGGCCCTGGGGAGGGCCAGGCTCTGCCCAGCCCCTGTGGCCCTCACTCACTGTCCTCCTGCAGGTCAGCGGCCACTTGGACTATGCCAGGCAGATGGACGTCATCCTGAAGGCTGTGGGCATCCCCACCAAGCCCGGGTGGGACGAAAAGGGGCTCTCGCTGGCCCCGGGCAGCCTGCCCCCAGAGGAACCTCGCCAGGCAGCAGCCGCCGCCTCCTCAGACAAGACGGCCCCCCAGGACGGGCAAACCAGGGGTCCTGCACCCGGAGACACCTCCAAAGTGGCCACATGCGCTGACCCCAGCCACGCCCAGGTGCCAACAGAGCTGGACCAACCTGAGAGGGCTGCCTCTGCTGTTGCTGCCAGGCCCGTGGGGAGCACCCAAACCTGCAGCCACAGTGTGGGCCCCAACCCACTGGGCTGCCCCGACTGTGCCAGCGAGACCCAGGGTTCCTGCCCCGGGCTGGACTGACCCCAAAAGGGGGCCTGAGCCGTCTTCCAGATTTCTGTATGCGGCGCTCCCTTACCCCTCCATCAGGTTGCCACGTGAGCCCTGAAGAGTTCCACCGCAGCCTTTCCTAAGTTGAAGGCATTGGCATTGAAAGGAAGGGCCTGGAAAGGAGGGGGAATTGTAGGGAGACAGCGTCCCCTCCCCCGGAAGCAAGACCAGAGCCCGCAAAGCCAACCAGCCCAGTTTAGAGCCCCAGGATGCCACCAGGCCCGGGCCTGCTGTCTCCAGGTCACGGCGGTGGGTCAGGCTGTCCATCAGGAGGCCCGGGGGCTCTCAGGCCTGAGGCCCCCCTGCTGCCCTCCCCCTGCTCTTCCGTCCACTCCAGGGCTGCCCGCCAGCCCACGGGCACCACTGACGCACCTGCAGAGCAGGCGCAGGTGGGGAGCAAGCAGCTTACTCTCTCTACCCTTGGGAGACCCAATCCGATCTGCCACATACAGCCATGCAGGCTGCGCACTGCACAACTGTAGGGGCATCAATCACATAGACATCATGTGAAGGGCGCCCCCTGAAGTTGTGCTACATGGTCGCCCTGGATGTAACTGTAACAGAGCAAGGTGAATAAACGCTGAATCAGCGTGCACTGTGGGTGGGGACTGGGCCTGGTGATAAGAATGAATTATCCCGGGAAAGGATTTCCTGTAGCAGGAGCAGAGCTGCTGCTGCTGCTGATTATAATAAAGAATAATAATAGCTACCACTTACTGAGTATTGCCCGTGTACATAGTGCTTACGTGGATTGTCTCAGTTGACCCTCACAACAACCCTGTGAGGTAGGTACTATTGTTATCTTCATTTTATATTTGCAGATATTGAGGTCCAGAGAAGTTAGGCAACCTACTCAAGGTCACACAGCCGGTCAGTCTCAAACTCCAGTCACTTGGCCTCCAGAGCCCCAGCTCTTAGCCACTGTATCTGCAACCATGGGAACCGTCTCCTTTGTTCCTCCTGCTGTCCCTGAATGACAGGGCCAGAGATCGTTCTCCCCCATTGTGCAGATGGGGAAATCAAGGCCCAGGCAGAGGAAGTATTGCCAAGCTCTGGAGGAGGCAGTGGGGAGGGGGAGGCAGGGGCAGTTGGAGTGTTGGAGCTGAACTGGTCCTCAGGGGTATATGTATTTGGTGGTTCAACAAATATTTACAGAACTCCTGCGGCTATGAGTCTAAACAGCTCATGTCACCCAGGGAAAACTGAGGCCCCGAGAGGGGAAATGACTTCACTGAGGTCCCAGAGCAAACCAGGGACAGAGTCTGGACCGGAACTCAGAACACCTGTGTCCACGGTCTCTTCCCACTTCACCAGCTGCTTCTCCAGCCCAAGTGAATCCAGACCACCCCACAGTCACTGCCTTCAGCTAGTGCTTATGGAGAGTCCCTCGGGCAGGCCTGGGGGCAGAGGAAAAGCCCAGCAAGCACCATGGCCAGTCTGCGGCCAGGGGCCAGGCCGGGGTTGTGCTGATCAGCACCAAGGAGAGCGCCAGGCCAGCAGCGGAGCCCCCGGGGTTGATGGAACTTGGTTGGGGGTGGAGAGTAAGATAAACCTCAGACTGAAAAGGAGCCTACAGCACGTAAACTGTAGGCACCAAGACTCTCCTCTAAAAATACCAGGCCCTGTGCCAGGGTCACCTGCCTGCCCGAAGGCACCAGCCCACACGGGCACAGGTCCTCTTCAACTCTTGTGACCCAAGTAGCCACCACGCCCATTTCCCTCACTGACCCAGCGAAGACCAGGGGAAGTGGGGCAAAAGGCTGGTTCTGTCCCCATCAGCTTGTTCCCTTCTAGGTCTAAGGAAGCCCAGGGAAGAGGACCACCCATCCCAGATGTTAACAAGAAACCATGCCCCCATGAAAGGCAGTGCAGCAGCCTGGGAGCTGAGATGGGGGCCCTGCCAGCATCCAGAGCAAGGAGTTGAGGAACCAGAGTCAGGTTGTGGGAATCTGGGCCAGGGCTGAAGAGGAGGAGGAAGGTGGAAAGGACAGTGGGAACAGAGAGCCCTTCCTGGCCCACAGCCAGAGGCCAGGGGGCTGGTTGGCCAGAAGTTATAATGACAGCTACCACCTACTGACCACCTGCCAGGTGCTGGGCATTCTACGCACATTGTCTTAATTCTCATCAGACCTTACAGGAGAGGCATCGTTATGCCATTCTGCATGTGGAATAACAGGCTCAGAGAGGTTAAGTAACCTGTGCAAGGGCTGGGAAGCAGTGGAGCAGAGATTCAAATGTATGCCTCCTGACTCCCAGGCTCGGGTGTTTTTCTGTGCAGCTACATACATCCTGAGGGGCTAGCCAGTCCAAGAACGCCAGCAAATCATGCTCAGGGTTAAAGATCACGTAAGCCAACACACCTCAAGCTGTAATGAGCACATGATTCACCTGGAGCTCTTGCTAACGTGCAGGTGCTCACTCAGCAGGTCTGGGGTGGGGCAGAGGTGTTTTTTTAACAAACTCCCGGGTGATGCCATCGGCCCATGACCCACGCTTAGAGGCTTGAGGGAGTCAGCCCTGCGCGAGTCCATCTCTGCAGACACAGGCATCCCTCCCATGCACTCTGAGAGATGGTGCAGAGATGATTGTCTTCATCCTGATCTCAACCAAGAGGTCCTTTGCCCCACTCCTGGAGTCCTCCAACCATCCCCTACACACACCCACAAATCTCACACAGCAATGAAGCATCCTGGAAAAAGCCACATCTGAGCCAGTCCCTCTAAGTAGGGGACCTGAAGTTAGGCAGTGGGGGCTGATTTAGTGCACCCCACTGGAGCTCGCCCCACTGGACCTGCAGCCTCCTGGCCCAGCCAAGAGTTGGTCCAAGGCCTCAAGGACTTAGTTCCATCCAGTCCCACTCCCGCTGACCAGCTCCAAGCCCGGATCAGTTCGTGGGAGTACCAAGAGGATGCAGCCGCAGCTCGGGCTCCACGGGATCCATGTTGAAGAAGTTGACCACA
The DNA here is from genome assembly GCF_041296265.1 of Equus caballus. NCBI lineage: Eukaryota > Metazoa > Chordata > Mammalia > Perissodactyla > Equidae > Equus > Equus caballus. The sequence goes on from NC_091685.1 coordinate 34,406,236, forward strand.
GCAGCACCCCTGGCAGGTGGCGGGGGGTCCCGGGTGGCCTCTCCAGGCAGCAGCAGCTGGGCCATGAGCTGCAGGCCTGAGGAGCCCCCCGAGCCTGAGTCTGAGTCCGAGCCCGGGGGCAGGGGCAGTGGCAGAACGTGCTGCAGGCTCAGGCCCGGTCGGGGGCCACTGTGAGAGGTTCGCATGGAGGGTGAGGCAAGGCTGGCTTGGCGCTCCCGGGGGCAGCGGGGACACGGCAGGAACCTGCCCAACGCCCGCTTGAAGTCCCGCATGAAGAGTGGGTAGATGATGGGGTTCATGGTGCTGTTACAGTATCCCAGCCACGTGAGGCCATCGAAGAGGCCTGGGGAGATGCAGTTGCACACGGCCTGGAGGGATAGTGTGTGTCATGCCTGGTCCTGGAGCAGGGACACAGACCACCCAACCCAGCATGGATGGGACAGACGCACACAGACACATCCACCATGAGATGCAGCCCGACCTCTTCTCTCCCTGTGTCTCCCTCCCTGTGTCTGGGCTGGGGTGCGGTTGGGGCCTCCCCAGCAAGGCTTGGACTCACCTGCTCCCTGCAGTGGCATTACCTGGGCTATGTTGGCCAGAAAGAAGGGCAGCCACGTCACAAAGAACATGCCCAGCAGGATGCCCAGGGTCAAGCTGGCCTTCAAGGCCTTCCTGCTGTGCTTGGTGGCCAGGCGCCTGCTGTCAGCCGACTCCACCCCTGGGCGTGAGGTCCTGGGCACCTGCGGAAAGGAAGGTCACATGAGTCAGCTGAGAAAGAGCCCCGGTCTGACCCTGATCCTGGCCACAGAGTGAGCCTTGATCCTAATTCTAGACTGATCCCTAGTAACAGCAATAAACTGAGCCCTGATCCTTGGCTGAGTCCCAACTGTAGTCCTAGACTGAGGCCTGACCCTGACTCCAGACTGAACCTTGACCCTGGCTCCAGACCAAGCCCTACTCATGGTCCCAGACTGAGCCCTGATACCTACCATAGACTGAGCCCAGCATAACCAACGTCTCAAACTGAGCCTCGACCCTGGACCAGACTGAGCCCAACCTTAGCCCCAGACTGAGCCCTGACCCCAGCAATAGACTGAGCCCTGATCCTGGTCCTTCATGAGCCCTGACCCTGACCCAACACTTCACGAGGAGCTCTAGGAAGTGCAATGAGACACAGCAACACTGCCCCAAACACAAATCAGACATTCAGCAGACCCACCCTCCCACAAAGGACAGCAGTCAACACGGTCGGCACACAGGACCGTGAGTCCCGGCTCCTTCCAAAGCCTTTGGCACTAGAAGAATTAGTTGCAACTGAACAGTACTCAACAAAAGAGGCGCTGTTGCTGTCCAAAGCTTGGCCATCTCTCTGCATATGGATTCTCTTCATATTTTGGAGTGATGGTTTTGTCTGAGCCATTAATACAGTGATTTTTTGAAGGCATGTGCAGACAGCAAATGTTTGCCATGAAATCTGTTATAAATTACTAGGGGTGCTGGTAACATTGGCATTTTACAACTCAAATTATGCCGTGGACTAGCAGACACCTCCTTTCCAAACGTGGACTTCCAGAGCAGGAGCATGAGGGAGAGAAGGAGGAGCCACGAAAGGGGGACATGGGCGTGAGGAGGTGAGAATTTGGCTTTGCAAACTGGAGACCGACAGTCCCAAAACATTAAAAGGTTCTCTGAACCAGACGATCCTTTAGCCAGTGGTTCTCTTAACTTATCAACCTCGTGAGCCCATTGAGAATATAAAGAAATCCACAAAACCTCTCCCCAGAACACAAGAACCTTATACAATTTTACACACACACATATGCACAGAAGAAAATTTCCCACACTTCCAGCAGTTTCCAAGACCACCTAGAAGTCCATCCAAGACACCTCTAGAGGTCCATGAAAGCTGGTATGTGGAGCCCTCCTCTAAACCACGTGTTGTATTCAATTTGGATTTTCATACATTAGCTTTACACAAAGTGAGACCCACCTATGTTTACAGCTGAAGTGTATACATACCTCAGTGTGTAGAGGTGTGCACAATTCATTGAACTAGGCAAAGGTGTGTGTGCTGCCTGGGAACACACCTGGGCTGTGAAAGCCAAGGATTCTGACAATATTTCCTAAACCGCATGAGAGTCCAGCTTAGTTCATGAGGCAGCCAGTGGTAGGTTGGTTATGGGGAGATGAAAGAGTCAGAAGGAGGCAGGAAGGGAACTGGATTCCCAAGCAACCTCCACAGATGGAAAGGGGGCGGAGGAGACAAAGCCAAGAAGATGTGTCAGCCACAGAGCACCAGAGCCAAACCCACACCCCGTTCCCATGAGCAGGAGCTCCCCTTCCAGTCCAGCTCCGCTCTCCCAGCCTCTCCAGGGGATCCAGTCTTTGTGTCCTGTCCATGGTGCTGAAACCCCACCAAACACTATCTTTCTATTGGATCAGGGAGCCTGATTCCGGAATGGCGGTGGCCTGGAGGGCGGAGATGAAGCACACTGTAGCTCCCACCCCTCAATGTGTTTATCCCGGTGAAATACGAGGACAAATTCACAAAGAGCAGCCAAAGAGAGTCCCTTGATTCCTCCCCTCTGTCTTGGGGCAGCCTTGTGCGGAGGCAGGAGTCGGGCTTTTAAGACAAGTGATCTGGCTTCACATCACGCCTCTACCACTTACGCGCTCTGTGATCTTGAGAGAGTCTCTGTTTCCACATCTGCAAAATGGGAGAAACAATACTCAGCTCACGGAATCGCTGTGAGGGTGTGGATAATAAATGCATGCACGGTGCCCCACGTAGAGTGAGTGCCAAATACTTGGAAGCCCTGATGTCGCTGCAGTGGTATGTGTATGAGTTTGGAGAAGTTTTTAGCATCGTTGGGAGCCCAGTCCTTCTGTCAGCAGCTCGGGCTCAGTCAAAGCAGCCCGGATGCCAGGACAAATGCTCAGACTCACCATGCTGTAGGAAGGGAGGAGAAGTGGATCTGTTTTTTCCCTTTCCTCCTCCAACTTTCTCTCCTCCAGAGTAGAATCTATGGCCCCACCATGGTCAGCCTGGAGCAAGAGGCTCCTGCTCCCCAGGAGATCTGCCATGCCTTCGAATTGCTGTCACCCACAGGGAGAGACAATAGGGGAGGGAAGCCACTGTCTCTAGATGGCCCACTCACACAGGAACCCCTCTGGCTCCTGGTGACTGGGATGGGGGCAGGAGAAGCCTTGACCCTGCCTGGGGAACTGAGACACGTGGGGAGATCTCTTGAGGGCAATCACCAGGGGAAGGAACTCCAGAGAAGGAGTTCAAGGTGATCTGAAATTCCTTCTTTAGTCTTCCTGGGAACAACCCTGTGTTTTCTTTCTCCTCTTCTCCCCAGAGAGTTGACCAAAGAACACAGGCAAGAGAGAAGAGAGAAGGAAACTGAGGCTCAGAGAGGGTAGGGGACCTTGCCCAGGTCACATTGTGCCAGTACAAGGCCTTAAATCAAAATGCCCCAAATGACCCCAAATCAGCACTGTCATCCCTGTTTATTGAGCACTTTCTGTGCATCAGTATTTGATATTCATTCTGCCACTCAATCTTACTGGGAGGCAGGTATTATTACCCCCTTTTTGCAGATGAGGTTCAGAGAGGCAAAATAATTTCCAGGAGTCACACAGCAGATAAGTGTCGAGTCAGGGATTCAAAGTCATTTCTGGCTCCAGAAACTGCATTTTTTCTACTTTGTCATGCTGCTTCCATTTTGTGGGATGGCGTCTATGAGCCACAGCAAGGGTAGTGTTCCAGGAACCCCAACACTATCACAGAGAGGCCTTCATGGAGCAGAAGCCAATGACAACCACCAACCACATCCTGAGGTCTGGCTGGTGCCAGCCTCACCCTTCCACTTCCCTCTGCTTTGTGGCCACCTCATGGCCCCTCACGGCCACATTCTGTTGTTTGCATGTCCCTTATACATGTCCACGGCATATGTCACTGTCTGAGGGCAGCCACCTGGAGAACAATTTGGCAGCACCCTTCCAGGAGGCAATTCCGCTTACAGGTTCCTGTGGCCGTAAATACCCAGCACACACAAGAATGTGTGTCACAGCACTGCTCGGGATAGGAAAACATTGGAAATGGCCTGAATGTCCATCAAAAGGAGAGCGATTAAATAAACCACAGTACATTCCCACTGTGGAACACCACACAGATGTTTACAAGAATGAGTCAAATGGCAAGAGCTCCAAGACATATTAATAAGTGATAATGGCACATTGAAAAACTACAGACACTGCATGATTCCGTTTGTCTTAAAAAATATGCAGAACAAAACACTGTTTCGTTAGGTACAGAAACAAATATGTAAACCCATAGGAAAAGGACTGGGAAGACGTGTCCTAAATTGATGAGAGTCCCTGGGAGTAGATGACAACTGGATGGGGGTTCGAGGGGTCTTTTACTTCCTCTCTGTTGTTGGAGTTTTATTTGGAAGCGTGCTTGCGTGTTACCTTGCATGACTTAAATTGACCATGATCATCTGATCAGAGCGTGAGGGTTACGAGGCTGACTCTGGGGTCAGGCTGCCTGACATCAAATCCTGGCTCTGTTACTAACGAGCTGAGTGACCTTAAGTGAGGAAATTCTCATCTCTGTGCCTCAACTCTCTCATCTGTAAAATGACAATCATGACGGCATCCACCTCGTAGGATTGTAGTAAGGATTAAGTAAGATAATACACAGAAAGTTACACAAACAGTGCCTGGCCCGTAGTAAGCAACATATAGTGCTAGCTATCATCGTTGTCGTTGTTGACTGTTATTGGTGGCCAGCTTAACTCTTTGCTAATGGTGATGCTGCTGCTGACAGTGATGTGGTTTTCTCCCCCTCAAAATGCTCAAAGGAGTGAGCCTCCCAGCACCATATATCTTACCACCCAGAGGAAAGAAGAGGAACTAACATGTGTTGACTGCCAGGTCTACATATATTATCTCATTGATTCTTCAAACAGTCTCATGTGATAAATAGCATTACCCCCGGGGTACAGGGAGGTGAAATGACTTGTCCAAAGCTATCCAGCTATGATGGAAAGGAGGCAGGGTTTGAACCCATGGCCAGCCGGACACACAAGCTCCTATGCCCAACCCTGGCTGCACCAGGCCGCCTCGTTCAGAGCAGCAGCCAAGCCTGCCATGCTCAGCACTGCTCCTCTGACAACCTCTCCCTGGCTCGGCCCCTCCTCCCGCTCTGAGATATTTCTGTGATCGCAGCCTCCTCTGTGGGGGAGGAGGCAGAGACGGGAGGGAAGGATCACTGAGGCAGAGTGATGCACAGTTGGGTGAGGGAGGGTGAAACGAGGCGGGGAGGAGGGAAGGGGGATAAACTGATGGGAGAGAAGGGGGATAAAAAGATAAGGGGACGCAGAAGGAAGAGAATGGGGAGCGATGGACCTGCAGGAGAGAGGGGTGAGAGAAAGGGAGAATGATGACATACAGAGGAAGATGATGGGGAGAGAGCTGTGGGCCACAGAGACACAGGAATCCCAGCAAGGAGAGAAAGAGGCTGAGAAGGCAGAAACTTCCAGCCCAGCCTCCTTCTGCTGCTCTCCATCAAGCTGAGCTCCCACACTGGTCCCTCTGTAATCTCCCAAGGATGAGCACCATCCCCACGCGGGTACCCACCTTTCACACACGGGCACATGCAAACACACACACTCCTGCACTCACAGCATCTCACCCTGACACCATTACCTGCCAGGCCCCCCCTCTCCACCCCCAGCCCACATCCCTGCCTCGGCTGCAAGCATGACCCCTTTCTCACAGCCCCTGGGGCCGGAAAGACCTGGCTGAAACCACTGAGCCAACCAGCAGCTTTTTAAAAGCCCATTCACGTAAATAGGCAGGCGGATGGGGGGACAGAAGAATGCCCAAGGCTGCTCAGCTCCCATGTTCTCAACCCAAGGGGAGCTGTGCCCAGCTCCCTTGCCTCGATGGGGAAACGGAGGCTGGATTGGGGAAGGAAACTAAGGCTATGTGGGGCTGAGAACAGGAGGAATGGGGTCTAACACATGCCAAGCTTTGTTCATTCTGATCAGTTCCTTTAGGTCGAGGCATTGAGAGAGGCTCCACCCCAGGCTGGAAGCCTGGTTTCTGGGGCAGGCCAGCTCAGGTGGGGGAAAGGGGTGGTGACCCAGCAGGCCAGAGCAGAGGCAGCATCCCTTAAGCAAATTCCCCAATGCAGGCAATAGGGGAAATGGGCACGCAGAAGGCTTGCTTAGGAGCCAAGTGGCTAAGAAGCAAGGGCAGCGGGGGGGTCTGACATTTCCACATTCAAACCAAGGGAAGAGCCTTTCCAGAAAGCGGGGCCATATTAGCACAGACACATTTCTGGCTTGAGAGGCCCACGGGTCATTCTGCCTGGAAGGCAGGGTGCTGGCCTAAATGACCAGGAGGACTCCCCCAGCATTTTCTTTTAGGGCTCCTTGTGACTTCTTTGCTTCCGTTTGCAAACACATGCACAGCGAATAGATTTCGAATGCTCACCGGGTGAGGCACCCCTCCTATAAGCTCCATGACTCTCATCGTGGTAGGGTTTCAAGATCAATGTCTGTCTCCTCGACTAGAACATAGATTCCAAGAAGGCAGGACCTTCTCTGTCCTGTTCATCACCACATCCACAGCCTAGAACAGCTCCTGCACAAAGTAGGTACTCAGTGCTCGTTACCGAGCAAATGAATTCACGTACCAGAAAGCGTAGGATCCATCAGACACAAGAACTGATTCTGAAATGAGTGGGAGAAAGGATGCAGCGTGAACGGGGGCTGCAGCCCAGGCTCGCTGGAGCCCTGTGTTCATTTCATTCCTTCCATCAACAGGCACTGAGCACTGATGAGGTGCCAGGCGCTGTTCTAGGTGCTGGGAAAACAGCAGTAACAAGAGAGAGAAGTTCCCGCCCTCACTGAGCTTACATTCCAGTAGGAGGGAATCAGCAGTAAATAATTAAACGGGAAAGTACATAAAAGTCAGGTGGTGGGAAGTGCTGCTGAGAACAACTCAGGAAGTCAGAACTGGAGGGGTCTGGGGCAGTGTGACAGTTGCCACCCTTGATCGAGTGATTAGGGAAGACGACAGAGCAGAGACCAGAAGAAAGTGAAGCAAGTGATGGGGAGGACCATGTGGAGAAGTGGGGAAAGGGCACTCCAGGCCGAGGGAACTGCAAGTGCAAAGACCTTGGCACAGAAGTCAGTCTAGTGCCTGCTGGGAACTTCCAGAGTGGCCACGTGGCTGGTGCAGGGGCGGGGGGGAGGAAGTGAAGCTGGAGGGCTTGGCAGGGTGGGATCCCGAGGCCAGATCTTGACATGGGTCTCCTCTTTATCTTGACAGCAATGGGGAGCCACTGAAGGGTTTGAAGCAAGGGAGTACCAGGATCACTTCTTTTTTTTATTGCTCTGGCTGCTGTGCAGAAAATGGTTAGGAATGTGTTTGGCGTGGAAGCAGGGGGAGCCAGCAGGAGACTATCAAAGGCTCCCAGATAAGAAGCGATGGTGGCTTGGGTTAGGAAGGTGGCATTGGAGAGGGCACAGGTTTAGGAGGCAGCGCCAACAGCTCTCACTAATGAATTGGGTGAACATGAGGGAGAAAAGTTATTCCTAAGTTTCCGGTGTGTGACCCAGATAGTGCCATTTGCAATGATGGGGAAGATCAGGAGGGAGCAAGTGGGGAGAGTTGGGACACTCAGAATACCCTGTTGCACATGTTGGCTTCGAGAAGCCTGCCTCGCATCCTGATGGAGCTGTCCCATGGACAGTCAGGCTTTAAATCAAAAAGAAAGGCGGGAACAGGAAATGGCCACTAGGAGGTCGCCAGAAAGTTTATACCTATTAAGTGATGGGTGCCCAGCAGGCACCCAATGGCTGCTCATTGCTCTCCATCCCACAAGCCCAGGTCTCCCTGCACACCCGGGGTACCTGCAGCGTCTCCAAGGCCTGGCCGGCCATGCCGGTAGGGAGGGAGGCCACCTGCACAGCCTGCTTTCGGGCGGCCAGCAGGATCCTGCTGTAGGTGAAGCAGATGGCCCCGGAGGGCAGGAAGAAGGTGAGGCCCGACGCCACGAGGACGAAGGGCAGGCTGGCCAGCAGGCGGCACTGGCCCGGGGCGGGTGCCCGCGCGCGGCCCAGCTCGTGCCAGCCCAGCAGCAGGGGCAGGAAGGAGGCGAGCGCGGCGAGGCTCCAGGCGCCCAGGACCAGCGCCAGGGCGCGCGGGGGCGTCATGCGCAGCTTGTAGCGCAGCGGAGAGAGGATGAGCAGGTAGCGGTCCAGGCTGATGAGGCAGAGGTTGAGGATGGAGGCGCTGCAGCACATCACGTCGAAGGCGGCCCAGAGCAGGCAGAGGCTGCGCGCCAGCACCCAGCGCCCGTACAGCGCGTTCAGCATGGCCGGCGGCATCACCACCAGCCCCACCATCAGGTCCGAGGTGAAGAGCGACACCAGGAAGAAGTTGGACGTGTTGCGCAGCGCCGGCTGCGTGCAGATGAGCGCGATGAGCAGCGAGTTGGCTGCAGCAGTCAGCGCGATGACCACACACAGCGCGGCCGCCACCCAGCCGCTGCCCTCCGGGTCCGACGGTGGCCCTGCCCCCCAGTCTAGGGTGCTGTTGTTGGCAGGGCCTGGATCTGGAACCATGGGGGCAGGGGATGGAGGGCGAAGACTTGGGGTCCGAGAGGGGGCCCGAGGACTGGCAGGAAGACAGGGTGAGGGACCTGGAGGAGGAGGGGCTGGAAGGGCGTCGTCGGTGAGAACAGACCCCCCAGGGGACAGGTGGGAACATAGGGACGGGGCGCCAGATCAAAGGACAGCGACCCGAGGAGGATGGAGAGGGGTTATACGGGTGTCTTCGGATGTCAGGCAGGGAGAAACGAGTAGGAAGTTTGGGAGGGGGCACCTGATGAGAAGCAGAGTCCCCTAGAGGGAGCGGGCGGAAAGTCAGGAGGATGGGGAGGCCAGAGGACTCTTGGAGGTTGGATGGGTGCGAGCAGAAACCCCTAGAAGCGGTGGGCAGTAAGGTGGGGGCAGGGGCGTCTGCCTGGGGCGGGGACCCGGGGAGGGGGAGCAGGGGGCGAATGGGCGCTCTCAGGCCGGTGGCAAGCTCCCCCGCGGCAGGTGGGCGTAGGGAGGCTCCAGGTCGGGAGCCCTAGTTCTTGGGGTCGCAGGAGGGGGCCCACGGGCCAAAGCCAAGCCCTCGGCGGGGAAGGCAAGTCTCAGAGCCGACGCTGAGGCACCCCCGAGCTTGGGCGGACACGGTCCCCTGCGGCGTTCGGGGGGCGCGGGGCGGGCCAGCCCGCGGGGAGAGGAGGAGCAGCGGCCGCGCCTCCGCGCCCTCCCCACCCGGCTGCCCGGTCACCGGCCCCGTTCCCGCCCGCACTCGGTACCTGGGGCGCTCGGCGCTGCTCCGCCACGGGCGACTGCGGCAGGCGCCGCGGGGCTAGGAGAGGAGGGGGCGGCGGCGGAGGCGCCGTGATGGGCCGGGGTGCGCGGAGGAGCCGCTGGGCGCTTCCAGGAGCGCACGGTCCCCGCGCCACGGAGCCTGCGCCCCGCCCCGCGGTGGGCGGAGAGAGCCCAGCCCCGGCCTCGCAGGCGGCGGCGTCCCCGGTAACCCAGGCCTGTGGAGGGACAATCCGAGTGCTCCGGCTGCGCCAGGTCGCCTCCCCAGCTGGGGCAGCCTCCACACCCTGCATCCCCCTCCCCAACCCACACGTGGCGGCGGCGCAGGAGAGACTCAGAGCAGGGGCCGTGGGCCGCCCTTATCCAGGACTCGCCTCCGAGGCGGGCTGCCACCCGCAGCGGGGTCACCGCGCTACGAAGGGGAGCCCGTGGGGAAGTATCGGGCAGATGGCTTAACACCCATATGTTTGCACGCACATATATACAGATACATATTATTATATGTGATATATAATGACCTATATAATAATTCCTTCAAACCTTTAAACAGCAGGTCACCTCCTCCTCAGGGTCTTTGGAGCAGAAACCATCGGTTTCCCCGACAGTGCCAGCACTAAGGATGGAGTCCCTGGCCTATTGGCACTTCCCACCCGTTCTAACAACGAGTGTGGACACATTTGGGAATCCCCTGGGGCAGTGGGGTGGAGTCACGGCAGGTCGAGAGGTGGGGTGTGGCACCCCCTGAGTGTGACCCTGCTGTGTCTCTGTGCCCCTGGCTAAGAAGAGTCTGCACCGGACCCCTCATAGATTAATATTGTGGATTCCATTCATTCATTCAACAAACATTTACTGAGTCCCCACTAGGTGTCAGACGCTATCCTGACCAATTGGGGCACTACGGTAACCAAAACAAAGATCCTGCTTGATGGATTTACATCTTAGAGGAAGGAGACAGACAATAAACCACACACATAATAAATGCTCAGTCGTAAAGTGATAATTGCTACAGAAAAAAAAGAAATGTAGAACAATATGAAGGGAAGGGGGGGTCTTTTTCCCTCCACAGAAACAGAAAAGTAGTGCCTCCCACTGAAAGGTTCCCGCTAAATGCCGGGGGCTTTCTTATATTATTCCTACCTCTACAATAATGCCAAGAGGTAGCTTTGAACTGGGGCTCAGAGAGGCCAAGGGCCATACCCAAGGTCCCCAGCAGCAAGTGATCAAGAGGAACTGAAACCCGGGTCTGCCCAACACCCAACGCAGAGAACCCTCAAGACGCTGCAGCACCCCTTACCCACCCCAAACCGCTCTCTGGCACTCGGAGCCCCAATGTGGCCCACAGATGGGTCTGTGCAGCCTGTCCCCCCTCCCAACACTACCTACACCACTGTGACCATTTCTGCTGTGCCCCAAGGAACAGGATGCGGTGTACCAAGCGCTGGGCTGGAAGTCATAAGATCAGACCTGGGGGCCCATTTCTGCTGCTCACCAACTCTGTGGACTTGGGGCCAGTGGCCACGTCTCCTAAGGCCACCGTTTTCTCCTCCGCAATAGTTAGCAGACTGATAGCACCCACCTCACAGGGTGTGTATGGGGTGAAATGACACTGGTGTAATCTGTAAACGTCATGGTGCTGTGTCCGTGCTAGCTTTTGGCCTCAGCGTTCCCATCTGTACAAGGGGAAGGCATTCAGATCTGCTGTAACTCCTTCAGCCCAGCGATTCCTGACGTGAACAACAGCAAACCCAAGAGGTGCCGTGTGGACCAGACTTTGGAGGCCAGGGACCTGGGTTCATAATCCCAACTCTGCTACTCGCTCTGTGAATCTGGCAAAGCCTCTTAAATTCCCTGCTACGATGAAATTGGGGGAGTGGAGGTGCGAACAGAATGAGCATTTGAACCATTTTATGCAGAGAAGGTTCTAGCTAAATTTTCGCTTTGTAAAAACTAGTAGCACATACTTGGATAGAACATTAGTCCCTCTGCTTTACCTTTTGCTGTAATGTTTGATATACTTTGTTTCTTAAAATATCTAAAGAAAATATGACAGAAATGTTAATATTTGTTCATTCTGGGCAATAGATTCACAGATGTTTGTTATATGATGACATATATAACAAAAATAATAATTTTTTCAAGATTGGGCCTGAGTGGTGGGGCCACCTTGTGGTTCCCTTGTTATTCTCTTGAATTTAAGAACTTTTCAGAAATTCCATGTGTGTGTTTCTAAGTTTATCATTTCCATCCTGTAATAGTAAAGCCTTACAGTGCCTTAACATTTCAGAGGAGAGAGGGACCTTCAAGGATGCTTAGCCTTTACTTGATTACTTCTAGCCACGGGGTGCTCTCTCCCTAGAGGAGAAGGCTGGTGCCACAACGGGACAGCTGAGTCTTAGGAAGTCCTCTGCCCCAGACCTCCATTGCTGTCAGTCCCTAGAGGACCACGGAGAGCTCCTCATTGCAGAGATGGAGAAACCAAGGTCCAGGGAGGTCGTGAGGCCTGCCCAGAGCTTCTCTTTGAAGGCATTGACCCACTGGTTAAATTCGTGACGGCAGGGGTTTGTCGTTTCGTTCACTGTCATATCCTCAGCACACATCAGGCTGTCAATAAATATACGTTCAACGAATGAGAGAACAAAACCATCAGGTCAACCACCAGCAGCTGTGGGCCATTCGTTCTCAATAATCATAATCATGGCTGACATTCACTGAGATCCTACCATCTGCCAGGCACCGTTCCAAGCTCTATTTGTACACTGATTTATGTAAAGCTCACCACGACCCCCAGAGGGAGGAAGGTGGAGTCTTTATTCCTCATGGGACTGATCAGAAAACTGAGCCTCAGAGATCTTAAAGTGACTTGCTCAAGATTACACAGCTAGGAAGTGGTCCAGCCACGATTTGAATCCGGGCCGACTGGATTTTCCCAGAGGTTTGGAGCAGGGGAAGAAATGTGGTTGGGAGTTGTTGGCTCCATACAGCGAACAAGGCGCGGAAGCCGGTACTAATTACCCGCCCTTCGGGAGAGGGGCCCGCGGTGACAGCGCTGCGTGTCAGTGTTAATCTCTTAAGATTATAAATCCCTCCACCCTTGCGGCAGTGGGGTGGAATGGCGGAGGGGGGGGCCGCAATTTTTTTTTCTGCCTGTCTTGGCCGTTCAGTTTGAGGTTAGCGAAGAGAAGAATTGGCACTCATTACCCCACATCTCCCTCCCACTGGCAAGCTGGCAAGGCTAGCGATGCTTCTCCAGTCCTTCAACTCTGGCTCCTCCCACTCGCTCCTCCCACATCCAATCAGCAGCGTCTCTTCCGCTTGGCCCCGCCTCCCCAGACTGTGCCCCTGCCCGGCTCTGGCCTCCATCATCTCCTGCCTGGACTATTGCAGTTTCCAGCTGGTCTCCAGCCTCCCCCTCCTCCTCCCATGAGACTTCTTTTAGTCTCGCTGAACCTCAGCTCTGCGCAAACACTTCCAGGGCGCTTACTGCAAAGAGAAGGAAGTCTGAAATCTGGCTCGCATTCTAGGCCTGCCACCAGCTGCGCCAAACCACCTTCCTGCTTTCTTTCCAACGAGCCTTTTATTAATTTCTTTACGTGTCTATGAATTTACACCCTGCCTTGTTCCAGCACAGGACGAAGGTAGCTCCTGACCAAGACGCATCCTGCTAGACAGTTCTCAGGTCTCAGAGGCCCAGCACCAAGGACACCACCCCACAAGGGTCTTCATTTGGACCTGGTCGCTGAGTCGTCAGAAGCACTTTCTCTATGCCCTTGAGTCAGTCTTTACCTCCAGCCCTTTAGGAAGACTATTAATACGGCCAGGGCTTGTCCCTACAAGACTGAGGGATCACTGAAGCCTGCAGGCAGGAGACAGACTTCTCTCCGACCCAATTCCACATCAAGGGACGCAGCGCCACCATGGAGGGCCATGCAAGTTGTGTCTTGCACAGCGGCAAGAAGTCCCAGTCTGGCGTTGGGAAGTACACAACCGGCCCAATAGTGCAGAGCAGCCGTGAAGGGAAGGCTTGGGTATCCTGAGGGAATCGGGTGTAGTACCCAACCGCCGTCACCAGAGGGCGCGACATCAGACTCCCGGGGCCGCTGCTTCCCGGCAGGAAGGCCCTGTTTTCTCATTTGCAAAATGAGCATCTCCCATGGAATAGAAATAACATCTGTAAATTGCCTGGTATGTGGTGGTAATTGCCTGCAATGTGTACGAGGAATAATGGGAGTCGCAGCCCTCAGCCACACCACCAGCTCTCCTGTCTCAGTGGATTGTGGGGGGACCCAAGCTCAACTGGACAGGGGTAATGATACCAAACTTGGGGGGTCACCGTGAGGAGAGGACTCCAGAGGTGTCCAGCCCCCAGCCCCGCACACAGCAGGTGATTAACAAATGGCAACTGCTAAGGCTGAGAGCAGAGCCATCAGGCCAGCCTGCCTGGTCTGGTGACCAATCCTGTCGGTGACATTTCTTAACTATGACCCTGGGCGAAGGACTTAATCCCTCTGCACGCAGATGCAGCATCTGCAAAATGAGGGCAGTTTCTGCCTCATAGGGCGGCGGTGAGGATTAGCGAGTTAATTTATGTCAAGTCCTCAGCACAGCACCCACCCTGTGTATTAATCTGTAACCACTGGTTTTGTCCGTTTCCCCTTGTCCTGGGCCAGGGAAGGGCTGATGCTGGGTCACGGTGGGGGTGAAAACAGATGGCATGAGGCAAGCTCAAGGGACCAAGGGTCAAAGTCCGAAAAGCCCAGTTCTGGAGGCCCACCAGAGGCCAGAAATGGGCACTCAAGAAAGAGGTAGGAGCTGGGAGCCAGGGTGCACATCACAGGAAGGTGAGGGGGCCACCAGGGAGCAGGGAGGGGCTCACACAGCGCACTGGGCAGCTGACCGCCTGCCCCTGGGCCTCGCTGCTGGGGATCCCCGGGGAACCCTGGGCCAGCAGAGCCAGCCAGTGAGGAAGAGGACATAGGCATTGAACGAATTTATTCATGAGAAAACTCGGGTCCGTCAGGAGACAATCTACTGGTTACAAGCTCCAGAAGCTCTCGTCGGAACTGCCGCCGGCCGGGCACCCCCAGGCAGGGGGCAGGCAGGGCTGGCAGGCAGAGCTGGGCATGGAGGGGAGTTCCTCACTGCCTGCCTGCCCTTCCCGCCCCCTGGCCCCCACCCCTCCTCGAGGGTTAAAGTGCAGCTGGGAGGGAGGTGGGGGGTGGGACACTGGCTGCCCACGTGAGCCCTCGCCCCTCACTTCCTCCTCGTTTCTTGGGGCTCAGCCAGAGTCCATCCCACCAGGTCTCTCCTTGGAACCTCTGGGTCTTGGAACCTCCCCACTGTCAGATATTTAGAGAGAGCTCCCCAGGAGGGTAAGGCTGGCTCCGTCAGCTTTCTGAGGGGCCTAGAGCTTGGGGGGCAGTGGGAGGCACTAAGATCTCAGGGAGGAAGTGGGGACCGATGCTCTTCTTCGGTGATGGTCTCGGGAGTCATCCCCTCCCCCTGGTCCAGGAAAGTTCCTCCCTTGCCTCCCTCCACCCCCTGGAAAGCCAAGGAACCAGATAGGCCCAGAGAGCCTGGCTCCCGGCCCCAGGGCCATGAGTCAGCAGGGTCCTGCCCAGGCCTGACTCCCAACCCCGCCAGCGAGGGGAGGGCCACCGCGGTGCCAATGGGGAGAAGCCACCCTAGGGACGGGAGGCCCTTAGGGAAGCCTGCAGGGCTAGAGCTTCCTGCTTCTGCCATGGTCTTCCTAGCCAGGACCCAGCCCCTCCCTCAGGGCTGCTGCTGGCCAGGTGCCCACTCTCAGCTCAGGCCCCAGGGCCACCATCTGCACCCCCAGGGGCCCTGCCCCACCAGGGGCTGTGTGGGCCTTGGCCCAGCTCCCACCATCTTGGATGGCCTCACCCTCCCCCCCCCAGCAGCTTAGCCAACTTCCTCCCCCTCCCAAGGGCGCATCTCTAGGAGGCAGACATGAAGAGACTCCCCTTGGAGAAAGAACCCTGAAGACCTCTGCTTCCTCCCCCACTCGTGAATATATTAAATTGTGCAGCTTGCTCCAGCCCCTCCCTGCAGATCTCCATGGCAACCGGAAAGCATTCCAAGTCCGAGTCTGAGTCCAAGTCCATCCAGCGCCAGCGGGGGGCTTCAGCCTCTCCCCGACTCCTCCCCCGGAGGGTGAGACCCCACATTCCACAGGGGCCAGAGGGGAGGACGAGCTGGGGCCTCAGTCCTCAGCCCCCTCTTCCTCGGCGTGGGGGGCCCCGGGGGGATCCTCGGGCTCAGGGGTCTGCCCGCCGGGGTGGGAGTGAGGGTGGGGGTGGGGGTGGGCGCCCGGCGGGGGGACCGGCGCGTCCTCGCCCTGAACGTAGACACTCAGCCCCTCGTGGCTGGGCTCCTTGCCGCACGCCTGGCAGCTGCAGTGCAGAATCTTCTCCACCAGCTTGTCCACCCTGGGCACCTCCTCGTGGCCGGGGCACTCCAAGGTCACCTGGAGAGGGCAGGAGAGAAGGGAGAGATGTTCCCAAAGGCCTGGGGCAGGCAGGGAGGCCCCCAGGGTACCACACCTCATGGGACCAGGAATCCGAGAGAGCCCCGAATCCTGGGCCCTACGATACCCCAGTTAGGTCTGTGGGCCCATCCAGGGGGAGGGGGCTTGAGGCCCTGCAGGAGCCACCTGACTTGTCCACTCGCATCCACTTCTGCCACCTTCCTATCCATTCCCTCACAGCAGCCAGAGGGCACCCTGAGGGAAGAGACCCGCTGTGGCCTGCCCCTGCTTAAAATCCCCCTCGACGCTCCCACTGCACTTGGAGAAAAATCCTGACTCCTCACTAAGGCCACCCAGGACCTTCAGGCTGCCCCTGGCGGACCTCTCCACCCCTCACCCGGCACCACTCCTGCCAACTCTGTGCTGCCTCATGTGCCTGAGACTTGGCACATGCTGTTCCCTCTGCCTGGAAGGTCCTTGCCCGACCCATCCCCTACCACCTGTCCTCAGCTTTGCCCATTAACTTCTACTCAACCTCTGGATCTGAGTCCAGACATCACTTCCACAAAGATCCCCCTCCCAACCCCCCGCCCAGCTGAGGTTTGCCCCGTGTGAGCCCCTTCAGCATCTTGCTCTTCTCCTATTGTCACACTTCTGGTTGCCCTTCCTTCCTTTTCTTTCTCTCCTTCCTTCCACAGAGCACCTACTCCAGGCCAGCTCTGGAGACACAAGGACAGGCATGGTCCCTCAAGGAACTGAGAGTCTCATGGAGGAAAAAGACTTGCCAAAATCACCCAAATGCAGACGGAAAACTGTGGGTGTGACAAATGCTCAAGGCAGAGGCACATAGTACTCAGGGGGTCAGGAAGGGGGCCCTGAGAAAATGATGCTCAAGCCAAGAGCAGGAAGAACAGAAGTTAACTAGCTGAGGAGGAGGAGAAACATATTCCAGACAAGGACAAGAGCATGCGCAAAGGCCCTGTGGTGGCGGCAAGCAGAGTAGGTATGAGAAACTGAAAGGAGGTGAATTAGCGTCAAGTGTCAATCTAGTAAACAAGTGAGAGAAGCAAGATGAAGCTAAATGACTGGTGAGCCAGGCCACACTGGGTCTCGTGGGGCCTGGCAAAGATTCTGGTCTCATCCTATAACAATGGGAAGCCACTGAAAGGATTTCAGCATGTGACTGACATCAGAATGGGGTTTCAGAGAGATCTCTCGTCCAGTACATGTTGGTGTCAGACTCATGAGCCATCACGTGGCAAGGACCACATCTGTATGCCCAGCACAAGCCTCGGACTCTGCACTGTGGCCAAGGGCAGTGCAGGCTCTGGGCGGAGGCTGGGCAGGTAGGACAGTGGTACTCACGATCTCCCACATGGACTGGGCCGGCATGCAGGAGTCACAGTGCACCAGGGACTCCGTCGACTGCGGGAAGGTGTTGGGGACGCTGTAGCTGAAGCACTGTCCCAGGCACGCCCTGTGGGAGGAGAGGTCACGTGCCGTGTCACTGTGGTAGAGGCAGGGATGGGCAGTGCTGTCCTCTTCCTCCCTCCCGGGCCCCTGTCTTCACCCCCCTCACCCAGCCCCCGGATCCCACCTGTTCTGGATGGACTTGGCCTCACAACCGCTGTGGCCCACGATCTGGGTGATGTTTTTGGCCTCGCACCAGGCACTCTTGTCCGGGAACAGGGCCAGCTTGTTGATGGGCGGTGGAGCGGCCAGCAGCATGGCAGGGAGGACGGCTCCCACCAGGACCCAGAGCATTGTGCCCGTGGCCTTTAGAGCCCTAGAACAGAGCACAGACTGGAGGTAAGGCCAACCGCGCCCAAGCCGGTGGGCAGTGGGGGCGGTGGTGTTACAAGCATGGACTCTGACACCTGACTGCCCGGGTTCAAATCTCAGCTCTACCACTTACGAGCCTGGCACAGCCTTGGACGAGTTGTTTCTCCTTTAGGAACCTCCAAAATGGGGCTGCTGATAGTATGTGCAGCAGGTGGGTATCACAAAGATGAATGTTCCATGGAAAGCCCTCAGCAGAGAGGCCAGCAGAGAATAAACACTCCGTATGTGTTAGTTCTTTTTATAGTTTACTGTGTAGCTTTGAGTAAGTTACTTTTTATCTCTTCACCTAAAAAACAGGGATGGTAACAGTGTGGATGGCAAAGGAGGGCAGCAATTACTGAAGATGACACAGTTTCCAAGCACAGCTGAGGGCTGAACAATTATTAGCTCCCTCCTCACTTTGACGTCATGGATCCTCCAGGAAACACAAAAACAATGCCCACCCCAGGCCTGTCCTCGAGGGGCTGGCCATCCAGCCATCTCCTGGACATGCTGCCACAGTTGTCAGCATTCTGATGTCAGGAAGCTAGCCTCCAAATCCAGGTCACCATAAATTCTTATGCTACCTTGGCTGGCTGGACCTCAGGCAAGAAAACTAACCCCAAACCAGACTGTATTTCTTTTTTGGATGCCCCACCAAAGCGTCGAGTCCTAAGTCTACATACACATCGTTATATCCAGCTCCATCCTAACCTCTGAGTCAAGCAGCAGACAAGCCAAGCTGAGCACTGGACCCTCTGGAAATTGGCTGGAGCAAGACACTGAGGCAATACCAGAATTTGCCAGAAGATGGCGCTGCAGGGCAGAGTGAGTGTCAGACGATTCTGCTCAGAGGGGACTCGCCCAGTGTCCCCCCAACTTTACGTTCTGTAGGGTTCACAGACTCCCCGCCCCACTCCCCTGGTCCCCAGTCAAAAGGCATGGAGGATTAAGGCTTAGGAGAGATTCGGAGATGAAGGCAATGCCCATGCGAGGGTCCTTTGGGGACAGGGCCCTGGGGAAGGGGTGCTGGTCTGCGAGTCAGGAGTCCACACATGCTGACCTGGTCCAGCTCAGTCAGTCTGGGATTCTGTGTCTTGGGACAGTCCCCAGAGGGGCCTGTGTGGGGCTAAATCAGGAGCAGGGCGAGGGACTATCCCACCGGTCCCACAGATGCCCAGCATTAGAGTCGAGTTGGCACAGGGCTGGGCACCCCATTCAGAACACCCCACCCTCAGCCCACTTTCTGAAGGTACTCTGTCAAGTGCCTGGGGAGAAGAGATGTTGAGGGGGGTCTTGCCGGCTCCTGCAGTGAAAACCGAGGGGGGCTGGCTCAGCTGGGCTTGCAGGAGGGCGCCGGCCAGCCTGCAGGGCTGTGACCACCTCCACAGCCCTGTGCTCTCTCTGTCGGTCCACGGGTCCCTTCAGCCCCTGCCCCTTCGCCCTGCAAGAGGCCTCCCATCTCCCTGGATCCCAACACCTGCGTGATCCCTGCTCCCAGCCCAGCGTGGGGTGGGGGCAGTGGGCAGGGCAGGAGGTGGCGAGTCCAGACAGCCGGCCCCCATCCCAAGTGAGTCTGTGTCACAACCCAGGCTCGCACCCACACACTTCCGGTCTCGCTCACAACACTGACAGCAAAGCCCGTGTTTTCAGTACAACCACATCCTCACAAAATAGAACGGACTTGTTCCTAAGCGGCAACCTAATTTTTCAACACGCTTAGCATCCGGGAGGCTTCCTCACCCCAAGGGAGCCGGCCTCCGAGTCAGCGTCTGACCACGGCAGCCAGAGGCCCTCCTGAGGCCAGAGGAACACGTCCTATACCTGACCCCATCACGGTTCCTCGGAAGGTCAGGCCTGGGGGGCCAGGGAGGTGACTGGGCAAGGCATGATGTTCAGGTCCCCTGAGGACTTGAAATTGAGGTTGGGGCTGTAACAGAAGCAGCCCGGAGAGGGACACCGGCTCTGACCTGGAGCTGGAATCGGGAGAGGTTAGAACGGAGTCTATGGACCAGAACCAGGCTCGGGGGGAGCAGAGTGGAGACCGGGGCTGGGTTAATAACGAGGTTTATTGGGAGACGGGATAACAGTGAGTGTCTTAAGGGAGTCACTGGGCTGGAGGATGGGGAGTGGTTATTAAGGTCGCATTGTAACAGAAGCTGAGGAGAAAGGAGATAAACCGAGGCAGAAGGCCACTCCCCCCTTCATCTTCCTCCCTCGCTAGTACACAGCTGAGAGTTAATCCTAAGGGCCAGCTGTGCCCACCGAGGGGGCCCTGTAACCCCACCCACCAGGCCCAGCTGGGACTCAGGGGAGAGGGTGGGGCCACACTCGGCTCCCCAGGCCAGCAGCCCTGAGCTCCAGCAGAAGCAGGGCCCCCGGAATCTCCCACATCAAGTGCCAGCCCCCCCACCCAGGAGCTGTGTGACTTCTGGAAATTTCACCTCTCCGCACCCACCTGCCTCACCCCCAAAACAGGGAGCACGGCCCTGTCCTTGGAGAACGACTGGGAGGATGCGCTGAAGGCACCCAGCAGACACCCAGCTGAGGCCAGTCCTCCCCCGGGGGCTCATGGGAGGCGGGGCAGCCCTCTGAGCCGAAGCTGGGGCCCGGAGGACGCCAGGCTCGTCCCTCCACACGCCTTTGCCATCAGGACACATCGGCTGCCCTCCTGCCCCCACAAACCCCCGCTGCCTGCCTTTGCACTGGGGTGGGCTTTTGGCCAGCGGCTTTATTTTTGTCGCTTTATGCTTTTTTGTTTTTCCAAGCAACAACGCAGCTAAGTTTTTTTACACAGCAGTCAGACCTTCCTTCCTGAGACTCCAGAGCGTCACCCGCGGATTCTCATCCTTCCTCCCTGCCCCGAAGGTCACACAGCAAGTCAGGGGGCTCCCAGAACGCCAGCGGGAGGGAAGAGGGGGATCCCCCTTGCTTTGCAGAGGTGTTGTCCCAGGGCCCCCCGGCAAGCGCTTGTCCTGGGTCATGCAGTTCAACACTTGTGTACTGAACACCTTCCAGGAGGCAGGAGACAGAGACGAGGGGAAGGGCAGGGGAGCTGGGGTCCTGGACCCTACGCCCACCCGAGAGCCCGGAGCCCAGAGGGGGAGGTTGAGGGAGGGGGGTTAAGAGGAAGCAGTGGCTCAGAGCAGGGGCGGTCAGAGACAGCTGTGGGGGCAGTGGGGAGAGACGCCTCACTGTGGGTTTAATCCGGGATCACCATCAGGCCCCGGTGGTGGGGACTGGAAGGGCTCCTGGCTGAGGGACCTGCAGGGGCCGAGGCATGGAGAGCGCATCCCTCGCCGTGGGTCCAGCACACCTCTCCCGGGCCGCGGTCGTCAGAGCTGGCCTGCGCCCTGGGCTGAGGGCTTTGCCTCTATTCATTTATTCAGTCCTTACAATTGCCCCACGACAGAGGGATTCTTTCCCCATTTTATAGAGGAGGAAACTGAGGCCCGGAGAGGTTAAGAGATTCACTTGAGCTTACACGTTAGTAAATGGAACCAAGATTTGAATTGCACAGTCACAGGGGGACCAGCTACCTCTGCAGATCATTCACAGACGAGGAAGCAAGAGCGGGAGGAAGAGAAGGGGCCGGGGAGGGGCCGGGGTGGCCAGGAGGCCCAGGGCCCCCACCAGCGGGCAGGGCCTCTCACCCGGAGGAGCCCTCGGCAGCAGCCACCACCGGGGCTGGAAGCTTGGGAGCCCCTCGGAGCAGAATTCAGATCGCCCCATCAATGCCCTGGAGATGAGCGCGTGGCCACAACAGATCCCTGTCCCCGGGGCCAGGCAGGGACCCAGCTGCCCTTCCTCAGAGGAGCGGCCAGGCTTCAACGAGGGCGGCCTGGTCCGGGGGGGGGCTTCCTACCACCCACCTCACCGCCCACTCCCAAATCCACCCTCTCCAGACCCTCAGTGACCTCGGGCACATCTGACACGTTCTGAGGCTGCCAGGCTGCCAATGACACAGAAAGGAAGTTGCCCGGGGCGGAACCCTGGCTGACCCATCCAAGCACGATGGAAACTGAGGCACAGATCAAGGAAGGGCCCCACGCCCCCATCTCCACATCAGGGAAGAGGGCAAAAAACAAACACAGGAGACCTGCCTCAGGAAGGGCAGGGGGTGGGGAGCAAGAACGCAGGCTTCGGGCTCCGGCCTTTGGGGTGCTCCCTACATTTCCACATCTACCAGAACCCAGCTTCTTCCCTGAGATGCACTGAAAACTCAGATGCCCGGGCCCCAGCCCTGGATATTCTCACCCCACAGGTCTGGGGTGTGTCCTGGGCTCTCACAGGTATGTACAGGCTCTCACAGGATTCTGAGGTCCAGCCAGGTCACTATGGACCCCCAAGTCCCCAGAGAAGGGTCCCCATAACAGCAGTGCTGACAGGGGCCACCCACCCCACTGCCTGGATTCTAGTGCCTAGAACCAGGTCTTAAATTCACCAGAGGGGCCTAGATTTCAAGGAAGACCTCCAGCCGGTCCCACCCACTGTGAAACCCTTTGTAGAGCAGAGTCGATTTTGTATAACAAGTGAACAATTGCTCCCCATTTCCTCTTCTGGGTAAATCTGAATATTCAGGGTCACTTAAGGCCAGGTATACCTCCAGCTTAGCTTTCTCTCTCTCTCTCTCTCTCTCACTCACACACACACACACACACACACACACACAAAGGGCAGGGTCTGGGTCTCCTCCATTCTCCACAACGGACTGACAGACATGGGTTCAAATCCCAGCTCAGCCACTTTAACCTTCCTGTGCCTCAGTTTCCTCATCTGCCAAATGGAAACAGCAGTGAGACCCATCTCACAGGGCAGCTGTGAGAATTAAACTGAAGACGTGCATGGAAACCTCTGGACAGGGCGCCTGTCACGAGATGAGGCCTTGGGAGACGTCACCAGGAGCGCTGGCCTGGACTCACCCTGGGCCACTCACCCTCCCTGAACTCTGCCCACGCCCTTCTGCCTCCCACGTGCCCCGTTACCCCCTCTGCCCCCCACCCCCTCCCACCGGGTCCTGGGTGGGTCCTGAGGAGATCTAAATCCAGGGTCACATCTGCCCCCATGAAACTGGATTTAGGGTGAATCTGAGGGGAAATGCAAGCAAATGAGATGATGGCTGGGAAAGGGTTTTACAAACTGTTGAGTGCTGTCCAACAGGCTCGCGTGCCAGGGTGGGAGCTGAGAGGAAGAGCCCGCTCAGACTCTAATCCTCAGGCCACTGACTGAAGGGACAGGGTCGCGGAAAGACCAGCCCCCTCTGGAATCCAACTTGGAGAAAACAGGCTCAGCCTGGCTGCCAGGCTGTGCAGGCCAGGCACAGAGGGTGTGGTGTTGGTGGCGGCAGCCCTAGGCTTGGGGATCAGCAAGGGAGGGGCCACTGCCACAGGCCTTCAAATGAGTGCAAGGACCTCCTTGAATGGTGCAACTGATAAGGCAGTGTCAGACCCCAGCCTTGGTCCGCTCAGCAGGGCCTCCCAGGCTGGCTCTGGGGTCTGAGGACAAGCTGAGGCCCAGACTCACCCACTGACTCTCTGTGTGCCTGGAGGCAGGACAGTCTAATGGTCACAGACCCAGCCACTGACCACTTGCCTCACCCACCTTGGCCTCACGTTTGCCCCCTGTCATGGGGAGTGTGGCCTGGGAATGTCGGTTTTAGCAGATTCCCTCAAGGGGAGGCTGGCTCCAGCGTGTTGCTCCAGGCCCCTGTGATTCCATGACCCCAGTCTCACCGCAGGGTGGCTTCCTTCCTTCCGTCAGCACTGGCAGAGCATGAACCAACTGTCCAGGGAGCGGACACGCAGGGCCAAGCCCATGCCCAGAAGGCCTGCCTGCCTCTGCCAGGCAGCTCCACCTTCCTGGCGACAGCCCCCGGCCCAGGCCTGGGCCCTCCTATCCACAGACCCTCCTGCCCGCAGACCAAGAGCTGTCTCCAAAACAAATCTATGCTAATGAGCTGCTGCAGGGCTGGCCTACACATCTGCTCAGCAGAAGTCCCAGTGCAGACCTCACCAGCATCGCTGCCCACTCCAGCAGCCTCAGACCCTTGGGGTTGGGGGGAGGGGGGGGATGGAGCTAAACTCAGTCTGAAATTTCACTTTAAAAGAATGAGGTTATATTCGCTGCTAACGCAGAGCACTATTTCCCGTCCACCCCTCCAAGCCCACAGGCCCAGGAGAAAGAGGTCCAACTTGCAAGGGGGGGGAGGGGAGGGGGGGGTCACCAAGGAAATGCTCCAGGCTTGCCTTTTCTTTGGCCCCAACTAAAGGCAAACGACACCCAAGCAGCCCCAGCATCTGGGGGAGTTCCAGGAGGCTGGTGGTTTCCACAGTAACAAAGGGCGAGGGGCTTCTTGTTGACAAATTGCTTCCCCACCCCCATCGCCCGGCCAGCGCCCAGCCTTTGGCCTCTGGCCCTGACCTCTGTTTTCCCGGGGTTCCCGTAGTTACAGGCTGGTGTCCTCCAGCTGGCCGAGGGCCTCAGAAAGCCTGAAAACCTGCCCCTCTCCCCTGATGCCCACCAACCCCCCGGCCTCGCCAGGAGAGGCAGCTGCCCCCTTCCCTGCGCTTGTAAAAGATCAGACTCGCCCCGCCCAGGGAGCGGGGCGGGCAGGTGGCCGGCAGCGGGGCCCTGTTGTCCAGGCCGCCTTGCGGGGGTGGAATTCTTAAGAAAACTGAGCCCCCGGAAAGGCTGGCTCCCCGGGCCCCAGACTCAATTCCAGGGAGATGACCCAGGCCAGGCCCCGGGGGCAGGCGGAAGGTAGGGGGAGGGCTTCGCTTCTTTACCGGGTCCAGGAAACTATTCACGAACCCCACTGGGGGCCCGTGCCTCCGACACCGGGGGACTGTCCGGGTTTGAGGGTCGGGGATCAGGGAGAGGAGAGAGACTCCCACAGAGGGGCAGAAGGGAGAGACGGAGAGAAAACGTAAAGGCAGAGCCACAAACCCGGGGAAGCCGAAAACCGAGGCAGGAGGGGAGAAACAGAAAGAAAGGGACCGGAGGAGCCAGAGAAAGAGAGGGACGGAGACAGACGCGGAGAGACGGAGGCAGACAGACGGGAGACAGAGGCAGACCGAGAGACAAAAAGGAGGCAGGGACGGACGGCGTGCAGAGGCGCGCGGCGAGGCCGGGGCAGAGCCGGGGGACGCGCAGCCCCGCGGCCGAGCTCCGGGCGCTGCCCCGGCGCCCGCGCGGCCCGACCCGCCCTCGACCCGCCCGGCTCGCGCTCGGCCACGCATCTCGCTCCTTTCTCTCTCGGCCGCGGAAACTCCTACCAAGAAATGGAAACCGCAGGCCGGTCTGGGGACAGGCTCAGGGCGCAGTGGTGCCCCCTGCCACCCCGTGCCGCGCCCACGTCCCCAGCCCCGGCACCCGCCCGGCCCCCTGGGCTCCCGGACTCGGCGGCGGCGCCTCTGCACCGTGCCCGGGGCCGCCGGACGGGCCGGGGGCGAAGCTCGCGGCCGGGGGCGCGGCCCCTGCGGCCGAAGCCTCTGGAAGCGGGGCGCCCGCGTGCCGGCCCGGGTGGGACTTACCGCGCGCGCGGCGGCGGTGGCGGCGGCGGGGAGCGCGGCGCGCGCCGGTGCCTGCGGAGCTGTCTCGGGCCGCGGGGCAGGCCCGGCGCCCCCGGGAGCTCGGGGAGGCGGCGGGCAGGGCTGGCGGCGGCCCCGCGAGGCTCGGCTGGGCTGCGCGGCGCGCCGTCTGCGGCCCCGGGCGGGCGCGCGGTGCGGGGGAGCGGCGAGCCGAGCGGCTCCGACGTCAGGGGTGTCTCCGCTCCAAATAGGGAGCGAGGGCGGGGGCAGCGGAGGGAGGGACGCGCAAAAGAAAGGGCGGGCGGGCGCGCACGGCCGCTCCCTGCGGGCGCGCAGGAGGGGCACCTCGGCCGCCCGGGGCCCCGGCCCTGCTCACCGCCCGCCCGCCTGCGAGCCTCGGGCGGGCTTCGGCGCGGACCGACGGCGCGGCGGGGCTCCCGGGCCGCCCTAGGGGCAGGGCGGAGAGCCTGGCGCCCCTGCTCGTCCCAAAGCGCCCTCCGCCGCCTTTCTCTGCGCTCCGACTTCTCTCCGCCTAACTTTTTCCGAGACTGGGCCGTCAGGCCCTGCCAAACCTCGGGGTGACAAAGATGGAGGTGTTCCTTTTTGCGGGAACTGGGCATTGCAGTCTTGCTCCGAGGGTGTGGCGCTCCAGTCTCAACACCAGGAGACTGGTGCTCCCTCCGCAGGCCTGCGGTGCGCCCAACCCATCCGCTCCCGGGCTTGCGACCCGGCCAGGTCTGTGCTCTCAGGACCCTGTGTCGCTCGCCCTCCGCGCAGCCTCCCCTCAGCTCAAGCACTTGGCGTAAGCATCCAGAGAAGGGTGTGAGAGCCCAGGAAGGACTCTTCGGAAGGAAAGCGCCAGAAAATGGACTCACTTCTCTGGCTCCTGGGAAGAGCTGAGCGTCCAGCCTCACCCGGGGGGGGGCACCCACTGATCAGTCTGCTCCTGGGCACCTGGGTGCATTGCAATCGTGTCCTCTGTTCTGTGTGCCCAGTGGAGTGAGAAAATAGCTTTACTCCTGGAAAGTAGTAACCCAGGACCCAACTGTGGGACTTGGAGATTTTGTTTTCTGTCATAGTTGTCCACGTATTTTGCCTCAAACTGGCTGGAAGCTCCCAGATGGACGCAGCTCATCTGATGTCAGGAGGTGGCTGAGCATCCTGGGTGGTTCCTAGTGGCCTGCTGATAAGTCGGTGGTATGCTCCGTCTGTGCGTCCTCTCCAAGCCCAGCATGCATCTCTGTGCCTCCTAGCACTCGCTTATGCTGTTCCTTCTGCTTGGGTTCCCTTCCCCACCTTCATCTCCCTATAAAGGCATTCTTCCAGCACCAGATTGGAAAGCCTTCCCAAGACCCTCAGGTCGCATAAACTCCCTCCTCCAGTGTGATCCTGGGGCTCCGGATACGTACCTCTCTTGACACTAATTTCCCTCTGGACCAGTTGTGTACACCCCTCTCCTCCACTAGACCACGGCTCCTCGAGGGCAGGCGTAACCGGGTTATTTCAGCATCCCCAGTGCTGAAGGTGGGGCCACACAAGGTGTACAGTATGTTTGGCTGAATGAAGTCGTCATTATCCCCCATAGATTAGTGTTTCCATGATGATAATGTCATGACGATCATAACAACGCAGATACTGAGCACCTCTCTATAGGCCTCGTCCCATTCTAAGCCCTTTCCACCCGCACAGTACATCTATGAGATAAACAGTATTGTTATCCCCATTTTATAAGTGAAAAAACAAGACCTAGAGAGAGCTTAAGGAACTGGCCTAAGGTCACACAGTAGGAGGTGATGTCAGCTACTCCCAGTTGGGTGACCATGACCCACAGAAGCTGGCCTTGCTGCACGTACACAGTGGGCACTGAGAACACGGTCACCATCCTGCTCACCACCACCATTCCCGGTGTGGACCCTGGCGGGGGAGTGGAGGGCTACATTTGAAGACCCCACTCCAGCACCGCAAGAAGCTAACTGTGTAGCCTAATGAGCTTGTCAGATCTCACCGAGAGCCGGGAGCAGAAGCCCTTGACAGTGCAGCCACTGCTCTCTCCAACACAGGGAGGTTCTAGAACAATCCCAACCGCCTAATCAAGGATATGGGTTTTGGGGTTGAGTCACACCTGTCTGGTGAAGACTGGTAATTACAGGAGGGCTCCAATGAGGGCAGGGGGTCTGGGAAGTGACTTGTCAATAGTATCAACAGCCACCATTATGTGCCAGGCATTATGCTAAGCACTATACCTGTTTTCTCCTAGCAAATCCTTCCTGTAATCCCATCATTAGTCCCATTTTACAGGTGAGAAAAATCAAGGCATTAGAAAGTTTAGTTACCTGCCCAAGATCACATGGCTAGTGACTGACAGAGCCTAGTCTGGAACCCAAACCCATCAACTCCAAAGCTAGTGCTCCTTTGCCACCCCGCACCAGAGCCCATCCCCATCCGGCTGCAGCAGGGACGCTCACGCCAGGACCCAGGGTGGTGGGCCCCAGCGGGAAGGGCAGAGCCTGTCACGTTAGAGTCTCCGGCTCACAGATGCACCTGGTTGGCAGCAGCACACCAGTTGCCCCGACAGGCCTGGCTGGCACAGGGCACGGGCCTGAAGCCAGAGCCTGCTGGCCCACGGCCAGCCTCTCGGGCCGAGGTAATGTGGGGCCCGAGCTGGGGAGAGGCTCTCAGCCCTCTCTCCCCAGCTCATTAGCAAACATCTGGGTTCAGGAAAATGACTGACCTGGAATGTGACTGGGCTGTGGCAGCTGCTCCCTCCCCGAGCCCCGGGAATGTGAGCTCCCTCCCGCAGGGCACGGGCTTGGGCCAGCTGTTTCCTCTAATCCCGTCAGCCTGGCCTCAACAGGGGTCCAAACCTCTGCAGTCTCCTGGAGAGCGAGTGGAAACAAGCAAAAGGCCCTCCTTGCCAGTCGACCACTGAATCAGAGGGTTGGCACTGGCCTGGCAAAACCACAGGCCCTCCCTCTTCTGCGAGATAAAGACGAAGAGTGTCTACACTTTCAAGTTTGGAGCTGGGAGGGGCCGTTAGGACTCATCACGGAAGGTTCTGGCGTCTTCCTGCTTGGGTTTGAATCCTTGCTCCATCACTCACTGAATCTAGGACTGTGTGCAAGCTGTTTCATGTCTGGGCCTCGGTTTCCTTCTCTGTAAAATGCGGCTGGTAACGGTATGTACTCGATATGTTGTTGTTGGGACTCATTTGTCTATTTAACAAGTATTTATGGTGACTTCTCTGTGCCAGCCCGGCACAGAGGTGTTGGGGACACAACAATGGACTAGACCAATAGGGTCCCAGCCCTCAAGAAGCTGAAGTTCTGCAACAGGAGGTAGAGAGCAGACAAGTAAGCCGATGAGGGGTTTCTCACAATCGAATGTCATGAAGGAGCTAAGTAAGCCAGAGAGAGTGATGTGATGGGAAGCCTCAGAGACATCTCAAAGAGGTGACGTTTAAGGTAAGATCATGAGAAGGAGCCAGGATTCGAGGAGATAAATGGATGCAAGGTGCTTGGCACAGTTCCTGGAAATAGCACGTGCTCCAGGACCTGAAAGCTATTTTAGGGAGGCTCACTGCAGCCGAGGGACGGCCGGGAGCCAGAGCCCCTGCTCAAACCCAGGCTTCAGCACAAAGCTTTCTGACCCAGCACAAGTCAGCCACTTCCTGAGCCTCAGTTTCCTCATCTGTGAAACAGGAATTTTAATAGTACCCCACAGAGCCTGACACCTGCTTGGGTCTCAGGAGTGGCAGCTACTATTGCTGTCTTACCCTGTCCCGAGGAGAAAAAGGATTTGCCTAAATTCACTCAGTGAGTCAGCAGCAGATCCAGGAGCAGAATCAGGTATTTTGAGCCCACCCCCTGGGTTGTGTCCTCTTGCCTCCTCCTCCTGTCCCTGGAGGCTCAGGAAGACTCTGGGCCCCATCCTGAGCTCAGAGAAGGTGGGAGGAGGAGGTGGCGACGCACTGGAAGGTCTATCCTTGAGGGCTATTGGGGATGCAGGACGTGTGGCCTTGGCCCAGACTGCAGAGCGGGAACGAGGCCCCAGGAAGAGGGTCCTTGGCCCCATGGAAAAATTTCAAACGCTCTTTGTAGGTAGCGTGGGAGACCGAGAATCAAGAAGAGGGATCAAATGCTAAGAATGGGAGAGAAGAGAGGGTCAGAGACAAGAATTAAACTCTGGGAATTTTGGAGTGGAGATTTAAACCCCTGTCCGTCCAACTCCAGTGGCTGTCCTTTCTCTGCTTGAGAGGCAGTGCACATGGGGGTTATGGCTGTTTCCTCATCTGTAAGAACGGGCATACTGCTGGTACCGAGACTGTGGCCTGAATGCCAGGGATGGGTTGCCAGCGGCTGTCCCTAATCAGTCACTTTGCCTTTCATTTGTTTGCATCCTCCCCCTTCACTGCCCCAGCCCCAGGGAGCTGAATTCTCCCTGTTTTCTTCAGACCCCACAGCAACAGCCACCCACCCCCATGTGACAGCATCAGGGCTGGGCTCTCAGGAAGGGCCCATGCCTGGAATTCCTCACCCTGCTGCCCGGGGAAACATGGTGAAGAGGGTTGCCATGGGCGTGGGCAGCATCAGGCAAATCAATTCTGTTAGCGTCACTTCTCCATTTTCTCCTTCCATTGTCTCTTCCATTCCTCAGCTCCCAGCGGCCCACACATCCACAGAGAGCAATAGAATTTTTCTCCCTCCTCCAGAGTTGCTCCTTCTCTGCATATTTAACATCCCACAAAACAGGGTTTTTTCCTTAAGGGGTTTGTGCTTCAGAAAAATTCATTGAAAAATCTCCTTTTAGGAACATAGGAAGTGGAGAAAAAGGCGGCACGAAAGAATATCACCTGGGTGTGCGTCTGCCCCTCTCCTAGGGAACTGGCCTCCCAAATCATCCACAAATAAACACAGGGTACCCCAGCAGCCAAGCTGACTCCCCATGAACCTGCCCGCCTGGCCCGAGTAGACTGGACCAGAGTGGACACCTGACCAGGCTGAGCTAATCAAAGTCTCTCTCTCTGATGAATCGCCCGAGAGGCACAGCTGAATCACATTAAGGACAGAATTCTAGAGACCTCTGGCTGCTGAAGAAGCTGGCGGGGGCTTGGTTCCCGCCTTGTGTGTGCTCGATATGCACCTTTCCTTAGAATCTCTGAGCTGCTTCAGGATCTTACGATCTTAAGCTGATTTGAAGGAATTTGTTACTCACTTCCCAAAAAATGTTGATTAAAACAGTGTATTTCTCTGACCAATTACTAAGTGTCCAGCACAGAGCCAGGTACTGGAGACAGAATAAGGAATAAGGCCTGCCTGGACAGGGAAAGGACAGACACACAAATAATGGGAAGCGGCGGAGAAAGGAAAAGCTCATTGCCAAGGAAGTCGCCCAGCCATGAGGGCCAAGGGGTTTGGAGAAGGGGGAGGTCTGGGGGGGCTCACAGGCCTAGCAAAGGCTTGTGGGAGCAGGTGGGATTCAAACAGGGGCTTGAGATCTGAGCGAGACTTGGGCAAGTCAAGGAAGCAGTCCATACTATGAAAGAAAGGGCCCAGAAAGAGGGATTTGCGTTCGACAAATATGGAACCCCCAGGCACCCAAGGCACCACAGCAGATGCTCTTAACATAACGCTTTCTGCATTGGCCCAGAAATAGCCTCAGAAGCCTTCTTAGCACAGCTCCTCCAGGTGGTCAACACCAAATGGATACACTGGCTGTGAGATACAACTTATTTGTCTGAATGAATTTGTTACCCCTAGGAAAATGTGTTTCAGGAATAACTAGTTTGATTGAAATAGAGTTAATATACTAATATTCAGTTACTCGGCAAATATTTGAGTGCCTACTATGTGCGAGGCTCTGCTCAGGTGCTGGGATATAGCAGTTAAAACAGCAGTACAGTCTCTGCCCTCAGGGAGCTTACACTCTCGTGGGAGGAGACAGATAACCAACAAAACACGTAGGCAAAGACCTAGACTGTGAGACAGTGACAAACGCGGAGAGAAAAATAAGCCGGGGAGGGGGTTAGGGTGTGGGGAAAGGTTGCACACTGCAGAGCGGTCAGGGAAGGTCTCGCTGAGGAGCCATCTGAGTAGGAAGACTCGCAGGAGAGGAAGGAGCAAGTCGTTTGGCTGTGTGGGAAGAGGGTGGTCTCGGCAGAAAGTAGCAGGTCCAAAGGCCCTGAGCAGGAATGCACCGCTGTGTTCAGAGACACAAGGATGGAATGACTGGAGCAGAGGAGGAAGGGAGAGGGTGGCAGGAGTCAAGGTCAGGCAGCTTCCAGGGGGCCAGATCTTGTAGGGTCTTGGATGGGATGAAAAGCCACTGGAAGTTTTTGAGCAGATGACTCACATAATCAACTTATGTTTGAACACTGGCTGCTGTGTGGAGAACAGATTAGAGGGGCAGAAATAATAATGCAGTCTAACATGACTATCCACCAGGCACACTTCAAAAGCTTTCGCATACCTTAATTCTCATAATAACCTTTTGAGGTGGGTATTATCATCATCGTTCCCATTTACAGATGAGGAAACCTAGGCATGAACAGAGTAAATAACTTCCAAGGCCCCAGAGCAGGTCAGTATCAGTACTGGAATTCAAATTCCAAAAGTCTGGCTCCACAGCCCCCAATCTTAGCCTCTGTCTTACTCCATGGAGGGGGTAATAGGCACACAGTAAGAGGCAGAGAGAGGAGCTGGACAGAGGAGGGCCTTGAATGATAGGCTAAAAAATTTGGACCCACATTCTGTGCATTACTGGGGAGCAACTGAACATTTCTGAACAGGAAACAACAGGCACAGAACAGTATTAAGACTGGTGGCAGGGGGAGAGTCTGAAGGCTGGGAGGCCACTGGAAGACCTGCAGAGGTTCCGGCGGGGTGAAGGCATCCCCCAGGGGCTCCCCTGCCGCAACCAAAGCGAGGCTTTACAGATCCCAGGTGCAGGCCGAGAAGAAGTGTTACGGCTGCTTTTGGGGCCCAGGGAGAGGAGTCAAGAAACCTCAGCAGACGTGGCTACTGACAGACGTGTTCTGTGCTTCGCCTTCTGTGGCTCTATCTCCTGGTCGTCAAGAAGGGTATCTAAGTGGATCGAGGAAAGATCTATAATTACCTTTCTACTCCCTGACCGGACTTTTCCTGGGAAGACAGGTGGAACTTGTGTTTTATGCATGAAGTCCACTATAGAGAGAAGAGGAAGTCCAGTCTAGAATGGTGGTGAGCCTTTTCTTTACTTCTGTGGCATAAAAGAGTCTGTCAAGGGCTATCACAATCCATGTGCCTCCAGTTTAAATGGGGGATGACTCTTTTGATCATAAGTTGTTGCAAATTGACTATATTATAAAGTAATCTTATCTAGCTGGCTATTTCACTTTTCTCCTCAATAACAGAGTGCCTGACCTCCCATTTGTACTGTGTGGCAGGAAGGGATCCTTACAACCATCTTACAATGAGGCCCAGAGAGATCAAGTGACTTTCTCATGATTACACAGTGACCTAGGGAAGCAGCTCAGATGAGAACAGAGGATGCTCTATAGTAAGGAAACAGCATAATAAAATGTACTCTAGGTCTTGATCACATCCAGAGGTATAGACAGCAGAAAAGGTAGAAAGCAAGGAATGAGAGAAACTGGAAGACATATGCAGATAGATATGAGAGACGAGAGAACAGACACACTGACTCTCAAGGAGTCACAGCGTATTTCCACTCATGTCCATACACACAGGAGCCCAGCAGACCTAATTCCTAAATACTGCTCTTCAGAAATTCGATCCCTAGAGCCACAATTCTCATTTAGATAAGGGAGTTACAAATACGGATGGGGGCAAGGCTGGACTAAACCCCAGGCTATCAGTATGAACTCAAGGTCATACATACACACACCTGAACACCTATTTCCTAGCTCTGTCTGCTGAGAGGCCTAGGAACAATGATGCACTAATAGCAATGAGCACACCTACAGATCTAACTACCATTCTCCATGAAAAGGAACTGGGGCTCCTTGGAGAAATGGCTGATTCCAAGGCTGGGGTAAAGCAAATACAGGAGTCTGGACTATCTTTGCTTAAAGAATGGAGTGGAATTGTTAAAAGGACAGAGGCATCAGCTTGAAAGAGCTCCTACTAGACAAATTTGGACGATCTGAGTAAGAAATATTGACAGTAATGGAAAATAGTCAATTTAACAAAATAAGAATCCACAAGTCCATACTAATATAAATAGATGAACAAATAAATGAGAGAGAAGGGAGAATTCTTCCTCATAGCATGTCAAGTTATAAGGAATAATGAATTTAGAAAATCATTAACGGATGCTAAAACTAATTATCAGTGTGATAAGGAAGAAGATATTTACAGTCCTGAAAGTATCTCCCCACAATTTACTTATTAATAACAAAACGAAAAATAATACATTTACAGTGGAGAAAACAGGCAAAGACCACATCAACCAACTACAAAGGTAACATCCCCAGTGTTGAGACAAATGGACGTCACGTGCCTCCTGATAGGATGCACTGAAAAGGACACATCGTTGGCCACAGTTGCAAACCCTGAATCTAATCATGAGGAAACATCAGACAAACCCAAACTGAGAAACATTCTACAAAATAACTGGCTTCTACTCTTCAAAACTGTCAAGATCAGGGAAAAGGCTGATGAACTGTTCTGGATCAAAGAAAGAGACTCAACAACTACATACAATGCATGATCCTGGACTGCGGGAAACAGCTACACATTATTTGGACAATTTGCAAAATTTGAATATGTACTGTGGGATTAGCTAATACTATTGTATCAATGCTAATTTCCTGAATTTTGATAATTGCACTATTATTATATAAGAGAATGTCCTTATTTTTAGAAAATATACACTGAAGTATTTAGGGGGTAAATGGGCACATCTCCAACTTACTCTCAAATGGCTCAAAAATACTACACATCCACACAGAATGATACAGTAAATAAGGAAAATGTGAACAATTGGTGAATATGGGTAAAGTGTACAAAGGTGTTCTTTGTATTATTTTCACAACTTTTCTGTAAGTAAAATTATAGCAAAATAAAAAATTACAAAAAAATTTAACCCTTTAAAAGTAAAGTCAAAAGGTAATAAGGTATACACTAAAGGTATACGAAAGGTATACACTAGAAAAAGGGTTTCCATTTTCTACCTACCGATGGGTGCATTTTACTGTCTGTAAATTATGCCTTAAAAAAACCTAATTGAAAAGTATATATAGTTTTGAAGATGCATAGGTCGATAAAATGTCATGATGCTTTATTACATTTGTAAAGATTTAACAAAACTCATCAGTAACTCCGACCTGAAGCTCTGATTGACAATTATGTTTCTGATTAATAAACACAGGAATTATTTTTTTTAATATGGCTGATTTCAAATTGGATCAACTTGTTTTTTATCAATTTAAACTCAATGCAACTGACTCTGATCAATTTCAATGACTTCAATCAAGTTTGTATCGAATCAGGTTTAAATTGGATCAAACCACTTTGAACGATTCTTCCCAGTTTAAATAGCTTTTCACCAGAAGGGCAGAGGAGTTAAGAACAGGTTGTGGAATCAGGTGAAAATCCCACCGGTATCACCTCTTAGCTGTTTGTCCTTGGGCAAGTTAATTTATCCTTTCAAAATCTGTTCCTTCATCTATAAAATGATTGTTGTAAAATTAAGCATCATGATATCCATAAAGCCTTGGAACAGTAAGTAGCACGGAGTATGCACCCAATAAATCCTATTATTATATATTCATTTGAATGATCAAATTAAGTTCTGCCTGGCTCAAACTGGCTAGACCAGGAACAGAGAAGGATGACTTGACTGACAGTTGATAATGAGCTCCTTTTTCTAGTCCCAGTCTCTTCCCTATTAAAGATTCATTTTCTGCCCACTCCTGAATTCCTCCAAAAATTCTTGACATCGTCTTCCCCCACTTACATCTTCTGGCTCTGTGAGGATCACGCAAATAAAGGCCATTATCCTGAATGCAAACATTCTGCCATTGGCCTGTTTCCTATCATACCAGAAGCTCCCTGAGTTCTTGGCTTTCCAGTTTATTTCTTCAGTGTCCTCTTCCCCCTTCCCTTCCTGGCCTAGCACCGAAAGCATGTGCTCAGTAAGCTACTCTGATTTTTAAAAAGCTGGGGTGGAGTTTCAGAAGGGGAGAAGCCACAATGGCTTTACTCGTGTGTATCTCAATGGAGTAGCGTGGAAACAAATGACATCAATCCTGACTCATAAAGATGCATAATGTTTTCAACGATTTTTAGTTTATTACCAGGAACTCATTTGGGACACCTATTCTCTCCCTCAGAGCTTGCTGATTTAGACTCTAAGAGCCAACTCCTTGAGCCCAAGGATTACGCCCTCTTTCTGTTCTAGAACAGTCCCCTGCCTACCTTCCAT
This sequence comes from Equus caballus, assembly GCF_041296265.1. Lineage (NCBI taxonomy): Eukaryota > Metazoa > Chordata > Mammalia > Perissodactyla > Equidae > Equus > Equus caballus. Next base: position 34,441,896 of record NC_091685.1, read on the forward strand.
TAATACCATGCACGCTATTCTGATTCAAATAGCAACACAGACCCTCAAAGTCTATAAGGTAGGAATTATTCTTTCTCCCTTTACAGATGAGGAAACTGATGTTTGAAGCGATTAAGAGATTAAGGAACCCCCCCACGGGCACACGGCAAGTAAGTGGTGGAGTAGACTGGGACCCAGGTCCCTCTGACTCTGACTCCAAATCCTATGCTCTTCCCGCTGCACAACCCTGCCTCTCCCTTGTTCCTGGTCTGTCCTCTTCCTCTGAGGCACTTTACCGCCTAAAGAGCTATCACTGACTCTCACACTTGTTCCACACATAGGCTGCTCAGAGAACATGGGAACGCCTGCCCTGCCCCTGCCCAGGTCTGCTTACCCCGACACCATCCTTTGGTGTCCAAGGGAAAGTGGTACTTGCAGCGCACTTAAAGAAAAAGTAGTGATAGCTTCCAGATGAGCTTGCTATTCTAAATTTAACATTCCTTTTGGTACTTAGAATTTCCACTTTCTCCCTTCCACCCCTTTGCATTTATGTAATTAGAAAACATGCAACAGGAAACCATTTGTGTCTCAGGATCATTCAGCATGAAGGCTGTTCCAACCCCATGGAGTTCATCCTTGTGGAAACACTTTGCAGAGTTTATTTGGACAGGTTCAAAAATAGTCCTTCAACAATACAATCAGATTGAACCACGACAAGCAAAATGTAATTATGGCTTGGTTACATAAAAAAAAATGTAAACAGTGAGGTTTGGGAAAACTAAAAACAAAACTACATAGATATATCCTTCCTTCCCAATCTCTGCATTTCCTACAAGCAGATTTCAAGACTGCATCCTCAGATCTTTTGAAAGGGAGAGAGGAGGACACTCACTAAAGGAGACAGCTCAGCAGAGTGTGTTTCTGAGGCCGTTTCTCAGAACAAAGGCATACTTCTGCATAAGGCAACGCAGCCTGATAAAGGCTCCCCCAGTGGGGACTTGGAATGTCAGAGTCATTCACCTAAATAAGTTCAAAATACATATTGTTCTGGGCCAAATTATACATTGTCAAGCTCAGACTGTATGTATTTATGTATGTTGGCAGAGCAGGCCACTTCTGGGGCGCCACAGCTTTACCCGCGCATCCTGTGCCCAGTTGGGTTCCTATCACTCTCTCCCCAAACCCAGGAACCTCCTTGTATTTGGTTCCAGAAGGGCAGACAAGAAGCAAAGTCAGTCTCACAACCCCACAAGGGCCCAGGGCCCTGGAGGACTTGAATTTCTAATGAAACTTAAAGTAGAACAAAATGTGTGCCTTTGCCAACAAGCTCGAACTTTCTGAAGGTTGATTTGAGATGGGGGCAGGGAGTAGGGACAAGATCAAGCATTGTGCTTTGGGCTAGGCTCTGCTAAGAGCTACAAGGCGGGAATACAAACTACTCTGGAATTAAAGCAAACAGCCAATGCTTCCTCTGGCTGGCCTTTGCCCAGAGCTGTTCCCTCACAGAGCCGACCAGTTTCTCAAAACACATAAGTGGTGTTTCAAAGATGCTGGGCAAAGGGATCCATCCAAATAAATGCCTAAAAGCTAATAACTAATGAGAGCGAAGTCTGATTCCAGGGTCCCTTTCCATATTCTTCTGACACATCTAGAGAATGGGCATGTTGTGTTTTCTGTTCTTGTCGTTTTTGGAAGAGGACCTATTATTCTTCTCTCTGCCTGGATAAAGATGGAAAAATTGGGGGGAAATATTAACTTTTAAAACAAATATGAGAAGAGAAGTGTAAAGGATGAAACAGGTTGCAAGGTTATTTTTCTTTTAATTTCATGGGCTGCCTTGATCGTGGAATAAAGAGGGCAACGTGACAAACAGCTGAGTGGCTATGGCGAGCCACAGCCATGACTTGCAGTCCTGGGTCAGGCCTATCTTTGGGCTTTAACTGGTGCAAAGACACAGAAAAGCCCAGAGAGCAGAGGAGCGTGGACAGTTTGCAGGGCAGAGAGCCACTGTTGCCTGCTCTGGTCCAGAGCTTAGCTACCTTTCTGGAAAGTGGAGTAGAGTGAAGGATGAGGGAGGGAAAAACGAGGGAGTATTTCTACCTGAATCTACTCGTTCCAACACTTGCAAGAACTGTCTAATCGGTGTTCCAGAACGGGGGTCAGACACTAGCCCCGCCCTGGTGCCCAGCCTCATCCTCCACACCACTCCCTCGCCCCGGCACGCTCTGGCTATACGGGCCTACTCGTGGTTTCCCAACTCTAACACGCACTGCCGCGATCCCGAGCCTTCACAGAAGCTACCTTCCTCCTCTTCCTGGTCTGTCTGGAATGTCCAAGTCAACTGCCAGTCTCAGGCCACGTTATCGCCTCCTCTGCCAGGCCATCCCAGGGAGACTTCGTTGCCGCTTCTCCTTTGTTCACTGCGTGCTGTCTACATCCTCCTCTTCCAGCGCCAAGAGTTTGCATGTGCATCTTCCCATAGACTCTAAGCTCCTTGAAGGCAGGGCCTTATGTCTTGTCTTTTCATCCATTAGATGCTCAATCAACATTTACAGATAAAGGGACAAGTGGGATCAAGCTCTGCCCGTCTTAATTTTACTATAAAGGAAGAGAAATAAGAGGTGAAAGATGAAGCTCTGGGGTTCGGTGCATTTTCAGAGGAAACTGCTACAATGCTACCTTTGCGTTCAGCCTCCCTGGTTCAAGGGAAACCAAAGGAACAAACTCACAGAGGGGCATGAGAAGTGCTTCTTCTGTCCTCCAACTTCAGCTGCTATGTGACGAGAAACTCAAACCAAATACGGCCTTCTAGCCAGGTGGGTATGCCACAAGCTGCCCCCACCTCCCAGGACAAAGCCCCCAGTGCTGAAGCCTGGACTGTGGCAAGCTCCATAAAGCTGCGGGAAACCGTGACATCAGTGGAGCGAGCCATGGGCACAGTCAGGTTCCATCCCCTGCCAATACAACCAGCTGTGTGACCTCAGTGCAGCAGGCACAGCTAGTGCCCTGCCAGGTCCACTGCTGAGAACAGACAGATCTTAAAGAGCTGCCGCAGAAAGGCAAGGCTCCTCAAGACATGCGTCGTCTTCCTCGGACAGTGCAGCAGCAACCTCCAACCTCCGAGTTACGAGGTGGAAGCAGTTGTGGAAACTACACATTAGGGGGCAAGTGGGGAGACATGCACAAGGGCGGGGGGTTCAGGAAGCTCTCAGGGAGGCTGGGACAGCGGCAACAGCTGCTGGCAGTTCACACGCAGTCTCCCCACGCTCAGAGACCAAAGGCAAAGAAACGCAGGCAACGTGCTGGACTGCCGATTTTCGTTTCATTTATTTCTTCTAAGACCACCTCCTTGCAGTTTCCAGAGAGAAAATACAAAACAAGAAACAGACTTGGTTTCAAATACATAAACAGTGTGCTGGAGTTTCAGGCATTACTGATAACGCTGTTACAGAAGCATGTCAGCTTACTCCAGGGCACGCAGTATTCCTGAGGGACAGACACGAGTTCTCTTCTCCCCACAGGGATGCGCTCAGGTCTAAGTCACTGCTCCGGCTCCTGTAAAGGAAGGACACTCAGGTTACAACTGTGCAGACAGCCCTCTCTAGCTTGCTGCTGCAGGTCAGGCTCAAGGGACCAATGGGCCCAAAAGCATCCCACTGTTTGCTTTAAAATGGTCTCACCAGAGGACTGCACACATCCCGCCCAGGTTCCTCAAAGTGGCTCCCCAAACTTTGAGGGAGGAGAGTGGGAAAGGAGCTGAAGAGGGCCAAATAATCAGTACCTGGATAGGTGTATTCCTAAAAGCCATCATAGGGATGGCTTCCAGGTGAGTGGAGAGAGCATGGTCCTGGAATCAAACAGTCTACTAAGGATAGGATCTTTGGCAAGTTTCCTAACCTCAGTAAGATTCAGTTCTCTCATCTGCTGACTGAGGATAATAAAACCTCTCTCACAAATCTATTAGGAGGGAGGTCTGGAGAAAGAATATAAAGGTACAGCACCTAGGATGGCTCACAGGGCACAGCAGGCACTCAACAAGCAACTACCATAATACAACCACACTGAAAAGGCCCCAACGTGGGATTTTGCTCCTTTGTTCAGAGAATGGAGGATGACAACATCAAGGCACAGACTCAAGTTCAGATAAAGTTACAAGGCCATTTTGGAGCAGTACACATAAGGCTGTAAAAAACGTAACAATATTTTCCACAGTAACTCCCAGCCATTAAACATATAATATGCATATAATCACCCCTGAGCCATTATCCATGACAACTCAGTTTGGAACAACGAAAACATTTTAAATAATTAAAAGACCTGAAGCTCCTCTCCCTGTTCCTTTCTGTTCTCCCCTAAATTCAGCTGTGGTGCCAAAAAAGTCGGGGAACAGTGGAACCTGCCCGTCGGCAGCTTTGGTGCCACACGGCTGCGCCTCTTCTTGCACTGTCCCTCTGACTGCCCCACCCTGGCTCGGCGCAGAGACGGTTCAGGAGCAGGGAGGGCAGCCACAGGCCCGCCAGGCTTCCCAGCTTGCCAGCTCCCTCTGCTCCCAATTCTCCTTCCAAGCACGCAGAGGTCGGTAGGCAGCTGACAGTCAGAGCACGTTCTAAAATAGAGGCTACTGAGCTGCGGCGGGACATTGTCATTTGAGATTTGGCGACTCTTGTGGCTACAGCTTTTGACCAGAATTGGGACACTCATTTGTACCACATTTTCTGCTCTACCTGTTATTATGGTGGAACGATGACAAGTCAATCGCCCTTCTTGGTTGGCCTCAACTATAATAAACCAACACCTCTTTTTATATAGCACCTCACAGATTAAAAACATTTTCACATTTAATCTTCCCACCAACGCTATGGGTAGAAATATTACCCTCATTTTCTAGGTAGAAGACAGAATCTCAGAAGAGAAAACCTCAAGATCACACAGGAAGCCAGCGATGGCCCAGGACTCTCGCCCAGGTCTCCCGGCTCCTGTGCCCTCTCCTCCGGCCCCTGCTGCTGCCCAGATCATTGTGATTCTAGCTCCAGGGTAACCTAGAAAGTCGATGATTCTACACATCCAGGGAATGTGAAGTTCTTCGCAGAAACTCGTGTTGCCATAAAGGTTATGCCTCGGTAAGGCTGAGGCCATTAACACATCTAACAGGATATACAATTTACTTCATTCATTCATTGTACACTTATTTGAGTGCCTACTTTGTCCCAGGCCCTGGGGATACAAGAGCAAATACCACCTCTGTCCTTGAGCACCTAGCCTCCCACGATCTTTCACTTAAACTCCCTGATAACCAGTCCCCTGAAGTAAGGCAATGGGAAAGGCTGCTGCTCTCCTCCCTCTCGAGGCACGTGTTAGAACTTTTCATCCTGTCCGCATCATTCACAATCCATCTGGAGACAAGGACTTTGGCACAACTACGCGGGACTTACAGTCAAAAACCTGCCCTCTTCCACGAAAGCACAATAACGGCTGAGTCCCTGCAGCCTTTAGGGTTAGTGTATGTATGAGATGTTTCCAGGGGACTCTGAGATCTTGAACAAAAGCGCTCCTTACAGATATTTCACACAAATCTACTTTACCATAGTGATAACCTTTCAGGCAGGCCCGTCAGTTCCAATCAGCTCCCATCCAAGTACACATCTGCAAGCACACATGCATCCCAGGGTACGGGGGAGGGGAGGACTTCAGGCACCAAAGTGGTGTCAACATCACTAAAGGCCAAAGGGCAATGAGGATCTCAGTGGGGCCACAGTGACACACACAGTTTATTAATTATATGCACTCTAAGGAATTCTTCAGGGACACAGGAGAAACTCTTCTTCTTTTACAAGGATGAGAAACAACAATTCTGTACATACTTTGACATATTTTCCATGTAGAAGGTATGGAGCCTGGAAATCATGCTGACAGTTGGAGTAGGCCATTCCCAATCCCATGCCAGAACCAAAGGCTAATGGCCACATTCTTCCTAGGGAGCAGAAAAAGGAAAATCCCAACAGGGAACCATTAAGAGAAGATAAAGCTTTTTCTCTGGTTATAACACTTGCTTAGGATTGAATAAATATTCAACATGCACCATTCTGATGACTATAACATGCTACACATTTTTGTCACTATTTAATCAATGGCCAAAAAAAGGAAGTGGGGGATCATCAGTAAGCTTATTAATTTAGCAAATATTTATTAAGTACCTTTGCTGCTAGGTTGAAGGTATTAATAAGTGGTATAGTGTGAAAACAGTAGACACAATTGAACCTTATAACTTTTCTATGTCAGTTCTAATCATTTGCTCATTTTAACTAATTTCTTAATTTTATCAGAAATAATATCTTTCAGTAAGGTGCTTGAGTTTTAGAAATATGCAAGAATTCCACCAATATTTACATGTTTTGATGACAGTAAGCCATGAGGTTTCCTTAAGCCAACACTGTGAATGATTATTTCACATCGGCACTCTGGGCTAATTATGATTGTCCAGTTATGTATTCCACGCCACCTCTTTGTGGAAAGAGGTCAAAGTGGCCCCCTTGGCTTTTAGTCAAAATCCAAACTTCAGAAGTTCTTCCACAGATGAAAGGGACATCGCCTGCCCTTTGCTTAGGAGAATTTTTGGCCAAAAAGTTTGCGTGTGTCTGGTCCACTTGTTTTTATTACCAGCAGGACTCTCATTTTCAAGTTCCTTTAGAAAAAACTGTAATTAATTAGAAATGCTTGAGCATGTAGATTTGGCCAAATGACTCACTGGCATCAAGCACAGCTTTTAAAATGCTACCATATCTAGGATATCAGGCACCCTGACTCAACGCCCAGGAGGAATTCTGGAGATGCCCAACCCATTCTGACCTCTTTTGAGTCCACATTCTTTGTCTAGCTCACTTTACAGTGGCCTACCTAGACCCATAAATGGATGGGTTGGCAGACACGGAGATGTGCCTTCCAGAAGTGTCCCTGCACACCAGGACATTATGTTGAAAAGGGAGTAGAAATCACACTTACTTTTAAAGAAGGTAAGTGAGAAAACAAGTCCTAATCCAAAGCCAGTACCTACAAAGAGGGAGCAAAACATGTTAGATCTCCTAAGAGTAACTGGACAAAAAGAAAATGAACACTTCAAAAATGTGAACATCTATAAAACAGATCTTTTTTTCATAACTTGGTATAGAGTTGGTTTTCTCATTTCTAACCTTCTTTCTTGTTGTCAGAGCCTTTACAGATGCCTTTGGCCCCTCTGCCCACAACAGGGGGTAAAAACTTTATTCCTCATTTTGTCTAGACAAGTCTTGGGGATGGGGAAACAAGACAGGACAGTTCTTGAGCAGACGCTCTCCACATGGCCCTCAAGTAGCCCCCGGCATCTTGGGCTCTCCTACCGTCTTCCATGGAGCGGCCACGGCCAGGACATCAGATGAACAATGTCAACAGGAAGCTCCCCTTGTCATTTCAACACTTTGAGTGATGGCTACTTTTTGAGGAAGATGGAAAGAAATGATCCAGAACAATTCCCAAAGGTTGTCACAAGTCAGGCACAAGCCAGAGTGTACAGAGGGTGAGCACTTCCTCAAAAGCCCCAAATGTGGAGATTAATCCTCTCCTCTCATTTTATTCACAGGACATTTTTAACCACTATCTTTCAAAATAAAAGAACAAAGGCAAGCCTAATAGTCTGGTAGAAAAAAATTTTAAATACCTAATGTTAAATCAACCTTCACAGGAATCTAAGCCTGAAAAAAAAAAGACCAAATCTTCATTTTTACCAGTACATATTTCTCAAATCTTGGTCATTCTAGTGCTACTGTCACAATTTTTGCTAAATTCACATGTCACCTGCACAATTATTTACTTAACTGTTCTCCTTAACAAGAAAATCAATGCACATATTTAATTAAAGAAACTTAGCCTCAACTTAAATAATACAGGTGTAATTGTAGATTTGAGTGCTAGCTATATTTTTTCCTAAGGTGTGTTAAAACAAATGTAAAACCATTAAAATAAAAATAATTTGTCTGTGGTACACTTCAGAAGAAAATCATCTCACATACTGTAGTGATATACGTCCCAAACTTTGAGATAAACTTATTTTTCCATATCAGACAAGTGAGTTACACATGCCAAAGAAAAGAGCCAAAAGCTGAGATGGACACATATATACACACACACACAGACTTTGTTTTTTTTTTTCAGATTCGACAGACATTTGTTTTCAGACCTTTCAGAGTCTTCTCATGCTCTTTACTAAGTGTCTGCTCCATGGCCCAACAGAGTCCCTCACCAATCTCTTGAACAATTAAGCACCACATAAAAGTCCCAATCCCTGGGGCTGGCCCCGTGGCCGAGTGGTTAAGTTCGCGCACTCCGCTGCAGGCGGCCCAGTGTTTCGTTGGTTCGAATCCTGGGCGCGGACATGGCACTGCTCATCAAACCACACTGAGGCAGCGTCCCACATGCCACTAGAAGGATCCACAACGAAGAATATACAACTACGTACCGGGGGGCTTTGGGGAGAAAAAGGAAAAAATAAAATATTAAAAAAAAAAAAGTCCCAATTGCCTTAATGGTTTTCAAATTTGTGCTGTTGAAATTCCAAGAGCTTCTTCTCTGTCTAACCATGATTTTGGGCTACTGCAGTGTGAACATTTCAAAGTACTCCTCAGTCAACCCAACCTGACCTTTCTGCTCCAAACTTCATCACGAGCAAGCAAACTAATCAACACGTTTTTTGATCCACCTATGCAACAACCCAGCCGAGGCTGTCCTGAAGAAAAGCATTTATGCGATTTACCCAGGAGATTTCTGGTAAGTCTCCCCTCCACATATGTGACCGTGATGGATGTTTCTTTCCTATGACTGTATCTTATACAAATACAAGTTTTAGTTAAAAATCATTACTTTACTCTGTCCAATAAATCCCGCATTAGGTACTGGTTTGGTGCCCAACTTCAAAATACAATATCTGAAAATCGCTCATGTCATCCCAATTTCCATATAATTTAATAAAATGGTGGAAAACCAATCAGTTTACAGATCACAATAGTTAACCTATTCAAGGTTGACATAATGAGAGGGAAAAGGAACTAACATTTGTTTCCCATGAATACTCAACGATCTCTTTTCTTCCCCTCCAAAAATTCTCTTTTAAACCAAACAACCTGATACGGCATTACCCCCATTTTCTAGATGCAGAAAATAACTTGCTCAAGGATACTCTGTTTAGTTGGCGGTAGAGCAATGAACTGGGCCCACGTCTGCCAGACTCCAAAGTCTGGCCACTATACTCTCTATGTCCTGACAGTGGATTCCCCTACTATTTCAACCCATAAACAATCTCTACTGCCCAAAGGAAACTGGAGTGTCAAGATTTCTACTGCGAGTGAAGTAAGATGCGGCCAAAAAACAAACTGTCCTCCCCGTGCAAGAGCCCAGAACACCAGGAACAAGTCTACACAAGGCCGGAAGGGCTTGAGCAGATTCATTCCCAACTAATCCTGCTGCACACGTCACAGACACAAGTCTACCTGGTAGGCGGGACTCAAGAACTTGAGAGAAAGGGATACTCCTCGGCAAGAACCTGCTGTTGCTGGGTGTACAAAATGGCACAGGGTTCCATCTCAAAGCGACCTGCCTCACCCCCTTGCAGCTGGAAGATGAGTAAGACAGTAAATTGGTACTAGAAAATGAGGTAAAGCATTTGGACTGGCTTACAGATTTCAAACCAGGCAATGGGATGAGGAGGTAGGCCAGTAAAAACATAAAGGCTTAGAATCAGAGCTTTTGGTCTTCTCCATCTGGAAGGCAATTTTTTGGCAATCAAATCAAAAGCCCAAAAGGAAAATATTTCAGCATTTTTCTTGTCCCTCTAACTCCATGCCTGTCTCTGTTACTTTCCCCCCATGGAAAGAAAGCTCTCTGATGCTCAACTTTTCCTAGTAGTAGACCAAGAAAGACGCTAAGCCCACTGCCACCAGTATCACTCAACTACAAAGACGAGAAAGCTTCAACATCAATCAATATCGAGTAGAAAATTTTGAATCTCTAGACTTCATTTAAGTTCAGGTATATGCCCAACCACGCAGTTTTGCTCCTATTAAGGGCACTTACCGCCAAGAATAAGTACAGACGAAAATCACAGTTCAGACTAGCCAAAAGACTGCGTGTGCTTTATGGGCTTAGTTAAATTGGGCTGCTACATCTTCAATTCTTAAGAGTGTTTTTTTTCTCTGTTTCTGTATTTTTAAGACACAAAAAAAGAGACTATTCTCTTCAGAAAAAATAATACAGAAAATAATTTTTAAATGTCAATGTTTTAGTTAAAGTCAGCTATCTCAGTTATTTAAGAGAGAAACAATGGTGGGCCTGCTGATGAGTTTCACAGGTTCAAGTTCTCACACGCTCGATTTTCTTTTAAAAGGCAACATGCTGCTTCAAAGAAAGTCCCACCTGATCAGGGGACACCAACTCTGCAGCTGTTTCCACTAAAGATTGGCACCTCTAGGCCAGGTTTAAACTTCATAACAATAAAACATGAAAGGTATGTCTTACAATAAAAACAAACCAACATGGAAAAGAGAAGAGTTTTCTCTGCCTTTGGCCACTTTTTTTGTTGTTGCATGACAAGCTCTCTTAGAGGAAAAAAGCCGAAGGAAAAAGTACAAAGCATTTTTCACCTTTCCTGGAAGCAAATATTTAACTATGAATAAAGTTTATATAACTTTGCCTTCCCCCACTCAAGCCTGTTCTTTTGGTCCATGCTATCTGAAATGACAAATAACCTTAAAGTAAAGAAATGCCTGATTATAGGTGCACATCGTCCTCACAGAAAAGTCCAGTTATTGGGGGAAGGAGGTGAGCAAAGCAAAAAGAAAAAAAAAATACACACAACAGAGAAGCCTTATGGAATTGACATTAGGCAAGGAGCCCATGCTCTGAAACCATTTCTTTTGGAGAGGAAAAAGAATTGGCACAAATTGTTTCAAAAAGAAATTACTCCAAATCAATCTAACCCTGCACTTTAATGCACACTTAGTGCCCAAAAGGACATCATAAAACTGCCTAGTAGATAAACACACATTTTTAGGAAGGAGCAATTCCTTAACAGTTCATCTGATACTATTTTAATAACAACAGAGTACTTGCTCCCACTAACTACCTACAAAATACTGCCTTATCTTATGCCCAAGTGAATTTTAAAACAAATTTAAAAGAATAACAACCAACAGCAGTACACCAGTGTACACTTTAACCCACATTTTGTGTAAGAAACAGGAAAATATATCTTGATGGTCAATACCGTGACATATGGACAATTTCTAGTTAGTCAATGCAAGCTTACTTAGGAAAATCTTTGCTCTCACCATGCCACATATCATGAAGCTTTACTTCACTGCAAACAGTTAATAAGTAAACATAATCAGCAAGAATTAACAAGCAGGCTCCATAATCTGACTGCAGGCTTGGGGTAGAAATGTACTTTGGATGTTAGCCCCTACACAGAACAGGCTGGAGCAATACACGCTCCTGCAGAGTCAACTTCGTACAAGCTGCAATCGCCAATGGCCGTTCAATGGAGGAGGAATAACTGATTGATTGGAGAGGCACAGAAAAAAATCCTCAGACATTCACTTCAAAAACATTTCTATAACAGATCATGGGGGGGGGGACACAGACCCATTTTACTTATTAGTAACATAATATGATAATTAAGATCTCACTCCAGCTTACATTTAACATTTCAAACAAAATCCCTAAATTCATAAGCCTAATGTATAGTTATCAATGCTAAATTTTGACCTGCATCTAAAAACTAATTAAAATTGTGAAGCAACTCCATTTTAACTTGTATAATAAAATATCAAGACATATGAGCAAAAACTTAAGTACATATTCACCTGGCAGTTTATGAATATGAGAAGCTACAGGAATTACAAGCAAGTTTTTAAGATGCTAGAAGCCACGTGCCAAACAACTCTATTCTGAAATGTCTGAAAGAAAAGATAATAGTCCCAAAAACGAGAGATTTCCTCTCCTGCCGAGGGGAACAGCAAGAACACTGATGTTGAAGCAAGACAGGCCTAGTTCAAAGCACTGCTCGACTCCTTACCAGCTCTGACCTCAGGGCAATGATTCATGCTGGCCTGGCCTCAACCTGCTCATCTGTAGTGTGAAAACAGTCTCACAGCACTGCTGTATTAGGAAAATGTAAGGTATCTGCATTGTGTGACACGGAACTCTATGACTGGTACTAAGTTCTGCTACCTCTCAGAAGATTCAAAAGATGTCAAAAGTGTAATGTTAATAGATAACCTTCCTGTGAAACACAACTCCCTGGCTTGCTTACGATCACACTGTGGGCTGCGCCACAGCTGAAAATCAGAAGCTGGTTTCCCACTCTCTGCATAGTTGACTATACTTCATTGGCATCAGCAACTGTTTATAGGAATACATCAGGGTTTAATATATATTTTTTAAATAGGGGATTCCTTCAGACTCATTGCTGAACGAGAAGATTTTGCTTTTAAAATATATTTTCCTAGAGCTGTCCTGTGTTTAATAAAACTACATTTATGCTTTGAACATGGGTTAATATCAAATTGACCTGTTTATCACGGGCATGCTTTCCTTCAATCACGTTTCTATCAATGCTTTAAACTCATCAAATGCATTTGTTATGACAGAACAAACATGAATGTGCTTTTACAGAAAAGTACCATTGGGACTGAGTCTAGTTAGAACTACACTTCCAAGAAACACTCCTGATTTATGAAAGATACTCAGGGCCCAATTTATGAAGGAAAAAAAATAGTTTTAAGTCAGCTCCAAACTGTGTTACTTAATCCTTTGAGGCAAAGACAGATTGTCCCAGGTGTCCATGTGTAAATGCCAAGTCACGTGAATTAACCAAGAAAGAGTGCCAGACCAAAAACCCAGAGATGGTAAATTCGGTCTGTGTTAATTAGTTTCTCAAAAGTCAATACTGCTGCAGTGTATATAGGAAACGGACTAAGAAGGTGACTATTTTGTAAGACCTTAACCTTCCTGTGGCTATCCGGACCAGACAGGCTGGAACATCTGTAGGAATTTCTCAGGTGGACGTCAATTACCACGATTCTGAGCCGAGTAAGCAAACCAGTCAGCAGAAAGGAGGAAAGATAGGGAAGGTAAATGTGGAAGTCATTACTGGTGTGCTCTGCCTCAAGAAAAGCCAAACCCACAAAAGGGTCCTTTTAAATGAGCGCATATAGCACATGATCCAACTTTCAGAATTCGGACAGCCATAAAACTTTCCAAGGATGCACAAAAGGAGAAACACAGTTGTACACATTTTACTAAGATATAATTAGTTAATTCTCATTTGGGCATAGCATGTAGGAAAAATAATTAGTCTGAAGACTAATTATTAAAGGGAGACTGAAACAATGCAGAAGTATTAAGTTTCAATAAACACAATAGAAGACAACGCGTTACATGTATTTGGGGGAGAGGGTACTTCTGAGGTACTAACAACAATAGAGTGTCAGTATTAGGTTTCTACATGTTATCTGATCCACAGAACCACGTCAGGGGGTGGATTATGATCCTGTCTTACAGCAGAGGAAACAATTTAGAGGGGTTCAGTGACTCACCCAAGTACACATAACTAAACAAACTAGAATTCGAACCCAGGCTGTCTGACTGCAGAGTCATGGCTCTTTCCTACACACGTGGATAAACCTCAGGGAGAGGTGAGCAGAGCAAGAGAGCCACCAGTCTACTGTGACATATGACAACAAAGTGTTTTTCTGGATTGTAGCACTCTGCATGGGTAATTTATGTTACTCTTCAGTTCCTCAAGAAAACAACAGAAACCACAGATGGCAGGAGTGGTAACAAAAAACTGAAGTTACTTAGAATCCATGAGAAACAGTCAACAAATCACGTGGGGGGCAGACTCCTTCCCTCTGAGCACTGGCTAGAGCTGCGATGATTTCAAATGAATCTCAACTGACAGTGTGTTTTCCAGCGAGCGCCTTCCCTCCTGACGCCTCCAATACCTCTGGCCCCTCCTCACCAGCATCAGGAACTGGATCCTCACCCTCGGAAAGTAAACCTCAGAATCAGGGATTCATCGTCCTTGTGTCTACAGCATTAGAGCTATTACGTTGTCACCTCTTCCTGATTCAAATGAAAATGTCAATGGAGAAACAAGTACCCACAATTCCTTTTCCTTACACATTCACTTGATCTACATTTCCTAGCATTTACTAAGCAGAAGGCACTGGGGATAAATTTCTTTACTCTTGGAGCACACCAGTCAAGTACAGCGTTTATTCTTTGAAAAGTGGGAAGCGTCACACAGTGCTTATACTTTGGTTATAAGGTTATGGGGACTTGGGGGTAAGACAGGTTAAACGTGACTGAGAATACTGGTGAGGTTACACTAGGTGGGTGTCTCAGTCCTGGGGCAAATTACGTAACTTCTCTAGGTGTCAGTTTCTTCACATGGCAAATCGGAATACGAATAGTGCCTATCCTTGACTGGGGAACAGTGAGGATGAAACAGCATAATACGTGTAAAAAGCTTGGAAGAACAGTGTATCGCACACAGTAACTGTAATTGTCTTCTTCTCCCACAAAAAGCATTTCAGAACAAATCGGAAGTTCGAATACTTACTGGGCACTGAAGGGCAAGAGTACTGGGTTCGACAAGGGTCAGAAATAAGGCAGTCTCTTCCTGGGGAGCTTGTGACCAAGAAGGGATAACAAGTCAAGTATGCAGAAAACTGAACAAAAGCAGACCCTGCAGGCCGTGAGAGGGGCGATTTTCCCCCAGTCAGAGGAGGAGGATGGGAACACACGTCACTGGGAAGATTTTTTTTGAATCTTCAAGTCACAGCCAGAGTTTGGGGGATGGATGCACACTGTACCCAGGGGCAGAGAAGCAGGGCTTGTGCTGGGAAACGGGGGGCCGCCAGCTGAAGCAGTGTGTCCTGGGCCGGAGGGCTACAGCTAGAAAGGGATCCAAGCCATTCTGAAGGCACCAGAAACTGAGCCAGGAGTCTACACAGCACTTAATTCAGTAGGCAGGGGCTTCCCTCGAGTTTTTTAAAAAGGCCTAACATGACTGAGGCTATGCTTTAGCAAGACTCATCTGACTAAGGTGTGTAGGGTTACTTGGAAAGGAAGAGAAGTTTTGCTGGCAGAAGTTACAAGACTTAACAACTGATTAAGTGTGTGTGTACAGGGTTTGGGGGCTGCAGAGGGGAAGGCTGTCACAGAAAACACTAAGAACTTCTACTTGGATAACTATAAACACATTGGTGCTATTTTTAATAGGCATCAAATAAATTCTTAATACCAAATTCCCTTAATAAATCTAAAATATACCTTGATTTATAAAAATGCAACAGCTACAATGTTTTCAGGAACACCACACAACGTTAAATAAAGTGAAGATCATTCACTAAGCATTATGCTTCAGGATTAAATTATCTCATTTAATCCTTACAAACTTCTTTTATTTGCCCTATTTTATAGACCAAGAAACCAAGATACAGAAAGGTTAAGTGACTTGCCTTGGGTTGCACATCTGGAATGTGAACCCAGGCAGTCTGACTCCAGAAGCCTGGTCCTTGGTCACCATGCTACACTGCTGCCAGTGTGGCCTCCTCACAGATACATGAAGTTATGATAATCATTAATTTTGACTTGCCAAAGGAAACTAAATCCCTTCCAAAATTCATCCTGGCCAACACTGTGTGTGGGCATTTCCTTAATTATACAAACTGAGTGCCTACTGTGTGCCAGGCACTGTGCCAGGGCCTGGAAGTGAGTTGCTGCTGCGCTCAGTAAGTTCAGAGCCTGGAGGTGGGGCCAATTGATGATTACAAATTCAAAGTACGAGGTACAAGGACAGGAACTGGGTGAGCGAGAAGCACTGAGGAGGGCACCCATCCTGGAGGGTTAGAGAAGAGAGGGGGAGAGAAGGCGGCGAGAGAAATGGACTACCAGGAGCTCCTCAGTTGCTAAATTATCAAGTGTGAGGTGGGAGATAAAGCAAGACAGTCTTATGCCATACTAAGGATCTCGGCCTCTGTAATAAGCAGTGGGGAAGCAATCAAGGGAATTAATCAACATATCAGATGTGTGCTTTACAACAGCCCACTCTGGCAGCTGTGAGGCTAGACGTGAAGAAGGCTCCATGAAAGATGGAGAGCCCAGTTAGGAGAAGCCCTAGCAGTGGCCCAGGAGGGGAGAGAGGCCCAGACTTCAGATTCTCTCTTCTCTGCCCATCTGACTGAAAAATGGCACCTTACATACTTTGGCCTCTCCTCAGCAGCCCTCCCTACCTTTCCTGTATTCCATGTTGGCAGGAAGGAAAGAACTGAGGCCAAAGGCAAGCAGTGCAGGTTAAAGCCTGACTTTGATCAGGGATTAGGGGCTTCTGAGGAGTAGGAGTGACCACACTTAATGACGGTTCTTAGATAAGGGATCCTTAGGTAAAGATATAGTCATGGACAAGTAAATAAGGAGAGAAAATAGGGTGGAATATTTTTAAAATATATCAATGGCTTTGTATTTAAGGAATTGCTGGTGCAAACGGTGAACAGCCTAAATCAGCCTTCGCAAAGGCGTTGGGAGGACTCACCTGAATTTCGGGGCCTTCTGTGAGCAAGCAACTTGTTCTCTGCTCTTCAAATATGGCTCTAACAAGGTGCCCAAGACTATAAAGCTAGGGAACAGCACCCAGCTGCCGTGATCATACAGTAGTAGTCAACAGTCTTTCCTAAAGGCACGACTATTCTACGGAGCCCCACAAGCCTCTCCAAATCACTGGACCCGCACACACTAAGAAACAAGAATTTAGTTTTCATAAACCGAGTGAAGAAAAACAGTCTTTTAAAATAGAAGTTATGAGCTGAAATAAAATGAATTTCAAGCTGCAGCTGGAACAAGGAGAAAACTAAGTTGTGATTTCTCAACAGTACCAGCCAGTCTTTTCTGGGAATACATAAGATTAGGAGCATTTATTCTAACGTCAAGACCATATACGATTAGAGCAGTAATACACTGTATTTTTTATTCTAATCAGAGTGGGACATCTACGAGCTCACAAGTTCAGGGTTTGTCACACACAGCCCTACGAGGAAACGGTAAACAAAAATTCCCACACCTAATGGATTTCCAATTAGTCACCTGAAACAATGCCAAGAAAACTGGCAGCTTTCTTAGGACCCCTTTCCTAGTAAGACGTGAATTACGTTGCTCAAATCATTTGCTTCAGTTAATCATTTAAAATCGATCAAACAGGTATTTTGAGTGGTTGGTAGGTGCAGGTTCCGGCAAACAATCAGAAACATTTGTTCTAACTCGTAAACATTTGTCAAAGTCAAGTCTACAAATCCGTCAGTGATCATGTCAGAGGGTTCCAATCATGACCAATTATCCTAAGCATTCTAATGCAGGTTTAGGCTGGATAAAGAAAACTGCAGTAAAAGCACTGGGTTTCAATTCCTCCCATATACACTGCTAACGATTAATCAAACAGTTTCAAAATTCTCCCTGAAGAGGCCTCACTGGAGCAACTTGGAGAGTCCGCATGCTTTGAACCAAGCACCTCGGCCACACTGGGATCCGCCCGCCCGCCCGCCCTCTCTCCCAGACAGGCCCGCACCATCTTTCTAGTCAGCTCCTCATCATCCATTAACGTTAACCCAAATTCTTCTCATATTTTTTCGAGTTTGTACTCAAGCCTATCCTTTCTCATTCCTGTCATGCTGTCTAAAGAGCATTTCACATTCACTTTCTCCACTTCTTTTAAAAATGACAAATTGTTAACTGTTAACAGTTACCATCCAGATTCCAACTGACTTTCACTTGATAAATAACACAGTTCTTTTTGTCTTTTTTTTTTTTTTACAACCATGAATTTGATTAAAAAAATAAAAGACCTGAAAGTTACAGGCTACGCTTTCTTTAAAGTCATTCTAATTATTCTGTTTGTTCCTCTTCCTTCATTCCCCATCTCCTCTGCTGTTGCTGAAAGAGCATGCGCACAGATGAATGAACACATGACCCTGTGTTGTGCGCGTATTAGTCTGAAAGGGCTGTGTGGCTGCGGAGTCCTAGAGAATAGAAGTTGGGGCAGATTACCTTTGTCCAGGGCAGGATTTCTCAACCTCGACGACTGACAAACATTTGGGCTGGACAATCGTTTGGTGCTCCTGTGCATCACAGGACGTTTGGCAGCATCCCTGTCCCGTACCCACTAGATGTCAGTAGCACCCCCTCACCCCCATCCCGCAGCATGGCAACCATGCATGTCTCCAGGCATTGCCAAATGTCTCTGGGGAGTGGCAGGTGGGGGGGTAAATCACCCCCAGTTGAGAACCACTGGTTGAGGGGTTTACGGTTTATAAAATGCTTTCTCATCCACAGATTATTATCTTATCCTGGGCCTCATCAAAACCATGTAGGGATTAGTGTCCCAAGTTTACAGACAAGGAAACAGGCTCAGAGAGGCCAATAACCGTCCCAAGCTCACTCGGCTCTAGGCCCGCTCTTCTCTTCACCGTCCCACGCTGCTGCTCCAGCTGAAGAAGGTTAACAGCGCAGGCCCTCAGCTCCCTGACCCTTACAGCAAGACGCTGCGCTAAGGCGGTTTTCCCAATTCCCTTCCTTCTTCCCTTTCTTTCTTTCGAAGCAGAAAGCCTTTCTTGCAGGGAAATCTGTGGAAGCCCAGTACCTTCAAGAGATGAAAACTAAGCTTCTATTTCACGAGTCCAAGTAGCACCTAGGCCCTACCTCCTGAACCCCAACTTGTCTCAGAGGGGCCCCAAAAACTCTAGGGCACTACAGAACACATTTTGAAAAGTGGTGATAAACGAACTCCCCTGGTGGTTATAACACAAAACTTATACAATTCTAAATGGCCATCTCTTAGTGAGGGATGTCTCTAGCTGAAATAGGAACCAGCCACATTCAGTAGAGAGAGTGTCTTAAACCAAGCTCCAAACTAAGTTACAGGTCAGTTGTAGAGGAATGGAGCGGGGGCGGGGTGCGCCAAGTGTGTGGGACCCCAATGGGTGGGTAGCTCCAGGAGGAGAGGAGTTATAAGCTGGGATCAGAAGACTAGGAAAACAGCAGCCCCAGGGACAAATCTGTCCAATATACAGAACAGAAGAAACAGGCTCCAAGCAAATCACCCCATATGAACGGATCCTAGGAAACACATCTCAACCTCCCCAGGCATCAATTTTCTAATCTGTGAAATGAGAAGGTTGAAATAAATTAGTGGTTATCAGCCCTTTCTTTTTTTTCCCAAAAGCAATGAAACTATTTTTCCAAATAAAATCTTACACAGAAAATAGATAAATAAAACAGATCAAAGTGGAGCTGCTCTGTTAGGGCAGAGGGAGGGGAGACGGCCGGAGGCCTGACCAGAAATCTACTTGCTCAGCCTCCCCCCGTTTTCCCCTCCGTACCTACCCCAACCCAGTGGCTACCCTAGGGTACTCTGGAAGACATTTAAAAACCACTGGACCAAACGAATCCCCAAGGTTCCTTCCAGCTCTAATCTAGCCTTCTGTAAGACGACAAATTCATGGAGGTTACTCAACTGGAGTCATCCAAGGAAAGCAACAGTGGGACACCATCACGAGCAAATCCCATCAACCTGTCAACCAGTGAGAAACTTCAATAATAGATACCAATGTAATTTCCAAGTTGGAGAAAAGCTTAGAGGTTTTCACTTTAAACTACTAACCTGCTTAATGACAAAAATAGACTTAACATATTTATTTAAAGATTATTCACAATCCTCAACTATAGAAACCCACTAAATTCAGTAAATAATTTTTTGAACAGAAACTGTTCTCATTTATTTGCTTACATTATAAAAACAGCAAACTTAATGATCCTCGCCACCAAGTATCTTTATCATTCCCAAGAGAGAATTTGGATTAAGCTTATTGTTTTTCTTTCCATTTATATAAATGGGATCACATATAACACACGATGTTCTAGGACTTGCTTTTTTCACTTTATAATTATCAAGGACACCTTTCTGTGACAATACATGTCTTTTGAAAACTTTATTGAAATATAACACACATACAGAAGGTTGCACAATCAAGTGTACCACTCGATGAATTTCACAGACTAAACACACCCATGTGACCAGCAACAGAGCAGGAAAGAGCCCCAAAAGCCCGCCTTGTGCTCCCTTAGTCAAAACTCTCCATCCAAAGATAACCATATTCTGACTTCTAACAGCAGAGAGTAGTTTTGTCTGGTTTTGAACTTATATAAACAGAATCACACAGTTAAATATTTTGGCCCAACACTGTTGTACAGTATTCCGTTACAGCAATATACCACAATTTACTTACCCATTCTGCTGATGGGCATTTGGGCAGTTTCCAGTTGGTGCTATTAGGAATAGTGTTCTACGAACATTCTGGTACAAGTCATCTGGTGAACACATGTGCGCACGTCTCTTGGCTGTATACCTAGGCACGGAACTGCTGCATCACGGGGTCACATATGTTAGCTTCAGCAGATAGCGCCAGTTTCCCAAAGTGGTTCATACTCCCACGAGCTGAGTCTAAGGGCTCTGATTGCTTATATCCTCACCAACACTGGATATTTTTCATCTTTTTGGCCTTAACTTTTTGAGGTACAATTTACATAGAATAAACTGTACCCATTTAAAGTGTACAATTCAATGAGTCTGATAGATGTATATACCTGTGAAACCACTACTACAATCAAGAAACAGACAGTGCTATCACTCCTAAAAGTTTCCCTGGATCCTTTTGCAGTCCATCTTTCCCCTGATCCTTTGCCCCAGGCAACCACTTATCTACTTTGCCATTATACATTGGTTTGCATTTGCTAGAATTTTACATATAAATGGAATCATACAGTATATACGCTTTTGTTTCTAGCTTCTTTCACTCAACGTAACGATTTTGAAATGTATGTACGTATCAGTAGTTTGTTCCTTTTTATTATTAAATATTTCACACTATGGATAGTCCATATTTTGTTTATCTGTTCACCTGTTGATGGACATCTGGGTTCTTTCCAGTTTGGGTACACTATGAATAAAGTTGCTATGAACATTCATATACAAGACTTTGTGTGAACATATGTTTTCACTCCTCTCAGGTAAACACCTAGGAGTAGAATGACTAAATGGTATGCTTAAATTTATAAGAAACTACCAAACAGTGAAAAGTGGTTGTACCATTACACATTCCCATGGACGGTGTACAAGGCTTCCAGTGGCCCCACATCCTAGTCCACCCTTAGTGTTGTCAGTCTTTTTGACTATTTTAATGGGTCTGTGGGGGTATCTCATGATGATTTCAGTGTGCATTTCCCTAATGACCATTGACGTTGAACATCTTTTCATGTGCTTATTTGCCATAAGTATAACTTCTTTTGTGAAGAATCTTTTCAAACATTGTCCTAAATGGGTTGTTTGTCTTCTTAGGATTAAATTTGAGTTCTTTATTTATTCTGGAAGCAAGTACATATATTGCAAATACTGTCTCCCATTCTGTGGCTTGCCTTTTTGCTCTCTTAATGGTGTCTTTCAAAAAGCAAAAGTTTTAAATCTTGATCAAATCCAGTGTATCAATTTTTTTCTTTGTGATTTTTGCTTTCTGTAACCTAAGAAATCTTTTCTGAACTCAAGGTCACAAAGATGTTTTCTTCTAGAAGTTTTATATAGTTTTAGCTTCTACATTTAAGTCTGTGATCCTTTCGAGGTATTTTTTATGCATGATGATGAGGTTCACTTTTTCACTATATGGATACCCAGTTATTCTGGCACAATTTGGTGGGAAGATTTCCTTTTAAACCGGCATGGCGGGGCCAGCCCAGTGGCACAGGCGTTAAGTTTGCACGTTCCGCTTCGGCAGCCCGGGGATCGCCCATTAGGATCCCGTGGTGCGGACATGGCACTGCTTGGCAAGCCATGCTGTGGTGGGCATCCCACAGATAAAGTAGAGGAAGATGGGCACGGATGTTAGCTCAGGGCCAGTCTTTCTCAGCAAAAAGAGGAGGATTGGCAGCAGATGTTAGCTCAAGGCTAATCTTCCTCAAAAAAAAAAAAAACCACCATGGCATCTGTCAAAAGTGAACTGACCATATATGTATGGGTCTCCTTCTAGTCACTAGCCAATTCCACTGATCTGTACATATAGCCCTTCTCCAAGAACACACTGTCTTGTTTACTGTAGCTTTGCAGTAAGTCTTGAAATCAGGCAATGTTAGTCCTCCAACTTTGTTTTTCTTCTTAAAGATTGCTTTGGCTATTTTGGATCGTTTACATTTTCAGATAGATTTTACAATCACCTTCTTGATTTCTATAAATATTTTTGAGCACTATTTTTCTTGCTGGAAAAATAGAGATAATATAAACTTCCTCACTGGGTTGCTGGGAGAGTAAAAAAGGGATAATATGGTAGAGCACCAAACACGGTGGCACACCAACAGGCATTCAGTTAATGTTAGCTTCCTCTCTCTTCCCCTCTCTTGGCCTTTAAATAAACAGGATCCGATCTAGCAATGCCCTAACATTTCACTAGCGGGTCAATGGCCGTAGTAAAAATATTACCACACCAAACGACTTTTATAAGTAAATATTTGTATTTTTACTTGGATTCAATACTGAAATGCACTTGCCAGAGAAAGCAATTCAGCATATTTACTAATAAACTGTTTCAGGCCACATTTTAGGAAAGCATAAAACCACAGCCAGAACAAAAATTTAAATATGTTTTCAAGTTCCATATAGCACCTAATTACATTATTCTATAATACTAACAGAAAATTCTCCTCTAGCAAGATCACAATGTTCCATTATTCATTTTGCTGCCACAAATGGAAAAAGTATTTTTGCTCCCAAACATTGTTTAGAAATACATATAACAAACACAATATGGCTACTAATTCAACAATTAACATGTACTAATTTGAAACCCAAACCTGTAAACAACCAAAAACCTTTGAAGTATTTTAGCTTAGCCTAACTGGTATCACTCCATGAAATGCAGAGCTATCAGTTTGTAAACACAGGCTACCAAAAGGCCATTTTTGGTGAGCCACCAATACTTTGTGGTAACCCACATTTATCAGATGAACGGATACTTAAATAAAAACAATAATTTGCTTTCTTTTTCCATGACTTTATTCAATGGCCTCTTCCAGTATAATATTTTTTTAACATTAAAATGGCCTTAAGCAATCAATTTAACTAGATTGATTATCGAATGAATACACAAAATCTGCTGGTTAATTTTAAGGCAGTTCAACTGCTAAGTCATTTACTGTCCTACTTTCTTAACAAGGAAGGAAAAGGAAGCCAAATCCTTTCTTTTCATAAAGATGAACGCATGGCAAAGCACTAACTTTCATCTCTTTTGACTGAGCTGCATATGACCAATGACATCTCAAGACACACTAGAAATTAATAAACGGCGAAAGGTTACTGGGGCTCCCCTCCTGCTTCTCTTATTTGCCAATGACAACACCACTCTCCATTTACACAGACTTGGCATCACCCCTGACTCCTCCAGCTCATGAGCCTGCATTTCAAGTTCTGTAAATATTACTACTGTACCATCACCATTACATGTACCATCACCATTACATCTGTCTCCATACCGCTCCTTCTGCCTTCATCTTAGCTCTGGTTTCCTCTAATCTGATCATTTCAACTTTGGCATCATTTTGCAATAATATACTAACCCACCTTCCTGCCTTTATTCTGGCCCTTTCCAATTCATTCTCCTCATGCTACCTTGATGATCTTTCTGAAATCAGAAATTCAACCATGTCACTCTTCAATTTAACATTCAATGGTTTTTCTCGAATGCTACACATAGAGTTGCCACACAAGCCAGTAATTCTATTCCTAGGTACATACCCAAGAGAAATGAAAAAACGTGTCCACATAAAAACTTGTACACTTGATCATACCAGGATTATTCATAATAGCCAACAAGTATAAACAACCTAAATGCCCATCAACTGATAAATGGATAAACAAAATGTGGTATATCCATACCATAAAATATAATTTGTTTACAGATGTCAGTGCCACCCAAAGAAATATACAGATTCAATGCAATCTCTATCAAAATCCCAATGATGTTTTTTGGAGAAACAGAAAAAGCCATCCTAAAATTCACACGGAATCTCAAGGGACTCCAAATAGCCAAAACAATCTTGAAAAACAAGAACAAAACTGGAGGACTCCCACTTCCTGATATCCAAACCTACTACAATCCTACAATAATCAAACAGTGTGCTATTGGCATAAAAAACAGATATACAAATGGAATAGACTAGAAAGCACAGAAACAAAGCCTCGTATGTATGGTCAAATGATTTTTGACAAGGGTGCTAAGACCACCCAATGGGGAAAGGACAGTCTTTTCAACAAACGGTGCTGGGAAAACTGGATATCCACATGCATGATGTTGGACTCTTCCTTACCTGAGACTATATACAAAAATTAGCTCAATATAGATCAAAGATGTAAATGTAAGACCTAACACGATAAAACTCTTAGAGAAAACATAGGACAAAGGCTTCATGACACTGGATTTGGCAGTGATTTCCTGGCTATGACATTGTGAAATAATAGAAAAAACATACATTGGTCTCTGTTCCCAGATCCCAGATAGAGCTCCTAAATCCCTTGGAATTTCCTGGGTGATAGTGTTTTTGGTTCTAATGAGGCCATTCTTCCTGGGCTCCTGGATAGCTTCCAGACGGGGGCTGATCACCAGGAAGACCAAGCCATGATTGGAAGCTGGGAATTTTCAGCCCCACTCCCATCCTCCAAGAAGGGGAGAGAGGCTGGACATTGAGTTAATGATTGATCATGCCTTCATGATGAAGCCTCCATGAAAATCCCAAAAGTACAGGATTCTGAGAGCTTCCAGGTTGCTGAACACATTTACATACCAAGAGGGTGGTACAGCCTCAACCCCACAGAGACAGAAGTTCCTGCACTCAGGACCCTTCAGAACTTTGCCCTATGTATCTCTTCACCTGGCTGTTCATTGATATTCTTTAATATCCTTTGTAATAAACCGGTAATCTAGAAAGTACTGTTTTCCTGAGTTCTGTGAGGCATTCTAACAAATCATGGAACGCTAGGAGGGGGTCGTGGGAACCGCTGACCCACAGCCAGTCAGTCAAAAGCACAGGTAACAATCTGGACTGTGATTGGCATCTGAAGTGGGAGCAGTCTTACAGAACTGAGCCCTTAATCTGCGGGGCTGCACTAACTCCAGTTAGAGTCAGAATCGAGTTGAATGATAGGACACCTGATTGGTGTCAGAGAATTCCTTGGTGTGCAAAACCCACACATCTGATATCAGAAGTATTGTGAGTGTAAGAGTAAGGGAGAAACAGGGAGTTTTCTCCTGCTCAGACACCAAAGGCGCAGGCAACAAAAGAAAAAGCAGACAAATTGGACTTCATAAAAATTTTGTGCATCGAAAGACATTCTCAACAAAGTAAAAAAGGCAACCCACAGAATGGGAAAAAAATATTTGCAAATCATATTATCTGCTAAGGGATTACCACCCAGAATATACATAGAGCCTAAAATGCAACGACAACAAAGAACTCAATTCAAAACTGGGCAAAGGACTTGAACAGACATTTCTCCAAAGAAGATATACAAATGGCCAACACGCACAAGTAAAGATGCTCAACATCACTAATATTACAGAACTGCAAATCAAAACTACAGTGAGATTCTACTTCACACACATTAGGATGGCTACTATTTAAAAAAAACAAAAAGAAGCATCGGCAAGGATGAAAAGAAACTGGGACCCTTGCGCACTGTTGCTAGGAACATAAATGTAAAATGGTCCAGCCACTGTGGAAAACAGTATGGTAGTTCCTCAAAAAATTATAAATAGAACTACCACATGATCCAGCAATTCCACCTCTGGGTATAGACCCAAAAGAATTGAAAGCAGGGTCTCAAAGAGATATTTGTACACCCACGGCAATAGCAGCAATATTCACAACAGCTAAAATATGGGAGCGGTCGAAGCATCCATCCATGGGTGAATGGGTAAGCAAAATGTGACACACACACACATACACGCACAGTGGAATATTATTTAGCCTTAAAAAAGGAAAGAAATTCTAACATATGCTACAACATAGATGAACCTTGAGGGCATTATGCTAGGTGGAAATAAGCCAGTCACAAGAAGGCAAACACACTATGATTCTTCTTATGCTTAGAATGGTCAAAGTCACAGGGACAGAAAGCAGAATGAATGGTGATGCCAGGGACTGGGGGGAGGGGAGATGGGGCATTACTGTTAAATTGGTATAGAGTTTCAGTTTTACCAGATGAAAAGAGTTATGGAGATGGATGGTGGTGATGACTGCGTAACATTATGAATGTATTTAATACCACTGAACTGTACAGTTAAAAACGGTTACAATGGAAAATTTTGTGTGTATTTTATCACAATAAAAAAACCGGGCAAAACGCCCCACAAGGCTATGAGGATTAAATGAGATAACGCATGTAAACTATAGCACAGTTAACACAGTGTCTGGCACATGTTAAGTGCTCAATAAACGGTAGCCAATATTACGATTCCCCAAAGGACCCAAAGTCTCTCCCTGCTCTGGGACACTGCCTGAACAGTTTCCAAGGCCTCGGATGCAGTCCTCTACTGGGTCCTATTCTCCAGGATCGAACTCTAATGTCACCACCTCCTTTCACAGTCCTCAAGGAGGTAAGCCCCTCAAGGATAGGGCCAGTGTCTATTCATCTGTGCATACACACACCCCTACTTTCCACAACACCTGGCATTAAATTGTTTGGGGAGGTACACTTTTTTTTTTTTTTTTTGAGGAAGATTAGCCCTGAGCTAACTGCTGCCAATCCTCCTCTTTTTGCTGAGGAACACTGGCCCTGAGCTAACATCCGTGCCCATCTTCCTCTACTTTATATGTGGGATGCCTACCACAGCATGGTTTGCCAAGCAGTGCCATGTCCGCACCCGGGATCCGAACTGGTGAACCCTGGGCCACGGAAGCGGAACGCGAGAACTTAACCGCTGCACCACAGGGCCAGCCCCATAGGGAGGTACACACTAACAATTACGTATATAAACTGGAATATTGATCATCAGGTTTCCATACCACGTACAATAGCCAAGATCAGAGCAAATGTGTTAATTCTTTTAACTTATGATTGCTATCCTTCATCTACCCGCCTGCAGCTAACGTTTATCAAGTACAGGCAACGTCGTAACTGCTCTACAGAGATTCTCTCATTTACCCTTACTTGGAACAACCCTCTGAGGCAGGGACTATCACTTTAACGTTGAGGAAACGGAAGCACAGAGAGGTACTTACTGGCACATTTATTTCTAACGGAAAACTTGGGGAAGAGCAAAGCAAAGGCATGTGAACACTCCCAGAGTCCAGTGAATGGAATACATTCTAGGGGCTGCTTAGAAACATCCATGGCTTGTGTTTTTCCTTTTTACTAAGAAAATGAAAAACACTGTTGTGCTTGCCACACCTGGCTTGAAAGTATCACAGCCTTGGGCAACCCCTCCCCCAACCATGCCATCTCCTTCCCCTCTTTCAGAGTTCCTGGCCAAGGCATGGATTAGTAAAACCAGATATTACTTACTCTGGTCTCACAGTGGGAGTGAAATGAGCGGCCAAGAGACACAGCCAATTTTAAGTTTTTCGAGTCATAGTAGGGCTTCCCGGGACCTCCACATGAACCCAGAAAGTAGTGGAATCAGTTTCCTCAAAGCCTCCTCCGGCAAATCTGCAACTCAGGCCCTGGTGGCTGTCACACAGACATCAGCTTCATCATCAGGTCACAGCCTGCCAGCACAGGGCTTCA
This sequence comes from Equus caballus, assembly GCF_041296265.1. Taxonomy (NCBI): domain Eukaryota; kingdom Metazoa; phylum Chordata; class Mammalia; order Perissodactyla; family Equidae; genus Equus; species Equus caballus. The sequence goes on from NC_091685.1 coordinate 34,469,773, forward strand.
GCATTCAAAAGTGAGCTGTAACAGGACTCCGAAGGCAATGACAGCGCCTCCACGATCACATATGCAGGGCTTAGAAGTTCCAAATCGCAGGGAAGCACCTCCACAAGCCTCAGAACTGATTTTCTCATCTCCTAGAACCTTATCTTCCCTGGGAAACAGAAAACAGATATAACCTCCCATCCAGAGTGACGAGCCTGAGTTGAGGGCATCAGCTCTGTGGAGACCAGAACTATCAGTTCTCCTGTGTTGACAAGATCCTATGCCTTCTACTCTCATTAACAAGAATGTGTGACTTATTCACACTCACCGGTACACACAAGACAAACTACTCAGTACAGCACTGCCCTTGAACTGAGCGGAGAAAGAAAATCAGAGCATTCAATAAATCTGATAAAACTTAAAAGTAAATCCACAAAATTAGCAAAAACTATTAATGACGCATTCACATAAAACTAACGGAACATGCCATTCATAAAATGTAATACTCTTCGCTCCTTTTTAATTTCCTGCAATAAGACTTTGGCTCTACCACCAAAACCAACATCCCCTCTACTTCTTTAAATACAAAAGTGCTCTCTAGTCTGTTTCTTGGTTGACTACTCCCAAACATTTCTAATACTGATTTTTTTTTCAAGATTTTATTTTTCCTTTTTCTCCCAAAGCCAAAGTACATAGCTGCGTATTTTTAGTTGTGGGTCCTTCTAGTTGTGGCATGTGGGACATCGCCTCAGCACGGCCTGATGAGCGGTGCCATGTCCACGCCCAGGATTCGAACTAGCGAAACCCTGGACTGCCAAAGCAGAGCGCACAAACTTAACCACTCGGCCACAGGGCCAGCCCCTCTAATACTATTTTATTATGAAGATCTACTGACAGTAATTTACATCCCCAGATGAAATAAAAAGTTGGTGCAAGTCCAAAGAGTACAAGGACACTTGATCAAACATGTGAACTGGCAGAAATTCACATAAAATCTACCTTACTTGGACTTTTTAATTTAAATTCTAATTCATTCAGTTAATACATGCTGAGCAGAAAATATGGGCAGAGAACATAGTCTACAAATTTCTCAGCAATACATGTCATTCGTTTGACAATAATTACCGTACGCCTTGTCTATGCCTGGAGTTGGGAGCTCAACAGTGAACAAAAGGGTCTCTAGTTCTCAGGAAGTTTCCATTCGAGGGGGAGCAGGAATCAAGGAGGAAACAAATTGCAAATTTCAGATGGTGATCTGTGCCACCAGGAAAAATGACTGATGTGACACAGAATAAGTAGGACACCTAGGAACTTCTTAAATGCTAACAAGCTTGCTTTCTTTTAGAGATACATTAATCTGAAACTTTATGGACAAATTAGCAATGCACATGGGTGGCAGCGGCAGGAATAAGAATAGAGGCCAAAGAGAAGGGTGAAAATGTGGGAAGGAACAAGAGCTGAGAGAAGAGAGAAACAGATGCGTAATGAACAATGACCCGTTGTGCCTATTACAGGGACAGTGTTTTGTTTTCTTTTCTTGATCCATGGGCTCAATTTATCAGGTCAAATCGTATTAGAAACCATTTATCCTACCCTACTCCTACCAGACACCAAATAAATAAATACAGTCATGTGCCGCATAACAACATTTCAGTCAACGACGGACCACATATACGACGGTGGTTCCATAAGATTATAAATGGAGCTGGAAAATTCCTATCACCTAGTGACGTCGTAGCTGTCCTAATGTCATAGTGCATTACTCATGTGTTTGCAGTGATGCTGGTATAAAAAAATATCTGCTGCACTGTCAGTCATATAAAAGGATAGCTCACCCAGAGCAATTTCCAGGCCTGCGAGCTCCATTCACGGTAAGTGCCCCAAACAGGTGTACCATTTTTTATCTGTTATACCATATTTTTACCGTACTTTTTCTGTTTAGCCATGTTTACATACACAAACACTTACCATTGTGTTACAATTGCCTACAGTATTCAGTACAGTAACATGCTGTACAGGTTTGTAGCCTAGGAGTAACAGGCTATACCATACAGCCCAGGTGTGCAGTAGGCTATACCATCGAGGTTTGTGTAAGTACGTTCTGATGTTCACACAACAACGAAATCACCTAATGACACATTTCTCAGAACATATCCCCATTGCTAAGTGACACATGGCTGTAGATTTTTTAAAGCCTAATTATTATTCGGGGAAATAGAACTGCTTTTCTTATGATAGCAAAAGGAGGGGGAGGGGTAATTATAAATAAATGCATCTTTTCCTACAGGACCAAATCATATGAAAACTTTCTATTAAGACACTACTCGGGGCCCGCCTGGCGGCGCAGCGGTTAAGTTCGCACATTCGCTTTTCGGCAGCCCGGGGTTCGCCGGTTCGGATCCCAGGTGCAGACATGGCACCGCTTGGCAAAAGCCATGCTGTGGCAGGCGTCCCACGTATAAAGTGGAGGAAGGTGGGCACGGATGTTAGCTCAGGGCCAGTGTTCCTCAGCAAAAAGAAGAGGATTGGCAGTAGTTAGCTCAGGGCTAATCTTCCTCAAAAAAAAAAAAAAATTAAAAAAAAAAAGACACTCCTGAAGTCTCAGAGTAAGAGATCCCTGAAGAACACTTTTTTAAAGAAACATTGCCTAAAGCACAAGCTTGCAAGAGCCATTTAAGTCAGCTGTACCACGTCTAGGCCAAATATGAGCAATTAAAATTAATCATTTGTCAGCAAACCAATGGGAAAAGAACAAAACATTTTAGCCAAACAAACAGAGAAGTGCTCACAAAGGGAGCTGTCCACTGACCTTGGCTTCCCTTCCGTCTCTGTCAATCGAGAAAGGATGAAATTAGGAATATGCAGATGCAAGCCTGCAGTGGGCCTTTCTTCCTGGCCTACATCTTCCACAAAACCTCTAGCTTATGGCAGGCTGTCACTCCCTGAGCCTCCATTTCCATTTTGAAGTAGGAGAAAAGCAAGTAGCAAAGAGGTTTCAAGAGTTCCGTAACCTCACCGCCTATAGGAACAGGAACTAATACACTCCTTATAGAAGAGCGTTCATCCTTATAGACTCTATGACCGCTAAGACTAAACTTTCCCCAAATTACACTTCCATGCTTCATCTCTCTCATGCCCTGTCTCCAGGTCCATTACTAAAGGGACAACCCCCTCAAAATGTGAACTCACCTGCTCCCTCAAAATTAAAAACCTCTTTTCAACTTCTCCATTATAATTCTCAAACAAATTCAACTATTTAAGCAGAAAAACAACCAAAATCATGACCTTTTTTCTCAGTATAGTCTGTCTTCTGCCACCTCACGCAATCAGTTACTAAGTCTTATACTCTGTGTTATTTATTATCAGTGAGGTGCCCACGCACCCCTCCTGCTTTACTTCCATATTCTGATCAGTGACATTACCACTTACCCAAGGTCTAACCTCGGAGTCATCTTTATAATGAAGATGAGGCAAAGTCAACCAGTTGGAGAGAAAATAGCATTTATTGAGTTCTTACTATGTACTTGGGACCGTGCCGGCCTAGGAAGTGGGTAATAGTCTTTCCATTTGATAAATGGGAGAAAAAACCTGAAGTTTCTCAGATATACCCACTCCTTTCCAGTCTAAGAGTTCAGACTTTTATCACTTCACATTCACAGTACTGTCAGTCTCCTCTACTCCAAATCTGTCCTGTATAAAACACTGGCAGAACAATCATAGCGAAATTCCCTTTATATCACATCAATTGCCTATTGAGGGCAGAGAAATGCCTTCTGCTTCTCTATCTGCCCACTGACCGGCCCAGAGCTCAGTAAGTGTTGCTTAAAACCATCCCATGATTCCCCACCCAGCCTAGGGAAGCAGAAAATTAAGAGATTTTTAAGACAAAGATGTTGAATATGCAGAATGCATGTGAAAAAGCCAAAGGCAAACTCAAAAGCCCTCAAGATAATGTGGCATCTCACTAAGACATTTCACAATTCTGCGTCCACCCAAACCAGCCTGCTTTCCTTTAGGGAGCAGGGGCGCTGGAATTAGAATGCCTGGGTGCCAACCCCAGCTCCTCCACCGTGAGCCACTTTACCTCTCCACGCTTTAATTTCCTCCTCTGTAAAAGTTCAGTGCGGCCTCTGCTCAAATCCTCCCACCCTCTCTGACTATCCAAGTCCAAGTCGCTCTCCAAGGTCAGCTGAAGGCCCGTTTCCCTTGCAAACTCTTACTGGATGACCTCAGCCCCTCACTCCACTTACCTCACTTACAATAGCTCTATAGCTAGGAGTCTCAATCCCTCATTTTAACCTTCATCTTTAATCATACATCACTGTACCTCATTTAATATTCCACTTGTCTATGTGCCCCCACCAACGTCCCACTCATGAATGACACTGACACTACTCACCGCCTCAGGTGATCATCAGTGGCACAATATCAACGATTATTACAACCACAATTTACTGAAGACATAATAAGTGCCAGGCACTGTCCTAAATGTCTTATGTATTTTGCCATCCTTTAATCTTAATCCTTTTAGGTAAATCTTCCTCTTTATCCCCTTTTCATGGTTAAGGAAGAGACCTCACCCAAAGCTGCAAAACTAGTGAGGATGGGGGTGAAGTGAGAGAGGGTGATTGCAAACTCAGCTCTTTCTAGCTCCAAAACCCACTCTTAACCGCTACAACACATTGTTTAGTAATTACTTTGGTCATTTCATATCCAGGCATTAAATCTCTCCTAAACGTAAGCTGTTAACAATAACAAAAACTGTGTCTTTCTTTGGTCATTTCCAGAATAAGCCATTCCTAATAAGTGATCCATACTCAAGGCTTTACCCAATAACTCATTTAATCCTCACAACTCTGAGAAAGTAATAATTATTATTGCCAATTTACAAATGAGGCAACAGGCGTGAAGAAGCCCCACATCACACAGCTGGTAACTGGTAAATGGCGAACTCAAGGGTGAAGCGGGAGCTGTGATCAAATACTTCATTTATTAATTCATTCTCCACAATTTTCATTAAGCATCCTTCCAGGGATAAGCCTGCTCTCATGGAACTTACAATCTTATTTCTCTTCCAATCTTTTCACTCAAGGGCAAAACCTTAAGACCTCTCAAACACTCGAAGATTTCCATACAAAAATATCCAATTTGTTTTAAAAAATTACTATCGAAGAAAGCGCATGGGACTTGAAGTAGGAAAACTTGGGTTAAATTCCCAACTTTGCCATTTATTAGCAACTTTGTCATTTATTAGACTTTGGGCAAATGCCTTCACCTGACTCTCAATTTCGTGGCCTGTATGAGACAGTGTATTAAGTTGGGCGCCCAGCACAGCGTCTGGCACTTGGTACACGCTGAATAAATGAGTTCCCCTCTCTCCCCACCTCTTCCCTCCATGCAGTGACTTCATAATCCGTGTGGTCACTGAGCACATGTTAAAAGGCTACGAGAAGTTACACTTAAGAACTGAAAAGTGACCAATCTCTTACTTTCCAGGGCAATTCTCTTTCCAGAGCACCATCACTGTGTCTCCAGTTTCAGGCCCCAGACTACTCTGAACCCGATAAATCAGGTTACAACTCGGGAATGTCAGCAACTCAGGTTCGGGCCCAGCAGCGTCTATAAAATGCTGCGGGGGACCTTCTTTAGAAGGCACTTTTGTTTCAGCTGGGGAGCTATGTGGCCTCCTGCCCAGGCTCCACGCCCCGTGCGGGACCTGTGGCACCAGGTAGGAGAATTTCGGCTCCCCGGCACAAGGCAGTGCCCGGCAGACCGTTTTTCACGCCAAGAGCTCCGCAACTCTGCCACCTGCCAGCCCGCCGCCCATCCTCGGGGCTGCAACTCCACCCTCGCACCCCGGGCGCCTGCCAGGCTCCTCGGGCCCGCGTGCCCCGCCGCCCGGGTGGCCTCCCGCCCGGGCTCGGGCAGCTCGCCCTGGCCTCAGGGCTGGAACAGGCCGGACGGCCTGACCTCTCGCGGGGCTCCCCTGCCGCCCTCCCGGCCAGCAGACCCTGGAGCTGGCTGCTCGGCTCCGGGGGGGCCTGCCAGCGGCGAGACGCCCCTTACCTATCTTCACCACCGCATCCGCCAAGCACCGGTCCCACTTCCTCCCGAGCTCTGAATCCGACATGTTCTCCACCCGCAACTCCAGCTTCCCTTACGGGCCGACCCCGCGCTCCAACGCCACGCAAGTCTCGCGAGAGTCGGCCGCAGTTCCCAGGTCCGGAAGGCCGGCGCTGGCGGGCCAGATATCGCGAGATGATCTGGCTGCTTCCGTCCTTTCCGGTTTTTTTCAGTTGGTCGTCAAGGTGACGGGTTGCCTGGAGGCCCGAGGTGACCCTGACCTTGGAGCCGCGCCTACCCGAGGGTGGCGAGGCTGACAGGTTTCCTAGGCGGCACCCAGAGCCCTGTCGGGAAGGCCCTCCTGCCTCCGCACCTACTCCCACATTGGCCCTGGAAATTCCCAGGGCAAGCGAGGGCACAGCGCTTGATTATTCATTCATTTACTTCCCTTCGCTTTCTCTACTCTCTCATTCACTCATTTATTGCAGTGGAACTCCCGCCTGCACCGCTAACACAGAAGCTGCTCTGGCAAAGATGACCTGTTGCCAAACCAAACGGACGCTTTTTGGACCTCTCTACAGCACTGGACACAACATCCCTCCTCCCGGATCCTCCCTGTCTCCGCCTTCTCTTTATTCTTTCGGACTCCCGGGACACCAGTCTCTCTCCTAGTTGTCCTGACTCTTCTTAGGTGTCCTTCCAGGGCTGCTTTTTCTCTGCCAGCTGCTTAAACAGTGTTGGTTTGCAGGGTTCCATCAACCCTCTTTTCACTCTAGGTACTCTGCGTGAGTACTTGCAACCCCTGCCTAATTCTATCACCAAAGCAAACGTCTACCTCAAGCTTCCTATTTATAATTCAGGCTCCTAGCTGGTGCCTTGGGTTTTAGTGTTTCTTCCCCATTTCCATTCTCCATTCTCTATCCTACCAACAAATACAAATTTGGCCATATTATTCCTCAGATCAGAAGCTGCCAATGACTCCTATTCTTCTATTGGATATATTCAAGCTTCAAGGAGCTCATTCTAGGAAGCCTACACTAATAGAGCCGCAATCCATCTTTTTGAAACCGGGGGCCACTTGCTTTACACTCAGTTGTCTGTTTGCAAAAGTGATTAGATAATGCATTACTAAAACCCACTCTATAGTTAACATCTCTGACACCCGGGTCACCATGGTAACAGGTGCTTGAGTTTTTCAGGAACTGAGAGTTGACTCCTGGTGCAGTTCCGGCTGGTGAAGACCACTGACTCATCAACTGGGCCTTCGAGGATGACTGAGAGATAACCCTTTGGTGTCAAGGAGCTGAAAACTACACCCTCAGATCATGGTAATGCCACAATTTGTGAACAGGCGTCCCATGAAGAGCCATGAAGCTTGACTATGTTTGCACAGATCCTCAATTACCTTACTTCTTACTTCCAAGCATCTATTCCCACTTCAGACCACCCTGACCCTTTATCCCACAAATATCCCTAATCTCCATTTTTTTAGGGGAGTCAGATTTGAGATTGGTTCTTCCATCTCCTCACTTGGCTGACTTGTGATTAAACCCTTTTTCTTTGCAAACTCATGGTCTCAGTGATTGGCATAATGATGTGGGGGGCAAAAGGAACCCAGTTTGTAACATTTTAATTGTCCTAGCAGCTTGCCTACCCCATCGAATTTGCTACACTGTATTGAAGCATCTCTTTCTAGATGTCTGTATCTGCCAGTAAAACCAGAAAGCTGGTTAAGGACTTGAGCTGCCCCTTTTTCATCTGCACACTCCCAGTTCGGAGCACAGTGCCTTGGAGAGTAGGATCTTCTATGAAATATTAGCTGAACTGAATTGAATTCGTTCACCCATTTGTTTATTCATTCATTCTTGGCAACTTTAATAGCAGAACTGCTATACCAGTCCTTGCTAGGACACAGCCCCTTCTTTCAGGAAACCTTCTTCCATAACCACCCTGCTTCTAGCTTTCACGTGAGCTACATATCAGATTGTACTGTAATTGTGTGTCTCTTGAATATGACTGTGAGCTCCTTGAGAATGGGGGCTGTGCCATTTCTGTATCCTCAATGACTAGCAGAGAGCCTGGTATATATTGGATTCACAATAAATGCTTTTCGAATAGATGTAAGAATGAATGAATGTATAAATGAACGATTGACTGATTGAATGAATTAGAAAGAGAAAAAAGTCTCTATCCTGGGGAAACTTTATAGTGTAGCATTTTTGTTGAAAAAGAAAGGGAAAATCAACTTCGCTAAATGTCTATGATGCATCACAAATAGCACCAGCCATCTCATAAAATTTCATTCATCCTCGCAGCAGGTGGAGATTAATATCTTCATTTTCACAGATTTGGAAACTGAGTCTCAGAGAAGTTAAGTAATGTGGAAGATGTACAGGCTCTGCATTGTGTAGATTTAGAAACTGACAGAGGCATTTTTATTAGATTCAAGAGAGTTGTAAACTTTTGTAAAAGGCAGAGAGCAAATTACAAAAGCAATCAGAGGCAGATGGTATAGTATGAATTCTGGAGCCAGACTGTCTGGGTTCAGATCCCTGCTTTGCCATTTCCCAGCTTTGTATCTACTATTCTCTCTTTCCCTGGTTCCTTCCCCAATATGATGTTTTGTTCACTGCTGTATCCCCAGCCCTAGAACATTATCTGACACATAGTATTTGCTTGATGAATATAGGTTGGTTGAATGAATAAAATAAATGAAAACTCTGGAGGTTTTATTGTTCTTGGAGAACAAAGGCTAATACAAGAGGGAAAAAAAATGGAAACACTCTTTACGAATTGTTACGTTCAAAATGATTAAAAATAGATTTCCCAATGCTAGAGAAGGGAGTTACAAACAGGGAAAGGGTGAATGCTAGAAGGAACTCTGCTGTTGGATTGGAATTAAATGTATGAATATGAACTCATGGTATTTAATATGATAGATACACACACACACACACACACACACACACACACACGTGTGTGTATGTGCATATTTGTTGATCCTGTCTACTGAGAGGGACTAAAAGCAGTGACATCCCAGTAGCAATAAGCAAGCCTACATCTTGGTTTCTAAATACCATTCTCTACTAAAAGGACCCAGGGCTCCTTGAAAAAATGACTGAGGCTCCCAGGCTGAAGCCGGGAAAATACAAGATGACCCTGGAATATCTTCTTGTGTCATGAAGTAAGGAAGTCTTCAAAGGATGATAGGGGCATATCAAAATGTTTTAATAACTACAAACTGCCTAATGAAATGCTTGGTTTCTAAGCAGAACTCCTTGTGTAAGTCATTCGTACCACCATTAGGACTTCTCTCAATGGAACAAGGTTCACAAAGATAGAAGTTTGCGTTTCAAATGGATAAAGATAGAGTCATATAGTAAAGCAATTTCACAGCAAGAGAGCCAGCATCTTTTCACATTGGATAGAAGAAAGATGTAAAAGTGAAAACTGTCACTTAGGTAGACTAGAGTTTAGCCTCAACTGGTTAATCAACTAAACATAAGCCCTTTGTTTAGTTTACTAGGCTGTAAATCCAGCTTCATTAACGACGCAGATTAGAATATTTTATAGCACAGCACCTGCATAAATAAGGTCTTTTAGATTCCAGTGGTGTTTTGCAGTTTCCCTTCTGTTAAAACTAATTCCTTTCTTAAAGGGAGATTCACATTTTTCGTTTGATATCTTCTTTCTTCAAGAGGGGTCTTATCTCCATTTGCCCCTTCGCTAATGTGCCTAGAGCCAAACAGCTACCATGTAGCTTCTTCGTTTGGTTCCAAAGCCCGGATTCCACTCTCTCTTCTTCTTTTTTTTTTTTTTTTTTTAACATGTGTGTATGTGTGGGATATAACAAGCATAGAGAAAAGTGATAAATGCATAAATACAGTGTAATAAATAAATTATTGTAAAATGAACATTACTAGCACCTCAGAAGCCTGCTTCCTGATGTGTCCTTTGCCAGACCATATTCCCCCCTCCCTGCTAGCACAACCACTATCCTGACTTTTATGTTATTTCCCTGCTTCTAAGTGTTGTTACCTGACTATACATTCTTAAGCAATATGGTTTAATTTTTCCTGGTTTTGAACTTTATATAAATGGAATCATATCATCTATATTCTATGTTGTTTGACTTCTTTTGCTCATTATGATGCTTTAAGATTCATCCATGTTGTTGTGTGTGTAGATCATTCTTATCTCGTTGCTATATAGTATTCCATTAAGTTCTATCCGTAACTTGTTTATTTATTCTACTGTCCATGGATATTTGGATTGTTCCCATCTTGGGATTATGACCAAGAAGCTTTCTCATTCTTGTACATGTATCCTGATGCACATTGGCATATGTTTTTATAGGATACACAAGTAAGGAGAGCAATTACTAGGGTATGCCCTATTTATTGAATACTGCCAACTTTGTCACTAAGAGATTATGCCAGTTCACGTCCTCACCAGCAGTGGCACAACCACTTCTGTTACTCTACATCCTCACCAACAGTCGGTTTTTTAGTTACACTCTGAAAGTCTTGCCAATCTGGTAGGTGCATGGTGGCATCTCATTGAGGTAATCCTTGCTCTTTCAGGTGATTAAACTACTCAATCATGTGTTCTGAATACAAAATATAGCAGGAGTGAGGGACTCAGATTGAATGAAAGTGTCCCTAAGAGAGGAGAAGATGATAGAAACACTTTAATGCTTTGCGACCCCTGCTCTCCTGCTCCCCCCGCCCCCATCTCACCCTGTTTCTCCCACCAGATGGTAAGTGCCACGAAAGCAGGGACCTCACCTGTCTCCTTATCACGATATCCCTAGTGCCTCACACAATGTCTAGGACATTGAAGGCATTTAATTGATATTTCTTGAATGAATGAATGAGGAGCAGGAATGATATCTTTTTCATTTTAACATCTCTAGCACCAGCCATGCCAGGTACTCAGTTGATGTTCTCTGTTCTCACATGGCCCTGCCTTTGAGGCTAAAGTGTCCCAGGGTGGGACACAAGCTGAAGAGTAACAACCAGAGCAGACTTGAGTGTAGCTTTGTGGTCACCGTGTATTTGAGTTGACGTTAGAGCCTGAGTCTGAGGGAATGCTTGTAAAGGTGCATAGTCTGCACTTACCTGCGTTTGAAGACACGCTGAAGTTGTATGTAAATGGATTTGTGAGAGAGCATGAATTTGAGACAGATAGCCTCGCTGATTGGTTTGGATTTAATCGTGTGTGTTTGAGAGCGAGAGCTGGCGCAAGTGTCATCATCATAGCCTGAGTATTACTGTTTCAAAGCCCAACCCAAATCCGTACATCTGTCCACAACAGAGCTCGCCCGGCTAACTCAGTGTCAAGTTAGCTTTGATTCGTACCTGGATTATATGAACTCAGCCATAATGAGGTTACTGGCTATCACTTGCCTCTTCTGTTTGGTTAGTAAAAAATTAGAGGTTTCTTAGTCAATGCAATTTGTTTGGTAGAGAAAATATTTCTAAATATGGGATCCAAGGGAGGAAAGAGGCATTCCTAGCAGCAAATAGGTTGCATAACCTCTTCTTAATTTCTCTTCTGTCTCATAGCTCTGAACTGGCACTTAGGTCTGTCTGCTTCTAAGGTCACACCTTTACCTGGGAGCTTGATGGCAGGGTCTCAGAGGGTCTTCCATGATCCCTGAAACTCTATGCAAATATTGATGTATGATTGCATATCTTTTTTTCTTTGAGTCCATAGCTTTCCTCAGATTCCCAAAGGGACCCAAGATCCAAAGAAGTTTAAGAACCATTGACCTGGAACCAAGTACAGGTCTTGGGGAGGATGCCAGTCCCTCCAGCAGAGGGCAGTGGCGCCCATATTCATTGACCTCCTTGATCTTACAACATTGGTTATTGAGAGATCTAAGAGGTTGAGCCAGGTAGACCTGACCCAAGGGCACCAGAAGACAACACCAACCTTCCCCTGTTCTTCCTTTTGGGTTGGTTTTGAAGTAGCATTTCCAACCCCCGGTTGCCACATCATGGGATGTGCAAGCTCTCAAGCAGTGGCTCTGGGGAAGACTACCTTCTCCCATCAACTTCCTGGAAGGGCCTGGAAAATTCTTCTCAGGGATACATAAGCTTTGTTGCTGCCTTGTCAATGCTGGTTTCTCTTGCTTCCTTCACGGACATGTTTAGGCCGCCAGAACAAACACTGATTCAGTGGTCCTGGTGGAAGACATTTCTCAATGGAAACTTGAATGAACTGACTTTGATTCCCGGTTGGATGCCTTTGCGTGGAGAATAAACACCTAGCTGCTTAACTTAGCATTCAAAGCCTTTTGAGGATGGTTCCACTCCCCATTCAACTCTTCTGTTACGCTCCCACACGTAAGGTGTTCCTGTTGGCCGAAGTATTCCTGCAGTTTCTTTGGGCTTTCCTACAAGCTCCTGAGGAGGTCACTCCTTTCTTCCTGTTCTCTTTGTCTTTCCCATCCTTCAGTCCCTTCTTCCTCCATGGAGCCTTCTCTGGCTGAGAAACAGTGGAACATGTTGCTTAAGGGCTCTGAAGACTGAGGAAGCAATCCACACAGATAATTGGGGGGAGAGTCCTGCAGCCACAGAGAGGAGCAAGTACAAAAGCCCTGAGGTGGAAGTCTGATCGGCCCTGTAGAGGCACAGGGTGGCTGGAACAGAGTATGCAAACAGGAGATGAAGTCAGAGGGGTGGTGGAAGCAGATGGTATAGAAGCTTGTAGGCCATGGCAAAGACTTTGAGGGATTTTTAGGGGAGCAGTGACACCATCTCACTTGTGTTTGACGAAGACCGCTCTGACCATTGTATTGAGGATAGAATGTTGGGGGCAAGGGCAGAAGCAAAGAACCACATAGGAAGACAACTGCAATCATTTAAGAAGGATGGCAAAGGAGGCAGTGAGAAGAGGTGGGCTTCTGGGTATATTTTGAAGGTAGAGCTGATGGGATTTGCTAATAGATGGGATGTGGGATTTGAGGTAAAAAGAAACAAGGGTTACGGGTGGTTCTAAGATTTTGGGGGTAAGCAAATGGAAAGATAGGAGTTGACACTGAAATGGGAAAAATGGAGAAAGAAGTTTGTGTGGGGAAGAGAATCAGGAATTCAGTTTTGGCCAGGTTAAGATTGGAGCTGCCTAGTTGACCCAGTTGATGTGCTGCCCCATATTTCCTCAATCCCCTCACTCCCTCCCACCTTGACTGCTTACTCAGAGAGAGTCCTGGCTACCACAACCAATGGCCTCCTGCTAAGACCACCGGCTGCCTCAGTTTCTCCCAGGGTGAGGGCCAGGCTCCAGCTTACCTCTGGCATGCCTGCTGCAACCATTGCTGCAAAAGCTCCAGGTACCAGGCCCAAGGGACCACAGAGGCTATGGTTCCTCTCACTGCTTCCGAGCCCAGATTAAGTTCTAAACCAGAGCTAGGGAAGCTGGCATCCCCAAGGAGCCTAAAGAGGCCTGGGACTGCAACCCAGAGGTGCAGGGGCAGACTTCTATCATTGAGAGACAAGAGATGAGAAGGAGTCAACAGATGAGCTCCATTTCCTTCCGCAGGCCAGAAATAATCTGCTTCCCAAGAGGCAGCACCGAGATGCTATGGTTCCCCTCTGCCTCTCTGGAGATGTTCCCATGTGACTGGGCTGCTAGCTGAGTTTCCTTGTGATAGATACGTGGCTAGCTGGATAATGCACCCCCTTGTGTTTGCATTCCCTCCCTCCCTGACTCATTTCCCTTTTCCCTCGCTCTCTGCCCTGGGACCGTCCTTTTCCAATAGACCTTGCGCATGTGTGAGCTCTGCTTCAGGCTCTGATTTCTAAGGAACCCAGGGTAAGACAACATTCAAGTGGAAATGAGGAGGAACCAAGGGAGAGGTCAGTGCTGGAGATAAAAATGGGGAGTTCAAGGCATATATATGCTTCTCTAAGATCACCTGAGGAATGAATATTGACAGAGGAGAAAGGAAGACCAAGGACTGAGCCTCGTGGCACTCTAACATTTAGAGGCTGGGGAGTTGAGGATGAATCAGCATAAGAGAATGAGAAGGAATGACCATGGGTGGGAAGAAAACCAAAAAGAATGGTTTTCTGGAAGCCAGATGAAAGCAGTGTTCCAAGAAAGAAAATGCGATTAACTGGGTCAAATGAAGATGGAGAATTGGGCATTGCATTTAGCGTCAAGAAGGTTATTTTAGTTACAATGACAAGGAGAGTTGCCTTGGAGGGTCGGAGCCAAAGCCTGGTGACAGGGCCTTTGAGAGAAATGAGGAGGAGAGGGCTTGGAGACAGCAAGTGTACACAAACTTTTCAAGGAGGTTTTCTCCAAAGAGGGACAAAGAAAAGGGGCAAAAGCTTAAAAAAGGGTGGAGTTGAGGGCGAGATTTTTAGAATGGGAGAAATGACGCATGTTTGTACGTGGATGGGAATGGTTCAGGAGAGAGGGCAAAACTGATGATGCAAGAGAGAGAGGAGATGGCTGCAGCCTGGAAGTTCCCAGCCGAAACGCTAAGATTTTAGATTCCAGGGGGCTGGAAGTAGGAGGTTTATTTCTGAGGAAAGAGGGAGAATGCTAGACATCTGGAATTTCCTCTCCGTGGATGCCTGAGTCTCTTGGGCCCAACTTTTAAAGCTGAACATTTCCTTTTTGATGTGGTTAGAATCCCTGAGCCCACAATATGTTCCCGAGAGTATTTAATTAAGTGGGAATCTGGTGTGCATCTGTGACTAATTAATGCTGATCAAAAACAATTAAATATTAAATGTCAGTGCTGTTACCTGGTTCTTTACTAATAATTGCAAAGGGCTGTATGTAATTATCAAGTCCTGACCGCCATAGGAACCAAGTTCACGTTAAAATAATGAAAGACTAAAACTGAGCTAATGAAAGTGCAGATTTTGTGAATTTTTAAAAATATTTGAAGGAATGAAATGCTAAACATCGGGGCAAGGATATTGCTTAGATTTCTCTCCCTCAGCATATAGGTTTAGAAGGGCCCCTAATAGAAATAAAGGCAGCTCCACTTAGCAATGTAGTAAACATTTCTAACATTCTCCTTTCAGTAAAATATGCCTTCATATGCTGATAACTGTTACATGATACATATAAAATGACATAATTCATTCAACAAGTGTTGAATGAGGACTTGGTTTGGCCGGTCCTATGCTAAGCTCTGGGGATAAAGAAATGCATAAGATGAACCCCCTGCCTTCAAAATCTAGTCTGGTGGTTCTCAGGGGGTGCTCTGATGTTTTCCATTACCGGAACCACCCGGGGCGCTTTGCCCTCCCTCTCTCTACTTCATCTAGCGTGATCAGGGGTTGCTCTTGTCTCCTGATTTCATAAACAATACTTTCGTTTTCATTTCTTACACTGTTTGTTTTGGGGTGATTTTTAAAGACGGCGATCAGAAATGCTTTTATTGTGCCATCTTGAAACTATGACCACCACAACCCTTGCAGTCCTGGTGAAGGGTGGGGAGCATCCAGCAGACCCCACAGACATGCTGCTTCTTGCCCATGGGAGCAGTGTGGGAGAGCAAAGGGCAAAGACCAAAAGCAATGGCTTGGATCGTTATGGTTGTTATGTTGTCGAGAGCCAGAAGTGTGAGTCAAGCCCAGTGGGCCATCCACTAAAGAAATGGGTGGAGGACGGGAAGCATAGTGTGAAGCCAAAACAAAGAGAAGTAAGGACCAAGAAACTTATGAACAAGGAGTAGCACCGTGGAAAGACAAGGAGGTGGTCTGGAAGGATTCCAGAGACAAACTGGGGATGCTTGTGGTGACTTTACATTGCATCCCTGCACAGGGTCATTTAAAAAGATCATGATGGGTCGACCGTTTGACATTGTCTCCTTTATTGCCCATCTCAAAAGTTAACAGTAAGTTCCCTTCATGAGAATCTGACTTCTGAGCTGTTGTAAACTGTAAAGTTCTCATTTGATGCTCTTGGGATGGTACTTGATTCTTCAAATTCTTAATCTGTAAAGAGGAGACAATTGTACTTTCCTCAACCTACTTTACAGATGCCTGGGGATGCTGTGTGGATTAATGAGACTTTCAGTCTGACTTTTCCCTTTGCTGTGCAGGATGCTCAATATGGGGACCATTTATCCTGAGAGCTAAGACACTTTTGCCTTCAGCTTGAAGATGAATGCAGGAGAAGGATGCAGGGAGGAAGAAGGAAAGGGAACTCCATTGTTTTTATTGGGCGTGAGGCACTTTCCATGCGTTTTTCTTTTATTCTTCTAACAGCCACCTGGGCTGAGCCTTCTTACCCACTTTTATAGATGAGGAAACCAGGCCCTCGTAAGTAGAGGACATGGAATTTCGATGCAGGTCTCTCTGACTCCAAAACTCTGATCTTTCTAGTACAACCCAGTGGCTATGACTCTGGCCATTGCGAATCCTTATTCCTCCCTCTCTACTCTATCTCAGTGACAGGAACACTGCAAGACAGGAGGAGGTGACCCACCAGGAGAGAGCCACTCTCTTCCCAAAGGATGAACACAAGCTGGCTCACAGCAAACCTTCCCTCTGAAATTTTATGTGACTCTGCTCATTAGAACCATGAATAAAAGTATCTGCCTTTCACTTTTGATCTGGCTAAACATGAGAGATCCTCTCCCCCACTGTGTAAATATATGCTGAATACCTAGGAGATCCTCTGCTAAAACACTGGAGGATTTGGAAATGTACAAAATACACACAAATCATATAAAATGACTTTCACAGTTAAGATTAATTCACATTTAGACATATTAAAAAGTGTCCAATTTTCAGTTTGAAATTTGTCACTGGCATTCACAAGAGAGGCCAGGGTGGGATTTACCCGTAGGGAAGTCACCCACCTGGAGGTGCTGAAATCTTGACAATGGATGAATTTCCCAAAGAAGATGGAATTACAAGGGATAAAAATAAAGACCGGGATAGAGTTTTAAATTGCAGCAATTGTTAAGAGCTGCAAGAGAAAGTTAAGCCATCAAAGCCCGAGGGATGAAAGAGGAGGAAGAGACAAAGGAAAAAAAGGCGAACAAGACCGATAAGTTTAGAAAGGGGGTACACACAGAGCTTCAAGAAGGGGAAGTGGCCCAAAGCGCCCAGTGCTGCGTAGAGGGCAAGACGAATGGGAACTTTTAGAAAGCCATGGAGTATGAATATTAAGAGGTCACCGATTCTCTGTATCTTAAGACAGCAGTGAGAGCAGAAATCAGAGAGCAGGGAATCCAAGACAAATAGAGACAGCTGGTTCATTATACAGAGGAAAAGGGGAGAAAATTGAATGTCTGCCGAATACCCACGTTCAAAGTGGACTCTGGAAGGATTAAAGACCTAAATATGAAAGGTAAAAATAGATCCAATGAAAGAATATAATGTGGGAGGATATCTTTGTGACCTAGGGAATGGGGACAAATCCTTAAGGAGAGAAATCTATTAATTTGGTTACATCATAAATAAGGAATTCTGCTCAACAAATGACACTGAGAGACAGTTAACAGACAGATGACAGATTTAAAGAAGATATATGCAATATCTAAAACTGACAAGAGGCTAATCTTTTAAATGTACATGGAATACCTGCACATCAATAGGAAGAAGACAGGCTCTCCACAGAGGACACTGTGGTGTTCTCCCACATGCCCCACTTCAGGACTGAAGCACTCACTCCCCCAGCTTAGCCAAAGAGTGATGCCTTGCCCAAGATCAAGTCCCCTCCCGAAAGGCATCTTGCATCCAAGAACTGGTCCAGGAGCGAGTCCAAATGCCTCGCCCCCTTGCCTCAAGGCAGGCCAACTCTGAAAATCCATCTCCACTCCAGAGCTCCCAGTGTTCTGTCTGAAGCTTTCAGAGCAACTTCATCACACTTCAGCTTCTCCCTCTGCCCAATTCTGCTTCTCTCACTCACTCACAAGTATTGTTCCCGAGAGTATCCTCGCCCCCACCACCAAACTTCTTATATGCAAATTTCAGACACAGAATCTGTTTCGCAGAGGAGCCAACCTATGTCAGTTGATACTGGAAGTGGTCTCAGGAAGCAAGTTAAAGTGAGGTTTCAGAGCTGGATCACCTGCCAATCCAATTTGTTTCTCTCTAGAGCCAAAGCTCTTAGTAAAAATAAATCATAAAACAAGTACCTGTTACGTTCCAGGCACTGTTCTAGATTTCATACACTTGCTGCCTCACAATGTATCTATGCTGGTGGCATTATTATCACCATCTGCCTCTGTTATAGACACGGAAATGAAGACACAGAGAAGTTACATGATTTTTACCTAAAGTCACGTGTAAACAAGCAGTGCAGGCTGAATTTGAGCCCAGGCAGACTCGCTCCAGTCTCTGGACTCTGGAATAATACCACCCTGCCCCTTGCTGATGACACTGTGCTGATTCAGAGGGGCGTTTAGGCCACAGCATACGATCCAGTGTGTGCTGGTGAAATAAACACAATACCTGTCTCACAAAGTTGTGAGGATTAAGTGGGCCGGCAAGTAAAGGGCCTGGCACTTTGCAGGTGTTTCATAAATGCTACTTCCTGGTCCCCTTCTGATCCAGTGTAAGCGACTTCCTACTCTTGGCACAAAGTCCCGGGAACTCCCATAAAAGGACAGGGCTCGTGTCCCTATCCTCCGGCCGCTTCCCAAAAAGGCTCAGAATAGAACCAAAGTCTCCTGGCCCCACTTGGAGTTGTAGCCAACAGACCACACGACCACTTTTTTCCTGTCCACTACTTTCTTTTGAGGTGGAAAGTAGTCGTTGGAATAACTTACCCAGGGGCAGGGAAAGGAAAAAACAGCAAAAATTGTTTTAAAAGGGAGTTATACAAGCATATGCAGGAAACCCCACTGAGGGACATAAATGCAGATTCAAAGGAGGAGGAAATATGAAATTTGTCCGTTTTCCAGGCCTTCCCTGGTCCTGAATTTCCTCTCTTCCATCACACATTTTTCTCGCCCACAAATGGGCATTAAGAAAGATGACAGGTCAAAAAATAGACCATGGAGAAGAGAGGAGGGCGTTTGAGGTTGTTGATCAGCAGGAGTAGAAATGCTACTCCCTAATACCACCAGCCGCTTTCCTGAGGAATGGTGAGGAAAGGCAGGCTCGAGCAGAAGCTGATGTCTCCCCAGGGAGGCGGAATGAATTCTGGATCACTAATGGAGATGGTTTTCCAGGGCTGCTTTGATCTCCTGCCCGATCCAGGGCTGGGGACCAGCAAATGTAGACTCCAAGGAAAACCGGACTTCACAGCAAGTCTCCAGCAGCTGCCTGCCCGCAAGGGCGTGTGCCTGCCACACCAGGTCGGCCCTGCCGTCCAGCCCAACTTGTGCCCAGCCCCTGTGCCCTTGCCCTTCAACCCCAAGAAGTCCTGCCTCCCCTTTTCCTCCCCATCCAGAACAGAGCTGAGTTGGCGTCTGAGAATGAGTAAGTGTGAAGCAAGACTGTACATTGATCTTCTTTGAGGATTTGTTTTTGCCAAGTGGCTTGGTGGAGAAGATTGCATTTCTTGGTTATTTTTAAACCTGGATTTCTGGAATCTGATTTGGAAAAAAAAAAAAAGAACAAAACCCAGAAACTCAAGTCATGAGAGGCTAGTGGCTCCGGGCATCCTCTTTCGAAGGCTTGATGTTCCCTAGAGCGGCCAGGAGCCCAGAGAGTGTTGGGCAGGCAGAGAATGGAGACGCAGATGGGTTCCAGGCAGTTCCAGAAAGCACCCCTGCTCTCCATCCCAGGGGGAGAAAATGCCCCACCTACACGACACCTCACTTCTGGCACTTGCCCACGGGCACGTGCTGGATGGTGACGGAGACAGTCTCCGTCCCCGGTCACATGGGGCTCATTGTTTAGATGAAGAAGTTGATGGCTGTCACATAGTTACAATAAGAGTTGATAGGGGAAGATACAAGGTTGGAGATGGGGCTGCTAACATAGCTCAGAAGGATCCAGAAAGACTCCAACTATGAAACCTGAAGAATGAGTGGGAGTTAGAGCACAGCCAGAGAGGACTGTGGGTCGGAGAAGGGTGGGGAGGAGGGGAGGACAAGAAAAAAGGGACTTTGAAGGCAGACAGACATGGTTTCTAGTTCTGTTCCACCTCCACAAGCTGTGCCAGTGAGCTTACCTTTCTGCACCTTTCTCCTCATCTGTAAAATGGGGATAACTTTAATGCTTTTCTTACAAAAGCTAACGTTTGTTGTGCCCGTACTTGGTGCCAGGCACTGTTCAAAGCACTTACATATATTAGCTCAGGGGATAATTTTCAAAAAAGATAAAATCTTGACTCTCATAAGCATATAAAACGAACCCATATCAAAAATTTTATGATGTTAAATTAGTTCGAAGGAGAATTCAAAGAACCCCACGACTATAGTCAGATCAGGAACAATGAAATTAATTTACAAGTACCTTCAAAACTGGCGAAGTCGGTCAATATCCACAAGGCAACAATAAATTACATTCCACTGGACACATTCGCAGTCCTACGGACAAGAATCGTTTGCATGGCTCTCGGTTTTCTACAACTTACAGAGCTGTGAAGCAGCCCAAAGACAATCAAAGGGAGAGAGAACTCTAACTGGTGAGCTAGTCAGGACAGCGCTAAATTTCAAGGTCTTTCCAATTTGCGCCTACGGTCTCCCCAACCCCTATGATCTTAATAATCTCAAAGAAAAATTATTCTTGATCACAAAATAAAGCTGGTCTCATTAGATTTGTCCTGTTTGTTTACATAGGTACAGGGAGAGTATTAATTTGTCACAGAGGCCTCCTAAGTTTCCTTCGCAAAATTTAGAGCCAAATGGTTTTAAACAACTACAAAATTAACTTCTGTCTGAAAGTTTTTATAAGGAATCTCCAAATGGAATTTTAAAAGGTTCTAGTATTTGTTATTCCTTGGTTAAGAAACCCAGCCCAAGAAACTCTTGCCACCAGATATCCTTCACCTGTTGTACCTATAAATTTGGGTGAATTCCTCTCTTTTTGAGGTTTCCCCAAATATTCCAAATAGCTTTCCTTAGCACCTGTAAATCAGGTACCAGACCAGTTTCCTCAAAGAGGTTTGTAGGCATTAGCTTAGTTAAGCACAGCACAATTTTAATCCTTAAAATGTCTCGACACACCTGATTTGATGAGCATCATTCTCAGTATGACACTCCAGATGAGGCCTTGATGCACAATTAATTTACCCTGGTAAGAAGGAGGGCACACTCTTACTGAACCTATGCAAATAACTATTATCATGAAAAGTAAGGAGAGTTACTGAGACTTTCAGAATTTTGTAAAGTCAGTGAAAATCAGATAGTTTAAATGGTTTACTTCAGTTTACAAAAGCAGAATCTACTAAATGGTTATGGGTTACAGATGGCTTAAGAAGAAAGACAAAGGGCTTCCTTAAAAATCTGGAAAACAAAACATTAAAACGAGATCAACAATATTTCAAACAACACAGTAGAATTTCTCTGGTCAGTTCATTCAGTCCTGGGTAATTAATTCTTGTTCTGCTGGCTCTCGAGTTAGAGTCCCATGAAGCCACCTGCTCCTCACCTGTCGGGTCCCAGCAATCCTGACTCGCTCCACCGGCACGGTCTAAACGCTGTCTGAGTCGCGTCAGCTCTGCTTCGAGCATCAGTTTGAAGTATCTGGTACAGTCCTTTTTTATGAAGCTCTGAGACTGTTCTTTGTTGAAAATACAAACTCTGGCTTGTGGCTGATAGCAGAGTCTTCGGGCAAGCCTCAGAGATAGGTACTGCAGGTGGCGAGGAGTTAAAATGGCTCTGGTTAGTTTGTTACTGATCATTTTCCAACATGAAAGGTCTGATGAGAGTTCATAAGACTCGTGAAACTGACAAGGAAATTTGGTTGTTTCTGGCACACAAAACAAAGGTAATCAAATCATTCCAAAAAGAATAAAATTTAGGCAAAATACCTCTAAAGATAATGATTGCCTGTTTTCAAGGAAGTCAGTAAATGTTACACCTGATTCATAAAGATGAATGAACGTAATTTGTACAGAAGAAAAAATCTTGATACGTAACATATGATAATCTTGAGATGTAATTTTTTCACACCAAGAATATAAAGTAAAGAGGTTCAGTAAGTCTGGAGTAGGGCCTAGACATCTTAGAGATGGCTACACATCTCTGTCACGGTAAGTCTGACGTGCATCTCACTTGAGACCTCCTGGCCTGGACCACGCTGGATTCGAATTAAAGAGGAAGGCTACAACAGGTAAACGTTTTATGTAATATCTGAGCTCATAGCTGATACACTATACTGTTGTTGTCAATATCATCAGGCAAAGTACTAACAGGATTCCGATAAAAACAGGAAAACTCGACAGAGCTATTTCATAGTTGTTCTAGTTCATAAGAGAACTAGTTCATAAGAGTCTTCTCCTTCAGGGTAGAAATATGCTATGGACAGTAAGGACATTGTCCCAGGGACCTCCCATAAAACGCCCAATTTAAAAATATTTATATAGGGGGCCAGCGCGGTGGCTCAGTGGTTAAGTGCACATGTTCTGCTTCGGCGGCCGGGGGTTCGCCGGTTCGGATCCCCGTGTGGACATGGCACTGCTTGTCAAGCCATGCTGTGGCAGGCGTCCCACGTATAAAGTAGAGGAAGATGGGCACAGATGTTAGCTCAGGGCCAGTCTTCCTCAGCAAAAAGAGGAGGATTGGTGGTGAATTTTAGCTCAGGGCTGATCTTCCTCAAAAAAAGAAAAAAGATAGGATCCTGAGTGACTGTAATTGTGATAAAAAAAAAGTTTCAAAATAAAAACGGAAAGTAACAAGATTGTAAAGAGCGTTAGCTCCATCATAAGTGAGGAATCTTGATTCTTTTTTTTCCCCCTTAAATAATCAAAGGTATAATAAAATCAAAGTGAATCTCAGAAAATCATTAACACATGAACTCTTTGCTATCTGGGCAAGTGTACAGAAAATAAAGAATAACCTTTCATATGGCAGGTGAAAGTATTAATCAGCAAATCAGAGCAAGGCCATCAAGATAAAACAAATTTTGCTATGATTTTAACATATTTCATAGCTTCTTTTCAGACTCAGGTATCATAAACCAAAGCAAGTAAAATTTGCTTTCACGCAGATGTTCTTTTATATTCTAGATCAAACTGACACTTTACTTGAGCACAGCGTTTCTCTTTCAGTGGGTCCACAAGGTCAAAACAATTTTTATATTAACGTTAAGAGGTTATTTATGTTAACATGCAAGGAGTGCATCATTTTTATCTTCAAATGAATCAACCAACATTTTGAAATTTATTTAAAAATTTTCCCAGTTTCAAATTCCAATACAGTAAATATTGATAGTTAAAATTCACATAAACACAAGCTGTTTGGGGTCCGCAATATGTCTCGAGAGTGGAAAGGGATCAAGACACACACACACACACACACACACACACACACACAGCCTGAGAAGCTCTCCTCGCATACATTATATTTCTCTGTTACAACTGCTCCTAGTGTAATCTCAACTACTCACATGAATTTTTATCTTTAACCAAAGTTTTACTTTTTTTTTTTCTTGGCACCTGAGCTAACATCTGTTGCCAATCTTCTATCTTTTTTTTAATTCTTCCCCCCAAAGGTCCCCAATACATAGTTGTATATTCTTAGTTGTTGGTCCCTCTGGTTGTGCTACGTGGGACACCAGCCCAACATGGTTTGATGAGCGGTGCCATGTCCGCACCCAGGATCCCAACTGGCAAAACCCTGGGCTGCCAGAGCGCAGCCTGCGATCTTAACCACTCAGCAATGGGGCCGGCCCCCAAAATTTTACTTTTTACCAAAGTAAGTTCTATTTCACAGATAACACTGGGGGATGTGGGGGTAACTAATTAAGCGCTGTCTGCCTTACCCAAGTATTGCAGCCAATGAACAAAGCTTACACTGCAACTTTCTATAGCCACGCATATTTCTTTTACACCTTTTAAAAACACTCATTAACATAACCCAGAACATAGCCTTTATCTAACATATAAGCAGAGTATATAAACTTAAAATTATGCTTAGTAAACAATGTTTCAGTATTCTATCTTACACATTATTTAGGTATCATAAACCAATATGACCTCAATAAGATAATTTTTTTAAAGAGAAATTATTTAGGTATCAACGATTATTCATTAAATAATAACCCAATTTAATAGCAGTTCAGTCATCTGAAGATCTTGGAAATTATCTAGTGTAAGACACGATCACTGATAAAGTTTGTCAGAATAATGATTCGATTTCGTTGAATACAAATTTACATTTTTTCATTATCGTAAGTGTTACACAGAAGTAATGTTAGCTGACCTGATCGATAAACCTGAGTAAGTTTAGGATAAACAAGCCCAAGTAGAATAAAATGTGCACTTGTATTATAGTCACACTGTTAAATCAGATACAGCTGTTTTAATTTTTTTAATTATTAAGCTAGCCTTATTTGCCAAAGACTTACTTTAATCATGTGCACTTGGATTCTTAAAGCATTTCTGAGTTACTGTAAGAATAGTTTTTACTTATCACACATTTAAAGCACTAGAAATTCAATTGTCTAATTTTATTCAAATTTTAGGAATATTTATAATCACTTTTTAAAAATCTCTACAAGTGATTCGGAAAAGAGCTCCTTTTCCATAAGAGACTTTATATCCTAATTTATTAATATCTTCTAAAGATAGGAAAACTTCACACACTTATACAACAAGAGATAAGGCCCTTTCTGTATTACAGACATGTAGAGCCTATGGCTTCAGATCTATAACGTTAGCCAAGGATCAAGAATAAACTCAAAAACACAAAAAACTCACTGGCCCAGATATCAAAGAGCTGTTCTCCTTCCTGGTGGGTGTGAAATTCTTAACTGATTTGACCTCAAATAGACCAACAAAAAAGGACTAACAAGCCAGGTTCCTTGCCTCTCTCAATAGAGAATAGATCTGCATAATCCATTAACCCATTTGTAGAGATCACTAAATGTTCCGACCATAAAAATCAAATTCCCAATCATCGCTGCCACTAAAGGGGAATAGCTCATCAGCTGTAAATCAACCAAAAAAACCCAAAAACAAAATGCAAACTTAATGGAGAGACAGAAAATAGAGGAACAGAGAGTTAGTGAAGTGAGAGTTCCATTGCTCCTCAGGCCTTACTTCGGAGAGCCGGGGAACAATGTGCTGAGGCTTAACACACCTTGAGGTGGACTTCTCCTGCAAATGCAGCTTACCTGGCTCGTCCGGCAAATCTGCTGGATATCTCGAAAGGATCATTTTCAAAAAAGGTAAAATGATGACTCTTATACTGATATAAATGAACATTGTTAAAGATTTCACTGAACTCACTAAGTCATGAGTAAACCAGTAAAATGTTACAAGTGGTTAAGAGGAAAATTCAAAATACTACCATTTACAGTCAGAAAAGGAATACTGAAATGAATTTATAAATAGAAGTGAAACTGACAAAACGTGTCAATATCCTTAGGACGAAATCAGTTGCATTTCTGTTGGCAAGAATTATTGCATTACCATCAGTTTTCTACAACTTACAGAGTTGTAAAAGATGATAGGTATGATAAATACAGATAACGCTGATGGGTGAGTTAACACTGTCAGTAACACCTGTCCTGGGTGAGTTGACACCGTGAGTAAACACCTGTTCGCGTTTTTTCTTTCTTTTTCCATTTCAAAGTCTTCCACAGTTTTTCCCTACACCTTTTAAGTGGGTACTTTTATCATCCCTATTTTAGATAGAGAGAACTCAAGACAGAAATTGAGCCCAAGTCACACAGCTAGTAAAGGACTAAGCTGTTATGAAATGTACCCAAGATTGTATTTTCATCAGGTATGGTAAGATGACAGACATGGAGACAACTGCCTTTGAAAAAAAGAATTTATTGCTTATAGTTTCCAAGAGGAGGGGCTGCACCAAGACACGCAGGGCCATGTGGCAAAGCATCGAGGTTGGTTAGGAAACAGAAAAGAAGTGTGTGCAAAAGCCTTTATTGTGGTTTTCGAGGGAAGGAATGGGAGAGGCAAGGTAAGCCATTTAGGACTGGTTAGTGTGAATAATTTCAGCAGGCTCCAGGCTATGGGATGGTCTCTAGTTGTCTGGTACATGGCCCTGGGGTGACTTAGGGCAAAGGGCATATTGACATGTGTGTGAGAGTCAGATGGATGAGGTGGTTGGGTGTTTGGGCTTTGACTTGGTTGGTTTGTATATGAAAGACGTGTTCTCAGGCAAGTTGTTTACTACCTGGAGGAATTCGCCAGCCCTGGGAGGGGCCGTCTCTCCAGGATTAGCAAGGTCCTAAAATGTCAAAGCATCATAAAATTCAGAAAATGAAAGCATGATTAATACAAGAGCCTGATTTTGAACTCCAGTGGTCCGACTCTGGGGTGTGTGTTTGGATCTCGGACACCCCACTGTCTTTCATGGGGTTATTTTGAGCGCTCAAGTGGGGTATAAAATACACACATAATGCTTAGCACATTGCCTGGCACTTCGTCTATTCTTTATAAATCACCAGGACTATTATGCAAAGGCCCAGAAGTGGGAAAGAGAACAAGGCATCTTCAGGCAGCGAAGCAATGCAGCCTGGCTTTCCTGAGGAATGCTAGGGAGCAGGGTGTGGAGGGGGTAAGGAGAGGCCAGGTCCTGGAGGCCTTGTTAAGGAGGGTGGAACTTACCCTGAAGGCAAGGAAGAATGCCTGAAGCATTTTAAGCAAGGCTCAGATTTAGCTCTTTTTAGAAGGTCCTTTCTGGCTGCAGCATGGAGAGTGGACTTACCGCAGGATCATGCTGGAGGCAGTAGTGACCAACAGCTGGATGAAGGCTTTATCTCCCCAGCAGCAAATTGGCACTCCCAGATTGCCATTGCAACCTCTGCCTCTCCCCTAGTCTCAGTCCCTGTGCTGAGGGTTTGGGTTTTACCCCCCAGGTGTGGAGCACTTGACCGCCTATGCCTCCATCAGTCAGCTCAACCCATTCTTTGGGCCACTTCGATTGGGTCAACGATAGGCCCAGTAAAAGTGACTATCAGGACCTTGGTTTAGACTACTGAAAAACAAACTGCTTTTGTGTGCAGAACTTGAATCTGAGAGGATACGAGGGCTGGAGCTGCTGCAACCACCTTGCCACTACAAGGGGAGAGCCTGGAGCTGCTGGGGGCCATGATCTAGACTAGAAGAAGAAAGCCAACCCAGTGGGAAACAGAAAATGAGTTCCACTGTCGTCACTTGAGCCCTGAATCTAGAAGTGCCTGAAGCCATTTACCTCACTTTTCAGTCCCTTTTTTGCCAAGCCAGTTTGAGTTTGGTTTCTGGCTAAGACAATGAAAGTAAATGAAAACCAATATGGCTGAGTGCAGTCCACACCCTAATACTGACAAAGTGAGAACAAGAAGCGCAATCCTACTGACCAAATGGTTCTGTTTCCTCCAAATTTGTATGTTGAAAGCTAACCCCCAATGTGATGGCGTGAGGAGGTGCGGTCTTCGGGAGGTGATTAGGTCACGAGGGTGGAACTCTCAAGAATGGGATTAGTGCCCTTATAAAAGAGATCAGAGAGCTGACTTGTCCCTTCCAACATGTTAGGACAACAAAGAGACAGCAGTCTATGAACTAGGAAGTGGGTTTTCACCAGACACCAAATATACCAGCAACTTGACCTTGGAGTTCCCAGCCCCTAGAACTGGGAGAAATCAATTTCCATTGTATATAAGCTGCCCAGTTTATGGTGTCTTATGACAGCAGCCTGAACAGACTAAGACAACTACCGATGGTTTTTATTACTGAAAAAAAAGGTTATGATGCAAAGCACCGTTGGTAAAAGTTGGTACAACCTTTGTAGAGGAAAGTTAGGCACTAATTATTAAAATTTAAATTTTTATTCCCTTTCACCCAGGACTTCTACAGCTAGAAATAAATTCTACAAACTTGTACAAGCATGCAAACATAGAAATATGCAAATATAGCATTATCTGTTAGAGTAAATATTAGAACTATCCCAAATGTTGGCCAAAAAGAGAATGGAAAAATAAATTATGGAATTTCTATGCAATCAGAAGCATCACTGATTTGCAACTCAAACTCCATACATAGCGCTGCACACAAGGAAACATGATACAACATTTTAAGAGATTGTGATAGTTCTGTATAAGGACACGGTGAGTTGTTCATCATATACAAAAGAAAAAAGTCACAAACAATATGTATGGTATAATCCATTTGTGTCTAAGAAACTTATGTTTTAGTATATACTAGAATATCCATCAAATATCAATCATGGCCATCTCTAGCGAGTCAGCTCGGGGAAATTTACATATCCTCCTTTGTATATTTCTGTAATGCTGCCTTTTTCTAAGACAGTTATTGCTTCAATAAGAAAACAAATGATGAAGGGTAAATATTTTTAAAACGTAATGAAGATACAGTCTAGATATGTGTCTGCCTCTGTTCTTTTAACATTAAAAAGGAAAAATAGCTCAAAATCCCATAAAGACAGTGACATCATCTAAGAAGATTAAGGAGAAGTTGCGCAAATATTTCAGCAAATGTTTTCAAGGTCCTTCTCTCCCAATTCTGCACATTTGTTAGACTTCAGTCACATGTTAGTAAGTCTTACAGTTCTAAAGAGAGCATGAGAATCAGGCCCTTCGGCATCAACAAAGCTCAAAACTATCAGATAAAAAGCTGGAAGTTCTGTCTCTGTGTTGACAAGCATCCAAATGTTTGGAAACATGGGGAAAATGGACTGACCTTTCCCCTTCTTCATCCAGTTGTTTTGGCTTAAGCAGGAAGCGCTTTTGTATCCTATTTCAGGGTTTCATGTCTGACCTAGAGATACAGCTCCAACTAACAGCAGAGGAGTTAGAAGGAGTGAATGAACAGTGAGTTGGGAGGGAAGAGTGAGTGAAAAAGCTCCCTTGGTGGCAAGTAACAGAAAATCCAATTCAAATTGGCCTAGGCAACATGTATCTGAAAATTCCACGGAGTTCAGGTATGGCTGCATCCAGGGGCTCAATGGTATCAGAACCAGTCTTTACTCATCTCTTTGTTGTGGAACTCGATATAGGAAGGTCTTCCCAAGTGGTGGCAC
This sequence comes from Equus caballus, assembly GCF_041296265.1. Lineage (NCBI taxonomy): Eukaryota > Metazoa > Chordata > Mammalia > Perissodactyla > Equidae > Equus > Equus caballus. The sequence goes on from NC_091685.1 coordinate 34,498,895, forward strand.
TGGCACTGGCAGCTCCAGGTTTACATCCTGTTCTCTTTTGAAACCAGTAGTAAGAAGATGTTCTATTTCCTTAGCAGTCCCATTGACTTGAATTGGTCCTGATTCTCTTTTGTCTGAATGGGGTCACATGGCCATGTTCAAAGCAGTCACTGTGGCCAGAGGGATAAAGTAGACTGACTCCTGTAAGCCTGGTCCTCATGCCCCATTCTTGGAGCTGGGGTGAGAGCTATGCCAACTGAGTCATATGGACTGAGAGTGGAGGGGCGGTGTCCCCAAAGAAAAATCAGGAGAAAATTTCAGAAAGAACAGACCTAAAATACAGGAACAGCCAAGTGGCTGTATGGAGCTTCAGCTCCATTTCAAATAGTGACAAACGCTGTGAAGACAAATAAAGCAGAGTGATGGGGACAAGAAAAAGAAAACCTTTATTATTTATTTTTTTTGAGGAAGATTAGCCCTGAGCTAACATCTGCTGCCAATCCTCCTCTTTTTTGCTGAGGAAGACTGGCCCTGAGCTAACATCCATGCCCATCTTCCTCTACTTTATATGTGGGACACTAACCACAGCATGGTTTGACAAGCGGTGCCATGTCCACACGTGGGATCTGAACTGGTGAACCCCGGGCCACCAAAGCAGAATGTGCAAAATTAAGCACTGTGCCACCGGGCCGGCCCCAAGAAAACATTTTCAACCCTGCTGTGGGACTAGAATCCCTTTTCCTGATCTTGAAGACTTTGGGGGTTGAAAAGGTCAATGCCTTCAGCTTTTAGTTTTTCCCTCTGGAGATTCCTTGGGGGTGAAGAGAGAGAATTCGAGATCAGCATCCAAGGGCGGGGAAAAGAGGTTCATTTTCACGCAGCTGGGGGCTATGGGGCCCTGAGGTTCACAGGGGTTTGAGTGAAGCAGTGCCCTCTCTGGGTCAGGACTCTCTCACTTAACGTTATCCATTGAGTGCCTGTGCTGCTTCAGGCAGAGTTCACAGCGAGGCAGCAGCCCTCACAGAGTTCTCTCTCTAAGACGAGGCCCAGACTACGAACTAGTAAACACACGTGTCTAACATGTCCGGTGGTGTGACATGCGTGACGAAAGATAAAGCAGGGAGAAGGAGACAGGGTCCCAGGGTGCTCAGGGAGGCCCTCTGTGCTGAGAAGTCATTTGAGCAAAGATGGAAGGACCTGAGGGATGGAGCTGTGCAGCTGTCTGGGGGAACAGAGTTCCAGGCCAGGGAAGGGCAAGATCAAAGGCCTAGAGGCAAGAGGATGCTTCTGTCGTTGGAGGAACAGCCAGGAGGCTGGTGTGGCTGGAACAGAGTGAGTGAAGGAAAGAGTGGCAGGAGGTAAGATCAGAGAGGTAGTGGGAGGACAGATCGTGCCCAGGTAGTCCAGGGTGACAGTTTTGGCTTTTACTCTGAGTTAGATAGGAAGCCACTGGACAGCATCAGCAGAGGTGTGGCATGATCTGACTTCGCCTTTTTGTTTTTTCGTTTTTTCTCCCCAAAGCCCCAGGACACAGTTGTATATCTTACTTGTAGGTCCTTCTGGTTCTTCTATGTGGGATGCCACCACAGCATGGCTTGATGAGCGGTGAGTAGGTCCATGCCCAGGATCTAAATTGGCAAACCCCAGGCCGCTGAAGTGGAGTGCACAACTTAACCACTTGGCCACAGGGCTGGCCCCTGACTTCAGGTTTTAAAGAATCACCCCACAAACAAGCAAACTAAACAAACAATAGAAGGAATACTCTGACAGGCGTGTGGAGAACAGACTGTGGTGAGCAAGGCTGGAAGCCGGGAGAGGGAGCAGGCATCTGTTGCAAGAATGCAGGTGAGGGATGGTGTTGGCCTGGACCAAGGTTGCAGCAGTGCAGGTGTGAGAAGTGGCCAGATTCTGGCTGTGGGGCATGGAAATGAATAAATGTGTCTACCCTGATGGGTCATATGACAATGGTGGTGATATCTGTAAGTATTTACGAGGACACTTGGAGACTTTCAGCCAATTAGCATCCAATTGCCACCTTCTTGCTGTTGGTACCCAAACCTCCTCTCTAGGAGCTCAGTTGGAGTCTTACAGGAAGGGCTCTTTCTGGCAACCTTACCCACCCTTGTAAATAAAGCCAAGATGGCCAGATCCTTCCACTCTCTGTCCCATAGCACAGGGATGAGCCAGTGACTTACGCTCAGCCAGTGGACTCTCTAAGGACACAGAGAATGGAAAAGGGGTTGGAAACCCCAGATTCACCCAGAGGCAGCGCATGGACATGCTCCATCCTGCAGCACAGCCTTAGCTGCAGTCCTGCTCCCCGGCCTCCCTCCAGAAAAGGCCACCGCGGGTCACAATCTCTGGAGGGCACCCTTTCATGCTAATCCATGTTAGTCTATGGCAGGGATCAGGAGCCTCCTTCTGTAAATATTTTAGGCTTTGCAGGCCATACGATTTCTGTCACAACTACTCAACTCTGCCGTGACAGCGTGAAGGTGGCCATGGACCACGTGTAAACTGACAAGCATTCTAGGAGCAATTATTGTTCTTCTGATGGAAGAAACCAGCAATGTTGCAAGAAAGAGGTAGTTATGATAACATTTTATTTGTAAAAACACTTGACAGGCTAGAATTGGCTGGTGGGCCACAGTCTGCTGACTCGTGGTCTGTGGGAATATGTAGTGACTTTACCCAAGAAATGGTACGGCCATGCCTGCCGGGCCTCCAGATCTCCGTTTGTTCCTGCTGATTTTCCGAGCTAGCCCCACACCTTCCTCTGGATTCTGTGAACCCCCATATCCTTTGTCTTAGCTTGTGCTGCCATAACAAAAGATCATAGATTGACTGACTTAACAGAAATTTATTTTCTCACAGTTCTGGAAGCTGATAAGTCCAAGATCAAGGTGCCAGCAAGGTAGGTGTCACACTTAGGCCTCTTCTCTTGGCTTACAGGTGGCCGCCATCTTGCTGTGTGTTCACAGGACCTCTTCTTTGTGTGTGCTGGGGTGGACAGAGAGGTAGCTTTCTTTTTTTTCTTTTGAGGAAGATTAGCCCTGAGCTAACTACTGCCAATCCCCCTCTTTAGCTGAGGAAGACTGGCCCTGAGCTAACATCCATGCCCATCTTACTTTACTTTATATGTGGGACATCTACCACAGCATGACTTTTGCCAAGCGGTGCCATGTCCGCACCTGGGATCTGAACCGGCAAACCCCAGGCTGCCGAGAAGTGGAATGTGTGCACTGCACCACCAGGCCGGCCCCGAGAGCTAGCTTTCTGATGTCTCCTCTTATAAGGGCACTAATCCCATCGTGAAGGGCTCCCCTCATGACCTCCTCTAACCCTAATTACCTCCCAAAGGTCTCATCTCCAATACCGTCACGTTGAGGGTAGGGCTTCAATAGATGAATTTCGAGGGACACGAGCCTTCAGTCCATAACATCCTTGTAATGAATGGTGGTTTTGCTAAAGGAAGAGCCAGTTTCTGTGGCTCGTAACCAAGAACTCTAATGGATGCCCCACTTAACTTCATTTAATTCTATGCAGCTCTTAGGAAAGAAAACTAGAAGGGAGAGTGGGGTTAGCTCAAAGCCCCTTATTCCCAGTGCTGGAGAAACAGCTCAAAGCAGATTACAGCTAACAGAAGTCATCAGTGCCATCTTGATTTATGATACATCCATGTCTTTAAAAGTTTCCTCTTTGCGTAGTTTTAACTTCCTATCTCTTTCTTAGACGGTTGCTGGTTTCATCAATCAGGATGGCGGGGAGCAATAACTGCCCCTCAACTCGTTCGTCCCCGGACCCAGCCCTCCTCCCCACGTCCTGGAGTCATCAGCTGCTGGGCTGTTAGAGCTGTTTCCTGTTTACAAAGAGAAATGAAATCTATTAGCCGAAGGGGCCACCCCCTAACGATTTGCTGTTTCACAAGCTGAATTTCACTTGGTCCTGGAGTTTTGTCTTTGGAAGTAATGGATTTGATGACATTTAGAAATTCGTGACTATATAAGACCGTATCTATAAGGTGCTCAGTTCACATTACTCATTTGTATTTTATTTATTTATAGACCCCACCATGTTCCAAAGAGGATTTACTGAAGGTGTGCTGTGCCAAAGATTAAAAAAAAAAAAAAAGTAAGTGATGAGGTTGGGGCTAAGCAAAAATGAGAGGAAGGAATAAATCAGATGAATGAAAAGGCAAATTAGAGCACAAAGTTGCCTAAATATATTGCCTGAAGTTCTGTGTAGCTGCTAGAGACACGCTGCAAATCTTGTTCTGAGCTTCCTAGTTGGCAAAGCAAATAGGGCAACACTTTTGATGTACGACTGATAGCACCTTTAAGATCAAAAACAAACTAATTGCTCAAACAACATGGCTGGTTCTAATTCTTTACTTACACAGTAATGGTAGTTGAATAGCTGCCTTTTGTATGGGCTCATAAAAATGAAACTTTTTCAATCCCAGTAAGTGCTATCTACTTTTGAGGCCCTTAAGAAAACTCAAGAAACAAAAATTTAACTTTTCAAATCTGATAAATTAGAGTTGGCCACTCTCACTGCAAAATAATCATTTTTTAAATAAAGAGCGCCTTTAAGACACTTAAAAGATTTAAGATTTAAATGGTAATGATATGGCATGTTTAAGTATTTGCTTACAGATAGATTTCTGGTAGGGTCTGGTGGGACCTGAAAAGCTTCTAGTTCATCTTTCCAGTCCAATATGGAAAGATCATTAACTTTTTTTAAATTGTAGGAAAAAACACATAACATAAAATTTATCATCTTAACCATTTTCTTTTAACAACAGTTGCCAATCTTTTTTTTTTTTCTGCCCAAATCCCCCCAGTTGTATATTTTAGTTGCAGCCCTTCCAGTTGTGGCACATGGGACGCCACCTCAACATGGCCTAATGAGCGGTGCCACGTCCGTGCCCAGGATCTGAACCCTGGGCCGTCGAAACGGAGCGTGCGAACTTAACCACTCGGCCACGGGGCCGGCCCCCATCTTAACCATTTTTAAGTGTACAGTTCATGAGTATATTCACATGATTGTGCAGCTGATCTCCAGAATTTTTTCATCTTGCAAAACCGAAATTCTATACCCTTTAAATGGCACGTCCCCATCTCGCCCTCCCCCAGCCCCTGGTAACCACCAGTCTACTTTCTGTTTCTGTGACTTTGACTAGTCGGGGTACCTCATATAAGTAGAATCATACAATATTTGACTTTTTGTGCCTGACTTATTTTACTTAGCATAATGTCCTCAAGGTTCATCCATGTTGTAGCATGTGACAGGATTTCCTTCCTTTTCAAGGCTGAATAATATTCCATTGTATGTACATACCACATCTTCTTTATCCATTCATTCATCTATGGGAACTTGGGTTGCTTCCACCTCTTGGCTGTTGTGAATAATGCTGCAATGAACATAGGTGCGCAAATATCTTTTTGAGATCCTGTTTTCAGTTCCTTGGGGTATATACCTAGAAGTGGAATTGTTGGATCATACAGTAATTCTATTTTTAATTTTTTGAGGAAATTCCTTACTGTTTTCCATAGTAGCTATACCATTTTACATTCCCACCAACAAAGCACAAGAGTTCTAATTTCTCCACGTCGTTGCCAACATTTGTTGTTTTCTGTAAGATCATTCACTTTTGAGAAACAAGAGAACAGACATTAATATGCTTAAAATTTGGTGTTGGGGCCGGCCTGGTGGCACAGCGGTTAGGTTCGCACATTCTGCTTCAGCGGCCCGGGGTTTGCTGGTTCGGATCCCCAGTGCGGACATGGCACTGCTTGGAAAGCCATGCTGTGGTAGGTGTCCACATATAAAGTAGGGGAAGATGGGCATGGATGTTAGCTCAGGGCCAGTCTTCCTCAGCAAAAAGAGGAGGATTGGCAGATGTTAGCTCAGGGCTAATCTTCCAAAAAAAAAACCTAAATGTAAAACACAAAACTATAAAACTTCTAGAAGATAACATAGGAGAAAATCTAGGTGACCTTGGGTTTGACAATGAGTTTTTAGAGACAACACCAAAAGAATAAACCACAAAATAAAAAATTGATGATGATCTTCATTGAAACTAAAAATTTCTCTGTGAAAGACTCAGTTAAGGGGCTGGCCCAGTGGTGTAGTTGCTACGTTCACATGCTCTGCTTTGGTGGCCTGGGGTTCACTGGTTTGGATCCTGGGCACAGACCTACACACTGCTGGTCAAGCCACGTTGTGGCAGCATCCCACATATGAAATAGAGTAAGATTGGCACAGATGTTAGCTCAGCGACAATCTTCCTAGCAAAAGGATGAAGATTGGCAACAGATGTTAGCTCAGGGCCAATCTTCCTCACTGGAAAAAAAAAGAAGACAGTTAAAAGAATGACAGATAAGCCAGAGGCTGGGAGAAAATATTTGCAAACACATATCTGATAAAAGACTTCTGTCCAAAACATACAAAGATCTCTTAAAACTCAACAATCAGAAAACAAGCAACCCAATTAAAAAGTGGTCAAATGATCTGAACAGACACCTCACCAAAGATATACATGGCAAATAAGCATATGAAAAGATGCTCAACATCACTTACCATCATGGAATTTCAAATTAAAACCACAATGATGAATAGACATTTCCCAAAAGAAGATACACAGATGGCCAATAGGCACATGAAAAGATGCTCAACATCACTGATCATCAGGGAAATGCAAATCAAAACCACACTAAGATATCACCTTACACCTGTTAGAATGGCTAAAATAACCAAGGGAAAAAGTAGCAAATGTTGGAGAGGATGTGGAGAAAAGGAACCCTCATACACTGCTGGGAATGCAAACTGGTACAGCCATTATGGAAAACAGCATGGAGATTTCTCAAAAAATTAAAAATAGAACTACCATATGACCCAGCCATCCCACTACTGGGTATCTATCCAAAGAACTTGAAATCAGCAATTTGAAGAGACCCATGCACCCCTATGTTCATTGCAGCATTATTCACAATAGCCAAGACGTGGAAGCAACCCAAGTGCCCATCAACTGATGATTGGGTAAAGAAGATATGGTATATATATACAATGGAATACTACTCAGCCATAAAAAAGGATAAAATCATCCCATTCACAAAAACACGGATGGACCTTGAGGGTATTATGTTAAGCAAAATAAGCCAGATAGAGAAAGACAAACCCTGTGTGATTCCACTCGCACGTGGAAGATAAAGAAACACATGGACAAAGAGAACGGATTACTGGTTACCAGGGGAAAGGGGGGTGGGGGGTGAGCACAAAGGATGAAGTGGTGCACCCACAATATGACTGACAAATAGTAATGTACAACTGAAATTTCACAAGGTTATGAACTATCATAACCTCAATAAAAAATAACAATAAAAAAAAAACCCTGCAATGCAATACCACTATACACCTATTAAAATGGCTAAAATCCAAAACACTTATAACACCAAATGCTGGTGAGGATGTGGAGCAGCAGAAAGTCCCATTCGTTGCTGGTGGGAATTCAAAAGGTATGGTCACTTTGCAAGACAGTTTGGCAGTTTCTTACAAAGATAAACATTGTCTCACCATAAGATTCAGCAATCGCATTCCTGAAATTGCATTTGTATTTACTCAAATGAGTTGCAAACTTACGTCCACACAAAAACTTGCAGAAAGCTTATAGCAGCCTTAGTCATAATTGCCAAAAATGAGAAGCAACCAGGATGTTCTTCAATAGGTGAATGGATATCAGCAAACAGTGGCACATCCAGACAATGGAATATTATTCAGCGCTAAAAGGAAATGAGCTATTAAGCCACAAAAAGATGTGGAGGAAGCTTAAATGCGTATTGCTAAGTAGAAGAAGTGTTTCTGAAAAGGCTGCTTACTGTGTGATTCTAACTATAGGACATTCTGGAAAGTGAAAACTACAGAGACAGTAGAAAGATGAATGGTTGCCAGGGGTTCAGGGAGTGTGGTGGGGAGAGGGACAAAGGGCGAGCACAGGGGGTGTTTAAGGCAGTGGAACTGTTCTTTATGATACTATAATCGTGGATACATGACCTTGTGCTGTTGTTAAAACCCGTACGGAGTGAACCCCACTGTAAACTATGGACTTGGTTAATAGTAACGTATCAATATTGGTTGACCAATTACAACAAATGTACCACACCAGTGCAAGATGTTAAAAATAGAAGAAATTGTCTGTGTGACGGGAGGAGAGGGGATCTATGGAAACTGCCCACTTTCTGCTCAATGTTCTGTTAACCTAAAACTGCTCTAAATAATAAAGTCTGTGAGTTAAAAAACAAAAAAAAGCCAATGGTGTTGTGGCAGACAATGCGATGTCTTCCGAGGAGGACCGGTTTCCCAGCTCTCTTAGAGTGATGTGGGCCCGGGTGACTGAGTTCCGGGCTGAGGAATGGGGGTGGAAGGGGAGTAAGCCACTTCCGGGCCTGGCCCTTCAAAGACTTCCCACATCACCCTCCAGCTTTCTCCTCCTTTTGCGTTGACCTCGTTCCAGATGACGGGACTACGAGACCAAAGAGGGCTGCCCAACCCACGCTGGACTCTGTAAGAATGAGAAAAAACCCTGGGACTGTGTTAAGCCACTGGGCTGTTCAGGATTTGTCACTGCAGCGTAGCATAATACAGCCTGACTAAAACAAGTGCCAGAAGGTTTATAACAAAAACGAGCAACAAAAATAGCCGTTTCCTGCCTCTTCTCTCCCCACTCTCCAGTTTTAGCAGCTTCTTTTTGGCATTTATGCCCGTATTTCTAAATATGAGTTCACTAATTTTTTTTTTTTGAGGAAGATTAGCCCTGAGCTAACAGCTCCACCAATCCTCCTCTTTTTTGTTGAGGAAGAGTGGCCCTGAGCTAACACGTGTGCCCATCTTCCTCCACTCCAGATGTGGGATGCCTGTCAGAGCATGGCTTGACAAGCGCTGCATAGATTCTCACCTGGGATCCAAACCTGCAAAACCTGGGCCGCCAAAGTGAAACGTGCGAACTTAACCACTGCGCCACTGGGCCGGCCCCTGCTAATTTTTGATGTATCTAATTGTATGCATTATCACCAATTTTTTATGTATCTAATTGTAGGTATTATCTATTAACTTCGTATTATAGGAGATGGCGTTTTAGCATTCTTAAATCATCAGCAACCCTGATTCTCCCCCTTCCGATTTCACAATGTGGTGAATATGAAATTTGGGGGTTAAATCCACATTCTGTTTCTACATGATTCAGAGTATGCAAATGTAGAACACTGATGAGTCAGATACTATACTATGGTATGTTTCCTTTCTTGAACAGCTTTTTATTTTTATCTACATTTACATTTGTTTCATTTCTTTTCATTTGCTTAGGATTTCTTGATTTTTTAAAAATTTTTATTTATTTACTTATTTATTTTTGTGAGGAAGATTGGCCCTGAGCTAACATCTGTTGCCAATCTTCCTCTTTTTGGCTTGAGGAAGATTGTTGCTGAAGTAACATCCATTCTGATCTTCCTCTATTTGGTCTGTGGGACGCTGCCGTGGCATGGCTTGACGAGCGGTGCGTAGGTCCACACTGAGGATCTGGATCCATGAACCCTGGGCGGCTGAAGTGGAGCGTGCAAACTTAACCACTATGCCACCGGGCCGGCCCCTGTCTTTGTTTTTCCAATCTATGTATCGCCAATTCTCCCTTTTCCTCTACAGCAGAAATTTGTCATTCTTCCTGGTTGCCCAGATCTTAAACCCTTCCTGTATTTGGGGGAATTCCTGATGAGACCTGTGGGCAACAGAACCTCCACCATAGAAGCAGAAGATTCTAGAAGCTTCTTTTCCCAGCCTCCTCTTGCTAGGGCATGGGCACTTGGTTTGGTCTCCACCCAGCATATGCACCCATGTCTGACTTTGAATAGATAAGTAATGACTGGAGAAGCAGAAAATGCAAGGAACTTATTTTGGTAGAAGAGGTTGCAGTGGGCAGCAGTGCAAGACGGCGGCCGTGAACCGTGCCGGGGACCCAGCGGTGTCAGCTCGGCAAGCTGCGGTACCTGGGGCTGGCAGACAGCAGCAGCCTCACCCTCGCTATGCCAGCGTACAGCCTGGTCTGAAGAGTTCTTTCTAGTTGGGTAGCTATGCAAGAAGTTCTCCAACCCTCGGGGGATTCCGTAGGCCACCTAATATCCTTTTAATAAATTCCCCTTCTCTTTAAGTCAACTAGAGTTGGTTTCTCTTAGCTTGCAGAGAACAGCTATCAATACATTTTCCACAGGGTCACATGTGGGGCCAACTTCCTGGGTGTATGACCCGTGCAATAGCACAGCGGCCCCATTCTCGGAAAAGCCCACCCAGTTTTTTGGTTTTTCTTTTTGGTGAGGAAGATTGACTCTGAGCTAACATCGGTTGCCAATCTTCCCCCTTTTTACTTCTCCCCAAAGCCCCATACATAGTTGTGTATCATAGTTGTAAGTCATTCTAGTTCTTCTATGTGGGATGCCGCCACAGCATGGCCTGATGAGCGGTGTGTAGCTCCGCATCTAGGATCTGGACCAGCGAACCCCGGGCTGCTGAAGTGGAGCGTGAACTTAACCACTTGGCCATGGGGCCGGCCCCACCCAGTTTTTTTAATGCTCTGCTTTCTCCAGCTTGAAATTTTTAATAATTTTTAAAGAAGACGCCTTGCTGCCTCATTTTCATTTTGCTCCGGGCCCTGCAAATCTCGCAGGCGGTCCTGGTTGCACAGAATAGATCGTGTGTGAATCTCTCCGTTTTCTAGGAGATCCCGATCCAGGAGCCCTCTGCCCTCCTCTACCTTCCGGATGGAGCCCCCTGCACAGCTGTCGTCCTGAGTCTTTCTCTTGCATCAGCTCAGGTGTTTCCCTGGCCGTTCCCCTGGGCGGAGCCACTGTGTCCTGGATACATGTACTTTTCTTGCATTTTCCCTCATGTGAATGGAGAATGTCATCACTCACTTTCTGAGATAAAGTGCACGAGAGGTGAAATTTCTGAGAGTTTGTGTTTCTGAAAGTGCATTTGTTCAACCTCCCAGCTGACTGGTAGATTGGCTAGGTGTAGAGTTCACGTTAACAACGTTTTTCACTCAGTGTTTTGAAGGCTTTGTTCCTTTGCCTTCTAGCTTCTAACGTGATTATTTAGAAGTTCAAGGCCATTCTAATTCCCAGGTCTTTAAACTTGGCATGTTTTTGGTTTTCCTTTTCTCAATCTCTCCCACTCTCTGAAAACTTTCTGCCCTCTAGGCCAATGCCCAGAGGTTTGCTGGGGACATTCCTCCAAAGTCAAAACATACTTCTTCACACTCCGTAGGGTTCAAACTAGGAAAATAATTATAGAATCTCGCTATTTCTTTCCTTCATTCAACAAACTGTTTATTGAGCACTTATTGAGTGCAAGACAGTGTTAAGCACTGTGTTCACAATGGTCAACAAGGCAGACGGGCACTCCTGCCCTCAGTGGAACATGTGCTGTAGTAAATAGATAAGTACGTGGAATTGATCAAACAATTGCATATTTTGGTACTTACTATGAGGGAAAGAAGGCGTTGTAAAGTATAAGGGTGGTCAAGGAAAGTCTCTCTGAAATCTAAAAGATGGGAAGGAGCCAGCCATGTGAAGAGCCAGGGTGGAATGTTCCAGGTAGAAGTTTCTGCAGATGCCAAAGTTCTTATGCTGGCCAGTCAGGCTCACCTGATGAGGATCCCCGTTACTTCTTGAATCTCATCTATGACTCCCCTCTACTCCCTCTGGCCTCCTTGCTGCTCCTTGAACACGCCAGGTGTGCCCCGGCCTCAGGGCCTTTGCACTTGCTATCCCCTCTTCCTAGAATGCTCTACCCCCACATATCTGCATGGCTCATTCCCTCACCCCCTGCAAGTCTCGGATGTCACCTTCTCATTGAGACTATCCTTGGCTACCACTTTGAAAGTTGCAAACCCACTCCCCAACACCTCTGGTCCCCTCTTTCAGCTTTATTTCTTTTCCCTTAGCTTGGATTCCCATCCATACCATATCTACTTACTTGTCTTGTTTACAGTGTGCCTCCCATCACTAAAATGTAGCTCCCCAAGAGCAAGGATTGTGTGCATTTTGTTCATCCCTGTGTCTTCAGCACCAAGAACGATGTTGGGCACATAGAAGGTGCTTGATAAATATGTTTTGAGTGAATGGAAGGCTCTGAGTGGGAAAGAGCTTGGGATATTCGGGCAACAGTGGAAGGCCAGTGCGCGGGTCAGGGTGAGAGTGGGGCAGGGCAGGAGAGGAGCTTGGAGAGGTAGGCAGAGGGCAGGCACACGGGTCTGATAGCGCATAGAAAGGAGGGTGAATCCAATCTGAAGTGTAATAGAAGATCTCTCAAGGGTTTTAAGCAAAGGAGTGATATGATCCACTTTGAAATTTATAAAGGGTCACTGTCGCTGTCATGTGGGGCCTGGATTTAGGGTAGAAATGGGGAGTAGAAACAGGGAGACTAGTTAGGTGGCTACTGCAATCGTCCAAGCAAGAGAAGATGGCGATTGAGATCCAGGTGAGGGCAGTGCAGATGGAAAAAGTGAACAGATTCCAAATTTGACAAGAAATCTACACTCATCCCTTGTCTCAGGATCCTTGCTACAAACTGGGTGTGGGTTTATGGACCTTTACCTCTTTTCACGAGATCTTCCTTCAAATTTCAAGTCTGGTTTGGTGGTTAATGTTTCCAGCTAGACTCTAAGAGGGACTGAAAGAGAGTAAACGAGATCCTACCAGCCCTCAGAAGTTATGACCCAGAACTCAGAGAAATTCTTGCCCCAGCCTTCAAAGCCCCCAGCCCAGGATCGACTCCCCCCCGGCCTTGGCTCATGGCTGATTCTACCTCCCCGGTGTCCTCTGAGTCTGCCCTGTCCTCTCCATCCCCAAGGAACAAACCTTCCTTGCCCTCTCTTCGTCTGTGCTCCCAGTTCACCTGGTGTGGGTATGTCTCTGCTTACTTCTCTGAATTAATTACTGATTGATTTGTCTGTCTTCCCAACTAGACTGGGAGTTCCTTCAGGGCAAAGACCTTGTCTACTCTTTGTGTCCTGGCCTTGTCTGCGTGATTGCCATACAGCAGGCACTCAGTAAAAGACTGTTGAACTTGATGGCCATAGCTACCCTGGCCATGCCCTGAGGACAACCCGATTGCTAACCTCCGGGCTGTGAGATAAGAAGAGCCGGCTTGTCTTTATCAGCCCTGAGCCCTCATTCCAATCGGACACTCTTTCCAGGCTGTCTTCCACATCAGGCAGAGACTTCTCAGACACAGAGGCCTCTGAGAGTTCTCTCTAGTGCGTGCAGAGGCTTGGCTAGCCAGGGAAAGGATTCTGAAGTTGTCTCCAAATAAGGTGAAATGATTAGTTGCTGTTAAAACAGCATGGGAGCTGTCAGGAAGGAAACAGTCTCCCTGAGATGGGCGCTCCTGAAATTGACAGCGTGGTGCTTCCAAATACAAGCCACTGACAGGATGGAGGCCTGCCTGTCCCTGAGCCTGACTCTTCCTTCCCAGCTGGGGATCTGGTGGTGCCAATCCCACTGAGGGCCGGTGTACAACAGATGTCAGGATGCAGCCCACCTGGGCTACTAGGGGGACGTGGTCCTTAGTGAGTTAGCAGGCATGGTCTAGTAATGGTGACGTCACAAGTAAAGTGTGGATTCAGGCTTTCTGAATAGCGTTAAGTCAATACGGAGAACGAACAGTCAGAAGCTTCCTTCCAGGAGCCAGGTATTGTCAGAAAAGCATTCATTCAACTTTTTATCAAGAATATTCATACAAAGTACATTCGTTATCTACAATGCTTATTATCTCAGTTTCTGCAGGTCAGGAAATTGGCAGTGGCTCAGATGGATGGTCCTTGCTCAGAGTCTCTGACGAGGTCACAGTCAACTCATTGGCTGGGGCTGCAGTAATCTGAAGGCTTGACTGGGGCCAGGCGGTGTGCTTCTATGACATCTGGTTCACGTGGCTGTAGGCAGGAAGCTTCAGTTCCTCATTCCATGTACCCCTCCCCTGAGCTGCGTGAGTGTGCTCATCACACAGCAGCTGTCTTCCCTCAGAGCCAGCAATCCAAGAGACACACCAAGAGGGAGCCTCAGTGATTTTTATGATCTCATCTTGGAAGTTGCACACTGTCACCTCCACTTTACTCATCCATCCATTCATTCATCTGTTCATTCCACAGCTACTCATCGAACATCTACTGTGTGCAGTTGGGGAACTGGACCACGTGCTATGGGGATCATGAAGAGGCACAATTATAATTAAAATAACAATTGCTGACTTTTACAGAATGCTTACTATGTACCCAGTCCTGCAAAGAGCTTTAGATACAATCTCATTCAAATCCTCCCAATAACCCTTTAAGGTGGGTACTATTATCATTCCTCATCTCACAAATGAGAAGCTCAGGCTCGGACAGGGGAGATTATGCAGTGTCAAGGGGTGGAAGCCACGATTTGAACCCAAGGGCTCTGATCTCACAGTCCTAATGCTTCTACCACTACACTGTAGTAATAATGGTCACAAGTATTATTCCTACTTTAATTACGCATTCCTGTTACCCAGCTGAGGGCTCTGAGGCTCAGGGAGGTTGAGCGGCTCGTCCAAGCTTGTTCTGGCAGAGCTGGGCTGCAAAGCCAGTCCCTGAGAGTTCCAAGGCTGTGCCCTTTCTTCTCTACTTGCATAAAACTGAGTCCTTTCTGTCCTGTTTCCTGCAGAAACGGAGCCAAGATGGAAAAGGGCCCAGGGGAGCAGGAGGGGTATGGGAAGGGGGAAAATTAGCACTGAGGCCTGGAAGCTTTTATGAGCACGGATCTCCCCTGGTTGGTTGAAGAACACATCAGAAGCTCTCCAGAGGCTGCTGTGAAGATGCCCTGGAATTCCTGGTGTGCCTGATGAGGTGTCGCTAGCCCGAGGCTGTCAGCCAGCTGGCCCCTCCGAGCAGCCCCTCTGGGCTCTGGAAGCTCCAGACCCCGCTGCTGCTGCCGTGAGGAATGATGTCAGAGATGGTTAGTCATTACGGAGCCCTTCCTGAGCATCAGGCACGTGGCTAATGTGTCGCGCACATTTACTCAGGGCATCCTCCCAGGCCGTAGACCAGTCAACACTATTAATTATTCTCGTTTTACAGAGGAGGAACCCGAGGCACAGAAAGGGTGACTTGTCTGAGTCCACGCAGATATCCAGCCTTAAAGCAGGTTAACCGGGGTTCAGTTAACTGGAGTGGCGGGGAGTTAGGGGACCTGGAGTCAGAGGTCCTGATTTCACGGGTCCTAGGCACTCTGGCCTTTGTGAACCTCTTCCTTCTAGAAAAAATATTAACCATTATATTTTACAAGTATGCAGGAATAAAGATGAATCTAATTTAGATCGAATTTATTATTATATATTCATTATCTTTGTATTCATTTTTTCTTCTGATTTTAAAATAAATGAAAATTAAAACAATTTTGTGGGCCCCTAAAAGCATTGTGGGCCCAGAACGCTGTCCCTTCTGTGCTTAATGGAGAAGTCAGCCCATCTGGGAGTGAGTCCTGATTCCCTCGCTTGCTGACTGTGTGGCCTCGGCTGAGTTACTTTACCTCTCTGGGCCTCACTTTCCTTCCCCGGAATACAAGAATAAATGGCAGACTATATTATATATGGCAGTAATGAGGATGAAATGAAATAATACGTGTAAAATGCTCAGTGCAGTGCCTGCCATAAATGAAAATGTTCAATAAAAATAAATGTTAATTGATATTTTTATTTTTTGTTGAGGAAGATTGGCCCTGAGCTAACATCTGTTGCCAATCTTCCCCCTTTTTTTTCTCCCCAAAGCCCCAGTACACAGTTGTATATCCTAGTTGTAGGTCATTCTAGTTCTGTGTGGGACGCCGCCACAGCATGGCCTGATGAGCCGTGTGGCAGTCCGCGCCCAGGATCTGAACCAACGAACCCGGGGCCACTGAAGCAGAGTGTGCAAACGTTATTAACCACTAGGTCACGGGGCCGGCCCTGACATTTTTATTCTTCAGGAACTTGTCCTGGTCCCACAGCTAGCAAGTGGCAGGGCTGGGAATGTACTCCAGATTTGTCTCACTGTAAAACCTCTGATCTGAGCCTTCTCAGTGTGATGGGAGAATAAATAATGGAATAGCTGGAGGTGAGAATTTCATTACAGTGAATCAGTTCCGTGAATACAAAATTTAGTCAGTAAATTGTGCATTTTCCAGGATAACTTTTTAAAAAAGTATATTGTGGTAAAAGATATGTTACATAATATTTTACCATTTTTACCGTTGTTTTAGTGTACAATTCCATGGCATTAAGTATATTCACATTGTTGTGCAACTGTGGCCACCATCCTTCTCCAGGATGGCCCCAACCGGAAGCTCTGCATCCATTAAACACTTACTCTCACTCCCCTCTCCTCAGCCCCTGGAAACCACTATTCAACTTTTGTCTATGATTTTACATCATATGAGTTTCTCAGGATAATCTTGATTAGCAAAATTTCTCCCATTTTTCTCACGAGTATATGTAAAAGGAAAAAAACAGTTTTTCTCTACTCCTCCTCACACCAACAACACTTCTGACGCCAAATGTGTGGGTTTTTCCACACCAAGCAATTTTTCAATTCTCGGCAGACACTGACTGAGTGTCCCACACAATTTCGTTCTGACACTAACAGCCCAGAGTGTTAGCACAGACCCCACAGGTTAAGGGCTCAGTTCCACAAGACTGCCCTCCCCTCACTTTGGACACCAATCGCAAGTCTGGGCCTCCAGTACTTTTGACAGACAGGCTGTAAATGGGGAGTTCCCATGATCCCCTCCTTGGGTTCGATAATATGTTACACCAGCTCACAGAACTCATGAAAATGGTTTACTTACTAGATTATCAGTTTCTTAAAAAAGGATATGTTGAAGGATAAAAGTGAACAGCTAGATGAAGAGATACACAGGGCAAGGTCTGGAAGGGTCCCGAGCACAGGAGCGTCTGTACCTGTAGAGGTCAGGGTGCACCACCCTCCCGGCGAATGGATGCGTTCTTGTTCAATGACCTGGAAGCTCTCTGAACTCCTTCTGTTAGGGTTATTTCTCGAGGCTTCATCACACTGTCAGGATTGAGTAATCCTTGGCCAGTGGTGATGGAACTCAGTCTCCAGCCCATCTTGCCTCCCCAGAAGTTGGGGGGTAGGGCTGAAAGTTCCAACCCTCTAATCACATGGTTGGTTCCCCTGGGAACCAGCCCCCAAATCTTAGGGGCTTTCCAAAAGTCACCTCATTAACATAAACCCAGCTGTGGCTGAAAGGGGCTTGTTAGGAATAACAAAAGATGTTCCTTTCACTGCTATCCTCCAGAGCTGTATCAGGAACTGGGGACAAAAAATAAACATTATAACAAAAGATGTTCCTATTGCTCTTATCGCTTAAGAAATGACAAGAGTTTTAGGAGCTCGGTGCCAGGGACTGGACGAAAACCAATTACATTTCTTATTATATCACAATATCGTTATGTATGTATAGTTTTAGCCATGGAGCCTGAATTGCCGTTGGGAGAATGTGCTCCCCCTGGGATTATGGCAGAGGGGTAGCTTCAGTTGGAGTGGACTGGGATGAGAGAAGGAAGACTGAGACTCCTCCAGGGTCTGGAGAAGTGCCCTGGCCATCGCTCTCCCACGTCCCTGCCCCTTGCACCAAACATGAAATTTTGGAGGGTGGACAATGGAATTCTGCATCCAGGAAGTCTACCACACTGAAAGAAGCAAGCAACAAACCAGCCTGTTACCCTAGGATGGCAGACTCGAAGGCTGGAGGGGATCTCAGGGATCATCTAGCTCAGAGGAGGTACAGGGCTTCTGGAGGATAGGAATGTGGATCAGAGCTAGATTGTTGGGTTTGAATCTTGGCTCTGTGACTTACTAGCTATGTGACCTTTGGCAAGTCACTCAAGCCCTCTGGGCCTCAATTGCCTCATGTAAACTGTGGATCATAATAATCCCTACTTCATAGGGTTATTAGGATTTAAATGAAATATTAAATGAATTCATGCACATAAGGCACTTAGAACAGAACTGGGCATACAGTAAACGCAGTATAAGTGTTAAATTAAAAAGAGAATGACTCATTGGCCCAACTCTGGGAAAGGTCATGTCCTTGTCCCCACTACAAGCAGAGAAGCTCTGCTTTTATCTGCTTCGTATGTTGGGTTTCCTTGTAAAATATCATCAAAAGGAAGAACAATGGTTGACCACCACTGTGGTGACATAATCCTGTATTTTATAAATGGGAAACACAACCAGGACAGCTCAGTGCTCTGGACGGTCCCACAGGTAATACGTGGTGGGCAGGGCAGGGCTCTTTCATCTATGCTGCACCATCGACCCTGCGCTGAAAGAAAACGGAAGTTTGGGGGCTTGTTTCCCCAGCCAAGTCTTACGGATCTCTGTCAACAGCTCAGCTTCGTGCTGGCTGGCCTGAAAAGAAGTTGTGTGAATGAGCTCTTTGCTCCTTCGTGACTAAGGTCATGAAAGATGCCCCACCAAGGAATTGTGCTCTCTTGTCTCACGAATGACAGAGAAGATCATGAACAGTCTGGATGGTATTCCTGAGTGCTAGAACCTTCCCTAATATAGATGGTGTTGGGCTTGGCGCCCCAGCATCCATTACATCTGCCCCCCACTGAGGAACAGCTGTGAGACTCAAAGAATTGACGGCAGCTCTAGGCCTCGCAATTTACAATCACGGCAGTCCCACGCCCTTTGCCAATGACTGGTTCAAGGATGGCAGGTCCAGGCCAATATGGGTCAATGAGACATTAGAAGCTGTTTGCCAGGTTCTTAGTCCTGTCGAATGTGACTGTTAAAAAAACAAGATACAGGGGCCGGCACGGCGGTTAAGTGCGCGTGTTCTGCTTTGGCGGCCCGGGGTTTGCCGGTTCCGATCCAGGGTGGGGACATGGCACTGCTTGGCACGCCATGCAGTGGTGGGTGTCCCACATATACAGTAGAGGAAGATGGGCATGAATGTTAACTCAGGGCCAATCTTCCTCAGGGAAAAGAGGAGGATTGGCAGCAGTAAGCTCAGGCCTAATCTTCCTCGGGGAAAAAAAAAAGGTTCAGCTGAGTAAATTTTAAAGACCTTACTGGCTTTAACAATTTATGAAGTCAACAATTCGTAAGTCAGGCAGCATCCAATCTAGTAAACAGAAAGGAGGTCCCAGGAGCTGTACAAAAGGAAAGACTTTTACAGGCAGAAGGGAGCAGGAACAAGGAAGTTATACCAGGCAAAAAATTGGGTTGGTTATTGCAAGGTTACTTTCCTTTAGGGGATGGCAGGGCTCTATCAGGCAGACTACCTAACTAGTGCTGATCAGCAGTTCCTGACTGATTGCTTTAAGAGTCCATTTCTGGGAAAGCCAAACTATAATTAAGTCTTGGTTTGGTGACACGAGGCTTAGCATAATTGAATCTATTTTGGGTCTGTTGTCTTGCTTTTAACGTGACTTCGGGACACATTGCTCTGGTTTCTACGGGAAGTCCTCTTGCAGCCACGAAGAAACAAGCCCAGGAACTAGACAATATTTGAAGCAGGATAGAGAAAAGCCCCAGAGTCTCCAAAGTCCCGATTGCCCAGTCCGTAGGCCTCTGCCGTCCAATATGGCGGCCACTAGCCACATGTGGCTGCTGAGCACTTGCAATGTAGCTAGGCCAAATGCAGATCTGATTTAAGTATAAAACACACATCAGATTTTAAAGACAGGGTGAAAAAGAAGAACGTAAAATACCTCATTAATGGTTTTTATATTACATATTGACATGATACAAATAGGGTATATTGGGTCAAGTTCAAGTGTTATTAACACAGATTTTACCTATTTCTTTTTACTTTCATTAATGTGACTTAGAAAACTTTAAATTACGCATGTGGCCTGCCTTCTATTTCTACTGCAGAGCGCTGTTCTAGGCTTGTAGTTTTGTGAGCAGGAAGAATCTCACTGATGTACTCATGTACAGGGATGTGTGACTTTGAAAATACAGAATTTCTATGCTCCAGAATAGGTCATTCTTGCTTACAACAGGAAGTTCTCATACTTTTGGCTGGAAGTAGAAGTAAAAAATTGGACATTTTAATGGAAAAATTTAAACATACACAAAAAGCAGACAGTACAATATAATGACCCCCCATGTGCCCACCCCCACCACCGACAGTTACCAACACACGCAAGACCTTCTTTCACCCATACATCTCCCAGTGTGCTGGGTTATCCCAAAGCGAAGCTCAGACAACAAATCCTTCCATTCGTACAGGCCTCATTATGTACTTCTAAGAGACAAGACCTCTCGTTTTAGAAAATATAACTACGACACCATTAACATATTAAAAAAAACCAAACCCTTCAGATCAACTAATATCTTAGTTAATGTTCAGATTTCCCTGATTCTCTCATAAATGCCTCTTTACACTTGGTTTATTCAAATCATGATCCAAACAAGCTACACACACCATGTTTGGCTGACATGCCTCTTAAGCCACAATTCATCTGTCACCATTCCCCTATTTTTTTATGTTATTAATTTGTCTTGTACCGAGTTGGGTCATCTCATTCCTGTTGTGTCTTTTAACACGTTTTTCTATCCTCTGTTGTTCACATAAACTGGTCATTAGATCCAGAAGATCGATAAGATTCAGTTAGATATACTCTTTTGGCAAGAATACTTTACTGGGTGTGCTGTCTGTGATGGCTAATTTTGTGTGTCAACGTGGAGGGCCTTTTTGAATGAGATTAACATTTAAATCTTTGGGTAAGCAAATTGCCCTCCACAATGGCCTTATCCAATCAGTTGAAGGCCTGAATAGAAGAAAAAGACCAGCTTCCCCGAGCAGCGGGAAATTTTTCAGCAGAGTATTTTCAGAATGGAACCGCACCACCGGCTTGTCCAGGTCTCCAGCCTCCCAGCGAATCACCAGCCTCCATAATTGTGAGAGCCAACTCCTTGTAATAAATAAATAATAAATAAATAAATCCTATTGGTTCTGTTTCTCTGGAGAAATCAGACTAACAGACTTTGATAATAAATTTTAAAATAAAATGTTTCTCCTATAATAAAAAATAATACTTGCACATAAAAGGAAATACTCCAGGACAACCACTGCTAACATTTGGGTCTATTTCCTTCCCAACTTTTCAAAATATTTTAACCTGGTTGAGATCTCTCTATATAATTTTGTCTTCTGGCTTTTAAATTTAACACTGTAATAAGTTACATTTCCTCATATTATTACAAACCTTGAAAACATTATTCTTCTTTTCTGATGGCAAAATAAAAATAATACACGTTTATTGTGGAATATTTGAAAAACACAGAAAAATGTAGAGAATGAATGAAAAGTCTCCTATAATCCCACTACACGTTAATAGATTTTTGTAATACATTCTAGTCTGTTTTCTCTTCATGGAAATCATTATAATGATAAATTTATTCCACTTTTTTAACCTTTCAATCCCATTAAATATTTTTCAAAATCCGATTTTTAGGGGCTGGCCTGGTGGCTGAGTGGTTGGGTTTGCGCACTCCGCTGCAGGCGGCCCAGTGTTTCGTTGGTTCGAATCCTGGGTGCAGACATGGCACTGCTCATCAAACCACGCTGAGGCAGCGTCCCACATGCCACAACTGGAAGAATCCACAACGAAGAATATACAACTATGTACCGGGGGGCTTTGGGGAGAAAAAGGAAAAAAATAAAATCTTAAAAAAAAAAAATCCGATTTTTAGATGGCTTCATAATAAAGTATCATGTAAATGTACCATGGCTTCTTTTGTACACATATTACCTTATTTTTGAACTGTATATGCAATTGTAAACGGTAAGTATGTAACGTATCATAAGCAGAGTTTTCATAAATCACTTTACCATCCCGCTCTGGTTGGACATTTACAGAGACCCAGTAAATATTAAAAATACCAAATGATTTCTCCTTGCCTCTAGTTTCCTGCAAAACTGGTCCATTTGTCCAGTTACCCCTAACCCCTTTCCTTCTGATCCAACATTCCATACTTGCTTAGCTACACTTGTCTTAGTGTTTAAGTTGTACGAATAATAACAGTGGGAGATAAGTTGAATGCTGGCCTGAGGATCTTGGATCTGAGACTTTGTTTTTGTAGGCAATGGGGAGCGAGCAAAGTCTTTTGAATACCAGAGGGCCTTCACAGATCAGATCTGATTTTCAGAAAGATCCCTCTGGTTGGAAATGAACAGGAGATGCATTTGAGAGGTCATAAAGGCAGGAAGTCCAGGTAAGATGTTTTTCCAGCAGGCGAATCAGGAGTTGATGAACAGAGCAGTGAAAACAGAAATGAGACAGATGACAGAAAGACCT